>NC_054882.1:8173718-9423718 GCF_018320785.1 Cheilinus undulatus | reverse complement strand
AAGCTCATCTACCTTAACTCACTTTCTCTTCAATTATGATACGCTTTCTAGATTGCGGCACGCTTTATTTTGAAAAGGGGAGATGCTAAAATGTCAATTTGCATTTTTCATGCTGCTGCGGCTTGGAGACGCGCTCCTGCTTCTACCTTTGCTGATTGTGAGAGTGAAAAACAGACATTTGAATGTGTTGATAAAAAGAACGGAGGTGTTTGAAATCCCTCTGCGTGCGCTCAGTTCAATTTTGGAGGAGAGAAGTTCAAAGGAAATGAGATTGACTTTGATAAATGAAACAATAGGAGGTAAGGAGTGGGTGCAGGCTTTGACAGCAGAAGAAATTCAACAGCTTTCACTCCAAAGATCCTCCACCTTGATTAGCTGTTTTCTTTCTTCCTTCCTTTCAGACATCAGACAGTCAATCAAAAGGAGAAAAGTTAGAGAGAAATGTTTTTTAAGAGGCAGGTTTATGGGAGTCGTTTAACTGCTATCAGCTCCCTGCCTTTGACGCGCTCATTGTGGCCCTCCTTCTTGGAGTTCAAACTCCCCACAGGGCGGCAGCTTCAAAGAAGAGCCACCTGAGTCCACAGGCAGCCTTCCTGCTTCATTACGCAGAGACAGGTGCACAGAAAGACAGAGAATAGACGAGGAAGAGGCATACACCCTTCGTCAGACAGTAAAGGGTGTGTTCTCCCGTGGTAGAGGAGGATAATCTAGTCAGGCTTCTGAGTGCAGTTAACAGATTGCTTAAAAAAAGAAACCTCTCCAGAGGGAAGAGACAGGTCAGTCGCTATCTGTCAGGCCCAGCCCTCTAAGAAGTTCCTCTCCGTGAAGTGTGAGGGGGGAGATAAGATGGAGACAAGCCCTGAGAGAGATTGGCAGCTCCTGGAGGCAGAGAGGCAGCGAGACTAAGAGCTGATAACACCCGTCCAACCCCTGAGAGACGAGGAGGGAGGAGCAATTACTGAGTTATTATTCAGCCAGGGCTTTGATATATCTGCACAAGCTAATTTGATCAAACCCATAAAAATATTCTTGGAGAGCGTGCAGAAGAATCTGCAGACCTGAGGATTCAGAAATGTAGATTGGCTGGAAGTTGAAGTGGAAGATATAAGACAGGGTTATTTTAGTTTACTTTTTTGGACTTTTGGCTTTTTTATTGTCGGTGCAGATAAAAGACCATCCAGGGAACAAACATGGATGTATTAGACATGGACCAGATTTGATCCAATATTGGTATGGGGTCTGATATTTTTATATCAGACTGACGGCACAGATCCACACCACCCATCGTAATTCTGACAGTTTTGAATGAAAACTAAAGAACAGTCAGATAACAACCTTGACGTCAACCGCTTGTTTCTGAGTGATTAATGAGAAACACAGTAATGAGGAAAAAGTGAGTTCTCTCCTCTCTAAATGTAATGTCTGTAATAACAGCAACACGAAGTGAGCATAAAATGTTTTTTTATTCAAACACCAGTGTTTGTTAGCATTAACTCATTTAGTACTTCTGTTGTAACTGAGACTTACTTTGGAATACATTTGCTATTTTTATGCTCCTTAAATTGATTTGCAGGCATTTGACATTTTCATCTTTCCTTGAACAAAATGTGCACTACACAGTCATGCATACTTTAATGCCAATTCTTCTGGTGTTTGGCGATGGTCCATTTCTGCCTGTCTTCCATGTATTTTGGCATATGACAGAAGACAAGATTAGCCTCGTCTGTTAGCACACCCCACTGCATAACAGAAGATAACCATGGTTGAATTATATAGTTTAAAGAGAGCTGAAGGCAGTTTATGGACAAAGTATTCATTTAAAACCGGCATCCAGTCAGTAAAATATCCCTTTTACAGTCTGGGCTGAAGCAATGACCATCATTTTACGAGAACATTGATGCCCTCAAAAACTTTTTTGTTTTGAGCAATCAGACAAAATAAAAGAGCAGGAAAACAAAGTAAAGTCAAAACACTCTGAGAACAGACAGACTGAACAACTTCATGGTCACCAAAAACGCCAAGGAAAAGAATAAGTTTGTGAAAATGTAAGCAGTCGATATTAGCAAAAGATGTTTGAGAGCTGCCAAGTTATCTTTTTTAAATTGTGATGACTTGCATTTTAATCCCATGTTTATATTAAATCAATCTGCATTAGAAACATTTTTATGTACCAATTGAGAATTTCAATGCAATGAGATACATTTTATGATCTTAACTATGATTTAGATGAGCGCTGTTTTTGCTTAACTAGTGTGGTTTAAAACCATGGCTTCGAGAAGTGGTTCCCCTCCTGGTTTTCCTAGATTAGGGAAAGACCGATTATCAGCCTGACCAATTATTGAGGCCTGCTCCACTTTGGTTCCACTGCAAAGTGTGTCTTCCACTCTGGCTTATTTTCACACCCCAAAGTCTCACCAAAACTCCTGTATATGACATAATCAGATTGGCTAGATGTCACATGATTACTAGCCAATCAGTACTTAATCCTGGGTGCCACTTACACAGTGTGAGTATGGCATCACTTCCTGTTTTTCTGTTTCTACTGTGTTGCCCTTTGCTAATTGCAGTTTTACTCTTTCCATATTAAGTACACTTCGTACGTTATAATAAACGCATATCGGTTGTTGATGTTGGTTTTCTACAAATAATCTGTATCATTTTCAGCCCTGAAAATCAATATCGATCCACCTCTACCCTGGAGCCTCTCCTTGTTTTATCTAAAGAAAGCTCAGACTCCCAAGACCCACACAAATATAAGAAATATAGATTGCTGTCAATAATAAACATCAATTTTAATTGTTTCATCAATAAAACCCTAAGAAAATAGGTTTTGACAACCTCAGAACAATCATTTTGTACACACACTCCTGCATGTATATTAATATATTACATGCAGGAGTGCATATACAAAATGACTCTCTGACTGACAAAGATCCCACACAATGTGACTTTAAGAAATAACAGTTAAATCATTTTCTCTGTGTAAATGAGCCAGTTCTTCCCAGTGTTCTTTATTATGCTTTTAGTTTCTGATTTCACTTAAGTCAAGGATACTGTACTTCCTGATTGGAGAAGAACCTGCTTTTATTTTGAAAGAAAACAAAGAACTTCTGGTAGAGCGAAAGTAACTACATTAACAATCTAAAATAAGGAAAGCAATAAAAACAGCTAAAGGCAATTGTTAAAAAAATGCCAGTTTACTTCAAAGGGTGTGTATTACTTTTGGCTTATTGACTGGACTGTTTGCAAGTTGTTATTCTATGTCCCCTCTTCAGCACTGTCCTCATTTTCCATCACTTTGGGAGCAGGAAGATGCTACAGTAGGTAATATCTGACTGCTGCTTCACTATGGTAGCTTAGCTACATCTTAAATGGCAAAATAGCTTGTGTTTCACGCATTACAAGAATTAAAGTGTCACAATCAGACCTTAATCGATTAACATTTGAATGCTTCTTATTCTTTTGTCTTATTGTGATCTTTAATCTCTTTGCATGTTTTTAAGCACTCTGGTTAGCCAGCAAGTGTTCTGTTAAAATTAATTGGAGTGGGAACAATTGAATCATCGCTGCTTTGACTGAGCCGTCCATTCTTTCATTCTTCTTCACAAGATGTAAAAATGGGAATAAAATCAGAAATTTAAACTTTCAGATCTCTTCTTTTGAAAGGTTTAGAGACATATTAATAACCCATTCATCAGCTGTGCATGTGAATTTACCCTCTCCTTTAAGGAAAACATACAGTACTCTTGGAGCTGTGACAGGGTGGTCAGATTCTGCCGGATAAACAGTAAATCTTAATGAGATGTCTCCTCTTTAGTAAAGAGAAAATCTCCTCAGCCATCTGGCCTTCGTTAGTGAAACACTTGAAGGCCAGAAACCCTCTGAGTGTCACTCTGAATTATAAAAAATTACATTACATCATCACATTAGCAGGAAAGAGTGGCCACAACTTGCAGCACAAAAACAAAACTTCCTTCTCGTGGAGAACAAAATAACAGCTCCCTGATGACCTTGTGCACGGTGAGAAACAAGTTTCCTCTTCCCGTGCGGGCTGACAGAAGCCCGAGGTCTTTTGGCAGGCTCTGAGTAACTCAGAGAGCCCGCTCTGCCTGCATATCAATACTGAAAGAGGGAAAAAAACAGGATTCCCCAAACACGTTTTCCCCCGTCTGAGGAGCTTCAGCTCTCCAACAGTGAATCCCACAGGAGAACACCTCCGACCTCGCACTGAAGGAAGAGGATCTGTGCTCAGAGAGTCACTCTGAGGGAATAAATTATTACAAAAAAGAGGGAGAGTGAAGAGACAAGGGGAGAGAGGGAGCGATGAGAGTGATGTGACTAAAATGATAGTGTAGTTGAGGACTGGACTATTAATCATAGCTATCCATCTGTCCTTGGAAAGAAAGCTGCTTAACTGAGCTTGAACTAGTCAAATGCAAAGAGAAGTTGTGGTATTGGTGTTTATTCCATCCAAGCAAGGTTTTAAAGAATTCTCAATGCCTCTGCTTGTCTCAAATGACATAAATGTTTTGGTTTAAAGTTGTCTGGATCTTTTTCAGAAATCTCATCAGCTTTCGTACTTTTTTCGTTTTTCAAGGCACCATTTAAAAAAACATAGAACAACTCAAGAAAATACTGTATAGTCAGGAGCAGCTTCATGTTTTCCAGGAAGTATGTACAGGTTTATTGTGATGTTAGCTCCAGCACAGCTTAGCGTGCTACCTCTCAGTGTTCCCTTTGTCCACGAGGCTGAGAAAGATCCCCTGTTGAAATGCATTTGTCCTTATACAGCCTCAGTAAAAAGGAACCATAAAAGACATATCAGAGTGCTGCCTCCTCAGTTTTTAAAAATTACACAAATAACCAATTAAGGATTGAAAGCACAGACATCCTCCATCCCTATTACTGATGATCAGAGGTTCCTAGCTGATATCAACTTATTGCGATATGCTTCACAGGTAGGAGACCGCCTCAGAGCACTTATTCTGTTAAATATAATGTTTAACACTGTTGTACAGTAAGATATTTGCAGTAGTGCATGTACAAAATGACTCAATAAATTCCGATTATGGTCAGTAAATCTGGCAGCGTTCACAGTTTCAAGGATTTCTACTTTTGTTTCTATAAGGATGCATAGTATTAACCTTGCAAATACAGAAGGATTTGACTGTCATCGGGCAAATGCATCTTGAAAAGCTCCAATCCACAACATTCGTGCTGAACTGAAAATAATTCTGACCAATCAGCGTCATTTGAGGAGAATGAGGCAGGAGCTACAGGAGGGGCCAAGTTTTATTGTGTGTTGTTCGCAATGGCCGCCTCAAGTGTAGTGGTTAGCTCGGATGAAGCTATAGCTTTGTGGCAGTTTTACCAGACCTGGACCACATTTCTTTATCAAACAAAGAGCAAAGAACAGCACTGAGAGCTTTTTATGATGTAAATGAGTTTTCGCCCTTTATGCCAACCTGCTTCAGCTTGAGTTTGCCATCGTTACAGGTGGGTTTGAGTTGTACTGTAAGCCGGTAGCCATTAGCTTCATGTAGCTGTAGTAAAGCAACAGTTTAATCAGACCTCGACCACATTTCTTTATTAAAACAAGAGCAAAGAGACACATGCAAGCTTCTCTTAGCAGAGAAGAGGTTTTTTTAACATCTTCAGGCTTCAGCATGAATTTTAGCCAACATGCTTCGCTGTTCAAACATTACAGCCTGTAGAGCTCAGGTTAGCTCTGGAGCTACAGATGTCTGCTTCCTCATTTTGTATCGTCACTCTTATTGGTCCGTAATGAATGTGACAGACAGAACATTTGTCCAATCATCTCCCAAGGATGTTTTTTGAAAAGTACTGCCCTTCCTAGCAGTTTGTATGGGAGGTTTCCAATATGAATGTGAAATATTTACATGCTATGGATTGATGAAACAGTCTATCTGGTGTGTCATGTTAGCACAATACTGGATTTTTGCTAATATCCAATCTGCACATATGTACAAAATAATTTTAGCCTATATAGATACTAAATACCAATATTCTAATATAAATGTTGTAGTCAAGCCCACACTATCCAAGACCAAGAGTGTACTGAGACCAAGACAAGACCAAGACTCTTGAGAATTGAAACCGAGATGAACCGAGAACGAGACAAGACCATAAAAATCAATAAAAACAAATCCTCACAAGGCTGAACAGTAAAAGAGCACTCTGTCTATAATTTTAGCTTGCTTTAAGATAAATTTGACAGCAATAAACAAGGTGTCTGCACCTCTGTTTTCAAAGCACTACAATGCAAATATCTTAAATCTTTGCAAATGTGTTTCACCAACTTCCTGTCAAAAATAAATCCTCATGTGTACGAAAAAGCCAAAAACTTCAGTCCTCAAAACACACAATTTAAAGCTTGAGGATGAAGAAATTATCTAATTTCAGTCCTTAAAACAGACTGATAATAACTTAAGGAGAAGACTTTAGCTGATGTAGGTCTGTTGGACCAGCCTAAAACTCAAGTAGCTAAAGTCTAAAACTGCTAATCAACTTTTTAAGCTCTGCTGATACTGATATGCAGATAATATCACACATCCCTACTATACTAGTAACCCAGTTAAGGTTAACAACCAGGCCAAGACACTTTCTCATGAAACTTTTCTTTTTTATGCTTTTACTTTGTAATGTTTACTGTCTTAAAGCTAAGGCTACTTCCTGTTCAGTGAAAAAACAGCTTTTATTCTGCACAAAAACACAGGACTTTAACTACACTGATGGCACTGACATTAGAGAAAAGAACTTGCTACAGATCAAAAAGGAAATGAAAACAGCTGAAGAGGATGATAAAAAGTTCACAGTTTGATATCACACAATGCAAATTTCTTACTTGCTCAGTGACTCATCCTTTAAAAAGTAAAGTAAGATATTCAGTGGTGCAGTGGGGTCTTGATTTTCCACTCATGTTAGAGGCTACAATGGATAGGTCTATGGTAAGTATATCCAACTGCAGCCCAACAACAGCAGCTTAACTATAGAGTGCATAAAAGGTCAGTATAGTTTATGATGAATAAGAATCTAGAAATATACAATTCATTAATTTCCAACCATCTAAATTAACGTGTTAACGCTGGTAGTCCTCATCTAAATGGCTCAGCTTGTTGGCAACCTAGCTCAACAAGTGGAGTAGCTATTCTTTTATCTAGTGTTATCGACTACATGAGGCTTATTGATACTGGCAGATATTGACAGAGCTTCACAGGCTTTAACATGACTGTATTTGTACTGGTACTTTTCCCAACTTTTGTCTTCTCTCATCAGACTTGTCAGCTCTGTCATCCTGCGTCATGGAGAGTAAACTCGCACTTCCTCCTGCAGTGATCAGCAGCAGCCTGAGAAGCTGCCAAATTCAATTTCTTTCAGTGAAAGCTACCAGCTTGAAGATTAATCGAGCCAGAAACAGAGGAAAACGGCATAAAAGAAGTCTGATCCAGCTCATCAGAGAGAGAAAAGCATCGCTGCTGAAGCCTTAAGCTGCTAACTCTGACACCTCTGTCTCTCCTGGTCCTCACACAGGTAACGTGACCTCTGATTTACCCCTCTACCCCTCCTCTACTGCTTCAAAAATACCCCCAAAACACCCTCCATCCTCCTCCTTCCCCCATCTCTCACACATCGCAGTGTCCCAGGAGGCGGCTAGTCCATCTGATGTGGTCAGGAGAATAAGATGCTTCTCTGCAGACACCATCTAATACCAAAGAAGAAGAAAAAAGAAGACAAAGAGGCAGAGAAAATGTGCCCTGCAGGAGCGAACGCTAACAGGTGAAGAAGAAGACGGCCTTTTGAAGGCGTCAAGGGAGGGAGAGAACAAGAGATTTTAAAAAAAAGAGAGAGAGGAGGAGGGAGAGAGAGGGAGGAAGGGAGGGGGAGCTGGTGGCTGACAGATTAGGCCAAACACAGAAAGTCAGAAAAACAGAGATATTGAAGGATAAGGCTGATGTAGTTCGTTTCTGTCTTTCTGTCCACAAATTCCACAAAAAAGGCCTGAAGCAGAATCTGCTGGTCTGACTTTTTAATGCCTGTCTGAGACTCTCTTACTCAGTGGTTCATACTGAAAACATCATAAAACCAAATCACAAATTTAGTTTTACTAGTAAAAGGGTCAATATTCTCACAGTAGGCACAGATAGAGTGAACAGTGCACGAATGTGGACTATTTTTAGCAGGGCATTAAAACACAATAGACAGAAACCAATAGGTGTTTGAACACAATACTTATTCTTGCAACTGATCCAACTTTACTGTACTAGAGTTTGTGGTTGTGTGCCGTTAAACACTCCATTAAAGGCAACAAAGATGAATGCTACTCACAAATAAACATTGCTGTTGAAATAAACAGAAAGAAGTCAGTAAATTTTGAAGGTACTTTGGCTCTTGTTAAGAACAAATATCCTTTGTTACACCTTTGCTCTATTAACAATCTGAGACCAACGTTGGTGTTTGTGACAAGAAGAGACAGGTTATAAAAAGTTAAATAACTTTTAAGCCATAAATTGTAGCTGTTTACTTTTGTTTCCACTGACAGTCTGCCATCATGTCATGCTACATTAAATTGTGTATGTCTTTGCCCTTACATCATGCTGGAGATGGCCTAAATAGCTAATTATAGAGAGAAAAACAGAAAGAAAGCCTGTGATGTGGCTCTCTGCATCTCTGCAGACAGGAACTGCTCAGAGTAATGTCACAAATGGAGGCAATTCAAAGAAGCACAAGGACTTAACTTGATTTTTTTGTCACAGAATAATTTTCTTTTTACTTTTTGGACCCCAAGATAATTTGCCTCAAGGATTTT
The DNA here is from genome assembly GCF_018320785.1 of Cheilinus undulatus. Classification (NCBI taxonomy): domain Eukaryota; kingdom Metazoa; phylum Chordata; class Actinopteri; order Labriformes; family Labridae; genus Cheilinus; species Cheilinus undulatus. Next base: position 9,414,891 of record NC_054882.1, on the reverse strand, counting down.
TTTAAATTTGAGACACTCAATGAATCGTTTCAGCCTTACTCAGAATGCGCATGCCCTCCTTCTGTAACCCCTCCAGTGCACATGTGCATTCTAAGACCGCTTCCAGCACGACCGCAGAAGTGCATCTTTCAGTGATCTTCTCAATCAGTATGAGAAATTTATGAATGGAAACAAAATGTTGGTTTCCTTTTAAGTACATATGCCGTATGATGGGGGTGTCCAAACTATGGCCCGGGGCCCATTTATGATTGGCCCTAACAAATTCCAGATAAAATGGAATATGGCCCACATCAAACATGAAGCTTGTGCTTAACTGTATTGTACTTCTTGTTTTCAGCACAAGGCAGTGCTACCATGTTAAATCTGTAAACAAACACTTTGACAACATGATATCTTGATTAATAACACCCTGATGGATTATCATAGTGGTACCAGTGGTAGCCAGGGCTAAACAGGGCCCCCCTGAAAACTGATTGGCTCCCCAAATCTTAAAAAATGACTGTCTATTTGCCCTGTCAGCCATTAACTAGCCATTTAGGCATACTCAATCGCTAAGCATGTATTAACTTACATTGGATTAGTCTTATTTACTTTAAAATCTTCATGGCAAGGAACATGAACGTGACCCCAACACCCTAATATATTTCTGTATGTGGCCCTCTGTGGAATAAGTTTGGACACCCCTGCCGCATGAGGCGCCTTTATTAACAGAAACCGCAATTCAAAACAGGAAGTAAACAGCAGAGATGGGCAAACTCATTTTGTGTTGTTGTTTTTGTTGAGGGTCCCCTGATGGTGGTATTTTACATACTGTGTGTTTAAAGATGACGGTGTACATTGATGTTTTAGCTTTCTATTGATTTGATTGGACATTTGATCAACCTATCAAGACATTGATCCACATCAATGGAACTTTGCCCCACATTTTTTCAAAACTTTTGTCTCAACTATAAACCTATTTTTCATTGTACCATATTTCTTCCTACCATCCACACTACTAGCAAAACAAGTTTATTGCCAAGGTTAGCAATCCTTTTTCTCCTGTTCTGAAACTACATGCTCAGCATTGCTAACTTCTTCTTCACTCAATAAACATGAGGACAGTGCCGGAGAGGCACACATAAAAACAGTTTAAACCAAACCAGAATAAACAAGTGCATCCATGGACACTGATCGGATCAGCAATCGCAAAAAACCACATCTCTTGTTCGGAATAAAATCTCATCATGACAGAGCTGTATTGGATCAGAATCATCTGACTCGAATGCTGACATGTTAATGATGATTAGATTTTTATGAGAATGATTTTCATCTATGCATTATAGTTATTAAGATACCAATATTACTGGTTGCATTTTTCAAGTACTATGTGGTAGTACAAAGGTATAAAGACAGCAAAACTTGGAGTCTGGAGTGGTTGTGGTAGAGGCTAGAAGTTTTAAGTTTTGGCTAACGTTATTTTTAATAAATTGGAATTACACATCAATCATCATCTTCTTTGCAGTTTTGGGCTAACAAGAATAGAAGTTTTGGTCTTTTCATGGCATTTGTTGACAAAAAGAAAAATACAGTATTACAGTTTTGTCCTTTAAGAGACAGAAAGACTAATAGTAAACAGCAGATGAAAAGGCCAGTGAGAGTTAGTAAGGGGATAAAAAATGAGAAAAACAGGCAGGAAAAGACAAAGGAAGGCTGAGCAGGAAAGATTAAAGCAGAACGAAAGAGCTAGGTACGAGATTGAGAGACAAAGAGACTGATGGAGAAAAGCAGCAGGAGGGACGACACGGAGGAACGAGCAGACAGCAGCTGAGAGAGAGAGAGAAGACAAAGGAGGCCGAGAGAGAAGACAGAGAAAGTTAAAAACAGAGAGGATATAAATGGAAAAGACACAAGAGAGAAAGGAGCTAATACAGAGAGGGGGGAGGAGGAAAGACAAAAAGATGGAAGAGGGAGAAAATGGAAGCTTAAGAAGAGTTCACTGATCTTTTAATCCTTTGCTGTGTTTCATTTCGGCCTGATCTAAAGAGAGGACACAGAGAGAGAAGACGGAGAGAGAGGAGAAATAAAAGTGAATAAAGTCACACTGGCTAAATTAAAAACGAAGCATCAGTGTGCAGACTCTTCCTCGCTGCAGCCTCCTTCCCCTTCTCCCAAAAACAAAGAGTGTGTGTGTGTGATCTGCGGGATGAATGGAGCTGTGTAGCCTCGGTGCTGCAGGATCACCCATCATCCACACTTCAAAAGGCACCCACATTATCCAGACTCACAGCTCTTGATGTCAGCAACAATCCTGATCCTCTCCTACGTACCCAAAACCCCCTCGACCTGCGCCGTGCTCGGCCACAGGGCTGCAGGGGGGAGAGCGAGACATGAAGGGAGATATTTCAATTTGTCAGCTTTCAGGCTTTTAGGAGGGATAACAGAGAGATGAAAAGGAAGATAGGACTTTGTGAAGGTACTAAGAAATATTTCTACAGACTGGAACCGCGAGGCATGTGAATTCTTTCTTTGAAAGGACTGTTTGAAATCTGAGTCAAGCAGAAACATTGGCATTTTAAAAAACTGCCATGAAAATTAGATAAAAAAGGAGCTTTGGATCAAACTGTTCAAGTAATAAATCAGACTTTCAGTAAAAATAAGTAAATAAGAACTGCAGCCAGTCACATGTTAACAAAGCAGTCTTTAAGGAATAGTTAGTGAAATGTTCTGATTAACTGTTAAAAGAAAAGATTCACAGCTTTAGGTAACAAACAAAGCTGGAGGCTGATAATGAAACAGCTAACCTGGCCCAGAGTTAACAAACACACCTTAAAATACTTTAAATCAGACTGAAGCAGCACTAACTACTTTGGCTTTATGTGAGTTTAACCTGACACAACAAGTGTATTGATGTTCTTGATCACTATAGAGCTAAACTGTGCTGTTTGTGTGAGGTGCTACCACTGCTATCACTTCACCGTTGTTTACATTTGCAATAAAGAGCATTAAAGCTAACCTGACACGCCAGAAAGATTTCTTTCACACATCCATCTGGAAAACCTTCTATACTAAGCGTTTGGGAAAGGGCAGAGGCTTTGAAAAAAGATCGGAGTGTGACTGGATGAACGTTCTGTCTGTCACATCTTTACAGGCCAATTACAGCAACAAAACACGTGATGTAGCCGCAGCTGAGGTGCACGTGTGCAGCTACCAAGGAATAACAGGAACCATGGCGACTGTAGACATGTCAGTACATGACTTTTGTCGTTTTTGAGAAGAAAAAACCTCACTGCTGTTCTTTGTTCTTCTTTTAACGAAGAAATGTCGTCAAGTTCTGATAAAACTGGCGCTTTAGCAGCATCCAGGCTAAGCTCTTCCACCATAATTGCACCAGCCTCTTGTTGCTGCTTGCTTAAGTCACGACTCCACCGCCCCCGAAAGTACTGTCCCTCGGCGCTGATTGGTCCGGTCACTTTCTAACTGGGTCCAAACGGTTCAGACGGGAGCTCTGCAAGATGGATTCGCCAGTGAGTTACATTAAAGCAGCATGGCATTAGCATTAACTGGAGCTACCGTTGCTACTAGCTGCAGGCAGATGTACTGTGATATAGATGGAACAACTGACTGGGACTGTGGGTCTGAAATGCTTAAAAATATGACCATATAACTGAACAGACCACTCATTCAGGTGCTGACTACACAAGAACTGCACGTTTAATTATTTAGATCAGATCAGCTTTTTCTTGACCAATGCTATGGGGGCCGGACAGCTATTCTGTAGCCAGCCACAAGGGGGCGACTGAGAAATTTTAGCCACATATTTCTGGAGCCCTCTTGATGTCTATCACTGAGTTTGATGCTAATAAGCTGTGCTGCGATTGGTCAAATACACATGCAGGAAACACATCTTTTGCGTAAACTATAATGACCAAGACTTATATATTCTTCAAAATATTCACGTTTACAACAAAGTCCTTGGCTATGTCCGAAACCACTCCCTATTTACTATAGTGCACTCTTTCTACCCACAATACTTTGTGAAGAGTAGTGAACAATCAATGGTCACTAGCCCAGCAATGTTTACCATCATACATTGCAGTTGCTGTTCTCAAACATAACAGACAAACGAGAGGAGCACAGTTGGTCTTAACCAGAGTATATAATCTGTAAGAAAACGTTAAGGATTGAAAACAGAGCATGTTTTCTCCCACTATGAGGATTACAAGACATGAGACCATCATCTTAATGCAAAAAAAAACAACAGATGAGGATGAGCTATTTTAAAATTCCCATATATTTAATATTTTATATATAGAAATTTTTTGGGTCATGGTCTATTCTAGATATTATAATTTGTGTTTGTTCATTGTGTGATCTTTCTTCTTATGGCTTCATGTGAACAGGCTGCCAGGAGGATTTCCATGTATTTTAGATGTTGGCTCTACCTGTCTGCAGGGTTTTTCATTCAACAGCTCTCCCGGTTTAGGTGTAAGAACAGGAACACTCTGTATTTCTAATAAAGTTTATAAAAGGTACAAAGACAGCATGCAGACTTTTCTCTCACCTCTAGACATTTCCTCCTACACACCTGTCTGCAAGGAAATGAAGGTGAGACTGTACTGTCAGGACTTTAGCATGTGAAAGAATTAGTCTCACACTTTCACATTTATCAGGTAAAGAACAAACGGCAAGTTCTATGTTAAAAGATGTACTGAGAAAATAAAGGTGAGTAACGTGCTATTTTTTGTGCCACTTTAACATCAAATAATGGGAATATTTCGAAGATAGATCACCTTTAACAATGATGCTTTAAAACACCAGTATACAGGTTTCTACTCAGCCTATTTTTCCCAAATTAAATGCTAAAATGAACATTAACTCATGTATAATAATAAGAAGTTCGCTGACATTTAACAACTGTCATTAACACTGAGCGTAAACATGTGCCAACAATTTTCATATGAATTGTTTCTTGTTTTTATTCTGTTATGCCTTCTGATCCTAGTTTTCACTCTGTTTACTGCAGCTATGGAAGATGCTTTGACATTTTATTGTTTCTGCACAATAAAGACTTCAAATTTCTGAATTCACCTGAATGCAATAAAACATCCAGCTTGGCTGATCTCAAAGACCTATGGATTAAAACACTGCATACCTTTTTAATCTACAATCAGAATATTGAAGTGTTCACTCTTTCATCCTGTGGTCTACAGTTGCTCTCATACTCATACATTTATGTATCAGGATGCCATAAGCACCTGCAATGTAAAATAAATACCCATAAAGGCATCTCCTGGTGTAAATGTCCTTCCCTGCAGTAGTATGAGGTAATACGGCTCGGTGCCAGCTCTGCCCTGGAGAAATAACCAGCCGGCTAAGGCAATAAATAGAGCGCTAGATTCTCGCTGACACGGGCGGGCCGGGCTAGCCCATTAAAAGCTGACCTCCCTGACCTTGGAGGAGCCCGGACTGGAGTGAACGCCCACTCAACCACCTGCTCCTCCTCCTCCTCTTCCCCTGGACACAAAATAGGGAGCGGGGTGATACAGTTTACGCATATAGAAGCTGCTGGACAATAAGTCCCTGGAGGCACTGGTATCCCACTTGTTTATACATGGACACTAGGCTCACAAAGGAGACAAAACATCATTAACTCACAAAAAAAAACAGCAACAAGGCTTTAAAATCGTATTAACTACCTTTTAATAACTGTTTTACATATTTTTATAGCATTTTATTTATGGTATTAAAAGATAAAAAGTCTCAATAAATGTTTCCTTTAAAAAAAAACAGATTTAGAGATATCCAAATAAATGGACTAACACATAAATGAGCACAAACTCTGAGCTAATATAATAACCATTAAAGTTGTTTTAATAGCTGCGTTTTTTTGTTTTTTTTCAAAGAGCAAGATTTAAAGTGATTAGTTATGATGTTAGTAAAATAAAAGGCGAACCAGGAGTGACTTTCATAGGAGCAGGTGTTATGTGAGCATTATCAACAGGATGTGACAATATTAGATTATTGACGCTGTAGCTGTGGTTCATCCTGACATTTCCTTCCCTTTCATACCTGAGATGACATTTATGATATTCTAATGAGGTAATTTGTTTTCATTGTCAAAGCGGCGGATGCTGTTTTTGTCGGTAGGATGACATGAAACAAATGTACCTGGCTGGATCATTGAGGTCACCTGGAGCGTGTCCTGGACCACAGGGTCACTCTGACACAGTGATTATTTCTGTTCCTCATAGACAGCTTTGTGGAAAATAGCCAATCAACACGGAGTTGTCTCAGTAATCAGATCCCATCATCCTTTATTATTCATTTCTACGGTCTAAGATCACAACCAGTCCATCTTGGACTTGTGTGTAAAACTGAAACAATGTATTTAATAAATGTCACCTTTATCCTGACTTTCACTCATTGTAATTGAAACCCAGGGTTTTTCAGACACTGCTGCTTCCTAATAAGATTTCTCTAACTGTTCTGTCTAAATGAAGGGATTTTAAAATAGTGGTCAACCTACTTAACAGTGTGACATTCCTATGGTGTTACCCTACCAGTCGATGTTGGCCTGAAGTTTCTGTTAACTAGTGGGAATTATTCTGGATGCTGTGATTTTAGTTAATTTATTAAATCTGTGTGCATACAAATTATGTAGGTGATTTTCATTGAGATTTTGTGATGCCCAGGTAGAACACAAATGTGGAACAACGGTGAATGGAGGACGGACTTGACAGATGGACAGGTTGAGTAATTGATGGATAGATTGTTTAATGTGGCAAAGGACAGACAAATGAACAGAAAGGCAGAGGACAGCGAGGTAAACAGATTGATAAATGTATGGCTGGTTGTATGAATGCATTGATAGATGGATGATTGGGGGAGTGACAAACAATGAAGCATTGACAACAGATGGATGCATTGACAGGCGGATGGATGCACTGACGGACTGATGATTGCATTGACAAACTAATGGATTCATTGGCAAATGGATGGATGCATTGAGAAACAGATGGATGCATTGACAGACGGATTTTGACAGAAGGATGGATGCATAGGCAAACGGATGGATGGATGGATTTAAAAAAAGAATGGATGCATTGACTGAAGGATGGGTGTATTATTGGATGGATGGATGGATGGATGGATGGATGGATGGATCAATTTATGGACAAACAAACAAAGGAAAGGATGTACAGATGAATAGAGTGATGGACAGACGCACATAGTTAAACTGATTGAGACCAAAACCCATGATCAAAACAACAATTTAGCCAATTGCTATACTTTCACTAATGTTATACTCTTCTTTTGGTGTAAAATCAATCAGTCTTTAGAAGTGTAGCACTAATTCCTAACCAGAATCGTCTCAATACACTTTACAAAGAGGGCAGATCTTGACTTTACTCTTTGATGTCATTTTCAAGAGCCGACATTAATCACCATGATCCTCAGTTTATCGAATAGATATCTTCCTTTACCCAGTAAACATCTCTTATTGGATTCAGCTGCACTAGATACCAACTTTAGCCTTGATTTGACACAACAGGTAGACGCTGGCTACTGACATCTGTTCCTGCAGCATTATTTAAGGATGTCCAGTGTCTGCCAACAGCGTCAGTATCAGCTGATACTGATGTTAAACCAATGCATCCATGCATCCCTAACTGCACTGATGCTGAACTGTGTAACAGTGGAATTCTCTGTTTGGGATTGGGAGACCCTCCAACTAGCCGTACTTGTATAATATATTTTCTATGGCAGAGATAGTGACATAAGAGAATAATTTTAAATGGTTATTTCAAGGCGTGAGTTTAACCAAAACAAAGCCTAAAAACAGAGGTATCAAATAAAAAATATAACAACATTAGTCCACAATAAGAGAAACAAAGTCTGAAATAACAGCTGCTTGGTGAAAGCCATTACTGCACAAACTGTGCCCATGAAGAAATCTGCAGGTTAATCACAATTAAAGTTTCTAACATCTTTTTCATTCCCCAGCAGAGCATAAACAGAGCAAATAGAACAGATGTCTACTCATTTCACTTGTGTGGAGTGTGATGGTGATTTCCTCTCCTCTTTTAATCTTACTAGAGTTCAAAAACAAACCATTACTACTGCTGAGGTCTTTAAAAGACACCTTCAAATTACAAATGAAAGGAAAACTCCAAGACTGTTTCTTGAGAGGCAAATAAAGCTGTTTGGTTTCTTTAAAAACAGATGTTTAATGATGGAAAGAGATAGTTGAAAGACACTAACATCCTGAAATCCTCTCCTTTTCTTCTGTTCTAAAAGAGCATGTTTCATTTTCAGAGATTTTTCTCACTAATCCAGAAGCTTCCTGACTACAAAGCAATTAGAGAAACTAAAATAGAGACTAGATGGAAACAACAGAGAGACCTGGAGTTCAATGTAAGTGTTGAGCTAAGCTGTCAATACGCAGCGTTGATTAAACCGACTTTGCCGACATTACCTCACTTTACTTTCCACTGTTATGACCAGCTGTATTGTTTTTCTTCTCTCTGCCATCTGAGGCTGCCACGGCTCTGTGTCCTCTCATAAACTGGACTGATGTTTGTATTGAAGGAGACAGATCTTTCAACAGAGGGAGCTACACTTTCCATATTTTCAATAAATGTCTTTGATCAAAGGGAGGTCCTGTCATTTTGTTCTGCTCTAATATTCAGTATATTTTCTAAAACAGAAAGTAATTTGACATCACACGAACGGGGATGAATAAATCATTAGAAGAGAGAAAATCAATAATGTTAGTTTATGATAAAGAGGAGTGTTTGATGGATGAAGACGGCACTCTGTGGAAGTTTTAATGGTACATATGAAGCATTCCCACGATGCCGTCATCAAAACAAGAACTGTTTAATGTCCGCACGGAAAAAATGACACATCTGAAATGCAAAGCAACCCCCATATGAGTGTTCACCCAAAATGTGCCATCATGAAACAGTTTTCTGTGTCTCTAATACACCAGACCACTTTCAAATCTGCATGAAAATATTTATAAAGTTGCTTCATAAGTAATAAGAAAAGAAAAATGAAAGAAAAATCCACCCTCAGTTTCCTTTGCTACAGTTACACACTGTCAGTCTTTGATGCTGTAAAGACCTCAGCAATAAAGCAACAAAAACTCCATCTAAAGGGAGTCTCTTCTAATGTCTTTAAAGGTTTATTTTAAAATTACAAATACACCAAAGTCATATCTGTTTCACTTCTAAAAGTTTCTGACTTTTGCTGTTGGTGTTTTTTTTTTTAATTCACAAATCAGTTTGTTTGGCTTTGGGTAAAATTAAAAGGCTGTTATTGACTTTGTGAAGGAGGCCGTGTTCTAGCAACAGACAACCTTACATGAAGGCCAAATGATATTTCTCTTGTAATTAAGAGCTGGGAGAGTGCTTCTTTGTTAGTAACAGCTAATTAAGTTTAAACAGACAGCATTCAGGAACTATAAGCTCCCAGTTTTTCAAATCAGAAAAGAAAAATTGGCAAGGTCTTATAATTAACTCAAAATAATAACATTTTATTCAGCTAGAAACCCTTTAATCTTATCAAAAGGTCCGTCAGTGACTATTCAGGAGCTTTCAGTTCAATGACACTTTCTTTTTGAAGTCAACTGTTTTAAAAGATTAAAATACCTGCATTTGATGTGCAGCCCTTCTTGGCCTTTCTTTCGGCAATTGACATTCCTTAAAGCCTTTAGCTGATTGGTTCTTGACCTTCTAAACAGCCGCTGGTGAAACAAGCTTTCCACAAGGTCTATTACAACTCACTCTGGAGCTTTTGATCATGCTACTTCATCCTCTTTAGATCTTTTTAAGGTCATAAGTTGACTTCTAATCTTCTCTTTAAAGTCAACAAGGACAATGAGGTCCTAAAATGTTCAAGGTGATATGTGGGATTTAAGAACTGAAATGTCTACATCAGTTAAAAAATGAACAAACTTGCATGTCTTTAGCTGAAAAAAATACATAACCAAAAATGCTCCCAACAGTTTTCAAAGCCTGATAATCCTCAATTTTATAGCTGTAATGGCAGCGTCTGGTCATGATGGCCACAATGGCTGATACGTCAAAGACTGCTACCTTATGAAGTGTGAACTGCTACTGAAAGCTGCTGTTATGTTGCCTTATCTAAAACAGGTTTGTGCTGCTTACGAGTGTTTTATCATAATGATTTTTCGGTATAATCAGGTGCTTCTTCTGATGCCCAAGCTCACCCCATAACTCCACTCCTATAACAATGCCGCCCTAAATAGCTGTTGAAAGAGGTACTGCTTTACCACTGACCCCAGGATGCTATGTGAAACTCTCATAGTGTGAACCAGGAAGGTCATTTTTAACAGCTTTCCTCCTGCATTATGTGAAATTCATGCATTATGTGAACTGTAATTTTCATTTTTGTAAATACACCATATGGAGTAAAACTTTCAGTGAACTAGGTCCTCAATTCTAAAAAACAAGCGAGGCTGCAGCAGTGTAATATCACCTGCAAAGTACCAGTGAGTCTTCCTACTCATGCCATTGGAGAGTGGGCTGAAAAACCACAGTAGGTCTTTATGACACTAATTTTAATGCACATTAAAAAACAAAGGCTGCTTTCATACTGGGCCCAGTTGTTTTGAGCCACAACGCAGCACGATTCATCCCACCCCCTCTTCCCCTGCTGGCTTATTTACACACCAGCAACATCGATCCATGTCCGGGCTCACTTGCGTATGTACTCAGTCTGATGTGGTGGTATACACTTTGCTGGTTTACAAACCTGCCAAGGAGGAGCAAGAAGAACAAGCTACCATGGTAACCACTCAGGTCATGACCTGAGCTAAGATTGCTTATGATCTAACCCAGTAAAAAAGTCCTTCCTGCCACCATGGAGGGTTTTAAAATCACTTTTTAAGGTGCCAGCAAAGTTGCACTTTGTATCTGCACATCCATGAGCAGCTCAGTGGATTAAAACTTTTATTGCCTTAGCATCTCAGTCATAAAAAATACCCTCAATTTTTTTTGAGGAATATTGTGAACAAACTGCCGCGCTGTGCAAAGTTTAGTCTTTACAATGACGTCATATAGCTAATACAACTCTCTGTCCTGTATCCGGGCGCAGTTGCATTCACATCTCATCAGAATCGTGCCAGGGTCCACTTTAATCATACCCGAGACCACCTCCCCAAGATTCATTTGCATTCACACTGACCAAAACAGCTCAGGTGCACTTGGATCCAGGACTGGAACTCTAGTGTGAAAGCCACCAAAGACTCAGACTGATATCCCTCTCTGACCTCTGCTGAGTTAGAGTCCACTTTGAGGAGTTTGAATGTCATTTGAACTGACCTTAGTTTGTTAAAACAATCTGTAAATTTGATCTCTTTCACAGCTTGATAAGCTTATTATTGAGATCCAGAAGTTTCCCTCTCTCAGGATTCTTCCTTCTTCATATTGAAGAAATTTAACATCATCCTCGCGGCTTAGCAAAATGACTCCATGACTCATGGTGCCATTACAGACATCAATATTTATTTTCTGGTCACTCTGGCTTTGACTCTTGCTCTCATTTAGTCTGTTAAACTGCAAACACAATCTGGATTTCATTTTCTCTGGAGGAGAGGCACTGAATATCTGTTTAACCAGACGTTATTTTCTTCACTAGATGATATATCACGAGTATTCATGCTGATAAACAAGCAGCATCATGCCATTTCTGCAATAAATGTGAGTATTTTGGGTAAAAGATTGTTTTTTTAAGAGGAATTATCCAACAGGGGAACTAGAACTTCTTGGCTTAAGATGAGGATGCTGAAATCCACATTTGAATATCACAGTGGGATTATATCTTAAAATTATGTTCTATGTTTATGTTTGTTCCTGGTGAAAATAAACCAGTGATGATATTTTGAAGGGGACAAAAATGACAAAACTTTCAAATCGAGTCAACTCAAGCCAAATTAACTTTCTTAAGTAAACTTCTATGAGTTTTTTTTAGTTTCTAAAAGTACATACCATAAAATGTAAGTCTGCAGTAGAGGATTATTCTTTGCCTGCTTTAATACTCTGAAAAAAAATCAAAACATGTCAAATGGCTGTCAGAACACAGGGTGATTAATAAGTGATTTTTTCCCACAAAATCTGCTCATACTTTCTGTACAATGGAGTTAATCCTCTGACCGGACTGGGACCCCGACTAAAATCCCCCGTCCTGATCCCGCTGTGTGAGGAGAGAGCGGGGAAAAAGGACTGAGACAGTAAAATCTGCTGTGACGTAACAGCCAGAGGCGAGCGGTTTCCTGCCTCTGCCTGCCTGCTAAACGGTAGCTGTCATCTCCCGTCAGGCTGGCGGCGGCAGACGAGACGGCTTCCCTTTCCCTCCTCGGGCCAGAAGACGCACATCAGCTCCAATCACAGTTGGCTGCTGTGACGGGCCGCTGCAGCCATCTCACCAGAGAGAGTGACTACTAACTGCTGCTCACAAACACACACTCTTTACACACACTTTCTCGCCGCCTGATTTCATATTCCACACCACGCTGCTGCTGCTGAGGTAGCTTAGCTTGCACCGACTCACTGAGAGCGTATGATTGGATGTCCGCAGAGAGCAGCCTGAGCTTGAAATAAACATTAGACGTTTGTTCTTCTTCTTGTGTTTCTGTTGTGTATCGGTGACGCCTGTCTCCCTGTGCTGTCATCGCCTGTCTGTCTGTCTGCCATCACATGCAGACGTCCCCCTCCTCTGAGAGGTCGAGTCCATCCGGCCATATGTCCATCAAGCTCTACTGTACCGCCTCAGGCACTGTGAACACCCCCTCCTCTCACACCAACACTCTGAGGCCTGCCCAGCTGTCCCAACAACACCCAGGAAAGAGAGGGGCCAGTCAATGGGTAAGTTAGTGAATGGATTAGCTGCATTAATTAGTAAACACTCATTAGCAATTAAAGGAACAATGCACGTGATTTTAACAGTCCATCAGCTGAAGATGCCAGAGGGTTCAACCTGATGACTGAAGAGTGGCACTGCATCAAATATTCATTTGACAGGTGTCAAGATTTAAGTCTTTTAACTCACTCTATAGAATGTGAGGCTACAAAGCAGAAAAGTCATTTTTGAGGTTCTAGAAACATATTAAGTTTAATACAGGGAGTCTATCAATTAAAAATGTAATCCCCATTAATCTCAGAATTTCTATTGTTAATTGCAATCATCTCATCATTTTGTAACATTTTGAAATTCCACTATTTTTGCATTTAAAACAGCTTTGGTTTTATTTAGATTTTTGTACTAGCTTACACTAAGGGTGACTGACTTCCTGTTTGAAAGAAAGTAAGAAACTTCAGGAAAATCAACGATTCTAACAACAGAAAAGGAATTTGTTATGGATTGAAAAGGAAATAAGGGTAAAGTAAAAAGGTACATTTTGATAACACAAGGTGCAGATGACTTTTGACTACTCCACGGAGCTGTTTGCAGGTTTTTGGATGTGAAATGGGGTTGAGGTCTGTTTGGCACTGGCAGAGGAGATTTGGTACATTTTTCATGGGTGCAACCCACATACTCAGCTCTGCTGCTCATCCCACAAATGCATGATCCTTACAAATGTGGCATCATTTACAAGGGTAATAAACAGGCTTTCCAATGGTATAAGATTTATTACCAAGAAGCATTGTTACAACAAAGAGATAATGTACCAAACACAAATTGCCTTACTCTTTGTTTTAAGTTTAGTTAGCAGCTTAGTCAGCTAACACACTGCCATATGGTTGCTCTGGAATCTACTGAAAAGTTCAATTTTTTCAGCGTACTTGAAGCACATTCTGGTCCAAAATATTACAGAGGAGAGGAGTTTCACAGGCAGGTCAGACAACACAGAGATTCCCATAGGAACGAATGGACCTCTGGTTGACTTACCTCCGTAACCACACATATGTGGAAACGAGGGGTTAACTATAATGTACGGAAGAGGGTTGTCAGGTGATTTATGGTGCTTAAAAATAATTAATGGACTAATTATGGACCTTAATTGATTGAGATTAAAGCATGTATACTGACAGCCCTTGTTAAATGTTGTCTTAAAATGGGTAAAAGGAGTTTCAGGTACACCGCTGCTGCAGCCAGAAACCTACAGCAGGAATATTTGTTCCAGCTAAGATAGTCAATTTTTAATATTAATATTTTTAATGTAGAATAAATGTTAAGTAGGAAGATGCATCAGGTTGTATGTTTGTGGGTTATGTCTGTCTGCTACTGTATGATTCCTGACTATTTATTTCAATTTTTCTTTTAAATGTTTGTAATAGTTTTTTGTTTGATTGCCTGTAACTCAGCTGAACATGCTGCGTTCGTGTGTCTTGGCCAGGACGCTCTTGTAAATGAGATTCTTGATCTCAATGAGGGTTTCCTGGTTAAATTAATTTCAACAAATATTTCTTAATTTGTTTTAACCTTATTATTAAGGCTGTTAAGCAATTACATTTTCAATTGTATTGAACTCCTGCTATTCAACAGCTGATCACAATAAATCAAAAAATTTTTCATTGCATGTTTAAAAACTGATTTCTCTGCATACTAAAGCAATTTTTTAGGTCGTTTTTGACAATGTGAGGAAATTCTTGCCAGTGTCTTTTGGGACTCAAATGAGGGCAAAGAGATGTATTTTTTGATGTTGACTTTATGATGTTCATAACTTAAAGGTAGGAGACAGCTTCAAAGTGATTATTCTGTGCAGTGACAAACACAGTTACATATTCAGAAATGTACAAGAGTGCATGAACCCTGGTTAATCTGACAGCATTTGAACTTTTCAAGAGCTCCAGTGTATTTCCAGTTTCTTTTTAAGTAAACCAGTAAAGGTTAAGGCACTGGTTTGCGGAAACCTATGTTACTGTTTAAACCAAATTTTAAGAGATTATAGTCTAGATCTACTTGCTAGAAGGTGGTTGAAAATATGCAAGGAAAACTGGAGTTACCATCGGGGGGGTTATGTTTCTGCAACCTCTCTGATCGCCAAACAGTGAAAAGACAGTGGTGGGTGACGAAAAAAGGCTGGGGTGTTTTCTGTGGTACAAATGCAATAAGCAAGGCTGACCATGAGACCTTTACCTCTGACCTTTGGTCTCCAAAATCTACTAAGTTAGCCCTAGAGTAAGAGTGAGCATGTGCAAAGTTTGAAGGAAGCCCCTGAAGGCATTCCTGAGATATTGTGTTCACAAGTAAAGGATACACACAAGCCCCATGAACTTGACCTTTGACCTTACTTCTAAATGGAGTCAGTTTATCCTTGAGTAAGGGTGAGAATCTGTGCAGAGTTTGATAAAAACACTCCAAAGCATTCTTGAGATATCAAAAGAATGCACAGACTGAGAGTCAAACATCCAGAAAAGATTATGCCTCTGGCCTCAGCCAACTTCAACACTGAGACATATAAACAACACCATCATGTATGACTTGAAAAA
Source organism: Cheilinus undulatus (assembly GCF_018320785.1). Lineage (NCBI taxonomy): Eukaryota > Metazoa > Chordata > Actinopteri > Labriformes > Labridae > Cheilinus > Cheilinus undulatus. The sequence continues at coordinate 9,399,451 of NC_054882.1, read as the reverse complement.
GTCCTGTCTGCTCTGCATCAACCATTTAACAGTGTTATTGCATCACATCTCACTCTAAGCTTTGTATCCTCCAAGAGTTAGACGAGAAGACAGACACCTCTCTGATGTCTGTGCTGTATTTGTAGCTGTTTTCACAGTGCATATACATGACAGCACCTTAATGAACCTCCACTGTCTTAAGACATTTTTGACAGGCTGATTATCAGTGTCCCTGTGCATTATTTCACACTGTGTTATGGCATTAGAAGGTGAACAAGAGTCTGGCACAGCAACGTTTACAGTGAAAGTGAACCATCACAGGGCCTAAATATCCTTGAAATGCGACTGTGAACCAGCCTTAGGAAGTCTCAGGAAGCAGTCCTATGGATTAGCTAGGCTTGTTTTAGCATGTGGACTGGAAATTAAAGGGAAACCAGTGAGGCAAAAGGTATCAAAGTGCATACAATAAAACTTAAATTAAAGAAACATGCTCATGCCCAATCAATACAAAGATGCGTATGCAAAAATGGCATGTTCAAGCTTCTCTGATGGGTAAAAAAACAGACTTGTTCCTAGAGACTAAAGCCACACATGCTATGACTCAATGAAGTTACAGCTGTAATTGGATAAATGTATTAAGCGAAGTGGATAAAGCGCCACTAGTCTACCTTGTTAAAAAGTGACCCAGCTGAAAGATACTTGAAGTCTGTGAAGCAGAATTACAGAGGAGATGTTTTTCAAACTGCTGAGAGGATATCCAGGATCGCAAAATCATTAGTATTTCTATGAATCAGTTTTAACTCTAAAGATGGGATGATTGTGAAACTATCAAAGTTATTGTGGGACATCACAAGCTGTGTTTTTACACTTATCTACAAAGTTTTAGTGACATACTTTTTGTGGAGCTTTAACAAAGCATCAGATGGCTTACATGCTGTGTGATACTGGCTATACAGAGATAAGCCTGTATTTAAAGATGTTTACATCACAATCGTAATGCAGCAGGACGTTTAAGGACACACTTTCACTTATTATTGCTGTTTCTTTTATACTGTTAAAGCTTGAAAACATACATGTTTGCTACGGACAAACCAGTGACCTCCTGGTTTAAAGGGTTGCCTCTCTGCTCATTAACACACCAAAAAGAAAAAAACACAAAGAGGCTTGTGGATCTTTTCTCTACAGATGTTACTGCTGAAGAGGTGAAGTCCTGTGCTGCAGGATGACACTTTGCATTTTCTTTCACTGGTGAACGACTCCTCTGTGGACAGAGATGAGACAGATGCTGCTCATTTAAAAGACTATAATTGACTCAGCAGAGCTGCTGTTAGAACACAGATCTGTCAGTGAGCTTCCACCGCAAGGCCTGAGAGTAGCCATTTACTGCAGTAATAGTAGTGAGGATGGATGGTTGAAAATGTTTCACATCTTGGCTGGAATGTTATACCACTTTCCTTAAATGCAGTAAAACACCTGTAAACGGCCACCAAAGTGTGGTGTGAAACCAAGCTGGATCTTAAAAACAAAATAGATTCTTCAAAGAGCAAAAGACCTTGCTAAAATCTAGAGTTCCACACACTTCAAACCTCTCTTTTCCCCAGGCGTTTTCAGGCAATAAAAGCGGCAGAATGGTTTGACGAGAGCTGGTGCGCTGCGCTCGCTGAGGTAGTTAAGGTCAGGGCAAACGTCATTGATTGAACTAAGTGCTCCGCTGAAAACAGCGTGCCTCAATCAATGCTGCCTCTAATGGTGCGAGGCGGAGCTCCCCGAAGACCTGGGCTATAGACGGATGTGACAAAGTCACCCGGAGGTGCCGGAGTCACGTTCCTCCTGCTGGCCAGCCCGGCTGCTCTCAGCTCTCAGCTTGTGCTCTGATGGCACAAGTTAATGAAAATGCCATTACTCAGACAGGACGTCGATGAGGGAGCGAGGTAAAACAAGGTGAAAGACAGAAAAGAGTTTAACGACAGGAGCGCAGCTGTCACTTTTTCAATGACTGCAGCGTTTTCAAACTCAGAGAACAGCTCATAATCTATAGGGGAAGAAATCCTTCAAACTAATCTTGTGCCATGACATCCTGCTCTGCTCATTTATTATTTCAACTTATTAGAAATAAATTATTCATTCATTCATTTATAATCAAGTAAGTGTAATTTGTGCTGGGATCTTAGAGCTGCTTTTAATCAAATTATTCTATGGAATTTATTAAACATTCAAATAAAAGAACACCACACTAGCGTTTACTTAGCATAGTTTACTGTGTATTACAGTTGTTTGTTTGGCTTTGTTTCCCAGTTTTTAACTTAACTTCTTATCATTAAATGATTAAAGAAGGATGATTATTGCATTTTTGTTTGAGTGTGCATTAGAAATGCTCCTTGTTTTACCTTCTCATGTTTGAATGCAAGACACTTTTCATTTTATATTGACATTATAATACCAAACATGTTTGCAAATTGTGTTTTCAGTGACGTGACTGTCATCCACAGCCAATCAGAGCCAGTCTTCAGCATAAGTATATGTTATAACAGTTAATGTTTCAAGACATGAAGATGAGCATAGCTCAGTCGGAGCCGCTGAATATCCGCCCAGAACTCAAGAGATGGAAGACTTCTGCTCAGAGCTGAAGTCAGATCTCTGCACCGGTGTCTTTATCATGTCTGCCAATTCAGTCCAGGCTGACATGACGGGTACTTTTATTCTGAAGTGTTTCCGGGATAGTTCCTTGGTTGTTGCAGTAACATCCAAAGATTCTTTGGTGTTTAACTTTTTTTTTTGTTTCTACTTGATGTAAATGATTTAAAAACACCAGATTATAAGAGATGTTAACTCAAATGCAATCTCCATCTCCTTCTACACCTTGTTCTCTGCTCAGAAATTGTTGCTGTGACTTTCCACCAGATGCATGATGGGAAATAACCCCCAAAGTAATGTATTCTTAAATTATATGTATAGTATATACATAAAAAAATATACAGTGCATTATAAAATATATGGTCCTGCATGCAAGCTGAAGATGAGGATTTTTCCCATGTGTTGTAGTGAATTAAAATGCTTTCAGGATTTTTATGAGAAAACTGGAAAAATAAATCAATATGGAGTAAATGTATTCAGATCTTTTATATTTCACAGTATATCAGCTTGTATGTCTTTATGTAATGACAAGGTGCCTGTGGAGGGAGACTATGGGACACAAGCTGATCCTCATGTCCAGCTTTAAGGACTGATGGACTGTGTTGTGAGAAGGACATGATGTGACGGGCCAGTGTTTTAATCATATTACAGAAGCCGTCCTGCTAACGTTCACTACACGGCGCAGGTCCTTACAAATAAAACAAAGTATTAACTGTATTTATGGTTGCATGAGTAAAATCCAGCGGTAGCTTCAGCAGGCTTCTTTCACGTTAGCTGTTAGACGCTAAGCTTTCACTATGTTGTCAGGTTCGTCGTGTTGTCCGAGTATTACACTCTGGCGTGCCATATCTTACAAACGACTTGACTCCTGTCTAAGTTTGTATTGTCTTTAATGTTTTGGAAGCCAAAATAAGTCCACATATCTGCTATGGATGCAGCAGAAGCTGCACTGCTTAGTAGGCATGAGCAACCGGCTTGCTCAGACCGGAAGTCTCGCGTGATCTCGTTGTCTAAGCAGAGGAGAAGAGGGAAGAGTCAACTGCCTGCTGCCGGTCAGGGGGTGAAATTACACCACAAACTACCGCACCAAGAAAGTAAATTATTAATAAAATATAGATATTGCATTTCAAAATATCGATACAGTATTGCAAAATATCGCGATATATCAGTGTATCGCTATTTTCTTATACCCCTACTGACCCCTCGTTACACCTTGGTGGCATTCATAGTAAAGGTAAAATGCCACAGATGTGTAGATATACCCTGGAACTGCACTGTGAATGAGCCTTGAGTTATACAGCAGTTTCACTCAGGTTTATTTTGGCAGAGTGGGTGATAAAGACACAAAATTCAGTGCAGTTTTCTCTCTAAAAAACAAATTTGTTAAAAGAAAAAAACTCAAGCTTTGTCAGGCCTCTCTTTAAGTGGAGAAGAAAACAACTAGTAAAATGTTTGCCTGTTGAATGGTGGTCTGTTCAGTTATTTCTCACGCATCTCAGGTAGTCAGAGAATCTTAACGTAGACTACACAGCATCAAGGAAATCTGTGGCTTAAGTAGAAGCATTTTAGAAATAATGGATCCTCACTTAGCCGTACTTTAATGCTGGTTTACAGAGATGGAAACAAAATATTACCAGAATAACGTCAGTGGGAACTGGTCTGTCCTTAGCACTAAAAGGTCAACCACTATTTCCAAACCTTTAAAGTTTCAGTGTTCTTACTGTGTTTTCTTGTTCTCTTTTCCTGTGAAAATCCAAAATTACAGCCTCTCTCTCGCTCTTCCTCCACTGCCCTGCCCTCTGCTAACAATGTCCACAAGAACTGCACACGCTCTCTCAAGCGTACAGATGAAAGGCCTGACCCTAATGACAAGGTAGTCTGTCCACTTAATACTTCAAAGATTGAGCTTGGGGGGCTGTGATACCCCCTCCCATGCCCCTCCTGCCCCTCCCAAATCCACCACAATTAGCAAAGCCTGCGTGCTGTGATTAAAAAATCCATGCTTCATCTTTTACCCAGTTTAGGGGAAAAACCCTGGTAAAGGTGCAGTCATTATTAGTAAATGATGCTGAGTAAAGGCATTGCAATGTTTCTAATTACACTGGTTTAATGAACGTCTACCTCTAGGGATGAAGTTTGGATAGAAAACATGTAAAACGCAGTTTGGATTTCACTAGTTTTAAGATGGCCTGTTAAAAACTTAACAATAAAAACAACACAACCCTTTTATTTAAACTGAAACTGCTCTGTAGCTGCAGAATAAAGAAAAGAGGGAGACACACACACACACAGACAGAGTCACTCTCGGGGGGAATGAACAGCTAACCTTTAATCATACAGCTCCCTGGTGAGATCAGACTCAAGTCCCACTGGCCAACAATTAAACCCTTAAAGCACGGCCGTGTTTCATGGTTTTAAAGCTGATTTTGTCATTCATGGCCTCATTTGATGAGCCTCATTTGATGCGCCGAGCTGAAGAGGATGACTCAAACTCACGTCACTCGAAACAAAAACGCATCTTTCCATAAAAATGAGACACATTTAACAATTAACATAAGAGCGAGTGATTCAGAGAGCTGTGATTCATTCACATGGTCAAAGTGGCTCTTTTACTCTTGACCTTGTCCCTTTTTGTGTATTCCCAGGATGGAGTGAGCTCAGAGGCAATTTTAGGGGGCATTTTCATCGGGTTAATGGGTGGTTTGACCTGAAAAATGGGTGTTTGAGAGATGCAGAGACCATCCCATACAGCAGGAAATATACGGGTGCGTTTATGTCTTTGAGAGCCAGGTCATTTACATATTAGTTGGATAGTATTTCCTGAAGCATCTTAAAGGGATTAGCTTTTTCCTAAAAGGATAGCGGGACGGGAGAGGATCTACTATCCAAAAGTATTTCTACTTTTATTATTATTTATCTTATTGGATTAATATAAAATCCATTAAAGCTAAAATATGTTTCCCAAAAACCCATGTCAACTGGATACTATCTTGAGCTATCATGAGGATCGATGTGTTTTTGAAGCGATGGCAGATTCAGTGAAAGAATAGGAAAACATAAGCTGTACCTGCCTTTGGGCTTTTATGCCTTTATTTAATAGATAAGAGGATAGAGTTAGAAAACAGGGCAAGAGAGTCAGAAATTACATGCTTGGAAAGAGCTGCAGGTCCAACTTGAACCCAAGCCATCACTTGTGGGGCTTTTCCACAATGACTTATGGCCACGCAGATCTAAACCAAGCCGTGCTGATTGACTTTTCCATCACCAGTTTGGCCATGCCGGGCTACGCCGAGCTGCCCCCAGAATAGTCCTGCTCTGGAGCAGGGCCAAAGCACACCTGCTCCATCTCAGCATCAGCTGCACCAAACTTGAAGAGTGTATAGAAGTTTGATAGCATATTTTTTAGTCTTAAAAACCAGGAAACACTCAATATGGTGTGCCTTGGTTTGGACCTCTATTTTTCCCGCTTTGGTATTGAAATAAGTATCACTGAAGCCAGATTTTTTCATAAGAGTTTTATCACAAGTCAAAATTCTGCTTTAAGACAACCCTACAAGGAAGGCCAATACAGCAAAATGCTAATGTCTGCATGCACAGTATGTCCAGACACAGACAAAAGTGTTGTTGCAGATTATTTGTGTTTAAATGCACAGCACAGACCGCAGACAGTTAAATACACTGTGATACTACAAAGTAATTTACCACCCTCTTTAGCACCAAAAACAACACTGAGAAGCACTTAACAGCTTCTACTTACCCTTAAGTGCTCTTTAGGGAAACACATGCCAAAATTTGACACATAAAAAACCCATAGAAAGCTTTTAACATCCACACCTGATCATCATGGGGACACGGGGCCAGGGTCAATATTTATGGACACAAAGAGACTTCTACAGGGATTCAAACCCGTGACCTCGAAGTTACAGGATGTTCTCCAAACATTAAACCACTTCACCAGCCCTTCTCTCACAACATCCACCCATCAAAACACACTTCACCTCCCCACCCTCTGCCTCTCCTGACTCCCCGTCCACCTACTCAGAGCCATAAAAACACAGGTTTCCTCATCAGGACAGATGTAGCTGCATGGCACCATTACCTCACATCCATCAACGCCTCTGCACCTCCAGATAAAGGGGGGGGGGGGCTAAGCAAATCCTTTTCCATGTAATTAGGTAATTATAGAGCAGGCTTGATGGATCCCTGTAGTTGTTTTAGTTTTGCAACTGTTAATAAGTCACATTGACAGAGGGTATGATCGCTCCTATAGTTTGTTTTCTCTTTTTCCTGCAGCAGAAAGGATCAGGCTGTTCTTCTGTTTGGGTTCATGTGACCTGTCTGCTGTCAACAAGATCTGATTAGCAACAGTCCTAATGGATTAAAAGGAGTCTTCAGTGTTTTGGTACATTATTTTTCTTTTAATGCCACACAAATCGCAATATTACATACTAAAAAATTGTATTTTCTTATGTGTTGATAAGTATAAAGAACAGATGAAGACTCCAGATGCACATGCAGAAAAAAAACAGATTAGCTCTTTAAACTGCATGTTTTAGTGTTTTTAGACCCTTATACAGCATTTATATCGCTAAAATAAGGAAAGCCCCAGCCAGAACTTAGCTTCAGTAATGTTTACATATGAGTATATGTTCAGTAGTGGAGAATCCCCCCCCCCCATATCGCTACCAGGATGAAATCCATAATAGTATGCAGTTTTATAAATCTATGATGGGTTTGTGTCAGAAATGCTGCTGTTTAGACAGTGAAGGGCAAAATTTCTATTTCATTGAAGAACAGGTGAGTGCTGATTAGCAAATATCAGCAAGTTCATGTCAGCTGTCGGTCAGTGTTATGGCAGTGTTGTGTTTGGCAGAAGAGTTATATTCAGCTGAAATAACACAACATTCAATGGCAGGATTAGGAGAAGTCCATTCTGTGTGCATGCACATGTAGAGAAGAAGAGATGAAAGTTGAGCAGATTGAAGTTGTATGCAAATAAACATCAAAACGTAAGTGAACCCCCAGCTCAGAGCTAACTCTGCCTACTTCAGGATTTCAAAAAATGCACAGAAAGCAAGCAGTTTAGTACTGAGAGGAGGGAGGGGTAAAGGACAGGGTGTTCCAGATGAGGCGGGAGTGACAGTGATGTCCCCTTGCCAGAAAGTGACACAGAGTCTCACAGCACTGCTGCCTCAGAGCGATCTTTTGAGGTGGAGGATTTTTCTCCTCCTGAAGCAGGCTGTAGTGTGGTGGTGGACTGTGGTGGTCCTGAGCACCACCTGTTTGGGCAGTTTGCTCCAGCACTGGTGTTACTAAAGCTGGAGCTCTCGGAGCCGAGGCAGTGCAGGAGAGGATGGGAGTGGTCTCTGAATGGTAAAGTCAGTTAGAGGCAGTAATGTACTACATTTTATACAAAGTTAGTGACATAGAATCCTACCAATGGTAGGATTCTATGTCACATAAGCCCCGCCTCATAAAATGCTGATTTTTATCAGTTTGGTACAAATGTCAGAAATAACACCAGCATTGATTTGTTTAACATAGTTCAGTCAGATACTTCAGTGTACAGCTGAATAAAATGTGAAGTGGTCACTACTTCTTTAATACAAGAGAATAAGGACAAAACTTGGTTCCTCTTTTGACGAGATTAAAACAGAATAATGAATTAAACAGCATTTTAAGTAAAGGACCATGTAGAGATTTTTAAGGAGAGAACACGTACGTAAAACTTAAATAATCACCAACAATTGCATTTTTTGATCGCATGTAGGTCAAAATTGTAAATGCACTGAAAATTCAATAAACTGTGCAGCTCTGAAAGGTATGACTTAAAGGTCCAAACTCAACTTCAAAAAGTCGTAAGTCAAAAGTAGATTTACACAACCAAGTACCAGAACACTTTCCACATCATCACAAAATCCCAAGTGACTTACCCCAAGGCCAGATATAAGACTAACAAATCTTAGAACATGTTCAACTCAAGCTAACTTCCAGACAACTTCCAGACAAAGTCTCCAGTCAATCCAAACAAGTTTACCGGCAAATCCAAAAAAGAAACCCAAAGATGAAGAAAATTTTTCAAGTAAACATTGAAGTCAAGTCAAAGTCAACCCCTTCAGCTCAAAGGAAATGTCCAGAATCAAAATCATCAAGATCAAAATTAAGTCAGCTGTAAACATGATGCAAACAACAAGCCCAAAGTCAAACCCAAAAAGTTCCAAGTCAAGTTTAAGATAAGATAAGATAATCCTTTATTAGTCCCACAAGGGGAAATTCCAATCGTTTATTTCAGGACCTAAAAGTTGCAACTGAAGACATCCAAAATTCAAGACCAAGCAATCCCAAAAAGTGATTCACACCAACACCTAAAAGTACCTGAAATCTTTCTCATGAAGCCTAAAGTCAAGTAAACACTTAGAAGCCCTAAAACAAGTTGGAATATATGACATTTAAGGCCCAAGTTTTACTCTGAGTAAAGAACACGAATAACCAAAGAAAGTCCAATTCAACATAAAAGCGTCCAAAGTTAAATCTGCAATTTAAGATCAACAGATTTCAGTGTATTTCAAAGTCTACAACACAAAGAACAAAGTCCAAATTTAAGTCAAACAGGTTCTAAACAATGTTCAAGTGAAGGTCAAATGTTCGAATAAAGGTCAACTCTTCTGAAAACAAGTCCTAGTTTAACAGGTCATTATTTATATGCAGATCTGCACTGTCAGGTGTTCCCACTTACCTTCTGTGACTTAAATCTGATTGGCTGTTGTCAGAAGAATTCAGGCTTTGGTGCATGGTTTGTCTCATGTTTGTGCAATCAAGGGTCTCTGTTAATCCCATATTTGAAACAATGCTGCCCCTTTCTTGAGGACGAATGGGAAAAAGTCGGTCTTTCACAGCATTGTTGCTTCATTTATGAGGCAGTCATCAGATTCGTGATTTTGGTCTGAAATAAGTCTAAGTCTAACCAATGTGTATTCTTTATACCCTAAAACCCATTCTATAATTTGTTCAGGTGATAGCTACCTTAAAAATACAATATTATTTCAGTTTTTCCTGTCTTGGTACAAATTTTGTTCTAAGTTTACATGCCATCTGCATGAAAAGTGTCTACCTCTCCAGAGAAGCGTACTTGAATGTGTTACAACAGCAGCAACTCGAAGCATTCCAACACAAATCCAAATGTCAACTACCTCAAGGGTTAAAAAAATCCAGCTACAGTTTCTCCTTCACGTCCCCCACACACCCTCACTGTCTGTGGTGCACTAAAAAGGGTAAAATATAATAAGGGATGACAAATTTCACACACGGCTCAGACAATTTCACTTTGGAGCCAAGCTAATTACGACAATTAAACCTGGGAGAGCGTTCTTTAACTTGATTATGGGTTATTATGGTGGTACAGCAGGTAGCAGACAGAGTCAAGGATAAACGGTATCACCGCAGCATTCATAATCAGATCAGCCTCAAGGGTACCTCTGCTTACAAAGATGTTTGCTAAATAAAACAATATAATGCCCAGGATTGTTGCCTTAAAAGCACCAGACTCTGCAAATTGCCTGACTCCGACGACTGCGTGTTCAGCTGAGATTTCTCAAACGCATCAACCATACTCCCCCTCTGCATGAATCACGCTGGTGATACATTAAAATTCAAAAGGAGGAAAGTTTCACAAAGCATAAACAGATGCTGTCTCAGAGAACAAATCTGAAAAGTGAGCACAAAAAGAAGCCGGAGAGCTATTTTTACTGACAAATGAGATTATTATACCCCAGAAATCGGCAAACTGTGACTAAACCCAGAAAACCTCTGATGTAGATAATCTACTTCCTTATAATGTGACACCAAAGAGCTCTTTCTGCCTAAAATGAAGCATCCAGTATGATAAATCCAGAAAATCAAATAAGTTGAGCCTAGCAGCACTCACCATTCTCCTTTTCATTATTGATGCAGCTGCTGATGGACTCATTGAGACCGAGAGTGGCTGCTGTGGGCATCTTGCCCAGGATGGACGCCAGCGATGGGCCCATTCGCTTCGGGACGTCCTCCTGCTCCTGGTCCCCCTCTTGCCCCTCTGGTCTCGTTTGCTCTAGTTTGATCAGAGCCTCTAGTGTGATTTCTTCGAGTTCTTTGCCAAAGTGCTTGGCCACCGCCTGAAGCTCATCTCCCTCTTGGTGTTCCTCAATGTCCTCCATCTTGGAGGATGTAGAGAGGATGTCGCCGTTGTCATTTTCACAGTCTAGAAGAGGAAAAGACAGAGTTTGACATGGAATTAGTGTGGTGTAACACCAGTTCTTTTGTAGTAATCCTTAAAAACTGGCTGAGGGTTCCTGATTACATGTTTGACACTTCAAAAGCAAGCTTAAAAGATCTTTGATTATCATGAAAAGTTAATACAAAACTGTACAACTTTCAGGAAGATACAAAAAAAATCTATTTGGAACAGCATTTAAAATTCATACATGTTCAATATCTAGCGTGCTTGTTCTACTTCTGTAAAGCAGCATGTTTTGGGATGATTCTACTGACTATTTTCTCAGTTGATTAAATCTCAAATTTCAGAGATCCACCAGTCTGAAGGTCAGGAAATACTGAAAAACCAGTCAAATGGAGCACTTTTATTGCAGTTGCATGTCTTTTGCAGTCCTTGTCATGATGTCCAGTATTAAAGAGTGTGATCAACATTATCAGTGCTAGCATACCTTGTGAGTTCACATCAGCATGCCTGGCAGCATCATATTGGTCAACATGTCAGTTTTACCTGAACGGTCTAAATACAACTTAATCTCCATTTTATAGATTGAGAAGCAGCCAAACCAGGCTGCACCTACAAGTAGGCATTTGTCCACTGTGCTGGTTTAAATCTGGAACAGGAGAAGCAGCTCATTAAGTGAAACCAAAGCCACCTTGTGGTTGGTGACTGTATTACAGCTCAGACACAACATTTGACTGGCATTGTGGGTCTAAATTCAGAAAAATATTTAATAGTTCAAACAAATTCTAGTGCTAACTGGCGATGGTGATAAAATGTAATTGCTAAGTCAACTAATCACACACATTCCTCATATGAACCAAATATGACAGTCTTGGTCTGATGTTTCTGCAGTCAAAATACATTTGATTTTGTCTTGTGATAATGTTTTAATCCATGTAACACTGTTATCTTAAAGTTCAATTAAGTTCATTTCAACTTTATTTATATAGCACATTTAAAACAACTGGGGTCAACCAAAGAGCTAAAAAAAAAAGTAGGTAAAAGTAGCAGTTAAATCCATAAAATCTGTAAAGATAAGACGCTCTTATCTTGAGATGAAAACTAAAAAGAAGATACAAGTTTTCAACAGTGATCTAAAATATTTGGGAGTGGGGCTGGATCATACATGAAGGTGTGAGCTATTCCATGGTTTGGGCAGCTACTGCAACAGCTTGAGAATTATGGAGGCATCTGTGCTCTTGGGAACCTTCAGTGAAGCAGTGTTGATTTCGGCAGCAATTTTTAATTTTATTCTTAGTCTTTAGACGAAATGTCTTTCAGTTTTAGTCCCATTTTAGTTTTTTTTTACCCTTTTTAATTTTAGTCTAGTTTTAGTCGACGAAAACTCAAGACTTTTTCATCTAGCTTTAGTCCATAAAAAGTCATCACATTTTAGTCTTTAGTTTTAGTCCAAGCATTTATTATCTTGCCTGAATCTGGTACTAAGTCATGGTGGTATGTTCTATGCACCCTACCAGACCTGAGGTCCCTGCTCTAAACAACTGAGAGGCAGAAGAGATACAGCTGCATTGTTTTTTGACAAATTTACCACCAATAGAAAAATATCACAGATTTTGAACGTCCCACGAAAACTACATTAATTTTCGTCTAGTTTTAGTCATCTTGATGAAAACTAAACTTACTTTTTGTCAGTTTTAGTCATCACAGATCTACTTTTTGTTAGTGTTAGCCTAAGTTTTGTCATAGAAAAAAAAGGCTGTTGAGGAACATTTTTAGACATAGTTTTAGTCGATGAAATTAACACCGCAGTGAAGCTCATTTTTTTTGTAGCTTTACCCAGATCTTTGCCTGGTAACAATCCTGTGTCTGAGCTCTGCAGGCAGTTCCTGTGACCTCTTTCTTTCAAAATAATTTCCAACCAGTTTAATTTGCCACATGTGGACTCCAATCAAGGTGTAAAAACATTTGAGCAAAGATGAAGAGGAATAGGAGGAACCTGAGCTAAATGTATAGAAGTTTCTATCATTCTGTCTCACTTTGTCATGATCAAATTTGCACTGCGGATTTGGATGCTTGTATTATGGTGTTACAGTGCAGTTAATCAGCATACATAGTTACCTCCACCAAGGAGGTTATGTGTGGGGTGGGTTTGTTTGTTTGTTTGTTTGTTAGTTTGTTAGCAACATAACTCAAAAAGTCATGGACAGATTTTCATGAAATTTTCAGGAAATGTCAGAAATGGGATAAGGAAGAACTGATTAGATTTTGGGACTGATCTGGATCACTGTCTGGATCCAGGAATTTTTTAAAGGATTATGTACTATTGGGAGATAGGGCTAATGGTGGAGGTCTGCGCTGTTACCACTTTACACCAGGAGATGGCGGACATGAGTAACTTATTCAAAATTTTGGTGTTTAAAGAGTTTGAAAGACACACATCCAGTCGAGGAGCGAAGTCTAAGTGTAACACAGAGAAAGACAGTGGATTGTAGTGAGAATACTCACAATGCTGGGAGGGATAGAGGAATATTCACACTCTGCCATGACTTCCACACGTAGCGAAGCCAATGCCTTGCCTCACCATGTCTCCACCCCACTGGCGAGGGAGTAATTGGTGAATTAGATTTTGGGAGTGATCCGGATCACTGTCTGGATCCAGGAATGTTTTTAAAGGATTCTTCACTATTGGGAGATAGGGCTGATGGCAGAGGTCTGCACTCTCTGAGTGCTTTTCTAGTTTTAAATGGCTTTATTTTTTTCTGGGATTAATAAATCAAAATTGAACTAAGTAATAGCACTAGTTAACTGTTGTGCTCATGGTGGATTAATGTTTGGTCTTATTGCTCTTTTTGTCAAGGGATAAAAACAAATGAATCAGCCATAAATGAATAAAACTCAATTGACTGATTAACTGATCGAAATTCTATCTTTTACTGTTAATTTCTGTTCCTCTGTGTAAAAAAAAGTGAAAGAAAAGTTGAGTTTTGACTTCTTATTATTAATAAATTTGCCTGAACAGTCTATTAAATGTCAGATGATAATGATAAATGTTAGCAATCAGAATGTCTTGTAACTAAAAAGGTCACTCAACAGTGACAAAGTGGGAGCTAGAGCACCTATTTTCAGTCATTATGAGCACAGTTAGTCTCACCTTTACTGCTGTATCTTATACAGTTCCTGACTCCTCGGTTCTCTCGGCTGATTGAATAAGCAGCAGAGAGCTGCAGTTTATGGTCAGACTGTGTAATTAGCTTGCTATAATTATATATGAGAGTTTCCTGATTCCCATGCTACTAATTAAAACTTATTAATGGACGAAACATCATCACTACATTCAGAACAACTACTCTAGCAATAATGTAAGATACTGACATAAAATGCCAAGGGTAAAATTAATTTATTTTGTTTTCCCAGTCAGAAAGGGAAATAAAAATGGTGATAAATAATCACAGACAGACACAATAATTGCTTCTTGGTATCTAATTAAAAGTGTCCTTTAATCAGCGATAATTAAAAAGTCCAAACAAAAAAAACCTCAGCCCACAAGACAGAAAAGAAACTCCGTTATCAGTTTAGGAAGAAACAAAATGCCGTCGGATCTGAAAGCAGCTGGAAGAGCAACACGGCTGAAATCAGTGACAGCCCGCAACCCCCGCTGTGTGAAAACAGAGGGGGACGATGAGCGTGTGTGTGAGAGAGGGAGAGAAACAGAAACAGAGCGAGACAGAGGGCCAGAGATAAAGAGCCAAAGGTAGAAGCAGATAAAGAGACAGAGTGACAGGGAGTCCACTCCGATGTGGGTGCTCCTCTCTGGGTGGGCCGCCTGTTTGTGTTTGTGTGTGAGCACTAACAGGTGCTCTGGCTTCACAACCTTTCTAAATAAAAGCATCATTAAACATTAAAATGCTGCTGTTTGCTCTTGTTATGTTTTTATTTGGGCATCCCACTTCATGTTAAACTTAACAGCTGTCTCTGTTATTGTGCTATAATTATTTTAATGCTGTGACACATCATTTAAGTCCTCAACTATCGTGTTACAAAATCATTAACAAGTCTGCAGCAACAGCCACTCACACCAAAATGTGTCTGTGATGATTATTACATAACAGATAACGGCACAGTTTAATGAATAATAAGCTGAGAAACAAATTTTCTACTCTTTGATCCACTTTAACAGAGCAGTACAAGACGAGGAGTTTGACCTAAAGCCATTTTCTTATCAGAAATAAAAGGTTTGATCGCTTTTATGGTGGCAATTTTATGATGTTTTAGTCTAGTCAGGATATGATTGTGAAACTCATTTCAACTTGATGAGTCAGTGCTGTATTCTGAGCAGCAAATTAGCTTCATAATACACTGATTTAAGCATTTTACTTTGCCTAATACAGTGGTAACTGCTGTGCAAAAAGCATTCTCTCTCCCCAAGTTTCACTCTTCGGCTGTCCAATCAAATAAAAGCAAAAAGGCCCAAAAATAATCTAAAAAAAAGGGATGCCCTGATCAGATCCTTGTATGGGACATCGGTCTGATCCTGACTCAGATAGCTAGATTGAGTAATGGGCCAATCCATAAGGCTGATATATAAGGCTTAATTCTATGCTCTTCGATGTTTACAGCAAGTGCATGCATGACTATGAATTTAGACAAAGGCTGATGGAACAGGACAAACTTTGTGGGCTGCCTTGCAAAGAAACAAGTAACTTCCCAGTGATGTTTTGAAAGGGACAAAACCTGGAACCATGGTACACATTTTGTCATCGTGTTAATTATGTGCCTGATCTCTGCAAAAGTGATGGAGAACATTTAATATCAGAACTAATGGACTGGAAGAAGGTTAGATTTACTACAGATACCTATGAGCTATGATGCTACCTCACAGTGTGATGCTCCTGGCCAAAGGCTAAAAGTTATTACAGATCACATACCAGTGACTTCATTCTACCTGTCATCAAGGAAATTCTTCATCAGTAAACTAAAGTGTAAGACTTTTAAAAAGAAATGAACAATAAAGGATTGCACAGCTTCAGCTGCTGTAAAATGAGGTACAACAGCTTTCCATCCGCTGAATCTGTGTTGGGGTTGTAAAAGGGTGGAGGGAGATGCAGAGAGAGGAGAGATGCAGAAAGAGAGAGGTTAAGGATTCAGAAAAAGGGAAGAGGAGAATATAAGGAGACAGACGCAGAAAGAGACAAGAGGGAAATGCAGAAAATGAGACGAGTTAGATACAGGGAGAGAGAGAAGTAAGATGCAGACACAAAGAAAATGGAAATGCTTTGTAACAGAAGAAAGAAATGTAAAAAGAAGAAGGAGATGAGGAAAGAGAGAAGAGGCGAATGCAGAAAAAAGAGAGGGAGATGAGGAAAAAGACATTAATGATCCACAAAGACAGAAGGGGAAAAAGCAGAAAGTGGCGGAGACACAGGGAGAGACAGAGGGATATGAAGAGAGAGACGAGAGAAATATAGACAGAGAGGAAAGGGTAAGGGCAGAAGAAAAATAGAAAAATGAGAGCAGAAGAAGATGCAGAGCAAGAAAAGACAAAAAGGCAAAAAGAAGGTGCAGAATGAGAAAAGAGGGAGATTGAGACAGAGATAGAAGGGAAATGCAGAAAAAGACAAAGGGAAATATAGGAAAAAGAGAAAATGAATATGCAGGAAGAGAGAAGCAGGAAATGCAGAAAACGAGAGGGAGATGCGGGAAAAGAGACCAGGGAGATGAAGTAAAAAAGATGTTCATGATTCAGAAAGACAGAAGAAAATGCAGGAAGTAGAAAGAAGGGGATAAAGAGAAATGAGGGAAATGCAGATGGAGAGAAGAAATGCAAAAAGAGAGAAGAGGGGGATGTAGAAAGAGTAAACAGGGATATGCAGATTGAGAAGAGGAATGCAGAAGTGGAGATGCAGGAAGACAAAAGAGTGAGATGAAGAGAGAAATGCAGAGAGAGAAGGGAAATGCAGAGTAAGAGCAGATGATTCATAGAGAGAGGAGGAAAATGCTGAAAGAGAGGGAGACACAAAAAGAGAAAAGAGGGAGATGAAGAAAAAGGGAGGGATGGGCATAAAAAACAAGAGAGAGAGAAGAAGAGAGGAGAGATGCAGAATGACAAAAGTGGGAGATGCAAAAAAATTAGATATAGAACGAGAAAAGCACAACAGAAGAAAGTGGAGCATTCAGATGCAAACAGGCAGAGCAACATCAATGATTGAGATAGATCCTGTCTAATTTTCTTATATTTGTGTTTGATAGGAGACTGAACATTCTGATCTTAGTATTAGTATCACTAAGAAGACATGGAGAGGACCAATAGTAAGTTAACAACATACCGTTCTGTCCTGCACTTTCTTTAGAGTAGGCAGCATAAACTCCTCTAAGTTTGGGTCTACAGCTCTCCAGCTCTGCATCGATTTCATCCTGGTAGCTTTGAATTTCATCTGTTGAAGACAAAAATTAAAAACAGGGTAAATCAGAGTGAGTCTTGACCTGAGCTGCAGTTTGTGCATAACTTAGTGCATTCTGCTTGAAATTATTCAGCCTTATTCAGAAGTTTTAACCTGCATTGGCTTTCAAACCAACTCTCATTAGACTATCAGGTTCTTTGCAAACTTGGCCAAAGTTACATGAAACTCTGAAAAGTTGAATTTGAAATGCAAATCTTCCTAAAAAAAGACTGCAGAGGATACACACAGGAACACAGGAAAACAGAAATTATACTTGTTCTGTGTTCTTGGTCCTTTGAAAACTGGTTACCCTTAAATTACACATTCTGAAATTGCAATATCATATGTTAGTGCTGTAGCATAATGTTTGCTTAATTATATGTTGTACTGGGGTTAAAAAGAGGCCCATTTCCTCTGCATGCATTGCAGCGCTTTAGCTGATTTCTTCACTTTAACCATCCACTCTGATCTGTATTTAGCCTATGTCAGAAGCACATTATGAAAGTAATGAAGAAGCAGATCAAATGCAATGAAACTTTTGTCTTTGCAAAATTATGCTGAAAAACTGAAAGCAAAGCAAGCAGCCCCAGAGTCAAAGTGTCTGTGATGTGTTGGCAAACATACAAGGACATCGCCTTCATACCTTCAACATCACCCATCTTTTTCTTCAGCTCAATCTCCAGCTAGAGGGAGAAAGACAAAAGCGAGAGGTTGAATCAAAGAGTGAAAGCTTTTCCCTGATCCAACACTGAGAGCAGGGTGAAATGATTACACAGAGAAACGTCTCTGAATAACAGAACATCACAACACGACGGCTGTGGGTGGTTGACAGATGCTGCCTTTTCTTCCAGGAGTACATTTTCTTCCTAAAAGTACAAAAGCATCAAGTCTGAGTTTGAATTTGGTGCTGTTGGCATGAGATGCAGATGAAGAAGAGAATGCGGTGAGTGACAAACACACAAAGTCTTTTCTGTGAAAGTTGATGTGAACAAAAATATTTTTCTTCGGCCTTTTAACTTCAAGAAACCCTTTACATTCATGTTTTAACTCCATAGTGAGAAGCAACTAAAAGCCAAGGAATAACAGGAATAAACTCTTAAACAAACTCAACCACTCATCAAACTCTACCTTCAAGTTTTCAAAGCTTTAAACCAAAACTTATGATCGTAAATAAACACTGGTACTGAGTGACGGAAATCAACAGCAATCTAACGATTGAACTCCATCTGCATGATTGGTCTCAAACTAAAAAAAGAAACAAGAGAGTTGTGCTTAATTTCCAAAGCAACATAAAGTTAAACAGAATCCAAAGGTTGTCACAAGCAGTTATTTGTTGAACCAGTTCTCTAGTGTGTGGTGTCAAGACAAACATTTTACCAGCAGCAATCAAGTCTGAGCCTCTCGAATCTTTGAGTGTAAATATCAAACATATTTGATACAATATGATACAATATAAACTGACATGATGAGAAATAATTCACGATACCATGTGTATGTATGTCAGTACGATGCAATATGATACAACACGATACAATTCCATGCAATTGGATAAGATAGGTTACAATTAAGGGCTGAATGATAATGGTTTTTCAGGACCGATATCAATCATTATTAATGCATGAGACCAATAACCAATGTTTGCTATTGATATGCATTTGTTATGACAAACACAATGTACTGCATGTTAGAGAATTAAGGAAAAAAAACAATATAGCACTAAGTCCATCATTGTGAGAAACAGAGTAGACTAACAATGCCTCTGAAGCTCACTGATTAATGCTCTGCACCTCGTGTGTTTAACCTTTACAGGAAACAGAGTGTATTAACATTAAATCTAACTAAAACCAAAATGTTCCTAAGCAGAGGTTCTCAACCTTTTCAGCTTTGATTCTGCCAGAATTAGATAAAAAGCCCAGCCTGCTCTCCCTCTGTGATTTGTGGACTAACAGCACACTGATCTTTGACTCTTTCTACTTTAGAGGTTAATATCCTTCATTAATTATTGGAGAAAGCCTTAGGGCAGGTGTAATCATCAAAAAATATAAGATCAAATTTTAATAATGCCTTAAGGGGAAACAGGTAATTTCAAAAGCAGCATAATTCATCAACATTTATAAACACCGAGAAACCGAGGACAAACCGAGGCTGTGAATGTCTCTTCTTCCAATACGCAACATTGGAATCTTAAAATTTGTGCTCTTTTTAAAACTCACCTGATTTTTGTGTTATAGTGGACATAAAAATCCATACCTGCTGTGCTTTTTTCTTCCTTAGACCTTCTTTAAAGCAGGGAGGGTCACACTCCTGGTCAAGATCCACCTTCATGAACTCTTCGATGGTCAGTTGACTAGTGGGCGTGTCCTCAAACTCTGTCAATCTAACAGGAAATGGTTCAACAGGGAGAGTGGAGTCCAAATTATTAATTCAATACCTGAAGACACTTTTGCCATCTTAAACCAAGTTAATTACCAAAGTGGTAAGCTTTGAAACCAGATAAATCCAAAACAAAAAAAAACGCCAGGCATTTGTTACGCACCTTTTTCGTAGCGTGCTTTCACACACTTTTACAATGCTGACAATTTCTTTGAGGGTTCGACGAAAGTTGTGCATACGAGCAGCAACAAGAAGAGCTAAAAAAACACAAGAAGATGATGTTAAACAACGTTCAAACTGGGAAATATTATTTCACTCAATCAATCGATTTTCATTAGTATTGTGGTAATTCATAACCAATGGTATCTCATGTCACTTCACACACTTGAAGTGAGACGGTGGTGCAAACGGGCGGTTCAGCTCAGTTTCTTCACTAGCTGCCGTGCCGATTTTAAAATGTCATCTTTGTTATCGTTGTGATTTCCTGTTTGGTATTTTTGTGTCATGGCAGCTGGTGCTCTGCGGTATAGTGATCCTGCAAGACAGTTTTCACCTGCATGACAAATATCCAGGTTTGTGGATAATGGCTCTCATCATGGATCACTGGAGCCCCAAAGCCTTAGAAATTGCTTTGTAACAATTTCCAGGGTGAAAGATGTCAATGATTTTTGTTTCTGTTCTTGAATTTCTTTAGCGGGATGATGTGTTGCTTTCTGAGATTTCTTTCAGTTTTTGAGGATTTGGACAATGACACAAATTTTACATTTTGATTTGATTTGGATTGGATTTTATTTGAAATCCACTGATTCAATGGATTTACACAAGATAATAACAATAAGTTTAAATACAGATCCAGAAACGCAGTCAGCTTCTCTTGACCAAAGCTTATTCAAAATGGCTTGAGGCAATATGGAAAACTGTTCTGTGGTCACATGAATCAAAATTTGACTTTTTTTGAAAACCACAGGCGCTGTGTCCTAAAGAGGAGAGGGACCATCCTGCTTGTATCTGGGCATAGTTATGTGCCTGCATCTCTGATGGTATGGGGTTGCATTAGTGCCTATGGCGTGGGCAGCTTACACATCTGGAAAGGCTCCATCAATGCTGAAAATTATATAGAGGTTTTAGAGCATCTACCATTTTCTACTATTGTGGTAGTAAAAGATGTACAACAATAATGTGTTGCTTCCCAAATATTAAAGACCCCAACTGTATTATTAAGCTTCCATTTTAACATGTACTGATACACACAGAGATAAAACATAGAAAGGCAAGGATTTAGCCTTACAGTCTGATGTCGTTTTTGGTTTTAAGGTGTCTCTGCATGATCACCTTTAACTCTACAGGACAGATCCTACAGGACAACAGCCGCCCACACACAAAAACAGTTAAAAAAGAAGGAGTAACAACAACACTAATATTATGCAATGAAACTCAGCGCGAGCCTTGAAGGGGAACACTTATATAACCGTCATTAGAGTTGCCTCGCTCAAGAGCCTGTTAAAAGATAGATGCATGCTCCTACTTCTACATGCACACTCCTAACAGCCTTTAGGAGTGAAGTGGTGGCTTTTAGCTTGCCTGAAGACTTCTCAAACACTTTCCTGCTCTCACCTTGAAACCACAAACCTCCACAAGAGTTTTAGTTACTTTTCTTAATGCAGAGATAACCATAGCCTGAACATGATGCAAATCCTACATCTCTACCCTAAAGACATTTCTGCAGATGCATGTTTCTCATTCACCATCAGCGGTATTTGCATCATATTTGGGAACAAACTTTTCCATCTGACTCTATCCCTCTCAATGATTCATGATAAGCAATTAATTATTCAGGCAATGCAGCAGAGGAACAGGGAAAGACGAAAATTGAAACCGTGAGAGTAAACATGCAGGGAGCAGAGGAGGCCAGTGATTCCATTTCAGGACGCCTCGGCTGGTGATGCATCAAAAGCGAGTGTATTCAGGTTGACAGAAACAGAAACGAAGCGAGGGGAGAGGAGCTTTGAGCTCAGCTGTTTCACATCAGCTCACACAAAGAGCGTGATGGGCAGGGTGTGAAATCAGCACCAGACAAACTGTGGTAGGTTTAGGCAGGTGCTGGCAGGTTTGCCTCACCCACAAGTGTCTTTGGTGGACAATCAGCAAACGCCCAAATCCATCTGGTAACTCCACTGCCAGAGAACACTCAGGTTCAGAGCTACAGGATCATTCTGTGGATAAGCCCTTCCTGTTCAAACCTTCCTTGACCTGGGGGTGATGTTCATGTGCAACATTATTGATCAGTGAAAAAGGAAAATTCTCATTTCACTCGCCTCCTACAGGAAGAGATCAGAGGTCAGGGTTCTGCTATTGTGTACAATGACCAGAGCAGCTAGGGCTGGTTAGGAGTTTTTGAAAGGCTGTTAGAGGAGTAAAGAAGCTGATTTAACCCTGTGAGGATGTGCCAAAAAGCTGCTGTTTAAACCGGACAACCCCAATTCCAAAAAAGTTGGGGCGCTGTGTACAATGTAATTACAAACAGAATACAATGGTTTACAAATCTCATAAACCCATATTTGATTCACAGTAGAACAGAAGCAACACATCAGATGTTGAAACAGACATTTTACCATTTCATAAATTTATCAGCTCATTTTAATTTTGATGGCAACAACACATCTAAAAAAAGTAGGGACAGGATCATGTTTACCATTTTGTAGCAACTCCTCTTCTTTTAGCAACAGTCTGTAAACCTGAGGAAAGTGAGGAGACCAGTTGCTTGAGTTTTGTGAGATGAATGTTGTCCCATTCTTGTCTGATGTAGGATTCTAGCTGCTCAACAGTCCTTTAAGTCTTTTTTGGTTTTATGTTGTTCCAAATGTTTCATTATGGTGAAAGGCCTGCAGCCAGGCCACTTCAGCACTCAGTCTCTTCCACTGCGAAGTCATGCTGTTGTGATGGATGCTGTATTCGAGTTAGCATTGTTTTGAAATATGCAAGGCCTTCCCTGAAAGAGCATTTGCCTGGATGGGAGCATATGTTGCTCTAAAACATCTACTTTTCAGCATTGATGGTGCCTTTCCAGATGTGGAAGCTGCCCACGCCATAGGCACTAATTCAACCCTGTACCATCAGAGATGAAGGATTTTGAAATGTGTTCTGATAAAAAGCTGGATGGTCCCTCTCCTCTTTAGTCCGAAGGACACAGCATCCGTGTTTGCAAAAAAGAATTTAAATTTTTGCTCCAGCCGACCACAGAACAGTTTTCCATATTGCCTCAGTCCATTTTAATGAGCTTTGGTCCAAAGAAAACAGCTGGATTTTAGTTATTTGTCATTATGTGATTATTTAAAGTGTAAAGCACTTTAAATCACATTGTTGCTGAACTAATCTATGCAAATAAACTTGACTTGTGCTACAAATGTCTGCAGAAGGAAAAGAGCAAACATATGAGAACAGCAGGTATTAGTGTGGAATATTTAAACGGGGCAGGGTGATGACGTTTTCCATGTTGTCACTATATTGCCCAACCTACAGGGAGTTTGAGTCAGGCTAAAGTTAATACCCCGTGTGAAGTTAAAGTATGAAAACCCTATAAGTGTGAAGAGTACAAGAGTGAAAATAGGTATTCAAAAATCAAGGTGGTTTAAATCTCATGCTACACTGTCATGTTAGCTCACATGCTAATATAAACTAAAAGTGACTATTTTGCAATCATTTGATTCAGTTTAAAAGTTAGATGTTGCTAATTACACTCACTTATTAACAGTGCATATATAGGATAACCAATACAATGCAATCTCTGTGAACGGTTACCTGCTCCACAGAGTCCTGACGGCCTTCTCCCTGTGTGCATCCAGTCCCTCTTCATCCTCTGCACCAGCCTCATCGCCGTCATTGAGACTTCATGATTTTTTTCTCCAAACTCCAACAGCTGAGCAAAGCGGGGAATGTACAGGCACGGGTCTGCAGGGACAGGAGAGTAGTTTACATTCTGTGAATTCGAATGAAGACTTATCAGATGTATGTGATCGTGTAGGGGCATGTTCAGATTGTATCTCCTGCATTTGTTTGTTTCTGTGTTTATATTCCATTTACATTTTTATTGCACTACAAAGACAAAGACAGAGAACATGCACAACACAAACACAACACAACACAACACAATACATTACAAATGCATTACATAACAAGGACATTTTGCCAGGGATCGCAGATTAGATTACATAAATAGGATAGCCTGTTTAGTAAATCATTGTAGCTTTTCCTTATGGGCTGTTCTGTCTTCCACTTGCAAGATTCAGGCACTCACTTACTGCACAGGCTTACTTTTAGCATAAATAAAGAAAAAACTCCTAAACTAAATCACGTCCATCTTCTTTATTCAAGAAGTTTTTGTTTTTAAAAATTCGTTGGTGTCAAAATACCAAATTTAAAAGGATTTTTAAACCTATAAGAAAGTTAAGACGGACAAAAAAAGGTGAGGTCTAAATATTTAGAGCTCCCTCTGCTGGACAGCTGTGGTATAGGTCATAAACCCTGCCTCCTCCATGTTATCAGATGGGACAATGTGTCACACTATGAAGTTGAAATTCATCTTAAATCATGTTTTGTCAACCCTGGATTAATTATAACCAAGATGATTTACTACCAAGAGTTCATTTTTCACAACTTTTTTTTAATGTTCTATTTCTATACTCTGTCTCCTTGCAGTGTTCTCAACTAAATCATCAAAGTGGAAATTAGCCTTGCAAATCCATTAGATTGGCCAGATTCCATGCCTGTCATCAGGCAGATCAGTCTTACAATCTGAAACGTCTGTGCCCAGTCTGAGAATGGACAGACCAATCAGTGTCATTTAAGGATGGGGTTTAGTTGTACTGCAAGCTGGTATACACTGGCAATTAGTATGGCTATTAGCTTAGATGTAGTTATACCAGAGTGGCAGTTTTTATCAGAACTGGACAACATTTCTTTATAAATAGAAGAGCAAAGAACCACACTGACAGCTTTTCTGCATGGAAAACATGTTTTTGTTCTTCTCCTGACCGGTCTCTGTATGATTTTGCGATAGCTACGGGTGGGGTATAGTTGCACCACAAGCCAGTACACAATCACTCCTGATAGAGCGAATAGCTCAGATGCTCTTAGTGGAAAAGTTGTTTTTGTTCTTCGAGTTTTCTTCACCAGCAGAAGCCTCATAAGTAGTTCGCAGTGATAGCATCTGCTCTGATTGGCTCATAATGAATGACAAGGACAGGATGTTCACCTGATTACCATCCAAGGTTTTTCCAAAGGTTCTGCCCTTCCTGAACACAGACTATGGGCTGTTGCTCTGATAGATGTGAGACATTTCCAATCTGTCAGGTCATGTTGAAACGCAAGGAAAATTACAGTCTTTGTCACTCACTACTGTTAAAATAAACTTGCATTTATGAAGACTCTTGTTGGAAACCAACAGAAGTTTTCAGCTTCTTTTTAACAGGTGGATTTCTCACCAGTACGCAGGGTTTGTTCTGAGCTGGGTAGAAAAGCCTTTGCTTATTTTACTACATGGCATAAGAAGAATAACTTGCTGAACACCCTACATCTAAAAATCTAGTTTCATTGGATCATTCTAAAAATAAGACCATTTAAATAAAAATGTGATTGCTTTATTTAGATGTTTATATCCTTTTCTTTGTCTCTCATGTTTGTACGTCATGTTTGTTGTATTTTGATGTTCCTCTGGTTTGCTGTCTTTCCTCGGAAAAAGATCTTAATCTCAAGGGACCTGTTAAGTCATGGTAAAATAAAAAGGGATGGGGCGTCAAATCATCAGTTCCATCTGCCAGCTTCATTCCAAGTATATCTGGGCTCAGAATAACATCACAAGCCCAACATGGCAGCCCCCATCAGGGGAATTGTGGCTTCACTTTTTAAGATAGAGGGAACAGAGATGAACTGTCCATATTAATACACAGTCAATGTATTTGTGCATGTGATTGTGGGAGCATCCTCACCTCAGGTTATATCACATAAAAGTGTTTAGTACCCATAAATCCACACTTTTTTCTGTAAAAAATCCTGATTCAAGATTCAGACGCTCCAATGTTGGTGGAGTGTCTGAATCTTCAATCATGTGCTCACTTTAGTGCTCGTATTGTTCTGTATTCTATTGTTTACTACTGTTTGTTAGCTTTACACTTCCTGCGAGATTCATGCATTTTAATCCCTTGTAATATGAACATCCAGCTTTGGTATAATGTGTTATTAACTGAAAAACATGGCAGTCTATCAAACTACAGTTTCAGGGACATATCAAATCTGTTCGGCTCTCCTGCCCAGCTGCTAAAACC
This sequence comes from Cheilinus undulatus, assembly GCF_018320785.1. Lineage (NCBI taxonomy): Eukaryota > Metazoa > Chordata > Actinopteri > Labriformes > Labridae > Cheilinus > Cheilinus undulatus. Next base: position 9,373,496 of record NC_054882.1, on the reverse strand, counting down.
CTCTCAGGATGGCACTTTATTGGACAGACATTTGGCCAAACAGCCTGCTTGTATGTTCATGTGACTTTGTTTACAGGCCCGCTTTGCTTCTGTCTAAGCAGGAAGTAAACAAAAAAGCAACCAAATCATTTCCTCTGCTTTGGTTCAGACCAAAGAAAATCCAGTTTCTTCTTTGACCAAATACCCTGCTTTGAATTCATTCAGATTTAAACATCCCTGCACCTGTGAGCCTCCCAGTAAAACCAGTCTCCTCCTGCTGGCTGCTAATTAGCTCCACTGGAGAACTTGAGGATTAGCATTTAGCTCAAGTGTGCCTCCAAGCAGCCTGTTTCTCATTCAGCGTCTCCGTCCAGATTTTCGCAGCTGGCGAAAGGATTTCAATGGGCAGCTTTCCAATCACAAGCTCGCTCCTCAACCCCCTTTTTGCTTCTCAAATGTCTGTGAGAAACTCTTACAGTGTAGTATATCATAAACTTTATGGAAAATACTGTGGATTCAGCTAAGAAGATGAAAACTGCACACCTGCTTTTGTCATGAAGCAGCCTGGCAGGGGTCCAGCTGGAGAGAGAATTTTTATCCTTAAATTTATTTCACTTTGCTAGAGAAGCTCATTTAAGAGAAAAATTAGGAGGAATCATCTTTCCAGCGTGGCCAGGAGACAAAAGAAGAGCTTCATGCTCTGGCTGTGACAGTGGAGTCGAATATCTTTTGAAGTCAGAGGCTGCATTTAAGGAGCAGTCCAGTGGAAAGCTGGTAGAGCCAGCTGGTAATAAGATCCAGGCTGACCCCCCCCTCTCCAACACACATGCACACAGACCATGTAATGATACGTCTGCAGCACTCGCCGTCACTGCTCCAGGTTTCTGCTAACACTCAGCCAAGGCAAGAATGGTTGTCACGATACCAAAATTTCAAACTTTGATATGATTCTAGTGAAAATACAAGCATATCAACAAGAAAAATACACGTCCTAGGCATCCAGTGTTTGATAAGTTCTTGTTTTTAAGTATTAAAACTTGTAGAAAAACTCCTGCACACCGTCTAAAATGCGCAAAAAAATTGACAACATTCCCATACAACCCTTCAGGCAAGCTCTCCATGGCAAAAAAAGAGGCTGTTTAAGGTTAAAAAAATCCACCTCAAATTCTCTTTCACTGTTGAGCAGAATTAATCTGTGATGCTCAAACAGCCCAGGAGTCGTTCTGTGATGGAGAGCAATGGTTTGCTTTATTTCTGTACCCACTTTACCTCGACCCGGCTCGCCTACTTCTACTTCTGTTCCCCACTTTAAACAGAATTACTCCGACCACCCCCAGAGAAAGGCCGTGAACTTGCTCCATTCAATCAAATGCAGGAGTGGGGACGCATGAATAGTATTAAAGTGTTATCATTCAGCTGCGGGGAAGCTGCGCCCTTCCCTCAAAACCCCAAACTGACTCAGAGCTGTAATGGATTCTGGACTATTTTTTGTTCCTGTGGTGGTATGAGATGGTCTCTGTTGTCTTTTCTGTAGTGGACCTGTCTCTGGCAGCTGGAGCAATAAACCTCAGCCCATCCAAACCTGACATCAGATTGATGATGTTTTTACAGCAGCGAAAGCTGTCAGATTTAACTGAAGCTGCTCTGAATGCGGTACATTTTGAAGCTACTTGTTGGGCCAGTTATCCATAGAAATATCTAAGATGTTATGTCAAAGCACTATCACTGTTCTATGACAATGAGTTAGATGTAACACTTTAAAAGTGTATATTTGTCCACATTTCATGCAGTTAAACTACACTGTCAAAAGTGTTTATTGTTTTACAAAATGACAGAGTTGCAGTAACTCTTGAAAATCTGTGGCATGGTGGGTCTCCCCCAAGGTTATAATAGTTAACTAAAACTAACTAAATAACTAAGGCTTGAAGAAATATTTTGGTTAATTGAAACTAAATGAAAAAACTAAGCTTTACAAAAAAAGAAATTATAGTGCACTTACAAAACTAACTAAAATAAAATAAAAATAATGACAAAATATCCTTAGTTTTAGTCTTTGACACAACCATACTGACTGGCACATACCCCCAAGTCTGGGGAGTTTAAAATTGCCTGATTTGATTGGTTAAGACTTCACAGTGGTACTTTTACACCTGAATTTGCACTGAAGCATCATCTAAAAATAAATAGCCGGTTACAATATGTTTTTTAAAAAGTATGATGTTCCCTCAGCCAAGACATCCATCCAAAAAGAAAAACTAAAATAAACAGTAAAACTAATAATAACGAAATTAAAAAAAATGCATTTTTACAAAATAAAAACTAAACTCAAATTGAATAAAGCAGAGTCAACCTCATAGGAAGGCAATGAATATTGATTCAAAATTTGCACTGTTTCCTTTAGAAGCACCTAAAGTCACAGGCATGAACATTTACTCTGGTTAAAACTTACTTATGTAGAAGTTATAAAGTACTGATTTCAAAATGTGCGCAAGTGCCCCAAAAACTACTCAAATACAGTAATCTGAGTACATGTAAGTCTCTACAAAATAAAGTCTACATTAAGCAACAGGCTTTGTTCACTGGGCAGCATGCGGCTATTACTGGTCCTCTTCTCTGAACTTCAGCTTTCGATCAAACTCACACAGATTTGTCTGCCACTCTTTTAAAATAGGGTTTTATGGACCTCAAGGGGTCCATGAAGGGTTCCAGGGAACAACGAGTACTTTATTTTCAGGTTAATTCCATCGAAAATTATCACAATAACAAATGTGCATTGATGTTTCTCATGAGTATTATCAGCCCTCTTTAATAAAACCACTGAGAACACAAAAATGCATGGGAGAGTCTGGGAAATGAGGGTTCGTGTAGTTTAAGTTGTGTTTTTATTGGGTTCTTGACATGCGAAGTTTTAGAGCTAGGGATGCAGGATGTGGATTTATTTTTTCTGATACCTGATGTGACGATGCTTCCTAAATAATTTTAGCAGATATGAATACAACTCAGATATATTCACACCTTTTTTGTCCTTACAAAGTACCTACAATAGTACTACAAATAACAAAAACACATATTCTTCAAATTCTATTTCTATTTCTAAAAACTTCATCTGAGGTAGAAGATTTCTTGGTTCAGCCTAAATGTCATAAACTTAATTCTTTATCTTATAAAGTGAAACGCTGTGGTAAATTCAGACACTCTACCAGTATGTACAGCAGAAATTTTCAGATCTTTCCATAAGATTATTTATCAATAATAAGTAGCAATAATGTGCCAATAATATTGTGCATTCTTGTTAAGCACCACAGTTTTCAAACAATTTAAATCCGTCAACACTGCACTTACAATATCAACTAAATGCTCCCATTATTGAAAAGGTTGATGCTTCAGTAAACATTAGTAAAAAAAAAAAAAAAAAAAAAAAGCTGTCTTTGAAATAGACTTTAAAATAAATAAGAAGTATTTTATGTACCTTAATAAAGACTGTACAGAGGGGCCAGAGTCTGGGGACCCCCACTTTCCCGAAAGATGGTTGAGGCATAGTTGAACATAGCTGTGCCAATCCAGAATAATCATGTGCAGTTATATTTTCAGGGTTTTCAAAACAACACTCTGATTTCAGCATAAATCTCACCAAATGACCATGTTTGTATTATACATTTAACTAATTTTATGCATATTTATTTTCATTAAAAAATACGTACAGTATAAAATTTGAAATCATTAGAAGTATTATTTGATTGTGGGAAGGCATCTGGTAGCCTGCTCGACCCCCACTTTGAGAACCACTGCTATAGACTAACACTGTGTATGTTGCTTTTAAAGGGGTAGTAATTTACTTTATTTCAAAAGCCTAAATAATATGAAGATAAATATGTAATAAGACACCAAATCTGAATGAACAAATATGGACGCTTGGAGTAGCTGCTGAATAAAAGTGAGTGGATTGTAAATATTTCTCTGGCTTCTGAATGATGGTTTTATATCACACTGTGACAATGATGATTGATTTTTATTAGTATAAAGGGGTGGTCATTCTTTTCAAATGATGCCATGAAGCAGCGGAGAACTCTCCTTGGGGGGCAGGTAGAAAAATGCTACCCAGAAGTCCATGTTTTCAGCTGATTACAACTTTACCAAGCCTTTAAAGTGTGAAAATGAAAACATTCTTAATTCTTAAGTTTCTTTTGTGTGCCAAAAGTAGTGAAATATTTAGTCAAAATAATAATAAAAAAAAATCACAGAGAAAGCAGCAGGAAGGAAATAGCCTCTGCCTAAAGCCTGGACGAGCCGCTCCTGTATGTTCCAATGTGGTCCAGTTTGGTTGAGCTCAGTTTTTCATGGTTAGGCTCATTAAACTCTGATCTTATGTTTCACCAACCTCCAGCTTCACTTATTGTGACAGGACTCTCAGTCAAAAGAGATCCAGATCATTTGGCTGAGCTCAGCAGAGCTGGTTCCCTTCATCTGACTAGCTGACGCTAGACGCTAGGAGGTCAGCAGGACTGAGTAATTTGTGATATTGATCGCTTCCATGCCAGGGAAATCATTCAACCTGAAGTCAAAATCACTTTTTTGTAAAGTACTCAATGCATATGGAAATATTCTGATGATAACTGCAGCATCAAGATCCACTTAGACATGTTAAGTACAAACTTTCCTCTCTTCCTACTCATTCCTAATGGCTGCTCCACACTTCCTGACCCCCAAGGCACATTCTGGATCACGTGATTGCAAACAACCAACTGTAAACTTTATATTGTCTACTAATGACAAACCTTGTTTGTGCACCACTAATAATCCAGAGATAACTGCTCCAAACGCTCCAAGCATATTAAATTCGCTAGGACTGATAATGTTGTATGTATTTAACTGACTTTCATGTCTTTTCTAAATCATTTTTGGTGTCAAAACTTCAGTGGTGTTACTTTTTGGTTGTTTACAACAACACTTGAACTTTTAACACGGTATTTCCACGCATTACTAGTACAACTTCTGTCAAAGTAAAAGCTTTAAGTACTTCCTCCGCCACTGCAGGGCTGGAGGGTCATATTCAGCCGACCTTCTTTTTAATTTTATTTTTATCCCACCACCGGCTCTAATCAGCGGGACGGAGGCGGAGCGGCAGAGCTGGTGACGCATTCTGCGGAGCTGCTGGAGGAGGCGCCTCTGCTCTCCTTACGTCACAGCCGTGCGCGTATCTGATTGGTCCTCGGCGAGCTCTGGGCGTCCGAGTAGATCACGACGAGAGGGAAAAAAAAGCAGAAAAATGAAGCAGACGTTAAAAACTCCCGACAAATGACTATTTACTTCGGATGTGAGCGGCCGCGGCGGAACAACGGAGCTGGCTTCGCCTCGGTCGACAGTCCGTGCGGAGAAAGAAGGAGAGATATCAGTGAGGATTAACGCAGAGGCGGGTGGGAAAAATAGGAAGGACTTGAATACCAGCTGCGACTATCCGGATTACCCACTCGCTGAAAAAGGGAAAACAAGCGGACATTTCTCAGTCCGGAGAGGATGAGCTGACCGACAGGAAGCAGAGGAAAACAGCGTGTGGTTTAAGTTGGAGGCAGAGGAGGAAACGGACTCAAATGGGCCTGGATATTTCTGTTTTTATGTTGTGTTAACTTCGCTGCCGATGCCGATTAAAAGCGGTGTTGAAGGAGCTGAATCTCACTCAAAAAACGGCTGATTTTACCCCCATAGTGTTAACATTTTCAGCCCGCTAAAGATTCACTCCACAGGATACTAACACGAAGAAGATCAGCTGTTTGTGCCGATGCCAACGGCAGACTGCAGGTTGCTCCATCATGGCCGGATCATGAGGTGTTTGACTTATCTGCTCCTACTTCCAGAAACACTGAAAAAGTCCAAGAAGGTCGGCAAGCTCCCGGGCAGGCTGCCGTTATGTTATGAGATCCTGACCCTGTCCCTGACGAGCAAAAAGAAGCAGCAGCAGAAACAGAAGGAGAAGATGGCTGCGGAGTTGTACCCCGCCGCCAACACCAACAACACCAATCTGTCCAACGGCACCACGGTGGCGGACACCGAGAAGACCAAGGAGGTGCAGGTGAGCCAGGCCAGCAGCAGCAGCAGCGCGGCGACCACCCCGACCACCCAGCAAAACATCAACAACAACAACGTCGATCCACCCAGCTGGCAGTGCAGCCACCCCACACTGAGAGAGAGGTAACCCCGACTAGTACCATCTGCTAGGAAACGGCATGATTGTCACAAGCTCGTGTGCAAAAATCAACAAAAACAATGAAGTGAGGACAGCAAGCTGACAGCAGGTTACCTTAACAGTATTACAGAACGACAGCCAGAGAAAGACAGAAAAAGCACAATAAAAGTGCAGTAAGGTCACTTTATCCTTATTTTTGGAGGACACTACTCCTGCAGCATCTACTTACGGAGCTGTTTGGCGTAGTAAGTCAAATATGCACCACAGCTAGGGCTGGGCAACATGGACCAAAAACATATCTTTAGCTAAATGGTAACACACGATATATAAAAGTTTATCATTATAACAGAACCATCAAATATGACACCACTCTAGTGAAATCAGACTTACTGAGTCATGTTTGATACAACAGCATCAAGGATGGATGTCTCATACATTCGTTATTGCACAAAGACATTGGCAACATTTCCATGTATTGAGATTATCATCAATTTCATATACCTTTGAATAAAATCCATTTCAAAATGATATCTTTGCAGTGTTTTACACTTAAACTGTATCAAAAAATACAGAAACTTGATGATCCTTTATATTTTTAACAAAAAATGCACAAAAAGTTGGCAACATGTTTATATATTAAGGTTTTCAACCATTTTATGCACTTTTCACCAAAAAATTAAATGGTAATATCTGCATTACTGTATGGTTCAATTGTATCAAAAAGTGTAATAACTGAATGATCTTATATATTTTTAACAAAAAACTGCACAAACAAGTTGGCAACATTTCCATATATTGAGGTTATCAACATTTGTCTAAACCTTTGAATATAATGTGGTCCAAATATTGAATCTGCCTTATTTTACTGAGCAATGTATCTAAAAGTACAGATATTTTTACAGTAAGAGAGAGCACTCTGTCTAAATTGCACAAACACATTGGCAACATTTTCAGAGTTCTCATCAATTTTCCACACTTTGGAATGTATGTTTTAAATGATAAATCTGCTTTATTTTACTAATCAACTGTAGAAAACATACAGAAACTTAATGATCTTTTATTCTATTTTTTGCAAAAAGAGAGAGGGGGAGCTCTGTCTTCATTGCACAAACCAGTTGGCAACATTTGGCAAAGTGGGTGGAGCTCCTTGCCGGTGTGCAGGAGCCTGCAATTTTTGACATTAAAAAGCAACAAGTTGCCAAATATTGGGTGCTTGTGACTTATATTATTGTTTCTATGGTATCAGTCTTCATTTTATTTCATTTTTACTAAAAAAAACTCCAAAGTAAAATGAAATAATGTTCCATTTAGACCAATCACATAACTATCCTGTCATCTTTAAGTATATAACTATTGGATTTATAACCAAGCATTTGCTCTAGCCCCTTTGTAGACAAAACAAAACAGACATAAAGTACATCAGTATAAATGATACTGTTTTCTACCATAACTTGACTGAGAATACATCTTCATTAATTAGAACTTGATAAGTTGCCCAACCTCTATCATAGCATAACTTTGAGTTGCATTTCCTATCTTGTAACTCTAAATGATTAGATGCTAAAGATATAAAATCACCTTTTAAGTGAGGACAGTTTACTTTTAAGTAGCAGTCTGTTTTTAGGGAAACTTCCTACAGCAACTACTCCTTACTTTACTGTGATTGTTATAATCAACATTGACATAAATGTTAAGTTGCATGCTCTGCCCAGCAGCAATAAGCTGATTGATGCCTTTTCATAACTGATAAATAATGTTAATGTGCTTTTAAGCCAAAATGAACAAGATCTGAATGCTCCATTATCTTACTTGTGGTGATATTCTTGTTTACTTGCTTTTTGTGATACTATAAAAAATATCTGTTGGTTTTGGAGTGCTTCACTAGGAAAACAAACCATTTAAAATGCCTCAGTTGGCTCTGGAAATTTGTGATGGATGTTTCTCCCAAATTGCAAAGAAACAATCAGCAGAAATCAATGATGAAAATGCATGAGTTTGTGCCATACGAGTGTTGCTACCTCCTCTCCATATCTATGAAAATAACCAGTGTCTCCAGGCAAAAAGAGTGTGGGAGGACTTGATGTTATACAATAATTGATTGGGGCTTATTGGTGAAACCTTCTCTGCTTTTAGGAATGCCTTGATGTTTAACAATGAGCTCATGGCTGATGTCCACTTCATTGTTGGCCCCTTGGGGGGATCGCAGAAGGTTCCAGCACACAAGGTAAGAATATTTCACCTCCTGTTAGAAACATCCTGGGGTTCTTTTATAAGTAAAACAGAAACGATAACATAAGTGAGCTTTGTTTATTTTTGTTTGGTTTAAATGTCTGTTAGATGAGTGGAGAAGTTATGTGTGGCTGCTGCAGTGCTACTGAAAAGGATTGCTGCCACTTTATTGAACTTAGCAAAGAAGAGTGATTCTGTTTGCATGTGTCTCTGACGCATCTGTCTGCTCCTCCCTCTCCCCTCCCTCCCTCTCAGTATGTGCTGGCCGTGGGAAGCTCCGTCTTCTGTGCCATGTTTTACGGCGATCTGGCGGAGGAGGAGTCTGAGATCCATATCCCAGATGTGGAACCTGCTGCTTTTCTAATTCTGCTGAAGTAAGCCACTCACCATCCCTCACACACAGCCAACCAGAAGGAGAGATGACAAGCGCAGTCAGTGTCACTTCAAAGCATATTATTACTCATCCAACGCTAAGCAGAGGCGAATGCCAAAATGCTGGGAGCGCCAGAGAGCAGTGGCAGCAGCACACTGCTCTGTAATTGCTGGTTTTCTCAGAGCTCTTTGTCCAACTACAAACATTTTTTTCCCTTTTACTCATCCACAGCCCAATCATTTTCTTGGAGGGGAACATATGCAGACTAGTAGTTATAAATAATCTGCCTTTGTTGCTCATTCAGTTGAAGAAACTAAGCCAGCCTCATACACGCTTTAGTGTGATTCCTTTTGAGAAAAGGGTAGGATGTGTTAAGTCGTCTTACTGTCCTCTTTTGGAGGAAAACAGATGATTGGGATTTAAAGAAATGAATACACGCAACAGTCTTTTGAAGGACCAGCCTCCAAATTTTCATACTAGGTATTAATATGTGGTACAATGTCAAAGAAACCGTCAAAGCACCATACAAGGGTTGTCAAAAGATACTTATTTGATCATGCCAGAGGCAGGCAAAGGATGTTTAAGGAACAGGGGCAAAAATAACAAAAAGGGCACCTTATGTAGTCTGGGGAGGACCTGTGCACATTTTTTGCACTTGATATGTTGCATCCTAGTTGTATACTAGAGGGCACTTTTTCAAGTTCTGCCTTCTAAGAAGGCACTAAAGAGGGCTCTTTGGTCTAGTTCTGCTCATTAAAATGGGCATCCTAGAGGGCACTTTGTCAATTTTTGTCGATTAATGTTCTTTAAGGGGTTTTTTGTAATTGTTTGCCTGTTAAGAAGGCACCAAAGGGGACACTTTGTCAAATTTTGCCCACTTTTTATCATAATTATCTTCCAATAGGGTGTTTTCACAGATTTTTTTCAAACCTATGGGTACACAGTGGTTCATGCAGTTATTTAAAGGTCATTCATCTATCTTGCAGGTACATGTACAGTGATGAAATCGACCTGGAAGCAGACACGGTGCTGGCCACCCTGTATGCTGCAAAGAAATACATTGTTCCTGCGCTGGCCAAAGCCTGCGTCAACTTCCTGGAAACGAGCTTGGAGGCTAAGAATGCCTGCGTTCTGCTCTCCCAGAGCCGCCTGTTTGAAGAGCCCGAGCTGACTCAGCGCTGCTGGGAGGTGATCGACGCTCAGGCTGAGCTTGCGCTGTGCTCTGAGGGCTTCTGTGAGATCGACCTGCAGACGCTGGAGATCATCTTGCGGAGGGAGACTCTCAACACCAAGGAGGTGGTGGTGTTTGAGGCCGTTATGAACTGGGCCACAGCAGAATGTAAGAGACAATGTATGGCGCCGACAACCCGAAACAAAAGAGAAGTGCTGGGTAAGGCACTGTTCTTAGTGCGCATCCCCTCCATGACCCTGGAGGAGTTTGCCAATGGAGCTGCTCAATGTGATATCCTAACACTGGAGGAGACACACAATGTGTTCCTGTGGTACACTGCGGCTAAAAAGCCCCAACTGGACTTCCCTCTGTCTGCAAGGAAGGGATTGTCGCCTCAGAGGTGCCACCGCTTCCAGTCTTCGGCCTACAGGAGCAATCAGTGGCGCTATCGAGGCCGGTGTGACAGCATCCAGTTTGCTGTGGACAAGAGGATCTTTATCGCTGGACTGGGGCTGTACGGGTCGAGCGGGGGCAAAGCTGAGTACAGCGTCAAAATCGAACTAAAGAGACAGGGGGTGACCCTGGCACAGAACCTGACTAAGTTTGTGTCTGACGGCTCGAGCAGCACATTTCCGGTGTGGTTTGAGCATCCTGTTCAAGTAGAGCAGGACGCCTTCTACACGGTGAGCGCCGTGCTGGACGGGAATGAGCTGAGCTATTTTGGTCAGGAGGGTATGACGGAGGTGCAGTGTGGGAAGGTGACATTTCAATTCCAGTGCTCCTCCGACAGCACCAACGGGACTGGAGTACAGGGAGGACAGATCCCAGAGCTTGTGTTCTATGCATAAGCTGCTCCGGACTGCTGATGGAAATTATCCTCGCCTCCCAGCCTTCAAAGTAATGTAGCATTAAAGACACTTGACTAATGTCACACTAAATGGCCTGGTTAGTTCTTTGAGAGACTATTTTAAAAGCCAAGGAGCTCTTCTTTTATCTTATTTAATTTAATGTTATTTTTCTTATTTAAATTCTCGGTTAACGTTATTTGCTCTGATGCCTGTGTTCAAAGGCTGCGGCTGCTGTAGAAACAACATAATACAGTGATTTGTGGTTATGTAATCAAGCTGAGCTCCACAACTGGAATAAGTAGGGACTGCTTCAAATTGTGTAATTGCAAGTCTATATAGGATGTTGTTGCTAGAGTCTGAGCAGCAGTATTACACAAGGAGCAGAATTTATGTAGTGTTATGATTCTAAATGCAAAAAAAGTAGAAATCTTGTTGTTTTGCACTTGAGAGGATGGCCTCAGAAATATTGTGTCTTTTGTAAAATACAATTTAACTGTTAGCAGCTTGATGCTGTTAAAGATGACCAGATGTGTTCTGTACAAGAATGCCTATACACCTGATGATAAAACATAAAGGTTATAATGTGATTTGAGTCGCAGATGTCACATTATTATGGTGCCTGAGTGAGGGGAGTGGGGATTTGAGGGGCTGCAGCGCCCTCTGGTTACTACTGGGGGAACTACACCATGGTTTGATGGGAACAGGACGTTCTTGCAGCTTCAGGTGGATTTTTTTAATGGGTCTCATGTACAACATAGAGCCTTACAGTGTCATAGTGGACCCTAAACAGGAGCCCTTTATTAAAAAGATGGTTTTAATCATTTTTTACAGGAAAGCCAGAAGAACAGACAGAAAGCTTATGGTGCATTTGGGTTTTTTTTGTCCTGATCTGGAGAAACAGACTCTGATCTGACAGTATGAAGAGGACAAATGAGAATGAAGAGAGCAGACCATGCATTAGAAGTCTGTTTCCTCATGTACTGCTGGAAACTATGGCATTTAGATGGATATTACATGTGCAGAAGTATGTATTTGAGACAGCTGATTCAGGAAATGAGTGAGAGAGCCCTCTTCCTCATCTCACAACCATAATCCTGCTAATCTGTCTTTCTGAATTTACCAAAGATTACAGAACTATAATACTCAATAACTACAGTCATTTTAAGCCAATTATAAAGGGAATATGTAGAGATGCAGGATTTTATCCAAATCAACAGATATCAGCTTCAAAAGTTAAATATTGTATCAGCAGATAAGAACATTTCTGCCAATATTTATGGCCGATAAATCAGCTTTTACATATCTGCAGTATAAATCATATCAGCCTGAATTATTAGAAAAATGTACTACTGTACCATCAGGTATTGGTAGAGGTTCCAAAACTTTTCAGCCTGCAACCCCCAAACTAGGAATCTGGGGACCCCCACCATCTCAGGGCGTGGTTAAAGCATAGCTGAACACATTCAGGAATAGTAGTGCGCACATTTACATTTGAGGATTTTTTAAATATTACTGTGATTTCAGCTTTAATATCCTCTGTGACTATGGCTGAATGGGCTCAATGCACGGCAGGGGGTGGCGTATTTCCGGTGGAAAATAAGGCCGCTTCACAACTTCTGCCCATCGATACGTGCTAAGCCAAAACGGAATCTAAACCCTCCTATACTGCCTTAATTTGTCAGTTTCATTGTTTTTTTTTGTTTCGATTGTTGTTTGTGTTTACTCTATCGTCATCGCTTGGCATCCAAACATGCTAAAATGTTGTTCTAAAAACAGGTTAAAAGCACCTCTGGACATTGTTGCTGCGTGCTGCAATGTACATCTTCAGCTAAATTTAACTCGTCACTGACAGTCAGTTAAGGTAACTCATGCAAACAGCGAGTAAACTGCAACGAATTTGCCATCATACGCCCTTCTCTTCTCCCGACTGGAAGTGTGGGAGCGGTCTAATGCCAAATGTGGAAGCAGTTCATGCATAGAGTCCATTGTGCAAATTTTATGCATATATTTACATCAATGGGTAATACATGCAAATAAAAATCATACAAAAATGTTCCTTGCTTTTTCGCAAGGCATCTCTCTACCCCCCCCCCCATGTCTCACAGTGGGGGGGTCCCAACCCCCACTTTGGGAACCACTGGCCTAGGGTGCCACACACTCAAGGGGCCCACCATGAGCCCTGACCATTATGAATGAGCCCAATGTAAAACAACTACCAGACTGTCTACTTCACCCTCTCCTCTTACAGCTCTGCTTTACTCAGCCTCTCTTTGCAATGGAGACAGCTGGTGTTTTTACCAATAAAAAATTGGAATACACCAATATTGGCTAAAATTACTTTGGGAATATCGGTAAAAATCCAATATCACAAATCCCTAAAATATGTTATCAGGATGTCTGGTTCTATTACTGCAAATGTAAACATTTGCTGCCCTGTCATGTTGTGCAACTATTTCTCACAAGAAAAACAAAATAAAAGAAGTCAGCCTAAACTCAGGGAACTGTGGTAACATTCAGTATTTCCAGGCAATAAGCAGCTATGCATTACACGATAATCGTACGGATTTTCGGGCTGAATCCTCCTGCACAAAGTCGGCAAAGGCCCAATAATCGGATGGTTGTGGTGAACACAGATGACAGCCGAGCAGATACGAGCAGACTTGTGACTCGATACGGAGGAATAGCCAATCCTGAAGCAGGCTGACCGAAGGAGGAAGCAAAACAAAAACAGCCATGGCAATGACAGTAAACAGCAGCGCCATAGACAGCACTGATAAAAGGGGAGCATAAAGTTTTATGTATGTCAGAAATGGAGTAGAAACTTGTTGATTTGTGGCAACATAAGTATTTAACACAGTGAAACAGACCACAGATGAACTGACAAGGGAGAGGAACTGGACCGAAATGGCAGCCTCAATGGACTTAGTGTGTAGCTAACAGCTAACCACAGTAGCTTCTTCACTGTAGAGTAAAGTTTGACTGTGAAAAAAGAGACGAGACCAGGCCAAGACTGAACAGAATCTCCTAGTGTGTGGTGTGCTGAATTGATCCTCTCATTCTACACAACACAGTACACAAACAAAGCCGTAAAATCAGTGATGATTTGTCACCCTGTTTGGGTCTCTCACATTGGAAAAATCTGTTTAGATTTTAAAAAATCTCATGTTTGGTAGGCTTAAATGATTACCATAAAATCAGGAATATAAGTTACCCCAGGATGAAAGCTAGAGTCTGTTTTGGATTGCATTCACAATAAAATACATAAATGGGATCATGAGTCTACTTCAAAGAATAATGATAAGTTTTTACAGTTCTACTTTCACAATAACTTAAGGTACTTCTACAAAGTGCAATAGTGACACTACTGTAAACTTAAAGGCTTTTCTGCAGACATTTTTGCAAACCTTTCAAGTACTACTCAATACAAAAATACATGCAGCCTTTTATGTGATTATGTAATTGCACTGCCTGGCATCGTGATTGCAATTACATGAATTATGCAGCACTAGTTTGCACATCTACTAGCTATAGTTTGGTAGTTGAGCTCTCAGTCTGCAGTCACTGTGATTGTTGTGACAGACTCAGCCTGGGAGTTGCTCTGCCCTCCTCCACGTGTCACTTGTCTTTACTAAGGAGCGTTTTCAGTCAAACCAGCCCTCCACACAGTTTATTTACTCAACGATATTCTCCCTGTTTTCTTCAAATTCAGGATTGTGATCTAAGGAGGGAGTAAAGTGGTTAAAAAGTGGCGCCAAACCCTGCCAGTCTGGTCTGTGTTGGGTATTCCAGCATACTCTGAACAGCGCAGTAGGCACTTCCAATCCACAATGAAAAGGGGGACTTTTCAATCATGTTAGGTCTTGTGCAGTGTATGAGGCAGTTGCATTTACTTGGGGTGACGTCATGGGATGTCTCAGAACTTTCTACTGGTAAATAGCTGCATAGGTGTATAAACTGCAGCCACGCTTTTTAAAGCGGAAAAATAGGTATTAAAAATTAAATGTATACACCAGATTTGATGGTTCCCTAATAATCGACCGAAAACAATCGATGATCAATCAACTGGTGCAAGCAACAATTGAACATATAGATTAAAAATGGTGCTTGTTCACTGTCCAGTGCCTTAATCCAACAAGTCTTGCATTGTGCATTCAGTAAATCATGGGAAAAATAGCGTGGGTCTGTACCTATTGCAGGGGCGTTGATGCAAAGTTCTCTGGCCAGTACAAGGAAAGTTTTCCCCAACACGTACACGTTCACCTGAGGAGGAGAGCAGTGGTTAGAAAAAATAATGAGCAAGCAGCAATGATAAAGTAGATCTACAACCCAGTGGTTATATCCCCACAAGGCATGCAATTGTCAGAAAGTCAAGGTACGATTGTGAGTCAAGTCACAGTGACCTTCAGTATCCAGAATTTAATCAATTCATTCTCTAGTCCAAATGGACAACGGTGCAAAGTTTGAAGAAAATCCCTCAGTGTTCTTAAGGTAGCCCATTCACATGAATGGCCCCATGACGGATGCACAGAGGAATGGACAACCTGCAAACATAATGCCTCTGGCCGTGGCTATCACTGATGCAGGGGCATAAACCTGTAGAAAGGAAACCTTGAGACTGCAGTTCGATCTACCTTTTTTGACCAGATTTAAGTCAAACAGAACAGAAGTGAGTTTGATGACTCCTTGAGACATTTAAAGCTACTTACAGATTAAAGCTTTAGGTTCAGTCTGAATTTAACAAGAGGGTTATAACCGAGGATGTCTTGTGCACTTGAGAGAGAAACACAGATGATTAAGAGTCGAAATAAGGCCGTTATGTCACCGCCAGGTTGAGTGTTCCCATTACATAATAGACCTGAAGGTTGTGGAACATTTCACCTCAATATGTGTGATTAAAAGCTGAGCTTTCAGCTATTTAAAGAGATTTTTGTTCTCCCTCTCAACCTAACAGCTCTACATTCATTTCTAATCAAAATATCTGCCGCACATTCACCCCACTCCCTCGCTCCTCTTGCATCAGATTAATTCCCTTTATCTAAATTACAGATCTGACCGATAACACACGGTTATTTCAACAAAGATGACATTTAACTCATCACAAGAGGAGGACATGACTGGGTTTAATGACTATCAACTCAAAAGCAACCTTTAGCAAGTCCTTGTAAGTGTTTTTGTCCAGAAACATCAGCAGAAAAATCAGAGCTCAGTGAGACCAAATGGAGTTTTTCCATAAAAGACTGAGATTTACGTTGTAATACTCGTCTCAAAAAATCTGGTAAAATGACTAATTGACTTAGAGGAAGCCTCCTTAAGGCTTTTAAGATAGTCATACTATTAGAATTTTCAATTTAGATATACTAGACAAAGTTAAACAATACTGATACCATAGCAACAACAACAGAAGTCCTAGGGGTAGGGGTACATTTCATTTTTAAATGACACAAAATTACAGCAAACTCTGCAAGAATGAGACAACTCTCTAAACTGCAATTGTGAAATTTATACTGCCCTCCTCCCCCTTGCAGCAGCTTTGTGACTGAAGATCTTAAGTATTTTAAAATCTTTAGTACTTTTTGATGCTAACATTCATTAAAAATGAGGGATTGTGTCAGTTTAAACAATGCACTTTGAAACAGTGTTAGTGCGGAAAACTTCACCACCTTAATGGTTAACCTAGAAGTTGTGCATTTCAAAACCTTTGTTAACATACAGATAACATACTTTTCCTTTTTATTTATTTCTATTTTGGGCCTTTTTGTCTTTATTAGTGAGAGAACAGTACAAAAAGCCATAACGAAGGCCTGAGAGAGCCACAGGTCAGACTTGAACCCTGGCCACCCACGTACATGGGGCACAACCTAACAGGTTGTCATCTGCGCCCTGGACAACATACTTTAACAGCTTCTATAACAGCTGTTAACATGAAAATTTAGCTTGAGAGCACAGAAATGACTGGATACTAAGAACTGGCCAAAAACAGCATCAAATTTTGGTCTTTCAACAGATATTTCCTCTTTTAAGTCACATTTTTCTCATTTTTTAAGCCACATTGCAAAATGCAATCATTCAGACCATAACAATATGCATTGTTCAATCATTTTTCCAGAAAAAAATCCCAAAGTTTCCTTCTAAAACAGGAAGATTTCGAGCTTCCATTTACTGATATGGTTGCACACTAAATGCCTTCAGGATAAGGACTTGCAGTTTT
The DNA here is from genome assembly GCF_018320785.1 of Cheilinus undulatus. NCBI lineage: Eukaryota > Metazoa > Chordata > Actinopteri > Labriformes > Labridae > Cheilinus > Cheilinus undulatus. The sequence continues at coordinate 9,356,507 of NC_054882.1, read as the reverse complement.
CAATAAAAAGAGGAATTTGAAGCTGCTCCCTATGGCAAAGAGAATCCCAAAGGGTAATTTTACCCGTTTTATATATCTTGTAATAAAACAATTTATCAATTAGTTGCAGGCTTTACCAATTTATAATTATCAGTTTCTGCAATGATAATAAATGGGTGCCTTTGTTGTCACTGCTGTGTGAAAGAAATTAAGAGTCAGACTTTCCACAAATATAATTCAGACACATGTGCCTTCATGTAAGTCGTATTAGCCGTTTTTAGCTATGGATATTAACAGTGTGCATGCTGGCATTTAATGGACTGTAACTCAAGTAAAAGTGGCACAGTACAGTCCTCTATCTGCAGAGAAACTACTTTGGAAAATCCCCTTTAATTAGATAAAAATCAGACAGACTAACTTAATTTGAAGTTTCAGTTGAACTTTTAAAGTTAATGGCGTTTTGCGCTGCTCTCCTGTCATGCAGCTCAAAATGTAAACAGCACATAAGTTGATACAAGTACAAGAGATTGCATTAAAGAGTCAGTATTAGAGCTTTATGATCTGGGTTTGGCAGCTTCATCAAGTTAAATTAGGGACTTTTCAAGGACATTTGTAATCTCACAAAGAATCAAATAAGCTACCTCTCATGATCATATCAACAGAAGCATTTAAATCCAATAATCAGCCAAGAAGTGTTCACTATTCAGTCACTTTTTCCAGCGCTTCCAAGTGGAAAACAGCAACCTGCCCTGGTTACATATTTCACTAAATTGGTATGATTTGAAGCCAGAGAAGAAGCAGTAAAAGAGTTGATAGAATAATCCATTAAAAAAATAAGTAATCAAAGTGTTTATAACATCAGTGCAAGCCTATATGACCATGCTAGCCACTATTGCTAGCAACATCGATGCTGTCAGCTGTAAGGTCTCATGGCTTTAACAGTCTCACTTCTGAATTTTATGTTCACAAAACCATATACAATCACTTTGAGTTATTTTATATCAACCTTTACAGACATTTCATGACTGCAAATGATGCAACAACTAAAGCACATTTTTATTGGACATGCGCTACTTTCAAGACTTTCAAAATTTGCAGATGGTCTTTCAACATCTCTTTCAACCAGCCCTGAGTTTGAGATAAGGTTGTCAAAATTCTATCTATTTTGATAATTTTTCAATACTGTCCGTTTCAAAATGATATCATTGCTTTAATTTTGGTGGCTAACTGCATTTTAAAGTTCTGAAAAGGTTTAAAACTACATCTGTTTCATATGGTAGATGCATAGAAAAGGAATTAATCCATTAGAATTGTAGGCAAACTCCTCCTAACAGTCTAAACTGCATGAAAACATTGCCAACAGTTAACAGCTATTCGTGCAGGAATGACAGAGGGCAACAGCTGATGTCAACAAGTCTACACATCTTTAGCTGCACAATGGGAAAGATGGTGAAGAAACCCAGACTGATTCTGATGTTTACCAGATACATGCCTGGTTGTCTGACTGGATAAATGAACTCTTATGAATTGTGATCCCAGACGAAAATATTCTGCTGTCCTCAACTGAGCCCTGTATTAAGTGCCAAAACTATGTGTTGTATGTGACTGACTAATGAATTTTATTAGATATTTTGAACATTTATCACATTTAAAAGTAGACGTGGGTTTCAATTTGGAAAATGGCTCATGAAAGAAGCAGGTTCTGATCAGTTTTCAGTTTAAGTTTTCAGTCAGTTTATACTTGGGCTTTCGTGCCTCAAGTACAGAGATAAGACAGTAGACAGAGCTGGAAACTGGGGAGAGAGCAGGGAATGAGATGCAGGAAAGGAGCCAAAGGCCAAGCCTGATACACCCACCCTGAGGACAAATGCCTCTTAACATGGGGCATGTAGACAGTACTACTAAGCCCCCAGTGCTCTAAAACAAAAAGTCTAATAAAGGCACTATCGTACTCGTAGTTAGCCCTCAGCTTGATCTCCTCAACCTCAGACTCTTCAGGGTCTGATAGGGCGGTCACTTCACTTAAGACAGGTTGTGCAGAAAAACAGACATACTTTTTTCAGTATGGGTGCTGAAGGGAAAGCAGGAGGAGTGGGTGGCTGAAGAGGGCAAGTGTGTCATCAGGGTTATCGTGGCGGCCCCTCCTCTCACAGATGTTTCATTGTTTTTTACACACAACGCCTCCAGAAGGCTCAGCAGTAAATTCAGGGACCCTCTGACCCACCCCCGCTCCATCTGAAAGGATCTGAAGTTGAATAACAAAGCCACGGGGCTGCACATCTATCATTTTCTCCATGAATTATCTGCATTACAGCCCAGAATCAACTTTTAGTGGGGTCAGGACTGAAAGCTGCAGCAGACGGCAGTGAAAGCTGCAGGATCAGGTCATGAACTCGGGTCAGATCTCTGTCATTCCTTCAGACAGACTTCTCTGGACCTGCAGGGCTCTGGGGGGGTAAGTACGGGAAGTTTTGGGAGTAGACAGACGGACTCTCACTCTCAGCCCCCTCTGGAGTCGGGCAGGGACGCAGATGCTGTCTCTGCTATTCTGGGAGACGGATTCCAGGGAGGAATTTGTGCACAAAAGCAAAAAATGGAGGCAGAGGAGAAAGTGGCTTGAGCAGGACAGAAAATTGATTAGGTTTCAAAAATCTAGGAACAGAATCCACTCATTAACAGAGTATGTAAGCTGCAACTACTTGTCTATTAACTGTTCAGATAATTCCTTGGAGTGATGCACTTGAAGAGATAAATCACCCTCTGCTTTAGGGAGCAATTAAGCATCTTCCTGTTCAATGATTTGGTTTGCAGAAAAAATAAGTGCCACTTTTTGGGCACAGAGCTGAAATTGTTGCATCCAAAATAAGCTTCGTGATCTGGACTCCAAATGGACCAAATTAGCAGCTTCACAGACAGAACGTGAAGCTTTTTTACTGCATAAAAAACTGAACAATCCATTGGAGATTTTTCAGATGTGGATATGCTTTTTCACTGTTAGAATAATGAGGACTGTGGCTTGTATTGTTGAAAGAATTCCAACTGGAGTCTGCTTGTTAAGAGGGCGACCTTCATCTAGTTAATGTAGGCAGCTGTTTAGAGAAAAAAGAAAATCCTGATGCACTGATTTTGCACTGAAAGCTCAACTCTAAACAGCCACCAGATATCATGCAAAACGAGGTAGGAAAAGCAAGCTTTTAGCAGCTACATTTCCAGATGCAACCCACAGAAGATGGTGGAGATGGCTGTTAAAGAAACATCTACATATGTGCCCCTCACATGCTACAGATGCAGTAGCGGGAGCAGTTTAGAGGTTAAGTGTCTTCCCTAAGCACACATTGATATGTGACTGCAGAAGCCAGGAATCAAACCCCTGAACCATCTGATTTAGAGACAACCGACTCATCTACCAAGCCGCAGTCCCCCCCACAAACCACAATTGTGTTAAAATAGCTGGAACAACGGCCACCTAGGAGTGAGGCCAAAATACTTCAAGCCTTCTGGCAGCAGTACAGGTCATAAACCCGACCCATTTCATGTTGACCGAGGGGAAACTATTAGTTATAAGTTAAAATTCACATCAAATTAATTTACTAGTGCATCTCTAAAGATCTGAATATCATGAAAAAGTTCACAAGAGTACAGTAAGATCAGGAGAACCACAGACCGAAAGACTATGGCCTCCATCCACATGCCCAGACACCGGGAACGTCCCGTCCAGCAAATCCATCGCCCTATGCATGAGTCCAAGTCTGCAGTTGAGTTCAGTCTCACTGTCAGCGGAGGTGAACCGCTCTGTATCTTCTGTGTTCCACCATTCAAAGACACAGATTTGATGGCAGCATCCAAGGCAAATGCCTGGATATTTGTTTCAGCCCAGGAGACACGCATTCCCCACACTTCAAGTTAGAGTCAGAGGGCTGATCACATAGACTAAAAGTAACTTTAAACCTTGTTTTTAAAGGACAAATGCATTCATTGTGGCTGTTGTGGTGATTTTATCCTAGAATGGTCAAAATCCTGAGAATCAGAGCTTTCTGGTGGTGTTTAACATTTGGTAAACTTATGAAGAGTCTTTTTTTTTTAATAAATACATTTTTTCCAGAAAATACACCATTTCTCCTGTGCCTACAAAGAAAAGAACACAGTACCTACAGTCAAACATGGTGGAGGTTCAAAGATGTTTTGGGGTTGTTTAGCTGCCTCTGGCACTGGGTGCCTTTTTCTGTGTGCAAGGAATCATGAAATCTGGAGACCATCAAAAGATTTTGGGCCGCAATGTAGGGCCTAGAGTCAGAAAGCTGGGTCTGCGTCAGAGGGTGTTCCAGCAGGACAACGACCCAAAACATACCTCAAAAAGCAATGAAAGAAATGGTTGGAGACAAAGCACAAAGCACAGAGTTCTGAAGTGGCCAGCAATGAGTCTGGATCTGAATCCCATTGAACACCTATGAAGAGATCTAAGAATTGCTGTTACAAGAAGCACCCTTCAAATCTGAGAGACCTGGAGCAGTTTGCAAAAGAAGAGTGGTCCAAAATTCCAGTTCAGAGGTGTAAGAAGCTTGTTGGTGGTTATAGGAAGCGATTGGTTTCAGTTATTTTTTCCCAAGGGTGTGCAACCAAATATCAAGTTGAGGGTGCCAATAATTTGGTCCGGCCCATTTTTTGAGTTTTGTGTAAAATTATGTCCATTTTGGCTTTTTTCTTCTGTTTATTTTTTGTGTTGTTCCAATGCACTTAAAGGAAATTAACACGTGTATACCAAAAACATTTGTAATTGCAACAATTTCTGGGAGAAATGGTGTATTTTCTGGAAAAGTTCCAGGGGTGCCTATACTTTTGTCCATGACTGTATTGCATAAATTAACTATTACAATGTCAGTTTTTTATATACTATTCATCCCTAGTCCAATAAGTGCTGTGGTTAGTATGGGGGCATGGAGTCAGTTCTACATTTCAACCAGCCAGCTCCAATCTGTGCACATCCCAACTCCAAATTACATTGACAGCAAATATGTCAGCACCCATGGCTTGGTATCCCACTGTGACTTTAACGGAGTACAACAGAGGAAGACTCAGAAGTGATGCCCAGTTTTTTAAGCAGCTAATGGTTTCAATTAAATGTCATTTCCTTGTTGTGTTTATTATTAGACACAGTAACCACAATGTATTTCAAAGCGAGATGGTGCACAGCTTTAATACACATTTTATTAGATTGTTATTGAGCGGTCAGCTCTCAGTTTTCTTTTGGTGCATTCATAAGGCGCTGAAATAGGAAAACAAAAGAGCATAAAAGAAGAATGTGAAAGTCTAAAAATAGTTTATCTCACTGTTAAAAAAAGGATTTAGAAATGTTTATGCAATGGAATAAAAACACCCTTTCCCTGCTAACTTTAGAAACTAAAATATTCAATGATTATTAAACTTATTTCTTATTTGATGAAATGTTATACAACTATCATTGCAGTTCTGCAGAGTTGTGGTATTTGTGCTGAAATTGACAGTGTCTGAAAACTTCTCCTCCTCCTAACATGATATTAGGATTTAGTGTGACTGCAGACTGAGCTTAAGTCTCTGAGTCAGATTTAATCCTCACTTTGAACTGTCTGCAGCCGTGGTGTTTGTGGCTGAAATGGAGAACCTGAGGAGAAAATAATCCTCTCTCCACCGCGGCGCTAAGTGAAACTTTCCGGGTCGGGGGTCAACTCCAAACTTTCTATGATCAAAAACACTGAGCGGTTACTCGATACTTCACGGCTCAGGCTCGGCAGGTGGAGATGGTGACAGACGGTTCAAGGAGAAAAACTTTCAATTAAAGGATTCCTGATGGGACTCGTATGACTGAGGGCAGAACCCCAACAGCTGCTGTCAACAAGTCTGCAAGTCTTTAGCAGCACAGAGCAGAGGATGGTGAAGAAATTCAGAATATTTGATGCTGATGTTTACCAGATACATGTCTGCTTGTCCGATCGGAAAAATTAACTCATGAATTGTGATCCTGCTTTTTTCTACTGAGCCTTGTATCCCTCAAGAGGAAAAAATATTTAGTTGAATGTGTCTGGCTCACAAATGAAGTAGACACAAGATTCTAGCAATTTTAAGACATTTCGTTTTTCTTAATGTCATCTTTAAAGGCAATAGTCATTTCCAATAAGGTTGCCATTTCAAACTTTTTCGTGTTACTTAGACAATGTTCAGGAGTTTGCCTGCATACCTGAGCTACAGTATTTAGATGGCTGCATGGTGGCACAGAGGTTGCCTCACCGCAATGAGGTCCCTGACTGAAAACCCTGTCAGACTGGGATTTTCTGTCAGGAGTTTCTAAGTTCTTTAGGCAAGATGGCCTCCTCCCACAGACCAAAGACACGCCCCTTAGTTTAACTGGTAATTCTAAATTGTCCTTAAGTTTGAGTGCAAGCATAGCTGGGAAAGGCTCCATCCTCAAAACCCTGAGCGGGATAAGTGGTGTAGGTAATAGATGGACAGAGCATTACCATAAAGAGTATACACTATATGGACAAAAGTATTTGGCCACATCTGTAAATTATTGAATTCAGGTCCTTCAATCAATATTTATGATAAAAATGGGTTATTCTGAAGAGCTGAGTGGCTCCAAGCGTGGCACTGTGATGGATGCCATCTTTGCAATAAGATGGTTCATGAAATTTCAACCCAGGATATAAAAAAGTCAGCTGTAAGTGATATCATTAGAAAGTGGAAGTGTTTAGGAACAACAGCAACTCAGCCATGAAGCAGAGGACCATGTAAAATCACAGAGTTGGGTCAATGACTGAAAAGGCGCATGGTGAGTACAAGTCACCAATGCCCTGCTGGTTTCATTGCTTAGCATTTCTGAGCTTCCAGTGGCATTAATGTAAGAACAATAAAAGTGCAGCAGGAGCGTCATGGAGTGGGTTTCCATACCTGATCAGCTGCATGCATGCCTCACATCACAAAGTCCAATGCCAAGTGTGGAATGGAGGGGTGTAAAGCACACCGACACTGGGAGCGGGGCAGTGGTTCTGTGGAGATACGAATCTTGCTTCTCTGTTTGGCAGTCACATGGGCGAGTCTGGGCTTGGCAAATGCCAGGAGAACGTTACCTGCCTGACTGCATTGTGCCAACTGTAAAGTTTGGTGGAGGAGAGATAATGGTATGGGGCAGTTTTTCAGGGTAAGGGCTAGGCCTCTTCTCTCCAGTGTAGGACAATCTTAATGCTTCAGCATACCAGGACATTTTGGACAATGCTATGCTTCCAACTTTGGGAAGGCTTTTTTCTATTCCAACATGATTGTGCCGGTGCACAAAGCAGCGACTATAAAGACATGGTTTGAGTTCCGTGTGGAAGAACTTGACTGGACCACTCAGAACCCTAATCTTAACCCCAATGACTACCTTTGGGATGAACTAGCATGGAGATTACAAGCCAGGCTTCCTCATCCAACGTCAGTGCCTGACCTCAGAAGTGCTCTGCAGAATGAATGGGCACAAATTCACTCAGAAACACTTCAAAATCATGTAGAAAGCCTTTAAGAAGAGTGGAGGCTGTTTTAACTGCAAAATAGGGACCAACTCCACATTAAAGAACATGGTTTAAAAGCACAATAACTCTGCTTTTTGATTTGTAAATCAAACAAAAATAATTCCCAACTATTTTCAGTGGCCATTGTTAGAGTAACACCATTAGTTTCAATTTTGAACTATTTTACAACATTAACATTTTACAAGATAGAGAATTTTAGGTTTTTATAAGCTGTGAGCCATAATCATTGCAATTAAAAGAAATAAACTCTTCATATGAGTTTCACTTTTTGAATTGAACTACTGAAATAAATAAACTTTTCCACAATAGTCTGGTTAATGGAGATGCACCTTATGCACCTGTATAGTCCAGCTGTATCCAAATTTAAGCATTTATGAATCAAGATGACATCAAAGTTATCTTTCAAGGCAAACAGCAAAAATCACAAATATTCACCTTTAAAACTTCGAGTGCATTACCTCCTACCAATATCAAAGTCAAATCAAAGTAATTGAGGTAGCAAAATATATGACAACAGAATGCAAGTTCTCAAAAAGCACCTCTAAAAGCATCTCTATGAGAACTAAATCAATAATGGGATTATAAAGTTAAGGACCGTGTGCACGATCCTGAGCTTGTTCATTTTCTAAAGCACCTGTTGTTGAAAACGCTGCATGTGTTCAGAGAAATGCATCACAATGAGAGGGTGTGATTGAATGGATCAAATAAGAGCGCCTCATCACTTTAGAGGCAGAGAACAGCTGATATATACAGCCGGTATTGATCCACCTCGACCAATATGCTGCTTCTACTTGACTGATTTTGTAGCACAGACTGCCAAGCTCCCCATTCATCCAAACAATGCCAAGCAGAGCAAGTGGCCTGGGTGTGGATCGTCATAAGAGGTGATTGGTGCGGCAGCAGCCTAAGTGCTGAACATTAACAACCCCTGCCACTCCACCCACCCTAAATCCACTCCAGATCCACTCCCAGCCTCCTCATGCCGGGGTGTGGACGATGGGGGGAGGGGGTCAACCGGCTCCTCCGGGACAGCTGGGTGCATAAAAATAAAAGCCCCTGACCAGCTGTGACTCTGAGAAATGTCCCACCACCTCGTACTGCAGCGCCACACCCCTGACTCACTGTGAGGCGGCTGCCATTAAATATGCAGACAAATGGAGGGCTTTCTAAATTTATACACGCGACTCAGGTTTAATTACATGGGCCAAAGTCTGAATGCAAGATGACTGAGGGGCTGAGTGGTTAGGCAGAGATGCATTATGGGACTTGTGGTGAGTGGTAGGAGGGTGTATTTAAGTGGCTGCTCTTACCTTGTGGGCATTAAATTAAAGGGAGTATTAAAAAGTTGTCCTTAAAGCCCAGGAAAGTTATTCTACCTCCATTTCTCCTTAGAGATGTTAAACCTCTATTTTCAAAGATTTCTATTAACATGAACTGTCAATTTATCTAAAATCAGGAGTGTTTTTAAGGACAGCAAGATGAACAGATTAGAGAGCTGTCTGAACTTGTTTTTGGCCTTTATTCAAGCTTAGATAGTGAGAAAAAAGACTTTTGCTTTCCAAGGTTAGCCAGTTTGCAGTTTCTCTGTTTTAAATCCTGTTAAAATAAATATTTAGAGATAATTAGGATTATTGGTGCTTCAAAAACAAGACTTTTGGGGCCAAGTAGTTAAGTCACAATCAAAATATAGAGGCTACAGTCATCAAATCAAGCTATCCTGCTTCACTTTTTACCTATATATCTCTTGTATCTGTATATTTATACTCTTGTTTTTTTGGTTGGATGATTATGAAAATCATCAATTTTGCTTTTGAAAAATAACCTTTAATGGCAGATTTTATCCACAAAGCCTGGGAAAAAAGGCAGAATGTTTTGTCTAATCCTAAGCTGGGAAAGGAACATGCAACTTTGTAATGAATTGATTTTTTGCAACGGTTTATCTGGTGTCTTAGTAACCCACAACTGCTGTGCACTTTTTTTGTGAATGAAATGTAAATAAAGCACAATCAATCATACTTGCAGCTTTCCATTTACCTTGTCAATATTCTTGCCTCTGCTGTTGTATTTTTTCTTCATTGCCATCCCTTTGTGCTTCTTGCCTTTGCTGTGTGTGTAAATGGAACGGCTGAAACTTGAATTTCCTTCAGGATCAATAAAATGCTTATCCATCTCCAAGCACGCAGCCTTGGTTCAGTCTGACCTGAACCTACTTTCCCACACATAATTCCCCACTCTCTTTCTCCCCATTCCCGACTCTGTCCAATGTCAAAGCCAAATAAAGGCATAAAAGCCCAAAATAGGTGTTTGAAGACATCCAGTCTGTTGTATGCATAGCCCCAGACTACAAGAAACAGTTCACGTTTCAACACTTTTTGATTTAAACAGAGATTCATCCGCACATTAACCAATAAAGACAAAAAACCACAGGTGATTAAAGTGACTAATTTGGAATCTTACCTGCACGAGATCACTGAGATCCAGCAGCATGTCTGAGAGAAGCAGGTTAAGGGAACTAAGCCAAAAGAATCAGAGTAAGGACGCACAGATGAGTCGGTTTAATATCATCTCTCCTGACAAACATCAGCCATCAGCAAATAATATGATATAAACAGCAGACAGAGTTAATCTGTTGTGTTTAACCACTTTCATGCTGGAATATAGTACAGCTAATAGTTGATGCAGAAAGAGTTTTATAGTGAGTGGAAGAAGATGCCTGTTAGAAAAAAGGATGTGTCAATGGACACTCTTAGGTTTGTTCCGATGAAACATTCGTCCACCACACCTGATTAAATTGCATAAAAGTGACTTGTGCACTCCAGTTCCTTTTCAGGTTTGCTTGTGACAAGTATTCACTGAAGCATCGTTTGTACGTTACTGAGCGCACCGGCCTCCACCTGTGGAGCGACTGAAGCGCAAGAGTCTCCCTCTTCATTCTTAGACTGTTGGACGAACTCCGATCCATTCTTACTGTCCAAAGAGATAGAAAATGTTAACAGAGGGAGCGTTACACCAAAAAGAAGTCATTAAAAAAAACATCAGTTATAGTATTTGTATCAGCATCGGATTAACTGTTAATCTACTGTATTGTTATCAGTTTTCATTTTCACAATTAATACATCTTTAAATCAGGATTTAAATTATGTAAGGATTTCTGTCAGCTATAGCAAGTGAAAGTAAGAGTACGTAAAACGTAAGCTTGAATTAATACACTTAAAATAACAAACATGACAATAATTTATAACCTTTAACAGCCTGAAATCTTGTAAAAATGGGTACTGAATGAGTAACAGTCATTTTAGGGAGACTAAAACTAACTCAATAAAAACAAATTCTCTCTTAAAATTAAGACCAAGAGATTCAAACCCAAAATAATCAAAACCTAATGGCATACTTCTAATGTGGACACCCTACATGAGAAAAGGAACACCACATACAACTTGCAATCTCAATAAAAGCACAATAAAGCTCAATCAAAGTCAAAGCTGGGTTAGCTCAGCTGGTAGAGCATGCACCTAGTCCTCAATGAACAGATTCAACTCTTAATTGATAAAATGCTAGTATGTGCACTGGCAAGAGGTCATTTCAACTAATATAAAAGTACCTGATTGGAAGATTTAAATATATCTGGGAAAATCCTGAACTGGCATTTTAAAGCTTTAACACACCAGTGTCAATGTATGCACCCTATCACGGATATTAAAAAAAATAGAAAACCGCAAAATGATAAATCCCACAAATAATCAATGAATGGTTTTCTTAAAATTTCTTGTTTACTTGAAGGCAGCACGGACTAACCCTAAAAACAAGTCTCAAAATCCCATCATATTACACACAAGAAGCGGAAAATCCTCACTTTTTAGAAGGAATTTGGGGAATTTTGCCTGAAAAATGACTCATAACTGTATGATATTGTTGTCTGAATGATTATAGATTCACATTTTGTCTTCAAAACAAATCAGAAAAGTTGTGACTTATGAGCGGGAACAATGGCATTGGTTGGTGCATTGGTTATGCATTGGTTTAATGATCGAATCCTGATCCTGGTGCATGTCTTTTCTGATTCTATCCTCACAATATTTGCATCCTCTGGAGCATGTAGTAGCTGGTTGAAATTCACCATCAATGAAAATTATATCCTTTGTGCAACAGTATAGAACAGTTAGTTCTCTTCCCATTCAGGAAAATTCTAAATTTGTGACAAAAACAAGGCTTTGATTTTTGTGCACGTTTCTGTCTAAGTCTTATACCTCCATTGTTATTCCCATTTTTGCACAAATAAAAAATAAAAAGGTGATTTTGTCCAAATGCTGCCAATAAAACCTTTATTTCATTGTAGCATGACAGTTAACCTGACAAACAACTGCTCAAAGTAGCTAAAATAAGAAGGAGCAACAGGTAGAAATGCATGGCAGTGATGGTCTTTGCTAGAGGTTGTTTTGTGATTCGCCTTAGAACATTGGTGTTTGATATAAGTCTGATGTATGTCATCCTTACAACTGATTCAAGTACGTCTAAAGTTGTATTCTCTAATAAAACACAAATAATTCTCTTAAAGGTGTTTGTTTCTTTTGTGGGGGTACACCTGTGTTTTGTTGACAATAAATTAAAAAGTGAAACACGTGTAGCTCAGGCAGCTGTGACCATAAATCTAACAAGACGCAAACCGTCACCTCTGACCACTCAACTCTTCTTAATATACTGAAGGATCTGCTGCCTCCCCCACAGTGACCCCACACAAACGTCTGCCTCCTCTGTCTCTGGACATTTCCATCCCACCCAGTGGCCGACCCCGCTCGGACATGTTGGTCTCCGTGGTGACTGCTGCACCTGTCTCCAGGCTGGATTAGCTTTGTGGCTCCTCTGAAAAGGTCTAACAATGGAATTAGCAGCAGTGCAGATGAAATGGAAAAGATAATCCAAGCACATGCCGTCTGGAGATTAAAGACACCCCCCTCCTTAATCAGGGAAATAAAGGACAATAGATCCTTCAGCACATCTGGGTGAAAAACGTACGCCTTGTTTGGAGCAACAGGAAGGATACTATGGATTTAAACAGAACTCAGTATCCAAAGTGCTGCAGAAGTCAACCAGCACTGTCAACAAGTGCATGTGGAGAGTGAGAGAGATGACAAATATCAATAATCATCCTGTCCTATCATCCTATTATTATCAAGATATTTTAGATTTGGTACCCACATACGTAGGTATGAATCTCATTGGAAAACGTCAAAGAAATGCAACCATTTTAGATACTAAACTAACCATAAACGCCCAGAGTTAGTGAGGATTGACTCAATGCCCTGCTGCCCTAAAGAAACTAATGGATAACTGGATAACAAAAACCATACAATCATTACTAAGCTTGTGTTCATTAAATTAACAGAGATTCAACAAGGTCCCTGTTTAAGGCTTCATTTCTTCTTACATTCTGGCTAGCAATATTTTTTATCCAAAAACAAGCCTGGTACATCTATCATAGCTTCCAAGATAATCGAAGGCTAGCAAAAGCTATGCTTAAAGCTCGATCCCAAGTCAACCATTTCTACTAAAACACTGGCCAACAGAGAAAATTTTGCATGTACTTCAAGTTGAAGAAAACCTGCTTTTTTGAGGTCACCCTAGAAAACAAATATGCCTGTATGGTCCTCAACCAACATATTTTTGTCCAAAATATTATTAACAGTTCAATATGTGGATGTTTGGGGTACAAAAGAGGTTTCTGTTGTTGTTTGAGATGAAAGAAACCTGATCAAAATACAATATTAAAACATGGGCACCAGTTAAGCCCAGTTGTAATGTGCACCACATATACAAGGGCTACAGTCCTTATTATTATCAGTCCTTATATTTGTCCCAGGTTTGAGTCCAAACTCTGACATCTGCAGTACTTCATCCCCAGCTCTCTTCTCCCAACATCTGTTGTCATTTTTCACTCTCTTATCCTTTAAAAAGGCAAGATGACTCCAACAGACATCTAAAAAGGAAGGGAAGAGTTGTGAGCTGTTCTTTTTTCATATATTTTGGCTACAGTTTTTATTGGACTCATTGCAATGTTTGGATTATCCAAGACATCAGTGAATAATTGACATGAGTTGACCTCCAGTAATATTATGTCAGCTGATTCAGTCCTTTCAGACTATTCTCCTTTTTGTGAGTATTCTCCTTATTCTAATTTCTAAACTTCTATTTGACCCCCATCATATACTCATCTGACCTGCAGGCTTAATCTTTGTGCTTCTGGGTTGGCTTTGAGATTGTTTCTAAATTCTACTTACTTATAATTGATGCTTTGATACTTTCTCCCTACTAAGGAAAAACTACCTCTAATTTATAAATCAGGTGCATGAATCAGTCAAAAATTGCAGGCAAAGTCCTGCATGCAAAAACATTTAATGTTGGATCCATTCATCCATTCATTACCCAAACTGCTTAAAGTTATGAAGGGTCACAAGGAGAACAAGAAGCGGGTACTCCCTGGACAGGTCACCACAGGCACACTAACAACTACAGGCATTTAGAGTCACCATTTAACCTAACAAGCATGTTTATGTTCTGTGGGAATAAACCAGAATGAACCCAAGAATGTACACAGAGAACACAGAAACACACAGCAAGGCCCCTGCACCACCAGGCAAATGCTTTCATGCAACTTGGACAGTGTGCAGGAGATTGCTGCAAATTTGTAAAAATACAAACAAGAAATTGCCAGTTGTTGGGTTCCTAAGACTCCCTTTCTGTCACTGTAGTATCAGGTATTGTTGGAGTTTAATAGTATTTTATAGAAGTTTAAAATAATAGCATCATGACCACTCAGATTTCAATAGATACGTTCAAGGATTCTGCATAATTTTTGGGATATTTATCCTCCTGAGAACAAGAGAAAATTTCAAATAAAAGCAAAAGGCAGTGGGGGAAGTAGGAAATTAAAAAGAGGGATGGAAGGACAAGCATGCTGCAGCATGAATGCAACACGCAACAAAGAAGGTCCATTTTGCAGTGTGGTTGTACCTCCTTAAATAATACTCAGTCTAAGACGGATGCTTCCTTTTCTCTCTGCTCTCCTTGGTCTTCGTCCGTTCCCTCCCCTGCGACAGCATTACAGACTCACCCAGCTGTGGAAGAGGAAGTGAGCAGAGCTATTTTTACCCCGGCCTCACTCCTCCCAACATGCACAAACAGACAGGCCTGTACTGAGTCACACATGCACACTGATACACACAAAAGCCTGGTAAACAATGCAGCAGGAAGGTATTACACCCTCCTAGGCCCTCTTTCATTTGGTAAACCTATCCCGGGCGTTCTGTGCTGCTGTTACATAACACGTTCATCCTCTGAGGCGCTGTGAGTCAGGAGTAAACGGCACAAACACCAAAGAGCCGCCCTGCTTATGAAAAAGGATGAATCTAAAAGTCCCATTATCCCGACCATGACACATGACTCTCCACTTCAATAAGCTGCCGTTAGCAGATTATGAAACATTAAGAAAGACAGCGACGGGCAGCTCGGCCTCCGCTGGCTCACATCAAACGTAACCTGCAGACTTTGATGTGCCATACTCAATCAGGTTAAGATGAAGGGTGACAAATCTAATGTGCAACTTTGTCACAGCTAATGCGGTACTTCTGCTCAGCTGTTAGACATGCAGCTTAATAACAAGCGTCTCTTCTGCATCTCTGCCCACTTGTGAAAGTTTTTCTTTGATCAAAGGTGATTTTTTAACTTTCTAATAACATTAGATAACCCTGAACAGAGATCAACCAGCTTGGTATTTGAGACAGACATGATCTACAAAAATAAAAGCTGATGTAGTGATTGAAAACAGTCTTTCTTCCCTTTTCTATTTGGATTATACACTGATTTGATAATAAACAAAGCTTGAAGCTAAATTCCAGATATCAGCTGGGAAAACACAAAAACCACTGAAGCCCAAACCCACACTGAATGTGCTTTCTTAATCATTAAAACAATCATAATATAAGGATACGTGGTGTTCCCTCTGTACGGCAGACCATGTAGAGACAGGCGGCAATGACATGGGAGGATTTGCGTCCACGGGTCAGGTGTTTCATTAGCGCCATCTTGTAGAAGTTAAAGGCCGTATCGAGACAGTGCTTGTTCATCTGCAGCTGGTGACCAAGAGTGTTGATGGCCTGTTTTGCTGAAAAAGAAACACAAGAGCCAGAGTATGTAAGTTCGTAGAAATAATTCATCAACGACTCTGCAATGCATGGAGAGACTGTTGAAATCACATTGTCGATAAATACAAAAATAGAGGCTTCAACTTCCTGTCAAGGTAAAATATGTGATAAAACTGCATTATAATCAAGGACTGTGGGGCTGCAAAGAGACCATTCATTGAAAACAGACTGGGGATGCACTGATGTATCAGTAGAACATTGGTCAACATGAGCTTTGTCTCTCTTCCTGAAGCAGTATGTCTGTAATAAAAGCAACATGGAGCAAGCATTAGCTTTGTACAGCGTCTCCATTAACCCGTCAGAAGCTTTAATATGATCAAGACTCAATACAGCTTGTTTTTAGCCCTGATACTGCTGACTAGAGCTGGGCAATTAATTGAAAAATAATCAAAACCAACATTTAGAACCTCTAACCGATGTAAACCTGCAGTGTCAATTATTTAATTTTTTCCCTTGCAATTCTCTCTCTGCTAATGTACCACCCCCCTTAAAAACAAACTACTGGCTGTGTAGTCACGTGTCATAAGGCACGTAGCCCAAGAGAAGAAGAAGTTCCAGTCATGTGACACCATCCCATGGCTAAAACTCAAACACGGACACGACTGTGCACTGTGAGCAGCGAAGTTATTTTCTACTTTTTATGCGACAGAATAAAAATAATTCAAGTTGTTAGCAAGAAATGCAAGTGTAACCCCTATCTACTTTTCTTGAAATTTTTTTTGTTTTAAAAAACAAACAAAAAAAAAACACACATTTTAGTTTCAGCTGATGTGTGTTTTGGTTTCAGTTGTTTCAACACATAACCATAAATTGTTAATCTGTACCTGCTCCTTTCAATTATTTGTATGCTAGCACCATTAAAGCACACCCAACACCATTTACCTGCTGGCTCTGTAATCTGGTGTTTATCTGGGTTGCATAAATTGTTCTCAACTTTGACTCTTCTCTGTGTTTCCTAACTTTGAACTAGTCAGCTAGACTAAATTTAAATTTGCATATAACCACATTAGTAATTGGTCAAAAGAAGGGTAATATTTCAAAATGTCTTAGTTCTACTCATCTATCAGATTACTAATATAGATTTGTCAAAATAGTTGTTCAAAGTATTATCAAGGGTTTACATATTCTTCAACCTGTTTCAATGCAAAGTCAGAACAAAGGTTAAAGCATCAAAATCACAAAATCAGATTCAGGGGCCACTGAGAGACAAAAATGTTGTTTAGTCTGATCCAGATATAAATACGCTCACGCACATCATTACATAAGCACATAAACATTACCGTATGCAAACACATCAGGACATCCACGCCTGGAGACGAGCATGAGGATCTCATTATACATGTGCTTGAATCTGTGCGCATAAACCAGTTTAACTATGTCGTAACACACAACGAGTATGTGTGCCCTACCTTTAACACACAAACAGTCTCTGCACAAACCAGTTCAGGTGTAACAGCAGGTGGACTCTCCAGACAAAGAGGTTCATTGTTTCTGTCAATGAGCTGCAGCTCTGAGTGGATGTTTGTGCAGAGTTCATGCCCTCAGATGAGATCAACATGTCATACAAACAAACGTGTGTCTGGGAATGTGAGAGGATCTGAGCTCGTGTTTTTCAGTTTAACACACTTTGAGATCTGAAACCAGTGCTCTTCACTGCATCAGTATGACACACGCACAAACATAAATCAACACACACAATCATGTAAACAACGTCTGGATCCAGGATTTCTGTCTAGATCTGTATCTAATTACTCAAGTAGAGCCATAGAGAATTGACTCCACACAGCTACTACATACAACCAGATGAGGGGAAGAGGCTGTATGATTTCAGGCTGAATAAAATTTGACCTTTCAGTCATACAACTTATTCTGTACCCCACCAAATTACAGTCAGGCTTATATCGGAATGACTGAAGAAATTGTGGTTTTGGCCTTTCACATGGTCCTTCTGGGATTAAATCCTTCTAGGACTTTCATCCAATCCAGCTAAATTTTGGAAGACATTATAGTGAAAAAAATCCATCAGCTACTATATGAAACTCAAAGGGCCATACTAAACTCTCAGATCTGTCTGATTTGCAACTAAACATGAAGTACTTCATATCTCAACTCAAGGGCTATAATACACAAGGATTAAGAAAGTATAAATATGTTGTGTACTTGTGGAGATAAAAAAGTTAATTGCTATCCTAATTCTCACCAAGTGTTTGTCACAGAAGTAAGTAGGGCAGACTCTCCACGCTACAGCAGTAATTAGGTCTCTTCTTCCCTGATCTGAAAAAATAAAAACCTTAAGTTTCCTGCCCTTTACTTGACTTTTCCTAAAACTTCCAAACAGCAACTGATCCCCTAATATGAGTCTTTAAATAGATAAAGAAATAACGCCTCATAACATTTACATGAACAAAAACTGGGACACCCTGAAGCACAGTGGCATTTCTGCATCAACAATATTTTATTCACCTGTCTAAGGAACGATTATTCTAACATTTACATACACCTGTACTGGCAAACAGATGTGGTCTTTCTTGACATAAGCCTATTAAGTCTTACTGATTTTATTTTAATAACCGAATATCACACATTTGCTTCAAGTGGCTTTTAAATTTGTTCTGCATTCAACTTCTTCTGCCCTTAGAACTATGTTCTAAGTAAGCTGCTCCTAAGAGGCATTTTTGGACCGGACAAACTTTTTCTGAGTAATAAGAACAGCTGAAGGACCCTGAGGCAGTGGTTGTGGGTAGTGTTGTTAATGATGGCCCTTGCTGAATGTTGGTAGTTTTGTTGCCAATTTTGATGGTGGCTGTGTTGTTGGAAGAGGTGGTTTCACTGATGATGGTAATATCTGCTGTAGAGACCATTGGCAGTTGTGTTGTTGATGGTGGTTGTGACCATTGGCAGCTGTGTTGTTGATGGTGGTTGTGACCATTGGCAGCTGTGTTGATGATGCTGGTTGTGACCATTGGCAGCTGTGTTGTTGATGGTGGTTGTGACCATTGGCAGCTGTGTTGTTGATGGTGGTTGTGACCATTGGCAGTTGTGTTGTTGATGGTGGTTGGGACCATTGCCCGTTGTGTTGATGATGATGATGATTGTGACCATTGGCAGGCTTGTTGGTGATGGTGGTTGTGACCATTGGCAGCTGTGTTGTTGATGGTGGTTGTGACCATTGGCAGTTGTGTTGATGATAGTGGTTGTGACCACTGGCAGTTGTGATGATGATGGTGGTTGTGACCATTGCCAGTTGTGTTGATGATGCTGGTTGTGACCATTGGCAGCTGTGTTGTTGATGGTGGTTGTGACCATTGACAGTAAGTTGGTGATGGTGGTTGTGACCATTGGCAGCTATGTTGTTGATGGTGGTTGTGACCATTGGCAGCTATGTTGTTGATGGTGGTTGTGACCATTGCCAGTTGTGTTGATGATGGTGGTTGTGACCATTGGCAGCTGTGTTGTTGATGGTGGTTGTGACCATTGGCAGTTGTGTTGTTGATGGTGGTTGGGACCATTGCCCGTTGTGTTGATGATGATGATGATTGTGACCATTGGCAGGCTTGTTGGTGATGGTGGTTGTGACCATTGGCAGCTGTGTTGTTGATGGTGGTTGTGACCATTGGCAGTTGTGTTGATGATAGTGGTTGTGACTACTGGCAGTTGTGATGATGATGGTGGTTGTGACCATTGCCAGTTGTGTTGATGATGGTGGTTGTGACCATTGGCAGCTGTGTTGTTGATGGTGGTTGTGACCATTGGCAGTAAGTTGGTGATGGTGGTTGTGACCATTGGCAGCTATGTTGTTGATGGTGGTTGTGACCATTGCCAGTTGTGTTGATGATGGTGGTTGTGACCATTGCCAGCTGTGTTGATGATGGTGGTTGTGACCATTGACAGTTGTGTTGATGATGGTGGTTGTGACCATTGGCAGCTGTGTTGTTGATGGTGGTTGTGACCATTGCCAGTTGTGTTGATGATGGTGGTTGGGACCATTGCCAGTTGTGTTGATGATTATGATGATTGTGACCATTGCCAGTTAGGTTGGTGATGGTGGTTGTGACCATTGGCAGCTGTGTTGTTGATGGTGGTTGTGACCATTGGCAGTTGTGTTGATGATAGTGGTTGTGACCACTGGCAGTTGTGATGATGATGGTGGTTGTGACCATTGCCAGTAATTTGATGATGCTGGTTGTGACCATTGGCAGCTGTGTTGTTGATGGTGGTTGTGACCATTGCCAGTTGTGTTGATGATGGTGGTTGTGACCATTGCCAGTAAGTTGATGATGCTGGTTGTGACCATTGGCAGCTGTGTTGTTGATGGTGGTTGTGACCATTGGCAGTAAGTTGGTGATGGTGGTTGTGACCATTGGCAGCTATGTTGTTGATGGTGGTTGTGACCATTGCCAGTTGTGTTGATGATGGTGGTTGTGACCATTGCCAGCTGTGTTGATGATGGTGGTTGTGACCATTGGCAGTTGTGTTGATGATGATGGTTGTGACCATTGGCAGCTGTGTTGTTGATGGTGGTTGTGACCATTGCCAGTTGTGTTGATGATGGTGGTTGTGACCATTGCCAGTTAGGTTGATGATGGTGGTTGTGACCATTGCCAGTTGTGTTGTTAGTGTTGGTGGTGGCCATTGGCAGTTTTTTATTGGTGGTGGGTGTGGCTGTTTACAGTGGTTGGTAGTTTTGTTGTTGGACATTTTTACCATGGTCAGCTTTGTTGTTGTTAGACACTGCTGACCTTTGTTGGCCATTTTTTTGTTGTATTGCCATTGGCCTTTGGTGGCTGTTGGTAGTGGCTTTCTTCGTTCATAGAGCTGATAGATATCGTTGAACTGTGGTTGGCTCTGTTGTTGGTCACTGCTGGTGGCCGGTTGATGAAGGCTGTTCGTGCTGTGTTGGTTCTAGTTGTATTTTGGGCTTTGATGGCTACTGGAGGCCTGTGTTGATTTTTGTCAGCCGTCATGGGTTGTTTATGGATACTTGTTGTCTTGTTGATAGCATTGATAACTATCACTTGAGTGTGCTTGGTTCTGTCGCTGTACATCATTATATGCATTGTGTGGTTTTGTTGTTTGTAGTTGATCTTGCTAGTAATGTTGTCATTGGTCTGTGGTGGTTGTGTTGATTCTGGCTCTTGGTGGTTGTAGCTGTACTGTTGCTGGTGGATGTTGGTAATTGTGTGGCTCATAATAGTGTGTTGTCAGAGGTAGGTGGGGGTTCTGTTATTGTTGACTTTTGCTGGCCAGCCATTAACATTAAGAGATGTTGATGGCTGCTGGTTGGTGGGCTATAGTTGTCGAAAGTTCATTTACACTGTTGTTTATGGCTGTCACTATGTTACTGTTTGTGGTTGAGTTGATAGCAGTTTTTGTTTGGTAGCTAGTGGTTGGTTGCTTGCGTGTACTAGTCGTCATTGTGATGCAGATGACTGGTTATGGCTATGTTACTGTGTTGGCAAGGTTTGTTGGTGGTTGTGGTTAGCAGTGACTGTGTTTGGGAGTTGTGTTGCTAATGGGGGCTGACTGTGTTTTGGTTGTTTGTGGTAGGTGGCAGCTGTTCATAGCTGGCCGTAATTGTTCGTCATTCAGCGGTTGTGATGTTGCTACTTTTTGCTGTTTGGTGTTGCAGTTTTTGGCTGTAGGTTTTGGTTGTTGCTATCTGAGTGGTTTTCTGCATTGTTGTTTGTTGTTGAGCTGCCTAACATCCTATTATGGCCTTGAAGGTATGTAGTTCTGAGGGGAACTCCACAATAGGTGGTTATTCTCAGGGATTCCCCTGCAGTTATAAGACAAAGTCCTACAGTACATTAACAACCACATGAGAACAAGGAGCAGAAAGAGACCAAAGTTTCCGCAGGGCTGCAGAGGCTGAGGTAACTGTCTGTCTACCTAAACAAGAAACTCTTCTATTAATAGTCTTTTGGCTCATGTTAAAATAAGAGCAGCTAGAATCACACTTGATATCTTGCATGATATTTTGGTATCAATATACTCATTCATCATCAAGCTCTACACCCAAAATTAATGGGAGTCAGACAGGTTTACTGCAGCTCCAGTAGTGACTCAGACTGCTTAGACAGTATGTTTTCACACATAAATCTTCCCTGGAACCGCTTTTAAAGCTACATTTAAATTCCAGTCATCCCGCCTACACTGCAGTACACTGTGGACCAATACATAGGGGACTGGTGATACACTATTGCCCAACACTAATACACAAACGTGGGAGTAGGCAACGGGGGTTTGTGTGCCCAGATATGAATCAGTCGGTGGTGAGACAGAGGAGGAGCAGACGGCCACTAGGGAAATTTTCTTTGGGACAAAAATACAGAAGAAGTACTGTAAGAAGAAGAAGAGTCGTTCTTCTCTCTGAGATGCCTGCACCCTCACATGGACGAAAAAGCCATAAATCTCCCAAAAGACCTCACACAAACACAAAATAAAAGTTTTTTCCACTGCCACACCAACAAATACACCCACATAGCCAGACTTGGTACAAACTCCTAAAGGTGGAATAGCTGGACACTTCAGGTATTCTTCAGACTTAAAGTTAACTTTTTGTTTTTACTGGATCAGTTTTTGTATGGCCACCATCTTGGTCAGGTTTCTCCTTGGGGTGCTCGTGAATAGCCATATTAACGATCGAAGTCGGGTCCCTTTTTAGTCGGCACAAGTATCACAAGTAGGTTAAACTTCTAAGCTTTTTTTTCATTACAGGCCCACAATCCAAGCCAAACACTGAGTCAACTGGGTATGAAAGCCTCCCGCCACCAGTGGCCGCTGTAGTTAGTCTTGATGATTACTGCCTTGCTACCACAGTGTTGCTGATCTGATATAAACAACTGCTAACAATAAGCACAATGGCAATTCTTAGGAACAGTGTGGTTTAGCACTAATTTGATGTAAAAAAAAAAAAAAAAAAACAGGAACAAAGTTGTCCTGAGGCTGTCAGGTTATACTCACACATAGCTTATATTATTCATGGCTGTCTTCAGCTCAGGTATATGGATGTTAACCTGCACAGAGGATCAAGAGCTGGCATTGCAAACACTGCTACCACTAGTCACATTCTGAAAGTCAACTTTGCACTGTACAGCATAAAATTGTTTTATAGTTGCAGTGTGAAGTTGGTTTACAAAATGTATTTAAATGACTTCTGTTAAACTCAACTATGATTTTGCTTTGGTTGAATGAGATGTTATTCTCCTTATTGTTTACTGTCAGTGCTTGTAGACTTTCCATTTGTGGCTCATACAGCTATCTTTTTGGGTTAACAATGTAAATATTGTCAACATGACAATAAAAGTGTAATTGATTTTCAAGGACCTTTCTTAATAATAAAAAATGGGAGTTCATATTTATATAACTGCCTGTCTTCACTGGTGAAAAAGCAGCTTTGTGAAGTAATGGAAAGTTGAGGATGTATTAGAATCCATTCAAATACTCGACTAGAAAATCATAATCAAAATTGTAAAAATAATAAAGTCAAATGCAATCATGATACCCGTGAAGATGCACAGCCCTAAGCATGATGCAGTAGCATGCATTAAAAAAACAGAAGTGGCCCTAAGTATAGATGTAAAACAGAGGGTGTTAGATAAAAATCCCTATATCTAAAAGAAGCCTGCCTAGAATAAAAGCCTGGTACCCTTGTCTACTATTTGAATTCATGTGTGATGGATGTAAGATCCCATTGAACAGCACAGCAAAAATAAAGCCTCTCTCTATCCAGACAGAAAAATACATAACTTTCCTCATGCAAACAGGCAGAAAATAACAGAAGAATTCCCCAATCCTCATCCTCCTATCTCCTCTCACACACACTGTGACTAAACTAATCCCCTATCCACACACTAACTCACACACACTCCCATTACTCAGCGTCTGCTGCAGTCTGACAGCTCTGTGACTCTGCGGCTCTGTCGCTGAAACATCATCAGCGGAGCAGACGGTCGGTAACCAGCTGCTCGGCTTCGAATCCAAGCTCTGGCTCTCTGCCCGGCAACCCACCGACTCTGGGCTGAGCGCTTCTTTTTGTCTCTTTCTGCAAGTTGTTGACATGTTTCTAAACAAGAGTTATTGAGCTAAAACGCCTGCGTCAGCCTGTGGTCTGGGGATGCACAAGAGGCTCTTCAGGTCACTTCAGGGGCCCCGGAAGGATGATGAAGAGGTCGATATTAAGCCTGACAGATTTAGCTGCAGGGCTGTTATGGATGGTGCTGGTTATCAGAGAAATATCAGAAAAAAATCAAACACAAACAACTCTCTTGGACAAGATCAGATGAGTCCCTCTTGATTTAATAGTTTCATTTTTGATTTATTCTTTACTATCATACTGGCGTGTCATCTAGTATCCTGCTGCAAAAACCTCAGCTGGAGAAAATTAAAGGCTGAACTTGCGATTTTTTTGCAAGTTTATCAAAGCGATGACCATGATCATTTAACAAATACTTGACAGAGCTGTACTTTTTTTCTTTGTTATGGTATTTTTTGTGGAAGCCCAATCATTGTTGACAGGAATCTGAGTCAACTGGTACAAGAAGTTCCTTGCACTATATCGACTGAGACAGCTGAGTTGTCGTGCTCAGGGAGCAGTGAATACATCTACTAGGATGCGTTGCATGCAAACAACTGCAGCCTCAGCCTCGCTCTGCTGGCATGTGATCATCCATAAACTGACTCAGCTGAATATCTGAGTCGGATGAAACCCTGTAATAGTATCTGCATCTTTAACATTCTCTGTACTTAGATTTTGAAAAGCTTCTTTTACTTTTTGTAGCACTGGTATGTAGCTTTAAAGCAGAACATGTAAACGTGTAGACTAGTAATTCAAGCTGACAAAGCCTCTAGTTCTTCTTCAGGCTGCCAATTACCTCAAATGACAGCACTGGTGTGAGAACAGGAACAGATTTTGCAGCTTCTGTGAGCTGCACCCCAAAGACAAGAAGGAGACATCAACAATCACTGCAGGTAGTTTTCATACATTATGTTGAACCCAGATGGATAGAGCTATATTTGAAAGTCGACTACTTTATCATGATCAACACTGGTTTTTAATGTCACTAATTATCCCATGTCTATCAACACTGCATGGTTGTTTGAAAATGTATGTGGGCATTAAATGATGCAGGTCCATTAAGTAGAGTGTAGGTCATCTTGTACAAACATGATAAAAGCTTCAAGGTGAATCTCTAAAAGCCTTTCATTTCTTGATTGTTGTGCCAGCAGAGGTTCAAAAATCAAAATTATGCAACACAGCTGCTTTCAGGTGAGAAAATGTATACAGAAAGCAGAATGTGTGCAGAAATGTACTAAAAGCAGCTGATCTGCAGGTCAGAAATGAGGTAAAATTAGAGATGTTTTTTGGGTGTAATGAAGGAAACATTGTGATTTAAAAAAGTGAAATTGTCAAATTTAAAACCATCACTATGTGTATATGAATGATAATCCATATCCTCTGAAACATACTCTTCATATTCTCTGAGTGCTACTAATGAAAGTCACCAAATCTCCAAACTAGGAAACACAACTAACATGAAAGAAAGATTAAAACTTTGGCCCCTCTAGAGGAGAAACAAGGCGCGTCACAGGCCGCTGTAATCTAACATACAGGTGTGTGGCGCCCTCTGCTGGTCACTCACCTCTCTGCAGCGTCTGAGCTCTGGACTCCCTCCCCACTCCTGTGATGTGACCGTCTCCAAAAGATGGGTTTGGACCTGCACCTGCAGACAAAGACCAGCCAGGCATAAATAAAGAGCAGGACCACTAAAAAAAGCATATCAAACATATTTACAAGCATCATATTAACAAGATTTAAACTTTTCCTCACAGGAACAGTTTGAACAGATTCCTCTTAGACATGTTGCTTCTTTACTGACCATACCAGAGCAATTTCCCTTACAAAATAGTGTCTGGAGTCTTTAAAAACTGTCCCACAAACCTATGTTGATATTAAAACAGACATGAAGAATGTTATTTTGCAACCTGCTTATTTACCTCACTGAAAAGTTTAATGTTTTTTTTACTTTACAGGTGATTTGTAATCAGGGCAAATTCATACTTGAAAATGTTCAATGAAACTTTGATAACCTTGCAAAATGTACAATGTGTTTCTAATACAAATGACTATTATCACAGATCAGCACATGTAGTGGTGTTAAGCTGTATTACCGTTGATGGACATAAGTTATTTGGTTTCCTACTGACTGAACTGGTCATGTTTACAGCAATAATCTCTTTCATACTATATAGTAAATTGGAGTTTGAGAGAATTTGAATGACCAGTAACTCATCGATTTTCAGGTATGACATTGTGTTGTTTCCATTTTTCAAAAACTATGCCTCAATGTAAACAGGAGAGGTCTGGGAGAAAGAACTAGGCACAACCTTTACAGGGCAGACTTGGCAAAGGGCTGTTAGAAGGACCCACAGGAGCTCTCTTTGTGGACGAGTCGCGCTAATACAATCGCAAGTCCTAAACAGGGTTCACTTTTCTAACGCCAGGCTGTCTGAAATGTTCCCTGCAGTGGAGGAGACAGATGCCATTTATCCCCATGTAACTGAAGTCGCATATTCTGTGGTCAAAGTTGGCAAACTTCAGGCAGAAATATTTGGGACTACGTTCAAAATATTATGCATAAATATTAGAGCTGTCAAGAGATTAAAAAATTTAATTGCAACTAATCACAGAATAAATGTAGTTAATTGTGATTAAATTGCAACTTTTAGCACATTTTAAAATTCTACAATTTCATATTCTTAAGTGCTTTTTTTGGTCATTTTGGATTTTCTACTTCTTAGACTGAGAGTAATTAACTTCCTTTTTGCATAAAACCCAGCTTTTAAAGATAGAGCCAAGATTTTCACATGAGCTAAACCATGGAAAAAATAACTTGTTATGGATTTAAAAGGAAATAAGAGATCATTAAAAAGGTTCAGATGACTTTTAACTTGTCCACTGAGCTGTCTATGAGTGAAATGACTCATGAAGGAGCAGTGGTGGACTTGTGACGCTGGCAGGCCAAGTGGAATCAAGAGTGTTTTGATCAACCAACAGTGAACAAAATAGAAGAGGACTTGCAAAAAAACAAGCTAATTGTGAATCAGAACTTTATATGCCTTGTCTCATAACCAAACTCCATCCACCCGGAGTTGAGCTGAGTTTATACTGTTGTGTAATCTGATGGCACACTCTAGTGGACAACAGGAGAACTGCAACACAGGACATAAAACTTGGAGATACTGAGCAAGTCAGGAAAATCCTGCTGACTGAAGCTCAAAAGTCAAAGATAATCTTGTAGTAAATTCAGAGATAAAGAGCAGTGGAACAACGCCTCATCCAGCAGAGCAGCTTTACACAGGAGCTAGAGTTTCCTACTCTAACACGGACCAAGTGTCGGTGATGTCATCCATTTGGTCACTGAAGGGGACTTTTGAAGTCGCTGTGTCGAAAAAAGCCATCTCAATCTAACTCTTGATGAAGTTATAACATAACACGTACACACAATACACATGGATATGTATATACAACTAACAACATAAAACATATGCATACACAACATATACATGTTATACATAGTGATTCTCCATAAGATGTTCTCTATTTTCAGTCAACCTCGTAACAGGGAAAGAAGTGAAGCTTAGGGGGGTCTTCAGTCTCCAAACAAATGGCCACAACATAGCAGCACATCTGTCAGACAGACCATCTACCCTATATTATGAGTAACTTGTTCATAAAATCCAAACTGATAAGTGATAATGTGTATCAATAAAGACGTGAGCTATTCAGACCACATTTGTTTTTGAACCAGCTGCTGAGATGCCTTCTGACAATGCCAGGGGTGCCTTCAAAATGTTTTAGATGCCACCAAGAATTACCATGAATACGCAGATCATTAGGTATCCCAGCTAGGGCTGGGTGATTATTGCAAAAATCCAAAACACACATCAGCTGAAATGTTTTTTTTTTTTTTTGTTTGTTTGTTTGTTTTTGTAAAAAGTCAAATTTTCCAAGAAAAGCAGAATAAAAAAACTTGTTTTTCTTGCTAACAAAATAAATTATTTTTACGCTGTTGTATAAAAAGTAGAAAATAACTTTGCTGCTCGCATTGCACAGTCAGCTCCGCATTTGAGTTTTAGTGGACTAGATGGAAATGAGCGTATGACTAGTAATTCTTCTTCTCTTGGGATTACAGCAGGCTACATGCCTTGCAACACCTGGCTACCTATCACATGACTACACAGCCTGTAGTTTGTTTTTAAGTGGGTGGTGCATTAGTAGAGAGAGAATTGCAAGGGGGAAAAAAATCAAAATAATTGACACAGCAGGTTTATGTCAGTTAGAGGCTCTAAATGTCAGTTTAGAATATTTTTTGATTAATTGCCCAGCTCCAATCCCAGCATAGTTTATCAGAATTGTCTCATGTGCCTTTTTCCTGAAACCACACCAATGTTGAGGTCAGCAAATGAAAAGGCTTACACCAGTTCAGCAGGTGTGTGTTTTTAAGGTCTATACCACCATTCTGTAAAAATAGAGGCATTATGCCATCAGCAGTCATAGGAATGTTAGCGTTTTCATCAGTACATTTTGTTTGGGATGTCTTGAGATTTTTCAAATTATTTAAGGGTAGGAAAAAAAGGTTAAGAAACGCTGATGTAAAGCATTGAAAAAAAAATCATTTTCCTCTGAAATTAAACACAGAGGCTCTCATTTATCAAACTTGCGATTTGGTTGTAGAAATCATTTTGCGACAAGGTCCATATGTGATTTATGAAACATGCATATCATAACAGCGTACCACTGATCAGGTGTTGATAGATGCGACAGCTGAATACAGTTGCCCTTTAAATAACACCATGGAGGTATGTAATACGGCAATATACACCTGCTCCCGTTGTCATGGTTTCAGTCTCCAGGTCAGAGAATTAATATTAAATTATTTCTCTATCTTTAGCCTGAAAAGTGGCATTAAAGTAATTTAAAAACACCACGTGTAAAAAGATGTCACTGCTGAGGTTACTAGTGTTGTTGCAGTCAATTGAACTCCAGCTGATATTAGAATATTGAATTTATAAGCCTGCATCTGCGATATAAAACCTGTGTATGATATCTTCACTGTTCAGATTATAACATAGTCAATATTCCTTACATTCAGGTTTTAAGAAAACATGGTAAGCTTTAAAGATATCAACAAAAAGGGTGTTTTGGCTCTTAAAAGCAGCAGATTGACAAAAGGAAGCCGTCCTAAAACATCTCAGACTGAGACTGAAAGAGAGTGGCTGTGATACCTCAAGTATTATTACTATAAACAGAGGTTATTTATAAGTGTGGAGGGGCAGACAGTCGTATACCTGACTGTTCATGAGACTCAAAAAGAGATCTAAGAAAGCCTGGGATGTCTGGTAGCCAAGAAAACAAATGAAGTGATTGTTATGATTAGATTCTAATCAGAACAGCTTTTACTCCAAACGTGTCAGTAGTAATTCTTATATTTTAGAGCTCTGGATGAGGTCCTGTCTCTTATAGCCTTCAGCCATGCAGCTATGTGCAAAATGCATGAAGCAGAGCAGATTAGATTGATCATTTAAATCTCCAGACCTGCAAATTTATGATCTAATGGAAATCAATGTTTTGTGTTCTTTGATTGTCAGCTTTTACAAGTACTCCATGTACTTCAATAAATAACATCTGATAAAAACACTAAAACTGAGTAGGTTTCACAGAGTCTGTGAAGCATGGATGTAGTCCCAGTAATGTCATCTATTAGTTTATATGACCATCACCATACTGGAGAGGCTGACACCATTAGACTAGGGAAAGGAGGTGGAGCTGGGGAAGGTTTTTAAGCTTGGCAGACACCTATGCCACTTCTTTGACACTCAAATTCAGCTTTAATTATGCTATTTTATACACAGTTTTACGCTTCAAAATGGGTGAATTACAAAACCATCATTCCTGTTCAGGGTTTACCAATAAAAAATTAGCCATAAAGATCAAACCTATTAATAAACTAGACTGTAAACATGTTTATATCTGCTGTAAAAAAAAGGCCGTTTAACAGAGATGTTAACGGGCTTTCTGGGCTTTTGGAGCCAACCTCAAACGGGCACTCAAGCCATTTAGACATGGTTTCATTTATGTAACACCAGAGGTTGCTGCTTCCTGTGTACATATAAGCATTTTATATATGTCCTTAAATAAACAACCCCAATTAGTGTTATGTCATCAAAATACTTAATATCAACAGTTCCGTTTCACAGCAAAATGATTTTGACATTCTCACCTTCTGAGGAAACAAACTGTCCAACAGCCAGCGACCCTCCGCCTCCCGTCTCCACAAACTCCACCTCAGACACGATGATGTTGTCCTCCAGCACCGAGCCGCAGCCCATACAGACGGCATCTCCACGCGCCTGATCCACATCGACATCTGTGCTGCCGCAGTTCTTACACGCCCTCATGGTGTTGCACCACAGCAAGCTTCAAAGCCTGATGGGTAAAGAAATCACGGTAAAACCTCTGCATTGATTGTTCTTTGAAATACTGTTCCCGTGCACATCTTTATTTATATAAAAAAAAGCCTTTTGGATTGCCTAATTTAGTCTAATGTGATTACTCAGTGAAGGTATGAGGGTTTGGACTAAACTCAAATTTAGTTTATTAAAAATCTTCAATGTAAAATACATTCATAACTTGGTGGAAACCAAAGTAGTAGATAATGGCTGTAATATGAGTTTATCTGCTGGGCCTAGTTAATAGCTGTGCAGCATCAAATATATCATTAGTAGACTGTCAGTGGAGGGCTCACTGAGGAAAGTAAAGAGAGAACTGCAAATGTCAAGACAGGAAGACACAGATGCATAAATTAGCATTTCTAACATGCCATGTCGAAAAAGTTACAATGGAATAGAAAAGGAAACCTTGCTCTTTGCCAGTTTTACCTGCTTTTCCAAATGATGCCAGCATATTAATGCAATTTAGAAAGTTTCTGTACTCTTTGATACCACTGATTATTGGGAATAGTGCAGATTTTCTCGTGGCATTTAAGGGTACAGTAAATTTCCTACCTCACTGCAAAAATGCTGCCATTTTTTCTCAGATCAGACTACAATGTTTTGTTTTTTTTAGTCTATAATAACACCATGTCAGACTATGCAGTTTTTTCATACAAGGACAGTACTTGGATGAGCCACCCAAGTATATTTGCTGTATATTTTCCATCTGCACTCACAAGACGGAGATAATTTGTTCATCCCATCTGTAAATGCACCGACTGAGATACCATCTCTCATGTAAAAAAAAGAAAATCAAGCCTCACAGGCCATCATTTAGAGTTGTTTCTGTGGTGTCTTGCTGCTGATTTCATTCTGTACTCCAGATTTTGGGACTTCCATGTCAGAATATAAGCACTAACATAAATAAAAGATTGTATAACGTTCTCACTTTTGCTGCCAGGAAAAATATATTATCACTATTGATTAGTAATAGGAACTCCTCTGTTGTAGGATAGAGTAAAGTGGTATTAGAAATGTTTCCCTTAGAACAGGGGTGTCAAACTCAATCAAAGAGGGGGCCGGATTCTAAATAAAGGTCTAACCTGAGGGCCTAACAGGGTCACCTTTTAACCAAACTGTCGACCTCATTTTTGCCAGTCATTAATTATGGGGGGAAAAAATAGCACTGATGATAGATGATTTTGATATTTAAAAAGTCAGAATTATAAGTTTGAAGGCTCAAAAACTGAGATAAAAAGTCAAAATTATTAGTTCAAAAGGTCAAAATATAAAATCAGATGTTAAAATAATGCTTTTAAAAGGCAAATATATAAAAAAAGAAAGACACAATCCTGGTTTAAGGCAAAAATATGACTTTAAATTTATAATGGTGCACTTCAAAGGTCAAAATATGAGATAATGGTCAAAATAATAAATTGAAAAAGCCAAACTTTTAGATAGAGTCAAAATTATCAGTTGAAAATGTCAATATATAAGACAAAAAGTCAAAATATTACATTAAAGTCATAATTGTGCAATGAAAATTTAAAATATGAAATGAAAACACAGATGAATTTTATTTTCCTTTTTTAAAAATCTAATTATTTTTACTTTTTTTTTTTTTTTTTTTAACATTTTTATGATTTAAGGATACCTGATATACATTTTTATAGTGGGGGAAATCTGCAGACCTCATATTTTAGGGCCAGTTATAATAAGAATATGATATGATCTTACGGGCCGGGTGTAACTGTACCACGGGCCGGATTTGGCCCCCCAGGCCTTGAGTTTGACACCCGGTGTCTGGCAGCTCTATTTTAATAATACTGGACCTGATCTCACTGCCATTATTTTAAAAGGGTTGTACAGCGTTATAATTGTAACATGGATAAATGTCTGCAGCTTTCTGTGTAACTGAATCCATCCAAGCTGTTTGTTCTGTTGTGATTTTCATTGTTTATATTTTTGTTTATGGCATCCTTGCCTCAATATGTGTATGTTTATTATGAAAAGGGGGGAAATTTAATAAACATTTGGGGAAAAAAAACATATATCAAGATATGATTGTTGGTCCATATCACCCCACAAATCAAAAATCATACCTGTATATCTTACTGAAAGAACATTTTCAATGCATGTCTACCTGTAAGTCAGTATTTTAATACCCTGAGAGTAATTCTGGTGTTACAGCCTAGTATCTGTGGTCTTCAGTCTGCAGGTCCTCCATGATCTCCCAGCAGTGATTGTGCACAACTTCACCGGCTGCCTGCTCCCATTAGCCGGCTAGCTACGTGGCATTGCTCAGCACCAGGTGGCTAGGTCAGCGTTTTTACGTTATCAAGCCAAAAGATGAGTCCTTTAAGGGAAAACATCCCCCAAATAGCAGATTTGTCTTGTCTCGTGTAATTTTTCCTTCTCGGAGGTTTAATTTACTTTTTTTCAGTTCAGCTGTTAGTTGGACAGCATGAGCGCGTGCACCGCTCACATGTTAACTGTCAGACAGCAAGCTAACGGTGTGCTGCTAGCCGGCAAAATTCCCTTCAACGCACATATTCACTGACAAATTTATGATGAAACGAGCATTTGATAAAGGAAGCAGCCTGACAGGTAGTTAGAAACACTCACAATGACCATGTGTGATAGTGTACATACCTTCCGTCCCGTAAACTCTCACAGTAGTCTCCTCCACACACACACACACCGGCTAGCGTGTCAGCCTCTTTATCCCAGTGTTTTCTACAATGACTCTGATTTTTCAAATATTTTTCAATGACTATCAGACGTATCGCATTGTGACTGGTGTGCAAAGAGCACGCAACAACGTGACAACCGCAAAGGTTTGCTAAATGCTGTAATATTGCTGCAATCCTCAGCACAACACACCCAACATGTGCGTTTGATGCTGGGGAGACACGGACGAAACCAACTGTTGTCGGAGGGGTGTCGCGCTGTCTACATGTTCATTGGTTTTGATTATTTTGATACACTGGATTAGTTGTTCAAAAATAAGGGTAGGGTAAAGAGCTAAGATGTGTTTGGTGTATTGTTAAAGTTTGAAATCGCCTTTGTAGGTTAGGCGTAAGTATGTAAATATCGAACAACACAGCCCATACCCCCGCTAATGTGATGGGACTCCGCTAGTCTCTGCTTTTAAATGGACAGCGCAAGATTGTGACGTGTAGGATCTTAGAGTAAACATCAATAAAAAAAAATGTAGTAAAAATGAGTTTTCACCTTCTTTCCATCAGTTTTTTGTTTTTTGTTTTTTTGTTTGTTTTTGTTCTACGTTGTGTTTATAGATGTATTCATATAAATACACGTATTATTATATGCACAATGAAGTACTTTCAAAAAGCTTTCAAGCAATCAAAACAAAACCTATTTTTAATCTACTTGGCACATTTGTTACTTTAAATTCATTTAACTGCTACTCTTACGGGTTTGCACCACTGATTAAAAATAATCTCCTTAGCGTTGTGGTGTTTTTTAAATTATAATATATTTCTGGGCTATATACAGTGCATAAGAAATTTATTAGACCACCTGTCATATTTGTCTTAGAGACCATCCAGCATCATGAAGTGCTTTAATGCGGACTCTTTCATTTTCAGTGAGCTCTCCACGTTTTACCATTTTGAACAGGAATGAGGGATTTCAAACTGAATTCACCCAAATTTGAGCCAGCTCACTGGGCTTCTCTGAGAAGTCAGAAATGAATCAAGCATCATATTCAACCACTAAAACTAATTTTTCTCCTCAGGAATGCAAGTAAATAACTATAATTTGACATATTACTCAAGAAATTTAACGTGCTTTACTATTTTTTTCAGTTTTTTTGTAAATGGGGGGGTGTTACTTGAGGGAATTGTGGACAGGGCAGGTGCACATGTTTTTGTTAGAAAAGCCTGAAAAAGTGATTTTTGCATAAAATTTCCCCTTTAATTCCTTTATGTTTTATTATAGTTCAGAAATACTTGCTTGTTAAAGCTTTGAGCTGTGATGCATGATGGTAAATATTGCTTGGCTAGTGACCATCGGTTGGTCATTATTTTTTACAATGCATTGTGGGATATAATGTGTGTATATAAGGTATAACGATGGTCACTTTCAATTCTGTTAACACTAAAAAGTTCACTACATAATACACTCATGAGACCCGTGTTTTTATGGAATATAAGCTGAATAGAGTACACCAGCGTTAATCAAATAACGGCTATATGTTTTAATATAGGTTGCCTTTAAAGGACTCTGGAGCACTGACATTTAAATTAACATTGTGGCAAATGAAGGAATATTTCAACGTCATGATATAGTTGAGCTTCTTCTGGCAATACTGTGGATATTTTTGCTCTGATGAAGTAACAGAAGCAGAAATACATTTTAAAAACTACTGGCTTGGAAAAAACAAACATGAACAAAAATAAAAACCTCTCAAAAATAAAACACACTATACAGGTTTATTATAAATGAAGTAAAAGAAAAGGGATAACAAACATTTCGTTAAAAATAAAGAAACCTGTATGTTATTTTCTGATATCTTAAAGTACAAATGAAACACAACACATTTTTTATTTATCTAAATAGGTTAATAAACAAGTATACATGAGGATAAAAGAATATGGATTACAAACATCTCAGTAAAAACAAAGAAAAGTATAAATGAACAAGTATACATGAGAATAAAAGAATATGGATTTCAAACATCTTGGTAAAAACAGACAAAAGGCATTTCCTTCTCTCTGGTGTAATTTTCTGTTCTCTTATGGAAGAGTCACTTTCTAGTGATGACGTTTCCTGAAGAACTCTTTCACCCTAGAGAGAGACAAATCACAGTTCAAATCTGAATTAAGAAATAAATGAAACAAAAATGATACTCAAATGAAAGATGAAAACTCCATGTACAGAAGAAACAACACAGAGAATGATTTTCTGTGTGCAAGACAAAACAATAGAGGCAAAGCTGACTTAAGTGTCTCGATAAAAAAAATGAAATATGCTCGATTTAATTAGGCTTATACTGTGTATAAAAAAAATTATGTGAATATGAAAAAAATGTTTTTCACAGCAAGATAACTCAGTGGTTTAGATAGCTGACTTTCTTCCATGAGACTGTGGGTTTGTATCCTGGTTGGGGAACCACAAGTATTCAGTGTGAACCCTTAGGCAAGATCGATGCCAGGATGACACCAAACTAACAGTTTGACTGATTCTAGTTTGCGGTCAGTGACTCTTTCTTTTGTGCATCTTTGAAATCCAACGTGACTATTTAACCTTTTTTGGTTGCTAGGTGATCTTTCTTTCTGTTACCATTAAATACCATTAAATATTTAAGAGTGAAGTATCAAAATTCAAAATTGTGGTAACTGTGACAACTCTGCTGTAGAAAAAAAAACAATGACGCAGTAACATTTTAAGAAAATTAAAAAGCCCAAGGAAAGGAAAAGATTACCTCTTTTTAAGTGTGTTCTTTTTGGATGTGCTTTCTTTTGTGCCGCTCAAAGACTTTAACATCTCTTCCATGGGATCATCAGGGTCTCTGGTTTATTAAAAACAAATAAATAAATAAAACATCCAGACAAAGCAACAGCTGAAGACAGAGAGACAAATGCATGCTTAAAAGGCTGGAAAAAGTTGATTAATATACATTAAACCTGATTTATAAAGGATCTCTCTGAGGAAACTGGGATATCATAAATCTGAACAGGTTAAACATTTTATGCTTTTATTCTGAAAGAAAACAGAACTTGAGCTGGATCAAACTTTATGACATGATCTTTACCACTGAAAAAGGAACTTGTTATGGCTTGAAAAGGACATAAGTAAAAGGTAAAAAGGTCAATGTTTAATAACACAAGGTGCAGATGTGTTCTGACTTGTCCACTGAGCTGTCTGGGAGTTTTCAAAGTAAAATGAGACATTAAAGAGCAGTGGTGGACTTATTTTACATTATTGTGGTTGCAGGGAGACCAAAATGTGACGAAAGGGGGCAATTAGCATGTGATGAATGCAGTTAAATGAATGCACTTATTATTGGCCTTAATTGCACTGTTTTTGGGAGAAGCACACTTTCTATGGAGGCCTAAAAACATTGATTAGAGGAGGTTGATGGATCATTCAGCAAACCTTGAGCTTCAACACCGTTGTCCACGACAAGATTCTTTTAAACATGATATTTCAACAATTACCACAGAGTTTCTATTAAACTCTCACTCTTCGCGTATGCATGAGTAAAATGATCACATTTGCAATCATAGTTTTAATATACTCTTACCTGAGTTTGTTCCATGCAATGCAGTAGGCTTCATAGTTGTTTTCTTGGTGATACTTTCTTTAATGAGGGAAATATGAAACACATAGAGCAATTGAAAACCAATTTTAGAAATACTAGAAAGCACAGCAGAAGTCATCTGATGTAACCTTGAAAATGAACTTACTGGTATCTGTTAGACAGTCTGACGGAATCTCTCTCCTCCTCCTTCTTCTTCTCCTCATTCTTCTTCTTCTTCTCATTCTCCTTCGTTAACTTCTCCCTGCAGCAAATGATTACCATTAAGAAACAACATCACTGGTTTATAATGAGCATTGCATCTTAAGTATTATGAGTCTTTTCTAGTATACTGTCCCACTTTAGTGTTGATAAACTCTTACCAGAGACTGCTCAGTAAACTGCTGTAAATTCCATATTCCTTAGGTGCATGGTGCCTGTAAGACAAGGGGAAGATTAGATTAACGACTAACAAATGCAGAAAAAAACAGTACAAATTCAGCACCATTATCAAGTAAATCTTCTTCAAAATGGGATGTCAAGAGCAAAAAGGAAGTACTGTGAAGAGGAAAAGATGATGAAACATAAATCAAACATTGTCTGCTACATTTACTTTCTTCTAACATACTGTACTCACTACTAAACTAGCATATCATGGTGAATATATAGCGCTAACTGCATCCTTACGAAACATACATTCATGAGGTCAATATAACAAAGATAAGGGAGGGTGCATATACTGTATCAGCATTGCTAAAGAAACTATCAGCACCACAATTAGTTGTACTTGATCATTTTTTTTAGATAGCAAGCTAACTGCTAGCATGCTCATCGCTGGCTGGCTACTCGCTAGCATGCGCCAGCTTTTTACAACTTCTCTATAAGAAACTAAGGTATATTCAACTCTTACCAGCGACTGCACACTGCATTGCAGTAAGCTTTATATTCCTTCGGTTTGTAGTCCCTGTAAGACAAGGAGAAGATTAGATAACAACCAACCACAACAAATACAGAAATGACACGTAGAAGAACACATTCTGCATCATTATCAAGCAAACCTTTGTCTTTAAAAGGGGACTTTAAGAGAAAAAGGAAGTATTGTGAAGAGCAAAGGATGAAACATTCACTGAAAGACAAAGAAGTCCCTTATATGTTTAGTTTTTCTTGTTTAAATACCAAGTGGTAAAATATTAATGGTGCTTTCACACATTCACAAAATTATTTACACTAGTTTCAATGATGATTTTGTCTAATTACATTCATGAAAACAATATAGTTAAACTATTACTGTGCTACATGAACGGTTGTGTGTTTTCATTTGTAATATCTATGATTTCTTTGATTGGGCTGTTGAAAGATGAAACATTCTAATGCTGATTAATCTCAGGATTTCTGTAGTTAATTGCAATTAAACACACCCTTTTTATTGCATTGTGCATGTAAAATTGTTCTTGTGTCATTTTGGATTTTCTCATCTTAAATTAAGGGAAACTGACTTCCTATTTGGATAAAGACCTGCTTCTATGGATAGTCTGAAGATGCTGACATGAACTTTTCCACAGAAAAAGGAACTTGTTATGGATTGAACAAGAATAAGGATAAATGTAAAGGGTAAATGTTTGATAACACAAGACTCAGATGAATTTTGACCTGTCCACTGAGCTGTCTGTGAGGTTTTCAGAGGGGAAAGAGACATTAAGGATTAGTGTTGGACTTATTTTACTTCACTGTGGCTGCAGGGAGATGCTGATGTAGCTTAGCCACTGTGTGCTAATAGGGACAATAAAGCAGGTGATTGATGGCAATTAAAAAACAGTACACTAGTTATGGATTGTAGTTGATTGCAATTAATGTGACTAATCTTGACTTCTCTACAAGAAACTAAGGCATATTCAACACATCAACCAAATTAATCATACTTCGTGTGACACTGGGAAGAAGAGAGGATTCTTTACATTGCTTTATGTTTTCTTGGTGATATTTTCTTGATCAAAACAACATGAAGCACAGATTGATTGAAAAACGGTGTCTAGCAAGGAAAGCAGAAGTCACCTGTTGTAACCTTGCAACAATAACCACTGAAAAAAAAGCTTAAACTGATGCTTGGGAACTTCTAGGCCGAAAAAAATGATATCGGAAGATACAGACTCTTCAGATGGAATTTTTACGTTCATGCAAGCTACACTGAAATGTGAGGTTGGGGCAATGGTACAAATAATTAGTTAAAAATTGCAGAAAAGCCGCAGTGATAGGAGAACACTGCAAGGCCACGCAGAATTCGTGAACATTGGTTGATTTTGCTTTAATAATTGTGACAGCAACATCACAATAATGAAAGACACAGAAGAGCCAGCTTAGAGAGAAGTCAAAGGTAACTGGTCTGAAACTGTTTAATGATGTTCATTAAATTATTGGAAAAATACAAAGTAAGTAAAGAAAATGGACTCACTGATATCTGTCAGAGGGCCTGTTGAAACATCTCTCCTTTTCCTTCTTCCTCTCCTCCTTGTTCCCCTTCTCCCCCTCTTCCTCCTCCTCCTCCTCCTCCTCATCCCTGCAGCAAATAATTACCATTAAGATAGCTCATTATTGGTTTACAATGAACATTACAGCTCTAGCACAGAGTTATTTCTAGAACGATCCATTTCTAAGCATATTTTTTACATTAAAGAGCACAGTTAAATCAACTAATAATGATATGAAGTCCCCAACATGTCATACACCCAAAGATCTCGCCAAATTTTGACACTATAACCTGCATGATACTACTTCATACCTTTTTGGGTGTTTCATTGGTATTTTTTTTTATTACACATGAATATAGAAAAGATGAAGGATGACAGCCACTGCTGTTTTACTTTTTCTAGGAAACTGAGAGAAGGTACATCTGCAGACATTGAGCGTTTAATGGATTGCAAGGAAATTCAATAAACTAATTTGATGCCTGTCAGAAATTTAAAAAGAAAAAACATTCATATGTACTAGTATTGTATTGAAATCTAAAATCTGGTATTGTGAAAGCTCTAAACTAAAGAAATATTTTAAAGATGAATAAATCTAACTTGAGTATGAAGTTAATTATGAATTCCTTTGAGTGATTGCTGTGAAGGCACTGAAGGCTGAGGTTGGTGCTTCTGGAAGACAAAGTGACAGATTAGACAAATTACCAGCAGATATGACAATGGAGAAACTGATCTGACTTGACTTTTGAGGATTAACATTCCAGGTCTACAGCCGATGCAAATGCAAGAAGATTCTTTACACTGTTTTATGTTTTCTGGGAGATATTTTCTTGAATGAAAGGAAAATATGAAGCAAACAGAGTGACTGATAAACAATGTTATAGATTCTAGCAAAGACAGCAGAAGTCCCCCGTTGTAACCTCGCAACAATAAACCCTGAAGAGAAGCTGAAACTGATGTTTTGAGGAACTACAAATGCAAAAAACAACCACTAAGGACAGAGGCTCTTCAGATGTGATTTTTAATGTTCGTCTGAGCTACATTTAAATGTGGGGTTAGGGCAATGGTATAAATAAATGTTACATGGTAAATGGACTTGAGCTATCATAGTGTTTTTCTAGTTGTCTTACTTAAAGTGCTTTTAAACTGCAGCCCAATTCACTCCACATTCACACACTGATGGCAGAGGTTGTGGGGAGATTGTCCATCAGTATTAGCTAATCTCATTCACACACATCCATACCCAAACACTGGGAGCAAATTGGGGATTAAATCCACAATCTTCCAACCACAGTCAAACTTTACCGTGATTGGACCACACTGCAAAGCTGTGCAGAATTTTTGAACATTGGTTGAATTTGCATTAACATTTGTGATTACAACATCCAAAAAATGAAAGACAGAAGAGAGCCAGCTCAGAGAGAAAACAAAGGTAATTAATACATGTTTATTTATATATTGTACATAAATTGAATAGACAAACTGGACTCACTGGCAGTCCTGTAGAAAATCTTGCCACTTCTCCAGCTCCTCCTCCCTGCAGCAGATGATTATCATTAAGACACAACTTCATGAGCAAAAAGCAACAGGCATTACAGCCCAAGCATTATGAGTAATCTCTGGAATATTCCATTTCTAAATCTTTTTGCACAACAAGTTCAAAAAAATAATCAACATCAAGTCCCCTACATGTCATGCATCTAGATCTCTCATTCTTCATACATTTTTGGTTGTTTTTTGGTAATTTTGTTTATTATACTGAAATATAGAAAAGCTAAAGGATTGCAGCCACTGGTGCTTTTTAGGAGCATAACAGCTATAAATATAACAAACAGACCTGTACTTCCTTTCAATATCCTGACTATGAAAATAATCATTACAAAAACAACATACCTTTCTGTCAAAAACGTGTTTGCTTCAATTGAAAAAACAAGATATTTTCCTGAGTTCATCATTTATTTAGCTGTTTGTTTCTGTGTTCTGTTTGCTGCTGCTTTTATTGAGTCAGACACACAACAAATGGGGTGTGTGTTTAAGACCAAATCTGATTTACAAATGAAATAGTCAGCTGAAGTATCCACAGAAACTGACAACTACTACTCAGAATTAAACCAGTAAAAGCTGATTTTGTTTTCTAGTGTTTCTTTCAAAACTGCGTTTTCACACATCAATCATCATTCTTTTCTTTATGGATTATGGGAAAAAAAAAATAAGGGAGCACTTCTTTAAATCAGAATTCAAATTTTAACAAAAACTCAGGCATTATGACAGATTAAGGGATAGGCCATTGTGATGAATGCAGTACTACTGGCCGCCAAAACATAAGCATTCCCTCACCAGTTGTGTAGGTAGCTCAAATCAACATCTGGACCAACATCTGACATCTTGACTGTGTTCTCTGTCCTTTCAGTGAAGAGTTTTAATTTGGCCCTGCAACAAGAGAAACAGATGAAGCTAAAAATATATATATATATTCAAAGGCAAACACAAAACATCTAAAACTACTACACCTGACCATGAAATAATCTAAAACAAGCTATGACTTCAATTTGTAATTGAATTGTATAAGGGAATGGCCGTCTGAGGTGGCAGACCCACGCCTAACCAGCGCCAGCGAGGAACTTAGGTTCCCACTGATTACTATGGTGTTCAAGATTTCGAAGTCCGAGAAAAACCGAACAGGTGCGCGGATCATCACCAAAATCTACTCGATTCTTCCCTGTCACTATCTCAATATTCCCTGAAAGTTTGGTGAAGATCCGACTTTCCGTTCTCGAGTTATCTTGTACACATACAAACAAACAAACAAAGATACGGAACCCTTTACATAACCCTCTGCCGATTTCATCGGCGTGGGTAATACTAACGGATTCGGTGCCAAGGCTTAGAGCCAAGAGAAGCTGAAGATAAGACAAACACAATTAAACCAACCCATAAATGCTGAAATTAAACTTGAAAATACGCAATAACGTTGTTTACTCAAGGTATCATGCATTTTCAGTTTGTTCATCCGCCTGTTATTGAAAGGCCTAGCACTGTTTTACGGCATTGATCAAAAGACAATAAAACACGATATAAAAGTTAAAAACACACACTGTCTGCTACTTCCTGTCTTGTTTACCACGTTCAATAAGAAGATTAAACACACGGAAGAAGATTACTTAAAGAAAATAAGAGTTAAATCACCACACCTGTTGACAGTAAGATAACTGCGCCACAAAAACTAAACGAAAGTTAACGGAGATGAAAAGATGTGAACCACATAGATGCCGACAAAA
Organism: Cheilinus undulatus; assembly: GCF_018320785.1. Taxonomy (NCBI): domain Eukaryota; kingdom Metazoa; phylum Chordata; class Actinopteri; order Labriformes; family Labridae; genus Cheilinus; species Cheilinus undulatus. The sequence goes on along the minus strand of NC_054882.1, from coordinate 9,314,291 downwards.
GAGATGGGTCGACGCGGGCGCCATTTTGGAGAGGTGCAATAACGGCTTTTTCTAAATGTAATAGCTATCTTAAAGGTGCAGTGTGTCATATTTAGCCTATTAGCATTTAGCAAAACAAGCTTGGTTAAAATGAAACATAACATTTATAAGTAGACTGATCTAAATTAGTGTTGACATCTGATAACACATTTTTTAAATTTATGTTTTAAATTAACTCAGAATAAGCCTTTTATTCATTCATAGGGAGGGTCCCCTCCAAGGACGCTGCCATCTTGGATTTTTGCATTTTGCCTGTTTCTATGGCACCATAGAAGGAACCAAATAACAGTTAAGCATGTATGGATTTTTAAACTTCGCTGGTTCCCACAGTTATCACCAGAGAAATGAGCATCACACTCCAGAATTGACTGTTAGATGTTGATAGTCCCATTTTTACACACTGTACCTTTAAATACAGATTTATTTTTACCTTACAGGGTCTTTAAACATACAGTCATGGACGAAAGTATTTGCATCCCTGAAATTTTCCAGAATATACACCATTTGTCCCAGAAATTGTTGCAATTACAAATGTTTTTGGAATGCACGTTTATTTCATTTATGTGCACTGGAACAACACAAAAAATCAGAAGGAAAAAAGGCAAACTTGATATAATTTTACACAAAACTCAAAATGTGCCAGACTATTATCTATATATTAGGGGTGCAACAATACATCTGTATTGAACCATTCAATACAGTGGTGGACCGAACTGAGACCACTGAATCGAACAATACACAATTTTATATTTATTTTATCAACTTCTGACGAGATGCTCTGTGCTGAGAGCTCAGTGATTAACATGTGTCAGGTATAGCTGCACCAGATATATTTAATTTTCAATAAAAAAGTTTTAAAAAGGCATGGAAATTTCTCTATTTTTGTATCGAAAAAGTATCGAACCGTGACAAAAACATATTGAACCAAACCGAACCGTGAATTTTGTGTATCTTTGCACCCCTTATGTGTATATATTATAGTTATATTTTAACTTTCTATCGATATATTAGGCAATTAATCAATCAGACCCAAACTGACAACACAATTTAAATGATTCTACAAAATAATTTTACATTCAATATTACAGAAAAGTACCAAACTTATTATATAAAAAAACTAGAAAAGCACTCAGAGAGTGCAGACCTCCGCCATTAGCCCTATCTGCCAATAGTGAAGAATCCTTTCAATAATTTCTGAATCTGTCCCCACGTGCCCCCCACCATGGCATTCGCAGATTACTCCCTCCCCGGTGGAAACACGGTGAGGCAAAGCATTGGCTTCACTTGACGACTGGAAGTCATGGCAGAGGGTGAATATTCTTCTATTCCTCCCAGCATTGTGAGTATTCTCGCTACAATTTGCTGTCTTTCTCTCTGACACACTCCGACTCATCTCCTCGACCAGGCATGCGTCTTTTAGGTCATGTTCACACCTGATAGTCCGGGGACTCGGTCCGTTTTGGAACAGAAATGGCAACATTGTTGCACTTTCCTTTGGTTTGGTTTGCATTCACTCTGCTCTTTTTGGTCAAGCGGACCAAACCGTCTGAACACCTACAACCTCTGCCCGCCAGGGGCACTGTCGCCACAAACAAACGGCGACAAAGAAGAAAAGAAGGCGTAGAAGAAGACGAAACTCCTTCCGCCGGTCTTCTCTTCCACATAAACAATGTAAAACACAGAATTTACGCTGTCTTGTGGTTTCTGCTCTTGCATTTCAGCATTATGAGCAGCCGGCAAGGTGGTGAGCTGTCCAGCATGTCGTCCTTTACACGAGACGAATAAATCAGCACAGACTACGGCACGTTGCCATGGATACCCAGACGCCGAGGGAGGTACCGACATGTATTTGAGCGTATTAAATCACATAAAAATCCGTATATCATTTCGGTTTATGCCTCATCCTGCCTTTGGTTCACAAGTTGGTCTGCTTTGTGTTCACACCTCCAACGAACCGCACCAGGGTTCATTAGGGAGCAGACCGAGACCCCTGTTTCAAGCGGTCCAGAGTCCACTTGTTTGGTCCGCAAGTTCAGTTCGTGTGAGCGTTCACACCACTCGAAACGAACTGGACTATCCGGGAAAACAGACCAGAGTTCGGTTAAAGCGGACGAAACAGCTCTGGTGTGAACGCACCCTTAAACTCTATAAACTCCAAAACTTCGATAGAAACGCACCCACAAAGTCTGCTGGAATTGAAGTCACTCATGTCCGCCATCTCCTGGTGTAAAGTGGTAACATCGCAGACTTCCACCACTAGCCCTATCTCCCAATAGTAAATAATCCTTTATAAAAATCCTGGATCCAGGCAGTGATCCGGATCAGTCTCAAAATCTAATCAGTTCTTCCTTGTGCCATTTCTGACATTTCCTGAAAATTTCATCAAAATCCGTCCATAACTTTTTGAGTTATGTTGCTAACAAACTAACGAAACAAACTCCTGCCAACACTCCTACACAAACGTGCAGGAAGGTTCAAGATTTCATTTGGTTGCTGCTGAAGTCCCTCTTCTCCCTGTCCCATGTTTGTCTCTGCTATCAAATGCAATCAAATGTTCTTTATCAAGGACCTTCAGTGTCTCATTAAAATTCACATTAATGTCAGAGTCTGTTTCAGACAGAGAGCAAAGAGAGACAATGAAGGCCCCTGGTCATGAAGAGTCCTGAACAAGAAAAGAGCTGTTTACAGTCAGTAAACAGGCTTTATAACTGAGTGGAGTCAAATGATCCAGATCTCTAAAAAGAGACTGATATATGCAGTAAGGCTTTAAATATGTATACACAAGCAAGATCAGTGTTTAAGACAAAGTGCACTGAATCATGGGAAACCAGTTTTACATGAGCGTTATCTGACTCCACTCCTTCAGACTTTAGACAGAGGTTTTTGATCCATTTCTGCCATCAATTCTGTGAGCTTTGTGAACTTTTAACCTAAACGTTTCTCTACTTGCAGGGTTTAAAGGTAGCTCTTTTCGCCCCAGCACAAACTTAACAGTTGGCAGAGCCATGAATGCCAAAAAACGTAGGCATTTTGAGATGGCCTTTGGCATCAGAGCTTCTCTGAAGAAATCCCTTTCCTTCTCCCATCTGGAGTTTTCACTCTGCACCAATGTCAACCCATGAATAGGCTGCCTAATTCTGTTTTTTGTTCGAATACCCCATCTAATGTGAAGGTTTGAAATCCAAAATGATTAATTTAACCTGTTCTGGGTGTCTGGGAGGCCTTTCTTTCTGTTGCCAAGTCATCAATAGTTGAAATCAACATTCTGCTAATTGTAATTTCTAGTGTAGACAAAAGACTCATGACACACTAACATTTAAAGAAAAGACAATGCAAAAGAAAGAAAAGCAAAGGGTTGCCTTTTTTTATTTTCTTCTTCACAGGGGTTCTCTCTTTAGCACTGAAGAGAGATTCAGAACTCTTGCTCTTGACTGGAAGTTCATCAGGATCTCTAGTTTATAAAAAAGATAGTGGGAGATTAGAATGTAAAACATCCAGACAAAGCAACAGACAAACCAAAACATGACTTCCTGATTCATAAGCTGTGAAAACTGGAATAGGATGGATCCACAGGGGTCAAACATTTCATGAATGACAAGGAAATTCATGAAATGTTGATGCCTGTCGGATATACATACAAATTTGATATTTACTAGCCTCTTACTGAAATTAAAACCCTGGTACTATGACAGCTCTACAATGAAATAAAATTACAAAGATGACAAAATCTTACTTGAATGAGTAGCTTCTTTCTCGAAACACAATGTGAAAATCTTTTAAAGTATTGCTGCAACAGGACAGATGGGAAATCTGGGACTGAATGCTGTGCTCAATGTATCTGAAAAACAGCTGGTTTACTGGTGGTTTTATTTTCTGTTTACTGCCTTTATTACTGTTGGCTTGTTTAGTAGGCTCAAACTAAAAATCTGGAATGGTACTGAGTAAAGAAAGCAGTAAGTAAAAAGTTTCAGCACCTTCCTAAGAGGAATATGGTTTGTTTCGACATATGTTGCAATTTTCTAGTTTTCACAAACGTTTTCACTGGAATGACGTCTACGTTGTTTGTTGAAGGAGCATCTTTTGCTTAAAATTAAACAGGTATTTAAGAGTATTATACCCTGGACCTGCAGAGAAATCTGTGGGGATTATAAAGAAACAGTTTTGCCTTACAAAGGCCTGTTTAAAGCATACTTTTAATTTTATTTTACTTTTAAACTTTTGTGAATTTGCATTTTAAGATGTTTGTTTTGTGCTTTTTGTGTCTTTATTGTGCAATTTTTTTAGAGACAGACTTGAAATGCAAATACAAATGTAGATCTAAGAGTCAATATAATTATTTTATTAAACTCTTATTTTTCACTTATGATCAAAAGTTGTAAAAAAAAATGTTATGCATTAATTTAGTAATTCATCATGCAAGGTCTTTCCCCCCAAAATGTCATAAATACCTTTACGTCAATCGTGAAACCCCAGATTAATTTCTAACAAATGGGAATATGTCTGTTAAATGAGTTCTCTTTCAAAACAACAAAGATAACACCACAAATGTACATAACTTTATTTTAGCAACAGTAATTTAAAAATTTAGTATAGTGTTATGTTATTGTTTCTGTATAACAGATAAGATGAAGAGAAAAATGTTTTTTCATCAATTTGCAAAAAGATCTAAAATTCAGTTTTTACTTTGTACTGGGTGTAGATTAAGATGAATATTTATTTATATTTTTACTGTAGCATCAGGCTGCAACATCAGAAAATTTAAAAGTTAAGGAAGGATTATCATTGTGAATGCCCTGGAAATCAGGAAGAGCACAAAGTGCAGCAACACACACACCAGGTCATAGTGTGAAGATGTTTATTAAGTTGTAGACTTTCAATAAAATTCTTCATTGCACAAACTTTCCAGTTAAGTATACAAATATAATAGTCAGTAAGCAATAAGATAAACAGCAGTATGTTTGTCATATTGTAAAATTACACAAATCCCAGTGGACTGGGGTAAGATAAGATAATACTTAATTGTTCAAATGCTGTTACACATTTTAATTGAAGCATTTTATGTAACACACTGAACATTACATAAATGACATAAACAGACACAACAACAAACCACATATTTCTTCTATACGAAATTAAATAAAACCTCGGTTCGAAATCTATTGGACCATTGAAATGACATCAGACCATGACATGATTGTCGTCCTGATGTTCAAATCTGGGGTGAATCCCTTAGTTTCAAAATCTTTGCTTTATTTTCTATTGTTGTTTGTTTTAATGTTTTTTCTGTTTACTTCTGAATATCTGCAATCAAAATATACAACGAATTTATTGAATTTTGCAGAAGAGGTCCCACAACACATTTTAAAGTTTGAGAAAACCCTGTCCTAATAGAAAATCTGAATCTTTTTTTAATAATTTTAAAGGCAGTAGCATATATGTAGAAGATGATTCTAAAACACAAATGTGAAATAAAGGGAAACTAAATACGCTGACTTCCCTCCAGCAGCTCGCTTTACTTGTCAGTAAATCCATGTAGATTAGGAGTTTTGTTAGTAGTGGATGTAGTTTCTCAGTTTCAAAATGCAGAAAATGCTGAAGCCTGCATTCTTTTTCATTGTCAGCAGGGGGAGATAGTAGTTACAAATAAAAGTAGGACGTATGAAAACAGATTAAAAAATGACTCTACTTCTTATTCATCACATCACTAGAGATTTTCCTCTCCAGTAAATTGTCTTACTCTCTCATGTGTTGTCTGATTTAATACAGAATGGAGTCATTAACCCATAAGGGTTTCCTTCACTAAAACTGGTACTGAAAGAGTGAAATTCCTAAAAAATAACCAGTATTTAATATTTATGATCAGGTCTGATCTTCAATTAACAATTAATGCAAAAGAAAGAGGAAAAATATTTTTAATGCATATGTTTTTAACTGTTATTTTTGTGTCTGTCCATTTTTGAGTGTTACATGCCTAAGTTAATCAAAAATAATCTATATTTGATTTTTATGACCAAAAAAATGGAAAATACTCTTAGTGTACATATATTTTTAATGCTATGTATCTATATGTATGCTGTCCATTTTTTGGTCACAAACACCCCTTGAGTGTAACAATTTATTCTAATCTTAAAACTACAATAATAATTATAATTATAATTATAATTATACATAAAAATCCAAATTGTTGCTCATAATTTACATATTTGGGTCTATTATAACCCCTTTCTAAGGGAAACCAGTCTGCATGTGACATAAAAAAAACAAAACATTTTTTTGTAAACTGGTATTTAAAGAGTTAATCAAAAATTAATCACTATTTGATATTTATGACTGTGATTCATGGATGCTGCTGTTTTCGGTCACAAACACCCTCAGTGTTATCATTTCTTTTGCACCATCTGAGGGTTTAGGTTTGAATGTTTGGTGTAGACCAGGGGTGTCCAAACTTTTTTCCACTGAGGGCCGCATACAACAATGTCTAAGGATGGTGGGGCCACTTTCATATGCCTCACCTTGAGGATAGTAAAGTTGGTATAACCAATGTTATGACGGTTAAGATATGCTCAGTGATTAGGTATGCTTAAATGGCTAGTTAATGGCTGACAAGGCAATTACCTAATCATTTTAAGGATTTTAGGGAGACCAATCAGACTGAATAGCACATATGGATTCTTCTGGCTCAAAATGAATAAAATAATACAAAATAAACACAGGCAACACAGGCCAAAATGACAAACTGAAAGCTTAAAAATGAAAGTTCGTGAACCAACACTGCGTCTGCTCTTGAATACAGTCTGTGGATAAGACTTTGGGCCTCCTTCACCAACTGTTCTTAGAAAGAAATTTGTTCTTTAAACTCACCTACCTAGTTTTAAACATGACTGACATCTGTCAAGTCTTCTTATCTTTAATTTGTTTAAAGAATACGTTTACATTTCATTCCTAATGGCAGCATGTAACTGTATACAACAGAATTCCTGATGACTTTTGCCATTTGAGATAACATGGAAACAGAAATGCAGTTGTTTTTTCTACTTCTCTTTTCAATCCTGTTTGACTGCTGTGTGTGCACATGGCCCTGCAGTCTCTTAAAGGGGCGTTTCTTTATTCTAATTAGGAAAAAACATGCATAAGCTCCAAGCCTACAGGGGCATGACATTCACTGATCTAAGAAGTTATTTGTGAAGGATTAAACAGCTTCAGGAAGGTGAAAAAGCAATTAAAAAGCTGCTGCTGTTGATGATTATACAACAGAACTTCCCATTTTAGTCCCATCAGAGACAAAATGTTGACTTATTTACACTACTGAGTGTTTCTTACACCATGTACTGGTGTAAAATCAAATACTTGGTAAGTAGCATCATATACAAAGATTTACCAACACAAATACTTAAAATAAGTCAAACTACAATCTTATTTGTAACTGAGTGAAGCTTATAGTTTGTAACAGAGCCCCCAAACCCCTAACACTTTCTTCCTACAGTACCAGCAAGTAATCTTAACTCATTGCGTGCCATTGAATTACAATGTATTGTTAATAGGTCACGCTCGTTTTTTACCTATTAACCAATAGCTGAAATCTTGCTATTCACCTATTTGACTATCCATAGCTTTCAGTCATGTGACAGGCATAGAGGCCTGGAGCAAAATTGACAAATTTCATTAAAACTGTCATTTTTTGTCATATTAGACCCTTATAAACTATAATTCAGGACACTAATGCACAGGTATGTCTTCAGTAGTGGAGAATCCTTCCCTGTCTGCTAAAGTGTGGGCAGTTTTATGTATTTTGTATGTGTTTGGATAATTAAAAATGCTGCTTGGATCTAACTGTCAGCTGTTAGTATGGCTGAAACACATTTGTGTCAACCCAGACCGTCACCTTCTCTGTAGCAGTAAGAAGGCTTTCTTGGCCACCAGGGGGCAGATCCATGAGTTTCCTGTGAAAGCTATGAATTGGTACTGTGTTGTAAGTTGAGTATGTTTAGATAAGTAGCAGGAAAAATGTTTGTGCACTGGAATAGTTTAAATTAATCTAATATCCTTCATAACTGGAGACTGTCAGAAACACCTTGTAATGTCTCAGCAGCGTCCTTAGAATCTTCTTCTGAGGAGGACTCTGAAGAAATCCTGCAGCCTGCAGAGAGAAATAACAATCATTGTTAGAAGGCCATGATGTAAACATGAAAATCAGAAAGAGATCAAAAGAGAATCAGTAAGGGCCTTTGTCCACAGCCGGCTCTTTCAGCGCTGACAGGGCCTATAACCTCATTTTCAGAGCACCTTTCATGAGCTTCATAACAAAACATGAATCCTGTTTTCCTTGGTAAAATCGGTGACAATTTAAATGGCACTATGTGATTTATATTTCCATATTTCAAGGAATTATCACTCAGAAAATATGAAGACAATGTAATGAAATCCTGTCCTGACATATGCAGTAATAAGTCCCGCCCCTTCTTGATTTTCATATGCAAGTGAAGGAGAAGACAAGCTCAGTGCTGTTCCTAAAGTCAAAGGGTTTCCTACAACAAACACAGCTGATGCCAAGGGTGTTTTTCTGCCCGAGGCGCTGAGCGCCCGAATGCTGGACTACATTGACTTTAAATTTAAAATAAGTGCTGTTACTCAGTGTCCTAAAGCCTGGTTCAGAAGTTGTTTTACAACAACCCACGGTTCTGGTTCTGGCACTGGTTCTGTTCTGGAGACTCAGAGTCTTGGTGCTTTCTGGCGAACCAGCCCGTGTTCCCAGCAGTTTAAGCAGAACCAAAGTGGGAGGACATGATGGACATGTATCACTGCTTCCTGCTCCACTTTTGCAGTCCCGGTATTCCTCCTTCAGTTTCTTGAGTAAATCAATTATTTGGTCTGGTGTTCAGGTGAACCCAGCCTTTGCCCTCTCTTCTGCAAGTTCAGCAACGTGCTCTTCCTTGTACTACTCTCCAGCTTCACCTGCAATTCTGTCAATGCCCAGATCATAAGCAAACATTTTGTCTCCCAAGCAGATTACTTTTTCTTTTTTTTCTGCTCATCACAACCTAGAATGTGATTCACCCTCTGATGATGTCACGGTTCCTAAGAAAGAACCAACTATTTTGTTTCCAGCTGAGAACCAACTTTTCAGGTTCAGAACCAATTTTTTTCCGGTTTGAACTTGCTGGCCGGTTCAAATTTAGGTTCAGGAACCGGAACGGGAACGGAGCTCTGCCAGTCTTAAAGGCCTATGTGTCAACTGAGCTGTCACAGCTTTAATCAGGCCGGCTGGTGGTCCTGACAAATGGGAAATGTACGGTGGCCTGGAAGTGCAAGACCAAATTCCAAAGTCTGAAACACTTTTAAAAAGCTTGAAACAAATTAAGATTAACCAAAACATGTTTAAATTTCTTAAAACAAATCTACTTTTACAAATGATGAAACAAATTTAACTTTACAATACAAATTTGCTAAAAGTCCAATACAAAATCACAAAGTCTGAAACAAATTTTTATGAAACTTGGGTCACTTTTGGCATTTGGTACATTTCCTTTCAGTCAGATACCTTAGTACAAAAATTTGTTTCAGAAGTTGTAGGTGTTCTTCAGCTTGTAAATTTGTCTATGCTCATTTTAAAAGTGTTTTGTAAATTTTTGTCAAATGTAAATTCAAAACTTTTAACAGATTTTTTAAAATTATTATTTCATTTGTTGCATAAAATGTATAAATGTTTATGTTAAAAGTGTGTCAGCTTTGTAATTTTTTTTTATTAGACTGTGTAAATTTGTTTCAAGTTCTGTTAGTGTGTTAGTGTTTCTGACCTTTAATTTTCTGTTGATCTTTTTACTTTTTTTTTTTTTGTAAAATGTACATCTGTTTCTTTGTGAAAGTGTTGTGTTAATCTTTTTTATGAAAAAAAAAAGGGATTTTCACATTTCTATGGCCCACCATAGAAATGTGAAATTGAAATCCCCTTTTTAAGGGCTATACATGCCAACAAACATCTGGTCAAAATAGAATATTTCACTGGATAAAATTATGATGTGAATTTGTAAAATTATAAAACTCATGTTCCTTTTTTTTTTTTTAAATAAACGTTTGACACAGAAAGTTTAGCCTGACAAACACTCCTGCCCCCTCCATTGTTTTCTTTTTTTTTGCAAACAGGGAATGTCTTGTTATATTTGCTAATACATGAGAAATTTGAGGCTGTAGTCAATGACTTTTTAAGTAGAAAATGTTGTTGTCATCAGATATCTTAGTTATAACAAGACAGAGCTAGCAAAAAATTTGTATTTATATGTGTCTAAAATTTTGCTGCCGTTGCTATGATGTAAATTAATACAGCTTAATGTTATATATTATCAAGATAAAGGGGAATGTGCAGTATTGTCCTTCTTGTAGAGACATATCTATTGTGCAGTAGTTGATAAATATATAACTTTAAATCAAGTAACTGCAAGAGTTATTGCAGATAAAACTATACATTGTCTCTTCAAGTTGCAGAGGTGTGAGCTCTAAGGCTTTCAGAATGCTGCAGAGCAGCCAGCTGCAAGTAGCTGCAATTTTCAACTCATCTCGTCGCAAATCTTTGGTCTGATTGTGTCACTCATTTTCAGCCCAAACAGACCTATTAAATATCTAACTCTCTGTCCCGTGAATTTCAGTTTGCCTTGGTATAGAATATGACATGCAGCACTTTATACTGAGGGCAGAGAAACAGACAGCTTTTAGCTCATTAGTTTTTACCTCTGTAAACACAAGTAAGAGCACAACATGTAATATTTCTACCCTTTGCAAAAACTAACTGACGAGCTGTGTGAGTTAAACATCTTGCCATAGGATTCTGCTACTTTGTCCATGTCAGTGAGAGTGACAGAAAGGGAGACAGAGATGGGGCGATGAGGTAAAAACAGTACATCATATGTTGCAGGCTTGTAGGCTGTTGGGACATTCCAGTAGGAAACATCAAGCTGATTTTGTTGTTGTTGCTCTCGCCTATCACACACTGATAGGACATACTTATTAAACACTTACTTCTTTTTTGGAGGGATGTTGCCTTGATTGTTTGACTCGTCTGCTGGACTTTGTGGGATGACACTAGAAGACACAAAGAAACACAGATAAACGGTCAGAATTTGTCCATTTGTAACAAAAAAGCAACTAGATTTCTTTGACAAAATTTGGAATTTTATTACAGGATTATTTACAACATGATTTGTCTTCTACCTCCAGGATCTACCGAATTAAGCAAAAATAAGGCTCATTTATGTGTAAAATACAAGCAGATAAATTACAGATTTTTTAAGTCTTACTCAAGAGGGGACTGGCTTGCATGGAAATCAAGGAATTCTTCTTTTGACATGTCGCTATTGACAGAGAAGGCCTTTGTTCGGGACTGCTGCCATCTGATTCACAAGGGAGGGAGAAGGAAGCAGAGACACAACAGAACTGGCCATTAAGCTTCAACAAAAATATTCACATGAGCATCAGAAAGTTCAGAAGAATCTGTTTCAAACATTCATTACAAAGTCTCTCTTTTTGGGATGAATACAGACAACTTGGATGTAAATATTCATTGTCAGCAAAAATAGGTAAAAAAATATAAAGAAATATTTAAAGGTTAAAAGTTTTGACTCACAGATCATATGAAGAGTAGCCCCAATCACTGCCTTTTGATGCATCATCATCTGTCTCTGAAGAAGAATCAAAGTCATCCCTGAAACAGAGGAGCAAAGACAAAGCTCTACTTCATCAGTTTGAAAATTAAATAATAAAAAACAAAAGTAAAAAGAGGTTTCTATCATTATGACTACAAGTGGGCCAGGTGGAAGGGTCGACTCTGACCCACATACTATAAGAACAAAACATTTAAATCTCTCCCAAGATATTCTGTCAGCACCCCCGGTCATTTCTGACTTTTTGACAACTTTCTACATAAAATCAGATTTAACTTCCATTCAGGTTTAGGGTGAGGCTTAAGGTAACGATTAAGATTCCAAAAGTTCAAATTCAAAACACCTGACCTGCAACACCTTATTACAAAACATTTACTAAAGCTGAGGTAACAGTCTGCTTACATTAAAAAGCTTGTCCTCCATGAAAACATTGTAACCCAGCCAACGTAGCTTACATAGCTCTGTTAGCTGCGTAAGCTAGGTAGATAACAATGCTACGGAGCTACATAGCTAAGGAAGCTATGTAGCTAATGAAGCTGATGGGAAGTTCTGTTGTATAAGCTACAAAGCTCTGTGGCTTATGGAGCTACATTGCTAAAAGGGGCAAAAGCTAAGCTCACAAAGCAGCTCCATGAGCTACCTATCTTTATTATCTGTGTAGCTAACTTAGCTTAAGCTACATTTGCCAATGCTCCCATTGCTAAAGCTAATTTAGCTATAGATAATGTATGTACATAGCTAACATAGCTAATATAGCTAATATAGCTAAAGCTAAGCTCAGAAAGCAGCTTTGCAAGTTGTGTAACTACATTGTCTACATAGCTAATTTAGCTGTAGCTACACTTGCTAATGTTTATGTTCGCGGTAACTAAGCTATAGATAATGTATGTGCGTAGCTAACATAGCTACATAGCTAAAATAACTAAAGCTAAGCTCAGAAAGCAGCTATGCAAGTTGTGCCTCTACATTGTCTACATAGCTATGTCAGTTTAAGCTGCATTTGCCAATGCTTCCATTGCTAAGCTAATTTAGCTTTAGATAATGTTTATACTTAGGTAACATAGCTACATAGCTAAAGCTAAGCTCAGAAAGCAGCTATGCAAGTTGTACTTCTACATTGTCTACATAGCTATTTTAGCTTAAACCACATTTGCCAATGCTCCCATTGCTAAAGCTAACCTAGCTATAGATAATGTATGTATGCAGCTTACATAGCTACATAGCTTACATAGCTAAAGCTAAGCTCAGAAAGCAGCAGTTGTGTAACTACATTGTCTACATAGCTACGTTAGCTGAGGCTATGCTTGCTAATGTTTATGTTGCTAAAGCTAACTTACTTATAGATAATGTATGTACGTAGGTAACATAGCTACACAGCTAAAGCTAATCAAGTGTTTAATCTATAAAATGTTTCTTAGTCCGTAATGTTTGCAGTGTGGTTATTTCATGGATGTATCTGCCAGACTGTGTTTATGAATAAAGGTTGTTTTTTTGTGTGTCTTTTTTGTCTTTTTTACATCTAAAACTAGACATTTGCTGTACCGGCAAATGTCAGCACTTTCTTTCTGAGATATATGGCTATCAGATGAATGCTCTGTAGGAGTGGCTGTCAGAAATGTTGGGTCTGCAGCCAAACCTCTCTCAGTCCATGTCACATTTAAACAATAATTACTGTTGTAAAACTCTTTAAGTGTGTGCCAGGCTTAACACTTAAAGGAGCCCAAACTAGTGCTTCATGCAGCTTTAGGGCTGCCTTAGAACCTTCATAGACCTTTAACAAAATATTAAATGTAAAAAATAAAAAATGGGTTAAAACTTACTCTTTTTCACCAAAAGAAATGCTGACTGTTTTGGACTGATTACTCCTGTAGGACACACTGGAGGCAGAAGATCCAGCTCTGGAAAGCATCCTGTGAAACCAAGGGAGAAAGATAAACAGGGTGGAAAATTAGGCTGTGGTAACAGCTAGTTGCAAAAAAACAAAGCAACGTAAGCATCAGAAGAGTACAGTAAAAGTTAATTCTGTTCCTACGGCATTGTATTTGATTGGCTAATATTTATGTGAAGTTAAGAGAATTAAATATTAATGTTGGTGAGACAGGAGAGACTGTGGAGAGGGACAACTTAATTTATTTCAACTATCAGTGAAATACGCTGACACAATAATCGGCCAAATTCTAAATATAAGCCTTGATAAATGGTCAGGCTAATAATCAGATCACCTTGTTCCTAAGCTAATGCTGTGAAAAGCCTACCACCTTCAGGGGCATTAGGGGTCTTCAGTCCCTGACGATGTTATTTGGAGGTCCCAGGCTAAAAAGTCTGGGAGCCCCTGATTTAACTGGTAGTTTGTGAACAATAAATGATTTGTGTGCTGTTGGTTTCACATTGCTTCCCTTTCCAGTGGGTTGTATAAACTATACAGTAGCATAAAAAGGACTTACCGAAGAACAAGATTTAATTCATAGCTGTCAGTCAATTCGGCACTGTCCACAGGCATCCTGACTGCTGTCGAGTCCGATCTCTACTGCGGCCACGGCACAACACCAAGAAGAGAAAACGGCAAAAGTATAACAGACAAAAACCTCATCAGAATCTACATACACATTATTAATAATATAAATCTACGTATTTTTTCCATAGATATATACTGCATTTTTATAATTCTTTAACACATATCTTTATATATTTTTCTCATTTGTATTCATCTTTTATTTACTGCAATACTCTATATTCAAAATCTTAAATAGGGCAGCTAAGTCCTTCAAAATAAGACGTAGGTACCCTGTGATATCGGCTTTTTATATGTAAGACTCAGTGGTCAAGTCATCGTGAATATGCATCATCTGGTTAGACTTTAAGTAAGGGAAATAAGCGATCTCTAGACAGGCTTTTCCCCATTACAACTTATTAAAAAGCCTGCCAGAGAATTAAACAATCCTGGAAAAAATGTCTTTCCTTTCTGCGATTTATCTTCACCTGGCTGCAACAAAATATTGTGAAACCATAGGTGTGAGATTCTGGAATCAATCCAACAGGTAAAATGTGAATATGCTTACTAAAAAGCATTGCCTATTCCCACAATATTTTATTAATGCATGACAAAAATAATTTTGTGTCAAGTTAGAGTGAGTTTAATACTGAGGCATGTAAAAGGCTGGTGTCTCATAAATGTGATTGTCACTGTAGCAGAGCATTGTGGAATCATTGGAAATTCCCATAAACCGGTTAACCAACATTTGTACTACACGTACCCGCTGGAAAATAATTGGACAATAAAAATGCCAGATTAAAAAAAGGGTGGGTTCAATCCCTCCCAGTTCTTTGTTTACAAAGTGCAAGTCTAAAGACTACTGTTAACAAGTGACTTTCAAATGATGACAAACCTTCACTTATCATTTGTAACAAATTCATGTGCATTATAACGGGACAAATGTACAGCAGTGTAAAAGGGCCACTCTAAAAAATAAATTAATTTTAGCACAGAATCAGTGTATTGTCTTTAACAGATGGACTTTTAAGAGACATTACTGTAAGGCGGGGCTATCAAACCAGATATGTGACTTTTTAATGTCATAAATGTATCACTTTATAAAGTTAAATTTTCAAACCTGAAAATTTCAAGTTTATCAAGTCAAAATTGGGATTTTTTTTTGCATTCAAAATTATAAATTTGTGTGGCCCTTACAGGCTGCTGTACATTTGCATTTCTGTGAACCTGCATGTTATCACCTACTTAGCCCATTGTTGATAAGAGCAGCAGTTTTCCATGTCAGCTTTCTGCCCCATACTCATTTACAGAGCTATTTGCCTTCCCTGATAATCAAAACAGAAAACATGCTTCCTGCATGTGTTTTTCACCAAACATGGCACAGCACACCAGCATTAATCTCAGTATTTGACAACCTGGCAGCCCCAGAAACATGCAGTGAAAATATCTCAGTCATCCCCCTTGTGGCTGACTGCAGTATGTTTGCGGAGTCATAGGTTTATAAAATCACAGCAAGTTTCCAAACCAGTTGGTCCACATGTTTAATCCTCAGTAAAGAACTAAGAAAGGGAAACAATAGCTTCAGTCCCTCCCTCTTATTTGTTTACAATGTACACCATCAGACTAAAACATTAAACACAGTATTAAAGATAAATTGTCTTTATTATCTACATTTATTTGCTGGAAAAAGAAAATTAGTTCATGAAAACTGCCAACAGTTGATACATTTAAGTTAGGATGACTCTGAATCAATGTGAATTTTCCAAATACAACTGTCTTTATTTTGGTCAAGTTTCACTTTAAAAGGAAAAAAATGAAAAAGGTACCATGCTTCATCTGCAGCTACTCCCACGTGCATGCAAGTTAGTGCTAATTCATTAGGAGGGTCAGCACTATTATTACTAATTTTTACCTGTTTATTTTTTAATGTATTCATTAATTTAAGCTCAGTGGAAGGCCAGAATTATGATTAAATGAGTCTTACCAGAAAAGGTAGCTCATAATCAACGTCCAGGTCTAAGTTAAACAGCTAAAAGCACATCTTTTTAATGCCTGCAAGCTAAATCCAGACAAATTATTTGTGGCTGGGAAAATGAAATATTGCAAAGCAATTCGTGC
Source organism: Cheilinus undulatus (assembly GCF_018320785.1). Classification (NCBI taxonomy): domain Eukaryota; kingdom Metazoa; phylum Chordata; class Actinopteri; order Labriformes; family Labridae; genus Cheilinus; species Cheilinus undulatus. Next base: position 9,297,992 of record NC_054882.1, on the reverse strand, counting down.
GCGTATAGTATCTTAAGTAGCAAAATAACATAAAGTTAAATTACCTTTTAGGTCGGTGAGAAAATACTGCGTCACAGGTGAGAGGAAAAGGAGCCGTTCAACTTCTCTCTCAACTGCTCTGACAGGAGACATCGTTTACGTTCTTTCTACAGTCTGTGGTTGCCGCTCACGCTACATGTAAGCGCTGTCTGATTGGCTATTGACTATTTGCTCGGCAGACAGGAGCTTAGCCAATCAACACAAAGATCAGAGATGTGGGCGGAACCGTCTCCGATCTTGTGTTGTGACAGTAAAGGTAGCAACCGCGGTTAGGTCCCAACAATACAATAACAAACGTGTCGTGTCACAGTTATACCATTGAAAATTCCAGAATAAAGACCTTTGTCACTGCATATTGAGGCACAGCTGGTTTAACCCTTTAACTTTCACTGGAGTCAGTGCTACAGGGGCGTCCTGACTACAAATGAAACATCATTCATCTTTGCGATAGTGTTTTTCATTGTATTTAGGGTAACAATGACCGACAGTGACGTTTAATGTAGAGTCTTTTATGAAGTGTTGAATGTGTATTAAATTAAATTATTATTATATGAATTCCAGCGCCGTACTGTGATAGGATGCCACCTGTGCAACAAGTCCAGTGGTGAAATTCAGTTATCTTGTAGATAACTTAAGACTTAGCGCCAAAACTGGCTGTCATTTATAACTGTTTATAATTTCCTCCACTTTAACTTTAACCCCAGTTTAAGCTGAACAAGATAGCTCCACTGCCATACTCTGCATGCTCCCCTGTGGGCGTGGTGTTATTTTCATCTTTCATGCTTCACCTGTATTCACTGGCAATGGGGTGGGGTTTCAAGACTGAAGCCTGTTCTTATGAGGGAAAACATACAAGCCTGGCTAAATAAAAATAAAATGTACAAAAATTCCCCTAAAGACATAAGTGAAATTGTGTTATGGTCCGATGAGACCTATGTTAAACTTTTTACAAATTTTAACCCACTGAGGCAGGTGTATCAAATCAAGCACCTAGGCATGCAGACTGTTTCTGCAAACATTTGTGAAAGAATGGGTCGCTCTCAGGAGCTCAGTAAATTCCAGCGTGGTACTGTGATAGGATGCCACCTGTGCAACAAGTCCAGCTGTGAAATTTCCTCGCTCCTAAATATTCCACACTCAACTGTCAGTGGTATTATAAGAAAGTGGAAGTGATTGGGAACGACAGCAACTCAGCCATGAAGTGGTAGGCCATGAAAAATGACAGAGCGCACAGTGCGCAGAGGTCACCAACTTTCTGCAGAGTCAATCACTACAGACCTCCATACTTCATGTGGCCTTCAGATTAGCTCAAGAACAGTGCGTAGAGAGCTTCATGGAATGGGTTTCCATGGCCGAGAAGCTGCATCCACGCCATACATCACCAAGTGCAATGCAAAGCGTCGGGTGCAGTGGTGTAAATCACATCACCACTGGACTCTAGAGCAGTGGAGACACGTTCTCTGGAGTGATGAATCACGTTTCTCCATCTGGCAATCTGATGGACGAGTCTGGGTTTGGCGGTTGCCAGGAGAACGGTACTTGTCTGACTGCATTGTGCCAAGTGTAAAGTTTGGTGGAGGGGGTATTATGATGTGGGGTTGTTTTTCAGGAGCTGGGCTTGGCCCCTTAGTTCTAGTGAAAGGAACTCTGAATGCCTCAGCATAACAAGAGATTTTGGACAACTCCATGCTCCCAACTTTGTGGGAACAGTTTGGGGATGGCCCCTTCATGTTCCAACATGACTGTGCACCAGTGCACAAAGCAAGGTCCATAAAGATATGGATGAGAGTTTGGTGTGAATGAACTTGACTAGCCTGCACAGAGTCCTGACCTCAACCTGATAGAACACCTCTGGGGTGAATCAGAGCGGAGACTGAGAGCCAGGCCTTCTCATCCAACATCAGTGTGTGACCTCACAAATGCGCTTCTGGGAGAATGGTCAAAAATTCCCATAAACACACTCCTAAACCTTGTGGAAAGCTTTCCCAGAAGAGTTGAAGCTGTTATAGCTGCAAAGGGTGGACCGACGTCATATTAAACCCTGTGGATTAAGAATAGGATATCACTCAAGTTCATATCCCAGTCAAGGCAGGTGACCGAATACTTGTGGCAACATAGTGTGTGTAAGCTATTTAAGACAGACAGGCAATGTAGCTAAATAGCAAACATAGCTCAGGCAAATGAAGCTACAACAGATTATGCTAAAGGCTATGTAGTTACACAGACAGGGCCTGCTTTCGCTTTAGCTAGGGCTAACGTAGCTCCATTGGTTAACGTAGTAATGTTAAGCACGTAGCTAGCGAAGTTTGTAGTAGTTAGAAGTCTAGAATAGCACCGTACAAGATCAGCAGAGATCAGGCGTCTCTTCCCCACACGGGTCGCCAAATTCAACACAAACCAAAAACATTTTTAATTAATTTCATGATTAAAGATGTTTTTTTAAATAAAAGACACAAAAACACCACAAATGTATAAACACTTGATTTTATTCTCAACAGAATAATCCAACAAAGGGTGTAGTACAGCATGTTCAGCGTAATAAATGAAGCGGGGGGAATAAAAAGGACTTTGAATCAGAGTGGGGATAAAGTGCAGGTTCAAACACTGGCTGAGTGTGGCGTCACAAATAGTGCTGACTTAACAACACAACCAAACACATGGAAGAACAGAGATGTTGGTGTCAGAAAGAAAAGAGGACAACCTACAGTTATGCCTCTTACACAACACTGAAAACGACCACACTGACGCTTTTTTATACTAAACTCCACCATCTTTAAACACTGTGTCTCTTCTGGAAAAACAACAACCAAACACATTGTGGGATCTTAGGTGAGCAGCATATAAAAATAAACTTTATGTCACAGAAGTGGAGGAAGAGGAGGTTTAAGTGAAGACAAAAAAGGGAAAAGGCAAAAATATCCAACAGTCAGCCTATCTTGTCTGTGCTCCATTAATCACTTTAAGTACTATCTTTATGTTTAGAAAACAGGGAAGACACACAAAGGCAAATGTGGTTTAAAACTAAGAATACTTGGTTATTATAGCACGTAGTGTATGTAGTTTAAGGGACTGAATTTAAAGTGGGATTTTAATAACATGTTTTGAAAGATTTAAAGCTCCGGTGAGGAAATTTTCGCTCGTTATGAAACAGACTGAAATTAACATTGAAGACTCTCTATGATCTAGAAAAGCAGAGGACTTCATTAGCATGAAGATAAACTATTTCTACGTAGATATTTAAAATATGTAAATTCACGGCTGCGGGGTAGGTGTCTGATGAATGATGACAGATAATAAACAAAAGCCTTTGTTGACATTTTTCCCAGCGAGGATTTTAAATATTTTGGACTTTTAAAATAAAGTACAGGATATTGTTTGCTGTAATGACCAAAAACAAAACAGGTACTGTTTTGTCCACAGGGGGCGCCAAAGTCAAACTTAAATTGGTTCCTCACAGGAGCTTTAAGATCATGTATGTGAAGCGTTCCAAAAACAAGTCTTGGCATTTCCACGTCCATTTTTGTTAAAAAAGTTTTTCAGGGGCCTTCATCATGTGTATACAGCTTTAAGACTTTAATCTGTCATCATGATTGAGTTTGCCATGACTCCAGACTATGAAACTTTTATATGAAATGTCAAAATCAACAATTGCAACCTTTTTCAAAACCACAGAAACAAAAATAGAAGCCATAAGTGCACATTAGTGAAATTCTTGTTTTCAAAAATTACAAGCTAACTATTGCACACTTTCTAAATCACACTAATCTGAATTGCTGCCACTGTGTTTTTGCAATTTAGGCAGTGACCATGAATCCACTTGTACTTTTTGATAAATTAATTCCTCTCCCAAGCATCTATCTTATTAAATAGATGTGTTTGTAAAGTTTCAGCTCTTCAATCCAATCTATATTAAACTGTATTATTTTAAAACATGTGACAACCACAGTCATGATAATTAGAAGAGCCAACAAAAACGGATGTGTTCAAAAGCCTTAAAAATGTATTAAATGACTCTTTGTGAAGATTTTTCTATCTCAACATTTCTCAAAAGCCTAAGTTTAAATTCACACTACAGGAAATAAAAACAATGTGCTGTAGATTCACCTATTTACCTAACAGTGTCTAGAAGTTCCTTCAATTTCTTTCTTTCAACTGAAACAGTTTGAAGAGAAGCAGGGAGAGACTGTTAGGGGTTTGGGGCACTAAACACCAGCAGGGAGTAAATCTTTAAAAGCACAAACATTAGATTAAACTTAAAGGCTAGGAGTGAATAAATGTTGGCTAAAAGATCCATTTAGCTTCCATGTGAAAAGCTGAAATCTGACTTTCACACAGGCCCAGTTTGTGCCTTTCAAGTATTACCATTACATTTACCTGTTCACTTTTGTTGTTGTGAAAAGTATAATAAATAACAGTTAACTTTGAGAAACCCACAGAGTGGTTTAATTATATTTTTCACTGGACCATGAGGAGAGAAAAACTTTTCACATGCTGCAGAACAAACCGGGTTTATCAAGTCAAGCAGAAACTTTTCCATTTATTCAACATAGAGAGTAGCATCTCTATGAGTGAATTTTACAGGTGGGCAGAATGACTGGATAAATTTGGCCAGATGGAACAAGTTGGAACTTGTTAAACTGGTGAAAAACCTGTGTTAGTGTTCGGCGGACAGATTTACTAAATCTTTATGGTCAGATGAGTTTCTGAGTACTGGAAAAGTTCAATAACAAGCTATTTGCAACAGAATATCCATACATTTAATTCTACTGTTTTCCTGCATTACCAAGTAACATTTTCGTCGTTTTCTCGAGATCTTGACTAATTTTATAAATTGAGTGATACCATTATACTGAAAAAAGAACAAGGAATCACTTTCATCTGCAAACACATAAGCATCCTACTTTAGATGAGCAAAAGGGTGAGTATAACTGGTGTAATCTACCAATTTATCACATTTTATCTTGTTATATCAGAATAACAATGCCTGTTTTCTTGTGGTAACAAGTTAATCAGCTCATTATCACAGGACAAAAGCACTGTTGGCTCAAGATAACACGATAAATTCATTGTTTTATGTATTCAAAACGGGACTGGGTACAATAATCAATATTCAGATGAATGTAAACGTATCCAAGTCAGCCATAAGACTTATTCCTGGGCACTAGTTCAGCTCAGCTGGTAGATGAGGCGCCCATGGAGAGACTAGAGCTCTTGATACACTGATTGTATCGGATTGTACGGATTGATTTCTGATCCTGGTGCTTCATTTCCCTGCATTTCCTGTCTGTCTTCAGCTGCCCTGTCAGAATTAAGGAAAATGCCTTAAAGAATAATCTCTAAGAAGACAAATTTTCATCAGCAGCTCTTTTGCCGAATGGTCTTTGGCATCTTAGGATAAAATATGACACATAAACAGACTTTATGATCAGCAGTTACTGAGTCAAGATTTCCAGAAATCAACCAAAACTGTCCTATCATAACAGGAAAATGGAATGAAGTAAATGTATGGATGCAAGAAAGCTCAGCGCTTTCATAGATGGAATAAACTTCAAATGCAATAACAGTAATAAATCATAAGAACCTTCTTCTCCATGGTTGAATTAGCAGAAAATCTGCTGTACAGCTCTGTGGGTCAAATGTAATTATAATACACGAGGTTAAATGCTGGGGCCAACTTTCAGAAGCTTTTTCAACATAACAAATGTCAAATCTTTTTACCTCAAAAGTAAAAAGTTTTCATCTAAATTTAGTCTCTGTTAAAAAGTAGGTCCTTGGAAGCCCGACTAACACCTCCTGAAGTGATAAATCCTCAAACTCAGCCAGAAGTGAGGAGAATCTGGCAGATGAAGGATGAAAAATCTCACATCCTGGCTTTGGATTATGAAAATAACAGATTTAAAAAGGAAAAACCAGACAGTCCAGAAAAGGAATTACAGTTTACAAATATTACAAAAATTATCATCATATGTGAGTACGTACACACCTTGTGTTAAAGTAGGAATAGTTAACAAAATAGCTTATACAAAAACTTCAATACATCAAATTACATTTAAAGCATTTTGTATGTGTTTGTGTGTTTATGCTTCACTTGGATCAGTGAATAGTCTGAAGTTTCTTTAGACAGCGAGGTCTAAAGAAATGAATCTGTAAGTACTTGTAGAAGAGAGCAGAGGTTTTAACATAATTTACAGAAAAGAAACAAAAGCTGAAATTTCTTTGCATTTACCAGGAGATTCTGCAGCAATTCTCTGCAAGGACAAAAACCCCAAATGTTTGTTTAGATTGGAGATAAATCTGTGATGTTCTTTGCATTTCAGGAGTTTTCCACACATGGGAATGTACTCGTCTGGCTTCCTCTTACTGCTTTGGTAAGAGCTTCCTAGATTCCCAAGATGCCTTTCACTCCTGCTTAGCTGCCAATGCTCCTGTGAGTGACTGAATGCCCTCTGTGCTTCTTATCTGATCATTTAAGCCCTAAAAACTGAAAGTAAAACATGAAAAACAGTCCTAGATATTGAATTCAAGCACCCAACTTTAACACTTGACACTATGGTGTTATCAACAAGTTTTGACAACATACAAAGGTCTGCTTATGGTGTGTAATAAATGCCTATATTTATTGGTAGGTGACTTTAAAATTCTATCTTCAAAAAACAGATTTTTTGGGCCAGTTGGTGGCAGAAGAAACAGGTTAGCTCACTTTAATTTAACTTATTGGAAATCACTTGTTAAATTTAATGAATGCAGAAGATGCTGATCAACAACATTGTTCATTTGTAGTCATATTGTTGCTACTAGATTAATTAATGTTCTTTATTATCTTTTTTGCTCTGTTTTGGTCTGCACCAGTCCCTGATGACAACATCTGGCTCTATCTACTTAGGGCTTTACTGATTTAACAGAACAGTTACCATTGTTTTATAGAGCTTTATTACTAAAGGAAACTTACATATGAACGGATGATAATCAAACATTAGTGGAAACTAGAAGTTGCACCAAAGTAGTGGTCTGATGCATGTGTGTTTTACTGCTGTCTGCAAAGCAAATTGTCCTTTACATGGATTATAAAGTCAACCATGGGCCATAAACCTCAAGAGATGATGACGTACAGCTTCTGTGTAGCAATGTAGCTCTTTTAGCATAATGACTTGGCAGTCCTAGTAGTTACTAGTACGACAGTTGAGCTCTCAGCTCAAAGCGTAAGTAATTGGTTAGCACAGACTCACAGCAAGTGACCAATATGCAGAGCTTCATGCTGCCCACCTCTGCTGGTCGCCTGTTGTCTTAAATCAAGGATACACTCTGTTTTCTTGAAATGCACCAAGCAAGGGAGAAAAGCTGCTAAAATGTGGCACTACCAGGCTGGTCAACAATGCAACATTTAACAGCACATTTTGCACAGAGAGCTGCAGCATGCAAAACAATCTCCTTAGGCAAAGAGAATCAGGTGATAATGGAGGCTGAACGTGTGGTCTTGCTGGTGCATGTTTCAGCCTTCTATACTGGTATAGGATGCAACCGTATATAGGATGCAGATGACTTTTTAGATGTAAAATTGTATTATAAGGCATCTTAAATGCCAAATTTGATTAATGGTGCACTTCTTAACACATCAAACTGCAAACACGTATTAAATATGATTGTAAAGTTTTAGAAAACATAAAAAAACAACTAAAATAATACTTAAATGTGTCAAATTAAAAAGCCTAGTATGGGAAACATGACAAAGACATGTCCAGTACACACAAAGTTTTAGTAAAATAACTTATTGGATTAAAAAAATATCTCACAAAATAGGTCCTGAAATGCAAAGCACATCCCCCACAGCTGCTTTCTATCTGCTTTTAAAGGGTTAACAGGTGGATTTGTCCTTTAATCTGCATGAGACAAGCTTATCTGGAAGATCTGTGTTCAAACCGGTTTAACCATCAAGCATCAAACTTCTGGAAGGAAAGCCAGCAGAATTTTAAAAATCCTGTACTTCTTATTGTAAATAAAATGAAAATAAATGGTATTTATAAAGTAAAAATCTCGTATAAAGAAAAAGTAAAAGGAAATCAAATAAAAGCTCCTCAGCATTAGAAGCTTTTACTGCCGTTTTTCCACTCAGCTGGCTCCATTTTATGCAGAGATATTAATGCTATCTGCTCTGTTTTAGGAGTTAAATCAGAGAGAATTAACCTATGTAAAACTAGATAATCAGCATAATCATAGTAAACATGTACAAAGTACTGGTTAAAGAGGTAATAAAGTGTATTTGTACAAACATTTCTTGCAGAGATGACGGTGATAAAAAAATGTTATCCAGAACCGAGAGATCAGACAGAAAAGCAGAACCAGAACTGGCGTAAATAAAATCAAAATGATACCGAGCCCCCGCAAGACGGAGGACAAAACACTTGGGTGTGTGCTGCCTGGAGGTTTTCTTTTGCAGGCTGTCTGCACGTCACTGGTCTCGAGCTTCGTACAGGAGTTTAGCTGCCTGCAGGGAAGACAAACAGATCAAATTAAGAGCTATAGTGAGATAGAGTGAGAACACTTGAGGCACATGAACCCAGTATTTAACACATCAGAAAACTACCTTTTAGAGTAAACGTAGAAAATTTGACTGAATAAAACCTTTGACGGTGCTGCATTACTACTGAGGATATTACAGATAATAACTAACTTTGGCCTGAAGGGGGTGCCACAGGAAATGCCATGCTCTATCCCTCCATGTTGTCAAGCTCAGCTCTACTTTTACCAGTCTCAGTTGTCCTGGTGTTGTTTTCATGCGGTCTAACACATTGACAAGTGGCAATAAATATGTGTGTTTTCTGTACATCTGAGCCATGATAGTACTAAAACACTAGCTTCATAGAATTCTTAACTTTTTTGTCTTTGTAAAATAAGGTGACATTAGATATGCTTTATGGAGCATCATATGGGAAATTTACTTGTCATAGTTGTCAACAAAGATGGAAATATAAATATACTTAACAAGTGATAAGAAAAGAAAACTGAAAGGGGGAAATATACAAATCAAATATATCTGATAATTGTGATTCTAGATTTGGGAGGATCTGACTCCATTAGAAACAGTAAAACACTTAAATTGAACCTACACACTTTAGTATAATGAGGAAAAAAACAGATTTGGACAAGCCACAAATCACCTGAGTGGATGGGGGAAAATTGGGCCACCCTAAGGCATGTTGCAGAGAAGGAGTAGGAGATATATTTGATATTTGCAGGCTGAGGCATTTCTACCCTGATTTAGACTTTCGATCCAAACTAGTGACAAGCTGACGGCTCCTAAGAACCGAAAATTTAGTAGAGTAACTGTGAATTCTTACAATAAGATATGATACAATGCCAGAGGATACAGTAAGATTTGATGCACTACAATTAAGATTAAGGTATGAACGTCCTCAGTACCAAACTCTGCTGAATCAACCCAGGTTGCTTGATGGAAACACACAAAACATGATGCGATGGTAAGATTTTAAAGCTTAGGATATCAAAACAGCAAACTCAACGTCTCAATAGTGAATCTTTGACAGCAGCTCCATATGATGGATTATCTGATCAGCATGAACTTAATAGAGAATGTAGGACTTAAAGCATGTGCAAGCATGCAGTCCAATAAACCATGTATGAGCCGTGTGCTTGTTGTACCTTGTGCATTGCAGCCAACCATAATGAGGCCACCTTCTTGTCCTCTGCTGCCTCCACACGAAGCTGCTGAGCATCCTGGGAGCCCATTGGTTTGTAGTGGAGCAGCATGCCGCTGGCCCGGGACGTCCCTCCTGCCAACAACACATGTAAATATTTCACATTAATAAGACGAGGACAAAAACTGATAGACTTAGTGAACATATTCAACAGTTTGTGCTTTTTTGTCAAATCCTCAGGTCCAAACTGACAACACTTTTTCTAAAAAACAGTATTTTCACTTTTTAAAACTTTACTTTTCTACATAGGGCATATTCATCAAAGAAAAGAAAGTCAAGAGGTTTGGCACTTTTTAAGTGCAGCACAAGCAAATGAATCAAGTTTTTATCCAGCTTTTATATTCTCCTACTTTTTTGGATCTGTCCACAAAAGTCTAAATATTTGAGTTCCTTCAAATAAAACTTTTGAGATAAAGTTCCTATGTCCGCATCTGATAGGTGTCAAAGATTCAGCCACAAAAACAAACCACTAAAGAGGATGGATGCATGCTCAAAACACACAAATGCAACAGCAAAGATACTGTATGTCAGGGGATAAGTAAAAAATAAAAAGGGAAAAATGTGTAGCAACAGAAGGACTATCAGGGAATCCTTTCAAGTAAAAAAAATTTAGGAAAAACAGAAAAAGAAAAACATATTTTTGATGAAAGAACTGCATCACTGAACACTAATATATATTTATAGTTAGTGATAAAAAGTCTAATTAAAGAATTAAGAATCAAATGTCTCTTTCATTTAGATGCAAAAGCCTAAAAAGAAAGTATACTCAAAGGTAAAAAAAAAAAAAGTTTGTGTTTATGATTTTTGGTATTAAAAAGCACTCAAAGGGTCAAATATATTCAATTTGCTTTTATAAAAATAAAGCATTTTTAACAGACATTTGAAGAAAATTTTAAGACAAATGAGGAATAAATTGCACCATTGCTGTGATGATAAAAACAAAATGTCAAATATAAAGCCAAACCATGCAGCATGTTAACAACTCATAATACTGTTTAAATGTATGCAGTTTCATTTCACACCAAGCCTGTCTTTGAGTCATGGAGGTGTTTAGACAAATAACAGCATGTAGTTTCAATATTTGGTAGCTTCATGCACACAGATAAAACCCCAAAACAATCAGATCTGGAGGAAAAAGGAGGGATGAAATGACTAGAAGGAAAGACAAACACCACAAGGAACCACAGCTAACCTTCAGAGATACACTGACTGTCCAGCAGACTGGTGTAAGTGTGAATGTCGTTCTCTGAGCACAATAGAAGAAGAAAAAGAGTCCAAGCAGCAGCAGTGGAAAAAGAGTTTGTTAGAGTTCAGTTAGAGAAAACACAAACATGTTAAAATGTTAATCAAGGCAAAAAGAAAGAGATGGACCAGCAATATAAGTACAAATATGTCTCTTACCATCACTTAAACGACAGAAAAAATAATTTCTGCCTATTTAAAACGGTCAGAATCACGGTTTACCTCCTGGACTCGTCCCGTCTGTCAGGATCTGCATGCTGGAGATTCGAGATAACTCCACCTCAAAGTGGCTCTCACCGTCGAAGAACAGATACCTGAGGGGTGGATTTAAAGAAAACACAAATTAGATTGATATCTAATAAAAATATGAATATGAATTTATTATAATGACACTAGGAATCTAACTGGTTGAATCAAAACTGCTTTTGTTTTTCATATCTGCCAAATCACACTTTAATTATTTAGAGTCTAACTGACACCATCACAGCAACTGTTTTATCAAACACACTGTCCACAGCTCAGTGCTGTGGGGAAAAATACTATAAAAATAATTTCACTTATTATATACATTTACTGTGTTCCTCTGTGAATAAAGCCACAAAATGCCCAAAATATGTATTGTAGAAAAAACAAGGTCACTGCAACCTCACAATATGCAAGGACACTGTGACCTTTGACCTCCAAGTATAGCTCTGTGTCATATTTGACAAAAATCCTCCAATGTACTCTTGAAATATTGTGATCCAAAGATCTGAGGTCACAGTGACTTTGACCTTCAAAGTGTGTTCACTTTATCCTGGAATCAGAGGGGACATTTGTGCAAAATTTGAAGAATTCCTCAAAGCACTCTTGAGATATCGCATTCATAAGAATGGCCAGACAGGCAGACAACCCAAAAACATGATGCCTCTGGCCCTAGTTACCTCTGCTGCAGAGATATAATAAAAAGCAGCAAATCTTCACATTTGTGAAGCCATGACTATCAAACGCTTTGTTAAAGATCTGAAATCCTACGCTCGTAAAGCTGAAGTAGCATGATCCAAATATAAGAAAGAAAAATATACAGCTTTACTAAGATTAATTAATTCAATTATCTCAGTGTGGCTCAAATAAAATAAAAAGGAATTTTAAAAAGATCACCTGTGGTTGTTAGAGAGACGACACGTCATGGTTTCAGACTTCTCTGACGTTCCCAGAGTGACGACGAAGGTACCACCTAAAACCAAACCACAGGATGGGAAGAAAAGACAGGAATATTTAAGTTTGTTATTCAAGTTTTGAAAGTTTTGAAACCTGCAGTGGTTAACAACCTTTTATTAGGCCTTTTTTCTTCATAACAATGAAGACATATTCTCACAAATGCAACAACTTTATTACCATTTACTTACTGGGAGTCAACAGTTAAAATGGGCTTTAAAAATGAACATAAACTTTTGTCTGCAGAATTTGAAGTTATAAAGCAAAAGCATCTCTCTAGAGTGTTCTAACGTTTTTCTACTTTTCTCAAAAAGTAGAAGAGACATAGTTATGAAGAGATGTCAGAGGGATTTACTGCCTTGTATGTCAATTTCTTGATGAATTTTTCAGAGTCTTGTTTTCTGCTGTTCTATTGATAACTCATCATCAATAAATCATGAGGCCCCAACACGCTGCAGGCTCTTCATTCAGCCGCTCGTCCTCCTGCAGCTCCAGGCTGCTGATGGATTTTTCATTGAGAGGCGACCGGCTGCTGCTGCTTATTTATAGCCTCACAGTGACCCACACTCTACAACAACACAAAGATTATCAGGCATGGAGGAGGAGGAAGGGGAGGAGAATTGGATTAAACCGTGGATGGTTTTTACAGTATTTCAGCTTTCTGTGCAGTGGCATGGGAACAATGTCATAAAGCCACAAACGAGTATAAACTACATGTAAGATAAATATAAAGATATGAAAATGCACCTGAGAAAAAAGTAGAGCCAATGCTGCAAAATATGACAAAAGCATGTATGATATATCCTAGACTTGAACAATTACTGTGCATCATCAGTCACTAAGTACTCAATCTCTCTTCTGATTTAGAAGTTTTGTCAAAAAAGTAATTAAAAGTAGGGATGGGAACCGAGAAACAGATCCTGTTGAGAACCGGTTCCAATTGGCTCGATCCATCAACATCATTTACATTTTATCTTAACGATTCCCTTATCGATGCCTCATTCCTGCGTGCCATAAAACACAGGCCTCGCATGTGGCAGTGAGCAAACATGAACAGAGAAGTTGAGGACATAGACAAACATTTACAGGACTATACAGTATCTCTGCAAGGTGTTTTAAAAAAACACATTAAACAAGCACTTATCAGCATGCATGCATACGTACAACGAGTGGAGCACGTGCCTCTGCAGCGCTTCATCTAACCCTTTATCAAAATGCTTCGAGTCTGAAATAAAACAGGTTTATAAGGAGACGTTTACAGGTGCAGGAGAAGTGAATCATTTAAGTAAAATGGGTTAAATCAGGGCAGGGGATCAAATCAAGTTTCTCTTTTTTCTCTTTAAATGACGAAGATGTGCATTCTTTTTCCTCCCTCCTCTCCTCCCAGAGGTAAGATGAGAAGTGATAATCGTGATCTAATATCACAGAATCTGTGAATGTGAAGTAATGTTCTGTGGGCTTTTAAACAGCTAAAGATTGGACTTTATTATCATTTTATGTCCCCATTATGTTTCAGTGGCAAACTCTGTCCTGCCAAGAGTTTACTTTACAACGATCTTATAAAAAGTTACAGAATACTCAAGCACATTTCACATTAAACGGGTAAAGATAAGTTTAAATGTTTTCAAAACCCTCAGTGGTTTCTGTTGTGCCTGGCATGGCTGCAGTAGGACACAGCACCTGTGGATAATACTAAACGTACACATTTCTCATCACTGATCTACACCTAGAAATAAGAATTACAGCATTTTTAAACTCGCGTTGTCTTAGATCATATTAGAGCCAGCAGTGCACATCTACCAGTTTGACTTTAGAGAAGACCGCCGTGGTGCCAGAACTGTGCCCATGCCGTGCCTGCGCCATGGCCCATGTATCGTGCACCAGTCTACACGAGAGTGTTCGTCTTTTGCAAAACTGTCCTGACATGATTAACAGGAGTTTTTGTCATCACTTTTAAAGTGTCACACACAGGCGGAGGTGCTGTGGGTGGAAAAATAAACATATTCTTGAGGAATTGATTATTAATGTGTGCTCATCACACGGCCCCATCTTCATGACGGTAATCAAAGAAACACCGTGGCTATTCTTAGTATTCTTAGGATACAGTATTACTGTATTACCACCCATTTCTAGTGAACTGTCACAAAAACAGACTAAAGCGGTAAAAAGTGTTGCTTCATTTTTCCAAAAATGATGCACACACGGCAACGTGAAACATCTGTCAAACAGTGATGTCTAATGCATGACATGCATCTTTTTGCCCAAGAACTGTTAATGTTGCACAAGAGTTCAATTTTTTTGATACGTCCAGAGATCTAGGATCCAGAGACTACTTTTCTATTTATATTAAGGTTTTATCTTTTAAAGAAAATGAGCAGTAGTACTGTATTCTAATTCAAGTTCACAGATTAAAGATCCAGAGAGCAGTTTGTCTTAACTGAGAAATATCCAACAAAAAAGTTGTTTTTTTGTATATTTTAGGATGTTTTCCTCCCAAGCACTTGATGTTTAACATTAGCAATCCAAAAAAAATCCACAGGAAGGAATCAGCAAGGGAATTGATAAAGAACAGAATCGATAAGAAGAAACGATAATGGCATTGATATCAATAAAATCTTATCAATTCCCATCCCTAATTAAAAGTAATTTTCTTGCAGAAATAATAAAAATACCAAGTGGATTAATTAATCAGTTGGTCTATAAATGAATAAGAACATTTTGATGTAGGATTACATGATATTTGTCCCTTTTGGAGCTACATTCTCAACATTTTCTAGTTTTAGCCACTCAAATGAGCAAAGTCATGTTTTGTTACATTAGTACTGCAATTATATAAATTATTCATGTTTACTCAGAAGCTGAGAAAAAAAGCAGGCAACTTGGTTATTTTTTTCTTTTAATTTCATAAAGATTTTAGACATCACAGTTATTGATTTAATTTATGGTGAACTCTCTTGGGAGCACCATAATTCCACAGTGGAATCATAATTTAATCTGCAAGTTGTATGAAGACAGATATGTTCAGGATCTGCAGAGCTGCTGATAAAATATTTACTCAAGAATCATTATAAAAGGTGCAGAGTGTCATATTTAGCCTAGTAGCATTTAGCGGCACAAACTTGGCATTTTATTTTTTTTATTAACTTAGACCAATCCCTTTATTCACATATAGGGAGGGTCCTCTCCATGGACTCCACCATCTTGGATTTTTGCATCTTGCATATTTCTACAGTAACACAGAAACGAGCAAATAACAGATACACGCCCTTTTAAGTTCCTCTGGTTACAACCGGAAGTGACCATTGCGGTCTAGAATCTCACAGCTAGATGTCACTTATATTCCCATTCTTACACAGCAACTTTAAATGAACGAGATAATGATAAAAAAAAGAGCTCAAAACTCAGACAACCCTAGAACTTTATCACATCCCAAAACAAACTGTAATCTAGAGGAATGTCTACCAGATATTATCTATTTTTAAACTTACAGATGCATCATTTTCTAATAATTTTAACATCATTACAGCTTACATTTTGTGGATGTGAACTATTTTGGTCTCTAAGCTTTGTCTCATCTAACAATGATGGTTACTATCCACAGGGTTTTAACAACTTTTAAAAGAAAAATGGTTGAAGAAAAGGAGAAACTCAAGACAAAACTAAACAAATCCAAACGTCTCACCTCCCAGAAGCACTTTGAGCTGTTTGTCGTAGAACTCCATCTCTTTCTGGGAGACCAGGCTGCACTCTGCACACTGCCGTACCGGATCAACGAAGCACATGCGGGGAAGCACCACCTTCTTACTGCAGCATTTATCACAGAAACACCGGCCGCACCGCCGACAGTGATGCTGCAGGAGGAATGAGAAATAAGTCAGTCTTAGCTTTAACTCATAATGTCAAATTAAACATAAATAAAAAACAGTTCAACAACACACAACTCTGAGAATACTAGCTGTTTGCTAAGAGGTTTGCAGGTGGAGTGTTAAAAGATACTGCTGCCTTGCGAAGCCATTACTTAACTAATCAGTGTATTAACAATACAAATGCATTACAGTGCCTCTCTTAATGAGGGTATTTGAGGCTCAAACATCTGATCAGTTCAAATTCACATGGATACTCTATTTTTACTTTACAGTGCAAGACTTCACTCAAACAATGCCTCTCTTTAAAAAATAAACACTTTAAACTATCAGCCTGTTGGAAATACCTCAAAATGAAAATGTAATGGTTATTTTAGAATAAATAAAGCATCAAGATGGAAAAAGAAAATATGGCTTAACTGAGATTTGTTAAATTGCAGATGAAAGACAAGCAATTCTTTCTCATTTAACATCAGTTCAAAGATACACTTGTATTCTACCTTTTTTATATTCTATTCTTATTTTTATGTTCTCATTTTTG
Source organism: Cheilinus undulatus (assembly GCF_018320785.1). Lineage (NCBI taxonomy): Eukaryota > Metazoa > Chordata > Actinopteri > Labriformes > Labridae > Cheilinus > Cheilinus undulatus. The sequence goes on along the minus strand of NC_054882.1, from coordinate 9,281,397 downwards.
TTCTCTTATACAAATCTTGTTTTAGAAATGTCCTAGTTTACATCTTGATATCACTTGCCATTGCATTTGTGCTCTCAATAACAGTTAAACCTATGGTTTTCATATTTTAGGCTTTAATATCCCCAATGACCCAGTCTTTCCCATTTTGATTGAACATTGGATTGTTTTCACCTTGAAGGGGAGGGGCTGACATTGTTTGGGCAAAATACCCAAATGGGTTATCAATAGTTTTTGTTTGGTGTCCAGGCTCCCATCCTAATCACGCCTTGCAGATTTATTTTACATGCTGAATATCTTAAACCCCCTCACTGGAGCCTACAGGTGGGTGCTTGGGTGGTGGTGGGGTTGAAAGCAGAAAGCAGGTAGAACAGAAGGAGAGACTGGGAATATGACAGCTAAAATGGACCACTGAAATGGAAGGAAGTCTGTCTGATGATTTATAACAATGCAACTCAGGTGTGAAATCATTGCAGCATTTTTGAGTCTGGCTACATTAGCTTGCAAGGGTTTCTACATTTTTAAGGACAAATGCAATGTTTTGGGCCAAATAAAGGAGGGTACTTCACATGGCAAAGACATGGGAACTTTAGAGCTGATATGTATTGTTTGCAGCTTTAATTTACTGTCAGTAATCACAATATTGAGGAATATATTGCATCTTTCCCTTATACCTAGCAAGCTTCCATAGCATCATGCAGTTATGTTTTATATAATAAATGCATAAGTTCTAATCCTACTGCTTATCCATTTAAAACAAGCTAAACTTTACTTTGGACTAGTAAAGAACTAACACACGTGAACTAAAATAACACTGACAATAAGTGTGTCAGTGGCTACTGTCCGAGTCTGAGTGATGTAGTAAAAGGAAGCCTGTCAGCAGAAACTGCAGCGTGAGCTGAATTTAGTCTAGAAAATAACGTTTTCACCCGAAATCTACGTGACTGTGAAGAAATCTGACTCAGTGACACTTTGATGGTTCTGATTTTTTTAGGTCCTCAAGCTATCTGAACAGGAGCAGATGCAAGCAAGGTTTACGCGCCAGACAAAGCACCAGAGACTCTTAAATGTTTATGGAAATATAAACTGTTGATTCAAAGTTACAGTACACCTTATGTCTGTGCTTTAGGTGGTACTGAAACCAGTTTTGATATCGATTGATTTTACAAGTAAAAATGCAAAAATGAGCTCTGGGGGTCTCAGAGAGTTCAACATTTCTGATACTTGTAAAAACAAGACAGATGGAAAGTGCAGAGATGAAAATAGCAGCTGAAAAAAATTACGATAAAGAGATTTTGTGCAAAGAAAGTGGGACACGAATCAGTCAGTAGTCACTGGAAACAAATGCCTCCACAGAGTCCTCAGTGTGTCTCTGCCAAAATAAATGAACAGAAGCCAAGAGGAGAAAAAAATAGTCATAGAAGTTTCACAACGCAGACCAACTGAAAGCCTCTTCAGTTTACTTTGTGTGTTTGTGCCTCTTAGATAATGCTGTGATTTGTTTTCACGGCTGTGCTGCAAAACAAAACAAACCTTTCTTCTGATGAAGTCGAACTTGGTGTCACACTGCATACATCTCGGGCACTGAAGGACGAGAAAGGAAGAGGAAAAAACAGGATGTTACACAACATGCTGAGCAGGGAGGATTCAAGTTTAGCATCAGCTCAAAAATATGGAGCAGGGGGTGCTTTCCATTACAAGTTCTTAGGGCTTATTTCATTTTTAAGCTTATTTCTCATACAGACAGCCTCATACAGTCGAGTTCTGTCAAACCACAATCCAAACTTTAAGACATGTCTTCTCCAAAGTGGGAGGAAAACCAACAAATCTTTCCGTTTTGGCATATGTTAAAGGGGCTCAGCTAACATCTTAGCTCAGAACAAGATTCCTATAGACTCTTGTCTCCCTTCATCTGGATACATGATGCAAGGAGGTCTGCAGGGCTTACTGAATTGTGATATTGATCGCCTCAATGTCAGGTAAATCGATTAAACTTTGGAACAAAAAAAAAAAACATACTTAGCGTATGTGGAATCTTTTTGATGATAATTGCATTTGGAGTTTTAAAGTGCTTACTTTCCTCCGTTCCCATTTATTCTTAATCGCCATTGCCCACTTCCTGACCCCCAACAGGCACAATCACATGACAGCTAAAAAAAAAAAACCCTGAAGGTTTTCTTGAATTTACTTGCATCTTAAAAGGGCAATATTTTTGCATTCTGAAGGCAGTGTAGTTATCCTGCATCCACAGCTTTGCTTTAAAATTATATTTTTGTTTTCCAGGAACAGCATCTTTAATTGCTTTCGCCACGTCCGTACGCCTCTACTCTTCAGCTACTGCCATTGCAAGGGAGCCAAAAGCATACAGCACCTTGTTTTTGATAAAATCCAGTAAAGTTTGTCTCACTGATTTAAATATTTTGTTAAATCCCTACATTTTGGAAATCAGAGATGGAAACGACTGGCCTGTTAAGAAAGTAGCTGCAGATGGCTTTGTTTGTTGATCAGCTGATCAATGTTGTTTCACCAGAAAGATAGATGAATTAGACTTGACACATTTAGTTTAATTTCTTTCGTAGGCTTATTATTCCTATGCAATGCAATGCCCTCCTTCCCTACAAAGTGAATGAGGATATTGCTAATTTGGTATGTTTATTCCAGGGTTAATAGCTGTAGTGTCCATCTAACTATGAAAGAGAAAATAAATTAATCCCAAACTAGCAAATAAGAAATGATTAACCTTTGCTGGCTACAATTGACTGTCAGTATGGTCAAAGTGTCTCTGTGCTCAGCCACAGTTTACAACTTAGGCAGATAGTTTATGTTTGTCCTTCTGCGCCTCCTCTTTTAGTTTTACTGCCCTCTGACACAAACAGGCAGGTCAAACACAAAGCTCCAGACTGTGCCCGAGCTAGCATAGCAGCTCCTCCAGCTAGCTTAAACGCTGGACGTAGCTGTAAGGTAACAAGCCCAACAAGCGGATGTAGTTTCACTTTAACTATTCCATGTCAATTAAGACATTAAAGCCTAGCCTGACAGCTAGTAAAAGGAGAAAACCAGATGGTTTATTACGGTTAACCGACTCTGTTAAATGCCAGGCTGGCCGTGTGTGCCTGCAACGCCCAGTCCAGGAGCCAACTGCCATGTCCAGGACCGAGTAAAGCTAGCGGGAGTTAGCATGAAGGCTAACGACCGTTAGGAGCAGTTACTACCAAAATAAAAGCACTCTGAAGACAGGAAACTTAGATTTGCCATTTTCCTCACACTTTTGAGCGATTTAATGACCTAAAGTGTGTTCTTACATTACATTTTGTCGTTTTACAAGTTGTGATAATGAGTGAATTTCCCCTAAGGGCGCTCAGCGAAGTATCTTTTCTAATACGAAATAAAATGCCTTATTTATCACTTTTATAAAAGAGGATACAAGCCAAACAGAGTTAAGAATGGTTTTAATGAGTGTAATATACTTTATTGGTGGCTTAAATAATTTTATTACGATCTAAAGTTATGCAAATACAAATTATGTGACATGTTGATGTTAAAGTATTTTATGAATAGTAGGGTGGAAATGTTCATTAAAGTGCAAGGACAGATATTGAAAGTACGAATGAATTCCTTTTAAAATGCTGTAATTGTAAATTTGTTAGGAAAACAAATCAGCAACATGCATAAACATGTTATCAACTGCGACATGACATGTCAAACTCATACCCGACTACGAATTAGTCATGATATCACAGTTAATTTACTGACTAGGATGATTGTTTTCATAAATTCTATCCTTGAATTATTCAAAGTTATTGTACTAATTCGCAAACTGTGTGTTTATTTTGAGTTAAACCGGAAGTCTTATGTTAAAGTCCCTAGCTAGCTTCACGCTCGTGCTCACGGCTTTGATGGCTTCTCGCTGTCAAACAAATCCTCCCCCCGCCTCGCCTCACCTCTTTATCCGGAACCCACTGCGGCTCGTCCAGCGAGAAAGGGCTGTTGAATGCGCCGTTTTCCGGCACCATGCGAAGCCCGCTGGGGCTCCGGACTAGCTTCTTCCCATCAGGCACTGAAGACATTTTCCTTTAGCAGCGGTTTTGCTCTCCGGACTGCACGGACTCCCTCCGCCAACTCCTGCCTGGACACACCCTCTTTAACGATTGGCAGGGCGTTTAGCGTATCAAATCGTAGCGATAGTATGACGTTGTACGTTGTTTTGATTTTCTACATTCCAGTGAAGGAGAGAGAAAATGAAGATGGTTTATGCTAATCTCACACATCTGAATCTCGTTTTTAACAGCTGTTGCTTACAAAATATGTTTTTTTTCCCTGGCCAAAGCTATGGGCTTCCGGGGGCCCATAGAGGTCTCCAAACTCGTTGTGTTCTGTAAAGTTAAGCTGTGATAACCACATTAAACCTGAATAATAACCATTCTTATAAAAAAAATACAAGAAATAACTTGATTTATGCTTAAACAGAATGATGCCAGAAAATAAAGTAAAAGAAACGGAGGCAATTTTAAGAAAGAAATAATGAAATAATTGCAAAATGAATTTAAAGTGGTAAAAACTGGATACCAACATGCAGATATGGTTGGGAAATGGTGAAAAGCAGTCAAAAAGTGGCCATAAATTGTTTAACAGCAGCAAAAATAGGTTGAAGAGGCCAAAATTAGGGAAAAATGAAAAAAAAAAAGTGGCAAAAAGATGCAAAAAAAAAAAAAAAAAAGCCAGATAAGGTAGGGAGGGAGAAGAGGTTGAAAAGTGGCGTGTGTTAAATGGGCAAAAATGGGCCAAAAGGGGAAAATATGGGTTAAAAAGACAAATAGATAAAGTAGTAAACAAAGGTTAAAAAAAAGTTAAAGTACTAAAAAGGGTAAAAAAGTGGCAAAAAAGGTTTTATATAATGTAAAAAAGGTGGAAAATGGTGAAAAGCTGTTAGAAAGTGATGGAAAATGCCATGACATTTCAGCAAAACAACGTTAAACCACAAACTGCATCCATCACAACAGCATAGCTTCACTACATATATCAAATACCAGATTCAACATAAAAAACACACAAAAATCTCATAAATTTGACAATTTTATCCAAATATAGATCAGCTGTACAATATTATGCAGGACCAACATGACTATTGCTCAGGTACAAAAGAAACACAGTTGAACTAAACCTACATGTGAGACAAAGCAGCAGTTACAGGGAAGTAGTGTCACAAATATGCCAGTCACATCCAGGAACTTCATCCGTCTCTCCTATACAATTATAGAAATAGGTTTAATATTTTAAGTGGGCTACAATACTGCCATTTAGGAAGCATAAAGTCTTTAAAAACAGACAAACGAAGCTACACAAAGGTGGAAACACGGAGGACATGTAGCACATGACAGTCAATCTTGCTTTAAATTAAATTGTCAGTAAATAATTAGATTAAGGAGAATGGATATGCTGTGGAGCAGCACATGAGGACGCTTCAGTGATCAATCTGTTGCCATAGTAACCGGCCTTGTTATATTCAATAAGAAGCCCAGTTACCATCCAATTTTTTAATCAAATACAGGACAAATATGACAATATGAAATCATCTCATTTCATGTGAAATTGGGTAGATGCCCGATTGAAAATGTACAGAAGCCCTAAGAGGACACACATCCATACATTTCATTTAACTCAACAAAACAACCAGTTATTGGTGGTGGTGTAAAAATGTATGAACACATGTCCTCTTAGGGCTTTGGTAAATCATAAAAAAAAGAGAAAATATGTTCTATTTTTCACTAAAGTTAAGTATTTGGGGATTTTTTTTTACCCTAACCATATTTCTCTGCTGTAAATATTTAAGGCTAAACTGTCTAATGCTGGATTGTTAACAAGATTAGATAAGCTTAAAGTGAGAAAATGAATTACATAAAACCTTTTTTTTAAACTAAACTATATTAATACTTCCACATCACCACTCCATTCCACACCACACCCAAAAAACAAAAAGTAAAAATTTTAAAAAGCAAGAAAAGGAAAGATTGCGATAAATGTTACTGCTGTTATAAGATAAAGCGTCAACTAGAACTTTTCCTTAGAACATCAATAATTTACATTCATGTCATTAAAATCATTACAAAAATAGAGTTTTATATTGAGTGATATCAGGATTTCCTTCCCCGTCATAATCTGCATTAGAGAACAGCGAACGGTATGAGCAGCTTTAGTAATAAGTCAGGCAACAATGTTCAGAAGGCCTCAACAATGCACAAGAATGTAGTTAGATAAGTACAGCACAGCATGAAGACCTAAATACACACAGAAATAAAAGACTTTAAACACACTAAAGTAGGTTTGAATGTTTTACAACTGATTAATTTATTGTTTACACTTTGGGAAAATAAATTTATCAGAAAAAAACCTTGTCATTTATGGAAGCAAAAAAAGGCCCATTTCTTAAATCTTTATCAGTGTTTCCATAATACAACAGTTAAGTTAATAAAAGATGAAAAACTGAATGCAACAGATAAGTCTATTTTTAAAAGTATAATTTGCCTTGTCTGGTTGAATCTAAATAAAGCCAGGTAAAATATGTTGCAAATACTCGTACTTTCCAATACTTCAGTGCCACTTCTCTTCATTGACCACTGAAGATAAAAGAGGGACAGGACTTCTGATATTAGTTTAATCAGCAGGAGCTGAAATTAAGTTTTGTAATCTAGCAACTGTAGGCACTGATTGAACATTTCTGAAAGCTCTCCTCAAACTGAGGTTGTGAGCGTTGCTACTACACCACTAAAAGCCTCTAAATATTTAAATAATGTTCAAACTGATTTGCCTCCATATAAAATCCTTTCATGAATAACAATGACTTTGTTTCCTGTTGCATAAATGTCTTTTAATGTGGTACAAAAAGTCGCCTATCTTATCTCCATACAGCCTCAGATAATACTGAGTTATGTGCCTCGGTACTTGGTGGAGTCTCTGACAGTAAAAGGAAACAGTTTCCAAAAGCTCAAAGCAGATTGACCAGCAGACTGATCAACAGTCACCAAAAAGGAACCAACACAACTCTATTACATAAAAAAGACAACCTCACAATGACTTTGTCTAAATGGCTGCAGGCACAGATGGGAAATTCAAGTTAAATGATGATAGAAGTGATAGAAAAAAATAAAATCAGTAAAATGTTTTGGGATGGAGCCCTCATACATCCAATTCAGTTTTGGTTTTTAAATCAGTTTCACAAATGTTTTATCAAGATCATGACTGTGGGAGGAGGGAAACTTCTGCAAGACAAAACGTACATACTGCAGTGAATGCACCACTCACCTGCCCTGTTTGGATGTAAAGTATGTGTAATCTGAAGAAATTATTTGTTTCACTTGCCTGGTATATGAAGCACTTTTCCTCAATAAGAAATTGAATGAAATTGAACTGTTTACATCTGTGAAGGCCTGCCCACGTTATTGGCTGAACCCCTGATAAGCCCAGAGCATTGGCCCTCCCCAGTTATGATTTATTTTATTGATAATATCAATGCATGTGTGTCGGATCAGTAGCACTGGTGCTAGCATCTTGGCTAACTGTTACTTCACTTTGGAGCAGAGTGTGTGAAGCTATTATTGAGTTCTGATGTCACGTTTGTTAATTCGTGCCACTGTTTGTCCCTTTTCCCCACTGTATTTTCACTACTTTATGCGGCCATTTTTTGTGATGTTTTTTTTTTGCCACTCTTGGCTAATTTTTGGTACTTTTGTCCCGTTTTGCTACTTTTAATCCATTTTGACATTTTTTTTCCACTCTGTAACCCCTCCTCATGACTTTATCTGGCCATTGGTGCAACATTTTGCCACTCTTGATCCATTCTTTGCCCCTGTTAACCCATTTTTTAAACTTTCCTCCAATTTTTGCTATTCTTTAATCCCTTACCACAAATTTATCTGACTGTTATTGCAACCCTTTTGCCACTCTTTAACAAATTTTATGCTTTTTCCCCTTTCTGCCACTCTTAAACCCCTTTCTCTATTTTATCCAGTCATTTTTGCAATATTTATGCCCCTTTAACCCCCTTTTGCTATTTTATCTGGCCATTTTTGCAACATTTTCACCGCACTCAACCCACTTCAGAGACTTTTTGACCCCTTTTTTCCTGCTTTATCTGTCCATTTTTGCAACATTTTTGCCATTTTAACCCATGTATACTACTTCAACCCATTTTTGCAGTTATTTAATTATTTTATCTTCAAGTTGTCTCAGTTCCTCCTATTTTATTTTCAGACATCTTTACGTTTGTGCACATCATGTCTTAGCTATAAGGTCTTTCCCAGTGGTTTAGTCCAGTGTGCCACCTACATTGTTAACATTACCAAAAAAGGAAAATCTGTTTTAAAGTAATGTAAAGTAATGGATATACTGTACTTTCGACTAAAATGAATAAAATCATTTTCTGTTGCTTTGGTAAGTTTTACTTTTCCAGCTAAATATAAAGCATGGTTATCACATCTTAACTTTATAATAGACCAGGATTTTTCTTACCTTTTTGGGCCCCCCATTTGGCCGGGCCCCAGAAAGCTCTCCCCTTTAACCCCTCCTTATTGACGGCCTTGCATCTGTCTTTATTAGACAATACTTAAAATGCAAGATTCAGGCTTATTTGTTTTTTTTTTTAATTCATGACATAAAAGTTACGTGTTTGTGTGTATACATGTACACTCACAGACCACCCTATCAACTATAGTGTATGTTCATCTGGACATAAATGCAAGTACCTGATCAGCCAATCACATGGCAGCAACTAATTCATGACTTAAGCTCAAACTGAGCATCAGAATGGAGGAGAAAAAGGATTAAAATAACTTTGAAAGAGATCAGTGAGTGTTTATGTAGAAATTTAATCAATATGATGGAAAGTTTTATAGATCACCACAGGCAGACACAAATATTTTTCAGTGATTCTGGCCCTGACCTGCACCGATAGTGTTCATCTTTAAAGAGTGATTACTGGCGCAGCAGTAAGAGTTATTTATATTTAATGTTTTAAAAAGCATTATTGCATGTAAACTTTATCCTAAAAGGAAGCTGAAAACAAATCTTATATGTTGGAACATTTGGTCTGATTTTTATAAATTCAAAGATTTTTTATAAACAAAGAACGCTGTTGTTTGAAAATGAAGAACTTCCTTTATTGAGAAGCACTGATACCTCTAATGTTTTCCAGACCAAAGAAAAGAGCAAGTGTATCAGTGTGCACAAACACAGAGTATAAATATGAATATGTAATAATACCATTACAGCTCTGATGTTTATTTTGAAAGTTTTATTTTCATTTGATTTTCCTCCTCCAGTTAAACAGTCTGCTGTAGTTTTATCGTCCTCATTTATGTAAAAATATCCCCTCATTACAAACATGGTTCCAACTTTGCATACCTGCTCAAATGATAGGAAGCTAAATTCATTCTGAAAAAAATCATCAATGCCCGATGAGTAAGAGTACAAGGATTTAAGCCTGGTATCAGCCCTGATGCTGATACTAGTGTCAGTGCATTCCTCGTTTTTATAACTGATGTTTCAGTATTTACACCAAAATTTAGTTTGTAGTCTTTTTTGAGTTGCTGTTATGTGGACATATTTTTATTCCAAAAATTACATCCAGTTTAACTCTAAGATCAGTAAAATTGTTCCAGTTAAAACAAAACTCTGGGTTTACAAAATAAATATTTACATTATTGTCAAACTCTACCTCTAAACTATTTCTAGGAGAAGCACTCCCTTTTGCTGCAAAAGAAAAATACATTTTATATTTGCATTAAACTCTCAGGAGTTACTGTTGCATGAAAATAACTGCCTCTAAACTATATTAATCTGCACTTTTTGGTTGATTTACTTCACTAGAACCCACACAATAAAGTGTAAAAACTAACATCCTAAGCAGAAACACGCTGCAACAGTTCTACGTTTAGAGTGTGGAGTGGTGTTTGCGGTGCAGTCAGTGTGAGAAACTAAAAGCCTCAAACCTGAGTGTGCCTCTCAGCCTTCATGTGCCAAAATGTCAAAGTCCTGCTCCATTATTTGTCAGCCTCAGTATTCATATAAACACAGTGCCGCTATTATCAAGGCTTTATACAGAAAGACACAAAGAGAGCAGCAAAAAGGACGGAAACAATAAGTCAGCATTTACCAAATGTAAACATAAAACTCCAAACATTAAAAGCAAAATCTTCAACCAACGCAGGACGGAGCATTTTAGAGATTCTGGTGCACGTCCTTTCAACAGGTTTCCAATGATTTTGCCATATAAAGTTAACATTTAATCCTGATTATTAGGCTGCAACATATCAAACCATAAAGTACATCAACTGTTATTTATCCTGCCTGACAAAATGTGTGCATCTTTTCTGTACTTCCATTGGAAACCTGCAGGGAGAACGCAGAGCTAAGCTACTGTCCGGGTCGGCCTACGATGAGACGTCATCACTGGACACGTTTTCAGCAGAGATGGTAGTTTAAACATATAAGAAGCAGAGCAGGCTTGTTATTTTACACAGAAAAACTCAAATATTGGGAAATCAGTGTGCCTTATTTCAAGTTAAATTACCTTATTAAACTAATTTAAACCATATACACCTAGTATGTCAAGATAAGAAATCTTAATTTAAGGTTACATGACTTATAGACAAGAATGATGCCTGAACTGCAAGTAATAAGTAAAAAATATCGGCCAATCTGCATTAAAAATGTTATAAAACTGGAGCTCCACTCTGCTTTTGCCTTCATTTAAGCAATAGTACAGCATTAAATATTTAAAGAGACAGTCATTCATACAGTACAAGCACATACAAAATAAAAGATATACAAGTATGAGATTTACACACTCAAACATACAGCAGGCTACTGTATGTTCATATATTCTTCTTGTTCCTCGATATGTATGGATTCAGATAAACATCTCCAATTCCCCTCTATGAGCACAAACCTTCAAAAAGTGCAAAGATACCTGTACAGTGAGACCTCGGTGGATGTACGCTGAAGAATAATTAGATAAAAAGCTTTCACACAGAGAAGTTTACAGTGAGAAGGGTCTGAAGTTTGTGGACAGGAGGCCTTTTCTCATGAAGTCCCTCCATCCAGGAGCCAGGGTCCGATAAAAACCTTCAATGCGCCAAGTCGGTGTGGCTGGCACTCAGGTCACGACTCTTTCTCAGACGATTATTTCGTTCCTGAGGAGAATCAGAGAGGAGTTAGATAAAGAACTGAAAGGTGAAGTCTAAAACCAAGCCAAGGATTGATTTTCAGCTGAAAAAATGTAGAAAAGTGAAAGATGTAATTGGGAAATATTTCTATGGAGTTGCAGGTTATGCTTATAAAATGTCTCTTCAGAATACGTTGATACAATCTGTAATATTTTAGACAAAATATTGATTCTATATGCTGTCAGATTGTATGCTAAGGTTCAGAGGTGGTTTAAGTAATTTGGAGGCAACAGGCAAAGACTAATAAATGAGACCCTTCCTCATCTAGCTAAAAGCAATCATAGGAAGTAAATACATTTACAAAACATCTCTTTTCAGGTAAGATAACAAAGCCAGATAACTACGGGAGAAACCCAAATCTGACAGAAATCAACTCAAGGAGCATCATAACCCAAAATCACCGCATCGTAATATTCTAACACGAACCTAGTTAAAGTTCAACTTATCTCATGGTATGACTTGATATGAAGACATTTGGGGCTTTTTAAGGACTGAGGAATGGTACTTTTTGATAACCAAAATCTACTTAATAGCAACTTTATTCAATCTTTTCCCCTTATCTACATTCAAGATGACATCTAAATCATAAAAAGTCATGTTATACTTCCTCTCTGATGAGCCTATGACTACATCTTGAAGTTGAGGCCTCTTTGAGTATGTGGCTCAGACAATTTTTATTGGATTCAGGGATAAGAAATTTTTAAAGTAAACCAGAGAAAATGGATTTATACAGAATCTTTAGGTCTAAAAATCAAGTTTTGCGTAATATCTTGGGTTACACAATAATTAAGATGGCCTTTGAGGCTATCAGATTTTAAAATAGCATAACCAACTCTGAGAACCCTACATAGTGACCTTTACTGGGACTTGACTTTATTAAACTTATTAATTCTGTTACCTTCATAATTCACTCTACAGTATTCTTGTACAAACTGCTTGTCACTGAATTAAGTTTTCTGTATGGAAATTTACTTTTAATATCTTATTCAAGTTGTGAATATGTTCTATGATGTGCTAACTAAAAGCAATTCATGATTAGAAACAACGGTGCACATTGTTGTAGCCTACTTTCACCATCACAGTGAAGAAGTTTCTGCTTACCTGTAGGTTATTCAAACGTGCTTTATAAATAAAGTTGCTTTTGCTAACCAGAACTATCTTTACTGTCAAAAAGCGACTAAAAAATCAAAGGTAAATCTTAAAAATTTGCTATGAAAATCGAATTCATACACTTATATCCTCCATCAGCAGGAAGCTAGCAAAGTGGTTAGAGAGTTAAGCTAACAGTCAGGAAGCAGAGAAAAAGGTCAAACTAGAAGATTTAAAGAAAAACTCGCAATGTTGACTTTAATTTAAATGTAGATAGCAGTACTTTATTACATAGTCTACCTACAAGATAACTGCTTTTTTTTGGATAGAAGTCGTCAGGAAGCTTGAGAAAGTCAGCTAGACTTTCACAAAGTCAAGCTTAGATAGCTAGCTAGCTAGGTCGTCATTTTTGCTAAGGTCTCAAAACTGCGTCATTAACTTGTTGAACAACTTTCACACAGCTATCTCCATAAAATTAACATTTAATAGTATTTTCTTTATTAAAAAAACAAACAAAAAAACCCTTAATCCTATTTTGTTGACCAGAACTGACAGCTTGCAAAAGTAAAAAATGTTTTAATATAGGTACAGCTAACAGTTAATCCAGTTGTTCATTATATTTACCATAAACTACTTCTAAATGGCTGAAGCTCACCATTACATACACCAAAACAAGAATTATTCACTGGAAATACTCTGCTAACCTGGTATAATTATGGAAGCAGTCAATAGGCTGTTATCTATTAATTTAAATAAACCTGAACTGTCTTTAGACATTACAAATGCTTTTCATCAACGTCTGTTATCATTAGAAATTATAAATCTATTCTGAAGGAAACTTTAATAGTAGTGAACTTCTGTTGTGTGTTATTGCCTACAGAATGTATGGAAGATGATATGAACTTAATGACAGTCATACAACATGTATTAGAATCTCTGCTGGTGATTGTGTGTTGATTAGTCAGCATTAAGATGGTGTGAAGTTAGTGAGTGAGTCACACTGATGCTGTTATTCAGCACGAACCGGTTTGTGTTAAATCTAATAAGGAAAACACTGAAAATTGGCACCAATACAAATAAACAGAAGGCCTTTTAACCAAGATTATTGTGACAATAAATGGTATGAAAGAAAAGAACAAATCAAACAATATCTGCAGGAAAGATTTGGGGTGTTTGTTTTCAACCCGCTTGGTAAACTGGGTAGGTGGTAAACAGTGTTTTTGCTCTAAATGTCCGAACTCCTGAGCAATCAGCCAAGAATGTTTTAATATTAAAGGTGCAGAGTGTAACATTAAGCCAAGTAGCATTTAGCAGAACAAACTTGGTCAAATGACACAGTATTTATAAGCAGGCCTGTCTAAACAGGTGTTTAATCACATGAATGAATATAAGATTGTTTTATGTTTATTTACTTGGTAAAAGCCTTTTATTCAGACCCTTGATTTTTTTTTCATTTTGCATGTTTCTACAGTATCAGAAAGGGAGCAAAAACAGATGCCCTAATAAAGGCATTTTAAATTATTGCTCAATCTGTTGGTAACTTTTTGATCTACAATAGGGATTGATGACTAAAAGAGCCTTATTAATGTATTTTCTAACTTCCATAGGGCCAAATTTTTACAAATTAAAGGACACTCTCAATATAACAATCAGAATTAACTTCATTTTTATATTAAGAACAAATATGTAGCTCTAAAGGCACTTTATTAGAGAATACATTTATATTTTTAAGTCAGATAAAAATAACAAGTACCTGATTTAATCAGCTGAACACAGAACTTAAGCCAATTTATACAGCTTTTTTATTGCATTTAACACAATACTGGTTATTTTAGTTATTTTTCATGCATATCTGCCTTTTTCTGCATTTAACGATGCATATAAAAGAAATTCACTGAAAAATAGGAGCCAATTATATCCCTTACAAAGAACCTGACACATAAAAATAATCAAAGATAATCATAGAAATGTCTATTTTTCATGTTTTCATAGCAGATAGTTTTCTACATGTTTGCCTCATATTTGAAAAGCCCAGTCTGAGAGCAGTTTGCATTTTTGCAGAAAAACAAAAAATGGTAATTCATAGATGATAAAACAGTTTAAAACTTTATTTTGGCCAAAAATCATGTTTGAAATGGTTTCCTAACTGCTACAGTTAAAGAATGCTCTTTAAAAGCATGAGCAGAGAACATTATAATGTTATTGTATGTGTCCCATATACTTTACTGGGTACTTGTCTTTTAACAGAAGGACTGGGGGTGTTTTTTTTTTTTTGGTGTGGTTGAACTTTATTAAACCACCAGCAGTAACACCAGCAGGGTTAAAGTCAAACAGACCCTCTGCAGACACTCCAGTTCCTCATACTCAGTCTCCTTACTTGGTAGTGGTCACTGGCAGCCTTGTCCGCCACGTTAAGAACCCCCAGAGAGCTGGCTCGCTTCATGCTGCACCCAATGTGACATGCAAGGGGGAGGAGGTGGTGGTGGGGGTGAGGGGGGGTGGAGAGTCAGGTGTGAGGATATTAGCTCAATGGAAACGGTGGGAGGTTAAAAACACTGGTGATATTTTCACACAAAGGTTAGTCCAACAAAAAAAACTCTTCATAATTAAACTTTCTCCCATTCTGTCAAAGAAATTCAGCAACTTTCTGGTACCACTTTCTGAATTTATTGTTCATTTTTGACTTTGTCTTCATTGCTCTTTGCTTTCTAGGAATAAAAATTATTTATGAATACTTGTGCTATTATTACAAACTTAACCATTTATTTGTAATTTACAAAGACTTAAAATAGTCTTAAGTTGTAGATTTGATCACCTTTTGGCTTCATTTAAAACTTTTCTATTGCTTTTAAGAAGGGATGTAACCACAGACTCGAGCCTGTCACAATACTGGGTTCATGCTACATTTTGTTCCAGGCTGTTTTTCATCCTTATCAAATTTTTACAGAGACATGAAATTAAAACAATTAACAAACAATTTAAATTACTGGAAACTAAACATGCAAAACATCATGCACTTGTCCCTTAAACCTGATTTATGCCTCTGCCTTGAAGTGTGCATCTTTTCAAAAATTTAACTATGCATCAAAGCAATGCAGATCACAAGCTCTGACTGATCTGCTGATCAGCACCAGTGACTTTCAGTCCCTGGTAATGTTTACCGGCATGTTGATCGTACTCTACAGTGAGTCCTGTAGCCGGATGAAGGTAGACAAGAGTCTTGTATTGAGCTGAGGCTAGCTTAGTCCCTTAAATAAATAAAAAAATCCACATTTGTCACAAGCATGTTTTTTTTATTGAAACCTTGTGGGATAAGTGACTAAGTAAAGACGAGCCTTTCACAGACAAGCCTGTGCTACGAAAACGGCTCATTTATGTTAGAAGTGGTAGCTAGCTCCTATTTGAGTGCCAGTTTCCTTTCCTCCACCTTTTGTCGTTATTCAATGCACATTTAAAAAAGCCAAACTGTGACCAAGTAAAGAGCTGGGAGCCGATCAAACAGCTCTACTGAGCTGAGCAAAAATGATCCAGATCTCTAAAAGCGATCACCCATCCCAACAAGAGAGGCTGGAGCTGAGAAAACACGAGTAAGATCAGAGTTTAATGTGCAAAACCATGAAAAAAACTGTAAACTGGACCACTTTGTGGAAATGGACCCTATATAAGTATTGTGTGACACCACTTGTCCAAGCTTTTTTTTTTAATTACTGCCTGCTGCTGTTTCTCTGTGAGTTTTTTAAACTTAAAAAAATCTCTGAATAATTCATAACATATGGGACACAAAAATAGTTAAAGAATTAAGAAAGGCTTTTTTTGGGCTTTGAACGCTTGACATAGTTTCATCACCTTTTTGGTAGCATTTATCTATCATCATCTGCAAAGAACCTAACCACAGCGATGCACAAGTATGTGATGCTTACAATAGCATAGACTGCTATGGCATAGGCTCAACACAAGAAGCATAAACCAGGTTTTATTTAGTAGTAAGTCCTCATCTCTACCTACTCATGATGAACTAAACAAGACAAATGCAGATAGCACCCCCTGCTGGTAAAAACTAAGTATTGCAATATATATGTTTTTTGTTAAATTGATTTCAGTTGTGCACATTTGTATCAAGTTTAAATTTTATAGCTTCGGTATTGTTACATCCCTACTTTTAACTATTTGTTTACCAGTTAGTTTAACTTTTACAAAACCATCTCAGAAAGTGGTACCAACAATCTAACCAAAGAAATATGTAACAACCTTTTTCATAGATAAATGTTGAGTAGTGTAAGTTGTTATTTAAGTGTCAGTAACATCCATGCAAACACCAAGAATCATGCCTGGGCAAAACTTTGACTTGATATTGAGGCAACGCTGCAGAAAAATGTCCATTCTAACAGTCACCACTATGCAGGAGGATCAGCTCTACCTCAGAGTGCAGGAAGACAAAATGACTAATGAACACTTATCTTTACTTGAAAGGATTTTTTTCTCTTATTTTTTGAAATGTGCAAATTAATTTATTCCCAGAATGATGGGTAATTATTCAGGAAGAAATCCTAGCAATTTCTGTAATTGCACTGTCAAATATGTTTAACATTGAACTTATTAAATTCCAACTGTGACATGCAACCTCTGTATATTTTGCACTCATATATTTTAATATTTGTTAGTTCAATTTTTTAAAGCATGCAAAGCACCTGAAAAGCTTCGACTTGACTAAATGGTAAAAATATAAAGTATGCAATGCTTTTCTCAAGTTCTCTTTGTTAATCTGTAGTAAACTGTGAGCTCATATTTGAAACCTGCAGGGGGAGCAGTCTCCCCATCTTTTCAGCATCTATGCAATGAAATGGACACAAGAAAAAAAAAATCAAATACAAACTAACTTATATTCTGATGCAGCTTGTCTTAACCAGTACCACATTTTCCTCCCAACAGTCTCAATGATAATTTTTTATTAAACATTGTGCCAGATTCTGAAACAATTCCTGCTCTGGCTTTTTTTCCAAAGAAAATTTCAACATTTTCTCTAGAAATCACAGCCTCTTTCATGAAGTGCTGTCCATTAAATGAAGCAGAATATCTCGAATTTTACATGTTGAACTTTTGTACACCAGCAGGTCTTCTAATAACTTGTTAAAATGGACATTCTTGCAGTGATTTAACTTCACTGTCAGCCAGTCATTCGCTCATGATGATGATGATGATGGTGTCATCATGTGCATCATCTTGAGGGGCCAAAGAAGAGAGCAGCATAGAAAAGAAAAAAGAAACCAGTGAGCACACAGACGAGGCATGCAAGTCGACATTCAAATGAAAAAATTTATTCATAAATAAAAATTCATCACAGCATTAAATTCTAAACACAAACAGCCATGCAGACACGTTCATTTTATCCAGAATAAAATTCTCAAAGAAAATAATAAAATCCACAGCCAAGTAAAAGTGAACTATATTTCAAAACATTTGAAATAAATAGTCCAAAAGCCACAAAATGCAATAAATATGTAACTATTAGTGGTTTGAACCAGAGCAGTAAATGAGCTCCACAGGCGTAACAAGCATAAAGGCATTTCAAAAGCAGACATTAGTTTAGTTTGACTGCAGATAATTCACTGCACATCACCCATCACAGCACGAGAGTGAAAGAACTGCAGCATTTTCCATCTCAGTGACACATTTCTGCTCACACACTGTTTACTGCACAGGTAGAATCACCTCTGGGTTTCTGTTTCATCACGGCTATCTAAAAAGGTCTTTAAAATGATGCATGAAGACCACTGAAAGATGAAAAGTTGGAGAAATCTTGGAACATTTTCAGATTAAATTCATAATGTAAGCAGAATAAAAGAAGGCTTTGATCTGTGTGCTACTTTTTTATTTGCAGAACAAACCAGCAGGTCTTAAATCTTTCAAGGGAACACTGTTCATGACCACCTATTAATCTTATTAAAACCACATCAGCGTCTTTCCTTAAGGATGCATGAGACTGGATTTTTGCTGATTTTCAAGTACATCGATATTTATAAATTTATTATAGCTGACACGGATATATGAATGGAGATCAGTCATAAAACTGCAGTCCGTAAAACACACTTTAGAGATGAAGATAAGGACAAAGTAGATTTTTACATTTGGAGAAAAACTGAGAAATAGATAGAAATGTAGGCTGCCATTGTTGTGCAGTGAACTCCAGGTAGAGATGTCCACTGGCTTCATTGATCTTCTTCCCACATCATCAGTATGATACTGGCAGATAGGAAAATTTCTGCTGATATTCTGGCTAGAAATATCTGCCTATATCAGCTGTAGTTATTGGCCATATGGACAAATGGTTAGAGGAGTTTAGGGTGGACCAACAGATCTAGATCAGCTGAAGACTTTATTCAGTCATCCTCATTCTTTACACTTTAAAGTGTGTTTTAAGGACTGAAATCTTTTATTTTCAATTTGTTTATTTCCCAAACTTTAAATCATGTATTTTAAGGACTGAAGTTTTCTGAACTTGATTTAAATATCTGTATTGGCTTAAATTAATTTCTAAAAATATCAGCAAATATTGTCCTCTCTAACAAAACTGCACACAGGTTAAAATCAAAAAGACTTCAATGACTACACTGCAGAGGAAAAGGGAACAATGCAATCATCTGGAGGCGCTTCCCAGAGTGCACTGCACAATAATAACAGCCTTAATGTGATTTTATTTTTGATTTTTTTCTCCAAAAGTAGAAATCTGTTTTGTTTCTTTTTACAACATACATATTTAAGGCACTATTATTAGTCTAATAAAGTCAACATGACTTAAAACACACTGTTCATTTAAGTGTTGCTCTTCCTATAAAACCATAGCCGTGATGAAATCGCAGAGATATTTTTCAAAACACTTTTTGTACTTTTTGAATCTGCACTAAAATACAGCTTAAAGTATTTTTCTTTGAAAAATGATGACTTTTCTCTATTTTGTCATTTTTAAAAATTTAAACAGTATTTTTTTCTGAAAGTATCAAATTGGTAAAAAAACAACTTTCATTTATTTTTACTTAAACCAATGCTCTTTGTTCCCATAAATAGCATTTTTTCCTTAAATGGCCTTTGCCCCCTCTTTAAAACACTTTTTAACTTCTTAATAACCCTAATACCAATCAGAGAACTACTTTTTCTTCAAGTGTTTTTTTTTAATTAACACATCTTCCTTCCCAACATTTTATTCAGTTCTTCATAAAAATTGTCACTTTATTCTCAGATAATCTGATGTAAAATGTATTGAAGTTTTTGTCAAAATGTAACAACTGGTTTTATTACCAAACAGTGAAAAAATAAGTATGTACAGAAGCATATTCACTCACATAATCATAACGTTATCTTTATCTTATTGACATATCTGTCACATAGCAAAGGTGACTTCTATGTTCTTCAAAGTCTAACAACTTTCTTCCAAAAGTTTTTTTCATCAGGATGTTATAACTCTCTCTTTTCCTTGTTCTGAAAAATAATACTATATGCAGACATTTCTTCTCAGTTTCCTCTAGTGGCCCTAAAACTCTGAAAACCAGACTAGCTGATAGGAAAGTTGAACATCGTACAGCAGTGTGAGATCAGAAATGTGAGCCAATGAGATGGAAAATTTGGATAAATGTGTTTGTTTGAGTAAAAGCTCCCGCCATCATTTCATGTGCAAACAGCTTCAGAGTTTCACCTCATCACCACCAGAAAAGCAGAGCCAATCCCTTCTTTTGTTTTTGGTTAGTGCACCAACCGCCGAGCTGAGGTTTGGAGGGCCGGCTCGTTCCTCCGGGCCTCCAGTGCATAAAGTGAGAGTCACCTGTAGGGTGGGGGGGCGTTCAGGTGTCTGTTGCTATAGTTACCCGGGGTTTTTGGGCTCGCTGTCTCTGGGGCCACCGCCTTTCAACTTGCGGACGAGTTTCTCGCTGCTACGGCGGATCGACGCTCGCAGTTTGCTGAAGGAGCCGCTCCTCTTCAGCGAGCCTGAGCCATCCTGATGGGAAACGTCACAGCGTTAAAGTCATTCATGAAAACAAGGAGGGCGTTTACAGGATGTACATTAGCATCAGACCAGTGCACTGATTCACTAAATAACAGGCCTGAGTCCATAACGGTATTTTTTTAAGTGCTGGCAGTGCTCACTTTCAATACAAAACCAGTGTAGTCCAGCATTTTGAGCTCTCTAAGCTGAAAAAGTCCAACTTTTGTGTCATTATACTCACCAACCAATCAGAATCAAGGCAGGACGGGACCTTTGAGATCACCTTTGTAAACAATGATGGTGGAGGAGAAAATAATCTGACTCATCTTTTTAAGGAAACAATTTTTAAGTCTAAAACTTTCCTGCTAATATTAGGACAGGGCTCCTATGAATTGTTTTCTTGGTAATATTTAATTAAATAACTAAAAAATTAAACTCACAGCTATTTCAAAAGACTTCATGGATACAGAAGAGAGACAGAAACCAACTTTCACAACCTAACAACAGTAAATGTCTGTAAGAAGTACCCTGACAGCAAGGTCTTGGGTACTGCTAGCACAAAAAAGCAGTTATGGACACAGGCCCTAAGACCTTTAAAGATCCAACTTATTCTTGTTTGAATCTAATAACCTCACTCAGAAGTGCTAATCAGTTGTAAAAGCTGAGTGAAACCCACTGTATTTTTAGGACCACATTATGTCAAATTTGCCAGTTCAATAGTCAAGCTGTTGCACATTTAAAGGTTGCAGGTATGAGTCTCTGAACACTGGTCTAACACCAATATACACATAAACATCAGTGCACAGCTGCAAAATGCAAAGTCTCATGTACATACGAAAAGCAGTAATGCAAGTGCACATTCAAATGCAAACATGTAAATGTACAAAATCAGTGATCTGTGAATTTTATTTCTACTCAGCGCAGTGTTTCAAATCCCTTGGTGGACCCACACAGACTAGTTCCTTCATACAGCTCCAAATTACACCTTAATCTGTGGGCAATCTGAAGAAAGTGACCTACCTTCAAACAGAGCACGGCTCTAATAAGATGGAAAATATCTAAAAAGAAACCTATGATATTGAAGTGGACCAGCTCCTTTAAATGTCCTAAATTAAATAATTCAACATAAACAGGTGTTTAGTGAAAGGGAGTTCAGCCTTGATTATGTGAGAATTTCTCAGTAGCCAGGTAAGTTCTGTGTTTTCATGCCTCAGACCTCGCTCAGGTTAAAAGGAGTAGCCACGATAACATGATGACTTCGAACTAACAAACCAATCCTTCGTTTGCAAACCTCACGTGAAAGTTTAATGGGGTTAAGATAAGTACTCATGTTGTAAACTGACAAACCCCCACTCTAGTGGGTCCAACACCTTTGAAACTTCTCTTCCACTTTTTCTTCTTACTTACCTGTTGACAGTAACACCGGTGTGTACAGATAAACACATTAAATCCTTGTGTGAAATAATGCAAAAATATTTGTATAACACATCGTCATATCCTGGTTTCATCAATTGTTGACACATTTAAGCTCAACTGAACTCACATGGTTTGATCTGTTTTATAAGTTCAAAATGTGCTGTCATGAAAGTGGCCTACTGGCTGCATTTAAATCTACCATAAATCTATATGAAATGCCATGTGCCTTTTTCCTCTCTGACCTCTTGTAGATGTCTGGAACACCTCCATCTGCGAGCTCCTACACTGAGCTAATGTCAACTTATAAACAAAAAATCTAATTTCAAACAAACAGAAAAAAAATATCTGCAACTCACATTATTTGTGTGGTGGGATCATGTCTTTCATTCAGTAGGTTAAAAATATTGGCTTGCTAGTTCCACAAATATTACAAAGCACTGACACAGCTTAAAGGAGTGATACTACTTAGATGTGTGTCTGTGCTTGTGCATGTAAGATAGGGCTGGTTCCTGTGTGATTTTTTTTATGCTTTTGTTTGTCCGCATGAAGGTCTGTGTCCCTGTTGGAACAACTGGAAAACTGGACAGACTTTTCCTTGCAGGTTGTTTTTATGATGATACTAACCGTTACCTTATGTCTCTAAAACAACCAGTATCATTACATTCTGATGTTATTCTAATTTGTGATTAATATTATTTACTAGTGACTAGTGGTACCGCCAGCTGCACCTGTTTCCAAGGGGTCATCAACTACATGTGGTGGCTGGATAGCTCAGTGGTTTACATCGCTGACTTCAGTGTGGGAGATTTAGAGTTTGTTTACCAGTCTGAGCGCATTCTTTGGTCTAATAACATATCATTGTAATGGTTTTGGATTGTCTTTTAAATGTAGGTAATTTTTAGGCACTGCAGCATTAACAGTGAGATCAGTCCCTACCCTCTGTATGAGGTTGGGGGTTTAAATCCCAGTCAGGACACAAGTATCCAGTGTGGGTCCTCAGGTGAGGTCTTCCTGCCATTAACACCCATCCCAGATGTACAGTATGTTCCTTTAGACAAAAGCCACTGCTAAATGACATGGTAACATTCTAACTATTAGCTATTTCTGTGTCTGTCATGTTGCCGGTTTGACACTGTTATGTTGAGTTTAGATGGTGAAAAACGTGTAGAACACAAGTCTTTTGTTTTGATTCTCAAGCAGGGAAAAAAGCACTGAAGTGGAAAGTTAACACTGAAAACTTCAGATTTAATCAGGAATGGGCTGATAAGTGTTTATCATGCATAATATTTTCTAATAATAGCTGAAAGGTGGATTTATGTAAAAAGGATCAAATGTTAAGCCATTCCTTATAAAACAGTTTCAATATCAATCCTTATTTGGGTTGATTTCATAGCTTAGGGGTTTAAAGACAAAAGATGCTCTAAAAAACACAAAACCTTTTATCATCTTCACATTTTCTGAATATAATAAACTTTTGGGGGCTGAATGGGGAGCTTAGAGGGTCTGATACTGCCCTCAAGCAGCCAGCTGTTAATCACTGCTCTACTTATTTTTCTGAGAAAATGAAACTATATCTTTTTTACCTAAAATTTTCTGTTTCTGAGTTAAAGCTTTGGTTGCATCCAGTCATCAGTGTCATGATGTAAATACATTTGAAGGTGTATGATTGGTGTGAAAATGGACACAGATCAAGCGTTATAATATCAAGCTAGCTGTGTTGGATTTAATTTGTATTGTGTCGGGCAGAATTTAAGAAGAATAAATGTGTAAATAAAAATGTAAACATTTTTCAGGCTTATGGCATTGAAAAGCACCTTCACAGTGAAGCTTGTGTCTAATAATGCTAGCACTGCTAGTATTTATAGTGAAGCAGAAGGCAGTGGCCAGAATGTTTATGATGAAGTTCAGGATGACAGGCAAAGTGTCCTGATGAACAGTCAGGATAATGTTATAGATGTGGATGCTGTTCTACAGGAGTTTGATGTGACACAGAGATTTCTTACAGGTAGAGAAGCCATTTGATTTGATTTTATTATCTGGATTTTTCATTGTTTACAGTGACAGATAAGTTTTGCAGATTTTTTCTCACTATCGTCTCTTTTCTTTGCTTTTCTTACAATTATTTTTCCCCAAATAATGAAATCAAGAGCCTTCTGATGGTTCGACAGACTTCTACTTCATGTTTGGAGTACCTTCAGTGGTATATAATAGGCTGAACTGATTCTATTAGATAGCTTTTAAGGCCAGTTGTCTATGTGTTGTTTATCAAAGTTTTGGTGTGATATATATATATGCAGAGTTAGTGCGTGCACATGGGAACCAGCAGGTGTCTGTCATGCTCTGGAGTGGTTATTGTGAATGCGCTGAAGCTTGAAATCTCGCTGGCATCCCTGCCTCTGACCTTGGCAGGGTTTCTCTACTAAAATCACTCTTTTAATCTAAATGCAACTTTCGTTTCCATGTGACAAAGAGTAAAGAAGAACTAATGCAAGTGCTGAGAGGTGTTAATGTTACGAGCTGACTCAGTTATAAAAGCACACAGAGAAAAGAGAGGAACACACACAAAGAGGCGACAGGCACAGGTTGAGGTGAGCAAAGAGTTTAGGTTTTATTAGAAGTTAAGAAAGACAAACTGTAAGATGCACAAACAGGACGGGACACGCAGAAGATTATTAGCAGGAGCAGAGATGAGGAGACTTCTATAATCCCTAAATTTCAAACAAATGCAACATAGTTCACAGCAAACCCTCTGAACCCACCCGACCCACCCCTCATTTATTCAGACATCTATATACAGAGATATACAGAAGGTAAACAGGCTGGATGCACAATGTTTAAGCTTGTGAAGACAATGTCTTCACTTCTTTCCTTTAAAATTTGGATTTTAAGAGGAAAAATCTCGTGTTTTATCCATACATCCTTTCTTTTAGCATTTCAACACATCATGCATGAATCCTGTTACCGTTAAAGTGTTAAAGTGTCCTCTCATTGACATCAAAACAGTTTAGTGTGATATCATTGCGTACAGATGACACAGAGCGACACACTAATGACTAAAACTCTAAAACCCACAGAGCCACAATCAACGGAGCTCTCGATCATGCTGACGAGTTTATCTTTTTACGAGATGTTATTTACAGCATGTTGAATCACTATGAGCTTTGAGTCACCACTAATGAGTTTAGATGTAAACGCTGAGATAAACTGAGAGGAGAACAGAGGACAGAGAGACCTCCACAGAGAGAGAAGACAGAGAGGAAGGAGGCTAGAGTCTGAACGTTTAACTCTGAACATTTTATACCAAAAGACATGAACTGAAAGTTAAAGGGGGTCATTTTTGTGTGCTAAATCAACTCTGACCTCAGTAGTGCCTAATCTGATTTATATTTTGTATATATGTTTAATAGTACATCGTAGGTTCTTGTTACTCGTTGACCTTTAAAGATCCAGTAAAGGCAAGCAACATTTTCACATTCCAGCAAAGTTTTGGCAAAAAAAGGTCAAGACTGTGGTTGCTCTGAATTTGTTTTCCATCATTTATTTTTTATCCTGTACAGGTAGAGGCGACAGCCTGTATTGGTTTGTTATTAAAAAGCTACACTAAACAAGGGAGGGAGAAATGAAGTTGTTTCAATATGACTGAACACGCATGACACCATGCTTTATAATTTACATATTCTAAATTTTTATGTAGTCATTACATTTTTCTACTCTTTTGCTTTCTCATCCATTTAAACAATGTAAGTCTAACTTTAAATATTACATTTCTTCTACTTAAATCTTTCTTTTCAAGCAAACTTTTCATATATACCTACAAAAACCTTTTTGGTGTTTCAGATTCATTTTAAAATCTTTTTCAAAAATCATTTTCCAAATTTGTGCTCCAAGAAAGCAAGTAATACAATTCCATGCTCAGGCTGATTAGGAATGAGTTAGTGCTTGGTCCAGGTCAAAATAGACAGAGTTATGTTTGACAACTAAGAGAAGAAAGTAGGAAGCAGAGATTTAAGAACTAACTGTCCACCTCCATTAACATTCTCCAAACTCATCTACTGATTAAGTCTACAGCTGATAAGACAGTTTAAAGACACTGCAGATGGACAGAAAGAGAGAAAGTGGGAGAGGAGAAAGTCTTGAAAGGGGACAGAAGGAAGAACATGGTAAGAAGTTCAATGCTGCCATATAGAGAAATCACCCCAGTCCTCTCCCACCCACTGCAGATAGTAACAAAAAATCAATTTGAAGCTATTTCATTATCCTAACTCTGACCAACTCCACATAAAAGCAAGATTAATGCTGCGGTTTGACCCAGATGAAGGATCCCACCAGAACCCAGAGGAGGTAAAGATAGGGGGGAATCAGAGCTGAAGAAAACTGCAAAGCTGAAGGGACTGAGGCGAGGTGAGGTGAGGCGAGGCGTCCGTCATGCAGAAGACAAGTTTTTTAGAATCATTACAAGGCATCTGGAGTTATGCCTGCCGGTCAGATGGAACAGAAAGAGAAGGAGAGAGAAGACAGGCAGTGAAAGAGAGAAAGAGAGAGTGAGATGAGACATGAAGAAATTGGTTTTGAGAAAGGAGGAAAAAGACAGGAAGAAAAAAGGAAGGGAAACAGTGAGTTAAAGACACGAAAAAGGTGAGGTTATTGAGCAGGATTTCAAGATCAGACACAGGATTTCTCAGTAAATATTACATCATTCAACTTTAGAAACAAAGAACAAATTTTAGATAAAATAAGTCCAGAAATGTAATGAGTAAAGAGCTCTGTCTTCCTTTAAAATGACTCTGATTGACCAGAAACTTTGGTATGGCTGAGAAGAAGAATGATGTAGAAAATAGTGACTAGAGCTGTCAATAAAGCCAAGAAAATGTCAGCATTTTATTAGATTTATTCTGTTTCAACCTACATAAATCTGCAGTTAAACCAGCATGCAGAAAAGCAGGCTTTAGTGTCTTTAAGGCTGTAAGCCATTTTCCAAATGAGAGTCCAATTGGCCTGAGGTCTCATCCACAAGACTGTCAAGAGCTCCAAAACCCTGACTGCTTTTGAGGAGAAGACACAAAAGAATGCGTTATTAACAGCTCTGTCAAAATTCAATTCACAACTGTTGCTTCCTGGCAAAGGTATGATAATAAAAAAAATCTAATACAGATGTCAGGATGAACCTAAGTGCTAAAATGCAGTCATAAGAGATTTTGACAGGCCAGGAACAGGACATGAGCCCACAAAAATACACTAAAATGCTTTAATTGGGGCTCAAATGGGTTTGGAAACATGAAACTGAACTAGTTCTCCCTTGTTAAAACTAATTCCCTCACAAATTTTAATTTAGATACAGAAAAAGCTCTGCCTTTATCTGAGTATGGCAGGTAAAATGTATAAAACAATACAATTAAGTATCTAAAGTTGAATTTATGCCATTTTTGGACTATTTCACATACATTCATGCATCCTGTCCTCTGTTTGGTGCTGTTTAGTGTTGAATGGTGATGTAATCTGCAGAAACTGCCACAAGGTGGAGCTCTTGCACAGCCTATAGTGATGGAGAAATACTGTGTCTGTTTCTAGAACATTGTTAGCACAATTACACCAATTTGAGACATGTAACTTAGTTGGAATACCACAGAATAAGCACAGAGGGGATGCAGGATGGACATGCATGAGAGCAGCCAGACAGCTACTGAAAATTTGGGGTTATTTGTTTTTTATTTTATAGAGACTCAGAAACAAGTACATTTACATCTAAAAAATTTGTTTTTCTTAATGTTAGCCTACTATTTTTGGCAAAACAGAACCAAATCGGACAATCCAAAAATATTATATTCATTATTTATAGTACGTGTGTCTTTAAAGTGCCAGAGAAAACACCATAATTACAACTACACTAATTAACTGATTAAAATTGTTTGTTTTGTTTGGCCATTGACCAAAAACTGTATCATATCAAAGAAAAAACCATAAACCCCTTAAACGATCAATTGCTTGAAACATTTCCATTACAGAACTGCACTAACTGACATCTGTGTGGGTAAGAAAATCATCTGAAAAGAATATTTAAAGCATGGTAAACAGCAATGATAGTGTTTTTAGTATTTATCTGATACCCTATGTTTTACTTGCTGGCTACTTTAACACCCATTAAATTATCAATCCTTCCTTCTATTCTGGCTGCTAACATCCAAACAAAACATGCAAAAGGAAAAGAACAAAAACAGAAAAAGAAATCCCATTCATCATTCCCAGGCAGCTGCTTTAAACACAAATGTAAAGGGGACGATGCACACATGCACAGGAACATACATCACGGACTAAACACGTCGTACATGAACACAGTGCCCAGAGAATACAGAAGGAGTACAGTACAGAGCCCATGTTGAGTCAGATGAACAGACTGATGAGTCACGCTGCTTCTCACTCCACTAATTTTAAAATAAGTGAGAAGAAAACTGTTTTCACACCTGCCTGTGGAGAGAGCTCGAGTGGAAGTGATGATTTCTTTGACAGGTTGGGAGAAAAAAATGGTGTGACAGCTGCAGGGAGGCAGCAGAGGGTAAAAATACCAGGAATACAACACTTTTACCTATCTAGTGTGATTAAAGAGCCAAACATGGATCATAATAAATGTAAACAACATGACTGTGGTTACATTCATGAATACTTCTATGGTCATTATGCCTTACATGCACATTCAATTGGTTGAAAACTTCTCTGGTAATCTGACAACTCTGGTACTAATTCCAGGTTCTTCTCCTTGTTTCTCAGGTGCCTACAACACATAAATCCTCAGCACCTCAACCACACCATCCAGGCTCAAAAGCTTATATTCTGATTCATTTATTGGAGCTACTTATGCATTCAAACAACCCTGAAGTCTGACTCATTTTTACACCATTCCCCCTCCTCATACTACTACAGCGTAATGGAAAATTTTACAGTTTCCTGGTTTCTGTTCACCTGTTAACTTACAGAATGTGCAATAAGTCTCTTATTCATCTCCCTCATCGTTCTCTCGCTCCTGAGACCAGCGAAACTAGTTTATCATCACAGAAGATGTATCTCTGGTCCCTTTTCTGTGCTGCTGTAATGATAAAATTCTCCTCCTTGGATCATTAGAGTTTCATCTCATCTTAAATCCAACTGAAAATCATCTCAAAAGGATCTCAAGTGCCATATTTTCTGTACATTTTGTTGAATTTCAGCTAAGAATGTATTAACTGATAGTTTAAAGAAGTTTTCAGGGCAAAATAAAAGTACAACTGTTTAAATTCACTTCCAGCTGGAGCTCTTTCCGGATGATACAGGCAGGTTTTAGTTGATATAAATAGTCCACAGATCAGCTGCTGGTGTGTGATTGCCTACAGGAGGCTAATAGCTGACTGACAGGACATTATATTTTATAGACACTGATGCATCTCACACCAAACCTCCCAGAGCCACACTGGAGGATTAGGAGGAGATGCTGATTGGTTGTTCAGGGAGCTATGACTACTGTTGCTATGTGAGCAGGCAGCAGCAGCAGCAGCCTTAAAGAGTAAGACGGTGAGCAGCCTACAGAGACTCTACATCTACATGATCTGCCGCTGCAGTCACTAGAGGCTGAGGAAATACTGCAGATACTGTAAAATATACCAGCTGAGTTAGAGAAGAGGCTCTGCAGCAGAGAGACAGTTAGATAGGTGTGGTCAACATGTGAAACTGGAGGAGATTTACTGCTGTGAAAGCACTTTATAAGAGGAAGAGTAAGTCTGAACAGCTTTACAGAGGAGGGTTTAGTGGAAAAGAGAGGTTTAATGTCTCACCAAAGCACTGTTTGGATGTTAAACACTACAACTGAAGCACCTACTGTGAGGAGATTTAAGATCCGGACGAGTGAGCGTCTCAGCAGAGAGGTCTCACTCGGTCTTATTAATCAAAATCAGTGCAACAGTTTAGTATAAGCAGTAACTATTTTAGTACTGTAGTAGTTCTGACAGTCAATCAGCATTATCAGTGTAACACAGAACATTATTATCGTTTCAGTAAGCCTGACAGATTTTTCTTTGTCTTATTAGGTAAAAACCATCGTATCTTTCTTTACAGAAGCTGCAGGAACCCTGATAAACTTTGACTTTTTAAAATCATCATATCATCATGAGTCATTATGATGATTCAACATGCAAAACTGAAGTGGAATGTAGAAAGTGGATGGAAAAAAACAGCAAAGATGAATTTGTTGAACACAAAATTAGACTTTAAATTTGGAAAGAACTTTTCTTAACTTAGTAAAAGTATGGCACTGAGGATTTCCAGGCTTTCTTGTTTACATGTACTGCCAAGTTGATCAGATTAAGCTTCTTTATTGAACTGCTGTCCTCATTCCAGTACACAAACACCTGGGGAGAAACATCTATTGACACGGATCAGACTGACTCCTCTACAGCAGGCGGCGATGTGCCCCCTTCAAGCTACATAGTAAATATTGGACCTTGTTCCTGTTGGCAGGAGAGAGATGGGATATGACTAGATATGACTTTAACCTTGGTATGAGTGACTTTTCCACAGTAAACTCTACTGGTGCCAGCGACTGGCTAAAATAATAAATATTTAAACATCTGCATCAGCGCATCTCTACCTTATAACTCTACTACCCAACAAAGCAAACTACTGACTATATGTGTTATGTGTATGTGACAAATAAAGCTGATTTGATTTGTTATGAAAAAGGTTAAAAATACTGGAAAATTTAAAATCATAAACAAACCGTATGCAGACTCTGTCAATTTCCTCCTGTTACTATGAGACACTGATTCGATTATCCAGCCAAGGACAATAAACTTGTCTATAATTACTCCTCTGATTTAAAGGTTTAATTATTAGAAAAATAGCAGAATGAGTGTCCCGGGTCTGATATTTAACCAATTTCCCTATGAAAAACTTGTTAAATGTGTATGACAGCTGGCTGTATTATATATTTAAAATGATTGAAGTCAGAAAGCGATTAAAAACAGACTTCATAAAAGGAGGCATGCCTGCACACAGATTGTAAACACAAATTTTATGAATAATGAAAAGCGTAAAGAAATTCAGAGTGCAGGTGGTGTTTTTTTCTAAATCATGAAAAATGAAAGCATTTCTTTTTAATTGTAGAAATGTTTAGTTTAATGGTTTGTCAGCTTTTCTGCTCGTAGACTTTCTCTAAGGTTCTTCTTTAAACTGACAAAAAATTTACCTTGCTTTAGTTTCGATCAAATAAATCCCAAGGGGAAAAGATCATTTAAAAAAGCTGATATTGCAACAAAGTCAGCATGATCAGATCCAAAACAGCTCCATTATTTCAGACCAAATATTAATAATCCAAGTATTAAATCACTAGAATAACTGTTTTGTGTTGACACAAGCCTATCATGTCTTTTTAATCAGAGTTCATGTTTATAAGTGGCTTCTGTCCAGAAAGATACAGGTTGTTTTCTTTATAAACACATCTGAAGCTCATGTTAAGACTCTCAGTGACGTGTTGAGGGCTGTGTACTGTACTTACCCCGTTCCACTCCACGCTCATACTCACTTCCTCGCCACCGTCTGGCCCGCTCTCGTATTTCACCGTGTCAGAGGTTAAGCTCTCACGGCTCCGCTGCTTCTCACGGGCCTCTGGCTCGCTCAAGACCTCCGCCACACGCTGCTTATGAACGTTGTCCAGACCCTGACACACAAACACACACACATATACAGAGAAGGTAGCAATAAATGCCAATTCATCTAATCCAATTAAATCAACAGCCAGGAACCTGTGCCACCTGCAGATTAAACACACTGTCACACACATGGAAACTGTACAGCTGACAGGAACAAGTGCCAATTCATCCAATCCAATTAATAATAAAGCTGTGCACTTTTTACAGCTGCCACAATGAGAGCAGGACCTGGCAAGTACACACAATGAACAGTTGGACAAACAAGAAGGAAAAACTCAAATTCAAATTTTGTAGCACAACAAACAGACAAACTGTTTCATGTTTGATGAAAGTTTTTTTTCTGTTTTTATGGAGAACCATATCCCAATTAAAGTTTAAATTTCTCATTCTATAAGTAGATTTTTTTTTCTTTACAGAGTATTTGTCTTTATTTCAATACATCAGTCTTCTATTTGTTTAGTCATACTGTTTATATTTTCCCTTGGGTGTTTCTTTTACTTGAATTAGGCACATTGAGTTCCCTGCTGTGCTATATTAAAAAAATACTTTACCTGACATAATCACCACCACTGCCCTTACCAGTAAATATATTTTTATGTTTGTTTAGATGACTAAAAATAAACTTATAAATCTGACATCTGTCATTTGTGTAAAAATGCTTCAGAGAAGCTTGCATATAGCTAAAAGCTGACCTATCACACCCCTTTCCATATTTTAATGCAGCTTAATGTGGCCTTAGTGAAACATCTGTGCCATTTTTGGTCAGCATTAGGAGTCAACTGATGTGAGACTAATAACAGGCCTTTGGAACTGATTTGCATTTGTCATGACATACAAATTGTAGTTACTTTGGTAAAAGTAAAGTTGCATTATCATAAATTGAAGAAAACTCAACAACTCAGCCATATCTCTGTCAGCAAGAGAGCAGCACAGCAGCAGCAAGAGAACAGGATGTGATGCTGTCTGCTCTCTATGTCAGCAGCACCCAGGCTTAAGTGCTGATTGGCTAGTATTCATGTGACATCTAGCCAATCAAACTGTTTTGTAAACAAGATGTTTAGTGAGACTAGTGAGAGGGAAAATTATTGTTATTATTGGTAAACTAAAATGCAGATACTGACAATCAGCCAAAATGGCAAATATCGGCCTTGATAAACAGACAGGCTGGTAATTGGTCGACTCCCAGTCAGCATATCATTTAGATCAAGCACAAGAAGAGGTTTTCTACCCTGTATGTACCAGCTCTTAATAGCCTTTCTCAGAACGCTCAGTTTTGGTGTCCCTATTTAAATTCAAATGAGGCCCTTCTCACTCCGCCCTCTCTTTCCAGGATGTGCAGACAACAATACAGCTGTATGCTTCAATGGCTGTGGGTGGAGATACAAGCTGAGGCGCGGGTGTTATAATGACTCTAATATCACATCACACAGAGTGCAAACTCTGAGAGGACCATCACATTTCTTGTTTTCATACATTAGCAGACCATTAATGAGGGACTAGGTTGACTTATTTCAAATTTTGGGGTTGGGTAGACACTCCAGATACCAGAATATATGTGCAAAAATAAAGTATATGATATAAAGTTATACATTCATGGTTCCTTTTTAGGTATTCAGGAACTTGAATGCTAAAAACCCTAATGACACACTAAACTTTTAGTCCGAATACAGACCATTTGAACTTTCCAGAAGAATCATGTGCTGTAAATAACGATCATAATAATAATAAATTTATTTATAAAGCACTTTCAGTCAAAGTGCTATACATAGAGATAAAATCAACAAGGCTCTTTAGAAACAAGTTAGCAAATTAAAGCAGTCTCTGGTATATGTAACGCTGGACCAACGATAGTGTAACAGCAGTAGAGACAGATGCAAAGACAGTTTTGTCTGACCCTGGCTGGGAAATAAATTATTCACAAGAGGAAAAACACAGACTCATGGGATCACTAGAGATAAAGTGGTGATGCTGTCAGGGTCTT
Organism: Cheilinus undulatus; assembly: GCF_018320785.1. Classification (NCBI taxonomy): domain Eukaryota; kingdom Metazoa; phylum Chordata; class Actinopteri; order Labriformes; family Labridae; genus Cheilinus; species Cheilinus undulatus. Next base: position 9,248,049 of record NC_054882.1, on the reverse strand, counting down.
GATGCTTTTCATGTTATCTGTAATGAAATATTTCCCCTCTTACATTTTACAGACACTGACAATGATTGAATACAAAGAGAATCTAACTTGTGGTAAGGAATGGATAATAATCAATGCCAAAGCCTTCTTTATCCACGTTTCCTTTTGGTTTGGTACATAAAAAATGAAAGCTTCTTGAGGAAAAAAAAATAACAAAAAAAAGCGTGACATTGTGTACAGGGAATAAAAAAATGATGAGATTTGAACAATCCCAATGCTTTTAACGTTCCCCACGATCACCCATGATCAATTTTTTGTGTGGAAAAATGTAGGCCAACTGTTTTTAAATGCAACAGCAATTTTCTTGTGAATATGTGGGTAATTTGGAAAAGTTTCTACAAAAAACCTGCCTGATCTGTCCTTCTCACCACAAGGGATTATTATAGCACAGAAAACTGTATCTTTGAGAACAGGCTTGCTTCTTCTTTGAGGAGAGGGTAAAATTTCAGAAACATGGCACTACTGGAATCAGAATCCATGCCACATAGAAAAATGTTGCTGGTGTTTGCACCAATATTTGATTGATTTGAAGAAGCCTAATAGGTTTATAAAATAAGTTTTAATATCAAATCAGTATCACTTTCAACTGTGACGCTTCATTCTAATAGAAACAAGGATCAAATAGTGCAGAGTTACTTCCAAACAGAAAGATGCCTAACATAAAGTTTGGAAGAGAATCCTAATTTAGGATACAGGCTGTAGGGCTTCTCCACTTCCTCTTATCTCCACAGGAAACCCCATTAAACCTCATCAGTTACACATCAGCAGAGGCAGTTTAAATGCTGTGGCTTCTCTGTGTCCTAATTATAGATCATCTTCTCCCTAATTTTATGCTAGATAGAACATTTTCTGCCCTCTAATCTGCCGGAAATGCTGTGCAGACCCAATTTGATGTGAGCATTGGTAAGTAGATACAGTCATTTCAGGTTATTTCTGCACTTTAACACAAACAGTGACGGCTAAGCCCCAGAAAGGAATCCTGTGTTATCAGTCACATCATTCAGAGACCACACCTGCTTTCTGGAACGCATGGCAGCTTCCTCCAGAGTCTCTGCCGCCTCAAACTTGCCCTGCCGCCTGTAGAGGGCGCCGAGGTTCTTCAGGGTGGTGGTCACTGTGGGACTACAGAAAAAAGGAAGAACATTTTGTCACAACCATTTGTAAAGGATATCTTTTGATCATAGAGACCTAATTCACTTTATTATAATGCTTATTAATTACTACATATGTCTTTCAATATCTTTAGCTGAACCAAAAGGCTTTGTATAGCAATTTTGCTGCTTAGTTCAGAGCTTGAGTATTTATTTTACAGACATGGCCAGTAGGTCATTCTTAGATGAGTCCTATATAATTTAGAGTAAAAAAGCAGAAGAAAGAAACCAATTTAAGTCTAGAAGTAATTCTAAACAAGAACTTGTTTAATATTATCATTACATCTGCAATTCCAAAAAAGTTGGGGCATAAAATGTAAATTTAAAAAAATGCAATGATTTTCAAACCTCATAAACCCATATTTTATTCACAATAGAAGATAACGCATTAGATGCTGAAGCTGAGATATTTTACCATTTCATAAACTAAAAATGCAAGCTCATTTTTAATTTGATGGCAGAAACACATTTCAAACTAGAAAAGCACTTAGAGAGCGCAGACCTCCGCCATTAGCCCTATCTCCTAAAGAATCCTTAAAAAAATTCCTGGATCCAGACGGTGATCCAGATCAGTCCCAAAATCTAATCCCTTCTTCCTTATGCCATTTCTGACATTTCCTGAAAAAGTCATCAAAATCCGTCCATAACTTTTTGATTTATGTTGCTAACTAACAAACTAACTAACAAACCAACAAACCCTGCCGATCACATAACCTCCTTGGCAGAGGTAATAAGAAGGGATGGGTAACACAAGTCTGGAAAAGTAAGCAGTATTAAGAAAAAAACAGCTGAGCATTTTGCCACTAATTAGGTTAACTGGCAGCAGGTCAGTAACATGACTGAGTATAAAAGGAGCATTTTAGAGAAGAAAAGAATCTCAGAACTAAAGATGAACAGAGGTTCAGCAATCTATAAAAAACGGCAACTTGTGGAACAATTTCATAAAAATACTTATGATTTTCAGGCCCTCAGGCAGTACTGCATTAAAAACAGGCATGACTCTGTACTGGAAACCACTGCATGGGCACAGGAACCCTTCCAGAAATCACTGTCTGTCAAAATCATTTCACCCTGCCATCCACAAATGTATGTTAAAGCTGTATCATACAAAGAAAAAGCCATACGTGAGCACAGCACAGTCTTCTCTGGGCCAAAGCTCATTCAAAATGAACTGAGGTAAAATGGAAAACTGTTCTGTGGTCAGATTGATCAAAATTTAAAATTTCTTTTGGAAACAACAGGCTGTGTCCTGTGGACTGAAGAGGAGAGGGACCATCCAGTTTGTTATCGGCATACAGTCAAAAGCTGGCATCTCTGATGGTGTGGGGTTGCTTTAGTGCCTATGGCATGGGCAGCTTACAAATCTGGAAAGACACTATCAATGCTGAAAAGTTTATAGGGGTTTTAGAGCAACTTACTGGCACATCCATACAATGTCTGTTTCAGGGAAGGCCTTGCATATTTTAGCAAGGCAATGCATAACCACATACCACATCCATCACAACAGCACGGCTTCACAGTGAAAGAGTCCCTACACTGCCATCAGGACACTACAGTAGTAAACATAGCCCTATCCATATTTTTTTTTGAGATGTGTTGCTGCCATCAAATTCCAAATGAGCAATAATATTTTTCATGAAATGTTAAAATGACCTCTATTGTGAATAAAACATGGGTTAATGAGATTTGAAATAATTGTTTTCTAATGTTATTTAAATTTTACTCAGTGTACCAACTTTTTTTGGATGGGGGCTGTACATATAACACAGATATATCTAATGATAACATTTGGAAGATGATCATTATTGCTTTTATACAACATCTGAGCCCATTTCTAATCTCTTATTTCCTAATTTTTTCATCGCCAAAGAATCAGAAAACAAACATACCTGTCAACTTTACAGGCTTTGTACCAGCCTCCATATTCTCCAAATGGTGAACCATCCTTCTGCTTCCCCTACAAAATAAAATGCAGTTTTATTAGTTGACATTAAATCGAATTCAGAGGATCTACACCGGCTTGCTTGAACATTTTGAGTCAACATTTAAAGCCAAGACCTGTAAAGTTAAAATATGAAGTGACTCATGCATAACAGGATGAAAATGAACAGATTACAACACATGTGGCTTTTTTAATACCTTCAAAGGCAACATGAAGGGGGTATTTAGTCCTGAGATTACAGTGTGGTAGCCCCTGAGCAACTAAACCCTTTAAAGCATGGGGAAAATAAACCGGTTGGGATACTCAAATCAGCAGCAGATGGTAATTATTGAGACTTGATCATCTAATCCTGCTCTTTGAAAGGTGAATCCTTCTGCTTCCCTCATAAATACCTTTATAAAACTATTTGAGGACTTTCATGCGGGTGTCAGCATAATGAAGTATTTGTTATCTGCACTTTTGACCAAATTCTGACTTTAAGATTGAAGTTTTCAATGTTCAAAGTTCAGGATGATACTTGGAAGAGCATTAAGTCAATGAAATGCAGATATGCAATGCTTTAAATGGAATTATCATATTATAAAATTAGACTACTGGAAATAAAGCCTCTGGTGTAGCTCACCTTGCTTTGTTCCTCTCTCTCCTCAGCGTGCATCCATATTGGTTTGTTCTCATCTGCACAGAAAGACAGTGAGACACATGAGAAGTAAATCCTGAATGGCAGACATTCACAAAGATAAAAAGCAGTAAAGAGAGGATGTTTTGAAGAAATAAAGCTTTTATTTTTCATTTAAAAAGGTCACTTTTGTTTACAGTTACAGCAACATGAAAATATTAACCTTTTCAGCAGAGGAAGAGCACAACGGGGTCTGTCAGAAGAGGACTAATGTGTTTATGTTTCCCACTAATTCAAAGTCACTCTGGATGAGAGGATTAGAGGTGAAATGTGTATTTGTGTATTTCTATTTATTATCCAGTCACGTGACGTACCATCAACTGAGCCGAACTCCCTCTCATGGGCGCGGGTGAGGATTTCTTTGTACAGAGTTTCAGCCTGCTTGAACTTGCCTTGTTTGAGGTAACAGGAAGCCTGAAAAAACAAAGAGAGACAAATGTAGAGTCAGCAGGACCATTTTATTGATAAAAGACTGATGAACATAGAGCAGTCCCAGGAATTTTACTGAGCTACATTAAACAAGCATTTTGTCTTACAACTACTGTACAAAAGTAACTTCACCCTCCTGTCTGAAGCTAACTCTAGTGAGCAAAATGGTGAGGACCAGGGCAGGGTTAGGGAGAGGAGGAGCTGCCTGAGATTCTCAGAGATATTTGTCCAATCAATGCCGGCATCATCAAGATTACCTTACTGTTGACTGAATCAAGAAACCTTATATTAGGCAGAAGAGGCCACTTATTGGACAAACTCTGATATTTTATTTCTTGCCAAACACCGGATAAAATGTTCAGAAAAGTGTTTGAAAAAAAAAAACACCAGTATTGGACTGATTGATTTTTTTAAACATTGGCATCAGTTACAGCCTTAATTTTCAAAATCAATGCACCTCTGCAGTCAACTACTCAAAGTCTTTCTCAACCAGGCTGAGCTTTGAGAGGAACACAGAGTCAAAGGCATCCTAAGCAAAAACAAGAAACTGTAGCTTAATCACTGTGCTGAAACCTTAACCTTTAAATAGCAATGCTCTGCTGGAGTATATTAAACTGCTTCATAAAAAGGGCTGGCAGCTCCTGAACAAAGTGTTTATGGTATAGCATGCGTGTCTTAAAATAAATTGCATCTTATGGTGCTTTTACTGACTGAAACCATGCAGAGCAAGGATGACTTGTTCTTGAATGAAACATCTTGGTCTAGACAGTGGATCTAAGGTCAGACTGTAAGGGAAAGGTGTGTAATTTGGCTTTTTGCATTATATAAATAAAATGTATTTAATTCTTTCAGATGAAGCAGGCAGCTTTGCCGTCTTCTCTCTCACCAGGTTGTTCTTGGTTTTGGCCACATTTGGGTCGTCAGGGCCCAGTTTGGTCTGGTAAATCTCCAGCGCTCTCATGTAGTAGTACTCCACCTCCTCGTACTTGCCCTGGTTCTGACACAGCAGGGCCAGGTTGTTCAGCTGCTTGGCCACATCTGGGTGGTCCTTCCCCAGCACCTGGGACGGAAACAATTGGACAGGGAGGTAACGAAAACAGTCATTACGTCAAAATAAATGACTTTTGGGCAACAATCAGCCTCTTAAAAAACCATTTGGTCAACAGCCCTGAAACAGAGTGAGAAACCACCACCAGCATGAAACAACTGCTGGCAAAGTTTCTGTTGTAACTGGTACTCACGTACTGATCATGTTTTAATATCTGGCCTAAACAAATCAAAATGTTATGCTTGAACTGCAGAAGTTGTTTTGAAAATTTGGAAACTACTTATTTTACCTAATTGTCTGAATTACACTCAGCATCAATCTGAAAGTTTAAATTTATAACCCAGATTTAAACTCGTGTGGCTTGGTTGTTTTTAACTTTTTGGAAGAAAACTGCCTGCAAACATGCCAAAAAAATAAAATAAAATAAATAAAAATATATATATATCAAGAGCTGATTGTTCTTTCACCAAAGAAGTGCCCAGTGGGTTGTCACAATCCCAGAATTTTAAACTTTGACATGATAGTAGTAAAAATCAATGATAAAGGATACCTGTTTCTATAAAGCAAAACAAATAAGTTCTAGACACCCTTTATCAGGTAATTTCTTGTCTCCAAACACCAAAAAGGAAGTAAAATTCACTGTGTTAAACACTTTGTAAATTTTGCCAACAGTGGGCACTCAATCAGTGCAATAACACAATTTGTCAACTAGAGACCAGCGCTACTCAGTGCTGTCCATCTCCACAGCTTACATCTTATTTTCAGTGAGAATTCTACTGATTTAAAAACAGAACTCCATAAGGGTTGTTTGCTGAACAATTACCCAGTGTTTGGGGTTTTTTTGGATGAATTTGTCCTAATGAGAAGGAAAAACTGTTAAAAGTTGCTGGTTCATGTTACAAGCTGGTCACAAAACATTCAGGGATTGATTGAAGCAAGAACTAAAGAGGCCACTTTAAACAGCTTTTCTCCCTCATCAAGAGAAATTTATCCACGAAACCATAATATAGTTTTACTGTTGAGTAAATATACCTGATAGAGTGCTATTTTAAATAAACAGTCCTAAATTCAAAACAAGAAATAAGTTGCAGGGGTTGGCCTGCTGAGCAGAGGGCCCAGTCTCTACAACTCAAGTTTGGGCTACTGAACTCACAACCAATGGAAAATAATCGTGGTCAATCATAAGTTAGCAGCACAAAACATGAAGGAGATACAGCAACAGAAAGGAAGCTTTCAGCAGCAGTTCCCACTGCGTTACAAAGCAGTGTTTTGCACAACACCTATCCTGTCAGGTTATAACTATAAGAATTAAGAATCGCTCCAGTTTTGAAAACTGATGGAAATATTCAAAGTAACATTAGACCTCAACTCAATTTATATATGATATATGAGCAGCCGTTTTTTTAAGATTTATTTTGGGGCCTTTTCATGCCTTTATTAGATAGTGGAGGACAGTGGATAGACTCGGAAACAGGGATGAGAGAGGGGAGAGACATGTGGCAAAGGGCCACAGGCTGGGGTCGAATCCAGGCCGCCCCGTAAGTACATGGTGCGTGCCGTAACTACTCGACCATCTCCACGCCCTAGAGCAGTCATTTTTTAAATCAATATTATATTTCAGTGCAAAAATGCACAATATTGTTTTCTGTTAATATTTGATAATGCTAAAATAAAAATTCATTTTAGCCTTTACTGATGTTGATACTGATATATAAATGCAGGAACTTTAGTCCACAGAACTAAATCTAAAATTCAAGAAATAAGGTTGAACAAAGAAAAAGACTTCATTTGACATAGGTCTGTTGATCTTGCTTTAAACTCCACAAAGTTATTTGTACATAAGGTTAGTATTTACAACGTATATATCTGTTATAAAGATCAATACAAATTTTCATATCTGCTGATACAGATTAACTTTTTTCAGCTAATATCTATAGATACTATGTTCATGCTGATCACTTTTTGCTTCCTTAAGAGTCACCTTTGCTCTTACTCTGTTTGTAAAGGACATAAACAAACTATTGCATCTTTATGCCCAAAGGACTCAGCATTTACAGACCTGTGAATCAAAATGATTGACCACTACTCTTCCAAGCTCCTGGCAGCTCTAGCTTAACACAGAACTCTTGCTCACATTTTAAACTGAATTTAAGATGTTATATGGCCTTTTTCAGAAACAAACAAAAATAAATTACACTTTTGCTACACGTTGAAATAAACAGCATTGATGTAGATTTTTACCAAGTTAAAAGGTTTAATGTTTTTTGTGAGTTGCCACATAATCTTGTTTGCTCCTGCCAACCATTCCCTGTACTTTTTTTGTCATTTTGAAAATTTCCATAAACTTTTCCCCGTCTTCCTCCCCCTTCTTTTTTTAGAGGTGGCACAAAGGCTGCAGTAAATGCCATGAATTTCCACAATAATAAGCACATCCACAAAAAGATTTAAAAAAATCATACACTGCTACATAACTAGACCATGTAGATTTAATAAAACACTCAGACATGTCTCAGTAAAATTGCAAACTGTCATCAGTTTTAGACTTTTAACAAGTAAAAATTCTGCCACTTCTCTTGCTATGTTAGGTTGACCCTTGCAATGCCTTCTAGGATTAATGTAAAGTATTGCTGCTCTAAATCAAATCTTATTTAAATACTTTGCACAAAAATATCAAAAGACACTTATTATTATTAGCATTTTAGATCTAGAAACACAGGCCTCCATACGCGATAACAATCATAGTATCCAAAAAGATTTGACTGGCGCCAGACTGGTGGACTTTTGACCTACTTGATTAAATAAAAGCTGATTACAGGGCACAAACGCATCAGTTAAGCAACAAACAACATTAAGCATAAAAACTGTGTCCTCCAGTCTACACAGAGCTGAACAGAACAAAGAAGGAGCACGACTATGGAAAATTATCTTTACAGGTGGAAGTGTTTGCATTCACTGTGTGCTGTGGAGGCTTAACGCAATCAGAGACGAGTGTAGCAAGCGTGAAAGAGATGCAGACGAATCATTAGAGAGGGTTTATGGGAGTCTGACAGGCTTGTAAAGAAGGAGATCAGACAAGGACAGAGAGAGTGAAAAATGCAGAAAAGAGAGGAAGAGGAGAGGACAGGTTTTAGTAAAAGGAAGGAAAGGAAGGATGAGTGAGGAGAGAATGCAAAACAGAAGTCAGCAGAAGTGCACTCTCCACAAAGACACCACCTTTTAAAATGCCAGACAGGAGGATATGAGCAGTAGGAGGACAGAGAAAAATTGAGAAATAACAACAGCTGGTGAAAAGTTAAAGAGAAAAGGGTAAACCAAGTAGCTTATTGTTTCTCCTTAAGGGGATTTCTGGTTTCAGATAACTGCAATATATAAATCTGTAGGAGGTCTGAGGACGAGCCCCTCCGGAGCGTGACAGGATCGTCTCCGCCTCTGTGGGGGTCTGACAGTCTCTCAGCGTGTGTGATCAAACAGGACAGTGCAGAGTGATCCGAGCGATGCCACCTGCAGCATTCACTCAGCGCTGGCCTCCCACGCCTCCTCCTCCACAGTGTAACAAATCTGACAGCTTTCCTGTAAACATCGTTAGCTGGAAAAGGATTGCAATAAGCCGAGCGCAGGGCACGATGTGGGTCACTGAGGGACTGATTGTGTTTATTGATAGAAGCCTTCAAATACCAAAAGTGCTGCAATATGTGGTGGATTTCCAGGAAGCTTTTAGAAACAACGGCTTAATCTGAAATTAAGCAAAAAAGCCTCTACTTACTGGGCATTTACTGAACCCTCAATTTGGTAAAATACAACTGAATAAAGGAGTTTTGGACAAATTCAGGCATTTGCGTCTTTGTTAAACACAGTTTTACAAAACAATAAGGCAGAAGGTAGGGTTTTATTCTTTTGTTGAAAGACTTTTAAGAAGAAAATACATTCTTAGTTGATGATTAGGAGCATCAGGCTTATATGAGATTAAGCAATGATTTTATTATTTACTTGATTAGGGCTATTGTTTTAAGCCTGGGTGCACATCCAATTTTAGGGGCCTGATTTAGCCATTTAGCTCCCAGTGATCAGGATAAGGGGGTCTCAGCTTGATTTAACGTTTGTCTCAACTAATTACTTGTCCAAATAATCCTCAAGTGTTTAGTTTTAGCACAGTTATCAGAGTAGTCCTGGTCAAGCTGTGTGTGTTCAGAGGATCATAAAGTTAAAAACTGGCTAATAAGTCCTTATAGGTGCGATCTATCATGTTCGTAAAATTAGTTCAGATTTGAAAATCCTTAAGTCTGTAGTCTAGTGTAATTGTCTCGTCTAGACTGAGGTTGTCCACGCACTACACCAGTTTTATGCCCAACTTTAAGCCAGATTTCTCCCACTGAAGATTGAAGGGGGGGGGGGGGTCCTGAGTCCTGAGATGCTCAGTGAAAAAGATTATTTGTCAAAACAATCCTCAAGTGTGAGGAGTCCTCACAATTATTTCACCACGACAAAGCCACCCTGAACTTGAATGCCAAATATCAAACATTTGATAGGTCAGGCTGTGTAGAGCTGCATACCAACAACAACAATACGAGTGAGCACACCAGATAGCATCACCAACCAAATGTTACATCGTTTTTTCATGTGTGGGGAATCTTCACAGTGAAATCACTACTATGAACGGCAGGTGTGTGGTGTCTTGTCTTGTCGTATGCTAAACCTTTCAGATATTCTGGTGGAAATACTGCTTTTCAAACTTCATTTTTGTGTCATTAACAAGCTTTAAGTTATTTCTTCACAATTTTGTCTCACCTGGACTTATTGTCTTAAAAAGCTTGTGAAACATCAACCCTGTGGTGCACAGTCCAGCTGTAAACATCCTTTTTTTCAGGACAACCTGGGCTTTAAGAATATGTGTGCTGTAATAATGTCACTTGAATATAAGAAAAGATGTAATGGGACTATAAAGACAAAAGATAAAAATAAACAGAAATTAAAAACTCCAAGATTTTTTTGTGGGACACAGAAAACTAATGACGTTTTTTGCACAAACTTGTTCTCCCATCTCTTAGGGACCAAAAAGTGAAAAAAAAAAATCATTCTGTGACAAAAAGTCATCCAAATATTCACATATTTACAAAAAAAGTCCTTGCACTTTTGTTGTATGGGCTGTTTATGAGCCATTATTCAAAGCAGGTCCTGTCTTCAGTGACACTGGGCCACATCACAGGCTCTCTGTCTCTCCTACTCTCTATGTTGAGTTCTATAAGCCACCTCCTGCATGAGCTAAGTGGAAAGACATGGGCAGACTGGCAAAACATGATGTGAAGACAGAACAGACTTGCACTGGTTGTCACAGCCTTTAGAAACGACATAAAATGGATTAGAAATGGATAAAAAAAATGTTCAATATCAGAGTTACTGGTATGGAAAGTCACTCAAGTTCCAGGCTTGCTAGAAAAGATTCCATAAAGCTAAGAAGCAATTAGAATGGTACAACGGAAGGCTGTGAGAAGAAGAAAAAGGAAGTGGCAATGACTTATGGTTCAAAAGTTATTTCACTTTAAATAATTTGTTTCTTCTTGTCATATACGACAATGCTGTCTCAAAAGGTTCGAGCTGATCGTATTTCAATATAAAGTATGTGAGATAAGACAGGTGTGACGGTCCCACAAAAAAGGTTTAATACTGTCATCTCTGCAAGTCCGAACTAGAATTTCCAAATCAGCAATACTAATTACGAATGCTGTCGTTATTGCTGGCCTACAGCGTCAGTGAAATAGGCCAAAACTGCAGTGAAGCCACCCACGTGGGACAGCTGGGGCTTTAGCTTACATCAAGGTCTGATTTTCCTGCTCTACTGCCTGGATGTAAACCAGCACAGTAGATGGCTGAAACCTTTTGCAGCTGTGCAGGTTAACTGGCATATAACAACACAACCAGAGAAATATATGGCTACATTTTATGGAAATGAGGATGTTAACATTAAAGGATGACCAAAGGCTAATGTGGCAAGACTCTACAAACCAAAAATAGCTGTCAACGTTGATGTTAAAGAATATGATGGACTGGTTAAAATGCAAATCATCGAGACACATGTAGCCTAGTCTGGATTGAAATTTGCATTAAATCAACAATAAGCATATTTGCTGCAAAAATCCCTCATGTGAACTATCACCAATATGTAGAATTTCGCCTCTATGTCAGCAGCTTCATCAGCCTGTATACGGTTCCAAGACACTTTAAGTCCATGAATACATAAAACTTTCATAAGATTCAATAATTCAATCTAATGAAAAGGTTCTGTATTTTTTATACACAGCTGAACCCTTAGTAAATAGTTAATTTGCTGTGGGCTATTTACAGTGTTGGATTAATACACATTTGTTGCTCTAGTAATTATTTAGGGCAGCAGGATGCTGTGTGTAGGGCTGAGTCCAAATGAACCACGGTGTAAGTGCTAATGGAGCTCTACTGCACTGAGGAATAAGATATATCAGTCTCTGGAAAGACAGTCAGTACTAATATATTACTGGACTGTGGACTAATTCATTTACCGGTGAAGAATCTCTTTCCTTCAGTGTTTCAGTGCAGCTCAGTGACAAGTCATGCGAATGCAAAGAAGTTCTCTGCTATAATATTCAACAGAATATTGGTGTAATTGCACTATATAACACCAGGGTCGTTGCTGGAGGATACTTGGTTCTTTCACTGTCCAGAACTTAAAGAATAACACTGTCAGCAGGACAAGTAGTGACCTTTTCTAATCGATAAAGTTTCTCCCTGATTGCCACGTTAGCTCAGGCTTTCTCTGAGCTAAAAATATAAGAAAACTGCAGGAAGACAACCTCTGCAGCAGCCCTTCTCTGCCTCAGTGACATATCTCTCAGCTTAAGCGGGAGCATTATCATCTGAGTTTAAGTAGCACAAGAAAAATGACATTGCTCAGCTTAACCAAAGCTCATGTCTCCTTTGCAGAGAAGTGTGAAGGAAGGAGAGCAAGGGTTTGTTTCAAGGCAAGAATGAAAATAATAAATCAAAAGGTACAGTCTAGACCTGCCCTCTGTGTAAATTGTCTTGAGATAAGATGAACTGGCGCTACACAAAAACTGATTGATTTACCTCCACATAGGTGACGCATCACTGACACAATCACTGATGGAACTTTGTAATCGTGGAATAAAATACACAACAGGATTCACAATACTCATAAGCTGTTGGTAACAGTTCTCATTCAGGGAAAAAAAAAAGCAGCTACTGAAAGTAAGGGGATGCAAATAATTACATTACTTTGAATTTTGAGTCATTAATCTGTCACTGTTATTGTTGTGAATTGAATGAGCTGTGCTGAAAGGGAAAGCTTGACAGAGCTTGGCAGCAGGAAGTGTGTCCTTGATTCTGCTGCATCTAAAACCAATGACTCATCTTTTGTGTGAAATCCTCAGTTTTCAGTGATTGACTGCCTTGTTACAAAGTAGGACAGAGTGTTTGTGAAAGTGAAAGTAAACTTTTGTTTAAGTTTTAAGACCAACAAATAAAAAAATGACCAGCTGTGAACTGTGGGGGACACTCTGACAAAGCTGCTTAGTCATGCTCTCATACTGTTTGTATAACTACTGCTGATATTGTTTGGTCATGGTGTTTGTTGACCTACCTTTTCTCTGATCTCCAGCGCTCTCTTGCACAGAGGTTCTGCTTCTTTGTACTTCCCTCGCTTGCCATAGAGGACAGCCAGGTTATTTAGGGTAGCAGCGACCTGACAGGGACACAAACACGTTTGTTATTTCAAAATACTTTAAGCACCTATCTTAACCCATGTGTTTAACATTTGGGCAACCACGGGACTCCACCACAACAGCACAGTGCCATTAATCTGGTGTAATTAATGAGGAAGAGGATGTGCAAAAACAGAATGTGATTAACTGGGCTGTCATTTGATCCCAGTAAGCCGTCTCTCCACAGTGCTCTGAGGAGGAGGGAAACCAGAGGCGCCTGGGGGTCACCTCTGATCTCTGATTCAGACAGGATCTGGTGGCCATGTGGACAGAGTGGGAGGACAGGAAGGAGGACGAGAAAGGGAGGTGACGTGTCTGGGAGGAGGGGGAGATTAGTCAATACCTAGAGTAGAGGGAAAAGGGTGTAAGAGGAAGAGTGGAAGGAAATAAGATCAGAGGGAGAGAGGGCATGACAGACAGAGAAAGCTGATTGACCTACAGATCTAATTTTCATACTTTTTTAAGCTTTATTCCTGAACGGTTTCATCGGGTAGATCCTCAATTATCAGCGAGTATCTATAAGATAAAGATAATCCCCCACAGCTTTGGAAAATTGCTATATAAATGAGGGCACAGATTTAGACATAAGAACATTTTTGAAGTGTCTGAGGGAAATGTCACACCTAACCTGTTTGGTTTTGTTAAAATGAACTCAAGTCTGTTTGCCAAGTCCGTGCGGCTCAAGTATGCTGGCGGGAAACCTGCAAACTGAACCCTTGTGGACCAAACACCCATACTAAGGGTGCACTCACACTAGGCCATCCGTATCGTGCCTGGGCACATTTAAGCCTAAAGTCCGGTACGTTTGGCCGGTGTGAGTGCAATCGTTCCGTGCTTCGGCGCGGCACGCTTCGCAGCCCCGGCACGGATAGACGAGGTGGGCCTAGGCACGCCACGGATGCAAATGAAGGAACACAAGTGAGGGAATGTGACGTAGCGTGAAGTAACAACCAAATGACCCGCCCCATAGCAGAGGTAGCAGCTGCACACTAGAAACAGCAGGATTTTTCAACAAGTTACAAAGATTTTATAAGAGCTGAAGAATTTAACTTCGCACAGCTCTATGATCTCGTTCTAATGGATCCAAGTCCAGTCCACATTTCTGACCAGTTTCTAGCAAAGTCTGGCTTTAATGACTGTGAGAATTTTTTTGGTTTGAGAAATAAAACTTCTTCCCTTGATTGAATCACAAACAGCAGCTCACAGGATAACAAACACCTTTCATCCTCCGTGCGTAAAGGAGTGTGCCAAATACGTGGACAAGTGTGTGTCGGGGTTAACCACATAGCTGATTTAACCTCTCTTATAAAATTAAAATGCCCAACTATCATCCACGGAATTAACTTACCTCTGATTCTATTTCATGTTATCAGGAAGTGAAATTGCGATCTTGATTGGTGATGTTTGAACGGAGCATCGTTTATTAATCCTGTGGTGCATTCACCTCCAGCTCTCATCAGATGGTTAAAATTGCTCATGTCACTGTAAAAAATCTTTTAACTGAACATTTAATCTTGCTCTGGACACAGGCTGTCCTGTGACATGAGAGCTTGTTTGATGTATCACTGAACAGCATCCAAACGCAGAGAGATGCACAGTTCAAAACACGTAAAATAATTCCAGGGGGGTTCAGATAGTACACGGACACGCAGAGGAATGACGGTAGGGGCTTATACGAGTTAAAAGTCAGGGTTTTATTCAGCAGAAGTGCTTGGAACTCTGATCAGGCTCAAGATTATATACTGGGAGTGATAACTCTCCGCTATCAACTGCTTTCTCTCTCTCTCTCTCCTCACTTGGCACTGTATAGTTAAATGTAGCTACTGATCCCAGGTCAGGTCAAATAACTCCAGTGTCAGATCAGATATGTATAAATCTCTTGCTGTTTTACAGCCTAAAAACAACACTTATGTATACTGAGTCATCAACACGTATAAATTCATCAACAGTGGATGCTGTGATGACATCGGCACGTGACGTATTCATGCCCTGTCCTGGATGCATTGAGCAGTGTCAGGGGGTGAAATGGGCTTCGGCACGGCTAGAATACAGTATGGTACGGATGACCTAGTGTGAGTGCGCCCTAAGACTGCTTTAAAAGGTGGGTCTTCAGCCCCCCTTTTCTGGACTCTGTTGGACTCATTTGTGGTAAGAACATGAACTGATCCTGATCCAACCTCATCAGGAAGCAGTGCGCTTTTTTGCATTAAAGCAGCTACCACAGCAATTAAACATATGTTAAAGACCATGAGCATGTGTGACAGATCTCAGAGACAAGTTGTGGATCAGGAGAAAAGACATGCATCTTCACCTGAACTGCCATGTTAAGAATTTCTAAGGACTCTCAGACATCCACATATAATTTTAAAGCTGCTACTGTGCTTAATTTCCAAACTGTATGGGCTGCCTAACTGGTGAATGCCAACAGCATAAAAGCCAATAATCAAAGCTGACATCAGTCAATGTAGTTGTCTGTCACTTCTGAAACTGGACAGTGATTTCAGAGCAGTCAAGGCCAGGCAGGAGCAAACTAGTCTTTGTTTATTTCTGGGATTTTCCTGCAAGAATTTCTAAATAATCAGACAGTATTGTCTGTATGCATCTCACATTTTGATCACTTGTAAATGTCTCTGTGTGAACAGATTATGCTTGAGAGCATCATACAGCAATGTAACAAATTGGTCCATGATCTGGACCAGAGCAAATCAACTACATGTGAGAAAATACCCTAAGAATTACGACCACATATTGGGTGATACTGCTAATAAAAGTTCAATAATTAATCTTAAATCTGATGTGTTCAGATACCAGATGCACCTTTGAACTTCTTCACCTTTTTACACCAATAGTCTGGGGTCTACTGTTTCTATATCAAGGAAAAAAGCTTGCCCATGCCAAATTTCTCATGAAAATTTTCAGAAAAGTCCTTCAAACTTTTTCAAGTGAAAATAACACATTTACAAGGTGCAAAAGGGCTTGTGGTTAGATTGTTCCCCAGCAGCCTGTGTCTCACTGCATGTCGTTCCCCCTTTCTCACCCTTGTTTCTGACTAATTCACCGTCCTGACTCTATCAATAAAGGCATAAAGGACCAAAAAGAAATCCTAGCGAAATAATTTTTCTTAAAAATGTGGAGTACACTATTTTTTAACAATACATTTGGCTAGGGCAAATTTGTTACATTTTTTCCTGTATGTGGTAGGTGTATAGAGTGGTGCACAGTGCACATTAGAGGCTTAATGTCTTTTGTCCAATAATAGACTTTCATGCACAGGCAGAGTCACAAAAGCGGAGATGCTGCATCCCAATGAATCTGTTCCTCAAACTTTTCTACACAACTTGATAACAATCCCAAAAGCAGCCCATCATCCTCCTCCAGGTCTCTCTGACATCCCACTTGGACTCTTGTGAACTTGACATTTAAATTGATGCGTAGCCAAAAAACCACAATCATAGGCTTCTAATCTCAGACCCTCTTCACTTTGAGGGAGAGATTCAACACAACAGCACTTCGATGGGGGTCCTTTAACCCTTTCAAAATAGGCCCATTTCTAAGCTGTTGCTAAACGATCAGAGCTTCAGACCACCCAATCATACTGGATGTGACGGTACATACAAGTAATAATAAGTAACCTGATTTCTGGGTAATACTTTTAATTAAATACCCTATGCGCAAAATTTGGTGTAGTTCCTCAACTTCCAACTTTCAAAACGGGTCAAAATGAAAGTTTATTCGAAGACATTCAAAGATTAAAATGATTATAAATGAAAGAAAGAGAAAGTGGTGAAGAGGTGGATATGAATGAAAGTTTTGATAATGCAACAAAATGACAAAGTAGGAGAATCAGTGTCAGATAATCGGCAGCATTGCTGTCAAAATACAGGTTTTCTGTTGACATATCACTTAGAGAAATCACTTCCTTGTGGAAAAAGGATCAGGGTCTGATTGTTGGATTATAGTTTGGAGATGGGAGAGGAGAGCTAACCTCAGTTTGACATAGTGGTGAAAGACGGATGTCCAAACAGTGGAGACACCGGCCTGCTGGGGTTAACACAGTTAGTGTATGTTTACAGTCACACTGACAAACAGAGGTTAATGGGTTAGAAACCAAACTGAGGTTAATTATTCATGAATCTTCTGTGTTTACCCTAATCCTACAGGATTACTGTCACAACCCTAAACAAATAATTTAGGGCTCTTTGCAAGAAATGTCATCTTGTCTGTGGAATTGTGATTTAAAATGCATAAGGTGTGAAAATACCAAGACTGTATTTCCTGAGGGATTTTAGGCACCGTGTGTTACTGTCTGGGACTAGAAAAGCACCATTTATTATCATTAGAAGCTCCCACTTTAAAGGATGTTAGTCTAGTTAGCTATATTGACAATTATAAAGTTTTAAGGTTTTAAAGAGCAGGTTATTTTATACAGCAAAGGACAAAGCATGTACTCAGTAAACTCAAACCTAACACAAAGCCAAATTTATTGTCTTACTTAGCTAGTTCGAAGTCTTGTTCTTAGGAAAAAGTTATGGATGTTTCTAAATAAAAAATAATCAAGGATGGTGCAGCCTAAACCGCATCCAAAAGCAACAACTCTGAAACTTCCTGGTAATTTCATGAGCTTCTTAATCAAGATAAACACAGCTACTACCACAAAACTAAATTAAAGTATAATTCAAAAGCAGCCTCTGGTTGCACTGTTATTATGGCTGTCTGTGTTGTTAAATGTGTTACCTGAAGGAGAGACGGGTGGAAAAGTTTTAATGTACTTTATTGATCCCCAAGAGGGAACTGGGACGCTGCAGCAGCCAAAAATAGGTGCAGAGCAAAGAGCAGAGGTTCATTATTAGAATTAAGAGGTTTTTTTTTTACAAGACAAAATTTTTCTATTAGTGTTCCGTAAAAGGGGACACTGGAACACGATGCTTGTACTGGCTTTGTTGCTGTGATTGAGACAAGGAGATTACAACCCTGTGTGTCTTTACATAATTTTTAGGCCGCTGCCATGAGCTGCCTAGGAATAACAAAGAAATAAACTCACCAGCACCTGCAGATAAACCTGTAAAAACTTGTGAAACTTTTAATTTAGACCTACACCGAGGTGCTGTTTGCATTCAATGACTTAAAAGTGTTAAAATAAATGGCTGTTGAGCCTAATGTATCTTTTAATATATTATGTGTTTTTATGTCTTGTTTTTGCTCAATGATGTTTTCAATGCTCTGTTTTTTTTATCAGCATTTTTAATATCACTTTGAGTTTCTCTATGTATGAAATGAACTTGCCTTGCCATGCCTTGTGTTCATTAATAAAAAGTGTTTGATAGATGTATGGTAGGGAGGAAAGAGTTCAAAGATGTCACCAATCAGTTTGTACCTCGGTTTACGGGTCATGGTTCAGCACGGATTTGGTTCACTGGGCAACAGCAACATTAAGTCCCAGACTTATTGCTCATGTTAGCGCAGCTAGTGGTGCAGCTTAAAATTTGTTTCATCTGAAACAGTTTAAAGATGGCTGGAAAACAAAGACTGGAAAAAGACACATCAATGTGCCTAACAGAATTTAAGACATCTCACTGGAAAAATAAGACTTCTTAAGACCTTAAACGGCCTTAAATTTTAAATGTCCAGTTTAAGACCTTTTAAGATATTTCAAGACTCAACAGGAAACCCAGTAGATCACACTTGTCAAACGTAAGACCGAAGCTTGCCTGGAACATCATTTTATGTGGACCGCAAGAGCTTCCAACCCTCTTGGACTCGAGTCATGTTGTTGGGTTAGTCTGCTGCTTTCTTATGTTGTTCTAGTTAGCTTTGTGTTTGAGCTCTTTTGGGTGCCAATGTCTTTGTCTAACTATGTAAGTGGCAGAACATTGTTATAAAACACCCAGGACAAAAAGCTCATGTATTTTTTCTCATTGTGTGAATCACCTTATCCATGCTGTTGAAGTGATTGACCAAGTTTCTTAAAAACAAGGTGCTTTACTCGTGTTATGTCTTTTCTGCATCAGACAGCAAGGACAATGCACTCCTGGAAGCTATGGCTTTGAACCAAGCTACAGAATAATGCATCCTCCTGATTACCGCAATGTCAGAAAAATATTCCTGTCAAACATTTTAGAGCCAGAAAACAGAGCCAGACAGAATGACTTTGATATAATGTAGAGGCTGATGTACTCACAGCTGGATGGTCCCTGCCCAGCGTCTTCTCCCTGATGGCCAGAGCATCATTCAGCAAGTTGGCTGCCTCCTTGTATTTGTTCTGATCCCTGACAGACAGAAGCAAACAGAGTCAGACATAGTGACAGAAAGATAAATGGAGAGCATAACAAACATTTGACAAACATGCCAACAGTTTCCATATACAGCCCGTTATTTTAATGTGACATGGTTTAAAATAGCTTTGCAGAAGTTCCCACAGTCAAAGTAACAACAAGCTGACAAGTCGAACGAGCCTTTCATTCCTCCAAGGTAACCAAAAACATGACTATTCAATGAATACGATTAATGGAGGTAAAAAACATGGAACCAGCCCTTGTAAAATTCTTGCTCGGCACTTTTATGCCAGTCTTTTGTTCTTACCGTTTCGGGCCAGGAAATTAATGCTTCCCCACTTCTATTACAGTACTGTAAATCTTTGGCTGTGTCTGCTATGTTTGCTGTGTCCCACTCCTGACATAGAGAGGCATCCAATTATCACGTGGAGCTCTTATAAAGGCCTGCCACACAGTGCTTTCAGGGTTGTTACCAAGGGTTTCCAGGAAATGCCACCATGTTGTGGTGGTGACAAAAAGAAGTCATGAAGAGCCATTAACTTTCTTTTCAGACTCTTCAAGGCTCTGAAAGTATTCGAATTATTCTTCAGCAGCAGCAAGGTTGAACGCTTTCCCTTCATTGATAACCAGCGAATAGACTCTCAGCATTCATTGAAAAGCTTCCCCCTTATAAACTCCCTTTTGAAACAATGGGAATGCTTGTTAAATAGTCAGACTTGCCTGGGGACTTCAGGGATTTATAAGTTACTGAAAAATTCTTAGAAACAGAAGCGTTTTCAGCGAACTGATCATTAGTACCAGCACATTCTGTGGTTGTAAACTTCTAATGTTCACACCACAGGAAGTGGAGAGGAAAATTATTTTCTTAGTCAGTTATGCAATAATAAAATCTCTTAAAAATCTAAGATTCACTGTTAAACTACCTCCTGGATCACTGGATGATCAGGATCCTATTTTGTGAGCAACAATTGCAGATGTGTGACCTACCTGTAAACAAGAGCTAGGATATTGAGCATCGTGGCCACATCAGGGTGGTCATGTCCAGAAGTTTTCTCCAGGTCTTCCAGGGCTTGTTTGCAAAGTGGCACAGCCACCTCGTATCGGCCCTGAGAGGCATACTGGATCACCAGGTTGTGGAGAGTCCTCAGACGGGCTGGGATCTCGTAGCCTCCCTGCTGGGCAGCTGCCGCTGCCGCACTGCCATGACTCGGCTGGACTGGAGGACACAAAGGGAAGATAAAGCCAAAGATTTAATATCAGCACAACCAGTGACTTTGAGTTTAACTGCCCCTTTCATGCCTTCACTATTAATGTTTCTATTTATGAATTTGTTCAGTACTTTTCACTGATTATCTGCATTTGTCATTCCTTGTAAAACTTAAATTTCCCGAAAGCAGATCAGTAATGGCTTATTTTATCTTATTTTGTCTATAAATTGTTTTTTTTCTAATTCAATAATCTATATTGCTAACAGAATATTATCTAGATAGGAACTACAAAAAACTAAGTGAGCCTACTAGGTATGTGAACTCTTGGATGAAAGAACAAGCGAGTTGCATTTTCTTTCAACATATGAATGAGGACGAGAAGTTTGCTAAAGTTACTGATGATCATTAGACTTAGAGACTCATTATTTCATCTACTTGGAGTGTGTTCACTGAGATTCAGCTCAGTAGAACAATGACTTGTTAAAGTATATGCAAATACTGTTGCTACAACTTTGGTTTCGTCTAAAGCACTTAGTTATCTGTGTTCCCATAAATGGGTCAAAGCTGAAACCACAACAAACAAACACCATCTGGCAGCTAGCATATGCCCGTAAACAAGATTATTTACACATAAACAATGCCCTCATTATGCTATAATGAATAGTAAATATGGTAGCTTTTAAGTTTATGTTTCACAAGGTCGGGAGGACTTCACTGGAATTTCTCTCATGACATGCAGCCTGCCTGCCTGTCTGTCTGTCTGTCTGTCTCTGTGAGTGTAATGTATGAATCTAAGAGAGTGAGAGGTCAGGAAACCACCTGATGGGGTTTCTTATTAAAGGCGGGCAGCTCTATATTTACTCTGAAAAAGAGCCGGTGAGGTTAAGAACTCCACTGGCTCTTTCAGGACTGCCTACTGCAGAAATAACAGGGACCATGGTGGAAAGTTCAGACATCAAGTGATACCAGGTGTTCAGAACTACACAACACCATGGCAGCCTGCCTTAACCTACACCAGCTAATAATTATTTTCTATCAATTAATCTGTCAGTCAGTCAGCCATCTGTACCTGTAGCAGAACAACAAGTTCTCGATCTTTATTTTGTTTAATGTATACATTTTCTAAAAAAGAAAACTGCATTACTACTGCATGAATTATGAGTGCAAAGCAAATGTTTTCTTAAAGGACAGGAGGAAGCTTCACCTTCTGTCTGAGTGAAGCTTTTAGGAGATACTTCATGCCTGCCATGCCAACAACTTCTACAACTACTTACAATACCTGTAAAGCTGATGTTTTGAAGGGTATCAGTCAGTAGTACAGAATACTAAATAACAAGCCTAACATTTGCATTACTTTGTAGCTCTATACTGATAAAATTGGGATGCATAATATCATCAACATGATATTGGTATTGACAGATGATATGTAGTTTATAAACCTACATTCTGTTACCAGCACATCTAAAAATATCTCCTGTTATTTACAGCAGATATATTAGCTCTACATATGGACATCATACATCATATATTGGCCTTAATATATGAGCAAAATGTTCAAATGTACCATCAGGTAAAGGTGGCTACTGAGGATGCCACACACTCAAGGACGCCCACTACAAGCCCTGAACATCTCAAAATCAAGCCTCAAACATAAAACAACTACCAAACTACTTTGCTGCTCCTCTCTCAGGTTCACTTGACAAACCTTCTTCCTCTACAAGGGCTAAATGATTTGGTAAAATAATCCAGTTGCATTTTTTCCCCCAAAAATTGTGATTGTGATTAAATATGCTATTATTTAAAGTTCCTCATCTTAGGTATTTTTCAACAAACACAAGCAATGAATCCTTATATGTCATAACCATCACAGTATTAGACTTATATTGCAAATGTGATATGAATTGTTGTGTTTAAGGGAGTGATCATTTTTATGTCATACTCATTTTGATTCAGAAAAACATCCATAAAAATGAGACTATTCAAAAGAAAAAAAAAAGACACTTTAATGACTGCATGATGTGTAGGGCATGACATTTCTGCTTCACAGAAAAATTAAATTGGTATTTTGACACACATTTTAGGTTAAAAATATATTGTAACTTCTGGGATTTCCTTCTCTATCTGCTGTCCAACCTAAATAAATAGTTGTTACCCCACAATCTTAGGTAAGAAAATACAAATTCAGGGAAGTAAAACCAAAGTCCCGCCTTTTGTTGACTCAAACATTAAAGAAAAATCATGGCGTTGTCCTCATATTGGCAATTTCAAACAAAAACAATACCAGATCCCTTCTCTTTCAGTTGATATAAAGGAACAATAGGCTTTATTATCTTTATACTGAAGTGCAATAAGACAATTCAATGGAATTACAGTGATACTCCCTGAGTTAAACTATTAATTTTTTAAGGTCTTAAAGTAAAAAAAAACATGGTATAAAGGTAAATTAAAACCATAACAAAGACAAAAAAGGATTAATAACTCCTCAAATTGCAGTTGTAGTGCAAAGGAGCAAAAGACAGCTACATGACAAACAGATCTGAGACACTGAAAATATGATTGATTTGCAAAAGAACACTATGTAAATGCAATAGATAAGCAAACCTGCATTATTTAGCACTAATACTGTATAAACAATGACAAGTGCAAAGTATTCAAGTGAGGCATCAATATTAGACAAAAACATAACATTAGTATAACTCTAACACAAGACACAACAACTGGGAGCCAAAGGACCAATACTAAACCCCTCAGATGAGTTGGACCCCACATTTTAATGCTCCAGGTTCAGCATAAACTACAGAAACATTAGACTAAATCTTTACAAGCTTTTCAGGAGCTCACCGTGGATAACAGAGTAAGGTAAATCACTGAAATGTAAATATTTGAGCACAAAAATCACTGCATACAAGTCTGAGGCAAAATTTAAACAGAGCAGAGCTGTCATCATCACTTTTTCCCAATAACTGTCATCTTTCTGCTGAGAGCAATTTCCAAACACCAAAAGCCTTTGAGGCAGTCTGAATAAGCTAAAATAGGAATGATATCTAATCTACTCGAGCAGTAACACACAAAAACACACACAGACACACTTCTGCACAGTATCATGCAGCTCCATTTCACACTGAGAGGATTAATGTCTGTGGAAGCAGCATTCAATGATGCGTTCATTTTGTGAACACCGGCACATCCAAAATACAGCCTGATTCTCCCTTTCTGGATACAATTCTGACCTCCTATTCCCTCTCAGTCATCTGCTCATTCATTCAAAAACATGCAGTAATGCATTGGCGTCCTTCTGAGTCTACTTCAGTGCAATCATTTTAAGTATGCAGAAAAATGGAACGATTTCTTCCCATCAGCATCTCAAAAGCATGAACCTAATAAAACTGCTTCTCACCCTTAAAGCTTTTTGATTTTTATCCATCATATGCTGCATTTCTCTCCCTGAAATGTAGCTTCTTGTTGTGTTTACGGGACATACTGATGAAGGTGTGTGTGGGTGTTTCTTGTTGGGTGTGGGAGTCTGGGAGTGCAACAATGAGCTGTTAGAGGTGCTTATGTGTAAATAGGTGCAGGTGCATAATTATGTCATTATCCTCCGACTTATGAAATCATGATTGTCTCCAGCCTCACTTACAAATACCAACAGTTCTTTTGGCAGAGCTGCAAACCTTTCTGATGTCATATTAGTATGCTAATCTGGAAAAAACTACATTAAAATAGCCATTTCCAAGCATCTTAAGGCTTATAACAACTACTTTGTGTATAAACGCTGATTTTCTATCTATTTGTCTTTAATATTACACATACAACCAGTTAAACCCTTACATATATACCACTTACAAGTAGGTGGCAATGTCAAGTTTGGTTCTTTACATTTTGATCGCAGCAAAATATTTCTATAGTTTAAGTTAAATGTTATGCAAAGCCTTTATTTTTATATATTTCAACAAACATGTTATATGTACATTTTTACATAAGTTGAGCCAAGACCATACATCATTTTTGTTGAAATAAGTATTATGTTATCTAAATATTTTATACTTTCTAACCTTTTTGCTCAAACTGAGTTAAAAAAAATCATAGACAGTATTAGCGTGTTCATGACCTAGCTGTTAGGCCATGCCTCATAATTGCAGGCTGCATAGGTTCAAGTCTGACCTGTATCTCCATGCCATTCCACACTTTCTCTTCCAATTTTCCTATGCTGTCCTTTTAAATAAAGCTCAAAATTAAATCTCCAAAACAATCATAAGCTGTGTCTGTGTGTTGGAGAATCTAACTTTCATGCTGAAAATAAGGAGAGAAAATTTTGCAAATGGCCAAGGAAAAGCTGGGCATGTGAAACAAAAAGGACACCAGCAGTACAAGCAATAAATGATGAGTAGGAAAATATTTCCCCTCATTCATCTAACAGGATTAGGCCTTGTTCACACATAGGCAGATAAAAAAAGACAGACAGGGACACAAAAAGGTTTTGGGCATGTAATGTCACACTGTATGCCGGTTTTCCCCTGTTTGGTGTCACTTGTGTGTGACATTATGACCTTTGTTTACATAGCAACAGTGGACACCATATTGGTATTGGTGTTGAAGATGTCAACTAAACTTGTTACAGGCGTACACATAAAAGCACAGACTCTTTTCCACTATGTTGATGAACGGAGATGCCTGAAAGGACAATGTTGCTTCATACAACACCACAGTTGGTTTGCATGGTTGGTTTGGGTTGGTGGGAAAAATGTGAAACTTAAACTGTCATTGCAGAGAAAGAGTGGGAAAAATATAGTATAAATGGACAGCATTATTTTTGAAAATAGAGGAAAACCTCCATTTTCAAAAATACAGTACCTGCCTACATGTGGACTAGGCCTTAAGGCCTTCTCACACAGAGTCAGTTTTTCATCCAAATTTCTGGCACATTATTTTTTCAGAACAGGTTCTATTTTTGTGTTTTTTTCGCATCCATCCAAGTCATTTAGAAGGGTGATTGCCTTAGAGCAGCACCTGCTGCTTTCTCTCTCACTTGCTCGTCCCCTCCTCTCTCACTCTCTTGCACTGACACCTTACTCTAAACATCATGATTGGCCCTTGTTTTATGTCGATATCCATCATTGTATGTAACAGATAAAGGGATATGTTTTCAATTGCAACCACATAAATGAGACTGAATTAAAAAGTTGCTCTTCATCTCTCTAACTTGGCATGACGTGCGAGCTGGTGCCGTGTGAAGATCTCTGTCAGGATGGATGGACCCAGTGAGCTTTTAAGAAGTGACAGGGCCACAGGCTTATCCTCAGTTTTTCTTTTGGTTGCAGTACAAAACAATTAGCCACATTACACAAATTTTAACACTGAATATAAATGAAAAGAAACAGAGTTAGCATGCAAGGTTTGAGTAAGTGAATTTTTTTTTGAAACACTAACCTGAAAAATAAAAAAAATAAAAATGCATTTGAAATTAACAGACTCATTGTGCGAAGATCTTTAGTGTGTTTTTAATACTTTTGCCTTTTCATTGATCATTAATGACTGCTCAATATTTGCATTGTTTTATGATATTATTGTGCAATGTAAAAATTCAACTAAATTAAGATAAAATAAAATGAAAATTGAAAAAATATTGCTATTAAACAACAGTCCTGTTTAGAGCTACCTTCTGCCAAACAATTTTGCACAGTTTTTTATGGAACATGTTAGATAAATATCTCTGAAAATCTATTTTCTTCTCATCTAACTACTGAGTTCGCTGCTCTTTCAGATTTACCTGATTTCCAACTTTACACTAATGTGATCATCTTAATAACTCAGAGGGCAAACGTCATGTAATCTCATTTTTTCAATCACTATGCAGTATCGACCTCTACACTGGCAGCCCTTTCATTGAGATTTACGCTAAGGAAAGTCAATCTTATACTCCCTTCTATTCCCAAATCTAATTCTTCTCTCACAGCTATATATTAAAGTCATTCTTTGCAGTCATAATTCATACTCAGGCATACAGCTTGACACAGCAAAGGCTTCACTAACACAGTTCAGGAAAATGCTGAAGGTTTTTTAATCCAAAATATGAAAAAATGTAACTCCAGTTTTGAGATGGTATTCTAAAAACAATATGTTCTGCTTCCTCAGCTTTTCAACCTGCAGTGTAGTCATAATTCTGGCCAAAACAAAGAGAAGTCTGGATCCGCTTAAACACATATGTCACACTGTAAAAGTGGGGAAACATCACCGGTCTGGTCTGGCAAATATGAAGCTGAGATCTTTACCTTGGTAATAAAATGAATACATTTAATTAAGTCTTCATGTAGAGCTGAAATAAATACCCCTTTCTACATTATTATGGAGAGAGATTTCACTGTGACCTGTTCCAGTGTGTTAAACATTAAATTAACCAGAAACAAAGAGAACTGGAGTTCACAAAGCTACAGTCTAGCACAAACAATGATCTGAAAAGTGTAAACAAGTCTGCTTTCCACTTTGACGGCTATTCAAACTGGCTGACAGAATGCTGCCAGGAGCCAAATGGGTATCACCTTGGTGCAAAATGTGAGTTTGGAAACTCAATGCCAAGTTTAGGAACAAACAGTGAGCTTGTTTTTATGGTGCAGACCAGAAGCTTGTAGGTCACTTGTCCCGATCCAACTCAAAGCTGCTGTAAATTTCCTTTAATTCCGCCAAATTAGCGCCAGACTTGTTCTGATGGGGCAATCAGGTTGGCTATAGTTATAATCCCAGTGAAATGAGGCTTTCGTAATTTGTTTCACAAAGAAGCTCAAGCTTTTCAAAACTCTGGGCTTTCCACTTTTTTCCATGGTGTTTTGCCAACTAATGTTTAGACTTCAGGCTTTTATTCATATTCAAAGATAAATAAGTTCAGGGCAGCACTTCTGTGATCTTGCCAAGCAATCATTATTTCACCTGACTACATTCACACAAAAAGAACACACTGTAGATATCCTGGAATTCTATTACGACAGTCTGGTTTGGAGGGCTTTCTCCCAGTTTGGCCTCCCTCCAGGCTAAACTAGGTCCTGACTAATGGGCCTGCACTGTTTTACTGTCTGGGCTATTGAAAGACAAGCCCATCAAACACTGAGGGATGGGTGGGCATGCAGAGTAGGAGACAGACAAATCTGGGTGTGCATGTGTGAGGCTAGAAAGACAGGAAGTGTGTGTGAGGAGGGAGATGATAAAACAAAGATTCAGGGCATGAGAAATTTTACCGCAGCATATTATGTGATTTATTTTAACTCTGGGACCTTTACCTGACTACACTACACATAAATGTAAGTAATAACATTTAAATTTTGTTTTGGGGGGGGTCATTTTAATAGCAAGGACATATTCAAACCCATTTTGCCACTATATGGGAAGAAAGGGTTTTTAACTAAAGTCAGCACATCATCAGTCATATCCTGCTGGAGATACTGAATAATACCTTACAATAATCTTTCTCCCCAGGCTAAAAACTGCATATTTAGGGCCAGGACTGGAAAAGCTAAAGAAATCCCTGAGAGTAGAGTAAGGAAGGGAAAATAGAACACTTACTGCCTGGGGCTTGGTCGTCCTGGTCATCGGGGAAGAGATCATCCAAAGTTTCTTTACTCGAGTCTGAGTCCTTCTCCTCCTGAGAAGAGAATGAGAGGGACAGAGAAACAGGGGAAAGATAGAGGACAATGAATAAACAACAAAATGATTTTCAAATTCAAAGCAGAGCAAAACAAACTACCTTTATATGTGGCAATGCAGTGGTTCTATGGACAGTCTGGGGGGAGAGTGGAAGTTGGGAAGCCACCTTTTCTATGTTGGTACCTCACTATAACATCCATGTGTCTTCATGAAGTCAGTTCTCAAGTGTTCTCATAGTCATGACAAGCTTTAACTAGGGGATTAAATGGCAGCAGATCATGACTGGCCGATATTCATTAAAATACAATATAGAAAATATTGGAAATGATGCTGGGAGTAACCCAGCCACTCACTCTGTACATACTCTGTTGTGTTCTGTTGTTGTTGCTGCACTGAATTTAACTGCTTAGTCACACACTTGAAGCAGCTGTCTTAAAGGAGACATATTATACCCTTTTAAGACAAGCTTAAATTGGTCTCAGAGGTCCCCAAAACACGCCTGTGAAGTTTGTTGCTGATAAAAACACTCCAGTATAGGATTTTTGTATGTTTAAAACCCCCTCTATTTCAGCCCTGCTCAGAACGAGCCATTTCTGTGTCTGTGGCTTTAAATGGTAATTAGCTGTCTGACTCCACCCCTGACCACACCCCTATCAGGAGATAGATGCAGTACTCCTGGTACTACAGACACTTTCATCCAAAGGTTAGAACTTGACTGGGATTCCAACCATCAACCTCCCAGACTGTAATCAGCAGGATAACCCACTGAGCTATCCAGCATCTCAGCTGGTAGTTGAGAGGATCAGTAGAGGAGGGCAGAACTTTCCTCCAAGTGGGGGAGGGCCAACCAAACCTGGGGGCGGGTGCTTACGCTCCTGGTGAGGTCACCAGGAGCTAAATCTAAGAACAGCTTGTTTCAGCACACATTTCCTGAAAGGTGGAGAAAGAGAGGGGGAGAGGGAATGGATTTTTCTGGTATTTGAGGGGATTGTGGACAGGCCAGGGGCACATATTTGTGTTAGAAAAGCCTGAAAATGTGATTTTTGCATAATATGTCTCCTTTAAATTTCCCAAACCTTGTTTTTAGTCCCTTTCATTAAGAATGATTAATCCAATGTTGAAATTTGTGTTAAAACCCTTCTTAAGACCAGCAGATTGAAGCATGTTAGGGAACTTGCACAAGCGGTTAGTTGAAATCATTATTGTATGGTCTTTACAGAGGTGTACTGTCCATGCCTGACCAGCTCCTTGTTTTAGATATTCCCTCAGTTGTGTCAGACAGTTGTTAGCACAACTACTTGCATATTTTGATAATGGACATGTGAACATCGCTGCTCATAGCAAGGCTGCATTTACCAGAGACAGTTTACTTACATTTCAAGCATTTCTATCTGATCACACTGGTCAAACACCACCGATCATACACATTTACGGTTCAATAATGGAGTATCCAGGTTCTTCATGCTCTCTCTTGCACATTGGTAAACCAAACCACCTTTTCTTTCATTTCTTGAAAACCCAAATCATGGTAAATCTGTGTACATTACAAATTAACTCAAGTGAATTGTTGTGTAAGCTAGCCTGAGGCTAATATCTACCGCAGCAGAGTCAGCAGCTTGCCATGACTAACGACACTGAAAACAAAGCTGGATCATCACCTCATTGCTAAAACCTGATACCCTGTCTCTAGAGTTTCTTTGGAATTAAATCATCTTAAAATTATGAAACAAATACAAGGATAAAATGAAAGAGTTTGATCAAGACCTGAGCACTCACGGATGGGGACAAGTCCTCGTCGTACTTCTTCAGCTGGTTCATAAACTCCAGGTGCTTCTTCTCCTCCTCCAGCTGGGCCACACTCTGCTCGCTCTTCTGCAGCTTCTGCTGCGTCCCCGCCAGCTCATCCCTTAGCCACTGATTCTCCTGGCAGAGCCGGCGTACCTGAGCCCGGAGCTTCTGCTTCTCCGACTCCACTGAGCTCAGGTGGCTCGACAACGCCATCATCACCTGAACAAAGAGGAGAGATGCTTTTGAGCTGAATAATAACATTAACCAGATAGGAGGGATGTTTGTGATGTCTTTGGGGTAGTCAGGTACACAGTACTCTTAATACATGATCAAAATAACAACTAATGCATGTCTTTCTTGGCTTTTCTGAAAAATAAGCCTACCAAGACCTTTAAATTCCTTTGATAGTCAAGAGAATTTGATATTAAACCACCTCATATCAAGATGTTTAAGCTCCTAAAACCACCCACAAAACTTCAACCTTTTTTTTTCGTTTTAAACAGAAACAGATTTAGTGGCATGATGGGTAAAGTGGGGTACTAAAAACAGCTAGGAATAAAAGCACATTTCTCACCACAACTAAATATGTGTACACTTTAGTAATAGTGGGGCACTTTGGGTAAAAGCATTCACTTAATGGCATAGGTTGTGACGTGAAACACTGAAAGGGGTGTAATTAGACAAAGAATTTTAAACACAGAGATCAAAATTATGCTGAAAAAGTATGAACTTTACTTTTTACCCCAGCTGAGAGCTACCCAAAAAGCTGAAGGTGGATATTAAGAGGCTGCAGGGTGTAGTGTATCAGACAAGGTCTGCTGGGATGTGGAGATGAGAGGCAAAAACTGACTCATCAGTGACTGATGGGCCAGTGTTTGCCAACTGAGTGATGACACACTGAATCTGAAGTTGTCAAACTTTCCCTGAAAAATCTGCATATTTTAAATATTCTTCTTCTGAGCCGTTATACTCCTCTCTTTGTTCAAGTAGTCATTTCACAAGAGGAGATAGAATGGGCGACAAGAGAGGAGTGAATATACAAGAAGAGAAATGATGTGTAGCTTAAAAATGAATTCTCTGCAATGGAATTCCAGCCTGTACCTTGTTTTCCAAGTCTGTAATTACAGGTATCATTCAAAGTGCTAAGGCAAAGCCACACCAACAGCATTTTTTAGGTGTTTAAGTTTTTTTTAAAAGTCTGCCACTCTTCCTTCTCATTAACCAACATAACTCTATCTAACAAACAAAGGCTAGTAATTTCAAAAATCCTGAAAATGCATTTTTTCATGACACCTTTTCAGACATAGTTCCTGCTAAAAACAAACAAATATTGAATTGCTAGTAAAAAAATCTCAACAAAAAAGTAAAAACATCACTTTTCTCTGTAACTTAGAGTTTATCCTTCAAAATATGCCAAAAATTCTCATTTCCCCTCTGTAGAGATTTAAAATTAGCAGTTACAAATGATTTCAATATGACTGACAGACTATAAGGAGTTATAAAAAAAGGCATACCTGTGCCTCGCTCAGACCCAGCTCCAGCATCTCCAGGGACTTGCGGATCATGTGGGACTTTTCCTCCACCAGGACGCCCTCCTCATCCTGCTTCAGGCAGCGCAGCGTGCCCAGCAGGCCCTCCAGAATGGAGTGGTGCTCCTGCTTCAGGGCCTCCAGCCCCTGGATCACTTGCTTGGTCCTGGAAATGATCTCATCCTGGGACAGTTTCTCTCCAGGGTCCTCCTCCTCCTTCACGCACACCATGGTGGACATGTCCTCACGCATCCTGCAGATTAAATGACAGGGAGAGAAGTTAACTTCATTTAGGTGTGTATCTATCCGGCTATCTGGCTTTTATATAACTTACTTAGTGTTCAGTGATACATTTCTCAATCAGGGACATCAGCATATTACAAAAGAAGCAGTTCCAAACAAGGATGTCAAAATATTCAATACTTCTCTTTTAAACTCTATGGATATATCTTTGATTACAATAACTTTGTTCCAATAGCAACTCTGTTATTTACAAAGCAATCTGACCGAGCAAAGGCTGGAACCGAGATCAGACAATGAAATAAAATATATATGGGCAATAAAATTCAACAAGGCAAGATCAAAATGTGAATACAAAATGCAATAACGTGGTTGTGGCAGTACTTTATGAGAAGAAAAGAACAATTTTGGGAAAAGCTTTTATTCTATAAAAAACTATGACCTTTATATGAAACACAGCCAACAGAAAAGGGAAAGTCCCTTCAGTCAGCACCAGTTTGTGTGATCACAGAAAGGATGCATTGATTAATGTAGGGAAATGATTAATTGGCAAACATAAAGCCTTCAGATGTTTCTTTAAAGAGGCATCCTCCTCTGATCTAATGGACCTTCAAAGCCCTGCTAGTGATTCATCCCACTTTAGAATCAATACATGCCTCAGAATGAGAAGCAACATTGACTTAAACAAAAGGTTAGGGCCCATGTGTTAGTGACCAGGCTGTTCAGAGGTCTGAAAATCTCTGTTGTAGAGATTTAATAGCAAAATTCACTGTTCCCTTTCTAAAGGTGACTTTGCGTGAGGCTGTGACTCAAATACCTGCCTGCTTTGCCTGAAAAGCTCAGCTCAGAGTGTGAGCAGTTGGAAAAGATGGATAAACAGAGGTTAAATGTAACATCACATTTATAAAATGCTGTATGAAGTGTGCTAAAAAAACTGAGGAGTCATCACTCTAGATGCTTTGAGAAAACGGAGGTACTTAGGTGAAGCAGTGATGAAAAGCATAAACCACATGGCAGACGTTAAAGCTGCTGGCTGCTGACAGCTTAAAGCCAGATCTGAGGCCTGTGGGCTGTGTGGGGTTTACAGATCCAGACAGATATGAAGTAAGGATGGTAAGAAGGTAAAACCGGAAGAAAGTGTCAGAAAACTTAAATGGACACTTTGAGGTTTTCAACTTCATTTCCGTCTGGGTAGGTACACAATCCAAATACCACCAACAGATGTTATGATGATCTCTGTATCTGACAAGAAAATGTGTTTTTCTTCTGACATCAGCATCATTATTTGATCCTAGTGGTGGTCTGCAACAGGTTATCTCAGTAAATTTGAGTCTCCACCTAGATTCGACCAGAAACTAGCTGAAAAACTACACTACAAACACTGGAAAATAAGTGCAAAGAAGTCAGCTCTTCTGTCAAAAGTGATCAGACACAAAAGATTTATTACTTTCACTGACATTTAACATCAATGCCCACTGGACAACCACGTATCTTTACATTGGATTTCAGGATATAGCTATATATCTATATATATATCCAAGTAGACGAGGTAACAGCATATCCAAAGACATGAATTCTAAACATCCCAATGAACAGATACATTGTGTCCGCTTGTCATGCCTCTTCTATGCTTAACTAAACACCCTTATTTAAACCAAAAAAGACTAGAAAAAAGAACAACCCCCATACAGTATGTACCCATAAAAGCATCCACTATCCCATCCAAAATATTCTTTAAATGCAGGCTGCATATATGTTTATCTAAGCTATAATAATCAGCTTAATCATAGTGAGTGTATTTGACTTCATGTGCTTCTGCAGCCAGCCTAAACTGCTGTTTTCAACACTTATGCATTGGCTTCACTTTTCATCACTGAAGGCTGCAGCTTGGATTATACACAGGTGGACAATCAGCCTAAAATCCCTCTCTTTCCTCACTGATGGAATCCTGTAGCATTTGCATCACCCATAGGTGTATGTATACCATGATATATTATTTAAGTATTTTTATAGCCTGATGTAGACATTTTTCTCTTTCTTCTGTGTCTACTATGTTATTCTTTTGTGTTCACTGGGCACAGGTAGTGTAGTCTGCCTGTGAGACATATGTATGCCACGTGTTCATGTATCCTGGAAACACATCTGAGATGAGTATGCCAACGCTTTTGAAAAATTCAGTAAAACATTTATTTCCAATACATCTTAAACTTGGTATGCATGTGGTATTTATAAATATATAACAAATACCAAAATGGCAGTGAAATGAGTGCCAGCTGGAGTAAGAACGCTAAAGCTTTCTACTGCTGTCAATAGAATTTTGAGCAAAATGTCCTTAGAAAGAGCAATCAACAAAAGTAAGACTACAGGTGTGTACTATGTTTTGGAAATTTTAACTCAACTTTAATTCTAGACAACCCTTTCCACTGTTACTTTTTATAAATGTATAACAATATTCATTGCTATGCATGCAGCCCCCTGTATCTGATCAGCTGTTCAGATCTGAACTAGGGGTGCACCGATCGATCGGCCAAAAATCGGTATCGGCGCCGATTTCCTTAATTTTAGGAGATCAGCGATCGGCCGATCCTTGTAAATAAGATCGGTGGATAAGAGCGGTTTCATATGTCTCTACCAACTAAAATATGAAAAATGAAAGACTAAAGGAACTGATATAATTGAGTAGTTTGGACAGCAATGTTTTAAACTTTTCATTCATATTTGAGAGAACTACCTCATGTGCAGTTAAAACAACAAGTTTGTATTGTTTCACAGGTATTGTTCAATTTCATTCAATAAAATAAGATTGGAACATTGAAGGTGTATACTGTCAGTTATAAAAAATCGGTATCGGCCAAAATCAGAATCAGCAGGTCAGGCTTTTTAAAGATCGGTGATCAGTGATCGGCCAGAAAATTGCAATCAGTGCACCCCTAGTCTGAGCTTTTCAGGGACTGTTTGGTGGCCTTGTTGGGTTGTCTCAGTATCAGATCTTTTAACATCAAACAGTTTTAGCAGAAATTAGCATATTTGTGTTGACACCACAGCAACCGAAAACGAAGTCTGAGGCAACCAATACCGGGAAATTATTTGTTTCTAAATACCAAAAAGCAGGCAAACTCTAAAAAAATGTCTAAATTGCTCAAATAAACTGGCAACATTTAGTATATGTGTTATATATGTGCATTTCAAGGTCTCTTTGGCTTGTGGCAACTTTTGGTTAAAAATGACAGATCTAAAGTTTTGATGGTACTTTTCAGAACTATCAGTTATTTCAGTAAGAGAGATTGTATCATTTTAAAGGGGCATATATTACCTTTATAAGAAAAGTTTATATAGGTCTCTGAGGTCCCCAGGACATGTTGATGAAGTCTGTTGATGAAAAAACACTCCAGTATTGGATTTTTGCATTTCTAAAAAACCCTGTTTCAGCCCTGCTCAGAACGAGCCGTTTCTGTATCTGTAGCTTTAATTGGTAATTAGCTGTCTGACTCCGCCCCTGACCGCACCCCTCTGTGGAAATGGATGTGGCACTCCTGATGTTACAATGTTACAGACACTTTTAACCAAAATTAAGGACCTGAACCACCAATCTCCTAGACCAAAGTCTGCAGGGTAACCCATTGAGCTTTCCAGCGTCTCAGCTGGCAGCTGAGAGGAAGATCAGGAGA
Source organism: Cheilinus undulatus (assembly GCF_018320785.1). Taxonomy (NCBI): domain Eukaryota; kingdom Metazoa; phylum Chordata; class Actinopteri; order Labriformes; family Labridae; genus Cheilinus; species Cheilinus undulatus. The sequence goes on along the minus strand of NC_054882.1, from coordinate 9,212,679 downwards.
GGAGTGTGGAACTTCCTTCCAAGGTAGGGCCAACAGAACCTGGGGGTGGTGCTAACTCCTCACATGACATCATGAGGGGAAAATCTGAAAACGGTTTGTTTCAGCACATATTCTCTGAAAGGTGGAGAAGGAGAGGGGAATGAATTTTTCTGGTACTTGAGGGGACTGTGGACAAGCCAGAGGCACATATTTTTGTTAGAAAAGTCTGAAAAAGTGATTTTTGCATAATATGTACCCTTTAAAATGATCTAAAAGTATTTTGACATTCTGAGTAAATATTTCTCCATACCATGTCCACAATAATACAGAGAGCTTAGCTTCTATGTTGGTACTCTACACAGCCTCCCCAAACTAGCGCGGTGTTGACTGTCATCTATTGTGGGAAATAAAGTCAAGGTTCAAAGTACCTCATACAACCCCACTTCAAAATTTCTGAAAAATCCATTTAAATCAGTATTAACTGGCTCTGCCAAGGACCAGCTAGTTTTAATCCAACCAAAAACCTGCTTAATTACAACACAACGAAGAAGTTCAGGTCAGGTATGATTTTGCAATACTTTGAAGTTTGATTGCTAATCCTTCATAGCTGTTACAAAATACTGCACAAAAATAATGCTACCTATTCATTTTCATGATTACAATGTCTTCAGTAATACACAGCCTCTTAGAAGCTCCATAATACAGTCTTAGCACATAATCAGATCCAGACTCAGCCTCTGTATTTACAGAGAAAGGGATGTTAAAATGGTTGCTAAAATCATGCACATATTTGCCAAACACTTGCCGGCAAGTGTCTGTTCTTCTGTCATTGACCCTCAGCGCACTCCCTGTGCACTTTCCACCCACTCTGCCCCGACTTTCTTTGCTCTGTATTCATTACACACACACAAACTTAAGAGGATTATGACTGAGCGCTTCAGCAGCAGTTGTAGCGAGCTGCCTAATAAATCTCTGCAAGCACCAAACTGAAACAGCAAACACTGGCTCTGCTGAATAATCACAGAAACACTGACAGAGTTGAGGCAGGGCTATTATGATAAACACAAAAATGTAACTCATGAGTGTGACACCAAACACTAACCTTATTCTTCATGTTGCAATGACACAATAGCTCAGACAAATTTCCAGCCACAGAGGGGAAAAACAAAAGGACACCTGGTAAGACAGGGGACTTGTCCTGAATTGCCTGAGATTTCACATTACGACTCAAGTGTGAAGGGAAAAAAAGATGGGAAAGAGAGCGGAAAAAGAAAGAGAGAAGAAGAGCTGTAGCCGCGATTACTCCATGTGACACAGCAACCAGCCTGCAGCCTATCAGCTGACAGCAGGGCAGGAGGCTGCTGCTGTGTGCAGAACAGAATGGAGAACAGCAGCTCCAGGTGAGAAGAGCTGTGCAGCTACAACACAAAAAAACATTCCTACTTTATTTAACTTACAGATAATTTAATTTAATTTATTTTAGACATTTTTATCTGTTCATTCAAATACTAATCGTAATATAAATGTTAAACTACCATGACAGTCTACTAAACAGTACTGATCCCAATATTGGCATTCTCTTGTCATTTAGGGTTACCAAAACATCAAAGTGGAATATGATGCTAGAAAGATGAAATGAAATTATGGCTATTTTGATATCACTACAACAAAAACACAAGTTCTAGGGGCCCAATTGATTGGCTGGTTCTTGTTTTGAGTTACCAAAAATTTAATGCAAACTTCTTCTTACCTTTTCATGTACAAAAAGTATTTCTCTGCAATATTTGATGGCTTCATTACTCTCCTATGTATCGATCTTATGACATAGATGTGTTTTTTCATTTGTTCAAAGTTGTGGTACTTTTTCAGTACAACTGGTTATGGCAATAACTGAGACAGTCTCATTGTAGCATGCCTGACCAAAATTCCAAGTTGGCCATTAACATCTTTTATCATTTAACTAAAAGTTTATGAGGAAAAATTATTTTTATTACATTCTTTGTCATATATCAACCAGCTTGTTTAACAGATTTGATCCAAATTCACCACGAAATCAAAGGAACCTAGTCAGCGCCTCTGGTCATCAGTCAATGTCCAGGCCCCAAGAGTGTAGTAAGACCAGGAGGACCAAGGGCCGAAAGACTCTGACTTTAGTCTGAATGCCCAGATATCAGGTTTGCAAGGCTACTGTCTTGCTCAGCTAACCTATCGCCCAATGTGCGAGTCCAGGTCTGCGGTTAATCTCAGTCTCGTCATCAGCAGATTGGTGGATCACTCCACCAAGATAGGTGAACTGCTCTTCCACGCTCTCACCATTCAATGACACAAATTCAATGACAGCATCCAAGGTATCACCAAATGTCTGGATCTTTGTTTCGCCCAGGAGACATTCAATTCCAACACTCAGCAAAGTCCAGATCAGCTGATTGGAAATAGCATCACAATGGATAAATCAGCATAAATCCAATATTGTGAATCCAGACTTAAAACTTCATTCCTAACAACACACCTAGGGTTTATAGATGTTGAAGAAAAAAACTTTAGTTATTAGAACAGGCTTTATAGTTAAGGAGGTAAAAGATATCAACTTATACATTTGGCCAATACTTTTTCAGCTGATTTGTCGGTTGTGAACACTGGCAGCCACAAACCACCCCAGTGCCTGTTGGAGGTCTATAGTAAACTTTTTAAACTAATAACTGCCTATACCAATGTCATGGTGATAGTATTCTTCATTATCTACATCAGATCCATTAGACTCAACAGCAATGTGGACAAGCCCAAACATTTTCAGATACTAAACAATGCAGAATCTAGTTCTTACAGAACTGCATTTTGGCTTTGGTCCCTATATACAAAGCAGGTAACCAGCCATCACTTCAAGTTTTTAATTATGTGTCAGAGAACAGATGGGCTGTTCAGCTATAATAAGTGGCAGCTGTGTCCAGCAGTCAGTTAATTAGGGAAATGCACATAATATCAATTAACAGCAGTGTTTACTTTATATTCAAACAGATGGCAGGCACTCGCTGTTATAAATGAGCTATAAAAATGATGAGCAAGCCTCACACAATACCTCAATGGGGCAAAAAGATATATACTCTTAACATAGTCCTACATCTAAGAGGAATAAAGAAAAAAAATGTTCTTAACCTGCAAAAAACATTCAACATGTTACCAGGTAGTCTTCAGCATCAAGCAAACATCAATGCTTGACAGCCTCACAACACAAATCAAGGTCAAATTCAACTGTTGCTCCCAAACTGCAAAGAAGACAGCAAGTATCACTGCAGGCTGTGTAATACAGAAGTGAAAGTGACAGCACAGGCCTTTCTTCCTGCGCTGATCCAACAAAAACCTTTTATATCTGGCACCAGATGAGTCTAAGAACACAGAGCCCTACAGGGAAAGGAGGAAAAAAATTACTTGTGATGTTAACTTTTGAAATGTAAATAGCTGGTTTGAAGCTGCCGTAGGCCTGAGGGACTGCATCTCTTCATATAAGCAGGTTAAGGCAGATATAGGGGGGATAGGGAGACTGGGGAAGAATGAGCTGGGGGTTGGGGTATGTATGAGGATGGAGCCAGCAGCAGGAAGAGTCTTAGTCAGCGATGTGTTGGCTGATAGTCACCAGATGATAAGAGCTGGGATTCATTTCCACATTTGACCAGAATGAAAGTCTGTGAGACACTAAGAGCCTCTCTGTCTCGGCTCTGTCCACCATTGAAATTACACAACTGTTCTCCCTGTAGGCTGTCAATAAAAACATGTTTAATTTGCTGTCTGGGACAAAACAGCTCCGAGAGCCGGGCAAGTTTATTAAAACTACTTTTACAATAGCTGAAGGATACGACTATGGGGCCTCCAATGCCACACACTACTTTTCTATCACTAAGTTTAAAATAGAATAGAAAGAAGAGAAATAGAAATAGAAAGTCAGTTGCAGAAAAAAGAACAGAAAAAAAATTGCAGAACTGTAACAAAAAGCTCTGGCAGATTCTTACTTTAAATAGCAGTGGCAGATTTTATTGCCACTTAGGAGCAGCTGACATGAGCTGTGAACACTTATATATTATCACCTTTTCTATCACTTATTTATACATCCAGCAAATATGTTGTGGCATAAGTGCTCATTTGTGACATTTCTGGACACCTGAAAGGAGCCCTATTCACACATGCACAAAATTCCTCACACCTTACTGAAAATTTCAGGGTAAGCTGCATGTGTTTCAATTCAATTGTTCCAGATATTTTTTCTCCAAGAACCCCAAATGTTCTGCTGGTTGAGTTGGTGTGCATATGCAGGAAAAAGTACTCAGGAAAATTCACCACAAGCCACTGGGAGAGGGGGATGACATTCATATCTTGCGACCGGCACATGACCATAGATTGTATAATGAACAACCAATGCAGATCTCTTGTTTTGACTGCCACTTCCATGCTGTTGTTTGACATCATGTACTGCCTCCTGACAGCCCCTTCCCCCATCCCAACCCCTTCTGTCCAACAGGAAAAGTCTCCCCATGTGAGGTGCATATGTAAACAAGCAACTGGGGAAGATGTCGGGGGTCGTCTGCTTGAAACTTTCTGGAGATTTTCCAAAGTGCACATGTGAAAATACTAAAATTTAAGCCAAAAGTGCCCCCCTAAATCTTTTTATGTAACTGCTCAATTATAAGCCTTGCACACACTACAATGGCCAAAGTCAGCAAAGGCCAGATTATCCTATGGTCCTAAAGATTACCTTGCCAGATTTTCCTGTGATGTGAGGTGTGTTAAGATAGATCTTTCATTCTCCAGTCTGCTCAGAAGACAATCAGAGCTGCTCTGACTAGAGATTGTAATTATTAAACATGCTGATGTGTGGGGAACACTGAAGACAGACGAGCAGGTATGGGCAGGATTGTTCTGTGGAATAACACAATAGCCAGTAGGAGAGTAAGCTGAATGAAGGAGGAAGCACAACAAACACAGCCATTATAGTAAATATGATGCAAAAAGTTAGATGGACAGCAGAAATGGAGGACCAAAACACAAGTGGTTATACGATGTGTCCTATAAATCACACCACTAACAGTAAGACTAGGAGAGGGGCTGGACTGAAAATGCTACCACTGTGGATGTACTAGGTAGCTAACAACTAGCCACATCTAGCTTGTTGACTCCAAAGTCATGTTTGGCCATGCAAAATTTTAAGTTTTCATTATTTGTCAGCATGTGAAATGGTCTCTCACATTGAAAAATCAGTAAATATTTTAGGATCACTAGTATATGCCAGGCTTCAGTGTTCAACAATGTGCATAAGTTAACCTGTGAAATTCAGCATGTACAACCCAACTGTTTTCTGTGGTCTTTACATGGCTGATAAAATTGCATTTTGACATCAATCATATAGGAATAAAGCTTGTTTGTAGCTTTGTCTGGCTCTCATTCTTTGACAGGCTTGTATAAAGGTGACCTTAGCACAGGTTACAGCCTCCAGTGTTGAAAAATTAAGAAGTACAAAAAAAAGTATAATTCTTCAACTGTCAACTTTTGGCTGGCTCCGGAAGCTAAGGGAGCGACTTTAACACTGCTGTTCAAAAGGGTTATTCAGGCCAAGAGTTATTCAAATGTTTGCACGTCCTTCTACAATAAGCTGTCCTGGTTTGTGTTATAGATGCAGCAAAAACCATAAAACAAGGAAAAGAATCAGGATGAAATCCTGGCTGGAATGAAGGTAAAGTTGTGTTTATGTTTGTGAATGGTGAGAGTAGGTTACGCCCAGCTGGTGACACTATCTGGTCTGCTCGCTCTTATTTGTTGCTGTGGGTTTTCAGTTGGAGGCAACCCTGAATCATAAATATCAAAAGTGTATTCGTATATTCAGGACTCAGGGTCTGGATGGCTACGACACAGTTTGGAGCAGTAAAATAATCATGTTGGGATGAGGGGAGGCAAATCTGGCCTCAAATCGGGTTAAAGGTGTGTAGTGTGTGGCCAGCCTATGGGAGCTTTAAGATTCTGACTGGTCTTTAAACTGATTTGCTTTATAGACATCAGGGGAAACTCCACAAATATTCAATCATCTTTACAATTTCCTGGTAATAACTGGCTGTGAATACCCCTTACAATACCAGACAGATAATCTGGGACTAACATCACTGCAGACCAAGGTCCCAGACCTAAAATCTTTCATTTGGGGAGTTTTGAATAAGGTTAAATCCAGCAAAGAACTTGTGTAGCTGGGGCTCCACTGAAAGTGCATTTATCACAGCTTAATTTTTGAAACAAGCTGCAGGCTTATGGAAACAGTACCTAATTTAAAACATAAATATATTCTTTATCTAAACAGGAGTACTTCCACAGAGATGCAAAATCTCTTTCACAGGAGAGTCTTGGCCAAGACAGCAGCGCAAAAAGTTACACACAAATATCAAACAAAAGAATTTGTGAAACAACCACTGCAATAATCATTATTAGTATAATTTAGATTTAAAACATGCCAACTGTGGTCAAATGGTTCTTAAACCTGAAAGCTGTTCATGCAATGCTCTAATTTAAGATAACCCTGGAGCACAGACCAGGAGGATGAAGTTTAAACATAAAAAGCTCTTTTACTAAAGACAGAGGCAGTTTGTGCCATTTTACACATGACATACCCGTGAGAGATTACTGCAGCAGTCCTAAACATCTGTGATGCTATCAAAAACAAAACAATTGCATTATTATAAATATGCTATATAACTGCTGAGATTTAGGAAACTGCTGAGTCAGGCTATTATGAGTATAATCTACTGTTTATAGAAATAAACCGATTATAGCTGCTTTAAAATGATCAAAGCTGTTAATCTTATACTGTTCCTGTTGCCCTTTATTTGATCTTTCATGTTATGAAGTATATGATTTTACTTTTCATTCAAAGAAGCAGTCTTTCAAACAACAGTCCTGTTTATATTTATGTACCATGTAGAGGCATTAGCTTCAGAGAGCAAAGAAAGGGTTAAGAAATCAGCCAGTCAGAAGGCATGATACTTCATTGCTGAAAGACAGGAAATGACAACTATGACTGGTATTAATAATGGATTTAATCTGGTTGACATGCAGAGTCTGAACTCCTTATTCCTAATGATCTTAAAGCTGGAATTCAACTGTGTCACTTTGTGTAGATTAATTAGCTTCAGCCTGCTGTGCTACACTATGTGTCATCTCCTAAAATGACTAACTGGTTCACTTCTGGTAAGCCCTCACATGATAAGAGCGTCGCTGATTTTTTCATTCCTGTGAGCGAGCCTTGGGCGAGAGATTAAATTTATCATCTGAATAAGTGAAGTACTTTAAGATGCTATGATCTGCAGAGACAGTAACAGCATTGCTCTTTGCAGCAGCACCCTGAAGGCTGAAAGATATACAATATTTATTACTTACACAGGGACTGACTTTGATTTACAAGTTGCTCCAAACTCTTCCCAGATTATATTTCAGGATTTATGATTGTGTTGCACACAATATGCAAAAACAAACTAACTGTAAAATAGGGTTAAGTGGCTCATAACTTCCTTATTATGCAAAACAGTACCTCTAAATCTCATTCACTACTAAGACTGTCAAAGTCTTCAATACTTAGATATTTTTTCAATACCACAGCTTTTAAAATGACACATACTCTCTTATTTTAATCATCTATAAAGTAAAAAGAAACTTATAAAAAAAATGACATCAATTTCATATGACAGTGGCAAAAGGGTAAATGAATCAAAAGTTGCAGGCACTGAAGTGTTGCCAATGATTCTGTGAAATTTAGGGCAAACTCACAACAGACCCAGTTGCCCCGAACCATGCTAAAGCACCCTTGTCTCCTCTCCCCAGTCCCCACTGGCCTGCACTCACATTGCCCCTAGTCCAACCAGGTCTGGGCACAGATACAACATCATGTATCATCATGTAACATCATGTTGTTATATGGAATACGTAGTTTACAAGATGTGCAGCCTCACAGAGTCACCATAATGGAGAAATAGATAGACAACATGACATTATTTTTCTCACTTTGTGACTGTGCCAGCCTTTGAAATTACATAAAAATAGAGATTTTAAGCTACTTCTATAAACACACTCAGGCAAAATACATTTTCAAAAGCTCATGGAGAAAAGCCAGCAGACATGGATTAAACGCCTCTGTCTAAAAAGCTCGAGCCAAGCTGTGTTAGTCAACACTTGTGTTTGGTCCATTTCGACCAAGCAGTCCAGTTTGGTTCAGTGCAGTTTGGCACAGTTTTGCATGGTAAACCCTGATCTGGCTTTTTTTCCCACAGCTGACAATGTCTGTCCAGCCTCACTCAATGCAAAGGGAAATCTGTCTTTTTTTAGACTGATCGTTTAGCTAAGCTCAGCTCTAAGAGTCAGTTTATTGGCTCCCCAATGGCTTTTAATTTGGCACATTTCCACTTTTAAAATATGTATTAAGGGAAGGACACTCAAATGGGAGGTAGCTACTATGGTTCACATAAAAGTGCTGTTACATGGAACCAGCTTGTTTGTTAGCAACACGTCACTACTTAGTCACTTACCCCAAAAGGTAATTCACTTCATAGCTTCAATTACAAGAACTTTTATGACACAAAAGGTAGAAAAGCTGTTAAAGGGGCGCAGCTAAGACTCCACAAGACTCTTGCCTCTCTCAATCTGGCTGAACTTGTAGCAGGAGGTCTGCAGGACTGAGAAATTTTGTGATATCAATCGCCTCCACGCCAAGTAAGTTGGTGGACACGTGGGGGAAAAACCCACTGTTTTGTAAAGTGTAGGAATCATACTCAGTAAGGTAGGAATTTTTCTGATGGTTACCACAGCATGCAGGCCCTTTTTTCTGCATTCCTATTCATTCCTAGCAGGTGTTTTTCACATCCTGCCCCACAACTGACATTTGCATGTCATTAGAATCACATGACTGCTAACAACATAATTTGAGAAATTCTGGTCAGACACACTCTCTATCACTCCTCAATTGTTTAAAATTATGCCAAAGAATGTCTCTTGCATGTTGCCCATCTAAACATGTGTGTATGCATGAGCAATCGCACCATGCCAAAGCCCACCTCTTTCATCAGAGCATGTCCAAGGATTTTTACTGTCCTTCAGTGCAGTACAGAGCTCTCACACTTGTCAAACTAACTAGACTTGTGGCTCAAGCAGGCTAGGATGGACTTGAATGGGTACTCCCTTAAACAAAGTGCAGGAGTTTTCTTTCATTCTTGTTAACTAAAAGACAAAAGTTGGCCAATATTTGCTGCCAAGGACTTCTCTTTTTTGTTGCCTTGGTATCAAAACATGTAGCAATACAGGTTTGATTTTTTACAAGTATCACAATGAAAATCTAATTTCTGGTGTCATTAAAATCCTACTGACTACCAAACATTTCTAATATCACTGAATCTCGCATGTACACCAGAGAAGTTCAACTTAAGCAGGTTTTAAGAACACTGTGAACGTCACATATTTTACTGCTTTGGTTGTTTTGACAATGTTTTGGGATGCCACATAGTCTTCTTTCAGAAAAAGCCCTGACTTTTAGCAATGCAACCTCAGCTGAGTGCTCAAATCAGATCTCATGCATCTCTTACGTCATGTCAGACTGACATTTGCTTTAGTTTTGCCCTGGAGGTAGCAGATGCAGTTTAAAGCATTCCTTCACATGCTGATTTTTTCGTGAAACCATTATTCCGAACCTCTCCTGGCTCTGACTCTGCCTTTTTACACACCTTTATACTACCGTTAATTTTGGCTGCTATTTTCAATTTTAGTTTAAGTTTTAGTCTTTAAATGAAATGCATTTTAGTTTAGTCACATTTTAGTCATATCTATCTTTTTTAGTTTTAGTCTACTTTTAGTCGATGAAAAGTCCTGACATTTTAGTGTTTCCTTTTAGTCCAAGCATTTATTCTCTTGCCCAAATCTGGAACCAAATCATGGTAGCGTGTTCTCTGCCCTCTGCCAAACCTGGGGTCCCTGCTTTCTACAGCTGAGAGGCAGAATAGCTATATATGCATTGTTTTTTGACCGATTTATCACCAGTGGAGGAATATTATGGATTCTGAATGTCCGACGAAAACTACATTACATTTTAGTCTAGTTTAGTCATCACAGATCTATCTTTGCTAGTTTTAGTCTAGTTTTTGTCTTGGGGAAAAAAAGGCTGTCGACGAATAGCTTTAGTCATAGTTTTAGTCGACGAAATTAACATTGCTTTATACAGTCATTTAAAAATCTAACTCTCATTCTAGCTACCATCATTATCAACACACCTACATATAAATTAACTCATTTCCACTGTCTTCCACCCCTTTTTTTGGTGATTTCTTTGGTCTCAATTTTTACTTTGGAATCAAAGTGTGATGCATGTTACATCTTTGTTTATATGGCACACATATAAAACTGTGAACAGCCACCAAAACAAAGCACCAAAAAGTAAATGAGCTTTATGTGTTATGTTTTGCACTTATATTAAGTACAGTAATATTCATCAAAGAATAAAAGCCCAGTTATAAGTAGTTTTAAGCATCAAATCTTAAGTAGTAGATGAGCTGTAGCTCAAACATGTATACAGAAGTACTTTTTGAAAGCACTTTGTTTAAACCTAAAATTCAAGGGGGAAATAAGTCTTAAAATATGTTGGTTTTAACAAGCTTTTTGTTATGCTTTTTCACATGATTCACCCACCAAGGTATGCTGTGCTTCTCACTTTGACCACCAAATTGTGCTGCAACAAGAGGCAATTATCATATCCCTAAAGTGCAACACTCCAACACAAATCCTTTTGGGACCTTTGAGGAGAAAACAACAGGCTATCCTGGGGGAGCAGAAGGGTGTAAACCTGCAGGTTACCACGAGTCCTCCTATGGGTGCTTTAAACATTAAAGACTACAGGGTAGGGTAAACAAAACCATTCTGCAATAGTGTATTTCTGATATTTTTATAATGCAGTCAACACTCAAAGACTGTTTGTATATTTATGAAATCTCAGACACCCCTCTTGAGTTGTTTTTTTGGTTTCAGATCCCAGCTGTGCGTATTCACACTGAGATCCACTGTCTCTCTGAAGCTGACTCCTCAACACAGGCAGCTTTCTTCCACAGCTCCGGGTCCTGCTCTGAATATCAATGAATGGTCATCAGACACAGTCAACTATCACATGATAAATTCAACATCAGGATTTAGGAGTGCTGCAGCGGCCAACTAGTGCATCTTTCCACCGGGTGACAGGCATGTGGTGGCCGTGTCCCGGCTGCTTTGTCCAAGCTATGTCGCTTACGAATGGATTAACCTGAAGAACCAGTTATCCAATACTTCCATGTCACACACAGCGCTAACTACCAGCTAGCACTCTCAGTGACAGTTAATATGCTTATAGCGTCTAATTCCTGCGAACCTAACATAAACACATAACACTACAATTATTAAACATTTAAAAATATTGTAAACCAAACTATTTGTCACTATTAAATAGATTTGCCGATGTCTGACAGGGCGACAGTCGAAAGCACCTTGAAATTCTTATAAAGACGTTAATTAGCTAATAACCGCAATCCAGGAAATAGACGAGACCATTCCTACCGTTCTATAGGACATCCGCTGCCAATGTAGCTGGACTGTAACGCTGGTTTTCTCGCCTCTTTGCCTTTTAAATTGAGTCTTCTTTCAAGAGTAGGTGTTTTTACTCTCCAGGAATACGTACACCAAGACTTGTGGGGAAAAAATAAATGTAAAATAGAATTTCCAAACTGTCTCCGGCTTGGGTTATGTTTTGCCGACTGGCTTCAATGCATCAACCGCCGTTAATGATGAGCAGCTAGCTACATAGCTACTAGCAGCCTAACTGTCAAAAACACTGACATTAGTCTGAGCCATACAGGAAAAGCCTGCTCTCCTTTGGTTCCATGGCAGGAACAGGTCCGTGAAAGTAGCTTTAAAGAGGCTTCATGGGGCTGAACAGAAAGTTGACTAGTCGCCCATGAAGATGACAGCTCGCTGGTCCACTGCCTGGATGACTGACTGACTGCGCGGTGCGTGAAAATGGCGTTACCCGGCGCCCCCCCCTCTCTTCCTCGGTAATGATGTCATCCCTGGCCGGATTAAAGGGGAAGCCGTGGTGCGAACTGAGCAGCAAGGTTTCCTCAGTGATAGAGGTGAAAATAAACATTGAGTTTGTATGGAGAAAATAAAAAAATCAAAGTATTTATTACCAATAAAAATCCTTAAATCAAGTGTCAGTTAAGTCAAAGGTGTGACTTTATGAGATGAATAAAGATCTAAATTTAAGAAATACATCTGAGCTAACAACTTATATTTATCTAAATTACTGTCACTGAGAAGTCTTTTTAGGTAGTTGTACTTTTTTAATCCTTCAATCTCCCTCGGTATTAATATCTATCATATGTCTGTCTATCTATCCATCCATTTGCCTATCAGTAATTTTACATCTATTTCAGTTCGTTTTAACCAGAGTAACTGTACTTTACTTGAGTGCAATACTCTCGTACTTCTCCCACCTAAATTGACTACATATTAGCACATAGAAGGAGTGATTCCACATCCCAAACAGCTGTTAAATTTCACTTTATTATAGAGATGTGACTTAACCTGTACAACCTGGTTGGAAATCCATATTCTCTTGCTGTTCCTGCCAATGAGGAAATATCATATTTTACCATACAGCTCATCAGTAGCTACCAAGGCTGTAGTATTTAAAAAAAAAAATCTACTCCCCCTTCCCACACACACAATATTGTGATAATATGTGCAACTTTTTCAAAAAATTCCTCGCCTTATGAATTTTTCAACACAGAAGTAATAAATCATTCTTTATTATAGCCAACACAATATTAAACAAATTAAGAAGTTCTTTCCTGTGGGCCAGGACCATATGCAAGGATGAAAACAATGATGCATGAATTACAGATTTGTATTTATCTGCTTCGATCACAGTAGTAAACTGTCTGACTAGTGTAATTCACAGCCTAGTGAGCACTCAACATGACATCAGAAAGCTCCTCCAAATGAGTGGCGTAAACATCAAGTTGGAAAAAATATTTGTGATTATTTTGATTCATATTGCAAATTTATTGTGAGTTTTTTTATTGAATGAAATGATCATTTTTATTTTACTTTCATTAAAAAAAGCAGAAAAATTAAAGAAAAGTAGGATCTTTTGCAATGTATTCTGGTCAGTTTGACACTTAAATTTTTGCATATGTTGAGCTTAACTCTGATGCAAAAACATGTATTAAAACTGGTATTTTGGCACATTTCATATTTAAGAAATCTTGCAACTTCTGCAATTTGAAAATTGCACTAGGATATATTGAGATTTAATTTAATTCTTGATTTATTGTCCAGCCTCAGGAGCTACCCAGTACTTTGAATAAACTTAAAATGAAAAACTTTATACTTTTACTTGAGTAGATTTGTGGACCAGTACTTTTACATGATTAAAACAGTACTGTGCTCTACCTCTGCAAATCTTGTTTGTGAGGCTGGGCACACGTAATGTTTTACACCAAAACATACATTCGTAAGGTCAAATAGGGTCTTTGGATTTAAATCTTCACTTTTCAAATGAGCTTAATGTAATGGCATGTAGATGTAAAATTAGAACTACTGCACTGCCTCCATTAGGTTTATAACTGCCAGACAGTGAGAGTACAGCAGTGGGTCAGATAAAAGGTCACTATGACCATCAGTTCACCCTGGCATCCAAGTGTAGCTTTGTACCAAATTTGATGAAATTCCTCAGCGCTATCTCAAAAATCTTGTGCTCACAAGATTAAAAGTCACAGAGACCTTGAACCTCCATAATGTATTTACTCTATCCTTGGGTCAGAGTGGACATTCGTTCAGAGTTTAAAGAAAATTCCTCAATGCAATCTTGAAATATTATACTTATAAGACAGTAATAACTTTGTCAGCTGCTTTAAATTTAGTCTTGGTCTTTAAAGTAAAATATCTTTTGAGTTTTTGAACCATTAAGACACCTTCATTCTTGAAAGTTTTAGTCAAGTTTAGTGGAAAAAATTAAAAAAATATTTTAGTTCAGTTTTAGTCAACAAAAAGTCCTAACATTTAAGTTTTTGCTTTTAGTTAGGGCATTTGTTCATGTATAACTAGTTGAATTTGCCAAATTATAACATTAATAGAAATACACAACTTTAATATCTATTCACATTCAATACTTTAGTTGACTTTAAAATATATTGATGAAGACTAGCATACCTTATACGCACAATGGATAAATATTATGGATTTTGTCAAGCATGAACATTTCAGTCTCATTTTAGTGTCCTTGTCAAAATGAAACATACTTCTTGTCAGTTTTTAATGATCAAAGATCTATTTTTATAGAAAATAGTTGCCAACAAATATTTTTAGTCATACTCTTAGTACATGAAACTAATGCTGCAAGCAAAGGATGCACATGAAGCCAAAACTTTGACCTTCAGATTTAGTCAGTTCATCACTGAGTCAGTGTAGGCATTGGTTCACAGCTTGAAGAATTCAAGCATTTTTGCAGTATGATTTTCACAAAAATCGCAGATGGACAACTGAAAACATAATGCCTTGCCATGCTACCACTGAAATAGGGGCATAATGAAGGTGACATCAAAACTACACGATATGGTTGTGTTGTCTGAGACACTGGTGTTGTCGTTGAAAAATGGTTGAAAAGAGAGATCTTAGATAGACCAACTTAATTTCCCCTTGCTTAAATCAAATTTAAACAATGAGATCTAAGTTAAAGCATGCTGCAAGAAGCAAATTTAGACAGAATAATCAGTATATATTTATTGTATTAGGTGGTAGGTGTGTTGCTCTTTCTGCTTCCTAATCTATCAGTAACAGTCCTCCACATGTTGGTTACTGCGACTCGGGCCATGAGCAACGTGATGGTGAAGTTTCGCCGGTACCATTGTCTAAACAAGAAAAGGAAAAAAAAAGACGTCAGGTTACATAAAGTACCTTAACAACAAATTACAGCACAGAAACATAGATAAACTGTCTTTTTGTTTAAAAACTAACACAAGTTATGCTCATCATCCCTTTTATTCTAATTTAACTCTGCAGCTCAGTATCAAAAATATAGGTTAAAACTGATTCAAAAGAAGCACTTTTACACATTTTCATGTAGTTGTCAAGCACATACAGTATATGATGATTTAACATTACCATAACATTTAGGTCCTTATCTGCTTTTGTTCCTGTGTATAAGGTTATTGACAGGTGAGTTTAGCGAAGATATGACTGGAAACACAGATGAACAGCCAACGTTTAAACTATCCGAACTAGCACCAAGCATTTTAAAACTCACTGGATAACATTTCAGATCACATTTGTTTAAAATTGAATATAAAAATCATTTTTATTGATCTTGTATTCTCTACATGAACATTTTAATAAATCAATCTCACCTTTTCGATTTAAAATAAAAGCTTTAAAACATAGCTCCCACTTTTATAGCTAAAATCCACAGGTTCTATAACAAGCATTTCTAATCTGTATCCAATTTTTAAGTCTGGATTAAACTTCAGTGACCCAAGAGTAGCAGAATTTTCCTTAGCTGTTCATTTCCTTTTCTCCATACTTATGTAACTCCCTTTTCTTTCCTACCAGAACATCTTTGAATCATTTATAAGTCGTCCAGTATGCTGCAGCGAGGCCTGTGACCAAAAAAGGTCTCAAGTGACTTCGATCTTGATGCCCAAACGCTGGCTCCATCTTC
Source organism: Cheilinus undulatus (assembly GCF_018320785.1). NCBI lineage: Eukaryota > Metazoa > Chordata > Actinopteri > Labriformes > Labridae > Cheilinus > Cheilinus undulatus. The sequence goes on along the minus strand of NC_054882.1, from coordinate 9,196,952 downwards.
TAATTCAGAGTCTAATCCAAGGTCTTTGTGATAACATTAGAGATTTGGCTCCTCTTCTCTGATATACATTAGCTAGTTGTTCTTATTGTCATACTTAAACTCTGTTTATCTGGACTTAAAGTCTTCAGACACTTGGATCAAGCTAATATGTCTCATTTGTGTTCATTCTCAGGCAGTAAAAAGTACACTCTCAAATAGGGCTGAACAATTTTGTAAAATCATCTTATTGCGATTTTTTCCCCCAATATTGCAATTGTGATTTAAAAATGAAAACACTTTAAGTTCCTTATCTTGTGTATTATTCACACAAACATGCAATAATTCACTCTATATCATAACCAGCACAATATTCAATTAATTAACCTAGGGATGACCTGTTTTGAAAAAAATATCTAGTTGAAATTATTTTGCTCATATTGCAAATTTGATATCAAGTCCTTTAGTGAAGGGGATTATCATTTCTTATGTAATTCTCATTTTGATTAATAGCAACATACAAAAAAACAAGAAAAGTAAGATTCTTATAAATTATTCTAAAAACAGGAGACTTGAATGTCTGCATAATGTGCAGAGCATAAAAGCTCTACTGCAAACATTTTATTTAACTGGTATTTTGACATATTTCAGGTAAAAGAACTGTTTGCAATTTGAAAATTGCAGCCATATTGCAATTTTAATTTTTGATTAACTGCTAAGCCCTACTCTCAAAGCACCTGAAATGTTAAGTTGATGCAGAAAACTGCAGCGTTAACCAAGAATGAGCTGATGAGTGTGTGTTGTTCATGCATCTACATTGCTAATAATGGCTGACAGATGGATTTTTGTACAACTGATCAAACAGAAAGCCAATTATTAAAGAAAAAAATTGGTTTGAATCTCAATTATTTTGGGGGTTACTTTAATATCTGAAGGGATTAAAAAACCAAGACAGAAAATATACCTTTAATGCAACATTGTGCATTTTCCCTTGGCACATTTAATGATTTGAAATAATCTTCTGAGGCCTGATGGGAAGCTGTGGGGGGCCCTTATGTGGTCCCCGAGCCTCCAGTTGATGATCAGTGGCATATTTTACCTACTTCCTATGACTTGAAGTTCCCAATGGCAAGACATAAGTTTTATTGTCCAAAGTCACAGGAGGATGCAACCCTCGTTACTCTTAGTATTATGAACCTATCCTAAAAGCAGTTAAGTGGGTCTCAAATGTATTTATTGTACAAAGGACTCTGGTTGTGCTTTCTGTGATCTCTGTCGGTGTTTTCTTTCCACTGCCTAGGATTTCTGTAAATTCTAAATATGAAAGAGTTGCTACTAGTGGTGTGTGAGAGTTTGGTTGTAACACTTTTAAGACATGCGTTACCACCCACCCCTACCCTGTCAGCCAGTGTTTGGCTAGATGTATCAGCATGATGGTTTGAAATTAGGGAGGGAAAATGTGCCACATTTTTGCCTGAGAGTGTTTCATTATCTGTAAGTTTTTGACCAATCTGCAGGGCCACCCCTGGCCCAAGTGAGGCTCTGAGCAGATTCTGGTATGAGGCCCCCCAACACTGCAAAGGCAGGTCTACTTATCAGTAACTATATTAGAACTAAACAAAATATAGTCATCATAAAAAAAATTACTTTCTTACATCAAAGTTAGTTTTTCCACAATATAATCCACAAGCGGCTCTTCTCAGCCGTGAAAATCTCCAAGTGGGATCAGAATAAAAGTGGGAAAACACTGAAATGATAATGCATCTCCTAACTTATCCCTGAATTCTGGAAATGGTGATGTTATAACTCTCCCAGTGATACAACCATACCCAGTATCCCCAGCAGAATCAGGTCTGTTTTTAATGCTATGCCTCCCGACCTTCGGCCTTGCCCCCTGCACACAGATTTCTCCAAATTCTCATAATCTTTTGATGGTATTATGTTCTGTAGATGATGTCTTATTAAATATTTATTAAAAGCTTTGTCTTTGGATGTTTTTGCCTTCATTTTTAAGGATTTTTTGTCTTTATTCACTGAGACAGCTGAAAAGAGACAAGAAATATGAGGAGAGAGCAGGGGTAGCATCAGGACTGAAAATCAATCCTGTGATCAGTGCGTTGAGGAGTGCAGCCACTGAGCTAAACTTGCACTTTTTTGGCTTTTTTAGATAGGACAGCAGATAAAGTAGGAAATCAGGGATAGAGAGTAAGGAATGACATGCAGGAAAAGAGCCAAAGGTAGGACTTGGACCCAGGTTGCAGGCTTGGAGGACCTAACCACAAGTTCCATCAGAATCCTCAGCGTTCTTTATAAATTAATGATACTTGCTCACACAAGTCAAAGATCAATTCTTGCCTTGAATGCACATGTGGACAGCAGAATATTTCCTCTGCCATTTTCATGTGAATGTGATATGAAAGCGTGAGTGAGACCTGCTCCAAAAAAAAAGCCCTTGAGTGGTCAGAAGACTAAAAAAGTCCCATACAAGTGCATTTACAAAAAAACAGAAACAGTATTAATTGCAATTTAGCAGGAAAAAAAGAAAGAATGAAAAAATCAAGGTATGCTTTTTGGTCCATACTTCCCATCCCTATCTTACACTTGTCCTTATCATCCATGCTATTGTTATAGTTGAGTCTCATAGATAATTTTCATATTCTGAGATGCTTCTTTTCCTAAATTAAAATAATTTTAGAGTGTTAAGTGTGGTGAGAAGATCTGGTATAATGACGCAATAGCCACTAAATTTGCACAAGAACAATCCTGCAGAGAGCTGGAATAAACATAGATAAAAAATAATATTTTTCTGCTCTGCATAGCACGCTTCAGTAAAAGAGCTTGTCGTGCTTGAAGATCATTTGTCAGAATTTTTTGAATATACTGAGCCAGGAAAGCAATAATAGCAGGGGGAAAGCAGGGGAAATGCTTTGAATACTGAATACTTCGATTCACCTGAGACAATAACAGGAATAACAAGTACACAGTGGTGCAATCTACAGCAACTGTTTAAATCCTACTCACAGGAAAAAATAATAGATGCAGCTGCAGAGGTGATGCGTGTGGGCAGAATACTTCTGGAGGATTCTCTAACCTAGAAACAAGTGAGCCACTTTGCAATGCTAATTCATAGAAAGCTTTTCAAAGCTCCTGCAATGTTTGTTTTTCTCTCTGCACAAAGTACAGTATGTATAACAGAGTGGGTAAAAGCCCACAGCTCCAGTGGAGAGACGGGTACCCACCCACCCAGAGACATCCAGCTGCTTAACAACTCACTTGTTATAATTTGCATGCCGTGTTCTGTTTTTGTCCAGGAAGTTTTTGTAAAACTCAGCCATCTCTTCGCTGGTAAGGGTCCGCCGCCGTCCTGAGGGGGGAGAGAGGACGCAGCGCACATTATAATCTCATTTACATTTTCTTCTTAAATCACCAGATGTTGCATAAAATTTGTTTTGGATTATCAGATTTAAGTCTGTCAGCTGAGCTGTCTTCATTTCTGACATGACCTGACAGACAAAGCAGCATGAAGGATTTCTAATCTGCTTTTCTTGGTAGAAAAACCTCAGCACAGGAGAGAGTGCACAGAAAGTCTTAACCTGTAAATAAGACAGAGTTTAAAATTCACATGTAGGAAAGCTAGATCTCCTCACCTTGCTCATCTCGGAGAGTCAAGCCTTTGGCACTCAACTGTGAAATGATGAATGCTTCTTTTTCCTGCAAAGTATGAAAATATGTTGTTTAGATATTGAACAACAATTTAATAGAGCAATTAAGTAACATTTACTCAGCATTGCTGCACATTTGATGTCACTTAGTCCATGTTCCTGCACATTAACTTCTTCTGCACAAGTATGCTACATCCCTGTGACTTTTGATGTGTTGGTATTTAAATTTTTCTTTACTATTCTGTATTGAAGTATAATTTTTCCTCTTATACAGTCATGTGCACAAGTTTTAGGCATGTAGGATGACAAGGATTCATCATGGGACCTGATGTGGCACAACCCGGATCGGAAGGGGACGGGGGGCTGCAGGCAGAGTCAAGCCCTTGAGACATCCATAGCACAACTAGGGGTTCAAGGAAACCCCATGATCTCCTCAATGGATGCTTCCCCAAAAACAGAGAAATTTTCAAAAATGATTAAAAGTGGTATTATTTACCGATTATGTTACATTCATACATGAAATGAGTTCAATTGAATATACAACCATATTTATTGTGGTAGATTTAAGCTGGTATGGAAGTAATGTGCCAAAAAAAATCATTAAAGGTCACGTATTTTACCCCTTTTAAGACAAGTCTATATTGGTCTCAGAGGTCCCAAAAACATGCCTGTGTTTGCTGCTGAAAAAACACTCAAGGATTGGATTTTTGCATATCTAAAAAACCACCTGTTCAGCCCTGCTCAGAACAAGCCATTTCTGTGTCTGTAGCTTTAAATGTTAATTAGCTGTCTGGCTCCACCCCCTGACCACACCCCTCTCAGGAATGTATGTGGCTTAATGGATGTGGCTCCAGGGTGGAACTTTCTTCCAAGAGGGGAGGGCAAACAGAACTGGGGGCAGGGATAACTCCCACATGACATCATGAGGGGAAATCTGAGAATGTCTTGTTTTCGCACACATTTTCTGAAAGGTTGATTCTTGGGGGGATTGTGGACAGGCCAGGGGCAGATATTTTTGCTAAAAAAACCTGATAAAGTATATTTTGCATAATATGCGAACTTTAAAAATATAAATTTGTGCATGATGCTTTACACAATACCGCATGCTTTCACCAGTGGGGCTCACTAGTTTCTGGCATTGCCCCTGCCCTAGGCTGTGCTTACTCACCACATCCACCCCTGACTCCACCCTAAATGTGTGGATTTTGTTATTCTTTCAACAGATTATTTTCCCATGCCCCTTGTAATATCCAAGGACATCCAGAGCATGACCAGGGTTGCGTTTATCCTCCTTCTCGCCTCATGGTGCCCTAATGCCAGCTTACTCCTCATTACAGGCCTTAGTTCAGCCTCAATTTTTGGTCCAAACATACCCAAAAGTTCTGTATTTAGTGTATTTCCTCTAGTTTGGAGGTTATCTACTGAGTATTTATTTCTTTGGCACAGTATTTCTCAGTTTTAGAACAAAGTGCTTCAATTAATTGATTTTCCCCAAAACCAGGAGTGGCAAGATTGAAACATCCAACACAAACAAACAAAAACAAACAGGGTAATCTTGCTCTTATATTCTCAAGCAAGCATTTTAGCCCTTAATATTTTCAAAAACCCAATGAAATATTATTATATGCTGAAACTAGCAGAGAACCCAAGGCTTTCCACATCTGTTAGCTCTTTTAAAAAAGGCCTCCAACCATTTTTGTTGCCTTCCCATGAACTCAGCCTTCTCTTATACAGATCTTTTAATTCAATTCATATTTATTCAAATGAATCAATACTTTAATCTAATTTACAAGTAACCCTTGTTATGATTAAATGAGTTTTAACTAATTTTAAAGCATTACACAAATGACTTTTAATCTGATATTTTAATCTTTATATTGTAAGGCCTTGTTTTTGCTCCATGTCATATAATTTGATGCTCTTCATGTTTCAAATGCCTTAATGCCTTAAACTTTGTAGAACACTCTGAATTGCTTTACACATGAATGGTGCAGAATAAATAAACTTGCCTTGCCTTGCTGAGCAAGAAAAGGAGTCTTTCTGCACTTCCTTCTATCATCATAGCCCTAACACTGCTCTAGCAGACGGCTGCTCAACATGTTCAATATGTGGAATAAAGCAGGATCTTTACAAACAAAGAGTACAGTGTAGGGCTGCCCTCTTTGTAAAGTGTGTTGAGATTGCTTTGGTTATGAATTTTGTCTGTAACTCTGTTCATTGTGTTGCTGCCCTTCTTGTCCAGGACACTCTTGTAAATGAGATTTTTGATCTCAATGAGGTTTTCCTGGTTAAATAAAATTAAATAAATGAATTTTCACAACACAAATAAAGATTGATTGATTGGGTAGTGATGTTAGATGGTTACATTGCACTTATTTGCACATATTTTTGTTTGTGCTCACCTTGATCTACATTATACTGACTTCTTCCTCATAATCCTCTTCAGTAAAACTGCACTGGGGTCAAAATTAAGGCTCTGAAGATGACACTCCATAGGGAGGAATAATGCAATCACTTGACATCACTACCCTGAATGCAATGCACAGCATCATCAGCCTGCATTTTACAACTTCTATATGATGTGGATAAAGATAATGATATAAGCATAAAGCCAGTACATGTTATACACAGAGTTCTGCAGTGCAATGCCGCCCTCCGCTGGTAAGACAAGGAAGTTTCAGCATTGAAGTGGACAGCATCCCCCTACGAAATCTGATACTTGATGAATAATGATGACGGTCGTGATGTGACAGTGATCCTCATCTGAAAGCTCTGCCTCAGCTGGGAGGTCAGGGTCAGAGGTCAGCTGCAGGGCAGAAGCTCTTGAGCCAGCAGAGACTCAGAGGAGAGTCAGCAGAGTTGAGGATGTTTGCTGATTCAGATGCTTCGCTTCAGTTTGGCTGATTTAATGAGAGGTTTCTCAGCAGCTGTGTCATCCAGCTGCAGGAATATGAACACGCAAGACTTGATGCTTCTTATTGCTATTCTCCAACAAACAGACTATTTATCAGCCATCAATATGGTTGTGTATTCAGTACATACAGTGTGTCTGTAAGAACGCAGAGCAAAGCCAAAGTAAGACACTTTTAAATGAATTTAATTCCAGTTAAATAAAGCACCAATTCAGATAATCATTTAAATACCAAACATCCCAACAACAAATATTATTTTGTCCTAGTTGGTAATTTATAAAGCAAAAGGCCAAAAACACACTGGTTTCAGTTTCTGACTTGAGATATATATTTTTCTGATATGCTTTTTCAGTTGTTTTGAATGAAATGTTTCAATATAAAATGAACTGAAACTTTAAGAAATCACCACAGGCTCTGCAAGGGAACTTGTTCACCTCCTCCTGAACCGAAAAGACTAAATGATTCATGTTTAAACTTGAATTAAAAGGTTATGATTAAACCATGAATCATTCATTATAGTCTTACCTAAAATATACTGGAGACAGTTGCAGTTCTCCATAATTCAAATTTTCTGGAGGGTTTTTTTCCTCCAGACTAGAGTTCATCTCTGCTACAATGACTGTGGCCGGTTCATTGAACTGAATTTCTTGCTTTGTGGAAGCATTATCAATTATATTCCACTCAGAACAACTTTGTAAAGAAACACATGACTTGCGGCTATAAATATGTCTTTATTAGCAGTCCTCAATCAGCGCTTATGCTGTTATTTGTTTAGTGATGTGGCTGTTCTAGGATCCACATCCAAGCAGGACACATTCCTGCTGTCCCTAATGCGATAAGGAAAGCCTGAGGCTGGGAGAGAAGCAGCATGAAACCCAGATCAGACCATGCATCAATGACAAGAGAATGACACTGATTAATTCAGGAAGCAGGATGAAGGAGGAGCTGGGGTGGAGGAGGGTCCCGAGAGCAGCTTGCAGAGAGAAATGCAGAGCTTAGCCAGGCAGGGCCGTTTAAATAAGGCAGTCTGAGTGTGATTTACCAATAGCGTACTTCAAGCACATCAGCTAGCTCTCAGCTGATGAGGGCTTGCATCAGATCAGCTGACCTCAGCACTTGAATTCGTGGCCGGTCTGAACTAGCACTACACGCTTAATGTATAAAGTTAAAAAAGTCATTCAGTCTCTTGTCAGGCATCTCAGAGAGAATTGAAAATCGAATTCTTATATAATTTTAATATACTTGCCTCACGCAAAAAGCTTTTGTTTAACATTTCATTCTCTCAGTTTGGAGTCCCAAATTCTTCTGATCTTTTTTTGGGTAAAGCTTACATTAAGTTGTAGCGGGAAAACGTGAATTTTCACCTTGCTGAAGTTCATGTTCTGTTTAGTCCAGAAGTCGTGGTTCCAGTCCTCGGTCTCCTGCCTCAGGTTTCGCAGACGTTTCTCCAGCTCTGTTTCATTTTCAGGGATGCGGTAAACAATCGGCCGCAGGTTTGACAGAGGATTTGGTGGTCCGATCCAGTCATGTGTGGTGCTTGGTGCAGGTCTGAAAGGTGATCTCTGTTGATAGAAACAAGAAGAACAATAAAAACCTCTTTAAAGATTTATAAAACTGCAGGTGTAGCTTTTCTGTGCTGTATTAAACTGTTATTTTGTGTGCTTGGCCATTTATGTTTGTTAAGTCTTTCTAACCAGTAAGTACAGATGAACAACAGAGCTCACACTTAGATCCTTTTATTTATCTAATATTGCATGCATTCTTTAGATAAAATCTTCATCCTGTAATTTCATTTCCTGGTCCACTGTATCCTATCCTGTGAAGGGCAGCATAGAACTACACAAGTGTTATGTCAGTCACTGAATGGATTCCCTTTGCTTAAATTGAGTAAATATTACAAGAGTGGGCACAGACACATGGGGGTGTCACATGGTTTACAAGAGCAGCTGCCTTCAAGACTCTGCTTATCATTTCTACCCAGATGGCCTGATGAGACGAGCAAAGAGGCAAAGAAAACATCTCAGGACTGAGGGGCCGGGAAACAGGTAGATATGACGGTAAAGTCCAGGCTCTGTTAATGCAACTGCAGATAGAAATAATGTTACTAAAAACTGCAACTAGTTAATACAACAAAGTTTGTAAAAAATAGTGCTTTCTTAGCTCTACAAAATATTGCAACTAAATATCAAACTATGGTGCAGTGTAATAGATCACTTAGAGTCACTAATATTTCTACTTATAAGTAAAGGAAGGCTTTACGTAACAGCCTTTGTAATTGGTGATGTCGATGCTTTGCTGGTGCAAACAGAGATCCTAATAACAACAGACAGACAAGGTGGTGTGAATGTGACATGCAATGTAAAAAGCGATTTGGTTATAAGTCAACAAAAGCATTCTACAAGCTCAGATCTATTTATGATTTAGACTATTTACTGGTGGTACAATGTTTGAGAAATCATCTTCAGATCTTAATGTAAAATGATGGTATCATGACAACGTAAGACATTATGCTAATCAGTGTAAACTATATGATAGAATATATATATATAAGGCTTCTCCCAATCCTGATCTCAACAATTGTGTTAATCTGAGCAGAATATCACTGTATTTGAACTATCATTACAGCACTCGAACACTGACAGACTGACAGACAAACCTGTCCGTACTTTTTTGCATTTCATCCTTTATACTGGCGGTTGTGTTAGGGGACAGATTCTCTACAAACAAAGATATACCTGCATGTAAACATCACCAAAGTCAAGTCCTGGCTGAAACTTTTCTGATTATATTGATGCAAATAGTGTCCCTGTGCTGTACAAGGGTATAATGTGACAAAAGCTTACAGTTTAAATAAATATCTAAGTTTTTCTGTGGTTGTAAGGTGATGTAAAAAAGCATAACTTTGAGGGGATTTCGAAATAAAAAGCCCAGTTGCAGCTCCACATAGGGGTCAAAAGAAGCAGCAACAGTCCTATGATCTTTTTGCCCTCAAGGTCTCTGTGCCGGCAGACACAGACATTACCGTAGGCAAAGGTAGGCATCTGCTATCCATTTAGAGTCTCCAAATATGTATTTTGAAATCTACCTAGTTATTTCTATGCAAACATTGCTAAATTGTCAATTTTGAATTGTATTGCATCAAAATATGGCTTAAATATGATGAGGCAGTTACTGAGTTAAAATATCATAGCCATAACTAAAAAACTTTTAACAGAGTTAAAAACAAAATATATAAGCTAAAGCATGAGAAGTCTACAGAAAGAAATATATCAGACTCTAAGGTAAGAAGAAATATAGAAAATACTATTTTTATCATCACTATTTAATGATGATTGTATTTGTTTAACTGATTATTTATCTTTTTTTAGTCTCAGATATTCTTACTGCGTGGTGACTGATAAAAAAAAATATATATATATATAAATATATTCCAAGTAGCTCTTTCTTTAATAAATATGAATTCAAAAAGGGGAGAACAACAGATGAAGAGGGCCCCCATGCCTGTGTCCACTTTGGGCCCCAAAATAGTAGGGGTGTAAATCACCAGTTTCATCACGATACGATACAATATCGATTCTCAGAACAATGATTCGATATTTGCCGATATCACAAAGTCTCCCAAGATTCGATTTTGATTCGATTTAGAGGCCTGTGATCAATATCATATATTCAATCGATTTGACTGAATCATTGCTCAAACAATCGATATATGATCCAGATCGATGAATCGTTACACCCCTACAAAATAGCTACATCCGCCACTGTGCTGCCAGCGGGTCATGTGACCATAGGCTAAAACAATACAAATATGAACACCTTCAATCTCTGACATAAATGAATACTATAATACTCTTTGTTTACCTCCATCTGCTTTTGGCTTGTCTTGGCATACATTATTAGATTCCTTTATGCCGTAATGCATTTATATTTTATTGTCAGAAATGTAAAATAAAAGCATCTTACACATCATAAGTTGGCTATAAGCTCATGTCAAACATGAAAACCTTGTTAAAATCTTTGTTTACCCAGTACCGTGATTCATATCGTATCGTACTTCCGTGCACCGCTACATCCCTACCTGCCTGATGTACTAATACTACTACTACTACTACTACTACTACTATAGAATCAGCCTGGCAACCACACTAGCAACAGTCTCATGGCAACACACAAACAAGCACGCGACTGGTCAACACGGTTAACTAGCTACCACGGCTATGAAGGAGTTAAACGACTAGGAAATCCAGTATCTGCATGTTAATATACTGTAGCCGTTGGCATGTTTTATTATGTTTTAAGGCACGTACCTTTGGTTTTCTATCCTGCTTGGTTGCCTGTTTGGAGCTACACAGACGACTGTTTGCTGCTGATAAGTGGTGTGGGCGCAGAGGAGCGTGGAGGGTGAAAATCCTCCGTGTTAAACATCCCGCTGCTGCTGTGACTCTTGTCGTTGTGGACGCCATTTTAATTAACCGAAGCTTAACCGGTACAAAACTGAGAAACCTGCTGTTAATAAAATCCTACGCTACATTTCGTGCTAGTTTTTGGAGGTGTCCTTCGGTGTGTACAACCAGTCCTTTCGTCACGTGGGTCCTACTGTCAAAAGGTTGGCTTCTTTAACTCACCAGCACACCAAAGGATAAAGTCAGGCGGGCGGTGTCTTCAATGAAGAAGGGGTAGGTTTTTTTTTTTTTTTTTACTTCAAGTGTAAATGTGACAAGAGTACATAACTAATAAAGATTATTGAAAATAGGTTGCATCACGTTATGGCTGGCTGCAGTACAGATAATCTGCCTTATTTAATACATTTAATACATTTCATTTCAGCCTGTTTTCCCATGTGAACAAGTAAATCTTGGTTGTCTTCTTTAGATCTCAACTTATATATCTGATTATTCAAGGATAACAACACGGGTTCCCATGTTAAGTAAATATCAGTTGTATTTTGAGATCTACAGAAATTAACTTATTATTACAGGAAAACCATTGTTGCTATTTTGGAGACAGGTTTTAGAAAATAGGCAAGATCATTAAGGCTTACCCCAGACTTGACAAGCGGTATAGATATCTGATGGATGGAGAATCTTAAAAAAAAAAACACATGAAACAGTAAATGGCAAAATCTAATGCCAATTAAGAAACTGTAAGTTGAAATGTAGTCACACAATGAAACCTAATGTACCTCAGCTAAGATAAATTATGAGAACATAAATATAAATGTAAACATTTTGGGTAATTGCATTAAATTGAAATATTACAGAAATTAAATTTAAAATCTTGTTGTAAAAATAAAAATGAAATATGAAGTGTTCATAAATAAATTACGTTTTCATTTTAAAATTAGAATAAAGAAATATTTTTATATATATTGATGTTTTTCTTGCCATGATAAAGCTCTAGCATAATCAATTATCAACATAATCTAATACAAATTATATAATCCAGTGTTTTACTTACTTGAAGGAAAATATATCGCCTACCTTCAAAAAAAAAAAAAAAAAAAAAAAAAAAAAAATCATATCGTACCATCTTCAGTGTCCCCGCCCTTGCCACAAAGCTTTAACGGCAAGGCGAAACTCTAAATGAAGCGTGCCCAATGTTGGACAACCAAAACTTACACTTCGTTAAAAAGCGTTAAGGCGATTAACAGCAAAATAACACTTGCGGGGCATTCCTTCCTCGACGATATAACTATATATGTCGTTATCAAATTTATTATTTAAGAAGCCATTTTGACAAGCCTCGAAGAAAGACAATAATTAGTTTTATTTTCTCCTAAATGAGCAGACAAACTCTTCGTTAGTTCATACTCGTTAGCTGGAAAGTAACTACTAGAAGGTAGCTAGGAAGGCTAATGTTTAGCTTTAACAAGAGGTGGTGCGCGCTTTCCTGCAACACTTCAGATGGCTGTACGTTGGCTATGCAGGTAAGAGTGAAACTATTGATGTGACGGAGTGTTGTTAATGTACGAAGACTGAAAAACTGGAGTTATTTCTGCCAAGGTGGGGCAGAGTCAGGTGATCATCGGGAGCTAGCTTACCGCACTGACAGACAATGGCATTCAGGGAGAAGAGGGTCCAGGTGTTGATTTTTATTCAAAAATGTTTTGTAGGTGATTTTGAATATGTAGTATTGTTTATGTAGTGTGTCGTTAGTTGTTTTAAAGCAGTAGTCGTTAAAGGAAACCCCTTTAGTCTGTGGGAGGGGCGACACCAGCCCGACCGCAGTCACTCAGTCAGTCAGTCTTTAGGTGCTGAGGCTGACCACAGCATCATCGCCCTCATCCTCTCTGTTCAGGATTATCTCTACTGGATGCTACTCCCCCCAGGAACAGCCCCTACTTTGGCTGATGGAAACAGACAATCTTAAAAAATGTGCGCGAATGTGTTCAGAGTTCTGAAAAGGTGAGAAATGCTGGTGAAGGAAGCGGCTCGTGCGTGTGTGTTTGCGCGCGTGTGTGAGAGCGGATACAGCTGACAGCTCGTGGGGATGCTTCAAGGTGTTTCAGTTGGATCCAGAGGTGTGGTGTTATTCTGTGGTGGTTTTAATGAACATTAAGAGGATAAATTCTCTCTGTACCAGCTGCCCATGAAGCGGGGTTTTCTGTGGTGACATAATGCGCCAAGCTCGTGCAGGAGGAGGACCGCTGCATGCAGCCTGGAGCTGGGGAAGGTGCTTGATGTTTGGGGGAAGGATTAAAGCAGAGGAGGGTGCTGGTTGTATGTTACCTCATGCTTAGTTACCCTTCATGCTTTGTGACTCATGGGAGGGAAAATTCCTGCAAGGGCTGCAACTGATGATTGCTGTTCCTCATCCAGTGGTCTGCAGAAAGGTTGTCAGTGTTTTTGCTACTTTTTGGTACTACAGGTTTTTAAAGGATAAAATCTCCATTTCTGTTGTAATCAATAGTATGGAAAAAAGTGCATGTGCTTAACACTGTCCAATTTGATCATAAAAGTGAACTGAAGAGGATTTAATCTGTAAAGAATGCAAATTAAAAGCTGCACAGTGTCTGATTTGCACAAATATGCTGGCAGCATATGGCCAATGTATTTATGCAATTTAGACTGTGCAAGAGTTAGCCTGCATTTTTATCTTATTTGCTGTGGTATCAAACAGGTATTAGCACTAGTTGATTTTTTACTTGTATCATAAATTGGTATCATCAGTCTGCAAAATATCAGTACTATAGATCTCTGAATATAGCCAAAAAACTGCCCAAAAAACAATATTTGTGAGAAAAAGGTCATCACAGATTTGAAGAAACCAAAGTGACATTGTTATTTTGTTGTTTTTGTCAAAAGAATAGTCGAGAAAACATATAACATAGTCGAATTATAATTCTGTGTTACTATAATACTATATTACAGAGCATTAATGTAATATAGGGTTTCAAATTGAAGCTAAAATGTATGGTGTGTGGTGCACACTTAATGCCTGGTGCTATATTATTTGAAAACTCTCTGAGGTTTTACCAAATGCAGCTCCTGAAATGCTTAAAAATTAGGGATGCACCATATTATTGGCATTATATCAGTACTGAAAGATACCAGCTTAATAAGTTTAATGCCAGCATTGGCAGATAGGAAATGTATGCTGGTATTTATTGCCAAATATATTAGCCACACAATTTAGCAAAATGTATGAATGTACCACAATGCTTCCCTTATAAGATGAGGTATCAAGTTTGCAGAGTTTTAAACAGAACCGACAGGCCTACCTCAGTTAACGTTCTATGAAATCCTTCAACTTTATATTGTGTTCTCAGGATTAAAGTTTTAGGTATCAACAGATTTTTTTACACTTGAGAAAAATGTTGCGAGTGTATTCATCGGCCAAAATTAGTTTGGAAAGATGCAGCATCCACCATCATGGATCTTTTTATAAAATCTTTCCTAATGATGCTAAAGCACATTTATTGCAAATACATTTATTCTAAATTTTAAAAAATGTTCAAAGATATTGAATATAATCAAATATTACTCAATTTAAATTCAGAGGGTGGCACATTAAAGAAAAAATACTTCTGATTTTTGCTATTTTTGGTTGAAATCAGCACTGAAACACCAAAGATTGTCACAACACCAGAATTTTAGATGTTCATGTAACAAAAAGTGGAACATTATCAGATCAATTTTGAATACCACAGCAACAGAGTCGCAAGTGCTATTCACTAGAGCAGGGCTATTAATTGCAATTTAGATTAAATCGCAATATGGCCTGTTGCAATTTTCAAGTCGCAAAAGATGCAATATTTCTTTAAGCTGAAATGTGTGTCAAAATACCAGTTAACACCTTTTTTTTGCAGCAGAGATGTAAAACATTAATCTTACATGTCATGCAATTATACAAGTGACATTTTTTTTTTTTGAAGTCGTTAAAAAAAATCCTATTTTCTTCATGTTTGTACATTTTTCTTATTGACTATGAGAATGATATAAAAATGACCACTCTCTTCAATGCAAAAATTCATATCCGATTTGCAATACGAGTCAAAATCAGCACAAGACATTATTTTTTCAAATTTTTTAGCCCATGTTTAATCTAATATTGAGTTGGTTAGAGTTTAGAATGATTTATTGCTTGTGTTTGTTAAAAGTAACACAAGATGAGGAACTTCAGAAATAATCGCATATCAAATCACAGTTGCAATATTGGGGGAAATAATTGCAATTCGATTATTTTCCCAAATCGTTCAGCTCTACTAAGCACCCAGTTTGGGGTAATTTCATGCTTTCAGTTATCAAAAATAGCAGGCAAACTCTTATGCACTCTTTCCATTTCAGAAAACATTGGCAACCTTTCACCAATGAAACATTTCCTATGTTTTTGGTACTTTTTGACGCTATCAGTCATTGAAGTGAAGGGGATTGTCATTTTAAAATGTGTAGTGTTAAAAGAATAATAAATATTAGGGATCCACTGATGCACTCATGTTCAGCTGCCATCTAAAGATATTTCTGCACTGTACCCAAACAACTTTTATTCTCCTGCTGACTTTCAACACTTTTATCTCTCAAAAGTATCGTTCAGGCACCGCCATGTATTGATTTAGCACAGGTATCAGGAAGAAAAGCAAATCTGGCTTGGACGATATCGGCCATCAATAGTCAGTGTTTATCTGCTGTGTCCTATCATTCTAATGCTGGTACCTACACCTAACTGCTGTTCAAAGAAAAGTTTTTCATCTGAGAGAAGACGTCCCCTCTTGGACAAACTAATATGTTTTCATGCTCAAATATGAGAAAAAAGGTTGGTATAGTGAGATCGAAACAACCAAAAAATAAAAAATAGTAAAGAAAACAGCTGCATTGGCTGAATTCTTGTTTTACATTTGGATTGGCCCAAATTTCCACATTGAGTGCATCTCTACTAATTGTGACAACCTTAATTTTGTAAAGCAGACAAAATGTAAGGTGAAATGTAGTTATGAGTTTTAGCACAATAAAATGACAAATATATGATGTGGTGTAGTACAAAACATGATACAGATATTAAAATATACTTATTTATAAAGTAAAAAATAGCTAAAATGTGCAATATTTCCCATTAGAGTCTCAATCTTACTTCATTTCTAGTCGTATATTATGAAGGTAGATAATGTGTGATGTATTGGTTAA
The DNA here is from genome assembly GCF_018320785.1 of Cheilinus undulatus. NCBI lineage: Eukaryota > Metazoa > Chordata > Actinopteri > Labriformes > Labridae > Cheilinus > Cheilinus undulatus. The sequence continues at coordinate 9,180,782 of NC_054882.1, read as the reverse complement.
AAAAAAAAAGTCTGATATTATGTTGCATTGTGAAATACAAAACCAAAGCTTTATTGTCGTTATACTGATGAGCAATGCAACAACACAACAAAACTACTGTGGGAATCCCTAATTAAGCTGACAAAATATTCAATAATTTGATCATCTTCAATGCCACATTTTAAAATAAAGCATTCTCTGTAATCTAAAAAACAAATGAAAGGAAAAAAAAACACACCTATTTAACAAACAAGGCCAATTTGTGCCACGTAGACAGTGTGTAGGAGTTAAAATGCAATTTTTGAAAACTGAAAACAAGAAATGATTCAATATTGGATGTGTGGGAATTTGTTTTTGTTGCTGTGGTGTATCAGTATTAATAGCTATCTTTTGTTTTTATTAGAGTCATATAAAAATTTAAAATTCTGTTATTATCACGACAAAGGCTGAGGAATGTATGGTTGTAGATTGCTGTATGCACATGCACGATAGTCACATTGCATGACATGAGATGTTAGACACATGACCTGAAGCACGTCATGCTGCCTCACCTTTGTCGTTTGACGCAGAACACGTTTTCTCGTAGCTATGACTAATTTATAGTAAAAGCCTGTCTTACATCACCATCAGAAGTCAGATGACTGAGCATGTAGAGTCTGTGTGTCACCTGTAAGCACAAACATGCAGGTTAGGTGATGCTGCTGCCGTCACAGATACACTGGAATGTTGCTTAAAGAGGCAGATGCTCAGTTACACAAGGTGGATCTGAAGTGAGGGTATTCTGACTATCAGCAGCACCTTGTCCTGTTGCAGGTTAATGCTGTGGCCACATAAATGATTCTTTAATGGTACAGATGTGCTGCTGATTCTTTATATCATGCTGCTGGTTGTGTGAGTCACGGGCAGCTAAAGACTGAGCTTTTATGAGGTTAGAACTACAGCGATCAACCACAACAAGATGCTCAGCTGCAGTACTCTTGGTAAATGAATGGAGCAGAGTTAGATAGTTGGGAACTGAAGTGACTGATTAAAGTTTACAGCTGTAATTCTTTCCTCAGTAGTGAACCCTTTCTTTCTTAGCCGGCCCTTTCTCTCGTCTCTCTTGGTCCAAATGAAGGCCCGAGGTGTTTGCCAAGCTGGAGTGGATTTTGCCGAGATTATCCTAATAAATACTCCGATTTGCGAGCTCTGGCTCATGCTGTTCATCCACTCTTCTGGAAAAGCCCGGCCCCTCACCCTCTTACATAAAAGTACTTTGGGGAGATGCTAATACATAATCCTGTCTATTCTAATAAGTGTCACTGATGCTGTGAGTAACAAAACATCATATTGTGAGCTGTTCAGCTGCAACAATCACATCATGCTCTCAGGCACCTTGGCTAATAATGACAGCCTGACACATGACGCAACCTCCCACCCCCGAGCCATGTTCTGGTGCAAAACTCCAATCCGCTCCTTATCTTAATCCTGTGTTTTAGCCCGTAGATAGAGGAAAGTTCACTTTGATGTCGGCTCCACGTCTGGAAGAATTTCCTCACTAGCAGTTTCCTCCCGTACTTTCTTTTATTTATCTTTGTTTATGGAATTTATTCGAAGGTTAGGACGGCTCCTTCGTTTCTGAAGGCGATAGATTTGCATTAAAGCTGTCGAAATGTTCGGTACTTTGATATTTTACTGTTACAATGTGTTCAAAAACATACAGTCTGTTTACTAATGATCAATAGTGGCAAAAAGAACAGAAGCTTTAAAAGAACTTCAAATCATCAGTCACATTTTTAATCAATGAAGGGAGAGAGGCAGATCACTGTCTGAAATGCACATATTTTTTGTGTTGCAGAGCTAAGTTAAAAGTAAGCACAAAAGAAGAAGAAACTGCAATGTGCAATTACATTGCTTGAGCTAAAGATGCTTTATTAATCTTCAAGAGGAAATTAGATTTTTTCCCTCTTTTAACAGGGCCCTATTAAATATTTTTTTTCTTTTTAATTTCTTTAAACTCCTTTATTGTCTTTTACACGTTTACCATCAGATAGAGAATGCTATTACAACCCCCATTCCAAAAAAGTCTCATAAACCCATATTTTATTCAGAATAGAACATATAAAGTATATACATATCAGAGGTTGAAACTGAGACAATTTACCATTTTATGAAAATATTAGCTTATTTTAAATATGATGACAGCAACACATCTCAAAAAGTGGGACAGTCAGGTCAGTGTTTGCCATTTAGTAGCATCCTCTCTTCTTTTAACAATGTCTAGGAAGTGAGGAGACCAGTTGCTGGAGTTTAGGGAGAGGAATGTTGTCCCATTCTTGTCTGATACAGGGTTCTAGCTGCTCGGTAGTCTTGGGCCGCCTCTGCTGGATTTTTTCATCTCCAGATGTTTTCTGATGGTGAAGAGTCTGGACGACAGGCAGACCACTTCAGCGCCCTGGACTCTTCTACTGTGAAGCCATGCCGTTGTGATGGATGCGGTATGTGGTTTAGCATTGTCTTGCTTAACCCATTAAAGCCTGAAAACACAAATAATAGCCAGAAAATTCTAATTTTTTGGAACAGAAATGTTTATTTAACTTTCTACTGAAATTTAAAAAAAAATCCAAATTTCCATAAAATTTAACTTTTTTTTTTTTTTTATAACTGATAACTGATAATCCACTTAAGGGCATTTTTTATCATTTATCAGATTGTATTCAGAATTTTTTTTTTTTTTTTTTATTTTTTTAGTAATTTATGATCATGTTGATTAGATAGAGGTATCATAAAAGTATGTATCAAAAATGATACAACAGGCTTTAAGAGGTTAAATATGCAATGCTTTCCCTAAATTAGACGTTGTCTGGATGGGAGCATATGTTGCTCTAAAATCTGACCTTCCAGATGTTTAAGATGCCCAGGCCATAGGCACTAACGCAACCCCACACCATCAGAAATGCAGGACACTGCATGGTTTCCAAAAAGAATCTGAAATTTTAATTCATGTGACCACAGAACAGTTTTCCATTTTGTGCCAGTCTGTTTCAAATGAGCTTTGGCCCAAACAAGACTGTGGCGTTTCTGTATTGTGTTCACATATGACTTCTTCTTTACATAATACAGCTTTAACTTGCATTCGTGTATGGCACAGCTGTTCACTGACAGTGATTCCTGACAGTGTTCCTGGGCTCTTACACTGATTTCCAGAACAGAATCATGTCTGTTTAGTAGTGCTGAAAGCCCAAAGATCATGAGCATCCAATACTGATCTGCAGCCATGTCCTAATGCACAGATTTCACCAGATTCTCCGAATCTTATGATAATATATGCACTGTAGATGGTGGGATATTCAGAGTTGTTGAAGTTTAACAGTGACAAGCATTTTTCTGAAAATTTCCCACAATTTTTCAACAGATTTTTCAGACTGGTGAACCTCTACCCATCTTTACTTGTGAGACACTCTGCCTCTCTAAAATACACCTTTAATACCCAGTCATGTTACTGGCATTTTGCCAGTTAACCTAATCAGTTGCAAAATGCTCCTCTAGCTGTTTTGCATTGGCACAACCTCCTGTTGTCCTGTCCCTACATTTTTGAGATGTGTTGCTGCCATCAAACTCAAAATGAGCCCATATGTTTTCATGAAATGGTAAAATGTCTCAGTTTCAACATCTTAAATGCTGTTTTTGTTCTACTGTGAATAAAATATGGGTTGGTTTCTTTTAATTTCCATTTTGCACAGCACCCCAGCTGTTTGCACTGATTTACTAGAAGCAGATAGCTTTGCTAACTTTTCCAATGGAATGCCAGCCTCAGCACACATAGCGACAATATCCTCAACCAGCTCTTCTTGAATGTGCTGACTTGTATGACGCAGCATGGTGCAGGTGCCACCTGCTGTAGAACACTGCATTCGATGTTATTTTAATGACTGTTAGCATTAGAAGCAAAGAAACTTTAAAAAATTGCATAATTTTACAGGTGTATAGGAGAGGAAGGAATCAAAGTCTGCAAGGTGTTTCAGTACCAAAACTTTGCCAATGTTGTTGTGCAGTGTAGACGGTGTGCTAGAATATTCCTGCAATTTTTGAAAAGTTAAAAGCAACACATTATCCAGCACTGGCCGCCTAGGGCTTACATTTTTATTGCCTTGCTTCAAATCAGGTATCTGTAGAGAGTAAGACTGTAAAGTTGACAACACTAACTCCTCTTTGCTCCTAAACCTGATCAGATTATTCAGTCATTATCTGCCAAAGATCCAGACCCAGTGTTTGTTGCTGTTTGTTTCTACAATCACATTGAAGCTTCATGCTGAAGTTTTTTAAGTGGATTTCAATGAGTAAAGCGGAGTGATTCTCCTGTTAGACAACAGTACCTGCATCTGAGGCTCCTTCTACTTTTACATAATGCTCTGTATGGAGCTCTGCAGTATTCTGTGTTATATGTAGTGTCTGTGTAGATCTGCCACTCCAGGAGGCTTGAAACAGGAGACAGACAGCTTCCCTTCATCTCCAGTCTGAAGTGAGCACTGAAGTTCAGGTATGGCCTTTTAACCTGAGAATACTTAAACGCCTACGAAGATTTCCCAAAAGAGATGAGAGAGACAGAACTGCAAAATGCTGTGCAAAAACGACAAAAAGAAGGGAAAAGGACTACTTTATAGATGCAAAATCACTTCAAATACATGACCAAAAAGACAAATCAAACACAAATATATGAATAGAGCTAATTTTTTAAGCTCTGGCTGCATGGGCAACCAAGCTGGTCAAAAGTTTAGGTGGCCCAAATGTCAACCTTGTGAAGTGCTTTAAAGAGATACTGACAATTTTTTACTTTTATAACTGATTAGATAAAAGTTCTGTCATTTCTGATTTATAAGGTAATTGGATCATGTTAGCTCTGCGAGAGCGCTGTTATTAATCTGACTAAAATATCACATTCGGCTGCAGGCATCTTCCTAAGTGCTGGTGTTGACCTGGGAGTACATTTCACAGCTGGAGGCTCCTTCATTTCACTAACTCTTCCTGCATGAGCGTGTCGGTGCACTGAACTGTTGCTTATTTTTGGTGTTGGTCAGTGGCGTCTATCTCTCTCTCCTTGGTATTTAAAGCCGTGTGTGTGCAGGCAGGATCGTTTTAATGTGGATTAGGGAGCTATCAGCATCATGTCAGCCACCGAGCCGGGTAGAAACGCTCTGCAATACTCCGACCGGTTGTCATGTGGGTGTTCTTCATGCCGGGACCGAATGTAGGTTAACCTCATTCATTCTCTTGCATGATTGTAGCGACAAGATCTCATGAATTTAGCATGTGGACATTCATTTCTTGTCTTGTCTTTAGATGGGCTGTCGTTCGATCAATCTGGAGTTTTTTAGAAACATAATCAGGCTCAGGAAAAGAGGTCAAGGTCGAGAAGAAGCCCCTTTTGTTTGCTGGATTTGTTTTTCCATATAAAACATATTTAAAGGATTATTCTAACTAATGTGCATTCTTTACTGGTAAAAATCAGATTCAGATTCAGACGACTTTATTAATCCCCAAAGGGCGATTCAGTTTACAGTTTACCCTGCCTTATTGAAACAATCTAAACAGTCAAAAACAAACAAATCCAAAACATTCACCACAGCATATAAACAACCACATTCATGTGTCAGTGCCAACAGATCCACAGGATCAGCAATAAATACAACTATTTGAATCCTTTTTTAGCCACTGAATATGATTTTTTCATTGTCTTAAGACATTTCTTGCTCTACAAAGCCAGAATGACTGATAAAAATGTGCAAGTTTAGCCGTTAATCTTAAACTGCACATTTTTTCTCTTAAGTCCACAGGTTGGATTATCAGGTCAAGCTAAAGTTTTGATCAAAGGTACAATATGTGGATTTTTCACTCCAAAATTAATGAAAATATGACTAATCCTGTTATGTTTATATTTTTAGTTAAGTACCTCAGGGCTTTCCACAAGCCTCTGCTGTCAGCTGAACAGCCAACTACTCACTTTTACAGCTTGCTACTTTTTTCCTACTGTTGACTTAATTGAATACTAACAACTAACAGGTTGCACTGGGGCAGAGTAAGATTGGCCTTCACTGGAGATAAGGGGCCTAACCCAAACCTTGAAAAAACAGCCCCACACCATTATCCCTCCTCCACCAAAACTTCACCGTTGCAACAATGCAGTCAGGCAGGTTTACATTCTTCTGGCATCTGCTAAACCCAGACTCCCCCATCTGACTGTCAAACAGTTAGGCTTGATTCATCACTCCACAGAACACGTCTCCACTGCTCCACAGTCCAGTGTCAGTGTGCTTTACACCACTTCATCCAGTGCTTGGCATTGGACTTGGAGATGTGAGGCTTGCATGCAGCTCCTCGGCCATGGAAACCCATTCCATGAAGCTCCCGCAGCACAGCTTTTGTGCTTACAACAATTCCAGTGGAAGTTCAGAACTCTTCAGCTATGGAATCAGCAGTGTTGGCAACTTTTATGCACCATGTGCCTTAGCAGTGGTTGACCCCACTCCAGTGTTAATTTTGACAGCACTTTTAATTTATTTTTTAGTTATAGTCTTTTGCCAAAAATATCTTTAAGTTTTAGTCATAATTTAGTCCTCTAAATAGTTTTAGTTTTAGTCTAGTTTTAGTCGACGAAATTTACAGTAATTATAGTTGACTGATTGGATCTCTCTCTAACTTACCCCGCCACCACACAGCCAAAGTAGCTGTGATTGGATATATGCCTAACTTGCCCGTACTTTCTACATGACGAAATTAGGTCTGATTGGATAAAGTCTCTGTCAAAAATTTTCGTCTCGTTTTTATTTGTTGACTAAAATGTCAATTAATTTTGTTTTAGTTTTTGTCTATGTGCACTTGTTTTTACACTGCTTTCCACATTATTAAGCAAATGACATTTTTCTCTCATTTTCCTAAATATTAATGCAAATGACAGAGTATTTTTCAAGTCATCAGCCATTAGAGCATAATTCAAATGTTTTTGAACAAACTTCATGACAACCGTTATTTAAAAAAAAAAAAAAAAACTCAAAATGCACTGTTCCGCATTATTAAACACGGCAGAGTTTTAAAACATTTTATTGGTTGTAAAGAACTGAAAATGGTTATTTGTTGAATTTGCAGCATTAGGAGGTCATATTTACTGAAATCAAAAGCTATTTCAATCCAAAACATCTTAACAGGCCAAGTTCCATGTTAACATTGGAGCCCTTCTTTGATTTCACCTTCACAGTTCTTGCATCCATTGAACTTGTTAGTTTTTGGAGAGTTTCTGCTTGAATTTCTTTGCAGGATGTCAGAATATCCTCCCAGAGCTGCTGTTTTGATGTGAACTGCCTCCCACCCTCATAGATCTTTAGCTTGAGGATGCTCCAAAGGTTCTCAATAGGGTTGAGGTCAGGGGAGGTGCTCTGAATCAGCCACAAATTCCTTCACAGTATGATGATCACGATTAATTTTTCATGAAATATCTAATACTTTCATTCCTTGTCCAAGGCATTGCACTATTTGACACTTGTCGGCAGCAGAGAGATCCTTTTTCTTTCCCATATTGATTGAAACCTGTGGCCTGCTTAATAACGTGGAATATGTGGAAAAGTGCATTTTGAGGTTTTTATTTAAAAAAAAATAATGGTTATCATTATAAAGTTTGTTCAAAAGCATTTGAATTATGCTCTAATGGCTGATGACTTGAAAAATACTCTGACTGACATTTGCATCAATATTTCGGAAAATAAGAGAAAATTGTTATTTGCTTTATAATGTGGAAAGCAGTGTATTAGTTGCTGTCTAGTTTTCGTCGGGGAAAAAAGCTATTAAAGAAAACTATAATGAAACTAGTTAGACAACAAAATGAACACTGCCCCACTCTCTAATTTCACATGGTCTTCTGCTTCATGGCTGAGTTGCTGTTGCTCCTTTATGCTTCCACTTTCTAATTATATCACTTACAGTTGACTGTGGAATATCCAGCAGGGATAAAATTTCACAAACCGTCTAATTGCAAAGCTGGCATCCATCATAGCACCACTCTCGAAGTCACTTCACACCTCAGAACAACCCATTTGCTCTGTGCTTACCATCATCCCCATGGCTGTGTTTGTTGTGCTTCCTCCTTCTGTCAGCTTGCTCCATGTAACAATCCTGCATGTTCCCCCCACACATCAGGATTTATGATTGTAAGATGAGAGAAGGAAAGATCACTCTTCTTAACACATCACAAGAAAAACAGGCAGGATAGTCAGAACTATCAGATGATCAGACCTTTGCCGACTACGGTCAGAAGGGGGTTATCTGGCTGAAAATTGGCATGATTGCGTCGGGTGTTCAAGATTTCCTACTGGAGAACTCCCAGATACTGTCTTATTAATTGTGCCTTGTTTTGTTTAATGAACCAGAGGGGGCAAGCTTTCAGACCTCCCAAGCTCGCTGCTTTTTTCCACCGCCTGACTACTTCATGTGTTTGTAGAAAGCTCTGTACTTTTTTAACCTCAAATATTTCCAACCGTTTCCAAAGCAACAGTTGTATCAGACATGTCTTGTCATGACAGTCACTTTGACAGAGCCATCATGACAGTGTTGAATTTGATTGCTACAAAATGAAAAGTGGTCCTTATTCTTTGTCAGCTAGCACACACAGATTACAGCCTTGTAATATAAAGTGCTTGAAAAAAAATCGGAATAATTTTTTTTTTGTTTTGGCAGTCAACTAAAACTTTGTAAAAGTAGGACTGGGAGATATGACCTAAAAATAAAATCATTTTTTATGCTGCAAATGTTGGTGTTTTGCATTTGCTGTGGTCTGGAGCAGCTCGCAGTGCTACAGACATCTCCCATTCGCCTTCATGCCTCTGTCTCTGATGCATGAATAACTCAGCCGTGCTACTGCTGCTGATGCTGCTGCTTTTATTCACCACAGACTTCAGGCAAACTTTGCAATGGACAGTTCTGCTTGTGGTCAGAAGCTCTAAAAAGGCTCCACTTAAAGAGCCTTTACTTTTTCAAACAGAATCTTCATTGTTATCAGACAGTATCAATAGTGCTGTACTCAATATCTACATAGATGTGAATCAGCAGCCTTGCAATGAACATGCGTCACTCAGCTCTCTGCTGATGTTTCACTCTTTTTTAAAGCAAGGTTAGATCAGCAAAGGCAGATAGTAATGAAAGTACCAAAGCTTTAGCAAAAAACACAGATTTAATTTTCAGCCAGAAGGTTTAATGAGCAAGAGAGAGCGGTGATGAGCCACTCACATTCAAAGGTCAGTAAATACGAATGTTGTTTTTTTTAGATTTTGGAGTTTAAGCTTTGTTTATGTCCAATACAAATAAAGAGCAAAGGAGATATCATGTCTAAAATAGGTACTGAAATGTTGCCTGTTTTTCTGTGAAGGTAAACTCCAGCACACTTGAAAATTAAAAGCAAGAAAATACTCAGTATTGGGAGCTGTCTGCCAAGGACTTCTACTTTTGTTGGTGTGGTATCAAAAGAGGGTTTGATGTTGTTTGAAGTTTTATATTTAGTCACAAATCAATTCAAAGACTGCAACCTGATGAACTAGCTAGATTTTCGGACAGGGGTCATCAAGTACCTATGCACAATGGCCAGATTTATACTCTGGGGGGCCAGACTTTCAAATACACAAAAATTAAATAAATGTTTTGGTCTGGTTCACATATTATTGTAGTGGTATTTGTATTTTCTTTCAAAATGAAGGACATTTTTAGTCATTACCAGTGAGATCTATCCCTATTATCTATAATGCAGCAGGCCACAAGGAAACAGGCCTAACAATAGAATTGGCTGGGCCCCTGAAAATCCAAGAGAATGGGCCCTCCACAATTGTGATTTAGTACAGGTATTAACTCATTTTAACCACTTTTTGCATCTTTAACCCAATTTTTGCCTATTTTTAATCCCTTTAAACCACTGTGCTGGCATGTTTTTCCCCTTTGTGCCACTCTTATCCATTGTTGCCAGTTTGCTTCCATTTTTGTTCCTTTTTAACCTCTTTTCATGACATTTTTTCAACAATGGTTGCAACTTTTAACAATTTTTTGCCACATTTCATCCATTTTTGCCACTCTTTAACCCCCTTTTGCAACTTTCCTGCCATTGAATTCCCTTGTGTGCCACTCTTGAACACCTTTTCACTAATTTCCAGGCTATTTTTGATACTTTTTGCCCCTTTTTGCATCCTTAACCCATTTTTTGCCATTCTTCAACCCATTTTCTGTATTTTTGTTAACTATTTTTGTCATTTGTAACCAATTTATGGTACTTTTTGCCCCTTTTTCCCTATTTAACCAATTTTTTGCCTCATTTAACCTCTTTTCACCATTTATCCAGTCATTTTTGCAGCACTTCTGCGAACCATAACCCCAGTTTAAAAATATCTACTAGTTATGACAGTAATATCTGTAAAACAGATCAAATGTTAAGTCATTCTCACACTATTTCAGTATTTAACAGCTGCAGACATTTAAAGCCAAAGGATACTACTAAAACTTGAGCATCTTCTTCCCCTTCTTTTTTTAATTTAATAATCTTTCGGGGGCTGGGCAGGAAGCTTTGGGGGGCCTGATATGGCTCCCGGTCAGAGTTTGACCAGACTAATCAGTATCATTCGAGTATAAAGAGGCGGTAGCCATAGGCATGGTTCAGTTAAAGTGACCGGTAGCCTGTAATCAGTGGTGGCCAATGAAGAGATTTGTGTGGATGTAGCTATAGCGACAGGTTTATCTGAACTGGACAATATTGATGTTTTGGCGCTGAGTTTTGTATTGAAATTGTTCGCTGGTTTTTAAATTTGCACAACTCCGGTCAAATTACAAATTAATTAAACTAAACACCAAAAGAAGTGTTGTATAAGAAGCTCTGGAGATGAACTTCCCCACCATGACTGACGCCATGGCAGTTGAAATGGAGGAGCAAAGGAAATGCACGGGCCTCTGGATGTCACTCTGAGATTCCACGTACCACTCTCCCTCTTTGATGGGAAAATGATGTGTCCTCAAGTAGAAGTTATTCCCATACTGGATTGGTCATGCTGACATAACGCTGCGTGGATCTAGAGTCTGCAAAGCAGGTCCATCTACCACAATCCAAAGCAGTTTTTAAGGTCAGGGTTAGATGAGAAACACTTTTGGTAGAACCTCGATTACTAGATTAGGCAAGGCTGGATACGTTTAAAGTGTAAGTAAACCCCAGCTCAAAGCTCACTCCACCCACTTCTGAAATTTGAAATATACACAAAAAATGGGCAGCTTGGTACTGAGAGGAGGGAGGGGAAAAGGATGGGGTTTTCCAGATGAGGCCGTAGTGACAGTGACGTCCCCTTACCAGAAAGTGACACAGTCCCACAGCACTGTTGCCTCACAGCGATCTTTTGAGGTGCAGGATTTTTCCCCTCCAGAGTCCCCTGAAGCAGGTTGAAGTGTGGACCGTGGTGGTCCTGAGCACTACCTGTTTGGGCTGTTGGCTCCAGCAACTAAAGCCAAAGCTCTCAGACCTAAGGCATTGCAGGTGCAGGAGAGGATAGGAGTGGTCTCCCAATGGTTGGTTAGGGGCGGTAACATTAGAACTTTTTATATGGTAGGTTTGTACGTCACATAAGCCCCACCTTTTTAGAAAAGATTTTTCAAAGCAGATGTCCATTTAAGCCAACTAAAAGCCATAAAATGCTGATTTTTATCAGTTTGGTGCAAATGTCGGAAATAACACCAGCATTGATGTGTTTTATCATAGTTCAGTCAGATACCTCAGTGTACGGTTGAAAAAATGTTAAACTGTTCACCACCTCTTTAAGCAAGGTTCCTAGTTCAGTAAGGTTAGGTTAGGTTTGGTTCCTGGTTAGGTTAGGTTTGGTTAGGCTAGTTTAGGTTAGGCTGGTTTAGGTTAGGTTAGGTTTGGTTCCTGGTTAGGTTAGGTTTGGTTTGGTTCCTGGTTGGGATTGGTTATTTTGGGTAAGCTCAGGTTAGGTTAGGTTTGGTTCCTGGTAAGGTTAGGTTAGGTTAGGCTAGTTTAGGTTAGGCTGGTTTAGGTTAGGTTTGGTTCCTGGTTAGGTTAGGTTAGGTTAGGCTAGTTTAGGTTAGGCTGGTTTAGGTTAGGTTTGGTTCCTGGTTAGGTTAGGTTAGGTTAAGTTAGGCTGATTTAGGTTAGGTTAGGTTTTGTTCCTGGTTATGTAAGGTTAGGTTGGGTTAGGTTAGGTTAGGTTAGGTTAAGTTAGGAGAGGTTCATGGTTAGGTTAGGTAAGGTAAGGTTGGGTTAGGTTAGGTTAGGTTAGGTTAAGTTAGGAGAGGTTCATGGTTAGGTTAGGTAAGGTAAGGTTGGGTTAGGTTAGGTAAGGTAAGGTTGGGTTAGGTAAGGTTTGGTTATTTTTAGTAAGGTTAGGTTTGGTTCCTGATTTGACTAGGTTAGGTTAGGTTAGGTTTTTAAGTTAAAAAAAGAACATGGACTGATATATCCTCTTTCATATTTGTCTCAGATTAAATAAATGTGGTTCTAGCTGGACTCTCTTAGTTGCAGTTTGTCAAATTTATTACAATAAATTTGGAGATAGCCTTTTTTTTTTTTTAAAGGCTGCTTTAGTATGTGGATGGGGGCTCAGTTTCCCAAATGACGTGACAGTTCCAGTTAAAGAAGACTGAGATCATAACCAGAAACCAGCAGCTAGTCAGGAAGTGACAGCAGAGTAGAGTAGCGTCAGGATTGCTCACTCATAAGATGGATTATTTTCATGTTTAATGACTCCTCAGCCCCCGGGCTGCTTTTCTGACACGTTAAGCACGACAGAATGGCCTGCAAACTGGAGATACAGCTCTTCATGCTCTGCTGAATTTTTCTCTGTGATTTTTTTAAAAGTCTGTGGGCGATTGTCTTCAGTGCAACATAACAGCCATTGTTTTATATAAAAGGTTATATTTTATAACTGTAATGTATTGTTTGTGTGTGTATGCTTTTGTTTCTGCTGTAGATGTAAAGAAATGTACATAATCTTACTTGTATTTTCACAGGACGCCTCCACTAAAAGGCTGATTATCAACATATTTAGCAACACATGAGGACAGGGTTAATAACATTTACATCAAAGCATATTGTTGTAAATTCCTCTGGAGTCTGTGGAGGTTTAAATATAAGGCTGAGGTTTCAGAGTGTGTCTTTTTACCAGCTGCTTTGGAAGAGATCCAGCCAGTAGTTGGAAGTCCTGTTCAACCACTGAGCATGTGAACAGGAACTTTTGAAGTAATCCACCCCTTCTGGCCCGTAGAAAACAGTGCTGGCTCTACTGAGGCTCTGTTCCCGCCTGCTCTGAATTGCTGCTCATTGTTCTGACTTCCCTTTCATGCTGCCTTCTGTCTTCCAGCCTCTTTGGGAAGCCCTTTGATGGAGGGAAGAGGATGGACCATGGCGTCCCACAGCAGCAGCACCCGATGGAGCAGCAGCAGCCGCTGTATCACCCGCAGCACCCCGCCATGATGCGTCTCTACGAGGTGCAGAAGGAGGTGGCATCTCTGGGGCCTCAGGTGTGCACGTTCAGCGGCATGCAGAACGACCGAGACTACAAACGGCTGGAGCGCGAGCTGACACGGCTGCTGCTGGAGGTGGACCAGGTGGACACAGAGGGCAAACCCGAGCTGCAGGGGGCGAGAAAGAGGGCGGCGCAAGAGGTGGAGGGTCTCCTGCGGTACCTGGAGGAGAACGCCACTCATCCGTCCCGACTGAAGATTGAGGAGCTGAGCACCGAGGCGCGAAACTTGGTGGATGAACGCGTTGTGGCACCTCAACGTGCAGGTGGGGTGGCAGAAATAAGCGACGAGCTGGTGGACACCCTGCAGGAGCTCGTGCTGAGGCTCACCCAGGTGAAGACAGAAGGGAGGGTGCCTCTACGCAAAGCACGCTACCGGGCACTAACACGCCTCTGCGCTGTACAGGACGTCCTCGAAGGGCGCACACAGCAGCAGACCCTTTCCCTGCCACTGTCAGGAGAGACCCATGAGGCTGTGAACCGCATCAACCAGGTGATGGTGAAAGTGAGCATGGCCCGCAGTCAGCTGGTGGCTCTGCTGATGGGGCTGAGCGGGAGGGACAGCTGCGCCCACCTGTCCCGGATCCTGACAGAGATGCAGGTGGAGCTGGATGCTCTGGATGTTTCTGGGGACCCAGCCATCAGAAACTACAGGAAACAGGTGGTGGAGGAGATAAACGGGCTGCTTAAACATCTGGATCTGGAGGTGGAGGGAGACGACACACGCAGGTACATTGAAATTACCTTTTTGAAATTTAAATGGTAACAATATTTGATTGCACTGTGGAGACCTAAGGTCCATCCTCACTAGTGGAGTGTAACAGGGATTTCTATCCATATTGGATCTGGGATGTCTTCATCCGGATCAGATTGGTTGTGTAGATGCAAGGCATACTGGCGCACATTTAAGATGACCCTGTCAACTGACATCTGCGGTATTCCACTAGTAAACAAAGTCATGGCTTTATCAAAGTCCACATAGTCTCTCCTGGAGTGATGGCAAAGCCTGCATCCTAAATCTACATGCAGCACACATCAACAACACTGACACTGAGTGATGGAAATCACCTAAAATATATGCTCATTGAATGGAAAGAGGAAATATCCATGTGGGGTACACCCCACTGCTTCTCCTCATCCTCCAAGCTATCCTATGCCTTTGAAACCATCATCATTGCAACTGTAATATTCTAATTTTACCCAATTTACAAAAATCAGTTTTTAACTGACTGGGAGAGAAGATGTAATATGCATACTTTTAATTCTTCAAAAAATATTAAAGAATAATAATTGATAAAGTGAGATTTCAGTAAATTTTCTGTCCACTCATTTAGTTTGTTAAAGCTGTGGTACATATTTTTTATTTTATTGAGTAAACAACTTGCCATTAAATGCTTCTGCTTTTCACCAGCGCTTCGGGTGGTAAATTGTTGTTGAATTTTTAATTTTGAAACCTTAATCACACTTCACTGTCAGGAGTGAATTAGACTCCACTCACCAGAGAAAAACTAAGAGCAATAAAACGCCTACCTCATACTTCATCACCCAAGTATTTATTCAAGGACCACTGAATTCATGTTTTTATTTGGGCTGCAAACGTTTTGGGCTTCAGTAACAGTAAAACAAGTGATATTTAATGAAGCATGCTCTGGAGATTAACCGATGTGAATAAAATAGAAAATGTTTTGTTACTTTTTTCAGTAGAGGAGAACTAAGATAAAAGATTCACATGTGGAATTAGAAATAAATGCTTAAGAAAATAGTTAAAAAGTAAGTTATTCCACTTACTTACGCTAAAGGATTATTTCTTAGTATATCACATGGATATTAGCGACAGCTAAAATAATGCTAGCATTAGCTCATTTATCTGGATGCAAGTAAGGTCTGAAATTAATGCTTTTTTTTATGGCATTTACCAAGTGTTTTTTGCCATTTCCATTCTAAAGCAAGTACGGGGCGTCTTGCATTAGCATTAATGCAAGCATGGATTAGTGTGCAGTACATCATATTTGAATGAACCTCTGTGTTGAGAGAAAGAGCTGTGATTGGCTAAACTTAAACTAATGCTAAGTTTGATCAATATTAGATAGAATGAACTAGGGCAGAACATTAATAAAATATCTAATTGTATTTATTTTTGCTAAAGAAAGTAGAATTTTTGTCAACCATTCTAAAAGAATAACACTTGAATGTTTGCATAATATGCATAAAATCTCTGCTGCAGCAAAAACTTCCAGGCCATATTGCAATTTAATTTAGTTTGCAATTAATTGTCCAGCCCTAGTAACTATCCTTTGTAAGTTTACATTATTATAAAATAAATTCATGTTTTATTTTTCTGATTATTCTAACCATTAAAACAAATGAAGTACTTTCACTCTGCTATTTTACTAAATTTAAAGAGAATGCATGCATTAAAGTCGTTTTCAAAGCACTGATTGAGTGTTTGTTTCCTCAGGTACGACTT
The DNA here is from genome assembly GCF_018320785.1 of Cheilinus undulatus. Classification (NCBI taxonomy): domain Eukaryota; kingdom Metazoa; phylum Chordata; class Actinopteri; order Labriformes; family Labridae; genus Cheilinus; species Cheilinus undulatus. Next base: position 9,164,810 of record NC_054882.1, on the reverse strand, counting down.
GGCGCACAACAACTCCATCCGTGAGATCGAAGCAGTGCGAGCTCATGTCTCTCACCTGCGAGAGGGCGTCCTGCGGCACTGCATGATGGGAGATTTAAGCTTCAGACCCAAAGCCGAGCTGCAGAGCCTCCTCACTCACCTTGACCAGGTGGACACGGCCAAGAACCCGTGCATCAGAGAGGCCCGCCGCCGCGCCGTGGTCGAGGTCCAAGCCATCATCACCTTCCTGGACCTCCGCGAAGCTCTACTCTGTCGCCAACCGGGCCCCAGCGAGCACCCATCACACCGGGCCGTGTGGCTGGTCCTGGGCAGCCTCTCGGACCTCCAGGCTCAGGTGCTGGGCTTTGACGGAAAGCGGGCTGACAAGAGCTACATGATGCTGGAGGAACTGCTCACCAAACAGCTGCTGGCACTGGACGCCGTGGACCCACAGGGTGATGAGACGACCAAGGTGGCGAGGAAGCAGGCGGTGAAGTTTGCCCAGAACATTCTCAACTACCTGGACATGAAGACGGACGAGTGGGAGTACTGATCCATGAGAAAATCTGTGATGGGATGTCGCTGCAAGAATGAAAGGAGGTGATAATGTCTGTAAATAAAATCTAAAACTGATACGTTATCATTCCATGGGCTGTAAATATTGACTCAAATCCCCAGAATGCACTGCAGCAGCGCTTTTCTTTTGTCTCTTTGTGGTAGATGTGGCCGACCCTGCTGAGAAGTCAACAACACAGAACTCCTTTTGTGGGACACTTTGATTTTTGGGTGCTCTTTTGAAGATTTTCTTTTCGAATCCCTCGTCCGTTCGTTCATTTGTGTGTGTGGTTGTTTGTGTGTGTGAGATGTCGTCAGTTGTCGTCATATTTGGTGTGCGTGGTTGTTAAAGCCTGCTGCTGCCAAAGCACTAAATAATGCCTGTTATAGTGGTTGTTTTCTCCAGACTGCACTTGATATCGACAAATTCCCAAGAGTGTGATGGATTGCTTCACACTTGCTTTTCCGTCTGGCCTGATTGAACCAGTGAATGGTGGAGACAGATGCATGAGTTAAATACAGTGACCTGGTTACAGAGAGCCAACCAGAGCTCAGTCTAGATTGTGATATTTGTTGGTATTGTGGTCGTTGTAAGTACTCAAAACGTCATACTTTTTTAATATCACGTGTTTAAAATGGATACAATCTGTTTATTCTAATGATCCATATTACTGAAAAGCTTTCAAAACATTTACTTCATAAGACAGGTGCCTATGAGAGGAATTTTTGTTCAGTTTTTGGAGTTTGCCTGCAATTTTTGATAACTGTAGACAAGAATGTACCTTATATTTGGGAGTCTAGGACTTCTGAAGGCCACTGGCTTCAGCACTTGTAGACATCTGCTGGTTTTGCAAGAAATCCGCACATGCATTATTGAGTTTATTAAGGTGCTTCCATTGTGCATGAGCCTCAGTTAAGCTATGTGTAAGGCCATGCCTTAAGTATTAGAAATAATCATTTTCCTTTGCCACAATTTCCATTTCTTTGGTATTTATAATACTCAACATTTAAAGACTGCAGCTTCTGTTAATCTAATCTATATAGTATCAGAATGTACCAAATCTTTAAAAAACTGCTTTCCAGTCACATTTATTACAAATAAGGCAGCAAGATAAAGAAAAGGGCATCGTCAAATATGCATAAAAACATTGGTAAGGCTTCCAAATGGAAAAATTGCAAGTGTTTTTGTGCAGTAAAGCTCTTGTCAGCATGTCAGTGTCTGTACAGACAGAGAGCAGAGGAGAGAGACGGGGATGTCTCCTGGTTCAAAGAGTTTTCTTTTGCATCCTGACCTGAGGACCAATGGCATCCTCACAGCCCTTCACAAACACCAAGCGCCTATAAAATTACCTAAATTAAACAAAGTAGAAATTACAGACTGAGTAGAACCACTGCACACATTTCTCCTGGTTTATTTATGAGCATTCAGAGAAAATATTTGATTCTTTTGACTTAATTGCACAAAAATATTGGCTGGGTTGTAGCTCTGCAGCCTTGCCAACATGAGGCTTTTATTTTCAGTATTTGATGCGTGCATTCCTCTCTAGTCCACCTGTCTTCTGAAGTTGACTAGTTTTTTGAAGCATCAGTGCTTTTGATCATTAAAATAACTGGACCACTGAAGAAGAAGCTGCATTAAAATCAGAGGCAGTGTTTAAATATCACACTGCTGTTAGTGCTCAGCTAATCTGTGTTTAAACAGAGATGAAATTAGGAGAACAGTGGGAGTTTGCAGTTCTGATGTAAGGTCACTCTTCTCTCCTGTGCCGCCGTGTTTATCCCCTCAAATTTGGTTTGTGCTTCTGGTAGCGCTCCAGTTCACACGGCTGTGGCAAACTCACCAGAAATCCTGCAAACCCCAGCTGTCGCGGGCAGACGGTCAAATAAAAAAGAAAAAAAGATAGGCATAGGAGCATCGATAGAGTTAACAGGAACTTAAAATCAGTGCAGAGGTTTCTTTTTGGGAGGCAGCCTGCCGGCCGTAAACAGGATGTTTGAGAGTGAGCAGGATGTTTGAAGATAAAAGTACCCTCCCCACTTTGCTGCCTGTGTAGCTGTTAGTCTGTAATGTGCTTCAAATGTTTGTTGTGACTTTGTGTGATCGCGTATGGCTATAAATGGATCAGGTTAGATTTCAGACAGAGGATAGGAAGCTTTTTTTTTTTTTTTTTTTTGCTGTTGCTGCTGATTTTTGTTTCTACCCACTGCTTTCTACTGAGTGTGACTGTGAGGTCCCTGGAGAGAGAGAGGAAGAGGAAGGGAGGCGGCAATATCCTCTGGATTGACACATCAATGCTGACGATAACGGGGCCAACAGTCGCGTCCTATGCAGTGGAGAATATTGATGGTGATCAAGGCCGACGGAGCCTTCTAGAAACTTCTCTGAGCTGCTGCTGCTCGAGACAGTGGGAGGGAGGGAAAGGACTGGGAGAGGAGTCCAAATCTCTGTGCCTTTATTTTCACCCTTCCCTTTGAGCCGGTCTGTGTCGTGCAGCGACTGAAAGAGGAGCAAAGCGGCTGCTCTTTTTGATACGTATCAGTGCTAAAGCAGCGAATGTGTTTATGGAGAGCACCTTGGCCCTTATCGCCAAGAGAAATTTGCACTATGTGTCGGAAAATTCAGATCAGTATTTATTCCCCGATGAAGACTAAAGGTGGTGGTGTTCTGGTCAATAACAAGCGGTATCACAGAAGGACAATGCTCCGTGCTGCAGGCAATAAAAGTGAGTCATATCGTACTTTCACACTGCAAACAGCAGAGCTGATGGGGCTCTTTTGCTCCAAAAAGCAATTTGGCAACAAAAGCCCTAAAAATCATAAAACATAACAGAATAATTAGCAGATAAAGTTACATCACAGCTTCCTGTTAACCTGTAGAAGAGAAAAAGTTCAGCTTTGAGGTGATGATTTCTGCAAATTCAAGACCTCAGTCTTTACCTATGAGACAACCATTGTTGCAAGCTGCTCCTTATTGGCAGCAAACCTTGATCACTTTTCTGAGTATTTAAAGGAATTTAAAGCATCTTAAATCAGTATTTTTAAATTAACAATGGATCTATTGATCCTTAAAGTCACAAATAGTTATGAACCTAAATAGAATGCAAGTCATCTTGAGAGCATTTTAGCCTTTTTCAGCTCCTTTTTTTGGCAAATTTACTACTAAGGCTCCCTCATCACTATTCTCTTTGATGCCATTTTAGGTAGGGATGCACTGATGCTTCGGTTTAGTATCAGCTAAATGCTAACATCAGCGTTCAGGTAATAATGTAGCATTAACAGCTATTGTTAGTGGTCTCAAATCAATTTAATGCTGTTATGTTGTGCTGATTCATATTTCCTAGAACACTGATCATCCACTGGAGGCCCAGGGGCCAAATCAGGCCCCCCACAACTTCCCATCCGGCCCCCAGAAGATTATTCAATTCAGAAAACAGCTTTTACAGTGTCTTTTCAAAAATCCCTACAGGAATCCCAAAATTAACTGAGATTAAAACATTTTTTCTGGATTTGCTTGACGCTTGAACAGTTGCACAAAAATCCACCTGTCTGCTATTATTATAAAATAAGATGCAAAAGACCTGTTTAGTGCATGTGTTTTTCACCAATCAGGATTAGACATATTTAACCCAAACCCTGTGATGCACAACATGATAGACCTAGAAATATGTGGCTGAAATATCTCAATCGCCCCCTTGTGGCTGGCTGCAGTATAGGCGATAGGAACTGAATTTACTGCTAATTCATTAAAAACAAGGTACATTAATCTGGTGATCCCTGACCTAGAAGAAGTCACCTGTTAGACAAACTCTGTTTTCATGGTCAAACACAAGGAAAATTTAGACATAGAGGGAGTGTTACACCAAAAAGAATAATGAGACAAATTCCCACTGGTCCTTAAGGGGGGACATCGACTGTCATCTACAGTTGGATTTTCAGTCTTTTAACTAACATGATCATAGGTCCATCCTGAGAATGGTTTCCAAAGGACTAGCTGCTGATAAAAATCTAATTTTTTAAATTTCATTTCTGCCTTTTATTGAATCTTGATATTTGGCATCTTTGATAAGAATCTTGTTAATCATGAGGGAAGCCTTGGGTGATTTTGCAGACTATATGAGACCAAATTTCTTGGTCTTTTCTAAAATTCCACCTTTACATCAGCTCCTTTTCACCTCTTTGCAGTGCGAATGTAAAACAAAAGGTTAAAATATCTCACAAGTTTCAGATCTCAAACAAAATTCCAGTTTTGTCTCCAGTCCCAGCTGCTTCGGCAGTTGTCCCTGCTTTTCGGAAACATAAACACAATCCACTGATCTCCCACAGACCCCTTTTTCGCGTGCATTAAGCTGCTGCTGGAGGCTTTTTTTCTGGCTGGTAGCCTGCAGCTCGGCCTCCTGGGTACGGAGCTGACTCATGCGGGAGAAGATTAGATTAAACAGTGTTCATTAAACATCGTCAGCCGGCCCGGCTGCTGCTGCAACAGATGCTTTCTCACAGCGAACCTTATGCTCTCTCAGACCAAACCGATCCGGACACACCTTAAGTTCACATGCTCTTTTTTGTATGCAGTATGTATCAATAAATAATGTACATTTGGTCCTTGCAGTTCGCTGCATTTCTGTACATTGCTCTCATCTTTTTAAATAATTTATCAAAGGTTTTACACTCTATACAGAAATCTTACATGGATCTTTTTCTGTATCATTGTGTGAAGTGTCTCAAAGCTTCTGGATCTTTTTTTATTCAGTATTATCGGCACTTTGATGAGTGGGCGTTTTGGCTACCCTATAAATTTATACTCTGTGGTTCAAACTTAAAAAAGAAGGTGGGCAGTGAGGTAAAGCACCGTTTTCTAAACGTTTTGCTGAAGTAAAGATTTTTTGTTTGAGTCTTTGCCAGCAGGAATGAGCAAGTAACCTGCAGATATTTCTCTTATTTTGTGCTGTGTACATACAAACAGTCATCCAAAGTAGACCCACAAACCAATTTCACTTCTGGATTAATAGTATCTTGAATTGATAGCAGTATTTTAATGCATTTTTGTGTCTGTATGTGTTTTAAAGAGAGAAAAATTGATTTTATAGTTACAAAAGAATGCATACTTATTTTTATGACAACTTGTAGTCCCTGCATGAGTATGAAAGTTTGTCCAATAACTCATTTTTAAGAACTGAAAAGAAAAAAAGTAACATTTCGAAGGATAAGGCAGCAGATTTTTGTTATTTTTTGTTGTCAAATCGTTTCTTTCTTATATGTCCTACATTAAACAAAAAAAGCAGCAAGTAAATGTAGATTATAGGATTTACAAGTTTATTTCATTCACTGACCAAATAAGAAAAACATAAAAATATTTGAAAGAAAAGGAGCAGAGAGATGAATAATCCCATATAGGTTGTTTGCAGTGGAAAAAGCCACGATTTGAGCTTAATTTGATTCCCGAAAGTTGTGACACATTAAGGCAAAAAGCTTAAAAATCTCACAGAAAAACAGCAGCAGACATGGATTAAAAGCCTCCATCTAAAGCCTCAGAGAAGCCGAGTCAGACAGCACTCATGTCTGGTCCATTTCCAAGTTATCCGGTTTGGTGCAGTACAGTAAACCCTGATCTTGCCTGTGCTTCCACCACCAGTGTTCGTGGTGATGGGAAATCCATCTCTTTTTAGAGATCTGGATGATTTGGCTCAGCTCTGAATCCCTCATTTGCTCCCAAATGGCTCTTTATTTGGTGCCAGTTTGGCTTTTAAAATTTGGATTAAATAAGGACAAAAATTGAAAAAGGAAACTGGCTCTGAGGTGGGAGCCAGCTACATCCCCTGAGTCAAACCAAGGAGAGCCAGGCTTATCTGTGTAATGGAAAAGCCCCAATGTACTAGGTGGTCTGCGGGGCTGAGTCATTTGCAATAATGGTGAATTAATTAACCTAAGGGAAACATCTATTTTTAGTTAATTGCAGGGATCAGTGTAGGTAGAGATATACTGATAACTGCTGCCTAAAGGTTCACCAAAGCTTTAACACACTAACTTACATCCCTCTCTATTGATTACTAAATGGTGCTCTTCACTTCCTGCCCCTTATGTGACTTTTGCCCCACATCAACAAAGGTGGAAAAAGTACATGATTATTGTACTCAAGTAACAGTACAGTTACTCTGGTTAAAATTTACCTAAGTAAAAGTACTGCTCTATTAATCTACTAAAGTAAAAGTAAAAACTGTTTAATTTAAAGTTTACATCAAGTACTGCGCAGCTACTAAGGAGATGTACAGTAAAATCAGATCTTTCCTTATCGTCAAGAACAACAAGAGAATAGATCTCCAACCAGAATGTTCAGGTAAAATCAGTGTTAATTTCGTCGACTAAAAGTATGACTAAAAATGTTCGCCGACAGCCTTTTTTTTTCCATGACAAAAACTAGACTGAGACAAAAAAAAATAGACCTGTGATGACTAAAGCTGGCAAAAAGTTAGTTTATTTCATCAAGATGACTATAGCTAGACTAAAATCTAATTTAGTTTTCGTCAGACGTGAAAATCTGTGATATTTCTCCACTGTGGGTAAATCTGTCAAAAAACAATTCAGCTGTAGCTATTGTGTCTCTCAGCTGTAGAAAGCAGGGACCCAGGTTTGGCAGGGTTCATAGAACACACTAGCATTACTTGCTAACAGATTTAGGCAAGAAAATAAATGCTTGGACTAAAAGTAAAGACTAAAATGTGAGGACTTTTTATGAACTAAAACTAGACTAAAATGCTTTTGAGTTTTCGTTGACAAAAACTAGACTAAAACTAAAAACATTTCGTCTAAAGACTAAGACTAAAATTAAAAATAGCTGCCAAAGTTAACACTGGGTAAAATCACACCTCTATAACAAAGTAAATACACAGCAAAACTGATAATGTTGATGAAACTCATTTAGATTTGAAATTGACACTCAAAGTGTCTATATTGGTCCACTGTACATACAGTTAAATAACACTTTTAAAGTGTCAAATATTTTACAGAATGACAGAGCTGCTGTAACTCTTGAAAATCTGTGCTAAGGTGGATCTCCTCTGGCAAGAACAAAGCAGAGAGTCAACCTCGTCGTAGGGCAGTGCATACTGGTCTTTAAGAAACACCTTAAGTCTAACTCAGTAGATAACTTCATCCATGGTGCAAATGTGTCTCACATCAAAAATAATCAACCAGAAACATAAACAAGAACACACCTAGCAGGGCTAACTGTACAAAATCCAGGCAAAACAAAAAAAACAAAACCTAAGCACTCTGTCCAAGGACATGATGGGAAACTCGGCTTACATATCCCTCAGATTTGAAATGCCAACACTGAGTAAAAAAAAGCGCTGAAATGTTTAACCCTGATATCAACACTCCAGTTTTGGATGTTTTGAGATTTGATGTGGAATCCTGTGTTGTCACCAGGGGTGGAAAAGGTACGCGATTATTGTTCTCAAGTAAAAGTACAGTAACTCTGGTTAAAATTCACAGAAGTAGAGGTAAAAGTTCTGATTTCAAAATGCACTCAAAAAAGTGCAAATACCCCAAAAACTACTCAATTACAGTCATTTCAGTCAGTATAATCAGTTACTTTCCACTCTTGCACATAAGGATCAAGTGACTGCAAACAACCTATAATCTGCCCCTTTCTCACAAGATTTTAGCTAACAGAACAGTAATCAAGCATACATCCATTAATTACATTTTCCTTTGTTTTCCTTTCAATAATGACACTAATTTTAACTTTAAAAGCTCCTCATCCTACACTTTAAAACACGGTTTAGCAGTCCTCTCCAGTGAGATGTTCTGTATCCCCCGGACACGCAGAGGAGCTGCTAAAAGCAGCTCAGGGTCGTCTAGAATATCTGAACTTGGTGGCACTGAAGTCCATTAGCTGAGAGTTTAAAAGATTCAGATCCACTGGGTATTGAAAGGCGGCTTTCTGACGTCCATTAAAGGATGATGTATTTACTCGAACAACAAATGGAGTCCTGCAGGTTTTTAATGGTTTAAGATTGCTCTTTTATTGAATGTAGTCATTGAGGAATGTTTTGTTTTGCTTTTCATTTCATTGTACCAAAGTTATTTCAATTGAGAGAGATGATAAATCTGTAAAGGTTGATTGCCTAAGAATTTTGGCAAATAATTTAACGTTAATTTACCCAGGACAGTATGACTATAAAAGCTGCAAAGAGAAGGATAAAAGGTTGGAAAAGTCCCCAAAGTTTGCAGACAGAATCTGTGTTTAGAGAGCATTCAACCCTGTCTGAGAAACATTTTTTAGCATTCACCAAAACCAATGCAAGAACTGAAAGACACATTTTTAAAGCTTTAACACCTGCGTTTGTCCATAAGTTCAATCTGAAGATTAGTGACTTGTTGCACCAGCTGTTTGAGTCTAAAAGTGGCACTTTGCATCATCCATGCAGTGAAAGCTTTTGATTGAATAGATGAATGGTTTATGAAGGAGTAGATGAGATGATAAGAGGTAAGACTGAAGGAGAGGCTGCATATCTACGACAGAAGACAGACGGTTATTCACCAGGAGTGGAATTATCTTTCATATTAAGCTAGAGCTACACATTTATTTAACTTAATTGCACTTTTTTGTGTTCTTTATCTCTGTTTGTTCTCACTGCTTTGCCTTTCTTTCTGCAAAATGACAGGAATGTGTTGTGTGATGAAAAATGGTTCTGCATTGCTTGTTTTTCCAACTCTGTTTTCTTAAGTTGCCTTTAACTGCATTGATTGTGACAGACTTTTTCGCTGTTTCTCCTCTGAGACACGCTTGTACAAAAAGCACACTATGACTGGAAAAAATAAGCTGTGTGAATGCTCCATGGATGGTTGTGTTTTGAATTTGTATTCCCACTGCAGAATAAAGACAAGTGTGTCTTGAACACTGACTGTTAAAGCATTATTTTTTGTATTATCATTCCAGAGTCCTGCGGTTCTCCAGGGAACAGGCGAGGACCTGACGAGTTCCTTTAAAAGTGATCACAAGCAGAGGAAACTTTTAAAATGCTTTCTCTGGGTTATTTTAAGAAAACATACCGTATCCTCCAGGGACGCTGGATAAAAGATATTTCATGGACCACAAACTTGCTCTCTGCTGTAAGAGGGGCATTAAAATTTCAGCTGACGCTTTCATCGTGAGCAGGTGTCTCTCGCACAAGGGCACTCTGACAGGACACATGGATGCTGTGGGAATCAAACGTGCAATCTTAGGCTGACAGGACAGTTTTATGAACATCTGTACAAAGATTTTCAGTGATTTATGAGATTTACTCAGTTAAGAATACTTTAAATAAACACAAGATGCTTGTACCAGACTGAAAGGATGAGCACTCGGTGACAGATAGACCACTACACCAGGGTTGTCAAGTGAGGATGTCCTTTCACTGGAGTATTACCCAGTTAGTCTTTTTACACCTCAGAAAAGCAGAACAATGAGCTCCAGGTAGTGACAGAAATAGATTTCAATTCATATAGATGAAAACCTTATAATTGCTCCTTAACAAGAGGAAAATCTTGATGAACTGGCTAAAAATTCTATTCCCTCGAGGGTTGGTAGAAGCAAAAAAAATCATGACAATTATAGAGCTGAAACAGTGACAGGCCAAGCTCATATTTTTAAATGCTACATGCAGAATGCTAACATTTAAGGCTAAAAGGTGCCACAATAAGTTCATTTTTGATCACTTTAATTCAAGAGAGCTGTCTAAAGCCACTAGAAACCACCAAATGATAGAAGCCGTATTGTTTTATCTTTTAAACTTTGGTTTTCTGTTTGCTAAAAAAAAAAAAAAAAAGTAGGAATAATCTAAAAAACATATTTACCCTCCCCTGACACCAAAAGAGATGCAGAATTAGAAAAAGATATCAAGTAGAAAATTAAATACCAAGGCAAGAAAACAACAAAAGAGTATGAAATTAGAATGCTTGAAAAGGAGTAAATAAATAAAAAACAAATATTACTTAACATGTAGGCTAATATTCATGTATTTGGACAGAAGGGCCAGGGTTGTGACGTAACAAATTAACCTTTTTAGCCACTAATAAAGACACCTTAAACCTTGGACCCATAGTACCACCTATTAACCAATACAAGTGGTATACACCAGTCCAGATCAGTATTAGCAGCACCATAGCACAATGTTGATATATCTTAATACACCAGTATAATAAAAAATATATACTATGATACAAAGGACTAATACACAGGCTCATGATTAAAACATCCTAGTGTTTATGGTGAGAAATAAAATGGTTAGAAGGAGATGGATCAAAGTTGTATGGTAAACTGATTTTATTAGCGCTTTTTTGCTGTTTTTAGCGTGAACAGTAGGCTATAATACTGTGAGCAGAAAAAAAATGTAGACCAAGTTCTACGAGTCACAGCCAAAGACTCTGATCTGATGCAATATATTTAACCCATTAATGCCTGAAAACACAAATAATAGCCAGAAAATTCTCATTTTTTTTGGAACTGAAATGTTTATTTTTCTACTGAAATCCAAAAAAATCTACATTTCCATAAAATTTAATATATACATTTTTTGTATCTGATTTGATACATTAGGTGTTTTTGGTAACTGGTAATCCACTTCAGGGCATTTTTATCATTTATCAGCTTATAGTCAGAATTTTTCTTAGTAATTTATTTATCATATTAACTAGATAGAGGTATCATAAAAGTAGCTATGTATCAAATGTGATACAGGCTTTAAGGGGTTAAACTGCAGAGACAGACTAGGCTAATGTAACATGCTAACATCAGCTAACAGTTGCTAAAATTAGCTTCATTTTGAACACCTTATTTATCAGGCTGCACTGGAAGGAATGAGCTACAATGATCTGCTGATGTAAGAGGTAATGCTTTATATCTATGTTGACTCTACAGGATCTTTTCATGTGTTTTTAGCATGAAACGTATTGTACAAAGTTTTCCAACATGTAGCAACAGGAGGCAGACAAGGTTAGCAAGTATCTTTGGAAAATTTAAGTCAATTTAGTAGCTAAGGTACAAGATGTTTCTTGCAGGATCCCAAAAATTAAGCTAAAAGACGTTTGTTGGATAATTTGGTTCAATTGTTTGCTATTCTAGCTAAGTAACTAGGTAAGTAGAATAGGCTAAGTAGTTTACTACTTACCTAGCAATGGCTAGCCAATAAGTTGGTAATAGGGATATGTTTTGAGTTAGGCTGATAGTTTCCCTCAGAAATGTCCCTTCAGGTTCAACATTAAGTATCAATACACTGCTGAGTTTAGCTAGTAGGTGCTAGCATAAGTTTAGCATTCTGTTAGCTAGTACTCAACTGATGTCAAGTTGATTTCCGCCTTTTTTGTTTCATAAAACTTCAAATTTTTGACCAGAAAATAATCCAAAAATTTCTTTATGATTTAAGGCACATATATCAAAGCATACTGTATCTTATTGATATGATTTTACAGTTGAAAATATCTGAGTAAAAAGGCTACAGAGGAAGGAAAGGCTAGTGCTAAAGTCAGTTACTTTTGCTACCAGTGAAATGTTAGCAAACTGATTTAGCATCATTATAGGATGCACTTAGTACCTTTTTAAAAATGATCTTCAAATTAAAATTTGGCCATGACTTCAGCAGAGTCTGAGATAAAGCCATTATACAGCAGAAAAGCCCATTTTTACATTATTTGCTTTTTGTAGTTACAAATTGTGATTTATAGGCCTACATTTAAAACAGGCTGGCTAGCATTATTAAATAAAACATTTCCAGGATGTACATAGTTGGTTCAGTTTGAGGGGAAAAAACCCTCAAAAATAAATCAATAAAATAACAGTTTATCCAAGTTAAAACAATGGTTTCTGATGGAAATAGTGATAAACATAAAGGGAATGAGAACTGAAAGATCATTTATGAATTTCCTTTTTCTCTACAAAAGCAAAGACAATATTTTATGTTGTTTTTCACCAGAATAAACAGGATTTAAACAAGAATAAGACAGACATTCAACCATTTTCACAGTTTCTTGAGAATGTTAAACGAGGTCGATAAAGGTCCAGATCTGATGACATGCTGCTCAGAGAGTTTCAGGGGTTTTCCCAGTGATGATAACACCAGCAAGTGAAGCAGACCGGGATGAGACCACGGTCACATTGGCCGGTTTCTGACCGCCAGGCTTCCTCCGCAGAGAGACTCTCCATGTGTGGGATTGGATGACCTTTAAACTTGTGAGCGGCCAACACTGAATGTCTCTCAGCTCGAGCTCACGTCCACCCTCCATCATCGCCGCACTGAGCAGAGCTGCCCCGAGGTGAGGTCCATTTACATTTTATTACATTTGATGGACTTAAACCGTTGTTTTTCATTCACAGTGTCTGAAAATCTGTGAAAGGGAAAAGAAGCAGAACAAATTCCTACACTGCCAAGTTTTTCTTTTCATAGAGAGTATCTGCCAAACGCCACATTGCTTCTGTCTTTGATGCTTTTCCAAACTACTTGCTGGAGGGGTGCAGAGTAAGTGGGGTTTAATCTGCTTAATAACACTTAAAGACAGGCTTAAAATCAAACTGAAACTAATTGATAAGACTCATTACACATCAAGTGACTTAAAAGCTACACAAAATATAATCCATTCACACAAAAAGTATCCCATAATGGATCCTTGTATGTTTAGATCTGACAAAAGAGTCTCAACGTTCACCAGTTATTGTAAATCAAAGGAACAATGAACAATGTTTAAATCTGTAAGTTAAATCTATATAAATTTAACCACCAAGGGGCTGCCAATGAAAACATTAACCAAAGAGTACAAGTACAGATGAGCCCCTCTGCTGCTTACTTCTTTTGAATTGAAGACTCAGTTAAAAACTCCAATCCAAAAAGTGTATTTACAATGGTAAAGCGTCATGGATGGATTTCACTTTATGAGGGTGAAAAGCTGTTGAAAAGTGGTTCTCCCAGGCGACATCGTAGTGACATTGGAGCTGTCTGGCTTACATCGCCCCCACTGTCTCTTGTCATATTTTTTCTCTCTTTTGTTGTCCTATAAAATAAATGAAAAAAATAGAAGTAGAAAAAATGGGCCTTCTGTGCTACAGGGGATCCCAGAATGCTTTACAGGTAACTCACAGTGAAAACCAGTAATGCCACTTTTAACAGCTTTTCTCCCTCATTGTGTGAGATTCAGCCACAAAAAAACCCAGAAGTATAAAGAATAGCTTAGCAGTGTGTCTCTACTGTACTTGAAATGTGGGACAAAACTGTTAGGTGGTCAGTGGGTTTGGGACAGGATCACAAGTAATAAGCAGAAAATGTCAATGAGATACAGTGCATTCAGAAAGTATTCAGACCACCTTCTCTTTTTATGAATTTTGTTATGTTGTAGCCTGATGCTACAGTAAAAAATAATCATTTTTATTCTCATTGATCTAGACTCAGTACCCCATCATGACAAAGTGAAAACAGAATTTTAGAAATTTGGGGGAATTTATTAAAAAGAAAAAACTCAAATATCACATTGGCATAAGTACTCAGACCATTGAAAAAATACTTCCATTTCTTTGGATCTTTGCTGTTATGTTTCTTCACCTTCATTGGAGCCCAAATGTGGTCAATTGAATTGATTAGACATGATTTGGAAATGCACACCTTTCTTTAGAAGGCCTCACAACTGTTAAAGGATACCAGAGCCAAAACCAAGCCATGAGGTCAGAGGAACTGCCTGCAGAGCTCACAGACAGGGTTGTTACAAGGTACAGAACTGGGGAAGGCTACAAAATTTCTTCTGCACTGAAGGTTCCCAAGAGCTCAGTGGCCTCCATAATTCTCAGATGGAAGAAGTTTGGCACAACCAGGACTCCTCCAAGAGCTGGCCTCCTGGCCAAACTGAGCAATCAGGGGAGAAGGATCTTATGGGGCTTCTCCACCGTGACTTTGGCTGTGCTGAGCCAAACCGGGCTGTGCTGATTTACTTTTTCATTACCAGATTGCCCACGCCAAGCCACGCCCAGAAAACGGTTTGTAAACATTCGGAGATGCCAAACTTTAAAATACCTGCCAGATTCACGGAAGAAGAAGAAGAAGAAGAAGAAGGAGAAACTGAAGTAGAAGCAATGGCCAACTCTTGGACACTTGAACATACATAGGCCCTTCTGGATCGAGAAGGCCTTCAGGATGATCTGAACGGCACAACCCAGAACGAGAATGTTTTCAGAGGAATTTCGGCGAAGCTCAAGGCAGTGGGCATCCACAAGATGTATGTGTTGTGCAGAGAGAAAATCATAAAAGCTTAAGTCGCTGTACAAGCATGAGGTGGATCACAACTACACCAGCAGGATGGTACGCAAAACATTCCAGTGGTTCGGGATCTTTGCTGAGATGTTTCTACACCTTGATTGGTGTATTAGTAAGACAGGTGACCAAGAACCTGGTGGTCACTCTGACTGACCTCCAGAGATCCTGTGTGGAGATGGGACAAAGTTCCAGAAGGAAAACCATCAATGCAGCCTTCCACCAATCTGGGCTTTATGGCAGAGTGACTGGACGAAAGCATCTGGTCGGTGCAAAACAAATGAAAGCCCGCTTGGTGTATGCAAAAAACTCCCAGTTAACTTAACTTATTGTACCTCTATTTTAATTTACACCTTATTATACTCTTTATACTTTTACATGTGTAATTCATGTGTAGTATTCTCGATGCTCCTATGTGATTCTCACGCCTTTAGATTTATTAGATTCCATCTGATTTAATCTTATCTCTCAAATAAGAGCTATGAAATGATTAATTGTGTTAAATGGCTTCAGAAGACTTTAACTTTAAAGGGATAGTTATGGCATGAAAGAAAGAAGTTATATCTTTCTAAAAAATCCCCCATGGTGTGCTAGTTTGGCGCATCAACTCCTGGCATTGGCCCTCTGATGCTGTCTATCCCACTCCCTCTTCCCCACATTTCCCTTCCCTAACAGCTTTCCTATCAATGAAAAGGCAAACAAAAAAGTTAAAATACATATTTATGAAGCATCTAAGTTATTCTTCATAGATATGCAGGTACAGTCCTGTTAACAAAAAAGAATCAGATGGCGGGACACACATCTAAAGATCTTAAAAAGAGCAGTCAAATAGGGAAGGGAACAAGAAAGAAATACACAGAGGAGACTCTGAATCCCTGCCAGCTTCACAGAGTTTCCTCCAGCTGTCTGTGACCGCTGACCTTCCTTTGAAAAGTATAAAAGACAACAAATATCTCATGAGGACCACCGTCACAACATGGGACATCCCTTTTTCAGATACAGCCACCAGAGGGCGCTACATGCTAGGGCTCAGCAGGCAGCCTGTCAGACAGAAGTGGGTGAGGGGGATGGGGCAACAAGACAGATCGGCTCTGGGCGAGGCTCCAGACTCACACACATGCTCGCGCACGGTGTCGATGGCTGCAGACAGTGGCGTGTTAAAGCTCTGTGCTTATTGCATAAGTTGTAACATGGAGGTGATAAACGTTCAGGACATTTCACTGGAACACCACAGCAACATCAATACCATAAAAGCTGGGATGACTTAACAGGAGACTCAATGTACTAATAGAAAGAATGAATGGTCAATACAAAGCAACACCAGGAAGATTGTATTTCTGTATTGACTGTTTGTATTACCAACATTAAGCCCACATTTTTAATTTAATTCATGGCCCAAGAAAGCATTTTATCCTCACTGGTTTTTAAGCCAAAACCAGCGAGTTTGGAATTTTCCCCTTGTTATTTACAGGAGCCATTACCAACGTTATATACAATCAATTTCCTATCACCTTAGGCTGGCTGTACCCTGGACAATTTTTAGATCTTTACAGATTTTACAAATATGGACAACCACAGATACAAGGGCAGTTTAATAGATTTTTAACACTATAACCTTTTGAACACATACACTAGATCAGCTTTCCTTTACTTGAGGATGCCTCAGCCCACTCTGAAACCTTAAAATCTTCTGGCGCTGTATAGTTTTGGAGGGCCCCAGGCTTTAACTACAGCATGAGACTCAAAGTATGAACCTTTATAAAAATAATTTTAGTGGGAAAGCCACCACTGTTTCTTTGGATAAGCTATCTGCAAAATCTCTTGTAATCTCTTTTGTAATATCAATCAGTCGATCTTTACTTGTACAGGGCATTCAGAAAGTATTCAGACCCCCTTCACTTCTTTGTTATGTTGCAGCCTGATGCTAAAATTAAAAAAATATATATTCTCAATAATCTATACTCAATACCCCATAAAAAAAAGTGAAAACTGAATTTTAGAGATATGGGTGAGGCTACAAACTTAGCATTTGGGGGAGACAGGCCTTAGTAAGAGCAGTGACCAAGCACCTGACCGAGCTCCAGAGATCGTGTGGAGATGGCGTTCCAGAAGGTCAGCCATCACTGCAGACCTCCACTCAACTGAGCTTATGGCTGAGTGAATAGATGGAAGCATCTCCTCAGTGCAAAACACACGAGAGTCCACTTACCTTTAATTTGGAGTTTTTTGCAAACTCCAAGTTAGAGCTGGGCAATTAACCAAAAAATAATCGAAACAGACATTTAGAGCCAATAACTGACGAAAACCTGCCATGTGAATTATTTAAATTTTTTTCACTTGTAATATCTCTCTCTACTAATGCACCACCTCTTTAAAAACAAACTACTAGCTGTGTACACTGTAAAATCCAATCGTTATCCCAACTCAGAAAAATAAGTTGAGTAATTTTCAAAAATGTGTACTTCTTACTAAGTTCCATTGAGTACCACTAAATTACAGGGTAGAAAAATCATCCACACTCCTGTTTTGAGTGATGCCAACTAAAAAGAATCAAGTAAAGCCAAAGATAGGTTTCAAACCTGCTGTCTAACACCCACAGGCCAGTAGGTGGCAGTAACTACATCTAGTTAGGACTCGGGATAAAGAAGAAGAAGAACTGCA
The DNA here is from genome assembly GCF_018320785.1 of Cheilinus undulatus. Taxonomy (NCBI): domain Eukaryota; kingdom Metazoa; phylum Chordata; class Actinopteri; order Labriformes; family Labridae; genus Cheilinus; species Cheilinus undulatus. The sequence goes on along the minus strand of NC_054882.1, from coordinate 9,147,345 downwards.
TTTGTTTGAAAACTGGAAAGAAGAAGATAGGTGTGTTTGAGCTTGCGCAGAAGCCAACGTGAAGTTTGCCCGCGCTTTGGTGACACAAGCAGCTTGTATTTTTACCTCAGAGGAAGCTTTTATTTTTGACAACAGACCACAAGGTAAGTTGTTTAGCAGGTAACAAGTATTTCTTTATTAATTGTTTCAACTGATAGTAGTGAGCTTTTAACACGGTGTTGGTAAACTGAACAGGTCTCCTCGGAGATGATCCCAGCAGCTTTTACCTGACCTGCTTTGTAAGTTATCATTCCTATAAGTTGTGAGGAAGACTTTGTGTTTCATTGTTTGTCTCACTGTTTTCTAAGCTGGGATTAGTACACTGTAAAATCCAATTAGTTAACCTTACTTAAAAAAATCATGCAAACCGATTGCCTTGAAAAAAAAAAACTTTAACTTTATGACCCTAGTAGAGTAAAATAGACATTTTTGCATTGTACTTAAAAAAATCTTTTTAAGTAAAGAACAATTGCACTTCAGTTCAAATAACTTAGGTAAGGAAGTAATTGGTGCTCAAGGTTTAGTACAGACTAAACTGTAAATCTAGATTTTGTTCCTACTTCAACTTTTTAGTAATCATTACTTATTCTTCTGTGTTTTGTCAAAAAACATTGACATTACTAAATCAGATTAGTGGTTTGTACTATTCAGCTGAAAGATGCAATGCAATGATCATGTTAAGCTGAGATAACGTAACATGTTTAGTTCTTCAAGTGGAGGGGCTATTTCAAAATTTTCAAGAAACCATGGGTGAGACTGTCAGTGCATCTGTTGCCACCGGCAGGCAACGCTTCAGTTATGTCTCCCACAGGTGGCGAAGCCAGTGCTTTGCTTTGCTGTGTCTCCACAGCACAGGGGACTAATTGGCCGATCCGATACACAGTCTGGATCCAGTAATTTTTAAAGGACTCTGCACTATTGGGAGATAGGGCTAATGGTGGAAAAAGTAAATATGCATAATTTCAACTTTGTAAAACATTATAAAAATTATGCATGTTTAGTCTATTCGTTCATGTTTTTAGTGAGAAGTGTTTTTTCAAGTGTGACACCATGAGTGAGGGGGTCAATGTTGCAGACCACCCTGTTTGTGTGTGACTGTATGTGGGGCTCAGAATAAATAATAGCTGCTGCTGATTCCTGTGTAAGAGTCAAACTCATTGAAGTTGTCTGGGAGCCATTCCTCATCACTGGTTGCCACAATATGAAAATAGAAAAGCACTTCCACCATTAGCTGTATCTCCCAATAGTGAAGGGCCCTTCAATCATCACTGGATCCAGACTGTGTTCCAGATCAGCCAATCACCCCCTCTCTGCTGGAGTGGAGACATGATGAGGTAAAGCACTTGCTTCACTACATGTGGAAGTCATGATAGAAGCATTGCCTGCAGATGTCAACGGATGCACTGACAGTCTCACCCATGGTTTCTTGAAAATTTTTAAAATAGCCCCTCCCCTTAAAGAACTAAACAGTAAGTTATCTCAGCTTAACATGATCATTGTATTGCATCTTTCAGCTGAATAGTACAAACCACTAATCTGATTTAGTAATGTCAACGTTTTTTGACAAAACATAAAAGAATAAGTAATGATTGCTAAAAAGTTGAAGTAGGAACAAAATCCGGGTTTACAGTGTAGTCTGTACTAAACCTTGAGCACCAATAACTTCCTTACCTAAGTTATTTGAACTGAAGTGCAATTGTTCTTTACTTAAAATGTCTTTTTAAGTACAATACAATAAATCTCTATTTTACTCTATACTAGGGTCATAAAGTCAAAGTTATTTGATTTTTCAAGGCAATCGGTTTGCATGATTTTTTTAAGTAAGGTTGACTAATTGGATTTTACAGTGTAGTCACATGATAGCCAGCCAGCTAATTTCATTTCAGCAATGTATTTTGATTTCAGTTGTCTCAATAAATAACCATTAATTGTTAATCTCTGCATATTCCTCTCAGTTATTCGTTTTAACATTATGCAGATATTTACAGACCAAACAGATTCGGAGGTTGGGGGTGGAATAATTGTTCATTAATCATAATCAAGTTAAAAAGCCCAATTAATCGTGATTTTGATTTTTGCCATAATCACCCAGCCCTACTCCAAGTGTAGCATCAGGCTTCAACATCACAAAAGTAAAAACAGTGAAGGGGGGCTGCATAGTTTCTGAATGTGTATATGCAGAGTTTGTATCTGTCTTTCTGATGTACGACATTAAAAAGTATGTACACTAAAATACTCAAGTTTTTGCAGCTATTTCAAATTAAGTCTAACTCTTAGACTTTCAGTTTTGGTTACATAAGTCATTTTTTCAAAGATATTTTGGGGCTTGTTATATCTTTATGCAGAGTGGAGCACAGTGCATAGAGTCTGAAACAGGGATGAGCAGCAGGCCAGACTTTTACCTGAGCCACCCACTTATTAAGGCGCAACCTAACCACTGAGCCATCTGAGCCCTGTGTTAGTCATTTTTAACCTTCATACTTTCAATAGATGTCTAGTCTTTAGATTTCATCAAGGCTTTTATTTTCTTGAACTTATTTTACTATAAAATTGATATCTCTGTAAATCACACATATTAATGCATGAACAGTACTTTAATTTTTTTATATACTGATGAAAATGCTGAAATACCTTATAAGCAGCGGAGAAAAATCATAGATTTTTAATATCCACTAGTCCAACAACAAAATTTAACTCTTGTTTAAATCTCCTTGATGAAAACTAAATGTACCTTTTGTCATAATTTTAATTCACCAACAATCTTTTTATTAGTTTCACAGCAAAATCATCAGTGTTAAATCAGCGCCTAATCCTCACACGTTCCAAGTTAAATTTACACTTTGGAAAGTTTTTTCTCTATTGAAGTGTTAATTTTTAACATTTTTTTCACACATTATAGTGTAACTTTAATAACACATTCTCAGATAATTTACTTTCACTTGGGGTGTAAAATTTAGGTATTTATAATTTTGATCATTTAAGGTGTACATGCCTGATAAAGAGTGCCACTTTTAAAAACTAGTAAGCCATTATTATGTACCAGCCCACACCACAGAAAGGAAGTGACCAACTCAGTGGATAACTTCACTCATGGTGCAGAAGTGTTTGACATTAAAAACGACAATGATTCATCAGAAACATGAGCCAAGAATTCCTAACAGTGATGGACATGGACAGAAAATAAACTATAATATACAAATTGTTTGAAAACAACAACCGCCAGTCCACATTTTCACCTAGCCAAACGTTTACTCTTTCTGGTAATCTCTTGAATGTATGATGGTAGATGATGATGAGGATGATAGCATTAATTAGATTGTAATATAGTCTCTAATCAGGGCTTTTTCATATTAGACATGATTGTTTTGTTTGTGGCTGAGCACACTTGCACATGCAGCAGTGGACTTGGGCCCAGGTCTTTTATGTGAAACTACCCATGTCCTACTTATTCTTTCCTTTATTTGTTAGCCTACAGGTTGCTGGAATATAAAATATCCTTCAATGAATATTTTCAGCAGATAGTTACAGCAATACACAAGGTTCTTGACTTTGTCTTCTTCTGAGATAGGCAGGAAAACATGGCATTAACAGGATGGAGGAGGATGGAGAACTACAGGGGTGAACATGCTGAAATAAAGGAAGGGCTATGAGTGTTGTAGGTTATATCATAAGGAACATAGCATCCAAAATGGACCGAGACCAAGACATGAATTAGTCACAACCAGCATGAGACTCTGAGAGAGCCAAGATCCTGAATATGAATAAATTCCTATTAATAAACTGAGTGTATGTCTGCTTTTTCTGTGTAAAAATAGACACATAGAAGAATGGCTGTGAAGAGCGATGGCAGAGAGCGAGGCAGAGAGCACCCGGGGGGTAAAGCAGAGAGGAGAACATGGAGAGATGAAGGGAGGACAGTGTGTAGTCAGATGTGTGGAGAGTTATGTCATGCAGTATGCAGCAGGGTCCCTGGTGCTGTCAGCTGTGCAGCGGTGCAGAAACAGAGAAGGAGGAGTGTTATGTAATATTCCCAGAGCCTCTTTACCGGGTGAGAAAAGCCTACATCGATTAACGTAAGCTGCTGTGACCGCGGGGCTGAGGGGGTTAAAATAAAACGGTTTATAATCTGTTTGACCTCTGTGGTGGATACAATGAGCATCATAACAGTGGGAAAAAGGGTTCATTGGGTTTGACATTCCCTCACTGCTGAATGACATCCCTGCTGTAAAATCCCCTGATTTTTTCTGCAGCTACAGTTTGGCAACAGATTGTTTTCAAGTACAGCTGCACTGCCTGTCTGCAAACATCTCAAAGTAGAGCACTGAAGTATGAAAATATGTTAAAAATACAGATAAGATGTGTTTTCAGCCACATCAAGTAGCAGATATTCTTTGATGATCATGACTCACACTGGTGGTTGACTAATAAATACTTCTTTACATCTCCAGTCACTTTGAACAGATGCAAATACACATTTTAGGTTGAAAATAAGAGGAAGCTGAAAACATTTAAGCAACATCACTGCAACTAAAGAACAAGTGAAGCAGCCTCTGTGTTCCTGCAAGCTTTTGTCCCTAACCAGGAGGGGAGATCTTGCAGGACATGTGCAACCGTCCATCCATCTGAAACTGCTTGTCTGGTTTGGTTGCTGGGGGCTGGAGCCTGACCCCAGCTGTCATTGGTTGACAGCCGTGATGTTCTCTGGATGGGCTGCAGTCAGTCACAGGCTGACATGTAGAGACAAGCAACCATTCTCACTCCCACGGACAATTCAAAGTCACCAATTAGCCTAACGAGCATGTTTTTTGGTCTGAGGGAGGAAGATGAAGAGAATCTCACACAATGAATAAACAAGAAAACATGAGATTTTTACACATGAAGGACCTGTCCAACAGGGATTTGAACAAGGAACCATCATTCTGTGAGGGGACAGTGCTAACCACTGAAGCACCATGCAACCTACATACAGCCAACTGGAATTTCAAATGAAAGTGATCTTTGCACACTGTTGTATGTTATTACAGAAGACAGTGGTAGACTCAAAAGTGAAAAATTTCCCCTCTTGGATGCCTCTCTTGTAGATTAACATGATTAAGTGCCCTCTTGGATACCTTCCTTGTGACTTTACATGATAAACTGTCCTTTTGTATACCTTCCTGGAAAATGTACATGATAAAGTGCCCTCTTGGGTGCCTTCTTGGTATATTAATATGAAAGTTTGCCCTCTTGGAGGCCTTCCTGGTCAATTAACATGATAAAGTGCCCTTTTGAATACCTTTCCGGTGAATTTACGTGATCAACTGTCCTCTTGTATACCTTCCTGGAAAATAAACATGATAAAGTGCCCTTTTGAACACTATTCTGGTAAATCAACATGATAAACTATCCTCTCAGATACCTTCCTGGAAAATTTACATGACAAAGTGACTTTCTGGATGTCTTCCTGCTAAATTACTATGAAAAGTTGCCCTCATGGATGCCTCTCTGGTAGATAAACAAGGTAAAGTGCACTTTTTGATATTTTCCCCTGGAAAATTACCATGATAAAGTGCCATATTGGATGCCATCCTGGTTGATTAGCATGATAAAGTGCTCTCTTTACACGGTAAAGTGCCCTCTTGGATATCTTACTGGAAAATTAACATGATAAAGTGCCCTCTTCCGTGCCTTCCTTTTGCCTAACATGATAAAGTGCTCTCTTGGATACCTTCCAGGTAAATTTACATGATAAACTGTCCTCCCTGATACCTTCCTAAAAAAAATAACATCATAAAAGGCCCCCTTAGATACCTTTTCTGGGGATTAACATGATAAAGTGCCCTCTTAGATGTCTTACTGGTAAATAAACATAAAAAGTAGCCTCTTGGATACCTTTCTTGTAAATGGTAGGTCAACATAATAAAGTACCCTCTAGACAGTCTTCAAAGGGGGGAAGTTTTGACAAAGTGCCTTACTGATGCCCTCTTGTGTCCTTTATGTTCATGTGAAAACAATTGAAACAAGCCCTCTAGACTGCCATGCAAGTGGATAAAATGTGACAAAATGTTCTCTTTGGTGCCCCTTGGAACAAATCAAAACAAAAAATATTCATCTAAAAAATTTCATCAATATTCAGAATTGCAGACAACAATAACATTTTTGGGTTTTGACCTCCCTGTCCATCAGTATGTTTGGAGGAGTACTGGGGATCATTGGGAAGCATCCCAAAGTCTCTTCACTGAACTGGAAACACTGGCTGTCACCCAGAGTCCATCTGCCTGCTGTAGTGGTCACAGTGACTAATTTTTACTGGAAATCCAAACAGACAACCATTCATCTCTAGTTCATGACAGCTGGGGAGTATTTTTTTTTCCTCTTTTCAGCCCTGTGAGCAATTCAGAGTGTTAATGCACTGTCAGTTTGTGTACAGATTTCAGATGGGCGAATGCAGACAGTACAATCATTCAGATTCTACTTTTCAGTCTCCAATTGTTTTAACCTCTATTGCATGCTTAAAATACCACATTATTTCCATAATATCAGCCAAATTAAAAAAAAAAATTTACCAGTTTATATTTATATTCTGCATTTGGGTTTGATTGATGCTCCTGGTGATCCCTCTAGTTGAAGCCTTCATCATGGAAAACTTACCTCTATTTTCCTTTTTCTCCAGGAATTTTTACTACTAGAAAATGATTTCGGTCTGAACAATCTCCTGAAACAAACCCACTTCTCTGTTTTTTGGGTTCCTCTGAGCCAACAGCCGGGGGATTTCAGACATTTGGAGAAAGAACATCACGCTCCAGTTGAGGCAGAATTTACATAATCTCATTTAGATCAGACCCAGAGTAACCTCTTTTGCTAATGTTCATGATACCACTGCAAAAAGTCATCTTGATTAATTGTTTTACCTCCTGACCACATTCTGTGATCTTGGTTTGTTTTTTCCAGCATTTAACTGGCAATCAGTAACGTAGATGGTAAGTAGCTAAAAATTTGTTGGCCACCATCCTAACAAACACAGTAAATTAGCAAAAATGCAGTCAGAACAGGACCACAGTTCAGTAATTTTCATGTTTTAGTTGTTTTGTTATTGACGTTTTATGATATAGGAGACTTAATTGGTCTTTTCACTCTGAAATGCCAAGCTAACTATTTGGTGGGATAAGTATGTTTACTTCTGAAGGGTGCTCTTGCTGGCTAAAACTAAGAATACCTAGCTAAAACTATCTAGCTAAGACTACCTGGCTAAAAGTAGCTAGCATAAAGGGCACAGTTCAAACTTCCTCATTAAAACTACTACCTAGCTTAAACTATCAAGCTAAAACCACCTTGTTGGCTAAAACTACCTTGTTAAAACAATTAAGCTAAAAGCTAAAACTACCAAGCAGAAACTATCAAGCTAAAACCACCTTGCTTAAACTACCTAGCCAAAACTACTTCATCAAAACTACCTAGCTAACTAATTAAAATTACCAAGCTAAGCTACCTAGCTAAATCTACCTTGGTTAAAAAAATAATAATAAAAAATTACCTGGTTAAAACTACAGTACCTTGTTACAACAACCTAGCTAAAACTATCAAGCAAAAACGACCTCGCTAAAACCAACTTGCTTAAACTGCCTAGCCAAAACTACCTGGTCAAAACTACCTAGCTAAAATTATCTCATTAAAATTGCCAAGCTAAAGCTACCTAGCTCAAACTACCTTGCTAAAACAACTTATATAAAATTACCTAGCTCAAACAACCTAGCTAAAACTATCAAGCAAAAATGACCTAGCTAAAATCACCTTGCTTAAACTACCTAGCCAAAACTACCTTGTCAAAACTACCTTGCTAAAACAACTTATCTAAAATTTCCTTGTTATTTTTTCAACAGATCATTTTCCCATGCCTCTGGTAATATGCAAGGGCATCCAGAGCACGACCTGAGTTGTCTCAATCCTCCTTCCCTTCCTGCCAAATGGTGCCCTCAGGCGGGTTTACTAGCCTTATTTTACCCTCAGTGTTTGGCACAAACATGCCTAAAGTTCACAGTACTGTAGCCTATATATAAACTAGTGAGTTCTGTGTCTACCCTGGAGTCTGCCGCCCAGTTGAACGTGCCTGGAAGCCCTCCATAGGGAGGTGCCCAAAAGGCATCCTGATAGATGCCAGAGCCACCACAAACAGCTCCTTGAATACAAAGGACTGGCCTCTCAAGCTCCTCTTGGATGTCTGAACTCCTCACCATACCTCATAGGCTGAGGCTAATGGTCAGGCGGCCAGTTACTTTTGCCCTTATAGTTTATCTGTCTATGACTTGGTTTTATTGGTTTCATGTTAGAGGCTGTAAAATTTGTACCTGACAGTGATGGGGATGGTTACAGCCATATTTGGCCGGTTGCCACGGTAACAGCAGGAATTACACTGACTCCTCCGCTGCAGCTGCCCTCTGTTTGGCCCGCGGATATTATTATTGTGTGTCTCCACTCCCACGTTTTACATCTGCAATCCGCTGTGAAATAGGAGAGCAAACAGAAGAAGAGGCAAAGTGCAGCAGAGGCAGAGTTAAATAACAAGAGCTGGTTTATAGAAATGTTTGTGTCATTAAAGTCAATGTAACATGCAATTGTTGGTATTAAAGTCAGCCTTTTCGGGAATACAGACATGTTTGTTTATCCGTCACCAAACAAAAATGCATGTTATTCCCCCTTTTTAGGGCATTTCTAGCCAAGAAAAAATGTCTCTGTGCTCTCATGTTCTCTCTTGCAGAGATACAGGAATAGAAGGAATGTATAGCTGAGACAAAGATGAGCTTGAACATCATGTTTAATTCACATCCATACAGTCCGATGTAAAGCTATTTGCAGCAGTGAGAGAGACGGACAAATCCACTTAAAGCAGACATCTCTATTTCAGGATATTAAGAACTCCTCAGTGTTGGCTGGATGACAAGAGACTGGCACGACTTCATCTGTGCTGCAGGGGGCAGCCGATCACTGGCCAGGTCTGCCTCACCTTTAACAAGATTTCTGCTGAGTTTGTGAGTTTTGGGTCCTACAAATCTGTAGTTTTCTCCGCCCGTCTTGTTGGAATGTGTGCAGTTTGTTCCTAATCTTTGAAACACATGTTCTAGCAGAGCAAAAGGAAGAAGAGACACAAGAAAGGAACAGGGAAATACTTCTACTTCGATTGGAGTCAGCGTGAAGTTCAGGGGTCTTATAAAGAGGGAAAGGTTCAACGTCTGGTCAATAGGGAAGTGAAATAAGACAGGATTTTACAGCACATCCTCTTTTTGGCTTATGATTGCTGGGAGAAGGTATCAGGTGCTATAAAAAGTAATAAAAAATACATGCACAGAAGTAAATGAAAGAAACTTTATTTCCCAGTAATGCTTCTGTTATCTATTTAAGTGCAAAGTCTATTGAAGGTCTTGTGATTAAGTTACATCAGACTTTCTTTGATTTCTATTGAACTTCAGGTTGTGAAGGCAAAGATAAGAGACAAAAAAGCTATTGTGGAAGATAAGCTAAAGGGGTGTGTCATAAAAACAGCATCATCAATAAATCTTTTAAAGTGATATAAAAAACAATTAAAGGGAAAGCTACATCAGGTGGGCAAACAGCAAGTTGCCTCTACTTTTCTTCACATGTCTGCCGTAGATCCAATCCATAATTAACCTTCATTTAAAAGCTCTTTTTTCCAGCATCGCTGCTGGATAGCAGAAGTTGACTTCTACTCCTCACTTTAAAAAACTGTTTTAAAGGTCACACATTTTTCCCCTTTAAGACAAGTTTATATTGAGGTCCCCAAAACATGCCTGTGAAGTTTGTTGCTGAAAAAACACCCCAGTACTGGATTTTTGCATGTCTAAAAAGCCTGAACGAACTAATTCTGTTTCTGTGGCTTTTAATGTTAATGAGCTGTCTGACTCCACCTGTAACTCTGCCCCTCTCAGGAAATGGATGTGGTTCTCGATCCTCCTCTCACTTGGAAGCAGAGAGGAGGGCAGAACTTTCTACCAAGCAGAGAGGGCCAACCGAACCTGGGGGTGGTGCAAACTCCCCACGTGACATCATGAGGGGGAAATCTGAGAGGGAACAGCTTGTTTCAGGGCACACATTTTCTGAAAGATTCTTGGAGGTATTGTGGACAGGCCAGGGGCACATATTTTTGCTAGAAAAGCCTGAAAAATTGATTTTGCATAATATATGAACTTTACATAGCTTCTTATATTTTATTTTATTTGCCAAAAATATTTATCAAAACATGGAAATGTAAAAGGATCCTGTTGTGGCATTAGCAGCAGCTGGAGGCAGAGGATTTACACCCTTAAAAAGGCAAGTCAGATCAGTTGTTCCTCTACCATTGTTGTTGACAAAGTGGTTACCAGAAGTCCCGCCCCTTCCTGACTTTGATTGGTCAATGAAACAGAAGTGAGATTAACAAGAACAGCACTGTTCCAAAAGTCGAGCACTCATTCTCTAGATGCTTAATTTGCTTAAATTTGACAGAATTAAGAACCTATGACAAGGTAAATGAACACGGCCTTTTTTCATGTGGTTTCACCTTTTGGCAACACTACTCTTATTTGTACTCTATTTCTACTGTGTTTCTGTTGCCAGTGGCCTGCTTTGTCTAAGATACTTTTTGCTGCTGTAAATTGTAATTTCCCCTTGTGGGACTAATAAAGGAATATCTTATCTTATCTTTTCTTAATAGAACAACCAATAATTAGTGTCGGACCTCTCATCATCACCATCCATTAAACTGTCTTTGACCAAAGTACCATGTGCTGGGTCACTCACAGAGAGCTGGGCACAAAAACCCCAGAAGTACAGTTTGCTCTGTATAGGCTTTGTCTTCCTGCTGTCAAAGTCTTGTCATTCCTCCTGAGTTTTAGCTTCATAAACCTCCCAACAAATGAGCTGATTTGGAGTATAGTGGAAGCTTTTCAAAATAAAAGCTTTTTGTACAGAGGAAGGGAGTTTCTCCAAAGAAATGCTAAAGCGGACTTCTACTTTAAAAGCACAAACCTAAAATGTTTTCATACTGTGTTAATCTTTACCTGCAACATTTTAAATCGCATGGAAACAGAGAGCTTCATTAATAGTAGAAGTTTGGAGAACAACTTTATTAAACAGGCACATTTAACTCATGGCCTTCATAGGGGTCATCAACAATCAGATTTCAAACATATTCCACTGATGTGGATGTACATATTTTCTAAACAAGGTAAATATGGCTATGTACTTTTCATTTTCCTGTCTATTTTGATTTATGGTTTGCAGAAAAAAATAGATGAGACCTTGAATCTTAAAATTCTCCATGCAGCGTCTGGTTATTGCATAGAAACGGCGAGGAGCACTCTGGCCAAATGACGTCAAACTGTCAAAACATGGCGGCCTCTTGAGTCTGATGCAGATACCTTGTGAGATTTTTGATCAATAGACATATGAGCATTATAAATATCTATCCAATAAGGTGAACTTGTCTGATCATGAAAGGTTGTTTTGTTATTTCTTGCAGTTATAAAATTCTCTGGCTATATTATGTGAAGAAATAGGCTCATTTTGTTCAGTCTTTGATTGCGTTGGTTTAATGGTGAAGGGCCTCATATTGGAATTGCCTGACCCTGGTAACAGACTTGACCCTACAGAGACATTTGAAGGCTTAAACTGATGTCTAACTTTTGTTATATGTCAAGCAGACAGCGCGTTTTCCCTGTTCTCTTGAGACATATTGAACAGAGTGGAGGTGATGGAGTAAAATGTACACACTGCAAGCTGGCACTGCTGACTGTCTGCTGCAGTGTTATCTCTCTGGCCAAAGTCCAACCTGCGGCTTCACGCCCACCCTCGTGCCTCGCTGCACGTTCACCAGGAATACACCTTCTTTTTTTTTTTCCCTCTGCAACATTTCTCATACATAGCGACATGCCACACCTCTGCACCACTCTGCACACACCTCACACATACATGAAAGAAGACCAGTGCAAAAACTTTTAACAATAACACATATAAAACTACACCTTTAAACTGTCTCTTAATGGCAGACTACATACATAGCAGGTATCAACAAATGATGCTTTGAAACATCAGAGTTAAGGGTTTTTGTTGAAATACACAATTAACATTTAAGGCTTCTTTTAACATTTAAAAACACACCATCTGGTTTTGCACTCAGACTTATGCAAATGTAATTTTAACCTGTCATCAGTGATTTTGTGGGGGATTTTTTTTTGTACAGTATCTATTGTTAGCCTGAAGTCAGCTGTCTTTGTTCTCGGTGCATCAGTCAGCGCAGACTTCTCCCCATCTTTCTATTTTTTGAAGAAAGCACAATGTTGAGGATGCTGCTCCATGCATCTCATGATGCTGTGACTCATGCATAAAGCAGCATAACTACTCAGAGATACGGAAAATATGGATCTGAGTTTAACCCTGGGCGGCTAAATTTGTTACAGCCTCTGTCCTCTGCTTTAAAAATGTGAAGCCTGGCTACAATCAATACTTTTATGTAAACAAGGCAGCATGAATACTCATCTGAAAAGGGCTTTTACAAAATGATGTAACCACACTGAAGTACCATCCATCTTACGCATTTTTATCAAGCTTTATAGAGCCTTTCAGCTCATCTTTTTAAATGCTCCCCGCTTTACATTTTGAATTTCCTCTTGCATGAGAATATACATCTTATTTCCACCCAAGATTGTTGTATTTTAGGCTTTTGCATCAGAAAAGAGGTTCCTGATTCAAATCCTGGTAGACAGGCCTTTCTGTGTGGAGTCTGCATGTGTAGGTTACTGTTGTAGGTAACAATGCTTTTTAGGTTAACTAGTGACTCTGAATTGCCCGTAAGTGTGATTATAACTGCTTTTTTGTCTCTTGTCCAGTGATAGCTGAGATTAACCCCCAGACTGACCCCTGGGACCCCAAATGCTATAAGCAGTATAGATAATGTATGGATGGATTTTTGCAACATGAATCTAGCTTTTCTACACAATCTTTTAAAGGTAAGGCCCTCTTTTAAAGATATTTATCAATTTCCCAATTTAATAGTACAATACAGGTTCCATTAAAAGTGAAAATGCTCTGGAATGTTTTATCTTTTCCTTTATTTACGTCACAAAAATGTGGTATTTGAGTCTTTTTAAGGCTTCTGTATGTTAGGACAAAAGTAAATTACTGCAGTGATGGCATATTTCTAAAGGTCAACCTCCTTTTAAAATGAAGCTAATGCTACCCATACATCAGAAGACTTTGAAAAGATTTGGAAAAGACTCTTGGAAAACTATCAGCTCACACCTGCTCACATCTGTGGTAGTTTTAACCAGCAGGTTTCCTGTTTCCAGTTTTGTCAGAGCTCATCTATTGGTTGTTGATAGTGTTACGTCACTGCGACTTGCGATCATATCAAATGTGTTTGATATGACTGGGAAAAGACTGATATAAAAGCGCAGATAACGACCTTAAACTTAACAATAAAGATGACGGGAGTGTGCCGTGACTCCAGTAAGACTCCTAAAATTTACTAAAGACTTTCAGTTATTAGTCTGTGATTGTGAAAATCTTTTGGTGTAAGCCCAGCAGTAGTGTTAGAACAAGGAAATCATACGCCCAGCGCAGATCAGCTGATTCCAATTACCGCATCCCAGCTCCTACAGCCAATCACAGCTCTTTCTCTCAACACAGCAGACCATTTTAATATGATGTCCTCTTGCTAATCCCTGCTTGCATTAATGCTGATGCACCATGCTGCTGGTAAAGCTTCCCCTCCTCCACCCCAGCCTCCTCCTTTATAGCATAAAGCTTGTTGCTATCTCCTTTTAAGTTTCATGCTACTGTGGATTAATTGCTTCTGAGATAATTTCATTGTATTCAGTATGGATGGTCATAAATTTATCTATCTGTACGGAGGTTTCTGGCATTGCACTCCCTGGAATGTCAAAGCATGCTGCTTCACTAAATGCCAGCTCAGACTACACCATGTTTTTGTTCTTCATGAAGGCAAAGAAAAATCTGGTCCTGTCTTCGCCGACAAACATGGCCACACTGCAAGAGTAATCTGACCGCTCATTGTACACTGGCGTCACCACTGTTTACAAGACTGTGTGCAGGTTTACATGTCATTGGTTAGAAAATTTGTCAGTCATCTCTACAACAGAAGCACTTTGTGTGATGCTAGCGCTTTTGCTTGGAAAAAATAAAAGCAACAAACAAGCAACAATTATGGATTGGATTATGCATTGTAAATAACAACTACAGACTTGTCCCGAAGTATCAAGAGGAGGACATTATGGACTGGCTCTTCTTCAGATAAAAAATATGGTATGAATGGAATGACATGAGGAAAATACACTCAGTTAGCCTCTTTAATACATACAGTTTAACTGTATGTACACATGGAGGGAGAAAAAATTTGTGACAGTTTGTGACAATGCAGACGAGCCAAAGACTGGCTAAATCCATGTAGTCTGAGCCAGCCCTAACCCAGGGTAGAGCCTTCTTTGGTAAGTAAAACTGTAAACCCATTCTGCAATAAATGGATAAATGTATGACAAGTGTTCCTGACTTAAGTGTGATATTTTTGGATTTTATGCCTTTGTTCTGTTAGGATGTTGGATCGTGTTGCAAACCAAAGCAAGAGAATAGGAAATGACATGCAGGGAAGGAGCCCACAACCTGGACTTGAACTGAGGTGGCCTACTTTAAGAAAAAAGCATTTGTACATGGGGTGCATGGTCACAGTAGGCCAAAAGGCATAGTATTTGCAAAGCATTTTACCAACACTGTTAAGTTTCTTGTTGCATAAATACAAACAGCTATTAGAAAGATGAACACACCTTTGCGTGTAGGATGGCTTGACCTGAAATGTTCCTGACAACCTCTGTACTCTGATTGTGCCACTGTTTAGAGCCTAGACTCATTCATGAACGTTGTATTAACAGACTCATTTTATACCAAAGAACAGAAAGTTGAAATCTCTTAATCCTGGGCTGACTACAAACTTTATCCAGGGATCAATTTAAAAACCCACTGACTGTGAGATTAGCCACACTTGAGGATTTTAAGCCCAATTCAGAGCCTGATTTGCCCCCTTACAGTGGAGAGAGTTGGAGTTTTGAGCTTTCTTTTGCAAAATACTATTTGTCTGAATAACTCTCAAGCATATTGTAATGATACTGATATTTAACTGCCTCTGATTCAGTCAGTGCCTCCCTGATCTGGAATCCTAAATATCAAACGTTTTTGATCAGCATGCCTCCAGAGGAACACCTGTCTTAAGGAGAAAGGTACAGTACATTCAAACAATCTGACCACAAGAGATGATAGATAAAGAAAGCTGCAGCGATGGGAATGTGTGATTTGGAAACATAAAAATGTATTATTTTGGTAGGTTTTAAGGTAAATAAGAGCCCTTGTGTTGTCACTTCATTAGTAAAAAGGCAATTTTAGAGCTATCTCTTTATAAAATGTTCCCTCTCTGTCTCATGATTGTTATTTCGGGCAGTAGACAAATGTGTTGCCCTTGAAAACAGTGCCGTCATTCTGTTTAGTTATCACAAGGCCGAGCTCAGTGGAACCTGTGACTGTCAGTATGTTCAGAGCGATTAGACCGGCACTCAGCCAAACAAGTGGGTCAGAAGGTCTTTTACACTTATCAGCTTTTTATGACAGCAAACTTCCTCGACAAAGAGCTTTTAAACATGTGACATCACCAGCAGCCAATCAGAAAGTCTTTAACAGTGCTATCACAAGGTTTTTATATCCTGATACTCTAGTTCTAGTTTAACTTCAGCACACTGAACAAACTGCCATCTACAAAAGACTGAAATAGAACATTCATGAACATAGATATATTTTATTCAACTCTGTGACATTTAAAAAGTATTTTGGCTCATCAGTCAAAAGCTTGCAACTCTATTCTAATTGAGCTTTTATTTTGATTGTGTTTTTAACATAATTTTACAATCACAAGGGCCTGAGAAATAAAATGATAAAGGTCAAATAATCTTCCACAGCACATTCAACGCACCCATAGACTTTAAAAGTCTATTTATATGTAAAGTTGCTTAGAAGCTACTCAACTTTAAAGGGGACATATTATGCAAAAGTCCCTTTTTCAGGCATTTCTAACAAAAATATGTGCCCCTGGCCTGTTCACAATCCCCTCAAGTACCAGAAAAATCCCCCCTCTCTCTCTTTTTCTCCACCTTTCAGAAAAATTGTGCTGAAACAAGCCGTGCCATGTGGGGAGTTAGCCCTGCTTTCAGGTTCAGTTGGCCCTCCCTGCTTGGAAGAAAGTTCTGCCCTCCTCTCCTGATCTTCCTCTGGATCTGGAGAGCCACACCCATTAAGCCACATCCATTTCTTGGGAGGGGTGTGGTCAGGGGTGGAGTCAGACTGCTCATTAACATTTAAATCCACAGACACAGAAACAGCTTGTTCTGAGCAGGGCTGAAACAGAGGATGTTTTTAGACATGCAAAAATCCAATACTCGAGTGTTTTTTCAGCAGCAAATTTCACAGGCATGTTTTGGGGACCTCTGAGACAAGTATAGACTTGTCTTAATAGGGTAAAATATGTCCCCTTTAAAAAATTGATCAAACATGGCTCTTCAAACATGAACATATTGATTTTACAAATAGTTTCACACCTGATATTCATGGTGTCACGCTGTTAAAAAATAAAGAATTACTGTACAGTCTAGGGAATAAAATGTGCTTCAATACCTTTGCTTCTATTCTGTATGCTCTTCTAGGAGTAGGAAAAGTACAGCTGCCATTAGTATCTAATCTGAACAAAGAGCAAATTTGGAGCACACAGAGAACATATGGGAGCAGATATGCAGCACGGACGCAGCCTCTTATCTTTCGTTTTATAGCAGAGAGACGCTGCAGACGTGACTGTGTAGAGACAAAGGCAGGGAGCTGATTATAGCATCACGTCATGGGCTGATACAATGACAAGAAAGAGAACAAAACCCTTTCAAGTGTGTTAGGGAATTCAGTTTACTATGTGTGCATGAGCATTGGAAACAGTAGAACATTACCAATAAGGATGCATGACATTATTGGCATATTGGTATCAGCTACAGTATATGCACAAAAGTATTTGGACACATAAACCATTACACAAAAAGAGACTGTAATGACTTTGTAATCAAATACATGTACTTTAATAGTGAGTTGGCCCTCCTTTTGTAGCTATAACAGCCTCCACTCTTCTTGGAAGGCTTTCTACAAGATTATATTTAGAGGGTTTTTTGTAGGAATTTGTGCCCATTCATCCTGTAAAGCATTTCTGAGGTCAGGCACTGAAGTTGGACAAGAAGGCCTGGCCCACAATCTCCATTTCAGTCCATCCCAAAGGTACTCAGTGGGGTTGATGTCAGAGCTCTGTCTGGGCCAGTCAAGTTCTCCCACACCATCAAACCATGTCTTTATAGTCCTTGCTTTGTGCACTGAGGTGCAGTCATGTTGGAATAGAAAAGAGCCTTACTCAAACTGTTGCCACAAAGTTGGAAGCATGGCACTGTTCAAAATGTCTTGACAAGCTGAAGCATTAAGACTGCCACTGGAGATAAGGGGCTTAGCCCAAACCCTGAAAATCAGCCCCATACCATTATCCCTCCTCCACCAAACTTCACACTTGGCACAATGCAGTCAGGCAGGTAATGTTCTCCCAGCATCTGCCAAAACCTCGACTCACCCATCTGACTTCACCACTCCATCCAATTCTTTGCATTGGACTTGGTGATGTGAGGCTTGCATGCAGCTACTCGACCATGGAAACCCATTCAATGAAGCTCCCACTGTTTTAGTATTTACATCAATGCCAGTGGAAGTTCAGAACTCCTCAGCTATGGAATCAGCAGAGCATTGGAGACTTTTATGCACCATGCACCTTCATGCACCTTAGCAGCCGTTGATGGCGCTCTGTGATTTTACTGTAGGTGGTCTTCTGGTTTATGGCTGAGTTGCTGTTGTTCCTAAATGCCTCCACTTTCTGATAATATCACTTACAGTTGAATGTGGAATACCTAGCTGCAAAACCGTCTTATCGCAAAGGTGGCATCCATTACAACACCACTCTGGAAGTTACTGAGTTCCTCAGAACGACCCATTTTGAATCAGAAATGTTTGCAGATAGAGACTGCATGGCTTTGTGCTTGATTTTATACACCTGTGGCACCAGGTCTAATTAAAATGGCTGCATTCTTTAATTAGTAGGTGTGGCTGAGTACTTTTGTCCATTTGGTGTATGACAATTTCTGATGATACTGGCAGTAAATATTGGTAGTTTATATCATGAACAGCCTTAACTATCAGCCAATATACCATCAGTGTACCACCAAGTATAGACGGATGCCTATAAGGCACAGCACAATCAAGGGGAATGAATTATATATCCATCCATTTTCTATACTGCTTATCCCATTCTGGGTCATAGGGGGCAGGAGCCTATCCCAGCTGTCACTGGGCAAGAGGCCAGGTACACCCTGGACTGGTTGCCAGTCAATCACAGAGAAATACAGACCGACAACCAGGCACACTCACAGCTGCGGGCAATTTAGAGTCACCTATTAACCTAACAAGCATGTCTTTGGTGGTGGGAGGAAGCCGGAGTACCCAGAAACCTTCTTGCTGTGAGGCAACAACGCTAACCCGCCGTGCAGCCCTGAATTATATATCATATGTATAGAACCAAACATATATATTTTTATGTAATATTATATTTAGAAACTGAAAGGTTTGCAGAACAAAAGGACAGCTACAAAGTAAGAAAACAAAATAGAGTATTAAACTGTGACTTTTCAGAAATACAAGGTAGACTTCTGCCATTAAAAGAGCATCAAGCATGTCCATGCTCATGTGCTATCTCTATTTTCCCACAAACTGTAGTCCTTGATTTTACGTAACCTACTTTCATTTTTAATCCCGGCCCTTCACTGTTTCATTGTTTGGTGAAATCCAAATCCTGCCAGTGCTGTGACATCCTTATTCATCTAGCACAGACTAACATTTCTGCATTTCTCACGGTCTTTTCATTGCTGCCACACTTTTACTCACAAAAACTTGTAAAGATTAACACTTAGAACAAATTATACAATCATACAAACAAATGCACATGCACACACGCAATCATATGGATCAGTATCATTAAAGCTTGTCTTAAATTCATTTGGGGGATGAGCATCTATTTATGTTGTTTCTTTTGCAGGCTGCATGTGAAGCGTTCCCAAACCCGCTGACAGCATGTAGGGCAGATTATACAGATCTGCATCATGTTTCCAGTGCTGGAAGGGCATCCTGGAAAGCTCCTCATCATGTTTGGCACATTAGGTCAATGCAGAGGGCACTTTATATCATGTTTAATCTACCATAAAGGATTGGATAAACTTTCATCTGCCTAAACTGCAAAGAATTTTGAAGGCCTGTATAAAATTTGCTGGCTAACTGAACGTTTATAATGCAGTGCTGCTGAATTAGATCTCACTTTCTTCTTATTTAGGTTCCTAATTTCCCTGCAGTGTGATAGGTCAGTGTAAGATCATATCTAAGTTGACACGCCTGTTAATAAAAATGTGTTATAAATATTTAATCCCCCCCTGCCGTAAATCCTCTCAGAGCTCCTGCAGAACACAGGATTCAATTGAAACGGTAACAAAGCCTCAGCTGACGGCTCAGTGACGTCACAGAGAGGCAGAACAAAGCCTTGCCTCTGACCTCGGCAAATATCGGCGCTGATAACACACATGGAGCACGAGGCAGACACAAAGACTTACAGTACAGACACAAAGACTCAGAGCGTTTCTATACTCTTCCAGGGGCGTGGGCACTTCCTGTCTGCAGGTTTCTCTTATGATTTATACAGGACGTTATGGGTTGATTGTCTTCACAGCAAATGAAAACAAAATAGTGCAGATCTTAAATCTGACTGTGCAACATGACTTTATACCTGACATAAGAAAAAGACAAATTTCTACATTTATTAGTGGAGCTTACTGACTTAATTCAGCCTTCTAATTTTAGCTGTGATATTGAGAGAAAATGTTTTAATGGAAGTCCTGCATCCAAATATTTTATTTGACGTTATTTCTGTGTCTACAGTACATTTCTTTTCTTTCTTTCTTTCTTTTTTTAACCCATTTAATGGAGAAATAAGCATTTTATCTTGATATGACAACATAAAAATGTCGAAAATCTTCAGAAAATAACCCAACATGGCTCGTTTACTTGATGTTTGTCTGCACTGTCATCCACCAATTTAAGCTCTTTAAGTTTTCTGTCATTTAAAACCACTATATAACAAACTGTACTGTACAGGATTTAAAATTGTATTCTATTTAACCATCATTTGAAGGGATATTTCAATATCTTAAAGAAGGATTGTAAAAAGTCTCTGTAGCTGTAATTATATTAGCCAACAGAGATTTCAGTCTGTGGTGACATTGACTTTCTTGAGGGGAAAAAAGGCTTTAAAATTTTTCTATACAGCGTACATCCTCTTGGGCTTCTTTGAGCTATAATTTGTTAAATTACCGATCCGATACCAGCATGAACTTTCTGGACTGACTGTGCAGACTAACAAATTATTTTAGACCTATATTTTGACTCAGAACATGGCTCAACAAACTCTGTCATTGGCTGACAGACCCTCACAAAGGGTAAACAATATGGCGGTTAGCACTCAAGCTAGTGGTAATAAATTACCGTAATCAGGTTAAAATTGATAAAAAGACATTTAATATTGTGTTTACTGGTGTGGATTTAATCATTAAAGTCCTCAGAAGTCACATGAGTTCCAGGCTCGCTGAAAATGCTGCTGCAAAGGATTCAAAGGCATCAATAGTGTCAATGGGAAGGCCCAACTGCTAGCTTCAAGAGGAAAACAAGTAAGAGGCAATGATCTAAAAGCTATTCAGCTTTTGATAAACTGTGTCACCTCTTGTCATGCACAGCATCAACAGTCTTGAAGGTATTTTAAAGATCAAATTCAGAGAAAAACTGTTTGCAGCCACCATTCTATGCTGCTGCACTGTATCCTGGTTCTTCTTCGCTGCTCTAAAAACAGTAGCTCATGCATGCAGTGTTTACCGTCCATGAAGAATTGATTTCTGGTTTACAGTACTAAAATTTAGCATGGCTAAACAAGCAAAATATAAAGTTAAACCAAACTGTATCAGATTGGTGCATAAACTTGTGTGTCATTGAGTGAAATTCATTCATGAAATGACAGTAGTGGTTTCCTCATCAGTGAATACACAGTACTGAGTGTAATTGCTATTTTAAAAAAACCTCATCAATTAAAAAAAAAAAAAGTATGCAAGCAAGAAAGGTGGGATGAACACAGCACTTCATTACTGCACAGTTTGGATGCTTTCAGTGGGGCTTGTGCTTGAGAAGGAACAGACTGGAATCTCTTTTGGCTCTTAAAATTAAAAGGGCTGTCAAAGTGAATGCATTAATTGCAAATAATTAAGGTCCATAATTAATGCATTACATTTTTTTAATTGCTACCAGTCACATGCTTTATTGTCCCCTTCAGCACACTTTGGTTAAACCAATGCAGCCCCCGATGTAAAATAAGTCCACCAGTGCTCCTTAGCATCACATTTCACTTTAAAAAAAACTCTCAGTGGATTAGTCAAAAGTTATCTACACCTTGTGTTTTAAAAAACTATCCTATTATTTCCTTATAATCCATAAAAAGTTCCTTTTTCATTGTTAAATTCATGCCTTAATCTTAGATCTACCTCAAGTTTCCCCACACTCTTTCACAATAAAAGCAGGTTTGTATCTAAACAGGGAATCAAGTACCCCATGTTTAAGACAGTCCAGCAATCTGAAATAAAAAAAAAAAAAAAGGTTTGAAATACAAAATAGTGGAGTTTTAAAATTGGGAGATTAATCAAGACTAGCAGAAATAGTAATTGTTTGACAGCACTAATAAATACTACAGCCAGGTACCTTACACCAGTGGTTCTCAAATGGTGTGGAAAAACAAACTGGTGTGCCTTGAGCCAAGTCTAGGTGCGCCATAGCAATTTGTACGACCATACTGTACATAATTGCTGCAACTATACAATAAGTTAAGCTCAGTCAGGACCACTTTGTCAAGAAACACACATAAAATAAATAGCTTTTTTATCAGCAGTTATGACACTGATAAAGTCAGAAGCAGAATAAAGGAGGAGCTGGGGTGGAGGAGGGCTGTAAAAAGAGGCTTGCAGAGGGAGCTGAAAAGCACAACCAGGCCAGGGCAGTTTAAATATGGCAGCATGAGTACGATTTACCAATAGTGGGCTTAGAATGAACTAGATTGCCATCAGCTGATGAGGGCTTGTGTTAGATAAGTTATATAGTTATATGGCAGCGCTTGACTCTGTGGCCTGCCTGAACTAATGCTATTCACTTGATTTACTGTAACATGTAAGAGGATATTTGGTATAGATATGGTTTTGGTGTACCTTGAAATTTTGGTTAGATCTTAGGTGTGAATTGGCCAAAAAAAGATTGAAAACCACTGCCTTTTACAACACAACTTTAAAAATAGTGAAACATCCCTTTAACCACAAAAACCTTGTTGTTGCTGATGCTGTTTGAAGTCAAGATCTTTAGACAACAACCAAAATTCACTTGTTATTACTGGAAAACTGAGTATAATAAAATGTATAGATGCATGTCCTCTCAGGGCTTCCGTACTCTGGCTTTTTTACATTGATTTATATATACATACATTATGTTTTTTTCTTATGAAGTATGTCTCATTTGAGTGAATGTTTCATATTGTATTCCAGCATGTCTTTTATAACTTTCATGCAGTTGTATCCTGACAAACAATGACAATAAAGGTTTTTGGTTTAATTCATTTCTTACTACAGGAAGTGGGACAACAATAATTTCCTCTGTGCATTTCAGAGTGTGCCACTCTGCCTTTCAGCATGCCTTGTTGTGTCTTTTTAATGTCCTTTTGCTGTGTTACTCTCGGGCAATCTCCCCTAAAAATCACACAACAGCCCCTTATTCCCAGTCCAATAATGGTCCCCAGTGTTCCCACTGCTGACAGCCCATTTTCAGCTCTGGACTCGTGCCAAACCGGTCCTTCCATTAAATGAAGACTCACAGAGCGACCGGGCTGTCGTGAAACACGGATTAATCCTCCACTGTTTGTCCTACTTAGAGGGCGACCCCACACCTCAGCCACAAAGATGATTGGCCGGGATCCAAACTGTGCCGTTGGTGGAGGGTCGCTACCAGACGGGAGTGGCGTTTTAATGAGCTTGGTTCCCAGGGCAAGGGCTGAACAAAAGAGCAGCCATCTCATTGTGTTGTCAGTTTAAAATATCCAAAGAATCACTAAAAATGGCACTTTAAGTCATCACATTAACCATAAAATGTAACACCAGGCTATAATTAGAGTTTCTGTAGATACGAACAGATCAGAAATGTAGGTCTGCTGTAGACAGACACTTTGATTCTGCCGCTAATGGAGTTGTTGGCTCCTGTTGACGGGTATTGAGGCTTTTAGGTCAATGTTGAGGGGAGGAGCTAATGTCCAACTGAGAGAACATCCTGGAGGCTTTAACAATCAGCTGCTGCCATGTTTTTATTTATAAATATGACAATGATTCATGTATAAGTATCAATATATTCTATGGGCATTCTGCTCTTCAGGTGTAAACTTAACTGAATGCATAATATTATGGACGGGACATCTCTGTCACCCTCAGTTGTTCAAAAGTGAAGCCAAAATACCCCATGGCTGTTTCTGACATATTGCACTGGTGACATAATTTGTATTGATGGGGGCTGGTTGATAAATCTATTAAATTGATGGCACAGCCTCTCTGCTTACCAAACTCATAGTTAACTTGCCAAAAAGAGAAAAGGTCCCTTATGTGTGTATTTTTGACTGTTGAACAGATTATTTTGTCAGTGTGAAGCAAACACTCACACCCATGGAAAATTTAATGAGTGTTTTGGTGGATTTTGCTGTTTTCTTTAACTTTTACTACTTACTCTGCTAATCTGCTTGAAATTGTGGAGCCACATTTGTGAACAGAAGTGACAATCATGATGTTACATCTGCTCTTTTTTGCATCAAATAACCAATTAAAACAAAAATAAGACAAAAAAATGAACATTTACATAACTTGGTGTAACAATAACTCTCATATATGGTTTAAAAAAAAATAAAAAAGATTTGTCATGACTTTAACTTTATAGTCTGACCTATGTCCCCTCTGTTAAAGTGAAGGAGGAGGGGTTTATGGCATATACTGCAGCCAGTCAGCAGGGGGAGCTCAAAATTTCTCTCCAATGCTGTTGTTGCTTCATCTCTCTTTCTCAAGCCGTCTCAGGTTTCCCATAGACTGTAGAAAGAACTGGACAAAGCCTGATTACAATAGGCGGACTCAAACAGCTGATCCGTGGCGGCCTCCATATTGAAATCGCTGTCTCAACCAAACAGCAGACAAGAGCCTGCCCACTGAGCTCGACTTCCTGTCAGCTAAGCTAGTACTAAAGCTAGCCCTCAGGTGGTAGCATCTGCCTATCAAGCTATCTGTATCAAATGAGACGCGCCAATTAGTGCACACTCAGGTTTTTCCTAAATATAATCTAAATGATTGTGGTACAAAAAATTCACCCCCGTACAGTGAGAGGACATGAAGACACTAGCTAATGAGACATGTTTCGTTTTCTGAGCCAGGCTGTAAACCAGTTTATTTATTGTGTAAAACACGGCTTTTTAACGCGTGTTGTCAAGTTGTTTACAACTTTTAATCCAAAAGCCCAGTACCCAAGGACATGCTTGAAAAACTCTGATCAAGTTTGTCATCCAATGCATGTCTTGTTGTAGCGGTATATTTGTAATATTTGATTAGCTGATGTTAAAAATCAATTGCCATCTATTTTGATGAATCAGTCACTTAAGATATTTTTAAAGAAAGAGACTTTACCCCTTCGAGACTGATTTTGTTGTAAACCACAAGAAGAAACACAGGTTATTTAAAGTTAAATAACCTTTGAATCATAAATCAAAGCCACTTACTGGTGTTCCTTTTTGCAGCCTTCATCTGTGCTGTTCTAATGACACTAATCCATGCCTTTGCAGCCCTTAACGTAGCTTTTCTAGTGGGCCTGGAATTTGGGTGACTTTCCAGAGTATTTTAAGACAAAAATACCCTCACCCCCCTCACCAGGTCCTGCACAGTATGTCTTTTAGTTTTGATAGCTAAGTTCACACCACACACCATATAGCAAATCCTACACTGATTTACTGATGAAACAAGTCATAAGAACTGGAAACAATCATTGAGTTAAACTGTATTTGTCCCTTGTTTTTGTCATGCCTTAACAGCTTGATCAAGACACACTGGGGGCTCATAATCCCAGCTTAGAAAACAGTGAGACAAACAATGAAACACAAAGTCTTCCTCACAACTTATAGGAATGATAACTTACAAAGCAGGTCAGGTAAAAGCTGCTGGGATCATCTCCGAGGAGACCTGTTCAGTTTACCAACACTGTAAAAAGCTCACTACTATCAACTGAAACAGTTAATGAAGAAATACTTGTTACCTGCTAAACAACTTACCTTGTGGTCTGTCGTCAAAAATAAAAGCTTCCTCTGAGGTAAAAATACAAGCTGCTTGTGTTGCCAAAGCATGGGCAAACATCACGTTGGCTTCTGCACAGGTTCAAACACACGTATCTTCTTCTTTCCAGTTGTCAAACGATGCAGTTCTTCTTCTTCTTTATCCCCGAGTCCTAACTCGATGTAGTTAGTGCCACCTACTGGCCTGTGGGTGTTACGCAGCAGGTTTGAAACCCATCTTTGGCTTTACTTGATTCTTTTTAGTTGGCGTCACTCAAAACAGGAGTATGGATGATTTTTCTACCCTGTACTTTAGTGGTACTCAATGGAACTTATTAAGAAGTACACATTTTTGAAAATTAGTTACTTCATCTTATTTTTCTGAGTTGGGATTGCTATTGGATTTTACAGTGCGGGATCAGAACCTCTGTTCATAAGTTAATGTGGCTAGCATTGCAAAAATTTCACTTGCTAGCTAAAGCTTATTGTAGGTGCTACTTTGATTGTTCTAAATACTTCAGAATAAAATCAATTTGACAAATTAAGAGATCTGAAAAAGTCAACATGCACTTTGAGAAATTGCTGAAATCCTTCATTTTTGCTTATTCTTCGACATCTGCTGTAGAGAACAGTGAAATGAATATCACCTTTTGTTAAACCGTGCAGATGAAGCAGTCACTTTCTGAAATGGAAAGTGGATTAATTATTCATTTACCCACACTGCTCTCATACCAAGGTAATCTTGTAATTTAATCCCCACAGTTCTCTCGTCATCGTCTTCAGATTAGATATTATAAAACACACGGTGGTGTCTTTTGTGTTTCCCTGACAGGACGAAGCAGCATCGGCTTTCCATCCCACCATCCCACAGCTGATCAATTGTAATTTAGAAAATGACTGGAGCTGATTCAAACATGCTCCACATCAATATTTTATACAGTGATTAGACTCCAGAGGAGGCTGGTGGCTTTTAATACTCTGCAGGGTGGAAACATTCATCCCCCTCTGACCAGCATGGAGTGAGAAACAGAACCGGGGATAATTCTGTTTAGAAAACTGATTGATCCTAAAATATAAGATTGACCGCAGGTCTGAGTTGCAGAGAAATGCTGTGTCATCCTTCATGTATCCTTACTGTACTATACTGAGTCTACAGGTGCAATAGTGCAAAGACAAGATGCCTTAATGCACTTTATAGAACTTTTTATAAAATTACATAAGTAAAGAGTTGAACCTGCAAGTTTAGGATGCTGCCTCTGTATGTGAAGCCCCTTCTCTTCCCACTGAACAAAACCATTGCTCAGTCATCAGACTAGTTGAATAGCTGCAGTGATGTTCGTGTCTTCATTTAGAGGATGCAGTCAACTTCCCGTCTGTCTGTCTGTGCAGCTTTTTCCTGTTGATTGCACAAGTGAAAGTCAGGTCAAGCATGCACAAGCAACATCTTTGGTGGTGTCAAGTATTTCCTTTAATCACTCATAAAACTATGAATTTATCCTTTTTTTTTCATAATTAAGGTGAGCTTACTCTTTGCTTTAATGTAATTGTGCTTGCCAATAAGACATGTTCGCTTTGACCACATTCAAAATCAGCATTTCATCTTCCAAAAATTATTAGAATTTCTGTTTCTACATTTAATAAGCTATTCTTGTGATATTTTAATGTACATATGGAGTTTTAATGTAGGAGGATAGCTTAGTGGGTTGTATAGCTGACTTTGGTATGGGAGATCAATGGTATGAATCCCAGTCAGCATGATCAAGACCCAGCTTGGACCCTTGGGTAAGGTCCTTAACTCCTGGAACACCTGTCTACCTGTCAGATGTAAGTCAGTTTGGATAAAAGTGTCTGCTGAGTAACATTGTAATGTGTTTCGAAACAGCCAATTCGGTTTCTGTTTTCGCTTAAAGCGTCCACCTTTTCTTGGGGCTGAAAGGGGAATGTAATTTTATTAATATTTTATTAATGCCTCTTATTATTGTTGCATTAACTGGTGACATCTGGCTGTTTAATTACTTTAATTCAACAATCATATTCATCCTTTAATAATGATGTATTGGTGCCTGCCTACAGCTGGGGTCCTGTTTACCATGATCATGAGAGACACCCCATTAAAGGGATATTTCAGTATTTTTGAAATTTGGCTGTACAAGGTGCTAGGTAATAGTAGTGGCATTAGCTCTCAGTGATTCTAGTTAGCGCTGTCCCTTTAAGTTGGACTCTATGGTTGTTTCAGCAGGGAAGCTAGGCTCCAGCGTAACAGAAGGGTACACCTTGCCAGTACCACCATCTTAAATAGCAACACTCACTGAACTCTCTGGAGGCTAACGCCACTACTATCTCCAAGTACCTCATACAACCTGACCTAAAAATTACTGCGATATTTTATCACCCCTCACATGATATTTATTAACCTGAAAATCTGAAGCTCTCTGAAAGCGTCAAGTTTACATGTTCTAACATGCTTCATGTTTCAGAAATGGGTCCAAAAGGAGCTGTGGCAAGAGGGAATCTAAACCAGTGGCTCTCATCTGGTCCATTATCAAGGCCGCCCTACCATCGACTTCACGAGAAATCATGACCAAAATTTCAGAATGTTTTCAATCACTCAAATTTGGTGGAAACCACAAAGATGTACACGCTATCATGGGAAAATAGAGTAAAATAAAATAAAATACATGGATGGACATCAACTTGAGACCGGCCACACACTACAGGATTTTTGAGCCCGATTCGGGGCAAGATTTGCCTCCCCCGACGATTGTGTGGGTGTATCCCGAGAGGAGCCTCGTCGCAAATGACTATTTGTCTGAATAATCCTCGTGTGTGGTGTCAACACGATTGGTTTACTGCTCCAAATCGCGTCGTAGCCTCCAAAATCCCAAACTGTAAAAATCAAACACATTTGATGTTTATGATTCTAGGTCGTAGTGGCGCTGATGGACTACCCACAACAACCAGTGAGAGCGAACAGCAAGATCATACGTACTTTCACCACTCACAACTTTGAACACAACTTTAACTTAATTTCAGCTATGATTTCATTCCGACTCTTTCCCTTGTATTATGAATTTTGCTTCACCTGTAACGAATGCCAGGACAGCCTGTTGTGGAGGGACAGCAAGACGGTACTGACGGACATTGTTTGTTTGTTTTTTCTGAAGTCACGTGATCGCGCAAGGTCATAGGCAGGTCAGGAGGTGTGTGGTCTCCAGTGATCTGACAGTCTGGT
This sequence comes from Cheilinus undulatus, assembly GCF_018320785.1. Classification (NCBI taxonomy): domain Eukaryota; kingdom Metazoa; phylum Chordata; class Actinopteri; order Labriformes; family Labridae; genus Cheilinus; species Cheilinus undulatus. The sequence continues at coordinate 9,118,504 of NC_054882.1, read as the reverse complement.
TGAGTCGTCTAGTGTGTGTGTTCAGAGTATTAAAGATGAAAAATCTTTGGAAATTGTCCCTAAGTCTGTGGTCTCTCATGGTTTTAAAATCGTTTCAGATTTAAAAAATCGTCTTGTGTGTGGCCGGCCTAAGGCTCCTGTATCTCAGACTTTTTTCTCAAATATTTCTCCAGGCAGACATTAGCAACCCACTGAAAACTGCTCTGCAACTGTAAGCCACTTTGGGAACCACCGATCTAAATCATCACCATTCTTGTCTCTTGTTTCTCTGCCTCATGTTTAAACACGAAGAAAAAAACGTAACGGTAGTGACTTGAACCTGCACTCCCAACTTTATGACTTTACAGTTTATATGTAAATCTGCAGCTCTACAGTGCCTGAAAATGACAGTGTTTAGTTGATTAATAGAACAGATTAATTTTTTAAATTCCTGATTATTTAAGTCTATTTTGTGTTGACTGGACAAACAAGATTTCTCTCCAGTGATGCACTAAGACATGAGTAAAGGATCTGACCCCTCTGACCTCTAAATGAGGAGGTCAGGAGCAAAGACAGTCATCACATGACCTCCTAACGATGCTACAAATACTTTATATAATCCTCATACACTGCCAGACTCTCACCATCATCCGGCTCCTTCTGACTTGGCTAAACATGGTGCCTGATCTTGTAAATAATAAATTCTGCTGTTATTTTGAAAAGATAATGGAGACTTGTGTAAGAGATTTGTTTTCTAACCATTGAGCAACACGCAGCTTTACTCTCAGCGTCTCTTCTCAGCCTCTAATCTCATCATCGCTACTTTTCTCATCTCCCCCTTGTTCTCTTTTAGTCCCACCAGGATTAAAGGGTTAAAAGAAAACAGCAGATCTGAGGCTGTGTTTCCTCTTCAGTCCACAACTGTCTAATAATAACAGGGCTGCACACAAGAGCTCCTTCAAAAGACAGAAAACGAGATAACACTGAAATATTACATGAAAATGATGACAGATAAACAGACCGCTGCTCTGAGCTGTGATGACGAGGATTTCATAACATTTTATAACAGAGGCACACAGACGTAGCTGCTTTTTTATGACTCACAATAATGCAGTTTTCATCCTTGCAAATGTTTAGTCATTGTTCAGTTTAAATAAGAACTGTTCATTTCCCTTCTTATATTGTAGCTACTGCAAAAAAGCTTAAAATAGCATTTATATGTGGTTATACAAAGCCTGATTTTTACTACAGAAGAGAGCAACAGGATTCACTGATTCGTTGGTTGTTAGGGAATAAAGAAACATTTCCTTATCGAGCTGGGTTAATAATTAAAGATTTACTTCATTTAGAAAATATATCTGTGGTCAGCCATAAATTCACAATTTCAACAATAATCAATAGAAGTTGTCATAATCTGTCAGCAAAGGTTATGTTGCTCAGCTTCATCCATCACAGCTGTTAACTTCTATTTTTTAAAATGAGGACTCTGTTAAAAAAAATCTGCACTTCATAAGGTGTGTTAAGTAACAGTAAACCTCTATTTCTGACATTTACTATAATAAGAGGGAAAAGCGGTTAAAAGTGACCTTCTTGGTTAATGCTGCAAGCTACTCATAAAGCATCCTCGGAGGGATCACTTCCACTTTTGACCAAGAAGGCCACTTTAACCGATTTTCTCCCTCATTATGTGACCTGTATCCAGTCTTTATTGGTTTGTTGTTTAATAAATTCCCCTAATGAAGTGAAGATTTCTGTTGTCTTTTTAAAAATCAAAACAAGAGGCAAGCAAGGGAAGTAGGTCGAACTGAGCAGTGAGTCTCAACAACTTGGAAATGTCTAGTGGAGCGATGTTATGGGGGTTAGGGGATGTGGAGGGGTGTTATGAAGGGAGTTTTGGTGGCAGATGCTGCAGCCGATGGCCGAGGATAATCATGGTCTGTCTCATGTAATCAGTACAAAACAAACATGAGATACAGCAATGATACAAGGGTCAGTGTTTCAACCACAATGATAAACCTCATATGTTTGTTATGAAGGTCACCAGGATGTGATATGGGATGCTCCCACTACAAAAAACGTGGAAAATAGAAAATGTGAAATCAACAAAAACATAACACCAGATTAGTCATTTTTAAAGTAACTATAGAGCAGCTTTTCCAAAAATTAAACTGGCAGCTGCAGTTTGAAACCTGAAATTCTTCTGGGGCTCACAAAAATCCTCACACAACCACAACATAAGACTAAAAGTACTCACCCTGAGACATTTATGTCATAAACAGAGGATTTCAATGACAGCGCTTGGTTTCTGCAGACATTAACATTACTTGGAAAGCAGTTTTGGGTTCACAAAGTACAATTAATGAGCCACCACCATTTTTATTGTTGTTTTGATCAGGTATTCGCAAAGTCAGTAAAATGTTCTTTTCTGATACTCATCCGAAATGCACTATGTGGCCCCAGAAATTCTTTTCTAGTAGCATTAAGGCTAATTAATTCTCTATGTTTAAAATGTGTACAGATACCAACGTACTACACATTAATTTCATCTGTTTATCAGCCGTCTCTACACTTACAGATATAGACCAAATGCTGCAATACCACCACCAATCATGGGGGCAGTGTTGAGCAATGCAGCCAACAGTCCAGCCCAGAGGAGCAAAACACACTGAAGAAAAATCATTTTCGATGAAAGAAGGCAGAACTTAAACATGTTTTCTGAGGATATCTCACAGAATATTGAGTGAGTTTTTAGAAAAAAAACAATCATTTTAATGACGTTAGCTCACCTGGGCACAAAAACAGAGAAATTTAAGAGCACAGCTGAGCAGAGGGCGGCTGTTTTTCTCTTCAATCTGCAGGGCGGATGGAGCAGCTCCAAAGTAGCTGCATGAGAGACAGTGAACTCAGGTGGATTCGTTTTTTTCAATGTCCACTCTAAGATAACAGGGGCACATTAGCATAAAGGCAAATAACAGTTGTGAAGTTTAAAACATGCTCTATTTTTGTACAATCACACAGGAATGGCCACTTTTTAAATTCATGTCGATATTTTAGTGCAAAAATTCTACATATTGTATCTTTATACCTCCTAAAAAAACAGCTACAACATCTCAGTAAAGTCAGCCACACTATTTATAATCAATAACTCCTTTTGTTCAGAAATCAAAATGAATGCCTTATAAAGAAGTTTAGCCCACACACAGAGTGTGCCAGTAAAGAGACGGGCTATTTAGACAAAATTTGTGTTTTTGAACATGTTAATTTCTTCTATAAAAACTGTCATTTTTGAATGGGTGTGTATGTGACTTCCTGTGCTTTCACAGTCAGCCTCCAGTGGACACTCAAGGAACTGCAGCTTTTAGCAAATCTGCAATGGCTTCATTTTGTTAACCGTGGAGGTTTCATGTAAAGCAAGAAATAGAAAAGGAAATTTAAAAATAGTGTATTTATTCTGTACACTGAGGTAATGACCTAAAATGTTGCAAAATGTAAATAAAACCTTCAGTAACTCTATGTTTTTTTTTTTTTAAGAAAAAAGCAGATTATAAAATGTTATTTCTATCTTCCTACTCGTTTATTTCGTGCAGTCTTGGATACACCCAAGTCTTTGTTTTAGATGTTTTTAATGTAAAATGCACTGTGAAATAAATTTTTAGGCAGCAATATTTTAGTCAAAAACAGCTCAGGTTAAATTAAATCCTCTTTTTTGTCCGTTATAAAACCATTACATGAGTGTCAGCTCCTCTTTTTGCCCAGCAGCTTTTTTAATCCTGTAAACGATCGCTCCAGTTTGTCTTCATTAAGCCCAAACTCTCATGCGGAGGCCTGACACGCCCTCTCGCCACGCTCTGATCTGGTCGCGTGCCGTCCTGCCTGGGCCCGTGGGCTCACATAGTTTTGGTTCAAAGCGTGAATGTTTGTGCGGGTTTTTAGCTCTCGTAGGCTCAGGAGGGCAGAAGACAAGCTGATTACACGGCAGGATTTCCAGCAGCTCAGAGAATCTATTCCCAGCTTCGGCCGGAGCAGATTAGACCCTCTGGAGCTGCTTCTGTTCGGAGGGTGGGAGCGGTTCGCTGAGTGCTCGGGCGATATTTCAGCTTTCACTCAATTACATGAGTCAGATTTCTGGAAGCTGACCAGAGCAGCAAGTATTTATCTAATGGAGGGTTTAATAACACTCCTGCCAGCCTCATGGTGTGGATCAGTGCAAGGATATCATAAATATTTTCTGTTATTGGCTATCATTTTGTTTCATGTAATAATCCACAGTGTGTGTGTTTGACTGCTGAGTCATGAGGACTGAGTATTTTAACATAAATGGTAAAGAAGGATTATTATCTGATGCTCAGGTCATCATGTAAACAGCATAATCTACCATTCTTTATCACATAAAGGCTATTAAGAAAAATCAGATTAACACACCTCGCTTTTTACCCAATAATCTGATTACTCAGTGCATGTAAACAGTCCAACCTGGTTTCTTATGTACTGTTGTGTCTTTGCATTACTGTTTGCACAACCAGGGGTGGAAGAAGACGCAAACATGGTGAGCAGCAGCCCTGATAGGAAGCATTTTAGAGGAAGTTAAAATACGCCGGTCACCAAAGTTGTAGAGGTGTAAAAAGGAGCAAGAGACTGGCAGGCAGATTGGAGCAACGTCAGCTGTACTGCTGCTCCATTGTGGTCAAGACGGAGCTGAGACAGAAGGCAAAGATCCACTTCCCAACCCTCACCTACAGCCATGAACTCTGGGTGATGACCGAAAGAATCAGATCGTGGATACAAGCGCCCAAAATGAGTTTTCTATGGAGAATGGCTGGGCTCAATCTTAACGATAGGGTGAGAAGTTCATTCATAATAAAAATAATTCAAGATCTATTTTCAGGCTTTTTAACCTTTAGCATAGAGAGAGAGGACAGTAGATAGAGTTGAACACAGGGATGAGAGAGTGGGGAATGACATGCAGGGAAAAAGCCAAATGATGGACTTGAACCCGGGTCACCCACAAACATGGGGCACGACCTAACCACGAGGCTATCTGCACCCTGTGCTACATTATCTTGTATGGCTAGTGCTATAATGTAGATTAAGTTTTATTGAATGATGCAGCTCAAGATAGTGTGGCATGTTAAAAAAGGCTGATTTGCATGTATATGAAGCAGGTGTGCCTTCGAAAAAGACGCATGAAAACCACAAAGTTAGACGAACTCTGCAGTCCCTCTAACCTCTAACCTTTAAACTCTTACTGTTTCGTTTCTCTCTGGCATCATCTTGCAAAGCTCCCTCTGAACCGTCTAGGCCTGGTTAGAAAGTGACAGGACCAATCAGCTTCGAGGGGCAGTACTTTCATAAGCAAGCAGCAAGAAGAGGCCGGTGCAAGTATGACAGAAGACATTAGCATGGATGCTGCTACGGCAACTAGGAGAAAGTTTGTGGCAGTTCTCCGTGATCTTCTTCTCTCTTTTGGTGCATTTCTGTGGCAGTGTCACAGCCAAGGTTATAATAGTTTTTGATTTTTCAGAAGTTAATTTTTATTTAGTCTAATCTTCTGTTTTGAACTTCAGTTTAGATTTTAGTGCTGTTTTTTTTTTTTTAGTTTAGTTTAGTTTACTTTTATTTTGCAAAAATTCTTCATTTTAGTTTTCATTAGTTTTAGTGTTAGTTTTTTTTGGCAAAGTGGGATACCTGCCAGGGTCAAGACCCAAGAGGGCTCTTAACTTTTCACTGTAATTATTCAATTTTAATGTTTGTATACGACTCAAGACCTAAAATTACCACTGTGTTGCATTGTCTTGAATGAAATCACGTTTTATTTCCTCTAGGCTTTGGTGTTCATGTCAGTCAGTATGCTAGTGTTAAAGACCAAAACTAAGGAGATTTTGTCCCCGATTCCATTTCATTTCAGTTAGTTTTGTAAGCAAACAATACAGGTTTAATTTGTTTTCGTTTTTTTTGGTAAAGCTTAGTTTTTAATTTAGTTTCAGTTAACTAAAATTATTTTTACATTTTAGTTTTAGTTAATTAGTTAGTTTTAGTTAACTATAATAACCTTGGTTACAGTACCACATACAGGTATGGCATATATATTACAGTGTTTTCAGTCATTTTCAGTGGTTCCATACTTAAGCAGACATTTCCTGAAACAGTCCTGTGTTTACAGAAATTTTTTTTTAAATGAAACAGAAATATATCGTTTTCGTCTCTGTGTGGACACGGCCTTATTCTTATTTTCCACAGTCTCCTATGATGGAAATTTTGGCCCAGCTCTTTTCCTTATCAAAGTAAACACTCGTGCTGTTGCCAAAAATCAACAGGTTGGTCCTCCGTTTCTGATGTCCATTTTAAGAACAATCCGATAATCTGGCCTCTGCTGACCTTAGTTGAAAGGGGGAATCAGATTCCTTTATCTTTCATGTTGCAACACACCTCAGTAGCAAGACAGAAATTGTAGCTCATGGATGCTAAAAACAACTTTGTGCTCAAGGAAATAGTACACTTAAGCTTTGATTAGGTACATTATTGGACAATCATTCTCAAATCTTATCTGGTTACTAACTGCCAAAATCTGAGTCATGCATACTCATTAACATTTTTCTGTCTTTAACAGCATGAAATGACTCCAAAACACCAGGTTTAATCACAGTAACAGACACCTCCTCAATCATTGCTCATTTCCTCCACCTACACAGTCCCTGCTGATGATCCAGACACAAGAACCATCATTTCTTCAGCTCATCCACTCTTCTGTTTCCACTGTTTACCAGCAGGCTTAATTTATCACCAAGGATCATCCCTGTTTGCTCCAAAATGACCTCAAGAAACACAGATTTACTTTAGATCCCTGCTGGCAGTTTTCTTCCAAATTAGTAGTCGATTTTCTGCCTTGCTGAGTTTAAATTTGATGGTAAAAGCAGAATCTCAGACCTATCAGAGCTGATCTTTGGTCTGGTCCAGAGGTGGAAACTTGGATGTTCTAGGTCAGTCACTCGGTCACAAACTCAGACACTGTGACCCGTCTCCAGCACAGTGGACTTAAACACACACTGTGCTTTTTATAACCTAGAGTAAGCTTGGGATTATACCAGCCCTGAATACACACCTACAGCCTTTGAATGCAGCAGGTGGCTTTGACTAATGACAGCAGCTAAAGTGATCAAATCAGGGAAAATGAGAAAACAGCTCCATTTCTGTCATTTGTTTTCTGTTTTTTTAAATAAAACAATAAAAACTCGCATTATGCAAGATCCTGGAGGAGAAATACTTCTTTAAGGATGAATGAAGACACTGAAAGTCCAAAATTAAATCAAGTCGTCACGATGTTCCGGTGTTTGTCTGTGCTCTGGATCTCTTCTCCCACAGACTGAATGGAGAGGCTCATCAGTCAGCTTGGTTATGAAAAGTGGCAGGACTGTGTACAAGTCTGTGTGCAGGAAAAGTAGAGGCTCCTCTGTTGTGTTTTGTGTCTTCCTGAAGCTTTTTTTTTTTGCCTTTTTTGGTGCTGAGCCTCAGCAGAGGACGGTTTCTGCAGGGAGACTCCTTTTAGGTAAACAGGATAATCAAACACACCAGAGTAATAAAATGATCAGTAACAAGGCGCTGGTTTAACTGAAGGGCTAGTGTTTCCATGTCTTATAGAATTTTGTCACTAGTTCTTGTTTTTGCACTCTCTTGATATTTTTAATTCCCTCTGATTGGTTGTTTTTCTTCTGCAGTTTAGCTTTATCACTTGGATGTACTAATTTAAACGGAGCCAAACTAGGTGCTAATGATGTCATTATTCTCAAGCCATTTCATAGTACAATCACTTAAGTTTCAAATGTGAGATAACAGTGAAACAAACACCTATTGCCCCTTTGAATGAGACTTTGACTTAAACACAGGTTACTTGTGCACTAAAGAAAGGTTAAGCACAAGAGAAGGCATACCTTCCCAAGGTATGCCCAATAACACCCTTATTATAAGACCCCAAATCTAGACCGTGTTAAATCCAGCGGCATAATAGGGTCACACTGAATAAAATGGGTACAATTTGAATAAAACAAAAAACTAAAGCATTACCCATGGCAGATGCCCTTAGAACTTTTTGGAAGACTTAGAAAATTTCAGAATTTGTATGTGCATGTATTGAAATGATTTGAAAGTTGTGTAGTGTACTACTGTTCAAGACTGTTTACGTCCACTTTAGTTCTTCAGCAAGGTATCGCTGAATCTTTTATGGCCATGATAAAAAGGTTCTGAACTCAAGGAGACTTTTATCAGGTTACATAAAGAATGAGAACCTCTTTATTCCTCTGTGAGGTAAAAAAAAGTGTTAAATAGGAAAGAACTGTGGAGGCTCAAGAGGAAAGATCAGTGTGGTTTCTCTGGTGGATGACTCTATCAGACGCTCTATCTATCTATCAAAGCATTCATCCGGCCATCCATCAACCAATTTATCCATCCATCTTTCCAACCTTCCGTCCATCAATTTATCAATCCATCAGTCCATCCGTCAATCAACCCATCACACAGTCAATAAATCCATCCACCAATCACACCATCAGTCAATCCATCCATTCGTCTATCCATCCACCTATAAATCAATCCATCAGTCCATCCATCCGTCAATCCATCCCTCCCTCCATCCATCCATCCATCTACTTCCCCTTTTCCAGGGCTGTGTCGCGGTGGCAGCAGGCTAAGCAAGTCCACCCAGATATCCCTCTCTTTAGAGACACTTTCAGACTCCTTGGAAACCTCAAGGTGTTCCTGGCTCAGACAGGATAAATAATCTCTCCAGTGCATTGAAAGTTAAAGAGAAAATCTAGATACAGTGATAAAATAGATTCACTGTCCAGTCCTTGCTCTGTCCAAAGGTTAAAAAACCTCTAACCAGCACCTCCATAGGGTATATCCAACAGAGCTGGCTTAAAAGCTTCAGGAAGTCTCTGATATGAGACAAAATGCTTCAACTGCTGAGCCATTTTAGCTGCAGCTTCATGTTTATCAGAAGTACTATGGATTAAATTCTATCAATCACAAGATGCAAATGTCAACAGATCCATCTGTATGATCATTACACACCTGCTGATGAAGATTGGTCAGTCAGTAAATACTCCATAAGAGCTTTAAACACCAAGTTGGTTTTTCTACTTGATGGAATAACAAAACCCACAAAATAACTAAGTATCTTTTCTCTCTTTCTCCTTTCCTCCCATGCTGTGGTCAAACCAAAGAAAGAAATACAAGAAACTTTCACACATTTATTGTATTGACTTGAATACAAAAGTGCAAAAAAAAGGTCAAAATAAAACAGTTACCTCCCCAAACAAATGAAAGCACTGATTAAAAATTGATTTTGTTATAAAAAGTGAAGGAATCAAATCAGTCACAGTCCAAAAAGCTATAAAGTATTTCCTCCTCAACTGAAATCTCTCTGGCTGTGATTTTCAATCTTGGTTGCAAACAAAGCGGTGCCAAGAGACAAGAGCTTTTAAATTATGTAACAAGACCGTAAATCCTCTTGGTGCTGCAGTGCCAAGCGGGACCTGGAGGAACCTGGTACCCTTGCTGGATTATCACAGTCTTATTAATATGCACGGAAAATACAGCGGAGCAAGGCGGATTATAAACCACGTCCTGCTTCCTGCTGCTGGAAATAAAGGAAAGAATCAGTACTGAGATTTAGGTTCTGGGTTTGGTAGCAAAGGTGAGGTACCCTGTGTGGCCTGGGACCTCTCTGGGTGGGGTAGTGGTCTTTAAGGTGGTGGATGTCTGGGGTGGAGTAGGTTTCTCTGCACTGTCGGGCTGAGGTTGAGCAGAGGGGTCAGAGCCGAAGTCGGGCAGAGGTAGGGAGACGGTTCGCACGTCGTGGACCCTCAGCAGGACCTCGAGGGTGCTGATCTCCTCAAAGCCCTCATCGGTCAGAGCCTCACATGTCCTCTGAACCTGCTCTATGCACGGGGAGAAGGAACACAGGCGACCACCTGGAGATGGAGACAGAGAAGAGAGGTTGTAGAATAGTTCTCCCAAAATAAGTCTGTGACATTTTGCCACCTTTTTCAGCCCCTCCGGGTAACTCCAAGTCCCCTGGAAGCTCCACTGATGACTATTTTGATCCATCTGTTAACTGAGGATGCATCGATGAGTCGGTTTGGACACTGGTATCAGCCGTTACCAGCCCTGTTTGGAGACAGCTGCTACTGGCAAATAATGTGGCAGTGTGGGAGTCCAACACCCTGAGAAAACTCAGCAGCATGCAATTTGTACACCCGTCTAAAAACAGAGGCATAAACCTTCACAAACAGTTGTTAAACCTTAGTGCTCTCTTGACACTCGGCCTAACAAGCAGGAGACACCAGGAGGGGAGAAAGTCTCTGTTGTTAGCAGATGTAATTTACTCTAAGTGATTCTATTAAAGATCCTGACAGGATCAGTGCAGATCCACTTAACCCGGGTTATCTGCTCGCCTTGTTCTCTAAAGGCCAACACAGCGAGACGGGATTGTTTGTGAGATTAACAGCAGATTTATAAATGAGTTTACTAAGAATGATTACACAATTAACCAGACTTTAATGTGACCACATGAGTGCTCTCTTTGGCAAATCTAAAGCTCCCTGAAGCATAAAGAGTCTCAAAAACAGTGGAGGAGATGGATGTTTTCAACGGTATCTCTGTGTGTAGGTAATTAAAAGAAGCAGCCAGGGACAGAAGATAAATAATCAGAACCAGATTTAAAAATTTAATATGGGCTCTTGAGAAATGTCGGCTCTCTCTAGGGAAACCAGAGATACTACTACCACTCTTAATAATTTGCTTTCCTACACCCAAAACTGCTTTCAAAGTGGATCTTTCTCCCTAAAAAAGCAGACATCTGACCCGTCGGGCTCCAGGTCTGAGTTTGTGGATCATCGGGGGATGAGTCTGCTCTTTAATAAACAGTGATCGCCGACCAGCTCCGGCCTCTCGTCTCTAAATGAAACCCAGCAGAGATCGCAGCGGGAGACCGGAGCAATGAGCCAAGAAACCTCTAACCGGCTGACCTGCAGGGTGAAGAATGTGGCTCCAACCAGGACAGCTGGAGACGGGAGGGGAAAGATTAACAAAATAAACAGAGTTCAAATATACTATCCTCTCTTAATATGAATTATGGGAATTACATTAAAGAAGAATGAAGGAATGGAGAAAGGAGCTGTTGCTGAGCCACAGACTATTATCAACAGCTTACTCTGACAAGATTGGAGTGACAGCAGTGGAAAAAAATCAGCTTAATGTTGTGCTAAATAGTGTAGGCCTGGTGAGTGGTGAAGCATTTCCATCAACACCAGATAACAGTTGTACAGCCAGGCTTTAAACATTCTTATCCAGAATGAGCTTAGCCTGAAGGCAGAGTTTTCATGTACCAGTTGATCTTTGTTCCAGCCCTCACCTATCACCACGAGCTTTGGAAAGTAAACAAAAGTGGATATTACTGATACGAGCTGCTGAAATGAGTTTCCTCAGGAGCGTGGATGGGCTCTGCTTTAGAGATAGGGGGAAGAACTCAGACATCCAAAGGGAGCTCAGAGCAGAGCTGCATCCAAAGAGTTAGATGAAGTGCTCTGGGCGTGTGATTCAGGTGCCTCCCTTTGGAGGTTTTTGCAACACGTTCAACTAGGAAGAAGCCCCAGGAGTAGACCCAGAGCTTGCTGGGTGATAATATATCCCGTCTGGTCTGGGAATGTCTTGTATTCCTGCAGGAGGAACTGGAAAAAGTTGCTGTGAAGAGGAATGTCTTGGACAGCTATCTAACCCGACCACCAGGGATGGGATTTTGGGGTAATGTCAGTACTGGAGTATCTGCAAGACCTTATGATGGAGCACTCGCTAATAAGAATTATATTAAAACAAATAAGTTGCACACAGACCTATCAGTGGTTCACTATGTTTTCTGTGGTGCGCTGCTCATCAGTGCTTAATCCTTGTTATGAATGAAACAGGACATGCTATAGGACATAATAGGACATGGTTTCTCCTGTCTAGATCTTTGTGTTGTACTTACTCTCAGATATATGCTGCTCTGGATAAAAGCATCTGCTAAATGACACTGTAACATTCTTTAATGCTATAGCCTGCTTCTGTGAATAATCATGGACTTAAAACAAGCGAGTCATCAGTTAAAACACAAGGTTAAACATGTTTAATTCATTGCTAATGAATGGCTGCAGCTTGTGTTGAATCCCCATACAGGCCAACAGAGATGTTCCTCAAAATAAGCACATTTGTTTTATGTTGCAGTTATTACACACCTTAAACTTTAGGAGGAGAGAGCACAGGTTTTACGTGATTACTGTGCTACATGTTTAGTACACTGCCATGAGTAGATGATGTTCATTTAGTTAAGTATCAGAGAAAAACATGCTGATGACTGGACTCAGACTAAGCTGTTGTCTGGCACACATCACTCTGTTACGCTGCTTTTATTTACCCATCATCATGACTTGTTTGAGCTTTCAGTGACATCAATGATGGTGTGATGATGTGTAGAAAATAATCAATTTCATGGCAGAAATTATACTGCTCACTGTCTTAATATTAGTAAATCTCCCACCACTTACTCCACCTCTCGAATTCTTGAAGCTAGGACTGGCTGCAGCTGATGGAACAATGGGTATAGACGATGGATGGATTAAAAGTCAATCACAAGGTTATAAAAGATGAAGTTAGCAACTTTTTAAAGGTGCTGTAATGACCCAAAATGTTATCAAGAGCACACCAGACCTCAACATAATTTCTAACAAAGCCTCCATTGGCATCCTTTGCATGTTATACAGCATTGAACTGAATAAGCCTTTAGCTACATTTGAAATTCTAAATGCATTTACCTCAGATAGTCCTTAGGGTCCAAAAACACTGTTTTCTAGGAATCTTCCAATAGATATTCTTTCTTGACTTTTCAGAGGGGAATAATATGACATCTGCAGTTATAATAGGACAAATCAGCCTGACAGGAGACAATATGAGTCTAAAGATGTGCTGTATGGAGAGACAGAGAACAAGTCTGCAGAGGGCAGCCGTGCTGAAGGCTTCATTGTGCCTGAAAAACACTACAGGAGACTTGGAGATGTTTCAGATAGCCGTCGTTCTTTCTGCTAACAGGACCAGTGTTCTCCCTCGAGACGGCCATAAACACAACTCAATGGTCTCCAAGCAACCAGGACGAACATGCAGGGAGAGGTTGGGTTGATCATTATACAAGGGTGTCTTTGGCGGTTATTAATAGCCTGGAATATCAGCCTATGTCCACATCTAGCATCCATACATGTGCGAAACTATGTCTCCTTATCTGGTTACTGGGTGTGGGTTGATGGAAGATGTTTGCGTTATTGTTTCACAATAATTCAGAAAGTTTGAGCGAACCAGGAGGGAAGATTAGCTCAGTCAGGGTCCTGGGTTTTTCTCAGAGAGGAGCTAAATAAAGGGCCGGGCTGCAGGCCAAAACATTAGAAGAATTACAACTCTATGTAAGAAAAAAAAAAAAGATATTTAAACATCCCTGCCAGAGTAAACCAGAACTCAGCAACCTTTCCTGAGCATAAGAACAGACCTGGAGTCGGTGTGTGGCACTGTGCGGAAAAATTAAATTAACAACAAAGTGATGTATTTAGGCTGCGGGTGAAACATCTCGCCTCGTGTCATTGTTGGGCAAATGCTGGATTTCCTCTAGCAGCCACTTTTACAAAAAACATACCTCTGTTGTTTTGCAAAACACCTCAGACATTTCCCAGCTGGGTTTCGTTAACTTTTCTACCAGGTGAAGCATCTCTGATGCAGTGGTGTTGAGGAGGAAACTGGATCTGAATGATGAGAAATAAACTAAGTGCTTCCCTTATGGAGCCTCATTCACCAGCTCTCTCCCTGCAGCATAACCCTGTATGGTCATGGGACTGCTCCTACAATGGCTGCACTCTATCAGTATCTGTATGTGTGTCTGAGTGTGTGCATGTAAGGGTCAACAGCTCATGAAAGGAATATGTAGCAGTGGCACCATAAAAGGGATTCAGAGAGGAGGAGGCTGAGCAGCATTCCTTCATATTGGGGCTTACTGTTTAAACACCACGGTACATTTATGTGCTGCAGGAAAATGCAGCGTGTAATTAGGCTTTGCGACTCATTAAACACTAGGCCTATGCATCTGGGAAAGAGTGCTTCTTTTTTTGTTATAAGCAATGCTTTTAGAAGTATTGCTCTAATTAATACAAGAAAAAAATATATACTGCACAGTTTTCCAAAATTATTTTTGACTTTAGAGGTTTATTGGCATTATCTGATGATGGTTTCTTCATCTGCACTTTATTTTTGAGAATTTTTTACACCAAGAAAGTAGAACAAGCTCCTACATATCTCAACATAATACACAATAGTTCAAGAGTAATAAATGCAAAATACCAGTGAAACTAAATGCAGGTTGATAACATTTTCTCTTCCACTTATTAAGCTTCTGCAAGAGAGAGCTGAGGCCTGAAGTATTTTGTTTTCTAGTTGTTCGTCCATTGTGATTGGAAGAATGTTCTTATTTACCCACGCTGATGAAACCGGCAGGGTTATGTAAAGGGTTCCGTATCTTTGTTTGTTCATTTTTTTTTTTGTTTGTGTGTGTACAAGATAACTTGAGAATGGAAAGTCAGATCTTCACCAAACTTTCAGAGAATATTGGGATACTGACAGGGAAGAATCGATTAGATTTTGGTGATGATCCGCGCACCCGTTCGGTTTTTCTCGGACTTCGAAATTTTGACCACCATAGTAATCAATGGGAGCGTAAGTTCCTCGAAGGTGCTGCTTAGGCGTGGGTCTGCCGCCTCAGATGGTCATTCTAGTTTGTTATTGTTTAAATGAAGAAATGTGGTCCAGTTCTGATAAAACTGTTGCTGTACTAAAGCTACATCCAAGCTCATTGCTAAACCGAAAGCCATTGCTACAGTAAAATAACTGCAATGCATGCTGTTATTAGATTAAGGATTTGTTTTACATTAAGTGCCTTCTAAAGCAAAGTTATAAAAAATGCATTTTTGGAAGATTTGGTCATATCCCTTAAATAAACTGAAATATGCACTGTTTTATCAGTAACTACAAAATCTCATAATTGTACATAGAAATAAGAAAACAGTAGGTTTTGCGCCCTTGTTGATTGAGACCTTAAATAAAAGTCATATTCATCCACAAACTGACTTTAATCATTCTTCTTTTTTTTTTATAAAACTTAGAATTTGCAAAACAAAAAAAGTGTTATTTTTGGGTGAAACCTCAGCTAGTGCAGAGTTACTCATTTTTTGAGCACATGCAGGTCAACTTGATTGATTTCAACAGGTTTTGAAAAGTTAATACTCTATGTGACTGATGGGTCTGGTTGCTAAGTGCTTTTTTTATGCTACATAAACCTTGACTTTTCCTCTGACCACCTGAGTGCACTGCAGACCTGCCCAGGCATGCTGCTGGTCGTCACAGAAACCCTAACATGCTATCTGCTACAACACTTCATACACACACACAAACTCACACGCAAGGGCAGAATCAATGAGAGCTGTCGGCTCAGATCGATGTTCGTTCAGGAAGAGCAGAGGCAGGCAACATGGCCGGAGGATAAATTCACAGGGTGGTATTTTAAAATGTGCACAGTCACAGTCATGTTACTGCTGTGCAGAGGTGAGTCAGAGGAAAGTCAGAGGCAGGTGACACCGTGTTCCTCTATGGCCAAACCATGGATTTAAACTGCATTTTTACACAAATACATGTATGCATATTTCAGTGATCTAAAGTTCACATTTCTGCCCTTACTAGACAGCTGTATGTTCATATTCCACTAAAGAAAGGTGCTGAATTCCATTGGTGATAGGGCCTGCAGAATGTAACGGCAATACTGGTTAACTTCTAGGTGATTTTTAATGTCTTAAATGTAATTAAATTGTGTCAGAATCTGAAAATCTCAAACTAATTTTGATATCTATCATGCTAAAGATGAAGCAATAATGTAACCAAGGAGCGCTAGCATGAACTGTGCTTTTCCTAGTCAAAACACTCCGGAAAAGAAGACCTTCAGAGAAATCCTAACTCTAATACAAACATGTTGTGCCTCACCATGTCTCTTCATAGCAGCCTTGGCATGCCTCACAGCCTCCCATGGGCTTGGGATGTCCAGGAACACGGCATCTGCCACTCCAGTCACCCCGAACCCCTCCTTGCAGACATCCTGGTTCCTAACAGTGACTAGATGATCCACCCGGTGCTCCTTAAACTCCTCCACTGCCTTCTCTGCTCGTTGCTGGTGGAACTCAACGGTGTGCAGGTGACCTGTGGGAGCGATGGTGCGCAGGATGGCGTGGGAGAGGGAGCCGCTACCCGTCCCTAAAACAGAGGCACCACAGGAAGAATGAGAACAGATGCTGGGAAGAGTCAAATTCTTGCAGATGAACAACACAAAAAAGTCCTAGTTAGCCTTTAACCTATGGAGGGATCTAAGTAAAAGTTTTGGTGCATGTTTGATCATGTGTAACAGGTTTCTAACTAACAGTAGTATTGGCCTGAACAATACTAGAAAAACATGTCATGCCATAACTTTGCTCAATGAAATACATGATGCCAAATAAACTGTCGTTTTTAAATTGCATTTTATTCATGCTTTTACAGAAGAGTATTGGGGCCACTGAAATAAAAAATTTGAGACGTAAATTTTTTTTTCACTTGTGAGAAAAAAGTCGGAATTCTGGGATTAAAGTCAGGATTCTGACTTTTTTCTTCAAGTGAAAAAAAAAGTCTCAAATTTTTTTCCACAATTCTGACTTTAATCTCAGAATTCTGACTTTAATCTCAGGATTCTGACTTTTTTCTCACAAGTGAAAAAAAAAATTCGTCTCAAAAATGTTTTTTCAGTGGCCCTAATACTCTTCCATATGCTTTTGTATTTCATCTTGTTTTAATTTTAACTTTTTAAATCTTGTGTTGTTAAGCACTTTGGGGTGCATTTTGTAGGAAAAGTGGTATATAAATAAAACTTAATGTCATTATTACTAACATGGCTGCGATAGATAAACTTAAATTAATGTACCACTGTTAGCTGTAGCAATATCCATTAGCTCTAGGTTCCTCTATAATTCAAAACAAATCCAAATTGTGCAACTTTTTTCACCACCAAATAGTAAGAAATTATCTTGACAGACGGAAAATTGTACAAAAGCACATCTGTAATATATAGGCCTTCAGTCAGTGGAAAATTGACTCTTATTCAGTGTGATTTATTTGGACTTTTTAAAAATGTGTTATTACAAATTATTACAAGTTTGCATTAACTGCCTTTCTAAATATAAAATCTATGAAGCAGAGAGACAAAATTATTGAGCAAGAATAGACTCGAAGGCTGCCAAAATCTGAAAAATAGCATGTTTTAAAGGGTCCAAGTATGCAGTTTAAAGCAGTATTTATGCAAAGTGCATCATCGAGGAGCAGTAAAAAGCCTCTTACTCTACTGCTGTCTCCTGTAGCTGTGGACTTGAAGGCGGTGATTTGATTTAGCTCGAATAATAAATCAAGCTGATTGACAGAAATGAAGACCTTAAGTGGCTGCAAGACTTTGGGAGATGATACTACCCACTGAATAGAGGTAAAACATGATACATGAAGACATACTGAATAAGAGTTTCATGTATGATTGAGGGAGCCTTTACCCTTCTTAGCATCAGGTTGCATGTAAACTGATGTACTGGATTTAGATTTAGAAACAGAAAAAAATGGTCCTTGTCTTTTAGTATTGTAAATCAAGTTTAAACCTTGGATATAATACTAAGAAAAATCTATCTGTTTTGGTATTCCAGCAACAAAAAATTAAGCTTTACACACCCAACTGGGTACTTTCTTATTTTCAGTAACCACATATAAAAAGTAAAACCATCCTGGCTGAAAACCACAAAAACTAGTGCAACTCAATACATTAGAATATCATGGAAAGGGAATTTTTTCTGGTATTTAAATACAAGAAATCAAACCTCCATAAATTCTAGATACATCATGCACATAGTGACGTATTTCAGACCCTTTTTCCATGTTTTATCTTGATGATTACAGCTTACAGCTCATAAAAATACAAAAATCCACCATCTCAAAGCATAGAATGTTGCAGAAAAGTCCAATTTGTCCAAGTCCAAGTCCAAGTCTTTATTCTCCTAACTTGAGTTCAGTACACACGACTACAATCATGGGGAAGACTGCTGACTGACAGTATTCCAAAAGACAATCGTAGTCATCCTCCACGAGGAGTGTAAGCCACAGAAGGTCACTGCTGAAAGGGCAGGCTGTTCTCGAAGTGCTATATCAAAGCTTACTCATCAAAGTACATTGGTAAAGGTTTTGGTAAAGGCTTTGCTGATGTTTCTGTGATGTTTGGACATCCCTCTCTCTCTCTCTTTAAGGTATGTTTTTAAAAATATGACTTAAGATCTGACGCTTATTTTAAGTTTTGGTACTTTTTGATGCTATCAAAAAATAAATAAAGATTATGTCGTTCTAAGAAGTGACATCAAAAGGTATTGAAGATTTAAAAATTTGACAACCCTGTGAGTATCACTACACTAAATTTCTCTCACCTAAATCCCGCACAAAAGCTGCTTCATCTCATAAAACCACACATTTACATCCTGTCTTCTCTTCTAAATGACATTAAAAGCTTTCCTGTCAGCTGCTTTAGTCTCATCAGCAGAGATCAGAGCTGTTTCTACAACACATTTTCACACTGCCTCTCTCTCCTCTGTGACTGCTAAGTGGATGCTACACATCTGAGTGGGCCCTCTTTACCCTGCAGTGGTTTTCTTTAACGCCCGCTGATGTGCAGTTTGAGAGAGAGTGATGCAAGTGAGTGTGAGTTTACAAGAAGTATAAATAAAACCGGTCATGTGACTCGCAGTGAAGGCGGAGAGGATTGAACATTGAGAATGCAGCCAAAGGCCCGCCGTTCCCATCCTCCGCCCCCCCTTCTTCTTCTTCTCCTGATATTACGTCATTGCCGCCTTTGTTTGAGTGGCGACAAAGAGGGCAATGTTTACCCCACAGCAGCACTTTGACTTGCTAAAAGCTCACACTGCTGAATTAAATCGCCTCTAGCTGGAAATCAATGGGAGGAGGGAAACAGTTTCTGGATTTGTAAGAATTTAATAAACCGTACCAATGCTGAAATGCACATTTAAAAAAGCATTAAGGCTCCAATACAAACTCCAGCAACAGAGATACAAAGACAAACCCAAATACCCTCATTAAAGATTCTAACTTTTATTACTATGGCCAAAGAACTAATTGTGCCGATTTCCCGCCCTATCACTGACATTGTCAGTAACTGTGCATCAACATAGGGATCATTTGGTGTCTTTTAGTGTAATGCAACTGAATGCAAAGTGATAAACAAAGCAATTGTTTTGTTGATAATGTAGTCAAGAATTGATGAGTTAGAAAGCATCATTGTCTCCATAAAGAAGTTTAGTTTGTAATGGAAATAATGTTTGTGACCAGAGGACATTTTCATAATTGTGACTTTTTAAAGGCAAGGTGAAACAAAACCCAAGGACAACAAAGGGACTCTATTGGTTCAGTATCAATGAAATTAAAGATGCCAAACAATCACAACATAGGGACTTTCTGTCAACACTGCTCCCTTTGAGCCGTGTATGAGTCCCTTTCTTCTTTTGGGATTGCGGGATTAGGGATTAGGGACAGGACCTGATGCAATGTCAGTGCACTTTCACCAACAAAATGTAATGTGATTTACTAAAATGCAAGCTGGAAGGTGTACGGCATAAAAAAAAAAAATCCTGGTTTTAGCCTCTTTAGCTTCCATATGGAAAAAAACTGATGGTTCAGGTGTTAAAAGTTAAGCAGTGAAAAAGTTGACTGATGAAAACCAGAGCGAGGGGGCCGATATAGAGTCCAAACAAAGCTGTATTTTAGACCAGTGGTTCTCAACCTTGGGGGGTCACAAGACACTGAGAGGGGTTCACCAGATACCTTATAAAAAACTAAGAATATTTTTTGAATTAAACTGTTGCAATTTTACACCAATTTTTAGCCTTTTTTCCTCACTTTTAACACTAATTTTGCCAGTTTTAGCATATTTTTGCAACTTAAAACTTATTTGTGTAAATTTTAAACCCTTTCCACTACTTTTTTCTGCCTTTTATTGTCAATTCTAAACCAATTCTTGCCACTTCTGCCTATTGTTTCCTCTGTTGACCCATTATTGCCACTATTAACCACTTTTTACACCCCTTTTTGCCCATTTTCACCACAGTTAACCCATTTTTGCCAGTATATATCAGTTTTGCTCCCATTAAGCCTAATTTCCACCAATTTTTTGTACTTCAAAGCCATTTCAGCCACTTTTAATCCACTTTTACCACTTTATGTGCCTGTTTTTGCCACTTGAATTCATCTTTGGCTACTTTTTGCCACTTTTATCTCATTTTGCCACTTTTAACCCATTTATGTCCTTTGAAAATCCAATCTCACCACCTTTTCCACCATTTTTTTGCCATTATTAACCAATTTGAACAATTTTTAACCCATTTTAAATGTTTCAACAAAAGCTATTTTCCTTTTAAGAAGGCTATTATCTACACAGATGAATAAATAAAGATATTCGTTGCTTTGATAAGAGTGGTTATTATTCAGATCAAATATAAAATATGGTTTTCATAGCTTAACTTCACAATGGACCATGATTTTGCTGACAACAAACTTTTTCCTTTCTTATTGTCTGCACATGAGAACCACTGATTCAGACGATGAGAAGACCAATGGCTGTAAACTAGATTATAATGGAACAGGGGACCCGCTGGTCAAGGTTTAGAAAATAAGCAATTAAAAAATGAGCATGTTAATGGTTCTAAAAATGAACAAACTTTATAACAAACTGATTTTTTACAGTTAAATCCAGGGGTGAAAGTTTCCAGATTGTTTTTTATGTACCTATCTACTACCAAGGGTGAGAAATACGGATTTGAGTGGGTTTTTAAATTTGCAGTTTCTAAGAATCCCCTCAGGTTTTGGAGGTTGTTTTAGAACAACACTTAGGATTAAGAGGGAGTTTTTCAAGGCAGATTTAAATGGGTTAAGAGAAATCACGACCCAAATTTCTGAACATTTCAACAACTCAAAGTTTGGACTTGAGATGGACAAAAACATATGATGGAACAGTTTGAAAAGAGTCAAATTACATAAGCCTTAAACTAAGTTTTCCTGTGATAGCGAGGAAATTTAAGGAATATCAACTTAAAGAATCAGCTCATTATCCCTAAAATACAAGGTAAAATACAAAGAATTTTTGCTTATGGCTGCTTGTACCTTTCATTTGGACTGTTGGGGGGATTGAAATGGTGCGGCACCGAAATGCAGCACTGAAATCTTTGTTTTGATCCTGTTCAGTAGGTACAAAACCTACAGAACAGGCAAGGAGAAAATAACATATGACCAAAAGTTAGAGCACAGCCTGAGAAAAGGGGAGGTTCAGCATAGTTAGTTGTAGTCATTTGCAAATTATGATTCCAGTGTATTATGTATGCATAATATGGTAACATGATCATTTTAAATGGCTACATATTCCTATCTGACTACACCAAACTCTAAAACCTTCCATTTGTCAGACTGTTTTAAATCTTCTGAACCAATTCTAATCTAAGGAGTTCACGTCTGAGAGTTATATGGCTGTGATTTGTGAGCCTGGACCTCAAACACTCCCCAAATTAATCTGCATAAACAGATGATCAATCAGCAAAGAACCGACTCTGGACCTCAGGCTTCATGCCAGTCTGCTGATGGGTTCAATGTCCAATCTCTTCACTGTGAAGTACGAGGGGGATCCAAATCCACTAGAAATACTCTCAAAATCAGCAGTGTCATGTCAGAGACTTGTAAATACAGAATGAAATGTGGCTGTAGAGCACTACTCTTTAACCCCTGCTTTAAAATTGGATATGGTCTCATGTGCCTTTAACTGGATAAGAATGAGAGATGAAGACCTAACAACCTTTCCTGTAAACAAGGCCAGCTGTAAAGTGTTTTGGAGCCCAGTTGAGTTCCAGTTAGTAAAAGATGAACATACGACTGTGCACTGGTTTCTGCTTTGATACAAGACAGAGGAACACTGAAGTCACAAATCTGATAAATAGAGGAAGGAGTACATGATAACAAAAGCTGCCTCGAACAATCACTCTAGCTCTGTGGGATCTTTGCTAAACTTCCAGAAGAATCATGACAGGGAGAATGCTGACGTTCAAGCACAAACACACATGTTTACACAAAAAAAAAAAAACTGCTTCAAGCAGTGAAGTATGATTCGCTCAGACTACAACACAGCAGGAAATCTCTGATGAACTCTTTCCAAAGTTGAAAATGTACATTTTTTTCTTTACACCAAGTCCAGGCAGCTCATGAGTCATGTGTGAATCAGTGTTGGAATTTGAGTTCCTGACCCTTATTTGTAAATATCAGCATGATTACATTAGGCTGCTTGGGCTGATGGGAATGTGATTATTTTGCAGGTTTTTGGACTAAATGTCAAATGATGATGATGCAAATGAAAACTGAATCTCATCTCATATTATAGTGCCCATCCATCCAAAGGACATTTAGCTAATCCACTTGGCAAGTAAACCAGCCAGTGGTGCGTCATTCAATAAAATCAGACATTCATAGATCTGGGGCCACAAATTTACAAGAATCTGTCCAAAAACATTCAGTAGACATCTTTTACTTTCACTTTAAAGAGTACTCCTGAGAAAACTCAGTTCACTGACCTCTTGCCTGGTTTTGCTTCTCATCCAGTCAAACCACCATGTTGTGTTTGATAGTAAATGCAGAACAGAAACACAGTTGACCTGCGTTTTCAGGTCAGTGGTCCCATCCCCCACCACGTTTTCATCCTCTTGCATCATAACTCCCTCTCGTACAGAAGCCGCCCACTGACATTACGTCCTCTTCTATGAGCAGATTAGAAATGATTCACTGGTTGACCATTTGCATCAAAGCAAAAAATTCTCGTTAAAGGGTGATTTGTCAGAATTTGTGTATTCATCTGCTCTTTCATACATTTACAATCAGTCATAGTGGAAAAACAGACAGAGGTTTTAGCTAACACATATCTATGAGTCACACAGAGTTCCATTTCCTCTCATTAAAACCCTGAAAAACATGAGGGAATACCACTTCTTTATTTCATAAACAGCTGTAGATAGCATACTGCAATACTGTACTAATTTTGTGCATGTTTTAAGCCATGTAAGCTCATGGCTCTTGGAACTGCAAGGGAGTTTGGTCCATCCACCAACAAGTCTGGACTGAAGAATCTCCACTATTTCAGATGGACTGACTTGAACCTGTGCACAGGCATCATGGACTATCATGGCTCCTCAATGATGAATCTGACTGTCTAGTGAGTCTTTGGCTAATTTTGAAAAAACATAACATTTCTACTGACAGTGTTACATCTTAGAAATATTAAGACAAAGGAAAATAGCCAGTATATTATAACTTTAACTTTAGTCAGGTGGCTGGGGTGGAAGCTTAGCGGCAAAAAAGGTTATGGTAGTGGCTTCTACCATTGAACACTGTAGCGGTGCAGCACCTGGCATTTTATTCTCCATCTCTTCAAAACGATCCAAGTTTACATCACCTGACAACCCCAGAAAAATTAAGAAATCCAATTAAAATTTTTTTTTGTTTGTCTGGACCCTTATAAAGCATCTGGCACACGATTTAAATAGCTAAAATCAGGTAAGTCACAGCCCCAACTTCACTTGGGTGATGTTTATGTACCAGTATATCTACAGAAGTTGAGAACCCTTCTGCTTACATAACTGCCAGGATGAAACTCTACAGACTTGTGGAGTGTTGTAGGTATTTTTGATATGGCTGGATCAATAATGCTGCTGTTTAGGAAGTGAAGGACAAGAAATTCTCCACCATGAAAAGTGCTGCTAAGTGCTAACATTGGCTAGTAACGTAGACTGATAATAGTATAAGGATCCCTGTTAGCGGTCACTTTCAGTAAGAACTGACTGTTAGAAAGACAACCATATTTTGATCTTGTTAAAACACTACTTAATGGCAGGACTGGAAGAAGTTTGTTTGGCTTTGTTCTGTTGGGGTATAATTTTACTTTTCTCCTGATCTGTTGGTACGTCACGCTGAAAAACAACTTGATCTAAAAAATAATAATAAAGTGGTTATTAAACTAGTTAAAACATGTTGGTGTCAACTGACACCATCAATATCTCCACAGCAGACACAGAAAGGAAGGCTGATTTACCCGACAAGGTGCAGCTCCATGAGTGTTTGACATCACGTGAAAGTTATGAACTGGAATACCTGAGATAAACTAAGCTTTAATGTACATTTTTGAATGCTATTCTAATATCATGATGGAAGCATTACCAAACACATTTAAATGTAAGCAAATGATCTTGTACAGAGTCAAACCATCCAATATGAAAATAAAATCTCTGTTAGAAATGCATCGATCATGAAAATTGGGGCAGATACCGATACCTTTATTTAACACAGCATCTTCGCTGACGCCAATGCTTATTTTCATTGCTTCTCTTGGTGTTAGACTCATAGTATGCAAACAAATATCTCATTAAAAATGTCTCATTTGTTTCAGCAACTAGATATACCAGATGATTGAATAACATTGTCATTGATATCTGTTAATGCAGCATTATTTTGGATGGTGGCTGATGTCTGTGAAAAGGCTGATACTGTAACACTACTGTAATATTGATGTTTAACCAAAACATCTGTGAATCCCTTGTCTTCAGATACAAAATGTTGATTCCAAACAATACTCTGTTCTTGGGAATCAAGGTAGTCTATCATAATTAATGCTTTACTTAAGCAACTATATTTCCTTTATTAGTTTAATTCATAAAATAGGACAGAGCGCATGAATTAAATGATATGCAATACCATCAATTTCAGTATGTGACAATTAGCACAGTAGCTAGATTTTAGGAGTGTGAGAAATGCTAGCTGAGATTTACAGGATGCGTAGAGGCAGACCAGAAGCTCCAGTTATGTAGCCCCACAGAACTGGAGATTGCCGATGCAGTTGTCCCTGACAATCTCAGATAGTTTGTGAGGCAGCTGGGAACAAAATGACCACAGCTTATCCTCCATTAACTGTTTGAATCAGCCTCATCTTCCTCTCGTGAGCCCAAATCTCATCTCATGAGTTAAATTTCATTTTCAGTCCTAAGTCACATATTTGTTTACGAAAATATTTTAAAATATCTTTTCTTCCACCTCATAGACAGCAGTAAGCTGACTTATTCAGAGAAGTAGCTCCATTTCACTGGAAAGCGAAACAAGCCTAAAATACTACTCCGTCTTTGTTAGCGGGGAAGAAACGTCTCTGTACCAGCTGTGTGCCCCTGGCTGCTTGAACTTGTCATTTTTCTACAATGTTAATATCGTGACTCAAAAGCCCTTGAGCTAGCTACAGGGAGCATTAGCTGAGTGTACTGGCATTTTAATCTGCTTCATGCAGGTACAAAAAATAATTCTGGGACAATCTTCCTCCAAGGTGACTCCTCTACATGACTGAATGCTTGGCATGTAGCAAAAACAAAATTATCACCTGTTATCACTGGATGTTTACACAGCTTACTGACAAACTCATCTCCCCTTCACAGGACATCACATACTGCTTTAAGACTATCAGGCTGAACATTGTGAGCCACCACTGTGTCGTACAAATGCTGATTAGTACCTCATGGAAACATAATGGTATTCAAGGATTGTGTGTGGCTAATGAAATGCTGCATTCCAAAAGTAATCGAATAAACACGGCTTTTCATCTTGGAATAAAACCATTAATTCTCCTAATGCAACCGTGATAAGGCTTTCATGGTGTCTCTTTTCATATAAATTAGTTTAATTTAATGCATGCATGTAGATGCAAGGAGTGTTAAATGTGTATTAAAAGAAAGGCAGAGTAATGTGATCGCAATGCAGATAGTGCAGCTCCATCCATACGGTCTGAGCATGTGCTGACTAAACAGATTTCCACCAGACCTTGTTCATCACCCAAGAGACCCCTCCAATCCCTTCTTGCACACACACAAACATACAGCTTTCCCAAAGTACAATCAATGCAGTGACATGGGCAGGGCTGCCAGCTGTAAAACATGATGAAGCACTGCAGCACACACATTAACATCCCCTCCCATCCCCCTCACTGCCCTTGGATTGGAGGAAACTGCAGCTTTTAGCTGGCAAAAACCCATCGACACATTGTGAGGGACAGCATTTAAACAAGCTGAAACATAGGATGGAGGTTTAAGTATTTAGGTTCAACAAATGAGTAGTAAAGAGAATATTGTTTTATTCAAATTCCTCCAAGATATCTGTGGCTATTTTACAAAGATGTGATGATACATTGTATGCATAATACGATACGATCTTCTATTTATACATTTTTAAGTGTGCTGTTTATTGTTTAAGCCACTCTAAACGCCATTGCTGGTGAGCATGTTAGGCAGAAATTCTGTGGTGATAATTTTCAGTAGTTCACACGTGCCTCTTCACCTTTGGGTTTTCGTTTTTAACCAGTCAAGGAAGTGAGCCTGAATGCACTGCATTGCTCTAAAAATGAAAGCTACATTTACTTTTTTGTGACTACATACTAGCACCATTGTAATGATAGGTTTTTGTGAAAGAATAACCAAATTAATGCATATCTTGAATCAGGTAGTACATTATTTTAACAGTGTGTTAGTGTTTTGTTTGAATGTGCTTTGTCCCTTTCAAGTAAAGTAAAACTGGTGCACAGTCTAGATGAAAGATGCCTTACAGTACATAAAAAATACAGCACTTCAGCTCTCTTGTCCTGCCGATGTCCCTCTTTATAAAGCTTGGGGGTTACTGGGTACACATATTAATGTGCTGTACAGTCAGTCTCATCTTGTTGACCTTTATAACCATCAACATGCAAATTGTCCCTGACAGCACAGTTAAAAGAGCCAAACCAGAAAAAAGCCCTCATGAAATGAGAAAACAGAGACTGTAGATTTTCAAAACTCAGCCTTAAACCTTAAAAGGAACCCTGCATGATCAGACAAGTTCATCTTGTTGGATTGATATTTGTATCTCTAATATGTATATTGAACTAAATAAGACTCACCAGATATCCTAGATATCTGCATTTTGAGTAAATTTGAGCTCATAAACTCACCAGGAGGCTGCCATGTTTTGGTCTGCGCTGGGAGTGTGATGTCAGTGCCGTATGCAATAACCGTTTCTCAGACGGTTTTGCTGCCATCACAGCTTTCATACCAGACATGAGTTTGCGGCGTGTTGGTGTTGTCTCCCTGCTGTCAAAGCTTTGTCATTCCTCCCAAGTTTTACCTCAACAAAACTCCCTACAAGTGACTGGATTCATGGAAGCGTGCCAGGAGCTTTTCAATATAAAAGCATTATGTACATACCTAAGGGGTTTCTCCAAAGAAATGCCAAAGTGGGCCTTTACTTTGAAAAGCGGAACCGGAAGTATTTTTGTACTGCGTTTATCTTTACCTGCAAGATTTTGAATCACGTGGAAACAGAAAGCTTCATAAATTGCAGAAGTTTGGGGAAATACTTTATGAAACAGATGCATTTTAGCTTGTGGCCTTCATCTGGTCCATCAAGAAACAGATTCCAAACATATTCTACAGATGTGGATGTACATATTTGCTACAACAAGGTAAATATTGCTCTGTATTTATCATTTTCCTGTCTAGTTTGGCCGATAACCGCTTGTGGGGCAAGGAAAAAGTAGAAGAGATTTCAAATATTTAATTTCTCCATGCGTAAGACATACAGCATCTCTGAGATGCAGCCCTAGCACTGGCTGCCAGTCTGAAACAGTGGTTACTGCACAGGAACAGTGGGGAGCGCTGTTGCACGGTGACATCACAGTGCCAGCGCGGACTAAAACATGACAGCCTCCTGGTGAGTTTATAAACTCAAATTACTCAAAATGCAGATATTTAGTAATTTTTTTTAGCTAAATATATATATGAGAGATAGAAATATCTATCCAACAAAATGAACTTGTCTGATCATGCAGGGTTCCTTCTAAGATTAAACCACTCCTGTAAAAAGAAGTGGTCCAATGAACCGGTGGAACTTTGGCATCAGCCAACGGCCACCCTGTGAACCCTCACTGGCAAAAAATGTGGCATGTGCCTATGACACTTGCCAATGTCAAACATGGTAAACAGACAAATCTGAAGTGTATGCTGACGTAAAAGAAAATGCAAAATAAAACAAAAGCAATGATAGACAGTGTTCTGACAAGCATGCAACCTCCAACTGGCTGTCCAGGTCAAATAGAGTCTTGATTAAATAAGGATGCATAAATATTCCATAGTGACCTCTATTATATTTGTCATCATACTATATGGTTCTACAGTTGTTGCAGACCATGTTGCATCTTTTTCTGTATAATTTCAACCACTGGAACACAGATCAAACATGGTTTCAGGGTAAAAAGAAATTGTTGGCAACACAGCTATTTCAAGTTCTGTGTCTTGTTAGAAATCTCAGATCCAATATTTGTTCTCAATTAACCTCATTAATTCATACAGTTGTGCCTCCAAACCTTTCTAATCAACCCTTTAAACTTAACTATGTATTATTTTCCCCTTTGACTTGAGCTTAGTTTTTATGGTACAAAAACTTTGTCTTGCTCTACCCCTTACCTGACTCGCAGACGATGGATCCTGGTTTCAGCTCCAGCATCATAGTGACCATGGAGATATCAGTAGTGTAGAGGATCTGTGTGCGGTGCGGCAGGGTGATGGTCCATAGCTCGGGCGTTGGGTGAAGTACATAGACCCACCCACCTTTGCTGCATGTGACTTTTGACCCATAACGCTGACCAATGAGGTCTGAGGAGTGCCGAATGACCCCGTAACGGGTCTGTGTTTGGGCGCCTTGCTGCACCTTGACTGGCATCATGGAGTCATGGCTCTGGTAGATAATGGCAACATCTCCTGCCTGAATGCAGTCCGAGTACTCCACAAAACTCATGGTGAGCACTGGATCTGAAATAGGAATGAAGGAGATAAACTGAAAAACTATAAATACACACATACTAAGCTTAAAATAGAATAATATTATCTTCACAGGATGCTGAAGGCTAAAGCTCTTGGAAGTTTTCTTAAGTTCTCTAAACATCATGCCACAAACATGTTTAAAAATGTAATGAAGTACAATACATTCACCAGTACATATTTTAGTAAAATGCAAAAAAATGCAGTCAAAATAGTGCACGTACACAAAAAGCTACTTGATGAAAGTCACTTCATTACTGTAATCAGTTACTTTTCATCACGGAGAAATATGGGTTTTGGCCAGAATTCAATCAAACATGTAAGGAGGCTTCTCCTCTGAAGTCAAAGCCTGATGCCTACATTACCCAAAATACAACTGGATCATCTGAAATTCAGTTCAAGGAGTAGTCATTGCCTTTGTCACATCATATTAAATCTATTGTTGGAAAAATGGGACTGGTAAATACTTTTCACATCAACTTAAAAGTCGCAATTACAACTAAAAAAGTAGGTTATGAATCCCCTGTAACCTGCAACAAGTCACAGGTGCAAAATCATTGACATTTCCCTTCAACTAGAAAGGGGACAGCATTTTGAACAAGAGGACTGCAGATACAACGTGGTATTTATAAGAACACAACTACGTGAAGTTTGTATTAATGTCTTTATATATTTGGCTCCTCTTAGCACGATTTTTTTTAAAAATGAGTTGTTTGAATATACAGTTTCTACTTTGTTAGATGCTGGCAGCGTGGTTGCTATGGTAACCTGGAATAACTGAATAACATTTATTTTTTTTTAAACCAACGTCTTTCAACGAGAAACAACGGCCATTTCATTTAACAGCGAAGCTTAAAAGAGCGAAGACGGGCTTTTCGTTTCAACTTTTCAGCTTCACTACAAAGAAAAAACAGAAACATGTCAGACAACATTGAGAAAATGTAAGTGTGATTCTGAATATTTACTTTATTTAACCAAATATCTGAAATGTATTGGGGGAAAATATGGCAATGTGTCCAAGTCCGTTTTAAGTGTCCGATAGGCTACTGAATGCAGTTTAGGTGATGGGTTGGCGTCAAAGTATGCTAACGAGCAAGGTAACAGTTGTGATATCGTATTAAATTTAACCTTGGTTAACGTTTATGTAAATGTGGTTACATTAGGAGTTACTTTTACATTAACACACTAAAACGACTATTTTTAACGTACACTAGCTAACTTAACGGTATAGATTTTTTTAGCTAATTTTTCCAACGTTTGCCTTAACGGTTATCAAACTGTTACAAAAGCTAGTTAACGTTAACACAAGTGATAGACTTACATACAAGCAAGGTAACAGTTATGATATCGTATTAAATTTAACCTGAGTTACTGTTTATGTAAATGTGGTTGCATTGGGAGTTACATTTACCTAAACACACTAAAACGACTATTTTGGACGTAAACTAGCTAACTTAACGGTATAGACTATTTGGTTAATTTTTCCAACGTTTGTTCTAACGGTTATCAAACTGTTGAGAAAGCTAGTTAACGTTAACACAGGTGATAGACTTACATACAAGCAAGGTAACAGCTGTGATTTCGTCTTAAGTTTTAACATGAGTTACGGTTTAAGTAAACGTGGTTGCATTGGGAGTTACATTTACCTCAACGAACTGAAACGACTATTTTTCACGTAAACTGGCTAACTTAACTATGTTGACTTTATAGCCAATTTTCCCAACGTTTGCTCTAACGGTTATCAAACTGTTAAGAAAGCTAGTTAACGTTAACTCAGGTGATAGACTTACAGTTTGATTAAAGCAAAGTCACAGTGCAAAAGTCTTTATCTTCTTCGGAAAATAACCACTGATTCACTTTCAACTTGCTAACCAGCTAGCATGCTACCGGTAGCTATCATAACCGTTACAATTAAGCATTGATGGAACGTTGACGACGCTTAACTTACCCTTACTGGATGGCGTTCTTCAGTCGTACGGTGAAAATAAATGGCAACTGTTAATAAGCGTTAAATCTCGTTTTCAAAGCCGTTAAAGGTGGACGTGCACAGCACTGGCAGTCGTCCATTCCTTTCCACATACACGTGGTGTTGTTTTCGGAGGAAGCTTCGTGGATACAACCCCGGATGTAGAAGCGCTTCGCTGACAAGTAAAGTCCATTTGACAACGGAGTCGACTCAAAAAGGCATCCCAGGTGATTTGTAAATCTGCGAAATGTCTCCATAAACTCAGCTTCAGGTGTATCGTAAAAGACCGTGGAAATCGCTCAAAAATTGATACGCGCGTATTTCAACAAATACTGACGTAACGTCACCTTTTGAATGTGAATATAGCAGCAAGCAAAGATAAGATAAAGCTAACATCCCCATCTCACCCACAATTCTTCTGTAGAGTCCAGGAGACAGTCCACAACAGAATTTGCAGTCATTTTAAACAGTGAGACTGACTGAGAGCCTTTCTTATGTTAAAATGGTATACAACACAATAAAAACAGCCA
The DNA here is from genome assembly GCF_018320785.1 of Cheilinus undulatus. Lineage (NCBI taxonomy): Eukaryota > Metazoa > Chordata > Actinopteri > Labriformes > Labridae > Cheilinus > Cheilinus undulatus. The sequence continues at coordinate 9,086,942 of NC_054882.1, read as the reverse complement.
GTGACAAAATACTGTAGGTTACTTCATTTTTACTTAAATAAGAATTAGCGCTGTCAAGATTAATTACATTAATCATGATTAATCATGTTCCATAATTAGCACATTAAAAATCACGTTTTATTAACCCTGTCAGCACACTTTGTTTAAGCCAGTGGGCAAGTTAAACATCACCTTGTGGTAACAAACAATTACTTTATATCCCCTTATTTCCATTTCAATCCATATAAGTTCCTTTTTCCAAAGCTTAGTTCATGTCATAATCTTTGACCCACCTATAAAAGCGGGCCTCTATCCGAACAGGACGTCAATTTAAGACAGTAGAACACCCCAAAATGAAACAATGCAAAACAGTGAAATTTTAAAATGCAATTAAAGGATATAATTGTGAGTAACCACAGACACTCTGAGATCAATTGTGATTAAAATATTTAAATCTTTTAACAGTCCTTATAAAAAACATAACAGAAACATAACTCATGATTTTGCATTATAGCCTATATATCAAAGCTTCTAATAATAATCTAAGATTATTTATGGGTTTTTTTATTTTGTACCAATCTCTGGTCAAAAATGATCTTTTTCTTTCAAGATTGTGGCCTGAAATTCAACTAAAGTGGAGAAATAGAACAAGTGACAAGGGAATTTAACTGTGGTGCACCTTATCTTTGAAGAGTAGACTGAAATGATGTCTTTAAAGTAGGGATGCACAGATACCAATACCAGTACTGGTGCAGACACCAAGTCCAAGTACTTGTATTCATAAAACATTGCAGATACTGTACTCTGCCTCATTTTAAAGCCTGATTTCTCCGATGTTTAAACAAAATTGAAAATGTCAAAAATAGAGGAGAATGAAAACTATGCACCGATAAATTGTTGGGAAGAGGGATGAGAAACATCTGATGAAAATAAAACCTTTCAAACTAATTATTAGTTAGTAGTTATCAAGTTCTCCCATTCATACTCAGTTTTGGTGAGTACCCATATTGAAGTGGTATCGGAAAATGTGGTATCGGTGCATCCCTACTTTTATGATTCAGTACTTTAATATCAATAATGTCTGATATCACCAACAGAAATAATGAAAAACACAGTTGAACTTGCAGTTAGCTAAATTGTTGTTTTAAATATGACCATTGGCCATATTTTTATCTTTTTTTCTTTTTATTTATCTGTTGAGGCCAGAAGATAAGCTATAGCAACAAATGAGAATTTTTATAGCTGCTTAAAGCAGTTCTTCAGTCTAAATAATAAATATACTGCTTACTAAGTTTCAAATTTGCCACTGAAATACTTGATTTCTTTATGAAATCACTTGATCGCAACTCCTTCTCTCTAAACTGAACGCTAAATTAATTTTCAGTAATAATAGGTTATGTGAATTTTTATCATTAGGGATAGTTTCTTGTCTCATCTGATCGTATTTTGGTATTCAGTGCACAAAAACAGCTGAGTTTGTAGTAAAAATGTCTGTGTAGAGGGAGTCCCCACTCCACACAGCCTCCAAAGGAGCGCATCCAATTGAATGAATGGAATAGAAATACTGGCCAATGGGAGGAGAGATGGGACCCTATAAAGGACGATCTCAAATCATCTGACTGACTGGAGAGCTGCTGGGTCGCTGCTGCTGTGTTTGTGAGCTCCTCGGTCGGAAAAATAGGGATCTTTGTATCAACCCCTGGTAGTAGTAGTAATCCACAAGTCCGAAAACAACAGGTATGTCATTTATTTAAACTCCAAATAGCGTCGCACAGCTGGAGCGTGTTTGGTTTTAACGCTGAAGTGATAACAGAGCACTAGTGTTTGGCCTTATGAATTTGTTTTTAATGGTGAAGAGCAATGCTAACTGTTGGAGCATTTTGATAGAAACATTAAAAATGATAGGTTGCATTCAGTATATTTGATCCTGAATGTTTCTTCAGCTCATTTCTGCACCTGCTGTAGTGCGTTCAGGACACTCTGTTCACTGCAGGAGATTTCATTGTCTCGCTGCCACTGTGTCTAGTTGCTTCTGCTAAATTGTAACATCCATGATAGTCTCTGTGTGCGCCGTAGACGTGATGCTCTGATGAGAACACTTCAGAAATGTATTTTTGCCGCTGATTTTTCACCGTCTCTTCCCTCCATCCTCCGTCCCAGGGATCAACCATGCCTTTCGGTAACACGCACAACCAGATGAAGATGAAATACGCCTCGGAGCAGGAGTATCCGGACCTCAGCCAACACAACAATCATATGGCCAAGGTCCTGACTCCTGCTATGTACGAGCGGCTGAGGAGCAAACAGACACCCAGTGGATTTACTCTGGATGATGTCATTCAGACTGGGGTTGATAACCCAGGTAAAAACCCAAGCGGCTTTTCGGCGAAAACGCCATCTGTTCTGCCTGATAGACCGCGTTTAATGGCCGCAGCGGCGCTCAGAGCTGCATGTTCCTGCGAGGGAACACTAACAGCTTTCTGCACTGTGACCTTGCCAAAGGGATAAACTCTGACAAACCTTTATAGGCATATGCAAAGCTGCTGAATCAGTTAGGAATGGTTATCCTCATCTAAATGGGCCTCCACTATCTGAGTGATATTGCACCCTTTATAGCAAATGGTAAAGATTACTAGTGTTACATAATGTATGCAGAGCTGCAGCTGATAATCCACTGCGGCTTTCACTGTTTTCTATCAGTTACAGCTTTCAGTGGAGACTAACAAAGGGATGGGTGACATGGACCACAAACGTCTTTATTTTCTTTGCCCAGTAGTAATGCATGATGGCTATCTGAGCATTTTTCTGTTGGAAATTGACTCATTTTTGTCAGATGCCAGATTTGGAAACTTTGATGTAATTCTAGAGTGAAAATGAAACAATATTGAGCCTGGTTGTTACCTCAGCCACACTCATTATTGGGTAATTTGTAATCAAAACTTGCCAACAAACTCCAACATCAGTCTGACTTGTACAAAAATATTGGCAATGTTGTTTAAGATGCCAAAATTTTCGAAGGTCCTATTATTCTACTGATTGATCATATCAAAAGTGGGGAAAACTGAGCGGAAAGAGCCTAAATTGCACAAATGCACTGGCAGTTTTGGAAAAATGGGTGGATCTGAAGTGCAAGAGGAAAGCGATCTTAACTGAGCATCAAGCTTGGCCCTTGTTCCCAAATCAACAAACAATATGGATGTAAACGCCATTTTCTTCCCCTTTTGGTTGATAGATCTTTAAAGTTATTATATTGCCCAGCATCAAATTAACCCATCTATAAAGTTTGTGGTCCATGTTTTAAATGATCCAGAGGAGTGTCCACTAGCCTGGTCACTACAGTATGACCAGTGACCCTCCTGTTTCTGTCTAGCTCTGAGAGTATGGCCAAGCTGACCCTGAAGAGGATGTCAGCAGAGGACGAGTTCCCAGATCTCAGTCAGCACAACAACCATATGGCCAAGTTCTTAACCCTGGACATGTACAAGAAGCTGAGAGAGCGGGCTACACCCAGCGGCTTCACCATAGATGGTGTCATTCAGACAGGGGTTGATAATCCTGGTACAGTCACACAGTCCCATCTTAAGACTTAACACTGTGCACATTCAGTTTAGTGAGGATGTTTTGTCTGTTGGTCTCTTCAGTGTCTCCTCCTTGACCTGGTTTACTTTGTGTGCAGGCCACCCCTTCATCATGACCGTGGGCTGTGTTGCTGGAGACGAGGAGACGTACGAAGTCTTCAAAGAGCTGCTGGACCCCGTGATCGAGGACAGACATGGAGGATACAAACCCTCAGACAAGCACAAGACCGACCTCAACTCAGACAACCTGAAGGTACCAGAGCTCTGAAACTGCACAAAAGAACTCTTTAAGGAGTCATGTTGTTCCATTGTTCCATTTTTGCACCCAACAATACAGCTGTGCAGCCTTATTTATCAAATATGGGCCTTCTTTCTCTTCTAGGGTGGTGACGATCTCGACCCCAACTACGTTCTGAGCTCCCGTGTCCGAACAGGCCGCAGCATCCGTGGCTTCTGTCTGCCCCCTCACTGCAGCCGAGGAGAGAGGCGCGCTGTGGAGAAGCTCTCCATTGAAGGTAAAGAGGCCACTTGAACCTTGATTGATTGAAGCCCATTATGACTGCACAGGTGCTCTGTTTTCTGTAGCTATCTGAACAGAGCGTAGGCATACAGATGGAGATGAGCTGCTGGGTACTGTAAGAGATTCTCAGGGTTTAATTGCTGTGTCGTAGGAGGATGTGGCCCGAAACTGTGATGCTTTGTTGTTCGAGAGGCCGTCTGGTCTCATTTATGTGACAACTGGCGCCATCTAGTGATATAACAAGGAATAACATTTAGAAGGCACAGAGGATGTTTTTTTTTTTTTTTCTCCAAATTTCTCTGATGTTGAAGCCAGACTTGGTGATTAAAAATGTCTGCCTGTCATCTCTGAAAACCAGTTGCTTCAAAGATCTAAAACTGAATGTTTTTTTCCTCTCTAGCTCTGGCCTCCCTGAGCGGAGACCTGAAGGGGAAATACTATGCCTTGAAGAACATGACAGAAGCAGAGCAGCAGCAGCTCATCGACGACCACTTCCTGTTCGACAAACCAGTGTCTCCTCTGCTGTTGGCCTCAGGGATGGCCCGCGACTGGCCCGACGCCAGGGGCATCTGGTGAGAAGTTGATCTTCACTGCTGTTTTAAGGCAGTGTTTGTTTTGTCAGCCAAAACTATGACTAAAAATGTTAGTCTGATTTCAATTTTGGGGGGTGTTAACACGATTTATTCTACCCTAGATGCTTTCAAACCTTGCTATGTAGGTGGAAAGAAAACAATGAAAACAATAACATTAATGCTTCAGGAACTAGGACTCTCAGACATTTGCAGACTTTACCATGAGGCCTGGGGCCTTGTGAACACATAATTATCTTAACCCTTTCTCCTGCACTGGCCTGTATTCTTCCCATTTGGAATTCTAAAGGGTAAATACTCATTAAAAGCTAGAAATATCCAGTAACACTTGGTCATGTTATAGTGGCATAAAAGCCACTGTAGCCACTTCAAATGCTAAAATGTGAATGACTTCGTGAATCCTTTTTTTAATGCAAATGAAACTCTAATAACGAGTATTTTGTTGTGACCGTTAGTTTACCAAATATTTCATAATTAATATTATCAAATATATGAGTAAGTAAATTGAATTGGTCACTTTTTGAGAGGTGTTACCTGGTAAAACATGACCAGAAAAGGGAAAAAAATTAAAATGAAACAGATTTCCTCTTTGAGTAAATTGTAATTTTTCCACTTAAATAAACATAAAAATGCAGTGTTCTCTAATATCATTTTGTTGCCATGTGTCTGTTTAGTCTCCACATTGGAAATTTCCATTCAAAATAGACATTGATAATTAGCTTTATCAGATAAAAATTAGCTTTATAGACAACTCTGGCTTGACAGTTTTGTTTTGCATGGCCCCTGTCAAATAAACTAATAAATAAAAATAAATTTCTAAACTGTCATTTATGGTTGGTTTAACATTAAAATAAAAGTAGGCCTTTCTCAGATAAATAAGAATTTAAAGCAGGGAGAGCAATGGATGTGAAGGGCCCCCATCAGTGCTCGCCTTGGGCCCCAAAATTGCTAAATCAACCACTGGACATGAGGAGGGATCTAAATCCCATTTAAAAGAGACTAGACCTTTTTTTCTTACCCACATTCTGTCTATTCAAGGATAGACTACCTTTTTGTTCCAAAACGACTTATACAGGGTAACGGACTGTAACATAGGAACTATGGACTTGTCACATCTATGGATGCAGCAATAAACTGTGAAAAGCTTTTGTGGTTAAACACGGGGATTATAAATCAAATCAGACAATTATGGATATAAAAATTACTTAGAAGAAAATGATAATGGAAGTATTTCCACTAATACTTCTGGATGTGTGCAAAGCAGTCCTGATGGTTATTAAAGGATACTGTTGTCATTTTAAAAGAAAAGAGGGTAGATCAGTTAGTTTAAAAAAACTTGTAGTAAACATAAGAATACCTTGTAACCGAGAGTTAAAATGGAAATATACAAGAAAAAGACTAAGTTAAATGAAAACTATTATGCTGAAATAAAAGGAAAGTTGACCTTTCTAAGACAGACATTAGGAGGCAGGAGGACAATAAGCTAAACTACTCGCTTGCAAATTTAAATGTTAGTCTACAGCCCCTTTCCAGAAGGAAGATGAGACCAAAACTATCTAAAAATACATTTTTAATGATTAACAACTGACAAAGTACATTTAATTTTTGTTAAGACAAAACTAAAATGTCGGTCCTGGACTTTTGCATTCCAAATCAATGACACCCGTCCAATATGCATATAAGATGTGTGTCGGTATATTCAGAGTATTTGAAATTGATTTAAGTATTGGTAGTGCATTAATGAGTGTTTAAATTTATATTAATTTTACAATTTGACTGACTTAATTGTTTCAAAATGAAAAGGACTTTTTTGGACTAAAAGGTTGAGTTTTAAACAACTAAAACGTTAAATTAAAAATGACTTAATATTTTCATCTGAAGGCCAGGACTAAATTTAAAATGCCTGTCCCAAATTAACACTTATTAAAATATATAAATCTGGACTCTTATTTATCTTTTGTCCAAAGGCACAATGACAACAAGACCTTCCTGGTGTGGGTGAATGAGGAGGACCACCTGCGTGTTATCTCCATGCAGAAGGGCGGCAACATGAAGGAGGTATTCCAGCGCTTCTGCACCGGACTCACAAAGGTTTGTTGAAAACATGAGCTCTAATCTGCTGAGGGAGTTTCTATAAAAAGCCAGATTGAAAGCAGGGTTTTGTTTTTACTGTGGTTATTTTAACAGTGAATGTACTTTTATCAACCTGGTTTGGTTTTTAGATCGAGAGCCTGTTCAAGGATAGAGGCCACGCTTTCATGTGGAATGAGCACCTGGGCTACGTCCTCACTTGCCCCTCCAACCTGGGTACAGGCCTGCGTGCAGGAGTGCACGTGAAGCTGCCCAACATGAGCAAACACGCCAAGTTTGAGGATGTTCTTAAGAAGCTGAGGCTGCAGAAACGTGGAACTGGTTCGTGCTTCACACCTTTTAATCTAGCTGTCTTTGACACTGCCACATTATCTTATCAACATGTAAGAAATCTAAAATGTTCCCATCTGGATGCATGTTTTAAGATTATTAACTTTTGTCTTGTTACCTATAGGTGGTGTGGACACAGCGGCTGTGGGCGGCGTGTTTGACATTTCCAATGCTGACAGACTGGGCTTCTCTGAGGTAGAGCTGGTGCAGATGGTGGTTGATGGAATCAAGCTGCTGGTGGACATGGAGAAGAGGCTGGAGAAGGGCCAGTCTATCGATGACCTCATGCCCGCCCAGAAGTAAAGCATCCCAGCACCCTCTTCCCTGCTCCGTCCCTCCCTTTTCCCCTTTCCCCCTTTTTCCAACTCCCAAATGCCCTTTCCTTGCTCCTCTCCCCCTGAACGAATGTCTGACTCTGTCCTGGAATGCACTCTGTATTACACAGTTTGGATTTGTTATGTATTTAAGGCAAACGGCTCCTGTAAGGTGAGGATGAATCTGAAATAAAATAAAAAATGTTCTGGTTCAACTTGTTTCAAAATGTGAATTTTGCTGTATTCAGACACAAGGTACCACCAATCACTTCACCCACTAGGAGTTGTGTAAGAATTGAAGGTTTTGACAAAACTACAACTGCAGAGCCTTAAATCCTTCAGTTTAGATCATACATTTTGCATGTTGCCCATCTTTGCATGTTTAATGCAGAATTGACACCTAAAGCCTCTGGGAACCTGGATATAGTGGGTCACTGAGACTGTCAGAATGAAGGTTCAGTGTGAAATCAGGAGGCTAATGTGACTCATGTGTTGCATTATGGGGGATGAAGGCTCCAATATTCTAGTTAACATGTATGGTCTGTATATTTTGTTTCATCTTGGATCCAGACTGTGAACTGATGAGATTACATGCCTCATAACCGTTTCATATTGCTGTGTGGAATATTCTTTAAGCTGTAGTCACACTCTGTGTTTAGTGGCAAAATTGGATTAAATTACAAAATCCTAAAGTTCTTACTGTCCAACAGCTTTGGCTTCAGGGGCTGCTTCCACAACCTAATTATGTTTTAAAGTACTGTAAGAGTTATGTTCAGGATTTGTCTTATAGCTTGATGAAACTAAAACTTAGACCTCAATCCATGAGCAGAGAAATGGTGCAAACCAAAACTGACTTTGACTTTCATTATGATCTATTTGTTGCTTGTTGGATGAAGCAATGATTTGTGCCTAAGAGTGTGCTTCTTCTGTAATGGACTCTATCTGCAAACCTTAGAAAGGACAAAATACTGTGCTTAAAGCAACATTATGTAAGTTAGTAGTTTCAAAGTTGGTTCAACTGTACAATGAAACCCAACAGGGAGAATGGTGTTAATCCCTTTTCCATGGAGCATCCTGGTCACCTTCTTTCAAACACATCACTTTTGCAGTGGGGGCTGCAGACATGCTAGTCTACGGCTAAAAAGAAAAAAAAAAAGCCAGATAACCTCTTGGTATTGTCTGATACGTTATTATGGACAGGCTTTGACACAGAGAAGTGACCTTTGTGAAAACAAGCTGTGGATGCCAACAGTCACACTTTTAAAAAATCCAGTCAGATAACTACTCCATCAGTCGATATGGTTAAGGGCATCTTGCACCAAGAGTCAAAATTCTTTTCTCTGGTATTCTAAAGCATAAGATAGCTTGTTCAGACAATGCATGATCAAGGATTAACAGTATAGTTTGGGCATTTGCATACAAAATGAATGCACTTTAGTGGTAGTCTCAGTCCACATTATGCATCAACAGTACACTTTCAGACGACCTGATATTGGAAATCTCTCGTCTGCCTCTTACGCAAATAATGCAGCTCTCTTACTGAGGCGAAGCTGCTGGTAATAAGAACATCCAGAATGAATGGGGTTGAATTAACCAGTCTAAAGGGCTAGCAGTGACTCTTAAAGAGCTTCTCTCTTTCATTAAGCATGATGTTTTTTTAAGATTATTTTTGGGCTGGCACCCGTAAGCATGCTTTTAAAGGGACACGGTTATTTACCATTTAGCACACAAACTCTGTGGGGAACTAGTTCTAGTATAGTGACAACCAAGGCGAAATGGTTCCAAATAAAGAGCCATTTGGGAACTGAAAGATTGCCTCTTATTACTGAGCTGAATAATCTGGGTCTCAAAAAGGAGCTGCCATTCCCATCATTCTGAGCAAGGCTGGACAGAATTAAACAACGCTATGCTTTATGTTTTCAAGCTCTATACCACAGACCATGGTTGATTATGGATGGGGGCATCCCAGACCCCTCAGTATACATCTGAGCTACCAAAAATAAAACCCTTTTCAATATGCATCGAAGTATGTCTACAAAAACAGTGCAGTGTACTGTCTAAATAGAGTATAACATAATCTTCTAGGAAGGGAAGTGTTTTAGTTCATTTGCTCTGAATGTAAAGTAGATGAAGGGGTTCTGTAGATGTATAAGTCCCTTCCATGCACAGTGGATCAATAAAATATAAACGCCCATAATAATAACAGGCTGTTTACCTTTTCATATTTTACCTTCTTAACTCCTAAAAACCTGCATATTCTTTCAACCACTGGACTCACAGTTGAATTCAGCTCCAAAGAATCAGCAAAAATCAAAGCAGACTTGTTTTACATCTTTATCTTGACTGTGCCCGGTTACAAATCATCATGGTGAGACGGGACGTTCAAGTGGACAGACACTTTAATTGAGACATGAGTGACCCCCCCTCCCCCTTTTAACCATGTGGGCATTTACACAGACTCCCCGTCATCTCTACTTTTTTTAACGAAATACAAAAAGAAAAAAAAAAATGGAGTATTGCAGTGAAGCCATCTTGAAAGTAAGATACATTATTTACACTGAAAACAAAAAACGCTACGTAATTTTTTTCTTTTTCGAGGAGAAAAAAAAGAAATAAATAAGACTAGAAATGTTTTTTTTGTCCACATTCACAGCATGACAAATCATATTCAACTCGTTAATGTCGACCCCGTGTGGCCAGATGAGACTGAGATATTAGTAGGTAATTCAGTGATTATTGCCAAAAGCCTTAATCTATACACTGTAATATTCAATACATACTCTGTATTTTGTTTAAAAAAAGGAGACATTTGGAAACTGCTACTTGGATGATTGTACAGCTTAAATACTTCTAGATATATATATGTATACTTTTTAAACCCTTTTGTTCATAGCTTTAACTCGTTGGCAACTTTGGAAGCAATGTTTTTGAAAGCAATGGATGATCCGGATATCCGTTTGAACCTGACGCCATTGAGGGAGAGACGGGGCAGCTTGCAAACCTCCATCTCCCACTGCACCAGGTTCTCGGCTCGCCCGTCCCCGTGGACGCAAAGAAGCAGGAAACTCTCTTGTTGTTCGTAGTCGCAGTTGTTGGCGTCGAGTACCTTGCGAATCTCCCGCATGATGTCACAAGGCTCCATGGAGCTGGTGGTCCTCATACTCCAAGTGAATCGGAGGGAGCGGGGTTTACCGTCTTTATTTTCCCCTTTTTGATCCCCAGGTACATGGCGACTGGTGGGAGAAAAGAAACAGACATTTTAGTACCAGTTTGTCATGTTTTTTTAACAACCACTTTGACTTTTTATTCTTTAGTAAACCAGATGCTTGTTTACTGACAGTCAAAATGGCTAGACATTCAAAATCTAAAGGAATAGCTCTACTTTTTGGGGCTTTATTTGCCTTCTTGCCAAGAATTAGATCAGAAAGTTGAAACTGATTTCATGTCTGTACTGAAACCTTGAACCTGAAGCCTGCAGAAAGTTAGCTACCGGTTATAATTGCTATTGTTTATCAGTAAAATATACTTTACATACAAAAACTGAATGTAGGAGTCTGTTATTGATTTTTGAGGTCAATTGTTAGAAGCTTAATGGGATTGATAAAGTGATACTTGGAACTAATATGTGATATAGGTACTCAGATTTCAGTGTTGATCGGCTAATATACATGTGAAGTCTAGCCTACTGGTTTCCAAAGAGAGGTACTGGAGACTATGGAGAGCGAAAACAGAGCTAGAGTTGTAGACAAAACTCACAGCAGAGCTAAATATATTAATAAATAATTTAACTGTCAATTAGAAAAACAAAACACATAAAGATAGTAACTTAAATGCTGAATACTGGCCCTCATTATGAGTTCAACCCTAACATCAAGTAAGGAATATGCAGTGGAATGGCCCCTTTTTTTTTTACTAAGCCATGCACAACTTGTTGCTTTAATCTTAAGAATATAAATAACCTTGCAAAAATGGGAAATACTAGTTACAAACACTATTTGTATTATTTAAAGACAACCTTAATCCGTGCAGTTTAAATCAAATCAAACCTCAAATGTCCACTCATTAAGCCTCTTAAGAATCAAATCTGCATAAAAACCAAAGGGTTAAATGACACTAAAGGACTGTAAGTTTGGTGTTTCTCGGATAATTTCTGGGCCTGGTTTAATCATCTAACTCTCAGCAAGAAAGCAAATACCAAGTGTGTTTCCCAAAATCTTATTCCTTTAAAACATTCAGCTCATGTTCGGCTTTTTACTTTAAACACCTGAATGCATCATAACTCCAGTTTGTGCCTCTCTTTTTATATTTATATTCAAGTCACAAAGCTAAATATTTAAACATAAAATACAATACTTTAAGTTACTGAAGCAGCAACATGAAGGACTAAAACAGTGCTGCTAAAGCTAGTGATAATGTGAAACTGCGATATACTGGACAACGCAGTGATTGTGGCTATGATAAATCACATACATGGTATCATATCTTCTTGCTTGATTATCGAGGTAAATGCTGAGAATAATGATAGTTTTCAAGTGTATTTCTCGACTAAAATATACAATTATTAAGTAGCATAAAAATACAAATACAAAACAGCTTTTTAACTAACTTAGTACTATTGTAAACTTAAAGACCTTCCTGCAGGCATCTTTGCAAACCTTTTAGATTATGAAATCGCACAGCCTTACATTGTGATTACTATTGCAACTGGATTAATTATGCAGCAAATTATTTTATTTTCATACTTTTACAGAGACTGAGGCTCAGTCCCAATTCACGCCTTGTCCCTTCTACTTAGCCGGTCTCTACATTTTGCACGTTCACATCTAATGGGTCCTGAATCTTGTTGGACTGGATGAGTAAGGGGAAGTGGTATGGCTGCATGGCCTTTCAACAGAGATTTTCCAGAGGCCCATCCCAAACTGACTAGTATAGGAAATCTCTGCAAATCATACCAACAATTTAATATCTTGATTTAATGTTGTGAGCCTGACCTCTATAGCAGTGATCATCAACCACATTTGGACAAGGGTCAGCTTCTTTCTCTACAGGCACTTTGGGGGCTAATTATCAAATAAGTTAAAATAAATTAACATAATTTTGTTGTTTAATATTTTTCTTTGACATGTATGTAATTGTCTGGCTCTAACACTGAGATACGTCCCTATATTGTAGCCATCCACAAGGGGGCGACTGAGATATTTTAATAATTAAGAATTAAGAATAATTCTGTGGCAGTTGTCCATCACTGGGTTTGATACTTACACACTGTGTATGTGAAAAACCCAAGCAGAAAAATTACACTCCCAAAACACCTAAAGCTGAACGTTGACATAGAAAACTGCAGTTTTATCAGGAATGGACTGATAAATCTGGGTTTAATATGGATCATATTTGCTACTAACAGCTGACAGGTGGATTTCTGAAAAATGGATGAAGCATAAAGTCATTCCTGATGAAACTCTTTCAATCTCATCGTTTAGGATATTTTTCCTTTAATTGTTCTGAATTTGCTAATGCCCTGGGGGCCAGATGGGAAGATGTGGGGGGCCTAATGTGGCCCACGGGTCGCCAATTGACAATCACTCCTCTATAGTTTGCACATTCACATCTAGGGGCCGGATGTCCTGGTTCTTGTTGCAGTGGAGGGTAAGTGGTGGAGTGCTATGGAGGGTACATGGCCCTTCAAACGAAGGTTTTTTAGAAGAATACTCTAAACTTTGAGGTCAGCAAGATTTCATAGTGAATAATCAACACAGTGTGGGTACTGTTACACCTGGTATTCTTATTCTTATTCTTATTGCTGATTATTATCATCCCTATTTTACTTTCATATTTAGGTACAAAGATCACTTTTTTCTGTTATTATTTATTATTTTATTTTTCTATTGTGTATTCTATTTCAATAGATCTTGGTAGTTGATATTGCAGTTTATTGTTACGTGTTGATTTTATGTTGAGGTTGTTGAGATAGGCCCATAGTGGGTTTCTACCTCACCTGCACATGTGATTTACTTTTATTTACTTTTCTTTGTCTGACTGAGCTTTTAGAAATGTGCTAAATATAAAATATAAAATATATAAATAAATAAACTAAACCAAAATAAATGAGATGCATGACTTAGTAATAGTGCAATCTCGATTATACTTGGCAATATTGCAATTATGATAGGATACATGAATGGTATATTGAGTCTAGCTGCCTGGTTAGCAAGGAAATTGCAGGGAATAATGATAATGTTGACGTTTGTATTTCTCAACTAAGACAAACAAATATTAAGTCAAATAAAAAATTAAACCCTGAAATTATTCATTTCCCCAAAATAAAACTTTTTCCTTTTTTAAAGTAAAAATACTTCTACAGAGTGCAATAGCAGCACTATTGCAAACTTTAAGGACTTTCTGTAGACTTCTTTTAAACCTTTTTGATACAATACAAAAATTGCAGATTTTTTTATGCAATTATGTTACTGCACAGCCTGACATCGCCATATTTGATTGCAATAGCAATCCCTACTCTTAGTCCTACTCTACGTTTTGCACATTCATGTCTATAATCAGGCTGTCCTGATCCTTACCGAAATGGAGGCTATACAACCCTTCAAATTGAGATTTTCCAAAGGCATGCTCCAAACCGACTATTATGAGAAAGCTCCCAGAATGCCTTGTTAATCATTGACAAAAAGTGCTCAAAAAAGTGTCCTAATGTTAGGATTTTCTCTCTAAGCAAGGTAAGGAAACTAAAACAACCACCTAAAATCTTAATTCAACGTCTATTTAAAGCATTATAGTCACTTTATCTTCAACTAGTATAAGAAAAATAACTTATAGCAGAAAAGCCTTTCAATGCTGTTATATGTCTGAGTATTGTAAATACCGTGGGTGACTCATGTGAAAGGTTTTCTCATTTGGAAAGAGCCCGCCAAACACTCTTTCAGGAGGCATGGGACATCAGGAAATGGGACTGTGCCCTATTCTGTATCACTTTTGAGCATTTTTGTCCTAAACCTTTTTAAAGAGAAAGGTCAATTATCTTGTACTTGAACAGACTGCATGTTTCTCGAATCATCAAAGCGAAAAAAAATCCTAAAAGCATCTGTCATATTTAACCGTCCTGGGTTTAGTTTTCTCTGGTAGAAGCTCTGTGACTGTAAATGTAGCATAAACTGGAGTTCAAGACACATCAGTGCTTCATCAAATGCAACATTTCAAAGGTATTAGGAGCATATTTATGGTTTTCAACAGTACAAATATGCCATGCTAACAGAGCAGCACACAAACACGGTGCCATGCAAACAAAATAAAAACAAGCCAAACCAGTCAAAATGCAAAGGCTCAATGCAAAAGGCTCCAAACACATTCAAACCTCCCAGAGAAACAAAGCAGAGAGGGTTTCCTGAGCGTAGAAGGGGAAGTCGAGCAAGTCCAGATTGCAGACGAGGACAAACTGAAGTCTACGTTTAAAAAGAGAGGTGGGGTGGGGTGGGGGGCACCACATTTAGAGGAGGAGGGGAGAATGGGAAGGGGGGGCTGGTAACCTCACCTTGAGCCCTCAAGTCTCCCGTTTCTCTCAAACTCGGTTGAGACTCTGAGGCGCATGAGAAGATCAGACAGGGAGGAGGGGAAACAAAGCAGAAGAAAAAAAAAGATGTGGATTGTGGTCGACAGAAATTATTCTTGATCAATTCCAGTGAATGAGTAAAAAAGAAAAAAAACTGACGAGTGATAAAAGAAGAGTGACACCAACACCGAAAAAACAAACTGAAACAGAAATAAAAGATCTGACTCTCAGTGAGACATGAGACGGAAAAGACAAGAAACCGTGATGAATGTTCAGACTGTGACCCCAAACTGAAACCAAAACAAAGAAGAAACAACCTCTAAGCACATAGCGAGACAGAAATACAGCTTAGTGTGACTGTATCCAACTATAACAGGAAAATAACAACAACAGCTACAGCCGACAGGTCAGATACAGGAGATAGAGGTAGGAGAAGTTAAAGGGAGGGAGCTGATGGTTCAATACTACAACCTACTTTACTCTTAGAGTTATAAAAACATATTAAATCAAAAATTCAAGCTGAAACTAGTCTCAAACTAAATTCTTTTATGGTAGTTTTACCTGAACCCTGACTCAGTGATTCAGTTAAAAATTAGGTCATCATACAGCAAAAATAAAGTTATCCAAAAATTCATACATTTTCTTGCTGGCCTTGTTATTTTACTTCCAAATAAAGTTGCATGGTTAAGTTTCACTGATGGATTTAAAGAGAAGACCTTTTTCCACCAAAACAGTCAAATAATTGCTGCTTCCATATTTTCAGTTATAAGGCATTGTTGCTTGTCTTTGTCAAAAATTTAAATTTGATGCTGTAACTTTGAAATCTGGTTCTGTGGGATGATTTTTTCAACATAATAATGTTGATAACATTGATTTACAGAGCTGGGCACGTCTGTTAATGCTTTAGTTATCTGTATGAATTTTCAACATAGATTCTAATTTGAATTGTGAGGCTTTTACCTCCATTAAATTCAACCTTCCTGTTTCTTAAATGAAAGTGTAATGGGTTTCCTCAGTCTATTTGTTTATTTGGGAAAGAAGAAAGATCCAAACCACGCTCTAAAATGATAAGATGGATCACAGACAACCTGAACAGGAGCCTGAAGCCTCTTTTACTTAAGACACTTCATTGTATATGAATAACAAGGTAAACATACTCTCATCTTCTCTGGAGTCTTTTATTGTGAAATTCTGCTTGAACTACTGGATTTGAACTTTGGGCACTCTAACTGATGCAGCCGGTCTGTTTTTGTCGGAATATTATGATCAGGAGAGAACAGTGGAGCTTCAAATGCTGGGTTTAATGACTCCACATTTGTTGGTGGCTGGACAGATGCTAGAATGCGGCTGCTGTGTTGGTCAGACCTTGAAAGGGTCAGAGGCATAAGAACCACAACTTGCTAGCACCATATGGTGTGATATTTCTACACAGCAGTTTTCTAAATAATCATGACAATGCAGAGAAAAGACCCTGACAGCCCAAGAGGCATGTTAGACTTTCAACAGGTTTACATGTTAACTTTGGTTAACCTTGCAAAGCAGATGGATTTGCCCTTTCTGTGTTTCTTACTTACTATTCGCTGGTACCAGCGCTCCTCGGTTTGGGGCTATGACGTCAAGTGTTTTGTTGCTCTGATTGGCCCGTAAAGATGTGACAGAATATTCATCCAATCACCCTCCAAGTTTTTTTTTTTCAAAGGCTCTGCCCTTTTCCAAACGCTGTCTATGGAAGGTTTACCAGATGGATGTGTGAAATAAATCCAATTGGCGTGTCAGGTTAAACTTTGGTTGATTTTTAACCAAGTTAGATTAACTGCTATCGTCATTAATGCCTCGACCAACAGGCTAACAGGCTTTGGTTAACTGTGCCCACCTCTGTTGATTTATCTTTTAACTTATCATGACTTTTTAGCGCATTTTCCAATCTCTGCACCATTTAATACTTGGGAGGGGAGGCTTTTGCTTTTATTTTGAAAGGACTGTGGATTAGAAAACCACGGAGCGATAGTGGGGAGTAACATAAGGGAAAAAAACACAGACTGGACTTAAACCCAGATCCAACTTGAACGACAACAGCCTCTGAAAAGCCTTGCTAGACCACTACTAGTGCCCCTTTATGACCTTTGAAGCTTCAGTTTCACTGTATTTGGTATTTTATTGCCACTTCACTTCTCCTATTTTTCAATATAGATTGTATTTCATGTCTTATTTTTGTTAAATGTTTATTTTTATGCTCTGACTGTTCTGTTTTTATCTGTGCATGTGTGTTTGATTTACAATAGTCTCTGACTATGACTTTGAATATTTTCTTTCTGTAACAGTTAAAGGAATAATCAAACTCTTAAAGAGACAAGTCATTCGCAAAGATATCTTGAGTCATCTAATCTTAACACTGAGAAGAAGTAAAGCAAAACTAACAAACCCAAAGTCCATGAATAAAACCAGGACACCAGGACAAGAACAGAGAAACTTATTCGAGTTTAATGGTGATGTGACATGCTCTTTACAGTATGGAGCAGGGTGAAACACTAAAAAAAAGGCTCTAAGAATATAAAACCAAACGTTCCTGAGGACAGATTTGTTCCATCATGATCAACAACTATGTTGAGTCCAACAAGCTTATCAGCCAAGAGATTATGAAACTTTGACAGGCTTACAGCCTAATTTATTCCCTTCCATCCTGACCTGCCAACATTCATTTTTAATTATCAATAATTAAGCTGCACACTATAAATACACAAGAAGCAAGTATTTAACAGCTTTGTATATAATCTGTCAAATAAAGGTGCACCAAAAGATCACCTGTGGCTTGAATCTACTGATTTTAAGTCCAATGTAACCTGCTTCTTATCTCATATATACCTGTTTTTAAATAGTATAGGTCTAAATCAGGAATGGCAGGTCAGATCAGGAAAAAAGTGATCCAGAATCGGTGATTGGAATTGCAATGGTGCAGCTTTGTTGTTGTTATCATTATGCAACAAAGCTGAATTTATTTGAATTTTCTTTCATGAGAAGAAAAAAGTAGAAACACATTTTACACTCTAAATTTAATAGGGTTGACTTGTCTTACATCACACTCTTCATATGTAATTTATTATACCTCATGATGATCTATCTGATGATATAATGATGATACATGTCATTAATAAAAAGTTATTGATAAATTTTGGTATTTTTTCCTTTAAAGAGGCAAATGTGGAATTAAACAGTGCATTTTAATGTGTGGTTCTGGCTCAGCTCAACTGTTTTTATTACAGTATATACTTTGATAGTAGCTCAGTATAAGCAGGATCATCATGGCTGCTTGAAACTGCTCTGACATCCTACATAACAGTAAGGGAGCATATTGCTGCTGTCAGTGTCGCTGGGTTTTATCTGTCTTTTTATGTGCAAGATGCTCCAAACTATTTGGGATTAATAAAATTGTTTAAACTGAACTGAAATGAATAGGAATCGAGGCACCACAGCGTAACTTGTTCTTGCTTTGTGGCTTATTGTTGCAGCAAGGAGGTGAGTTTTGTACCTGAGATGGTTGTAAGCAGCAAGACTGACTACTAGCAGACAACAAGAGGGGATCGACTCCTGTGGCAGACATCACTCTTGTGACAAAACTCTGAAAACTCAGTAACCGGCAGCGAGGTTATAGTAGCTTTGGATTTTTCATTCGTTTTTATTTTTATTTAGTTTTTACTTTCTGCGTTCAATTTCAGTTTAGTTTTAACTGCTGGCTTGTTAGTTTAGTTACTATTTTGCAAAAGTGCTTTTTCAGTTTTTAATAGTTTTAGTTTTTTCAGATACATGTCAGTGCTGAGTGAACATCATATATTTTCAAAAACATATTCCAACAGGCTACTCTTCACTTATCATGTAATTTATGTAAAGATGATATTTGAGTACAACTCCAGAGATAAAACTCCCACTGTTTTATCCCACCAATCAATTCAGGCAAATGTACACCCACCAGACTTGTGTGTAGGTGCCAGTTAGTGTGGTTGTGTCAAAGACTAAAACTAAGGGTATTTTGTCTCTATTCTTATTTTAGTTTACTTTTGTAAGCTCACTATACAGTTGTAATTAGTTTTCCTTTTTTGCTAAAGCTTAGTTTTTATTTATTTTCAGTTAACTAAAATAATTTTCAAATCTTAGTTTAAGTTATTTAGTTGGTTTTAGCTAACTATGATAACCTTGGTCGGCAGTGTCCCAGCTTATAGGGAATCATTTCAGTTGTGATACTTAAAAAAAGGACTAGACACCAGGTTTGATTACTAATGAAAAATGTAAACAAAACAGGAGTCAAGTTGAGACAAGCTGAGCCAGTACCACACAATGCATAGGCAGCAAAAGTAGTCAACTTCGCTTTAAAGAAATTATCTAAGGAATTAATATGTCAACAAGTATGGTCTTTAAAACATTTGCTTTATTTGACAAATAGATGCATAATTGCTTTATAATCAAGAATTCTCTATCCATTTTAAAAAGACAAACCTACTATTTACAGTGCCTATAGAAAGTATAATTGGATGTTTTACCCCTTAATTGATTTTGTAACAATCATGGCCAATATCATTTGGATTTTTTTGACCAAAAAAATGCAAAAAAAAAAAAAATGCAAAAAAAAAAAAAAAAATTCATATCACAGTAAAAGCAGATTTCTATAATGTAATGTCAATTACATTAACAATATGTAGTGTAAAATAGATGCATAAATATTCACCCCCTTCAAGTCAGTAGATGCACCTTCAGCTGCAATCACAGAGAAGAATCCCCACAGCATGATGCTGCCACCACTGTGCTTCACAGTGGTGATGTGTCCACCAAACATAGCATCTTTTCTGATGGTCAAAAAGCCAAAGAACTTTCTTTCACCTGACCATAGAGTCCCCCACATGCCTTTGGCAAACTCTAATCACTTATTTAACCTTACATGTTTTTGTTTAATTTAGATCACTTTATAGAATTTAGAAAAGAGTTTTCTTTCGTCTTTTTTGGTCAAAAAAGCCAAATTCTGTTGACAATGACTAACCTATAAAATCAATAAAAGGTTAAAACATCAAAAGAGGTGAATACTTTTTATGGGGACCTACACTACACTACATAAACTGTTTGCGCATTTTATTTATCTGCTTCTGTCTATGTTGTAATAAAATAATGTTTGTTAAAGCAGCGATACTTGGAGTAGAGTTTTTGTTCTCCACTTACTGACTCATGAGCACTTTAACTCTGTAAAAGAGTTTCACATATTGGAAACCAGTCCCTGAATCACTCCAAAACAAGAGGAAAATCTCTGACTAATATCAGATTAAGCTCCCCACTCCCATGACAGGACCGGCTTCCCAGCATGCACTACAGCCTGGAGAACAGAAAAACAGGACGGGTGGAGGAGGAAGCCGCTCCAAACTCCCCGACAGCGAAAAAGAGACTCGACAACAAGAGGACAAGTGAGCAGACAGGACTGACAGCAGGTCCTGGGTCGGTCAGAGAGGCTGTGAAGATCACACAGGACCGAGTGGGGTGAGGCAGGGAGGAGGGGGAGGAGGGTTGAGGTGAGAGGGGGGAGTGAGTCCCTCCACATAACCGACATTCAAGACTTTAAGTCTCAGAGGAAAGATTAAGGGATTGAAACAGCCCCTTACTCTAGATCTTCATCTTCCTACAACTCTCTATATCTTCCGCTCCTGAATCTGAAAGAAAAAACGGGAATCTGAAAAAAAAACTGCGATTTTCTCAATGGAAACATGACAAAAAAAAAGAAAGAAAGAGAGAGGGAAAGAATATCAAAAATGTATGACATGAGGAGAGGCCAGAAAAGAAAGGGAAAAAAACATGGGTGATTATGAGAAGGCAGGAAGGAAGGACAGGCTGAGAGAAACCGGGGGGCAGAAGACTTACTAAGGGTCTTTCCTCCCTGGGTAGAAGGGACGGCAGGCCCTGATTTGGCCGTCTGCCGTTTGGCCGGGTCAATAGTGACCCTAGGCGGAGAGGAAGAGCAGCAAGAGGTCAAGGTTAAAGGACACAGGAAGGTTAGGAGGACAAAAAATACACAAACTGTGAAGAGGAAGGAGGAGAGGAGGAGGAGGTGACTGAACCTAAAACTTCCTGAGGAGGAGGAAAATGACAAAAACTTGTTTGTTAATTCTCAAGATGTGATGAGAGCTTCTTTAAGAAAAATGTAGGGAGGGTCAAAACTGACAAAATGGTGTCAAAGGTTATCAGACAAGTTAAAATGACTCATCAATCCAATAATGTTAGCTAAATAATTAAAATGGAAATTGTTTAAATGCTCATCATTTTATTTCCTCTCATATCAGTTAATGAGAGAGTTTAAGTTTCTGTACTAAACTTTTTAGAGGCTGTAGCGAGCGACAGAGCCGCTTTCCACTGATGTTAGCACCATAGAGGGTATAAAACACTGAAGTAGTCTCAGCCATGTCACCCACTGGTTTCAGGATAGCCGCTTTTTAACTGAACTACAGCCTGATTTATACTTCCTATAGCCATGAACCTATGGCAGAAGCCTATGCACATAGGCTGACATCCTCAAAAATATAAACATAAGTTGAAAGGGTTTAAAAACTGTACTGGTTTGTTTCAGACATACAGTGAGCTCCAGTTTGAGATAAATGGTTGCAAACTATATACAAATTTGTCAAATCTGCTTGCCAACATATGAAAATATTGGAAGTGCATTTCCATGTCTCAGTGGCTGATCTAGTGTGAAAAATTCCCTGTCATCTTTCCTTTCCTCTTTTCACTGCAGTAATTGCAGCATAATCAACTGCTGCTCAACATGTATTAGCCCCAGTGTATTGTGGGTAGAAATCACACTAACATTTTAGCAGAGTATTGCTAAAATGATCAGTCAGATCCTTCATTATTCAAATATGTGTGAAACTTTTAGTCTTATAATCAAAATAAATGTATTCAAAGGGAATTCCCCGCAATTTTTTCATACACAGCTGCCTCCGCAGTGCCACGGTTTTGCTCTGACCAAACGGGAGCAACCTCGCGTGTCTAGAGTCAGTGCAGGCCTGAGCAGCTCGAGAAAGGAGGGCAGAGATCATGGGAAAACTGCAAGTTAACACAGGAATAGTTTGTCAACAGCAGATTATTTTGCTGTTCATTTCGACATGATTCCATCATTTTATTGCTTCTACCATAGGTGAGTACATTATAAGGAAAAGTTAACGTTTACTTCTTCAATGGCATCGTTGTAGCTCTGTGACCTCCTGCTGAACGTTTGCACATGCTGAGATGAGGCATAATGTTGATATAAAGATGATTTACTGTTAGGAGTCTAAACATTGTTTTGTATAGTGAAGTTGACCGGATAGTTTGCGTGTGCGTCAGAGCCGGACTGGAGTGTGGGCAGTGAAGCTGCTCTGGATGACAAAAGAGGGAGTGATTTGCTCCACAGTATAATTCGCCAGCAGGTCACGTATGAGTCATTGTTTGTGGTAATAGGAGGTTCCTCTCCCATTCAGCTTTGCCAAATAAAGAAATAATCATTACTTTGTACCAGGCGGTAAATATGAATAGATCTGCATTAAAAGTGGATTTTAACATCAGCTCTAAAGGGGACTCTTGCAGCTTTTTGCAGTTCATTTTTCAACACCAGGGGGGTGCAGCTTGGCTGAAAACGTCTGAGTGAGAATTCATTTTAGCGCTTTATAGACATATTGTCTGTTTAGCATGCTAAAATAAGATAATTGGTATCACGAATGAATTACAGCTGAGGCTGACAAGAATGTAAATAGTTTTAGAAGCATTCTGGTGATAAATCTTAAGATTAAAAGTTCATTGTGTCAAATAATTCTTAGAAATTATCAGTGGGGGGCAAGAAAGTATGACATTTATTTCATGATAGCTCCTTCAACAATTATTGGGATTTTTCACTAAAAACCAAAGATGTTAAACTAAGGAAATACGGGGTAGGGTATCTTTAGAATAAACATGGTTTATCCTCCAGGGGCGATGAATCCCTATAGAAGGTCTTAGGACATAAACATCCAAATGTTGAAAAATAGTCCTTCAAGGTAAATTATAATAAAAGAATCTTAAAACACTCAAGGAAGAAGAGTGAATGCTCTGAGAACCACAAGAAACAAATTATCTAAATTATTTAAAAATTAAAATTATGTTACATGTGTTTAGCTGAAGGTGGAACAACAGTATTTAACAGAAATAGCATCTTTTGATTTCCAAGTGACTGAAGGAGAAATATAAAGCATAAACAGTACATTTTTCTTTATACTCCATTTTAATCATTCAACTAATCACATAGATTTTTCAGTTGTTTTATAAACTTGTCTGATATCACTGTACCACATTTTGTTTCCATAGAAATATGTACAGAAATAAAAAATAGGTGAGGTGAGAAGAGTGAGATGGGAGATGACAGATGACACCAGAGTTCAACAACTCGAATCTCTGGTTGACAAAGACACTACAAGAGAAGGAAGACTATCCACCAATCAGCCACCAGAGGGCACTGCTGAGCCTTCAGACAGCAGCCTGCAGGGGCCAGAAAACCCCTCTACTATCCTGAGAGACCAGACTGCTCAACCAAAACAAGACTCACATTGACCACAGACACAAGAGTCCATTAAAACTCTTCTATTTTATAAAAAAAAAAGTGGTTTTACTGGTTTATTTCAGGTCAGTTTCAATGCTTCTTCTCCAAACCATGAGTGTAGGAGAGATGAACCAAAACTGACCTGACTCCTTTGAGAACCTACAGTGACCGAAGAGTGTTACTGGGACAAGTTTAAATCAGCTGTATTTGATTTTTGAGGATAGCTTCACACTCGTTCAAGATTCCTTCCTGAAGTAATTTCTATGAAAAAGGGGAAAAAAACAGTTGTGTTGTTCTTTTTTAAAGACTACTTCAGTGTGTCTTAAGATAATAAAAGACATAAGCTGACTGAGTTAAGAAAGTAAAGTGGGGATGGGGAACATGCTTAAATAAAACTAATAATTATCTTAAAGTTGATTTCAACTGTAGCTTGAATAGATTCTCATCATCAAATGTAAGTTTTTTAAAAACAGTTTTAAAGACCACTTAATTTTGAAATTTAAGGCCAGTATCATGGTATTACAGGCAAATGTAGGAAAAATACAATGACACTTTTGTAGAAAGTTTACACTCAGTATTTTTACATGCACAATAAAGTAAAGCTATGCTTGGATGTTTTAACTGGTCTACTCTCCTTGCCCCAGTTTGCATACACTCAGTGAGTTTATTGGAGGGAGCGTATCCATTCAAGTCAGTTTTTTTTCTTCAGCTGGGGTCTACATTATATTTCTACAGAGCTTTAGAGAGAGAAAACCCAGACAGGAGCAACTATCAGATCATCCTATGCTGTTCCGACGCTCTACTATTCCTTTAGAAACAAAACAGTAGTACAGAATCTACCTCTCCTAATACTTCTATCAAACGTGTTAACCTGAGCAAGATGTAACTGCCTTTTACTAACATTACAGCACCAGACCACTGACTGACAGCTGGCAGTGATCCTGATATGATGGTTAAATGATGTACAGTCCTAATTATTGATCCTAAAGATCGACAGTGCATAACACTGTCCATACTTTTGTAAACGTTCATCCTAGGGGGAAGTTTCTCCTCTACTGCAGATAAAATAGTATGTTAACATCATTCAGCTTGGACTTTTCTGGTTTTGGAGATTTTAAAGGTCACATATTTTACCCTTTTAAGACAAGTCTATTTTGGTCTCAGAGGTCCCCAAAACATTCCTGTGACGATTGTCTTATTCTTGGGGGGATTGTGGATAGGCCAGGGGCACATATTTTATTAGAAAAGCCTGAAAAAGTGTATTTAGCATACTAGGTGACCTTTAATAGTCTCCAGAGTAATGCATATGGTTCCAACAAGAAAAACTTACAGTTTGGACTAATGTCTCAGTTTTTCTGTGATTGTCAGGTGATGTAAATATGCATCATATTGAGGAGATGGAGAATTAAACTATCCACTGCTAGAGCTCTGCGTAGGGGTGGTAGCTGCTACTGTCCAAAGCTTTTTTGCCCTCGCTGGGCTCAGCGTGGTCATGTGATTCAAAACTATGAATATGCCTCGGATTGTCTTCCTGTTAACCTTCCAACACATTAGCAGGTAGTTTAACTGGATGTAAGACGAAAAAATGAAAACATGAGACACATCTTACAGCTCTGTACATATCTAACTCATCTTTGGTACAATTGAAATAAATGCTACAACTCTAGCTTGTGGTGATATTAAAAGGCAGATAACAATGTGGCACCTAATATGCTTAGCACTTAATCTATTTAACTTCCAGGTCCAAGCCTGGCATAGGGACAGTCGCCAGGCTGATCTGATTGAGGCAAACATGTAAGAATAAATTTATCTTGAACTATCTGGGTGTTACACTGACGTTTAGAAATTTCATTTGGTGTGATTTAGTTAAACTAACAGGTTAACATGCATTTTAACAGTCCAGATGTATTCAGACTAACACAATAATTCATCCTTTACAGCATGTAAACATACTGACTGTAAAGGTAGCATTTTTTTGTATTCAGTAGGATTAGCTTAACGGGATACTTCAACATTCTGGCAAATTCGCCCATTGCCATAATCCCTATAGTCCTAGTAATAGGTTTGTTACCTTTAGTTGTCGGTGCAAGCTGTTTCTAGATCGGCGCTGCCAAGTTCGGACCTGCTGTGCCAACTCAGTGTAAGCAGACGGTATTCCGGCTTTCCCTCATCAAACTCATGAACTACACAATCCAACAACTCCGAAACGCTCTCATGGACAAGTTGTGACCTGTACATTGACCACGCTATGAAATAATCATGGAACATTACGAGACGGAGATGTTTTAAAGCTAAATGCAAAGCCGGAACTACACTCCAGACATGGCTGCTGCACTGTGTCACTCCGCCCAGTGGTTTACTGAAGAAATAGTTCAGAGTATTTGCTTCATGTGTCCTAATGTTACATAATTATATGTTATTATGTCATAGCGTGGTGAATGTACAGGTCAAAACTTGTCCACGAGAGCGTTTTTGAGTTGTTGGATTGTGTATTTGATGAGTTTGATGAGGGAAAGCCGGAATACCGTCTGCTTACATTGAGTTGGCACAGCAGGTCCGAACTCGGCAGTGGCGATCTAAAAATAGCTTGCACCAACAACTAAAGGTAACGAACCTGTTACTAAGACTATAGGAATTATGGCAATGGGCGAATTTGCCAGAATGTTGAAGTATCCCTTTAAGATCTTTGTCAATGAAGTTTAAGACTTTTTAAACCAAATTCAACATTTTAATTTTAATTTTTGACTTAAGACCCTTATGGGTACTCTGTCTTCAGTTTTCTATAGATATATGTTGAGCAAATGTGACTATCTCCACAAAGTATTTGAAAAAAGTATGTTGTCCTATACATAGTATCTACAGGTGAACAATAGCTTACATAACAGATCTATACACAAGTAGACAAGGGAAACAGCTCTGACACCAAACAGCAAGAAGGGAATGCTTCTCAGAAGCCGGAAAGTCTAGTTCAGGAGCATCAACAGTTCCTAAAAACAAAACACAAAGCTGCAGAAGCTAAAAAGAACCAAACAGGAGGCCTTTCAGAGAACATTTCCTTGAACTGATACCCCTATTGTAAAGCCTTACAAAACACTAAGAAACACCACAAAGATAAAATAAAACCCTGCACAAAAACAACAATCTACACAAATGCAACAAAAGAAAACCACATTTTTAGCCCTTCATGGCTCAAACTTTTTTCTCCTTTGACTGCAAACAGGAAGAAATCTCATGATGGATGATTTCTCCTGTTCTGACAGACAAGAGAAGTCACATTTGATGCCACAGAGAGTTAAACAAACAAAATAAAGATCTGTTTATGGTGAATAATAATATAAATGGCTTAGTCTGAAATGTGCATATTTAACAGCAGAGAGAGAGAGAGAGAGTTCAGTCGTTTACAGTCATTGTGGTGAGAAAACAAACCACAATCAATAGTAGCTGCAAGAAGCAACCCCATGCAGGCATCGGCAATTGATTAGTGGCAAGCTGCTTTGTTGTTGCTGTCGGTTAAATCGACTGATTGTTCAAGGAGTCCGGTCTGCTCTCACAATCAGCCGTTATCCACTCAGACCAACCACAGCCACACTGAGTACATTTACACACACAGAGACACCAGCTTACACCTGATTAAAGCACAACTCCAGCTGGTAAATGACTCTTTGATTCATATCTATTTGTCCCAATTAACCTTTGAAATATTGGGATTTTGTTGATGTTTGTTTTGTATAGCATCCCTCTAAATAGAGGAGTTTTACATGTGAGAAATAGACCTACTCAAAAAGAGAGCAAAAAGAGGCTTATTGTATCATGTCTGCACATTAAATATGAAGCTAAAGCCAAAAGTCTGTTAGCTTAGTTTAGCATAAAGGCAAAAGGAAAGTGGAAAGAGCTAACATGACTCTTAGCAGGCCACAAAGCTGCCTAAAAACACCATCAACATCACTTATAGCTGTAATATTGTAGAACATGTGTAAAAACTATATAAAGATGAACGAACACACAGCCAGAGGCTAGTTAGCTAAGCTTAGCATAAAGACTTTAAGCAGAGGAAGGGCTCGTAACAGAAGTTTAAAAAAATCTCTGATTAGCACCTCAAAAACTCAGCTGTTAAGTTGTTTTCTCTTGTTTTTATCCAAACATAAACTTAATCTTAATCATAAAATTAATCTGTCATATAAAGAAAAAAATGAAGCTGGTTAGCTTAGCTTAGCATAGAGACTAGAAGCAGAGAAACAGCGAGCAATGCTCTGGCCAAAGGTAACAAAATGCACTTTCTACCATCGATAATTAACCTCACTTAGCATGGCAATGGACAAAAAGTAAAAATGTTGATATGGTATTTATAGGACTAAAATGGTTCCTGATAAGCACAAGTGAGAATTCATATTCCATATTAGCTTAGGAGAGGATGAAAAACTAGGGTTTACTGGCCACCAACCCCTTCTGACAGACCAAAGCACAGCTGAGCAGTTTCATTCTAGTGGTAATGCACCATGATATCAGCATATCAGAATCAGCAGATATCAGCTATGGAGTTCATTATCTGTATTTGCTATCAGCGGGGAATATCAGCCTATATCATCTGTAAATATTGTCAGCATGTAGGGTTAAGTTTGCTAAGTTTTAGGCTGGACCAACAGACCTACATCAGCTGCAGTCTTTTTCTATGATTGTTAACATCTCAGACTTTAAAGTTTGTTTTTAAGACTGAAGTTTTAGGTTTGAACTACATTTATACAGTCATGTGCATAAGTTTTAAGCATGTAGGGCGATAATGATTCATCACAGGGCCTTAAGGTTGTCATTACAGGGCAATGGGGCTGAAGGGGGAGCGGGCAGAGACAGGCTTGACACAAATGTGTCGCTTAGCAGCCAAGGTCAAGCTCAATGGCATCTCTTTTCCACATCTTTTTAACCCTGGTAATACACCCCAAAACCAGTGGTGATTTTCAGGCCCTTGGGGCATCCACTGCACAACCAAGGGCTCATTGCAACTCTACCACCTGCCTGGACAGTACCCTAGGCCAAAGGTTCTCAACGTGGGGGTTGGGACGGGGGTCACGAGGCACTGAGAGAGGGTTGCTTGATGCCTTCCAAAACACAAAGATTTTTTTAAAGATTTCAAATTGTATATTTTACCCATTTTTATTTTAAAAAAATTATATGCATAAAATTAGTTAAATGTGAAATTAGGGGTGTGAACTTTGTTACATTTTCCAAAAGATTATTTTCCCATGACATATGACATATGAAAGGACATCCAGAGCATGACTTGGGTTGTGTCAGTCTTACTTTCCACCAAATGGTGCCATCAGGTAGCTTACTCACCTATATCTTTGCCTTACTGCAGCCGGCATTTATGTCCTAAAAGTGGTGGTGCTTAAATTTAGACAGTTTAAATCAATTAACAGTCTTAGAAATTAATGATTTGTTATGAAATTAATTTTCTCCTTCCTTCTGTACTGTGCCACACTGAAATGACATGTTCAGATTCATGACTTAAGGAAGCTGATCCACTTGGCAGCTAGTGTTAGAAACAAAAGTCACAAAGTGTTAATAACTGAAGGAAAAGTAAAATCAGTTGGCTCTGCCTGTCCAGTCTTTATGCTAAGCTAACTGTCAAATGACTCCAGGTTCATTTCAACCATGCAGACATGAGAGTGATACTGATCTTCATATTTGACAAGAAGCAAATAAGCCAATTTTGAAAATGTCTCACAACTTCTTTTTAATAATACAAGTAGCCCCTTTGCAACAAAACACCAATCTTGTTCTGGTTGGCTTTTATAAACAGAAGCTAATAATGTGCTGACATTAATCTGATAATAAACAGTGTGTGTAAATGTACCCAGAGAGAGTTTATTTCTGCTAAGCGGTGTGTTAGTTCAGTGCCAGCAGCCCCACACGTCTGTAGAGTCTCAGAGGAAGTTTTTCAGTGAGATTGTTTTTTGTTATTTTTGGCACAGAGCGAAAGGCAGTACAAGAGTCCTACCTTTTGGTAAACCTGAATGACATGTTTCTACAACAGAATCAGACAAAGAAACAGTGAAAATGGTGAAGGAGGAGTGAGAGGAGGAGGAGGGGCAGGAGGGAAGGAGGGGAGGGAAGCAGGGAGGAGGAGGAAGGGGGATGAATGAGTGAACAAAAATGGGGTGATTGGAATCATCAACATTTAAGGGGGAGATTCATTTTCTTTCATCGATTATTTATGATTTCAATTCCTCATTTAAGCTCAGTCATTGCAGGAGAGATGTCGCTGGCCTGGCTGCCACTCTGAGAGAACACTGGATATAAAAATTATTTAATTAATAATCACTGTTAGAGGATTAATTTCCTTTCTATCTAGAATATTAGAGATTAATATTAGAAAAGAAATTATAGCTGACTTTGCAGATGCCTGTTTAAAAAAATAAATGCTGCTGGCTTGTTAATGGTACTCGTGGCATCTTTTAAAACTAGGCATTCATATTAAAAAAAACCTCAGTTTCTGAATACAAAATGAGGTAAATACTGAGTCTGATGTTACAGTTGAATGAAGACCTTTGAACCTGTTTCTAGGTTTGGACCAAAAAAATACAATCAATACATCAACATTTTTAAAGGATTTTCAGTGCACGAAAGTAGCTTTTCATTGCTATAATTTAAGGAAATTATTCTCAAAAATCTTTATTACAACTAAGGACTGAAAGCACACCTCAGTTTTCATGAAAAGGAGGTCAAATTGTGGCTTGTTCAGGCTGGTTTCAGTTCTCTCTGTTCGACATCCAGGCAGCGACAGATAAACAATTTAGACTCAAGAATAAATCACATTGTACAGGACAGTGAAGTGTTCCCCCAGCATGTAATTTATCATCCTAACTCTACAAGGCACTGTGCTGATTGGCTTCTAATTAGACCAGACAGAGTCACAGGAGATTGAGTACAGAGCAGGGCTGGAGTCTCTCCTCTCTCTATTTCAGTCTCAATATTTAAGCATGAAGGAGAAAAATGACCACATTTAGGCTTTAAATTAGCTGAAACCTTAGAGAGGTAAACCCCAACCCTTTATTCTGACGTGATGTGTGTCCTCTCCTACCTGCGGGTGAGTTTAGAGGTGAGTTTGGAGAAGAGGTTGCTGGTTCCACGGCTGCGGGTCTGAGAGAGCGGGGTGGCATCGTGGGAGAGCGTGGGCGAGGCCGGCGGTCCGTTGTACGTGGCCGTGCGGCGATCTCTCAGCTGGCCCCCATGGAAGGTGCTGCGGCTGGCGGTGCCTCGAGGGAAGCGGAGGCGGTCGGGCGTGGTGGCGTTGGCTATGCTGTGGATCGACGATACCGGGTTCCTTTGGGTGCCGGGAGACACGGCGACGCTGCTGAGGTGGAGGGAGAGGGACACATTTAAGATCAGAGTTTAAAGACAGAATGAAGAGGTGGATGGTTTTTCCACTGCAGATGTGTTTGTTCAGAAATGTTACCAAGACTCTTTAAAAAAAAAAAAAACAAAAAAAAAAACACGACTGCCATGGAAAAACCCTCCACAGCTCTATCACATTTCTCTCCTTAACTTGAAAATGGCTAAGAGTTTGTTACACCTACATGAGATTCTAATATTGCCATGTGGTTTTAAAGAAATGAAACCTGCAGGTTAGATGTGAACAGGGTAGGAAATTAAAGAAAAACCATCAAAATATAAATCACAACAGGTGGTGGATTCAAACAAAAGCCCCTGTAGTGATTTTAAAAGCCCTATACTGAGCTGAATTTGACTTCTTATAGAAGAGCAGTCTTATAGGATACTGTGTTATGATGCCCTTCATAACCACAGAAACTAAAGCAGGAACCGAAGCAGGAAGTGAAAATCCATCTACTCGCCTGAAGAGATTAAATGGGAAATTAAACTGTGCAGGAAATTAAATGGGCCATTGTGTGTTTTGTTGTAATTAGTGTTGCTGTACTCAAAAATGTAAATATATGTGCAGGTTAAACACAGTCTCAGCAGATAGCTGTTTAACAGGAGTCCGGTTCTGCCAGATAGGGACTGTGTCCACAGCCAACGCTGTTTGTGATGTCAGCGCTCATTTTCAATGCAAAACAAATGCATTTCACATTTTCTGCAATTAAAAATGACCTGTTTCTTAACAGCACTCTCTCATAAACACGGACTTTTAGAACAGCGCTGCATTTTAAATGCTACTTCTCCCTCACTGCAGTGTTAATATTTTCACCTATTTTAAATGTATTCACAGTGTTTATATTTTAAATGCATTTTAATTTTAATCATTTTACTTCCTAAAGTTTTAGTCCATAAAAATATCACATTTTAGCCATTATTTTTAGTCCAAAAAGTTTCCTTTGCGCTACTTTAATCAGCCATACTCTAAAATTCAAGTCCCTGTAAAGTGCTAAAAAAAATCTGTATTTTATGTTTGTTGTAAAAAAAGACGGCTGTGTTATGAACCTCCAGGCCAAATTTCAACCATGAAAAACATCTCTAAGTTCATGAAACTAAGCCTCAATATCATGAAGAAAGAGGCTGTAAAATCTGCTCTAGGATGGTGTGGGTGTGTCAGTTGAATGAGGTGAAGCCACGCCCACTCAAGTGAAACCTGATCCTCTCCAATTTCCAAAAAGCTACCATCTGAATGGAGGTTGAAGAATGGATTGAAACACACCTTCAGCAGGTGAGATGTTTGCCAGAGCTAGTCAGAGCACAGCGGCGTGGCTCTGCGCCTCTGAGTAGAGGGACAGAAGTCTGTCTCAGATCTCTCTGTTATGATGCTTCAATGACCTGTTGGCCACCATGGCTGATAGATTTGGGAAATTTACCTCACAATGAACAAAAACAGCACTTAGCTGTCTTAAGTTTCAATGTGGGCAGTGACATCAGCTAACAACAGACTGCATTTAGATGAACTGCTCAGAGATTTTATAATGTTGTAGCCTTTTGGGGGCGGGGTATTAGCTGGAGTAGTGTCATGGGGCACTATGTTAGCCCTGCCTAAATTAAACTAAGCTACAAGAGTGAATCCAAGATTCAGTCACATATAAACCTCAGAGTTTTCACATCTTTAAAGCAACCTTGTTCCAGCACATCTCGTGCTGGACACAAACTTTGGATTTCACTTTACAGGGACTTCAACTCACTATATCAGTACACTTTTATCACACTTATTTATGATAAACTAAAGGAAATACTGGCATACCTCAAGAGCTCTTGATCCAATCTCTGCTAGTGTTTTTACTGATTATATAACCAGTGGAGAGTGGAAATATATTGGATTTTGAATGTCCAACAGTCCAGCCCTGACATTTTAATCTCATTTTAGACTTCTTGATGAAAAATAACCTTTGTCAGAGATTTTATCTTCAATGATCTATTTTTAGCCAGCCTTAGTCTAGTCTTACTCGGGGGAAAATCCAATCCACTGACATTTTAGTCATATTCTAGATAAATAAACAGATATATCTAAACAGATACTTCTTTGAAACAAACATAATATAGTTAAAGAAACAAAAACATGAAATAAAATGTGTCAGTCCTGATGATTTTTAGTTGCAAAATTACCACAGATGAGATAAATTCAGAAAAGACTGCAAAAACTAAATGCATCAGTTAATTTCCCACCTTGAACATCAAGCCTTCGAACATGTGCAATAAGAAGAATGAGTTTCTGATCAGTTAGAGTCTAAACAACAAAAACAGCGATGGTCTAAGTGCTGGAGCAGCAGGGGAGCTCTGCCATCGTGTCGGACACCAACATGTGAGGAGGGGAAATCCAGACGGAGAAGATCGGGGTTCAGAGCAGAGGATGAAGGGGAGATCAGGAGCAGAGCTGAGAGAGTTGTGTTATTGCAAACGTCTGCAGCGGAGTGAGGCGCTCCTCCGCTCTATAGTTGTGCAGCAGGATGATGCAAACGTGGAAAAATATGATCACACGAGTTCAAGTCTCGTTCAGCACAAGGCAGCTTGACTCCAGTGTGAGGATTCATATTTTTTCCCTACTTGTGCCTCCATTTTTTATTTTCATCAGTGTCTGAAAGCAACTACGTCTTCTATGAGCAGGTAAAACTTTATTTAAGTCAAAAGTTCAGTGATGAATACTTCATCAAGGTACATTATGCTTCTTCAAACTTTTTAAAATCAACTCTACATGCTGACTTGACATCTGTAGCAGAGATTTAAACTAGAAACAGTCATCAACTTTGGTTGTTAAAACAGAGGATTTTTTTTCTTCCTCTGTTAAGCTGTGTAGCTGCAACTATTATCTCTTTGGTTCTGACAAATTCAGATCAGTTAAAGAAAACAGTTTTTACATTACAGTCTAGCAGCCAGGATGGCTGTTTTTGATGCTGTGCTGCAGCAAACGTTTCATCGGCATGGAAAAACAGGCAATGAAACATTGTATTTGATTTAATATTTATCAATAATTTTAGGAGACATGAACATTCATTACTCAGAATGAGTATCAAAGTGATTCTCCTGATGTTATCATAAACTTTTAATGCAGCTGTATGCAGCAGAGCTAGAGCTGAGAAGATGAAACTACTTCTTGTGTATACTTATTCACAATAAGAGCAATGTGTATGAGGGCAGTGGGAATAGAAAAAACTGAAAAAAACCAAAACAAAACAAAAGAGTTCTTTGGGAGATAACAATGTCCACTCTTTTTTTTAAAAATGAAGATAAATTTTGCTCCCTGGCAAAGAAATGGTACTTAAGTAAAATAAATAGTTAGTGGAGGGTGGTAAACTGGTATCTGTACCATCACTGGTAAAATCTCTGCTCTGGTATGGATTTTTGCAACACCATCATCACCGGTTTAAATGCACGTTTAGTGTCGTGGTGCACACATGAGACTTAAACTATGCCGCCCTAAGTGTAATATGACAGACGACAGCTCAGTCTGAGTCCAGTCAGCAGCATGTTTTGCTCTGACACTAAAGAGAAGATAGTTAACAAGCCAAATGTCACCTATTAGTACCCTTGTTATTAACAAGTAGCACAGTAATGAGGTAAATGGTGTGTATGTGTGTAATAACAGCAACATGAAGCAAGTGTTTGCTTTGCACAGTGTCTCAGTGTCTGGGGCTTTAGTATGACACAGTCTGTCTTTAGCCTAGTGCTGCAGAGACTCCTATTACAATGGCTAGGGCATTGGTTCCCAACCTAAGGTCCGGCCCCCCCTTGGAGACGCCAAAAAATTCAAGGGGGGCACGAGGCTAGAACTGCTCTGAGGCTGTCAAAATTTGGTTTGCATATATGAATTAAAATTCTAACACATTTACTGGATGGTTCATAAAAACTTCTTTTGGTGGTGACAAATGGGTATGGGCCTATTTTGTTGGAATTTTATCACAGAAAACAATTAAAGTTGAAGCTATTCTATGACAGTAATGCATGATTTTTTTCATGTTGGTCCTGGGAGGGGACTCACCATTTTTTCCAATACAAGATGGGGGTGCTCCAAGGAAAAAGGGTGGGAACCACTGGCTTAGAGAACTGTTTGAAGCAGTTTTAATTTTGACTGTAAATATCAATACAGTCTCACTCCTCATCTTTAGATTAAATGAGTTTTAGTCACATTTTAGTCATTTCTACCCGTCATAGTTTTAGTCTAGTTTTAGTTGACAAAAGCACCAAAACATTTTAGTCCAGTTTCACTCCATAAAAATTCCTCACATTTTAGTCTTTACTTTTAGCCCAAGCATTGGGCTAAATATGGTACCTGCCTGAATCTGGTACCAAACCACAGTAGTGTGTTCTATGGTCTCTGCCAAACCTGGGGTCCCTGCTTTCTACAGCTGAGAGACAGAATAGCTACAGATGCATTGTATTTTGACAGATTTACCCACAGTGGAGAAATATCAAAGATTTTAAATGACAGACAAAAACTAAATTACATTTTAGTGTAGGTTTAGTCATCTTGATGAAAACTAAACTTACTTTTAGTCAGTTTTAGTCATTAAAGATCTATTTCTTGCTAGTCTAGTTTTTTCTGTCGAAAAGGCTGTTGATGAACATTTTTAGGCATAGTTTTAGTCAATAAAATTAACACTGGTTTAAAGGTGTTTTAAGTCCACAATTAGTCAAAGAAGATAGCCAGGGCAAAATACAAGGTCAGAGGAGCAGCTGTAGACTCTAGTAGCATGAACTTGTTTGCTAAATCTACATTAAATCAGCGATAACCATACTGCCTACAAATCCTTCAAAATAAAGGTCTGTGGTTGTTTTCCCTGAGGGCTTTGAAAATGTGAATGCCCGCATCAGGGAATGTGGGGTTATTCCACACCTCAGCAAAGAGGAAGGAAACTTAAAACTACAGAAGTGAACACAGAGTCATTTTTCTGTGATCTTATGCTCAAACATGGCTTTAGTATAACATCACAGGTCTATTTTTGGTGAAGATGGGGGTTGTGACACTTGTTTATGCATTAAAATGCATTTTTTTAAAGTCTGTAACACATTGATATAATACCATTAACCACAGTATTAAAAGGCGAAAAATACTATGATATGATGTTTAGGCCATGTCGCCAAGGCTTATAAAAAAGTGCCAACTATTTACAACAATAGGAAAAAAATTGTTATTGGCAATATTTAAAATATTGTGATTGCTATCAGTCCTTATCTTCTCAGTCTGTGCATCCCTTAAAGACTTCATAAGTAGAATTTTGCTGCAAAATTATATATTTTCTGCAGTTTGCATAGCTAGGTTATCTTAATACAACACATAGATGCAATTTACAAGGCTTTGTATGAGGCGCCGGTTTAGCTCAGTCGGTAGAGCAGGAACCTGTATACTGAAGCTATAATCCTCAGTGAGCTGGTTGTGGGATCTATTCTATTGCTGTCCTATCAAATAAAGGCAAAAGAAAAACCTCCAAAAATACTTTTATGTAAAAGGCATTTTAGGACTAAAAACAGACTAATGTTTCTATTTAATTACCAAACACTAACCTATTTATTTTAACAAACCTTGATGTACTCTATCTTTTGCAGGTTACTTCTTTGCTCTTTGTGGAAGTGTAACATCTTATGCCCTTTTTTGTCTTAAGTTGAGAAAAGCTGATTAGGTTCATTTATTGTGCACTGAGCTTCTATATTTACTTGTTTGTTTGCAATTTGTAAAAGGTGCTATGTGCATAAAAAGTTATCATTCTTTGTTTGCAGGAAAGAAAAACAAGCAGCACAAATGTCCCGTGGTGAATTAAACAGCTGGAAAATCATGTGACGCTTTTTCCTTTACCATAGAACTGCTCTGAGGTCCGCATGCAATTCTAATAACCTTAATGTGAAGGAAGTCTTTTCTTTACTTGCTCGTAGTTGATGAAAGTAAATCTCAGACACCGATGAGAATAAACATGCAGGACACACGCTGTCCTTGCTGTTCTCTGCAGGAAATGGTGTCCATGGTTTAGTCGTAGGGTTACAGAGTGTGAAGCTGGCTGGATGTGTGGGTTAGCGAGGGGCCAAACAGGGGCGGAGACATGAGAGGAGACAGACAGGGGGGTTTGGAGGCCCTGCCGTCTTACTTGGGCGAGCAGTAGTCCAGAGCGTAGTAGGAGTGGGGCAGCGTGGCCCAGCCTGCCTGGCAAACGTACAAAGGGCCGACGGTTTGATACCTCTGCCGCACTGAACTGGACGAGGCACCGAACGCAGTGGCCGCAAAGGCAGAGGAGGGGCTAGTGGCACAAGCCATCTCAGTCATGCTGGTCATGCCACGATGGAAAAAAAACCACACCCCGAAAACCACAAACACACAGGCAAGAAATGAAAATAAGACAATGAGAAAAGTAAATAAAGACAGAAAGAAGGAGTAGAAAGAAAGAAACTGAGGGAATGAAACAAAGAAAAGGATCCTGTATGGGTTTTTGTTCAATAATAAGGCCTTAGATGATAAAAAGCTATCAGAGCTCAACCAGTATGAGTTTAGAAGGCTTACATAATTATTTTGATACTGAGCCGTCCAATATCCATATTTATGAGTCATGAGTTCGACCACATTTGTGTTTATAATAGGGATTTTTGCATTCTTTTTTGGGTGGAAATGGCTCTCAAGCAGCATTAAAACCAGAAAACTGGCAGAAGAAAGCATTGACTGGTGATAAAGGAAAACATAAATAAACATACTGGCTTCTATAACAGGTTCCACAAGAATGTACAGGCTCAATAATCTCATTAAAAACCAAGAAGGAAAAATAAATACTGATTCAACTCTGCATTACTGATGAAGCACCAGTTTAAACCCTGATTAGGCTCTCTATGCTGATGCAGGTTTTAGCTTCTCATGGTGAAAGCAGGTCAAAGTCAGCAGATGTCCTCTCTCACCTGTTCTCCTTCCCGTTGGGAATGACAGAGAGGCGGTCTGTGTTGTTTCTGTCACTGCAGACGTATGTGTTCCTCCTGGTCATCCCTGCCGACGCGGTGTTATTCTGCAGAGACACAGGGAGGCGGATTATCAATACAGGGGGTAAAACTCCTGACCTCACAAGATGGCTGAATATCAGTAAAACATAAAATGCATTCAGCTTTTAAACAGCAAAAGATGCTATCTGACTTCTCTTGTGAGAGGTACTTGTACATGAAAAGGACAAATTAAGAAGGCAAAATAAGAAAATTAATCACGATTCAACTTTAAAACAGCAAACCACACTAATGGCTTCTAATTTCTTTTGTGCAAGGTCCTTATGTTTCTTAATCCAGGTTCAAGGGAGAAGAAGAGGCAAAATCTAAGCGACAAAAAACATTTTTAGAAGCATTTGCTTCTACAAAGCTTAAACTTGAACTGGATTCTTAATATGAACATAAAATCCTTGAAAAAAACAAGCAAATCTTGAACCAAGGAGTACAAGGTCTCATGAGTTGAATATGTTGTTATAGCCCTCATCATATGGAGGATTCTGGTCCATTTAAAGCAACAATTTTTTTTGCCAAAATGTGAAAAACAACTCCTTTTTCTCTGATTTCTCCTAATATAAACAGAATGTATACAACACAGGTGTAAAAAACATTAACACATTAAAAAATCTATCTATCTGGACATTAAAAAGATTTTAAAAAAAGGTATAAAAAGAAAGAAGTACAATGTTTGCAAGGCCTTTAAAGATTAAACCTGTTTTCTAGGATTTTTAGTGCAAAATAACCAGAACTTTCTGTACTTTTGAAGCTTATACTATCATATCTTCATTGATATTTTGCTGCAAATAGTAATTTAATTTATAAATGTATATGAGTTTATTCTAACTGGAATTATAGCTCAGAAGCTTCAGGTCCAGGCTGACATTTTTAACTTTTTATTTTACCTTTCTAAATAAATAAGACATTCAACAGTTCCCTAGGAGGGTTCAATTCAAAGAAGCTAGAATAGTTAATATATAAAAGGGTCCTATTTGACCTAGATAACTACAGAGCATTTCTCAATGAAAACAGTTTATTAACATCTTTGCACACAAAATAGATTCTTGTTTGCATTCCAAATTTATTGTTAATAGGAGAACCTCTGTGGTTGGAAAATGTGTTCAGAAAATCAGCCAGTCCTCAACACTATATGTTAACACACCAATTACACAGAGCTGAAATGAACATTTTTACAGCCTGGTCCAAAATAGATTTTAATGGGAAGAGTTAATGCCTTTATGGGCACAAACTGTCTATTAGAATACAGTTTTGGCAACTCATCTGTTTTGGTTTAAATAAGAGTTAGCCTTGCAAAGGAGGTGGGCAGATTCCATGCCTGTCATCAGGCAAATCCACCAATCTGCAATGAATGTGTCAGGTCTGAAAATGAACCTGGCATATCAGCGTTATTTGAGGAGAACGAGGCAGTAGCTGTGGGCGGGGTTTAGTTGTACTAGGAGAGGATGTAGCGTTTAGCTCAGATGTAGTGGTGGTTTCATCAGAACTAACTTTATTAAATAAAGAGTAAAGAACAGCACTATAAGCTTTCGTAACAGAAAAAAATGTTTTAACTCTTCTCCCAACCCGTTTTGGCATGAGTTTGTGATAGTCACAGAAGGAGTTTAGTTGTATGTAAGCTAATATGCACAATAGCTGCTACCAGTGTACAATCAGCTTGGGCGTAGCCAGAGTATAGTGGCAGTTTAATCAGAACTGGGTCAATTTTCTTGATTAGAACAAGAGCAAAGAGCCACCCCAAAAACTTAAACATTTTTGCACTTCTCCCAACGGATCCTGACATGAGTTTTATCCACCAACAAGCTCCACTGCTCTCACACCTTGGCAGTGCCAGTCTATGGAGCGCTGGTTACAACCAGAATGCTTCGTGCCTGACTCCTTTTTTTTTGTAGTGATTTTGGTGCTGGCAAACACAATTTGGTAGTATCTGTATATCAGATATCATGTATCTTTTATTATAAGGGGCATGGCTGATATAACTGTAAGTCAGCCTAATATGGCTGATTGTCAAGAGGCTTAAGTGTCACCTCTTCATCTGTTTCTAGGATGATTTAAGTTAGTCTGAGACGTTTTCAATATGGTGGCTGCAATATGAGTGTTGCTGAACAGGTGACTCACGCTGGGGCCGGTGGTGGCGCCTTTCCTGCGGTCAGGGATGTCCGCCTTGTTGGGGTTGTTGGCGTTGCCCAGCAGAGGGCTGGAGGGTGGAGCTCCGCGGCTCCCCGGGGTGCTGGGTTTACGGAGCTGAACCCCGCTCTCTTCCTTTGCGTTGTTCTCGGCTGTAGTGGTCTGACTCCTCTTTGGATGAGCCATCCCCGGAGGGACGTTCTGACCGACTGCAGAGAGGAAAAACAGTCACAGATGTTTGACGGATGATTCAAAGATGCTCTTTGTACCTCTGGCAAAAAAAGATGTTTTTATATATCAGTGTGTTTTTAGTAAAAATCGGAGACAACTTGCATGACGCTGACTCAAAGTGACGGGGCAAAATGACAAAATAAAAGCAGATTCATGGAGAGAAGGGATTTTTTTGCTCAAATATAAGCATCTTGTCCTTATTTTGTTGCAAAATAACAAGTTTGAGGTCATATCATGTGGCTTGGGTGGATGCATTTATCTCATCAAACACTCAACAACAATATTTTTATCAGCCGTGCAGAAATGCCAAAATGGCCACTGGTTACGACTTTTCAAAAGTGAAAAAAATGCTGGTTTCTTTGACTTTTATGAGAGGAAAATGAAGGTCATTGGTGTTTGGACTGTTGCATGGGCAAAATAAATAATCTTTTTTTGTCTACATGAGCATTAGGAAACTGGCAGGCATATTTCACCGTTCTTTAACTCTTAAAAGACCAAATAATGAACAAAAACTTCACATTCATTCATACTGAAAGGTAGAATTATCTGTTTTGTGGTTAAAATGTATTAAAATGTGTTACAATTTTGTGTGAGATCAAAATCCAAATGTGAAAACTAACAAAGGGCCTTTTTATCCTTAAAAGCAGGGTGAACAAAGTGTGTGAACGCAAGAGCTGCAGGTTTAAAAGGTTCTCAGTGTTGCTATTTAAGTTGCAGATCCAACAGAGAGGAAACTGTACAAACCGACTTTATTGACAAAGCATTATATCACAGAGGACAGCACTGAGCTGTGCAAATAAGCTAAAGGTTAAAGTGCCTCCACCATGTGACCGGTTTGATTTAACTGCCTTTATCCGCCTGACAACAGAAAGCAACCTTTATTAGGAGGGAAGGGCACGACACAGTCAGAGCTCATTTGACTTCCCTGGGTCGTTACAGAGGAAACCACTACAGGGAAGTGAAAATAACATCACTCCTTTGTTCACAACTAAAGCTTCTGTTGTGATAAGAAGAAATGGTAGTATTCTCCTCACCTTGTTCACTGTAACGCCTCTGTTTGTGGTTGGACGAGACGCTCCTCTGGACTTTGAGGTGGGAGGGCGACTGGCCGTTGAGTTCACTGTTGGGTCTCGGTTTGGCCAGAGAAAGGTTGCTGCTCGAGGCCGACTCGCTGGGCTCCAGCTGAAGGGAACAAACAGACACGCAATAACTCATATATCTAAGTCTTACATTTCTACTTTTGACATGTACGCTCACAATCAGAGAAAATAAGGCCAGCTTTTCCAAAATAATGGACCTGGGCAGTAGATGTTTTTTTGAGGAAGGAGAGGGACTATAACCTGTTTGTTTTGGTTGGGTTATATAGCAATAAATAATATATTAACTATACTTTATTTTTTTTCCCAAACTATTTCAGTGTGTACCAAACGACTTAACCACCTAAGATCCAAGCTTTTTTTGGTATGCATTTATCATTTCTTCTGTTATTGGGGATTATTAGGACATGGTAAGTATAAAACTAATCTTTGTATTTCAGCAAATACTTTTGAAAAAATAATGTCCTCATAAAATTTACCTTGACTGATGAACAATTATCCCACCGCCCCCTCAACCCCGACTCTGTTTGTGCTGTAAGTATTTTTATAATCTTAAAACAAATGACTGAAAGGAACATCTGATTTATAAGCAATGTATGTTTTTTTTAAGCAACTGAAATCAAAACACACATCAGCTGCAAGGATTTTTAAATGAAATATCCTAGAAAAGCAGAACTAAATAACTTGTATTTATTGCTAACAAAACAAATTATTTTATACAACTGTAAAAAAGTAGAAAATAACTCTGCTGCTCAATTTGCATAGTCAGCTCTATGTTCTAGTTTTATGTTGGATGGGACAATGTCATGTGACCACTTCTTCTTTTGGGTTTCCAGCAGGCTACATGCCTTTTAACACCTGGATGCCTATCATGTGACTACACAGAAAGTAGTTGTTTATAAGGGGATGGTGCATTAGTAGAGAGAGAATTGCAAGGGAAAAAAATAATTGACATGGCAGGTGGATAGTCATTAGAACGGCACAATAACAGGCTGCAAGAGGAAAAAAACATAAGTGGCAATGATTTATGGTTCATACATTATTTAACTTTATACAACCTGTGTCTTTTCTTGTTGTCTACATCAGTGTTAATTTTGTTGACTAAAACTATGACTAAAAATGTTCATCGACAGCTTTTTTTCATGGCAAAATCTAGACTAAGACTAACAGAAATAGATCTGTGATGACAAAAACTGACAAAAAGTAAGTTTAGTTTCCGTCAAGATGACTAAAACTAGGCTAAAATGTAATGTAGTTTTCATCGAACATTCAAAATCCATGATATTTCTCCACTGTGGGTGACTCTGTCATAATGCAATGCAGCTGTAAAGCTATTCTGCCTCTCACCTGTAGAAAGCAGGGACCCCAGGTTTGGCAGAGTGTATAGAACATAGTACCATGA
This sequence comes from Cheilinus undulatus, assembly GCF_018320785.1. NCBI lineage: Eukaryota > Metazoa > Chordata > Actinopteri > Labriformes > Labridae > Cheilinus > Cheilinus undulatus. The sequence continues at coordinate 9,044,156 of NC_054882.1, read as the reverse complement.
TTTGGTACCAGATTTAGGAAAGAAAATAAATGCCTGAACTAAAAGTTAAAACTAAAGTGTGCGAACTTTTTATGGACTAAAACTAGACTAAAATGTTTCTGAGTTTTCGTTGACTAAAACTAAAAAGGGTAGAAATGACTAAAACGTGACTAAAACTAAAAGACGTTTCTTGTAAAGACTAAAACCAAGACTTAAATTAAAAACAGCTGCCAAAATTAACACTGGTCTACAACATTGGTCTCAGAGGGTCAAAATCTTAAAGAGTTTCAGTTCAATCCAAATTTTAGGCATTAAGTTAAGTTAATTGAGTCTCATTCAGTCTAAACGTTCCTCTTTGCTCTGCTGTGTGGATCAGTACTCCTGCTTTCTACTCTAATGACAAAAACTCGTGTTTTTACCTCAGAGGCCTTCCTGCCCAGCAGTAGGTAGGTGGCTGTGATCTCGTCATACTTCATCTTTGCCAGAGACTCCTGGATCTCCTCCAGGTTGTAGCCCATACCAACCATTACATCTGCACAGGAAGACAAATAAAAACAAGGTTCAGTAAAAAAAAAAAAAAAAATACTAACAGGGTTATAACAAAGGTGTTCTGTGCAACGACAGCACACATCCATCTGATGTAAATAGAAATATATGAACTATATGAATAATATTTCATAGACATTTATGTTTTTTGTCACATCATTTTTACACTGTTAGAATTTTTTGCCAATAAGGACATAAGTGAGAACAATAGTGAGGAAAATAACACCCATCTAGAGGAAAAAAAACAATAACATATGGCAGTTGATTAAATTTTCATGTTAAAACCCTTACTCTGCTGTTTTGCAGATCAGCGGATGCACTACATGAATGTTTGTGTGAGAAAATGCTTCATGTGAGCAGCAAAGATCAGGTATTCACCCCTCCTGATCTCCAATCAGCATTTTTCTTCTACTGATTGATCGAGGCAGAGTCGAGAGGGTGTGTGTGAGGACATCTACGTACACACTCGACTATGACGCGTGGCCTCCCCCATCTTCCAGCTCACGTTTGCAGCAGCATGCCGGGGGAGGCTGGGAGGTGTATCCTGCTGCAGCCTGATGTGCTTTAAACATTTATCTGTGTGGTAGTGTTTGCCCTATCTACAGTATGCATTATAGGCAGGCTTTTATCCTTTCATCTCAACACTACGCAGCATATTAATCTTTAATAGACTCTCCTCTATCTGAAAAATGTTAAAGAACAGAACTAATGAGAACAGATCACATCTTTAAAAATATGACTGCATCAACCCTGGTCTTGCTTTCCATTTCTTTGGGTCAAAACATCTTCTTTTAATACATTAAAAGATCAGGAAGTGGTCCAGAGTCTGCCTGAAAGGGCAAAACAAGCAAATAAATGTTTTTAAATTACTTAACCCCTGCAAATTAAATAGATTCTTCTTGCTGTCAAGCCTCTTGGGCAGTACTAAAATCTTTCAGTCATGCTGTAACTGGCCACTGAAAGCCATGCTAATGCTGTTATTTTTGCAGGATAATCAGCTCTCCTTTGCAGGCCTTTGTATCTGACTGACATCTTCTAATTTGGTCAAATCAAATCAAGGAAATAGATCTCAGCAGATGTGACAAATTTGAATTTGCAGCTGCATCATGATATTTTTAAGGATCTATCCATCTCCCATATCCTTCATGCTAGGTAACATCCATGTTCATGTATAAAAAGCTCAGTCGCAGTGCAAGACAAGAGACCGAAAGCGAGGAACCAGCTGAGCCTCTGTTACCAGGCAGAATCTGTGATAACCATCTTCCATCCATCTCCACACTCCCTCACTTTCACCCTCCTGCTTCCCCCCACAACCCAACACACTGCCTCTGTTGTTTTCCTCTTTAAACATCTCCTTTACTGCTGCAGCATTGGAAACACATTAGCTTTCTGACAGAGCTAATAGCATACCTTTACAACGTGATTTTGATTAGGTTTAGTAATAACGTGAAATGAACAGAAACATGAAGGTTATTAAGTCATGTTCAGATTCAGTTAGACAAAAGATGTTTGAGGCCATATATTCATGTTATGTAAATGTTCTCTGCAGCTTTATTTAGACTCAACACCAAGAGGCACAATGCATTTACCATGTTTGACAGCTGATGCTTTATGTCTGCAGAGGAGCAGCAAATAAAAGTTATCAAAGAAGTCCATTTCTTCCTTGGCTTTGATAAGCCACCAGGGATGGGTTTAATTTTATTTTAGTGAGTTATGCTGAAATTCTGCGATTCAGCAGAGCAAATACATTCAATGAGAAGACGTTAAGTTGGGACTCTGACTAAATTTCCACTTCCTTTTCAACTGTAAAAATAGATCAAATCCCTTCTTTCTGGCTAAAATAAGAGATTTTGCAGTAGAATATATTTAACTAAAATGGGTGCATTTGAATTAGGGGTACATGGTATAATCGGCAAATCAGTATAGGAAGATTTTTTACTTAAAAAGTTATTTATAGTTTTTTCTACTATAAATTTCTGCTAATATCTCCAGCTGACATAGTCATTTTTACTCACCCATACGGGCTGTAAATACAGCCTGTATCAGCCAAAATATCAGCCCATATTGATAGCAAATATCAGTACATATCAGCGGTAAATATTGGCCTATATAGGCTTTAAATATCAGCCTATGCTAGCAGTAAAAAATGTCCTGTTTTCTGTACATATCTTTTAATGTTGGCAGTTAATATGGGAATGTGTCTGCCGAGATATCAGCCAATATTGGAAGCAAATACTTGCGTATATAAGCAGTTAATATTTGCCTATTTAATCTGTAAATATTGGCATCAATGGCTGTACATAACGGCCTACACCAGCTTTTAATATATGTCTGTTTTGGCTGGGTATATCGGAAATATCGGAATATATATCAAAATACATGGGTTTTATCTGCACATATAAAGGCGTTAATCTGCTGCAAATATTGGCCTATTTTGGCTTTATATATTGGCCTTTTTGTAAATGTGTAAATGTAAAGGTGTAAATGAAAGCCCACGTCTGCTGTTTATATCAGCCTATATGAGCTGTACATACTGGCCTATATGAGCCGTAAATATCAGTCTTAATGAGCTGTAAATATTGGCCTCTATTTGCCAATGTATCAGCCTAAATTCAGCTAGAAATTTTGGCCTATATTGCTTTGAATATAGACAGTAAATATCAGCCTAAATTGGCAATTAATATACGTTTATATCATCAGTAAATATCTGTCTTTATTGGCAATGAATATCAGTCTGTATCCATAATAAATATCAGCCTATATTGGCTGTAAATATTGGCCAATACCCACAATAATCATAGGCCTATTTTATCTGTAAATACTGGTCTTTATCCACAGAAATTATCTGCCCATATCATCACTAAATATCCACCTTTATTTTATGAATTATCAGTCTACATTGGCAATGACTATTAGTGTGCACTGGCTTTAAAAATTGGCTTTCTTCGGCAGTAAATATTGGCCTTTAGGAATAAATGCCTATAATGGCTGTAAACATTGGCCTGTATCAGCTGTAAGTATGGGCTGCATGTATGAATGTTTGTGGCATTTCAGGTGGAATCAACAGACCTACAGTGCTTAACAAATATATTAGACCACCTGTCATATTTGTCTCAAAGACCATCCAGCATCATGAAGTGCTTTAATGTGGACCCTTTCATTTTCAGTGAGCTCTTCACATTTTACCATTTTGAACAAGAATGAGCGATTTCAAACTGAATTCACCCAAATTTGAGCCGGCTCACTGGGCTTCTCTGAAAAGTCAGAAATTAATCAAGCATAACATTCAACCACTTCTCTATGCACTGATTATGTCAGCTCTTATGTTATTCACAGTTTAAAGGATTCCTGGTTATTAGCATAACTTTATAGTTTAGTGCACAAGACAGAAGTGTTGCAGACGTGTTGCAATGCCGGACTTTGTAGGATTTTTCTTTTTTAAATATCTGACTCCTACATAAATTATTTAGATGGGAAGTTAACATTTAATCCCGCCATTAAATTTACATAAAATGATGGACATCTCATCAATTTTTTCCAAGTATTGTTCTCATCCCTCCTAAGCCACAACAATGTGAAGTTCTCTGCAGAGTGAGGCAGCATATCTCCTAAAACACTTTTGTATTTTATGCGGGGAAGGCCTTTTTTAAACTTTTACATGCATTATTTAAGAATGGGGGATTCCTCGCTGAGCTTAAGAACATCCCTCCTCCCTCAGCTTCCTTTCTCTCTGCTCTGACTGGGTGACTGGGAGTTCGCACCGGCACATGTGCCAGCCTCAGCTGCAGTTATGTAAGAGGCCCCCCTCTGTTCGCAGCTTTCATCCAGGGCACGACGGAGAGAGGCTTCTCCTCTTGCTCGCTCTGTCTTCACTCTCTCATTCTCTATCTGCAGGCACCAGCTCTGCTCCTGTTTACTTATTCATCTGCACGTTTCATCTCTTCTTTTTAAGCTTTTCAGCACTGTAATAATGAGACTTTCTCTGAGCCTATGACCCTTCTGGCACTTAATCTCCTCAACATCAGACAAAAAACATTTACAGTATATTTGAGTTTTTACTGTAATAAATAGAGGAGATTTTTGCTACACCAGTGCACTTTTCTGATTACACAACAGGCTCTCGCAGGCCCGCTGGTCATAAAACTGGAGAAAAACTTCAATCGAGCAAACTTCCCTCTAAAGGAAGAAAAACGCAGTTATGTGAATTTTCCAGCCACATCAGCAGCAGAGGGTGTTTTTAATCATCTTACCTATTCTCTTCTGGTCTGTGATGTCCAGCTCAGGTTCAGTGTAAGGCTTGAGCTCGTCCTCCTCGAATCCTGTGTTGATCCATCGATCCTTCATGATTTGCTGCAAAAGTAAAGGCTGATAGTTAGCAACTGATGACTGGATTTATAAGGCTTCAATATGGCAAAAATTATAAATAAGGATTGGGCACTGAGCTGCAGAGCTGAATGATGCAGAAAAGGCTTTTATTTTACCCTTCAGGAGTCAGTTAGATGTGCAGGAATCAAAAAAGCAATGCATAATAGTATACAAAAACATTTTTTTACACAGTAATGCTGTTTTGAACAGGGATGGACCATGATCCCCCCCAATTTTTTAAACCAGGGTCATGTTGTAATGTGTGGAATCCAGCCTGCAAACAACAGACATGCAAAAAACTAGGCTAGCATTTCTTAACTTAAAGAACAATTTATGTTAGGTTATATACTTACCTAAATGACCAATTATATGGTCCATTTCAATTCATGTCATTTTGTAAGACAGATACCATGATAGAGATGTTAAATATCTTTGCCTATTAATGGTCATCTTCACCAGGTGTTAACATCAAAATTACAAACTGTGACAAACAACCAGGCCCATCTGTGAGAAACTCATATTTTCTTCATACAGTTGCCTGTAACTTTCTAAAACCTAGTTCAGACCAAAGATTGGCAACAGGACAAGCTGAAACTCACAGCTGCTTGACACACCTTCTCACACTCCCTCAATTTGATATGACTTACTTCTTAATAAAGACGGAGCTGCACAGGCACTGTGTTTTCCCTGTCTTGATCATCGTGATAATGTCTAACACATCTCAGGTGATGTGATTTCGTCGGTCTCATTTTATATACTTTGGTTTTTTGATTGATGATTCTTTGACTTTTAGAACTTGTAGTTCTTTTCCCAGAGACTGCAAATAAACATGCTTTTCTATTAAGGTCTCTTATGATTGTATGTCTTCTACAGGAGCATAGAACATTCACACTCAGTTAGCTCATTTAAAGTCTTTCTTAAATGCAAGGGTGGAAAGTAACCAATAACATTTACTCAAGGTTAATTGAGTACCTTTTTAGCGTACTTGTACTTTTTAAAACAACTACTTTTACTTCAGCACATTTTGAGGGAAATATGGTTCTTCTCAACATTTTAAAAAGCATCAAGTACTGAGTTAAAAAAAAAAAACACTAAAAGCCAAAACGAGGAGGTTCTAGCTTTGTGCCAACAAGAAAACGATCAAAAGTTTGAGTTCCATGGCACATGATGGTCAGTAGCAAGAGAATGATTCCACATTTCATCCTAAACAGCCATTACATTTGTATTAAGGTTAAATCTTACCTTGTAAAAAACAACCTGGTTATAGATTCAGATCATCTTGTAGCTCTTTCACATTAAGAAATACATTTTACTGTATAACCTCCTCAGGTATCAAAAGTAGCTACTCAGTACTCAACACTTGGAGTAAATTTTAAATATTTTTTTACTTTTACTTGAGCAGATTTATAGATTACTACTTTTACTTTAACTTGAGTATATTTTATCCAAAGTAACGTCACTTTTACTACAGTACAAAAGTCTAGTGCTTTTTTTCCACCCCTTATGTCTAATATTCAAATCTACTTTGGGGAAAACTAACGGGATGTTTACTTTAGGAACCACGCTGTCAAACTGTATCAAATTTCTGCTTTTCAGATGCAATGGTACCAAAACACAGATACAGTTTGATTTTCATTAGAAACACATCAAAGTTTAAAGTCACGATGTTATTACATTCCTACTTGTATATTAGATATCCATATATCAGAAAGAGGAGCCTTATGATACCAAGTTTGTTTTAACATTTATCAGAGATTCCTGATACACACTCAGTAATATTCCCTCTCATCCACTGGGTTTGCTGCCTTTAGTGATTATTTATTGGTTATAATCTGCAGTAAAACTAAGTATTTAGAGATCTTTATTTTATTTAATATATTAAAAATACAATTGTCAAAGTGCCCTGTGCCAATTCAGTACATTATGGTGTGTTTTCTCTATATTCCTGAGTGATAGTGGGATACTCTAAACGGTCATAAAACTGGGAGTGCCACATCTTCTTTCTTCTGCTTGTCTGAGCCTCATTTTCCTCATTCAGTCACTTGTAAAACCAAATATAAAGCCAAATCTCCTGTTGCTTTAATGGGGCATTGAATTCATGGAGCTAAGAGGCTTTTCACCTAAGCTCCAAAAGGTATGTCGTAAAACCTTAATGCACAACTATAAATCAAAGGTTTTACCGACATTTATGGGAAGAGCTTCATCTCTTTTTAAAACTCAGAGCTGGAGATTACACAGGAATATCTATTTTGGTGTTTCCACATTCATGTGGTTCAGTGAAGTATGAATTTATCTGAAATGAAAGTTTTCAGCACCATTTAAAAGGCAAACTTGCAAAAACCAAACTGTCTGATGGTTATCATTCAGATGTTTCACATCATAGTGCTGCACAGCATCACAGTTTCCCAGACCTTTATTTTCAATTTGCAGCTGATCAATTTCACTCAGGGTTTAAATCAAGACCCAGCCAAACTAATTATCACTGATCATGGCTGGATGGAACTGCAGCTATAATCTAGGACGATCATGAGCCATCTAGGGCCAACATATGCCACTCGACAGCGTATGCTTTTATTCGCCTGCATTCAGTTTGACAACGCAATGCCATACAACCGTATCCTCCTGTTAAACAAAAGACACACAGCGTCTCTGTGATTAAATGGCTCGTTTAAAATTCACACGTCTGCCTTTTATCCTGATCAAGTTGAGAGCCAAAAATAGTCTCAAAAAGAAAGGGACGTTTTATATGTTAATGATGCACTGCTGGGAGTCAGGTAGGGCTGCACGATTACAGCTGAAAGACGACCATTAACACATTTTTCTGACAATGTGATCATCACTCAGATTGATCTGTGGAATGATTCTCTCTCCATCCTCTGCCTCTCTTCAAACATGACTATTTTTAATCCCAGCAGATGCTCCCAGGGAAATCAAACGTCTAAATGTCTCTGCTATCATCAGACTGTGAATTGTGGGAAATTTAAATCATGGTCAGATGTTAAGACAAATTTGGTAGATTTTGTTAAGAGGTCAGAACTAATGCAGCTTTTATAGTTTACAATATTCCAGAGGAATATACTGAACTTACTACTCTAAGCTTTAGTTTCTATACGTCAACATTTTTCTCAACAATACTGGTTTAACAATAGCACTCACTGCTGATTTTTCATGCTTTGCACACAAACACAGCACCTTTTGAACACTGATACATTGCTCTAGATTAAAATTCCAAGTAATAAAAAACTATTTGATTTGGATTAACTGCCTCCAAATCCCACCCAGCATCTTAGAGCCATAATGCCAAGTTTAAACCTGGAGAGAACGCTGAGACTAAGAGTCTGGCTTAATGTTTTAAACATTTCCTGACACACTTCTAGATCCTTTCTTTAAAACTTGTGATGCCAAACAGACGATAAACAAAAACAATGTGACATTAAAAGTAAAGATCTCCATTTTCTCCATCTACACGTCAGTACTTTAACCCTTAAAACCCCAAGCCAGTTTCTGCTATTTTTGGCCCGTCTGTATTTTTTATGCTAAAACACCTGAAGAATTTTAAACCTTTTAAGCACAATAAACTTACAGACATCTATTTCTATTGTAATATGCGTGCTGCAAAGATGTCAGATGAATTTCTCAAAAGTTATATGACCAGAAAGACCAAGCTGACAATGTCAACAAAGAACAAGCTGTTTCTCATCCACAGCTGATTTCCAGTGTGTAAAATGCTAATTTATCTGATATTAGAATCCAGAAAATCCTCTTTTCATTAATTACGCCTTAGAGGACTATTTCTTCTTAACTCTCCAGCTGGCAGATAACTATCTTGTCTCTTTTTCAACTTTGGTGCACCCTGATTGGTCGCTGTCACTAAGAAAAACAACAGAAGTAATTGCAGCATCGTAATTGACCAACAGGCTATCAAGAAGTTGTTATCTTTTACTTCTGGTGTCAAAATAGAGGACAGCTTGCAAGACTGCATAGTTTCATATCACAAAATAACGCATTAAACAGTGATATAATCATGGGCTTTGCAATGTGGATGTACAGTATGAAAGCTCTGAATAAACACCACGTGTCTGGATTGAAAATGTTCTGTCCATAGACCTGCAAAAAGGTAAGCTTCCGATGACAACTTACTCCACAGAGATCCGTCTAATGGTTCCTGAGATATTGTAAATAATGCATGCGCTATCACCATGAATCGCCAGCAGTCCCACGGGGTTTAGAGTGCAGAGTTTCTAAAAATCTTCACCTTGGAAGGAGTTTTCAAAAGGATGTCTTTTCAGTAACCTGAAATGTAATTTGCTTGTGTATGGGAAGTCACAGACATACTTCCATTTTCTAAAATACACACCTATGTGTGGACAAGCATTACTCCCATTGCCATCATTACTTGCAAGACTAGATAGACAACTGAACCAAAACCAGATTTTACCAAACTCAACTGTAATGAACCAAACCAGACCACTCTGTTGAAGCGCATCAGAATGTGCAGCTCCTGCTGTGTATCTATATGCCCAATTAAGACCAAAGATTTGCAACAAGTTGAGTTTGATGTTGCAGCTACCTGCAACGGGCCACTCTGCATCGTTCTAAACACCCGTCAGCTCACACTGCTAGGCCTGAAGGACGCGATGCATCATTTCTGTAGCAGAGATTTCACTTCTAATTTATTATTTCTTAAATGACTGCACGATAAATCTACAACAGGGTCAGTCCTGCACATAAACCTTTAATCATGTTCTTTTATGAGCAATACTAAAAAATTCTTCATATGTGTACGCAGGAGAATGATTTATCACTGAATCTTTCTCGTCATCATTGTATGATGGCAGAAAAATTTCACAGCACATATAAACAGAAAAATGCTCTGCTAGCCCAGTCTGTTTATAAAGAAGATGTCCACTGAGAATAATTTTCCACGAACAAATTTAGCTCCAACAGGCTTGAATTTCTCATGGATCTCTCATATAGCACTGCAAAGCGGGAAAATGAAACTCTTTATAAAACAATATTTCTATTTCCCGTTTTCATCCCTTTGTTAATCTTTTTTATCTGCTTACTGGACATGATGTTTTTTAAGTTTTCAATCAGAAACTTCCCCTTGTAAACACTCCTGTCTTCCCATCAACTGTGTGTTTAGGCATGATGTGCAGCCGTCAAAGGAGACTGGAGTGTTTATGAGTCGAAGTTTCTGAAATGAACAGACAGATGTAATCATTTCCAAAATTAACAGCATGACTTCATCTGATGAAAGTGGCATTTATAGCTTAACAAAACACGATTCACATTCCCTTTTCTTGCTTTTATCTGCGTGCAACGTTCTAAAAGCAGCAGTCTGCGCCTTGACAAACTGAATAACAGGTGACTGCATCAAACTGCTCGATTTGGGCTGCAACAGCTCGGTTCAGACAGCTGTGACTGCCAACGGCGGCGTTCTAAAACCGTCTCAACAGATCACAAATCTTTGGTCCGAACAGGGCTATGAATCATGATTTCTCAAGACTAGGACACCAATCTTGTGTCACTGTGTAATATGAATGTTAAGGCAAAAATAACAGAGGATCTATATTGTGGGAATGTTGTGATACTGCACCATGAAAAGGGCTTTTAAATGTTTTCCTCTCTTTTGGTGTTTTGTATTCTAAGTCTCTCTCAGTGGTCTACTCTGCACAAATTTATCCAAAGTTCCCTTTTTTTTAAACTTGAACATACAATGAAATAAAATTATTTTCCTTTTCCTTATTCTTCCTTCTTTTTTTCATCACAGACAAAGTATACTTTTATATATAACATGCTTGCTTGTAGGTACAAAACTAAGCAAAATACTGAAAAGTCCAAGGATCAGTTATGCCATCTTATACAGCACTGAAACGAATTAAACTTGTTTTATTATTGCATCTGATTGTGCAAAGACACTCAGTCATAAAGTTAGTCTAAACTGCCTTTTTGCCCTTTAGTTATCTAAACAACATCAGCAGAAAGTTAAATCTTACGTTAGATTTTTTTATAGCTGTTATCTTTAGTCTGTCAAGAAAGACATTTTGTTTTTTTCCTTGTATTTCATTCAGTTTGACAGAATATTTAACCATCACTGATCATCACTATGTATAAACCTACTTTAAATAACCATAACCATGTTAAATAACACACCTGGCCCTTTCTGTGGTACTTATAATGGTTTAGACCGGACTAAACTGGCTTCTCATGATGCTTTTAACACCATGACGTAGTCCTGTCTTGTATTTAGAGGCAGAGACATGAACAAAGACAATTTTGGTACAAACAGAAGATGACGATGCATTATTCATGATTTCGACATCAGAAAGGAGGAGGAGTGTGGGCCGGCACACAGAAAAGAGGACACCGTGGGTGTCGGAGGAGATGATGCAGAAGGGGGGTGCAGGAACCGAGAGGAGGTGAAGGGAGGTGGAGGATAGATGACATTCTCCGATGGTGCAGACGTGCTGTGTGATAAGAATAGAGAGGTATATTTACATTTTCTGCGTCCTCCCTCACCTCGAGAGTACCCCGCTTGGCCGGGTTGAGCACCAGGAAGCGTTTGAGGAGGTTCTCGCAGTCTGTGGACATGTAGAAAGGGATGCGGTACTTCCCTCTGAGAACGCGCTCTCGCAGCTCCTGCAGGGAGATGGAAAACAACCAGGAAGTGAAGAAAAGAGTAAACATGTAATGAGTCATGGATGTCTTTTGTCTGACTGGGTAGGAAACATGTAAGCCTGATGTGAAAGCAACATTAAAATCTGCCCCTGCTGCGGGCTGAGTGTTTGACTTTAAAAGAGCACGTAGTGGAAGTCCAGTCAGTAGAAACATCAGATTATCACCCATTTTACTTTGGCTAAGCATTAAAAAGTTCTCTAGAAAGAAATTAGTGGTGTTTTAGAAGTGCTTTACAAATTAAAACCTGCAAATACATCAGTAGTTCCCCAATGCACAAACAGAAATATTTACAATTTTATTTGTCTAATTTCAAGGTAGTGAATCTCCTTCAATGGCTATGTAATAAATGTATGCAACATTAACCACACAATTCTAGATTAACACCTTAAATTAAGATACAAAAGCTAAAAGTAAGTTCAGAATTGTTCTCAGTCTTAAAAATGAAATGGGCTAACTTACATAAAGACAGACATATTAGCAAAGATTGAGCACTCGCACTTTTAAACCATCCTTTGTGGGGAAAGAAATGTGTGACCTTCTATTAAATGCAGTACAGTATGAAAAAAAAACAAAAAATGTAAAGAAAGCAAACACAATAAAACTTTTCTAATCCATCATGCTTTTACATGCAGATCATAAAAACACAAACTTCATTAACGCCACAAGGCATGACCAGAACTTGACAGAAAAAATATCATTCAAAAACTCTAGAAGGTTAACTTTTAAACAGTGCTGTTTTTGGTAGCACTTTATTAGTTGGGCTTTAATTACCTAGCAATTTCATAGTAATATGTATAAGTAATTTCTCTAGAGCAGAGGTGTCAAACTTAATCACAGCAGGGGCCAGATTCTGCATTTAGGTCTAACCTGAGAGCCTAGGGTGAAAATTTAACCACAGACTGCCGACCTCATTTTTACTAGCAATGAATTATGGGAAAAAAGTCAAAACCATATGTTTAAAAGCTCTAAAACTGAGATAAAAAGTCAGACTTATTGGGTCAGAAATTTAGTCAGAAATTAGCAGTCAAAATAATGATTTAAAAAGGCAAACATATGATAGAAAGTCAAAATAATGAGTTTTAAAGGTCAAAATAACAAAAAAAAAATTAAAAAATTGTGAATCTAAAAGGTCAAAATATGCGATAAAAAGTCAAAATCATAAGTTATGCCATTGTTGTTAGATGCAAAATTTAAAATATGAAATGAAACAAATTGATTTCTCTTCCCATGTTCCTGACCTTTCATCTAATTATTCTTACTCTCTACTTTTTCATATTTTTATGATTTAACATGAATATTTTAAATCTTTAAGTTTAAATTGACATTTTTACACTGGAGGAAATCTTAAGACCTCATACTAGTGGGCAAATTACAATAAAAATATATGATCTTGCAGGCCCCTAGCTTTGGGTTTGACACCCCTGCTCTAGAATAAGGTGTAATCACCTAATAATTTTATAGCAAAAGGGGTAATTATCTAAAAGGGGTAATTATCTGATCCCCATCTCATCATTAGATGAGATGGGGATTAGATAAAATATGATAATATTATATATGATAATATTAAGAAAATATTTACCTAGTAATAATGTTTTGATTATTAAGTAATTCCTGGTAACATTGTGGAAATTCTCGGGTAATAAGGTGTTTATTTACTCCAACCCCCCCAACCCTAAAAATTACTTGGAAATTGTCCAGGAAGGACTGACTTTAATTTAGTGGTACCAAAATAAAGAAACTACCAGGTAACTTATCAGGCAACTTATATAGAAAATGATCATCTTATTTCTGAGAAATTACCAGAGAACTGCCTCAGCATGTTTCAAACTAGTGGAATGCTTCATTGCAAGCATGTGCGCTCCGGCTCCTGTCGTGGGGCTTCTACACCAGGCGCAAGTTTGCTACATGCTTGCCAAATCTCCCTGCTGTCATAGTCCTGTCATTCTTCAAAAGATTTACCTAAATAAAACCCCTGACAAGTGACTTGATTCAGTGTACAGTGGAAGTGTGCCTGTAACTATTCAAAACAAAAGCTTCCGGTACAAATGAAGGGAGTTTCTCCAAATAAATGCTAAACTGGGCTTTTACTTGGAAAAGCACAACCAGAAGTTTGCATTTACCTTTCCTGTGGCAAATTATACCTGTGTGGTAACAGAAAGCTTCACTCACAGCAGAAGTTTAGAGAAAAACTTCAATAAACAGGTGCATTTCAGCACTTGGCCTTTACCTGGGTTGTCAAGAAATAGAGTACAAAGGTATTCTACAGATGTGCTACAACAAGGTAAAAAATAACTCAATTCATCATGCTCTTCTCTATTTTGGTCCATAACCGTGCTCAGCATGTGGACAAAATAGGCGAGACATGATTCTTTAAATTCTTTAAAGCCTTACAAAATTACTAGATAATTACACCCACCCCTACAGAACTACTTGGTAATTAGCGCCCACTAAAATAAAGTGCTACCCTCATTTTTTATGTCAAAATCTTGACACTAAACAGCAAAAGAAATGTGTATGTGTGTACAGTATAAGACGAAGTAAGATAAAATGACACTTTCAAAGAAAAAAGGATGGAACAAAAAGCAATAAAACTCAGACAAAAGAGATTTCTCCCATTTCTCTCTCCAAAGGTTTCCAGAGAGCAGAGTCTTTTTTTGGTAAAGAAACAAACAAATGAGTAAAAGGGTGACAAATATAGTTAAAGTAAAAGTGGATTTAACATCAGGATATGACGTATTGGTAAATGGTGACCAAGATTCCAGTTCATTCTCATACCTTGAGGTTCTGTCCATCAAAGGGCAGCGAGCCGCTGACCAGCGTGTACAGAATGACCCCCAGACTCCAGACGTCCACCTCTGGCCCATCGTACTTCTTCCCCTGGAAAAGCTCCGGCGCTGCATACGGAGGAGAGCCGCAGAACGTGTCCAGCTTGTTTCCCAGAGTGAACTCGTTACTGAAGCCAAAATCTGCGATCTTGATGTTCATGTCTGCGTCGAGCAGCAGGTTTTCAGCCTGAGGACAGAACAGACCGATAAAAGTTATCCCGATTAAACACTGTAGATCCATTTACCTTTGTGAATATGAGCTCAGACAGTCTTTTCAGAGGACAGGACATTCAAACCATCTTTGTTAAGCTGCTTTAAAGTATTAAATCAGTTTCACCATTGGTGTGGGGATGAAAGTGAGGCTCAGGAGGCTTTGTTGGAATGGCTTAAAGTTAAAGAGACAGAAGTTATTAATATATCTAAGTTAGTAAAAAACATGTTAATTTGGTTAAGATAGGCTTGAATTAAAATATGTTTTAAAAGAGTTTCTCAAAGCAAAAGCAGCTTCATTTGATTGAAGCAAGTAGTTGAACATTTATAGTAGGGATGTAGGGTATTGGATTTTTGCTGATAGCTGATATGCCAATATCTGCAAAGTAATTTTAGCCAATACTAGTACCAATATTTAAATGTGGTTTAGACCTAAAATCTCAGTGTTTAAAACACATTAAGTTTGAGGATGAAGAAATGAATAAATTCCAGTCCTTAAAACATGCTCTAAAGTAGAGCTGAACAATTTGCCAAAATAATCTAATTGCAGTGTAATAATGCTAAGCTTCATCAATATAAGATAGAATGAACTAGGGCAGAACCATTGAAATATATTTATTTATTGCAATCATTGTTTCTCATATTAAAAATTTGATATCAATTGCTTAATTGAATGTGGATTGTTTTTTGTCACTCTTTTAATTTGTAAAATGTACATAAAACATGAAAAGGACAATTTTTGTAAATCATTAAAAAAAATTACACTTGAATGTTTGTAAATTGTCCATATAATCTCTGCTGCAAAACAATGAATGTATTAAACTGGTATTTTGACATATTCCAAGTTAAAACAATATTGCAATTTCTGTGATTTGCCATATTGTGATTAATCTCATTTGCCCAGCCCTACTTCAAAGTGTCAAAACGGTGATGGATGTTAGTAGAGTTTAAGGCTTTTAGTCCAGCCCAAAACTCTCACTTATTTGCTTGTTTGTCCAATATTTACAGCTGATGTAGACAGATTTTTGGGCCAAAATACTGGTTGTAAACATCTGCATAAATCTGCAAATACTGATATCCTGTCAATAATATCAGGCATCCCCAATTTATATGAGCAAAATTGGGAGTTTTGATGATTTTAGTAAGAGCCAGGACAGATGTTTCTTATTTCATAGGAGAAAAGAGGACAAAAGAGAGGAATAAATGTTTAAATTTTATCATTATATTTAAAAGATACATAAAAGAAATGGAAGTAATCACCTACAGGCTGAGAAAACAGGAGGAGGAATTCAAAAGGAACAGTAGTAAATGGGTAAAATAATCAGATGAAACTGAGAGATAGAATAGAAAATATGTAATCAAATGAATTAAAATTTAGAGTGTTTTTCGTCTTTTTTTTCTTTTTTGTGTCCTTTATTTACTTCTAATATTTCTCTGCTTTGTCTTTGTAAAAACAAGTGTATAAATATGGCAGGATGATAGAAATGACAGATGAAACTTGTTAACATGTATGTTAAAGCCTGCAATAAGGTATCCATAAATAATAATTTAAAAAAAGCGTATTTCTTTATATGATTACCCATTGCTTTAATTGATTAGTGCAATAAAAAGAACAACAATAAGCTCAATAAAGAAAAAATACTAATTTCCAGCACTACAAGCCTAAAAAGATGTACTTAAATGTGTTTTTCGTTTCTTCCACCAACAGAGAAAAACCCTCAAGAATCCTAATTTACAATCAAATAAAAACTGAGAAGCAGCTTCTTTTAGCTTTTTTTCAATTCTGCTTCAAACAGTGTCACAATCTTAGCTGTATGACTAATGCATTCATCATTTCTGCTCTAATTTGCTGTGTTTTTCCTTATCCACAGCCTGATCTGGTTTGATGAAGTGTGATGTAATAAAACATGTCCTTTGTGAATGAAAGTGTTCCTAACATAGGCGAACATTTTCGACTCAAACATCTGCTCGGTGCTCACATGCAGCTGTGGGCGAAGCACTAATTAGGAAGCTGCGGAGAAGAGTGCAGAGAAATGACGCTGAGCAGAAGGAGTGAAAGTCTATCCTGTGAGGCTTTTAGCTGCAGGAGGGGTAAAAATGCTCATTATGGCTGACCGTGACCAGCAGCACAATTTAGCTATTTCAGGGAGAACATTTGGGGAAGCTCTGACTCAAATGTCTTAAAGAAAAAAGTGGGAACAAACCAGAGGCATTGTGGGTAAAGTTTTTTTATGCAGCTCTCTGGCGTCACACCTGTAACAAGTAGGACGCCTGCCCTCATTGAGCACAGACACAAACATTCACATGGAGGAAGCGACACAAACCGCTCTAACGTCTCTCTCCTCCTGCATCATTCATAAACCTCTGCACTGAAACAGTTTAGACATGCAGAACAGATACTCAGATTCCTCTTAGCCGAGTGATTCCCACTGACGCCGAGATAAAAATGCAGAAGCATCAATATTTACACTCAGCACGTCACAGCTGCAGGATGGAGGAGGTCCCACTTTCACTACGACAGGTGATGTGGTGGAGAACATGTGAGCAGTTTGGAGGGCTTACTACTCACACCGGTAAAAGCACTCTCCTTTCACTGACTGTGTGTGCTGATTGGTGGCTGTGCAGCAGAAATAAAGTCTAAGGCTGATGTGCCTTGTTAGCAACCAATGTGAATGGCACATGCTGTTTGATGTCGTCAGTGGGAAAATGGGAGATAGAATGGGAGTCATACATCACGCAACACTGACGTCAGCTCCATACCCTGTGACCTTTCTATTCAATATGAGTCAGAGGCAATCAGCCTTAAAGGTGAAGAGTCTTTGCTAATTTTAACTCTTCACAGCATGACTAATTAGCTGGGTTGTAGCAAAAATACTGGCATAAATAAAGGATAAAAATGTTTTCAAAGCCTTTAAAAAAATGCATGTATGATTTCATAATAGTCTGTAACTTCTATAGATCACTTGCTTATCTTTAATTTGTCTTCTATGCAATTTTAAGGTTTTCTTAATGTTTTTAATATATAAAGTAAAATCCCAAATATAAGTTGCAAGAACATATAAACACAGTCTGCTTTGGGGGGTCTCCACAAGGGGATTAAGGTTTAAATTGTCTCCCATGTGAGTGTGTGTACATTGGTGTTGTATCAACACCAATATTAGTTCATGCCGATACTGATGCACGTTAGGGGTGAGTATCGAAATCCGGTGCCAATGCAACTCACTGTCACCAAAAATGAAAGGCACTCTCTTCACTTATCTTATCCCATATTCTACTGGCATCTTTTATTGATATTTCTGCGAATCATTTACAATACCTAGACAACTTTAATTCTCCTGCCGACTTTCAACACACCTTTTTTTTTTCGCTAAAGTATTGGTTTAGGCACTGATTAGGCATCAAGACCATATTAAAAGTTCCAATTTAGCACAGAGTCTGTCCAACAGGTCTTTAAAAAACTTCTACAATGAAACGGCACTTAGATCTACTTGATGCCAGCATTTAGATGATTGGACAAAACTGATATCGACAGATATCTGTTCACACCACATAATTTGCTGATGGCTGATACCGCCAATACCGATGTTAAACTAATGCATCGGTGCATTCCTTCCTCTTTTCAGCATGTGGAGTTTGCACTCCTGCTCCCAAGCAGTGCAGTAGTTTAGCTGTCAGTCTGGTTTAATGCTGAAGTTTGCCCAACTGTCACGCTGTCCACCTCTGCTGGTCATTTATCGTCTTGTGGATTGTAATGGGTTGAATTTAGGAGCGACTTTTTTCAATCAAACCAGCACTCCATGAGGTTTATTTACTTCACACCATACCACTGTTTTCTTGAGTTGCAGGATTATGACCCAATGAGGGGTGAGAGGTGTTAAAAAGACCAGCTCTGTCCCACTGTTACATACCCTAACCAAGGCTGCCAAACAAGTCCATTTTTAGAGACTGTGATTAATCTTGGGATTTCTGTTTTAACTTGCAATCATTCTCCTTTTGGCTGCATTGGGAAATTCAATTATTTTGCACTTAAAACTGTTTGTTTCATTTTAGATTTGTGTACCATCTTGAGCTAAGAGTGACTGACTTCCTGTCTGGATACAAACCTGCTTTAAATTTACAACAAACTAAGGGACTTCAGGTAGATCATTAAACTGATCTGAGACACTAAGTAGTTATAGTAGACTTATTTTACATCACTGTGGCTGCAGGAAGATGCTGCGGTAGCTTCACCAAAGTGTGCTGAAAGGGACAATAAAACGTGACTATTGAGATTTTAAAAAAAATGATGCACTTTAATCACGTCATGATTAATGCATTCATGCAGACAGCTATAATCCCAGCATGTTTTGAGCAGTGTCAGGTGATTTAGAATGTATGATGTTGCATTTTTATGCATTTTACAATGGTTTTATGTGCTTTTACGGGTTTCATCTTTCTCTGTTTAATACCCGCCACTTTAATTTGCTGTGCAGGATTTTAAGCACTTAAACTAGTAGAGAAATAGTGTATTTTTCAAATTAAAGTCTAAAAAACTCTTATATATGCAAAAAGCCTTTAGTTAGAGCTGAATAAGCCACACATTTTGCTCTTTTGAAAAACCTGTCATGTAACTGCTTTGCATTCAGGTTGATAATTAAGATCTGATCTTCTGTTGGAGCATTTACAGTCTGTTTAACCTCCCATGATTTTGCACAAACCTGCAGGGCTTCTTTAAACTCACCTTGAGGTCTCTGTGAACAATGTGCTTCTGATGGCAGTACTGCACCGCCGATACAATCTGTACGAGGAAAAGAAAAAGACAAGCAGAGTTTAGTTAAGCGTCTGGTGTTCTGTTTTCAGAGCGCGATAAAGGATGTGGTAGAGGAGGAGGAGGAGATGTGGTCAGCGGCGACAGGAAAGATAAAACATAAGCGCATATGGGGCTGACGACAGAAGGAGGTTGAGACAGAACAGGTTTCCTTTGTGCAGAGTCATTTATCTGTCTCACAGTCCAGGTAACAGCCTGCTCTAATGGTGCAGGAAGGATGTGATGGATCACCAGTACTAAGACATACAAGGTTTAGAGAATTTACACTCTTCAGACTTCAGTTTTATATCTCTCGGTTCTGTATCTTCAGCTTCAGACTACATTTAGAGAAGTGACAAAGCTTTCTGTAGAAACCCCTTTACATTCCTTGACACATTTCTGTTGCCTGTTTACACTATAAAATCATCCACATTTGTTTTGTTTCTATTTTCATTTCTGCATCATCAAGGCAATGCTCCCAAATCTACAGAGCCAGTAAATGCTGCTGCATCCATGCCTACATATCCAGGAACTGGCAAGTGAGACCAGCTCTTCTTTTAAGCTGTGATTGCTTCAGGGAAACAGAAATTTAATGTGTAACCTTGAAAGGTAAACGTGAAAATCTGGCCTCACACTAGATGAAAGCTGATTTTAATGCCACAAACATAAGAATGGTTTCAATCAATTTTAGATGTTATGATCCTCTTGAACAGACCATGAGACAAAACATTTGATCAAAAGTGACTCCAGAAGAAAAACAAACGTGGAGGATGAGCTGCTTCCTCTGCTGGCTGTCCTGGCATGCTTCTGCTCACTCGCTTTGGCCATTGCGGCTGTTCTGTCAGAGGCAGTCTGATCTGATTGTCGATATAAAATAGATTCAAGATCAGGGGGATCCCACTGAATCAGGTGTAGTACTAATAGTACTTTCAACACTAGGGATGGGCACAAGTACTCGAGGGCTCAGCCATCATAACTGATGTGTTACTCGCACACTGTGCACACACTGTTCTAAGCAGCAATATTTTAACTGATTTAGCATGACGTGTGCTAGAACTCTCCAAGTCTGTCTAACTGAATATACTTGGTGTACCATTTATTATTTTCATCTTTTCTTACAGAGGTGAATCCTTTCCAGCTAATTCTCTGGCTTTCTTGGCACAGTGAGCCAGATTAAAAGCATCAGCAACGTTTTGTAACAGCTACAGTAACTCTGAAGGGACATGCAAGACAAAAGGCAAAATAAAAACATTAGCCACTAGCATAGTTTAGCATACACTGATTGTAATGACACCAGAGCGGAGAAGATTGGCCTGTTAATAACAAAACTGGTGACTGGAGATTTGCTCACATCAACTTTTGTGGAAAGAGAAGACTTGAGTGAGCCGCCATCACAGCTAACAACGGCTGCAAGAGTGGAACAGATGCATGAGGAAAGAGCTGCATGTCACTGAAGTGATAGGTGCAACAGACTCAGACAGAGCTCTCCGTGGAGTCACATGTTACTGTTAGCTATTTTCTCTCAGAGTAACGTGTTTTGGTCTGTGGAGAAGTTGACGGAGAAGGCTGAAAAACACTTTAACCATCTCCCTCAAACTATAGAGCCCCAAAGGCTGAGTTTAATTTGGGAAAGTCACTGACATCTATAAAGCCATTTATAAGGCTTTGGGACGCCAGCGAACCATGGTGACAGCTGGAGTGTGCGATGGGACGATCCCAGATCATAAAGAAACAGAAAGTAATGGTGATCTGCTAAAGCTGTTTTATCATAGAATCTGCTCTTTTACTCTACCTCTATGCTCCCTCACCCCTCCCTTTCTGCTTGCTGATGCAGCGGTGATTCATGGCTGCAAATGTAACTGAAACTTAAGATTTAATCTTTAAGAGGATTTCTAACCATCTTATACGAAGCGTGTGTGTCTTGGTTTTCTAAACTATCAGTGTGCAAAAAACATTTATTTGCACAATCTGTACAAGGTTTCTGAACTTTTTTAAGAGCTCAAAAGACAGCATCTTAACTGTCCTCCGACATTCAAACAAGGAAGAGATCCACACCACGGTCGGTGGAGGAAAGCATGGCAGGAGCAGATACTGTTGTTTTAACCGTTACAGCTGATATTACTTTGCTTTCCATTCTGAGTGACACGTAGCCTACATCACCGCTCATAACAGCCTGATTTACCACTGTGAATCAACGTTTTCCCAATGTCTGGGTTATGTTTATATTTTCTTCCTTTGGCAGTCTACAAAAATGCTGAAAATGCATATGAACAGGCTACTTGTTTAAAGCTTCAGCTGTAGGAATTCTGTTTATAGTCCACATGCTTTAAAATGAAAAGCAAGGTGTTAAAAAGTACCTTTCAATATTGTCCACCCCTAATGACAGCCATTATCCACAAATAAGGAAAACTTGGAATAGTGATGAACCTTCCTGGCCTACCCAAATAACTCCAAGAGCACATCAAGGACTCATCCAGGAGGTCAGAAAAGGAACCCAGAACCACAACTACAGACCTGCAGGCCTCACTTGACTCAGTTAAGGTCAATGTTCATGATTCAACAATAAGAGAGAGACTGGGCAGAAATGTCATCCATGGGAGAATTCCAAAACCGCTGCTGACCAAACCCCCAAAGGCTCATTTTACATTTTCCAAAAAACATCTTGATGATCCCCATGACTTCTGGGAAAATATTCTGTGGACTAATGCAACAAAAGTGGAACTTTTTGGAGGGAGTGCATTCTGTTACATCTGCTGTAAAACTAACACAGTATTTCATAAAGAGTACATCATATCAACAGTAATTTATGGTGGTGATGTAAAGCACTCATGGTCAGTTACTGCAAATGCTTGCTTGCTGTTGCCTTGCCCTATTGTTGCCACCAAGGGTTATCAGATTTAGGGGGCAATCTCTTCTTCCCACAGGGGCAGGTTGGTTTGGATGGCTTTACCCTCAATGAATGAAATCATTTAAAAACTGCACTTGTATTAACTCAGGCTATCTTTGTCTAATATTACATGTTGTTTGATGATCCTTTCTTGGATCTTAAGACTTTTCATCATGTTTTAGCTGTTCTGACATCTTTGGGCTGCTCTGACTAATATTTCCACCAGAGTCTAAAATCCCTGCCCAAGAAGACTATTTTTTCAAAGGATTAATCTGTCATCTATTCTGTTCTTTTAGTCATGTAACATTTATAATTTACAACTCCTTATTTAACTTCCTGTCAACTTTCCTTTTCAAACACATAACTTAGTTTAGTGTTTGCCTAATTTCTTACAGACCACCAAGACGGAACGACTTTGCACTGAGTGTAGCTAAGTGTTGAGTGATGGAGACAGAAGGAGGTTTGGACGTTTGTCATCAGTCTTTAGACGACAGGCGTTACTGTTCCAGAAGCAGGACAGAGGACAGCGGCCTGTGTGAGGCAGAGTCCGGAGCAGAGGTGTGAAACCAGAACACTGCAGGGGGAGAAAGCTGGTTACCTGTCTAAATTTAGCCCTGGCCTCTTTTTCCTTCATTCTTCCGTGTGCAACCAGGTAGTCGAAGACTTCTCCTGCAAAACAAGCACAAAGAGAAGGAGAGAATTAGAGATGGATAAGGAGAGAGCAATGAATGAAGAGAGGGATCCGCAAAAGGTGGAGACAAACACAAAGTGAGTCATAACTCAAGCTGATAAAAATAACTTCAGGATGAACTTTTCTTCACAGCTGGCCCCTCGCTCTCACCCATGTGCATGGTTCGAGGGTGTTTCTTGACCATATTGAGGCGAGCGCTGTGCTGCTTCCTCCACACTGAGCCTCTCCTGCAGGCACAAAGCTGCCGCCTATCTCGGCTCCTGCAGCAGTTTTTCCCTCGGCCCACGATTCTGCACACTTCCAGCCAAAACGTGACTACGCTCGCTCGTGTGCTAATTGAACTCGAGTGGCTGGCTTATGTGTGCATGTCCATACCAGTGCGAGGAGAGAGGATCTAAACACAATAACAAGTAACAACACCGCCTCCCCCGCTTTTCCTGAATCCTCAAAACCCTCCCACTCTCTCAGCGCTGACCTGCAGAGGCGGTCCGAGTGTTCGTTTCCGTACTTCAGAGCTCTAGAAAAGCAACAATTCATTGCTGCTCTCTGACTCAACTGTTAAAGACAGAGTCAGCCAGCTAACACCTTGCACGTCATAGCTTAAGGTCACAGCATGTGCTGCACATGGGGATAAGATCAGGGAACAAGACAGGAAAGTAGCATGAAATTGGTAAACTTAAAAATGAGAGGAACATGTATAGTTTAAAACTGGTTCTGACAAAAACTTGAAACTGGATCTCACAAAGATGTGGGACAGGAAGTTTTAAACATTCCTAGAGGGCTTAAGTCAGTGTAGAATCAGCATTGAGATCACTGCTAGAGCTGAAGGGTTTGCAGAGCTGTACCACAGATTGTCTTGGATCAATACAGTAGCTTACACTTTGAATTGTGCCTGAAACTTATACAGAATTTCTTCCCTAAAAATGTTTCTCCAATCAAGTTAAACACAACTCCACAGGCTGTTAGAAAAAAAGCTAAGCACATATTTGGAAAAAAACAATGCTAGGACACTGTTCAGTAGCATGGATAATAGTGTACAGCCATGCCAGCTGCAGCCAGAGGATGTACTTTGGTGATCTGGATCATTTAGCTAAGCTAAGCATGAGGAGCCAGCTCTTCTGGCCCAGCTCCTCTTCATTTGGTACCACTTTGGCTCCAATAAATCAGCAATGATTCAACATGTGACTGAGACGTGTGCATGCCTTTTACTCGACTGTGCCATCTTTTTCTTTTAATGAAAATCTTGTATAATTTTTTCCCAAAATATCCCGTCTCCTGCGGGCCGGATGAAACCTGCTCACTGGCTAGGGCGTATGACACCCCTGGAATTAAATATTAATGTTACACTGCCAAGCACAAACCCTTGGTGCATGATGTGCCTGTGTGGAGCAGTGTGAAGAAAATACAAGTCCTTTATTCTGTCTATCAAATAACTGAAAAAAGGGGGGGAAGTAAACCAGCACAGAAATGGGATCTAGATCTCTGGCTCATTTCAAACATCACATCAATCCATGCTTCTCAGAGGAACAAGGTTCCAAACTTCACCGTAAAAGTTAAACATCAATACCTATTTCAATACCACTACAATAGAAACTGAAGTCCTAGGCACCCAGTACTGGATATTTTCTTAGGGTTTGCAACATACAAGCCAGCAGGCTTTTCACTACACTGTGCTGTTTAAAACATTTGACAGTTTACATAGCAGAAAGAGTGCTGATGTATGATTGTGAAAGACAAGATGCACTGTTCAGACAACAATGGATGTTTGAGCAAGGTGGTGGAAGTTTGAGATGCATGACAAAACAAAACTTCATGTCAACTATGACCAAACTCGATGCAACAACTGAATGTCACCTCAAAGCAAAGTCTGTTCAGGCAAAAAGAAAAAAAAGAAAAAGAAAAAAAAAGGAAAAGAAAAAAAACGAAAGGTGGAACAGGACACAAGGGAGACCATACTGGTGTAATATGTTTATCCTGTTTTACTAAGAGGCATCGTTAAAGTCTTAAAGACTGTCGTTATTTTGTGTAGAAGACCTGGTCCTGTGCTGTTCCTGCAAAGACGTATTAATAATAATAGACAGCGGTGGAAAGTAACTAACTACATTTACTCAAATTACTGTAATTGAGTAGTTTTTAGGGGGGGTACTTGTACTTTTTGTGCACATTTTGAAATCAGTGTTTTCACTTCTACTTAACCAGGGTAACTTTACTTTTATTTGAGTATAATACTCTTGTTCTTCTACTTCCTACGTCTACTTCCCTTGGGCAGACTTTTAAAATAAATTTTACATGTGTTTAGTTGATTTTGGCTGTTGCCTGATATAGAGTGATCCCTCCTGGGGCTCCTATAAGACACATGGTGCATATTCTTCATCAGTGTGCATTGCCTTGCTATGAGGTTGACTCTCTGCTTTGTTCTTGCGAGAGGAGACCCACCTTGCCACAGATTTTCAAGAGTTACTGCAGCTCTGTCGAATTGTAGAATATTTAATGCTTTGAAAAGTGTAGTTTAACTATATGTAACATGGACTAGTAAGGACACTTTTAAAGTGGTAAATTTAAGTCTGTATGAGCTTCAATAACACTGTCAATTTTTCTGTGTATTTCCTTGATCATAAAGGTGGGACTTCACCTGAGCAACCTGGTTGGAGATCTGTTCTCCTGATCATATTTTTCTGTACAACTTCCAAGTAGCTACTCAGAGCTTGAATTAAACTTTAAATTAGATACTTTCTACTTTTACTTGAGTGTTTTATAGACCAGTACTTCTACTTTTACTTAAGTAAAATTTAACCAGTGTAACGGTACTTTTACTTGAGTACAACAGACGTGTACTTCTTCACCTCTGCCAATGGGATACCCAAACCAAAAGTGAAGCACACATTTCAAGATAATTCTGCCATTTTTGGTCCTGATTCCCTCCTTGAGAAAAAAGGCAGAAAATGCCTGATTATCTTTAGATTCTAAGGATTAATTTGCCAGATTTCCAGATTTTAGAAATGGAGGATCATCTTGATGATTTGTGGCAACAACACAAGTGTTGTCCTGTAAAACAACTGTCATGGAGAGTGGGACCAAAATTGCAACTGAAGTGGATGTAGCAGGTAAGCTAACAGTTAGCCACAAACAGCTTGTTTAATCTGAGGTCAAGTTTAATCTTGTAAAGTTCGCAGAGTTCGACTATTTCGTCCTGTGTGCTGTCTCACACATTTTCCAAATAGGTTAAGATATTAAATTTTTTTTAGTTTGTGCCAGGTCTAGCTGAACTAACCTTACTCTGCATTTCAACATCCTAACATTTGTTGAACATACAGCAAAAAGCCAAAGTTACAAGAAACAGTAAACTTTTTTGGGGTATTCAGACAAAAATATGAACCAGTGATGGTGCTTGATGAGATCTGATTTACTCTCTATCATATTCTAGGACTAAGAGTACCTGCACCTTACTTAATATTTCAGCCCAGACCCAGAGGAGGATTAACAAAACAAATAACTTAAATCCATTAACTTGGTTTCTTTTGACCTGACCGTTTTTTGTTGCCACTCACTGAGGTGCCAGCTAACGCAGCTTGGTCATTAAAATGATGATTTCAAGATTATTTTTCAAGCTTTTGTCTTGATTAGTCAGGACAGCTGACAAGAGATGGGAAATATGAGACAGACATGCACTAAACAGTTCCAGGACTGGGAATGGAACCTGCAATCGGTACATTTGAGACTACATAAATGGGCTGGGCTAAACCAGAACCCATATAACATGATTAAATGTAATGTGAATAAAGCTTTAATATAATTTTTCATCCATAATAAGTTTCATTACTGACTTTGGGATCTACATTTACAAGTTCCTGGAGAGATCCCTGCATTCATGGTTTGTCATGCCAAGTACGAGCGGCTGAGGAGTTACCCTGAGATTCAGAGTCCACAAAAATCAATGTGGAATTGGGGCGAAATATTAGATTTACTTTATTAAGATGTAATGCAATTGGCGTGTGTGATCAGACCTCCCATCTCAGTGGAAATGTGATTTGCTCCTCGGAGAGCAGGTCTCCACAATTTGCCGTCTGCGCTTTGCTCAGCATTATGAGCGTGACCTTTATGAGAAATCAATAACAGCCTCGGCCTTTTAGGAGGAGGGGAATGTGTGACGCTGCATGAAATGACAAATTACAGAAAGCTTTCCCCAGACCAGATCTTAAAAGTTAACTCAGAAGTCGCTGGAGGAGAAAAAGTCTCCACATTTCTTCCTTTTCCTCTGGTTGAATACAGATGTTTGTTGGCTGGAAAGTTATAAATACTGGAGGTCTGTCACATTCAACAAAATAAAAGTGAGATGATAAATGCCAGGTCCTCTCAACTGAATCAAGTTTTTCAGCCCATCAATGGCCGCTTTTCCTGGAGGGGTTTTTGTTACACTTTTATGGTTAATGAGCCTTTATTCACTCAAACCTTCATGGTGCCAATTCAACTCTTCAGACACTTGACTAGACACAGATTTGGTCGCTATCAGGCTTTTAAGGCTGGAAAGAAAGGAGAACTTATGATAATGTTTATCTTCGTGGACAGAAAGGGTTTTTACCTTGGTTATATTTAACACAATGAGTAAAAAAATAAAGACGTCAGCCTCACGTTTTTGTTTGGTTTCACTCATGCAGAAATCTACCGGTATGTAGCTGATAGGAGTCGACCAACATGTTATTCCTGCTCTGAATTTCCTCCCTGCATTTCAGAGCACTGTTGCTGTGTCTATGTCAGCATGCACCACCACAGTTTCCTGTTTGAACCTCGAGTTTCATAAATGCTTTTAATCTGTTGTCAACATTGTTTTAGGAGCCACTACCTAGCCTGTAAAATCCCTGCTTTTTTAAATTTCACTCTTAGAATTTGTAATCTTATAGGTCTAAACTGAGGTAGTAGCCAAGATCTCATCCAAACATAATAATCATTTTCAGATAACTTGCATTCTAGGACATCTGATTTAACTTCCTGTAATTGAATTCAAAGAGATAGGGCTCTAAATTTTCAGTGATGTCCTTTAAAAGCAGCTCAGCAGAAGGTGTCACAGCAGGATGACACCCTTTAAGGAGCACCAGTCGACCCAGACAAATCGCGAGTAAACACGATGGAAATATGGCAAACGTATTTGTGTCGAGTATTGGTAGGAAGTTGATCGAGTTTCGGTTCACAACTTTCATGTCACACCCTTCTAGAGGCCAAGAAAGGCTTCCTGCACTATAGAAACATTGGCGTCTTAGTTGCCACCTGCATGCTTTAGCCAGATTATTCGACTTTTTAAATAATGATGCACTAGCTTATGAAGAAAAAAGCCCTAGTTAAACTCCTACAGAGCCCAATCTGAGAGAAAAAAAACCCGGAGAGGAGCAAAAAGTGGTTTAATGCCTTGCTGTCTGTTTATTACAACAGACAGCAGCAAAAACAGAATCCTCCTAATCCTGCCACTAGATATCGTGTTAACTTGGTCAAAAATAAAACTGCCTTTAACTAACATTACAGCACCAGAACACTGACTAACAGCTGACAGTGATCCTAATGTGAAGTGTTGCAAATTAGCACTCATCTGTGCTTTAATGAGGAAAAATTTCTTGCCCTTCAAATCCCAGAATGCACCATTATCAACCAAAACTCACTGAAAATTCAGGAAACTGTCCACACTTACGTAGACTTTCATCCTGCCATCGTGTACGGAGACAGACAGATTCTCCACCGCTGCAGATATACCAGTTTGTGAACATACAAAGCTAAGTTCTAGTTTGGATTTTAGGGATTTAAACGGTGTCAAACAGTTAATGTCCAGTTTGTCTGCAGTTGTACACAGATGTAAACATGCATTAGGGCTGGGCAATTAATCCAAAATTAGATTAAACCACAATACGGCCTGCTGCAATTAACAAGTTGCAGAAGGTGCAATATTTCTTTAACCTGAAACTTGTGTAAAAACACCGGCTTAAAACTTTTTTGCAGCAGAGATGTCATGCATTACTTATTATGCAATCTGTCAGTGCAGTTTTTTTAAGAATAGTCTACAAACAATCCTACTTTCTTCATTTTAGTCCTTTTTTCTTATTAATAATCCACATCCAATTTGCTAAACAGGTCAAAATCATGACATTGAGTTGTTTTTTCAAAATTGTTCAGCCCTTGTATAAGCTAATATTGTGTTGGCTATAATATAAAATAATTTATTTCTTGTGTTTTTTGGAAAATACATAAGATGAGGAACTTAAGGAATAAATGTATATTAAATCGTAATCGCAATACTGAGGAAAAAAATCACAATTAGATTATCTTCTCAAATTGTTCAGCCCTAACATGCATCATTATGAGATTATGGCAACTGCTACGGTCCTCAGCTTTATTTGGCCTCCAGGCCTCCATGCAGTCATGTGAATGAAAGCAGGATATTCATGATTCTGACTTCAAGACAGCAGAGATAACTTAGCTGAAAGCGGTGTTACACTTGTTTTGTCATGTGTGAGGAAAGGTTTCAGTGCTTTGGCCTCTAGAGCAATGATACTCAACTTGTGGCTCTTGAGTCACATGAGGCTCTTTTGTGATGAGTTGTGGCTCTTTCATGTCTTACCATAAAAAAGGTAACCTTTGACCTCAGAAATAATCCTTTGCAGGTTACATTTGTTTCCCACTCTTAAGCAGTTAGCTTTAAGTGTCAACCTTTATCTTTTTGTTTGTATATATCTATTGCCATTATTTGCAATTTTTTGCCCCTTTTTTCCTTTTTTTGCCACTTTCAATCCATTTTTACAGCTTTTTAAGCCCATTTTTTGCCACCTCTATCCCACATTTGCCCTTTTTCACCAGTTTTGGCCACTATTATCCCGGGTTTTGCTATTTGCAATTTTTTTCCTTGCCCATTTTAGTCACTTCTTACTAATTTTCTGCCACGTTTTACCACTTTTTGACAATTTTTGCCACCTGTTTTACCTTTTTTAATCCCCATTTTCATAATTTTTCCTTTTTTGCCACATTTCACCACTTAGATTGAGGCTCTAGCAAAGGTATTTTTCAACAATTTGGCTCTTTGGTTGAGCAGGGTTGAGTAACACTGTTCTAGAGCCTTGGCTCTCAACTTTTGGCCACTAATTAAAAAAAGGCTGCAAAGACAAGATCAAGAAATTTGGGTTGGAATTTATTATGGAGGGTTTAGTGGGTCCTGATGCTATCCACTGCTCTAATGATGGGTCTGTCTTTACAAAAGTGCAGCTCCAGACCTAACTTTTTATATCATTTATAAAGTTACTTGAGATCACATTTGTTTGTTTGTAAATGAGGACTGAATCTTCTCCAATAAAGTTAAATATTAGGACATAATGAACCAATTATTTTGATATAATGATGCTGATTTCATGCCCAACTTGATGCCCACATTATCTGTGTGTCATCAGCTTCCAACAAACATTTGCAGCATCCATCTTTACTTGCTTTAAAAATCACAAGAGTTAATTCATTTTCTGTCCTTCTGCATTTGTCCTCTCGGGTTGAAGGAAAGTCTGCAGACTATATGCTGCTCCCAGTGTGCATAAATTATTTAAACACACACATTTATCACATTTGGTGTTAATAAATCATACTCAGGACCTTGGGAGGTGCACACAGCATACAGATTTCTACTGTGCTGCAGCTGCTAAGACACAGTTGTACTGGTATTTTATTGTTTTACAGCCTGATTTAAAGTCTGCCTGCCTTGTGCAAACACATTTATGTGATGCATGTGTGCACTTCCGTGTAAAAATGTCAAGTTCCCTTTTCTGTGGTGGGGAAATTCACCAAATTTAAGTGAATTCACTAAGAAACAGAACATGCCGCAGGTACAGGGTTTGACGCCTACAGCAAAAAAACGTTGACAATTTTAGTTCCGTCTCACCTCCGCTGGCGTACTCCATGACCAAGTAGAGCGTCCTCTCCGTCTCAATCACTTCAAAAAGCTTAACTAAAAGGAGAAAAAGAGGAACAGACAGAAGGAGGAAATTATAATTCAGTTATGTGTGAAGACGGGAGCATTCAGAGAGATGCAATAATAAATTCATGAGCACAAACTTCAAAATTGGCTGCAAACAGACACCTGGAAAACGAGAAGAGAGCAGAGTGAAGTCACGTGGATCCGTCTGTGTTTGTGTGTCGTGACCATGTAAGCTCAGCAGCACTCAGTATTTACTGTACAGTCTAAAAGTCTTTTTTTTTTTCTTTTTTACTGCAGTGAGTCGAGCTCCAAGATATAAAAGACTGTGTGATGAGCGGCTGAGGGCTGCACTGCTAAATATAGACGAGGTGGGATGAAGACAATGAGGGAGAGGAGAGATGGAGATAGAGAGCGTGTGGCTGGTGAGCGCTTACTATCACTCTGGTAATTATAATCACATTTGTGCACAGAAAATCACGCAGCGCCAGGGAATGAAATTAAATGTAATTAGAGGGGAATCCCATCTCCAAAAGCAAATGCAGCACGGCAGGCTTGTCATATGTACACACAGCCTGTGTGTTTTATGGCACAAGCATGTGTGTTTTCATGACTGTGTGATGTGTGTAAATGTTGGTATGCGAGGGAATTTTATGTGAAAATATTTTTATGAACACAATAAATAACACTCCCAGCTTTGATGGAGTTTCAGGAAGTGTTTTAGTCCCTAGTGAGGCCACCAGGGACTAAAGAAAGTAGCAGCATGGTAGGAAATAAGTCAGATTTGATTTGGATAACCATTAATGGTTGGTTATTCAAGCTGGGTGGTAGCTTGAAGGTTTGTGCCGTCCTCTCACAGTGAAAAGGTTCCTGGTTTTGATTCTTGGTTAGACAGGGTCTCTCTGTGTGGAGTTTGCATGTTCACCCCATGCATGTGTGGGCTCTCTCTCAGTCTAAAGGCATGCTTGTGGTCTGATTGGTGACACTAAATTGCCCATAAATGTGGGTGTGACTGCTTGTTTGTCCCTCTTCGTCACCCCTGTGATTGACCGGCAACCAGTTCAGGGTTGACCCTGCCTCTTGACGAACGGCCGCTGGGATCGGCTCCAGTTACAGTGACCCAAAACAAAATAAACAGTAAGAATAACAATTTTTTTTTACATACCATCATGTAGGATGACAGAACATCCCCAAAATATTTATAAATTCATTAATTTATTTGGTAACTGTATAGAAAAGTATGAAGCAAGTAAACTACTGCCATACACTCCAGCATTTAAAAGTGGAATCCTGAGTTAAATGAACAATAGAATTGTTTACATATCAGACATACGTCTGATACTGCTGAAAAAGTGGGTTTTGGTATCAGCAGGTACATGTGTTCATGCACCGATCCGATACAGTTGTGTTTAACTATATATTTTGTTTCTTAAGCTAGCCATTCCAGTAATCCACACCTCTGAATCCATTACAGAAGCTTTTCTAGAAAGCCTGGAACTCAGGTGATATTTTTTCAAGGACTTTAAAGATTAAATCCACACTGGTAGAGCCGATATTGAACATATTTTTTTATCCGTTTTTGATCTTTATTGCAGATAGCTTGAAAGCTAACCACCATACCATTTAATTATTATTTTAGATTATTTTCCCAGAATGCTTTATAAGGGGATGTCAACCAATGGCAGGCTGTTCTGTCATCACGTCATGCTGTGTCAAACTGTGCATGTTTAACACACAGATCATCATAGAGACAGCCTGAATGAGCATAATGGTGAGAAAGTGAGATGGAGAGCCTGTGATGTGGCCCTCTGTGTCAATTTTGTTTTAGCAGTCAAACTCAGTAATTAGCAGGATGAACAACTTCAAGGGTCACAGAGGCTGGACATTACATTCTTAATTGTTGAGCTATGTTCACTGTAGGGCAAAAATAATGTGCAAGTTGGTCCAGAAAGTTTACACCCGTATCAAATCAGTACTTGGTATTGGCCGATAGCCAACAATCTAGAACCAGCTGGCTCTAAACTAAAATAATAACAGTACAAAAACTCAGACCAGCTCTGCCCATACCCGCTGTTTAATTTTTGTTTTGGATTGAGGACTCAGTTCGATAAACAGCATTTCATAAGGTGTGTTTACTAAATAGAAATTAAGCTCTTAGTTTTCATTCATAAATTTCTCAGAGCAAGGGAGACAAGCACGTTAAAAGGCACTTCCATTTTCACATTGGAAGTGATCCCTCTTGCAAACTGATTATTTAAGTCCTAAAACACATTTTGCTATTATTGTTGATGGTATTAATGTGTTCCACTCACCTATATTGGGATGATTCAAGATCTTCATTATTCTAACTTCTCTGAAGAGCTGAAAACAAAGAGAGGAGAAAAATTAGTTACTGTTCATTATGAGGAATTTCAATCACTACTCTGTTGACATTTGATACAGCAGCAAAATGAACACAAATCAAACACAATCAAACACAGGAAGGAGTACACGCTGAGTCAAAAGAAGTGGTGAAAACCCCTTTGTTCTGACCACAATATTTAAAAAGGGGAAATGAGCATGAAAGAGCTGCGACAGCATTAATGTGAAAGTTTGACTTTTCCTAAAATGATCTTCAGTCCATGTCAGTCTTAAAGTGTTAAAATTTTATTTGGCAAATGTCGCAGCACAAAATGACACATCTGAGAGGTGGTACAACACAAACAAGGATCATGACAGGAAGAAACATCATCAGTGTGTTCCAACAAACAGCTTCATGTCTCATCAGATTGGAGGAAACGCAAACAGTGTATAGAACAGCCACATCCTTAGCATCATCATCACTATCATCATTGTTGTTGTCATTGATTTCCTTATAGACACTCTCCGCATCCTCAATACCATCCTCATCAACGGCATCAACGGCTTTTAAAGGTATAAAAATGACTCGCATCTACAATGCAGTAATGCATCATGACACCCTGTGCTTGGCCAGTCAATTAGCTGGTCAATGAGCTCTTGCCTAAACAAAATCTTGTTGGTTGAAAAGTCCTGCAGAGAGCAAGAGTGCTACTGTAAGAGGAGAGAGAAAGAGAAGGGGGAAGTGCATAGCAGTGGACAATCAAGGAAGAGTTGATGCTGGTACACAAAGAGATGCAGATAAATCAGATTTTATTTTCTGATTATTTCACAGTGGTTACGCTCTAACAAACTTGGAAACATGTTGACATAAATGTGCTAGAAAGGAGTGAGATTTACTTTAGTGGCGCTGCAAGAGCTGCTGTCCATCACAGCCTCTTCCTCGGGAACTGCAGGTATGAATAAGTTGTATTAAGTCCCTTTATCATTACAGTGTTCTAGCTAGAGTCTGTTACAAACAGAAATAGAGCAAAGAGGAGAGACAATTAAGTCTCCTGGTCCCTTAAAGTTTTTCTTTACACATTGATCTGCAGATTATTTTCCCTTGACTGCAGTAAAAATTCTCTGCATGCTGTCTGGAAAGAATTTAATGTCCATGAATTTCAGATGGCAGCCTGAATATAGTTTAATATTTATATTATGACGTAAGACAAGACAACTACTTCAAGTAATTTTGCATGAAATTCAAAATAGTTCAGTGCCGTTTTCACCAGTCCTCTTCACTTTTCCACACCAAATGAATGGAAGGTGAAACACTACCACATGGTAACCATGACATAGCCCATTATTTTAATGACCAGTAGTAGCAAAATAAGCCAAAGATACTTGTATTTCATACACCAAGTGTGATGGAGAGAAATTAATCCATTAAAGTCCATGCAGACGCTGTGTTGCTGATGTTTTTGTGCAAAACAGGGTGCCTAGAAAAAATCTCGTTTGGTTTTCACCAGCATATCAAAATTAAAGATTCTGATGTCGTGACAGCTCTGCTATGCATTAGGTTGCTCTAGTCAATTACTTATTAAGCTGCATTTCCAGGTCACAAAGCAATATCTAATCTATAATTAAATTCTAAATGGGTTGTCAGACTGTAACACACAGATTTCATTAATTTCAAATGGAAGTATAAATGTTTTCCTGCCTGGTGTCTGATATATTTGTGTTCTGATCATATTCCTTACAAGGAGGAAACATATAATCACGTTCCTCCATCATTCAGCGGTAAAAACAGGAGATCATGGGTTCAGGAACCCGAACACAGGCCCTTGTGTCATGCCAACATCAACAAACTTGTCAAGGAAATGTGATTATTCTGTCACCGCCGTCACGTCATCTCCACAAACAGGATCTCCTGCAGCACAGCGTCGGTTTAAACCAGCCTGAGAGAAGCCTCCCGCCCTCCAGCAGGGGCCGAGAAGAGGATCTGAATTAAGTTAAACATGCACCATCACACCCCCCCCTGCACTAATAACAAGACACTGTGTCAACACACGCCTGCCTCCACATCAGCATTCAGAGTGACCAGACAAGCAGATTTGTAACGGCCACAAGTGCTTTCTAGTCTTCCGCTGAACGAGGCACAAAAAGGAACTGAGTGCTATTTATTATTGATCCGATGTTAACTACACCTCGCCCCTCTTCCCCTCCATAAAAATATAAAAAGGCATCAATCTTTTACGAGGAACCACAGAGAGGAACCTGGTTTATGTATGCTGCAAGAACCCAGACACAGACAGATCATCCTCGCCTGTATAGCAGACAGTATGTTCACGATGTTTATGAAAGGCTTGTTTTCAGTTATTAAAGCTTGAAATATTTTAAAATCCCTGCAATCCATTCATTATTATATGTTACATCTTTAAAGGGACTAAAGCTGAATGCTTTAAATTTTTACTTACGTTTGAGTGGAGAAATTTGCCTTCTTTTGTTAAAATGTTTATATATTCCCATCCATATAATTAAGTAAAAAAGTACAATATAATAATATAAAAATCAAGTCAATTGTATGCAAGAAGTGCTATAAGAGTAATGCTGCACAGTTAATCTAATCACAGTTGCAATGTCAGGCTGTGCAAGTAAGTCAACAATTATCTCTACTAATCTGTCATAATTTCAATCACAAATCTCAATATTGTTAAGCATAATCGCAATCACACATTATTACTCTATTATTTGGCTTAAATGAAAAATGCCCATCCTAAGATATCAGAGCTAAAATAATGCCTCAGAGTTGCAAATTCAAGTCAAAAGTGGACCCATTATTGTCTAATTTTATCTGTAGTTTCATAGTTTGGACTAATTAATTCAGCAGTGCTTTCTATTGCTTTTCATGCAGCTGTAATAAAGATGATGCTTGATGAGATAATTCTGCATTTTCTCATTAGTCTCTGAGCTTTAATCTGCTCCCTCAGTGTGAAGGGAAATAAATAACAGCAATAAAGTGAGTGGGGAGTCTGAGCAACAGGCAGCTGAAGGTTCACATGACATATTCAAAGACGCGGCACATAAAACCCACAGATCCACAGAGACGCCCTCATAAAGCCTTCAGTCCTGAACCTGGACTGATGCTGTCTGCCTGAGATGCAAACAGATGGTGAGGGGCAGCGGGTGATGTTTCCACAGTCTACACGGTGAGATGCTTTAACACATTAGACGAGACAATAAAAACATTTAGAGATGCGTGTTGTTGGTGGTCACATGACTCCTGTTTCAAACTGACCAATGACCTTCTGCACCATGAACCACATCCATGCGCACCAAACCATTAGCCCCGTGATGAATACAAAAACCTTTACACCCCAACCTGACACGTCAGATAGATTTGTTTCACACATCCATCTGGAAAACCTCTCATAGACAGCGTCTGGGAAAGGGCAGAGCCTATGAAAAAAAAAGGAGGGTGATTGGATGAATGTTCTGTCTGTCACATCTTTATGGGCCAATCAGAGCAACAAAACACGTTAAGTAGCCGCTGCCGAGCTGCGCATGCACCCCTACCGAAGGAGTACAATCCATAGAAACAGAACTGCATAGCACGAACCATGGTGACTGTAGACATGTCAGTACTCGGCTTTTGTCATTTATGAAAGAAACAACTCACTGCTGTTCTTTGTTCTTCTTTTAACGAAGAATGTCTTCCGCCATAATTGCACCGGCCTCTTTTCACTGCTTGCTTACATCACGACTCCACCGCACCTGAAAGTACTGCCCCTTGATGCTGATTGGTCCTGTCACTTTCTACCTGGGCCCAAACGGTTCAGATGGGAACTTGCAAGATGGATTTGCCAGTGAGAAACACGAAAACGGGTGAATCCATCTGCTTTGCGAGGTTATAATGTTGTCTAACCTTTAAAGATCAGGATTATTTTACCTTTAACTTGAATTTCCACAATGAATGGAACAGAAATGTGTCAGACTCAGTGTGCAAGGTTTGAGTGCAGGATGTTGAACATATTATGGTTAAGAGAAAATCTGAAAACAACAGAGTTGGAATGCAAAAGTCTTAAATCTTAAGCCTTTGCTATTAATACATCTATAGAAGTGAAGGTCTTGTAGAACAAAACAGATGATGGATAGTGTTATTTTACTGTCTACTGGGGATTATTTCTAATCCATGAAATATGCTCATTTGGAATTCTAAGGTGCACAACTGTAAAACAAAAAACCCAGAGAAAATCAAAAATAAGACAGGACAGAGATGACTGTATAATCAGAATAGTTTAGTTTTCACTAAAGCAAACAATCATATAATAAAGAGGCAAAGACAGCAACAAGCCCCCCTCATTTAGTGGTTATCTTACAGTGCATTATGTAAGGTTTATAGGGCTATAAAGGGAAAAGAGAAGTAACCAGTTCGTCTTCCGGAATAATAAACTTAAGGTAAATAGTATCCCAATCTATGATCCAGTTTATCTAGAATATGTATTCAGCATCCTGACAGACCCATTATGTCAAGCTAGATCCTCCACTTTTTGCAGTAAGGCAGTTTATTTGCTGGAGAACCCCTGCATAGCCAAACCAGACAAGATGGCTTACATTTCTGTCTCGAAAGCAGCTTAAAAACTAAAATAAAATAGTTGTAAAGATAATAAGCATCAGTTAAGGTCATACGACTTCAAACTAGTAATTTGAACACCAACATCCTGCAGCAAACGTCAGCTGTGGGGAGGATCTAAGACAATAAATCTCATTCCTGAGACAACTGAAGGGTTAATTATGAGCTCCAGTCAGCAGTGAGTCGACCAGTTTGAAGACATGTGAACAAGCTGAGCCAGGAGGAGGGGAGGATGAAGAGGAAGAAGAGGAGCTCTGGAGTGCGCCTGAGGTCTCCTCACTGTCATTACACTCTGCCTGTGATCTTGCTCTGCCCATCATTAAACTGAAAACACTCTCCTGAGCGCTCACAAAGAACAGAGGAAGACATCTGAGCGGGGTTTTAAGTGTGACAGAGGAAATATCACAATATCATGAAGACCTTTATCTCTAATGACTACCAACCAATATGTATGAATTTTGTAATGTATTTGAAACAGTCATGCTAACACCTGGGTAACTTGAAAAACAAGAGCAGCACGTGTATGGGAATACTTTGTCAGGTATGCTATGCAGTAAACTGAATTAGTGGAAAAACAGCAGAGAGGCAGAGATGATTCACCACATAATCCAACCATGAGGCCGAGGACGTAAACCTGCTGGTGATCCAGTCATACCACCACGATGATGCACAGCTGTCCTCATTACGCAACCTCCAATCTTGTGATCAATACAAAGCACCTTTGGGCCCGGTGACACACCGTTTAAGGGTGAAATCACACATACTGTCAGCTCTGTTAAGTCAGAGTGGAAACTTTCTGCATTTCCCTGTTTAAGTTACCTCAATTACAGCTGATCCGAGGCTTGTAAATACAATCCCGTGGGCTCCACATTAGATCATTTACTGCCTGTTTTTGGTTAACTCTCATCCCACCAGGTCAGAAAGTTTCAGATGAGTCACAACAAATCAGATTACAGCCTCTGCAACATCAGCCCAGAATGATGAACTTCTTTTTTTGGAAGTGACCCCTGGTGTTTGTTTCAGTTAATAAAAAATATCCTGACACCAGTTGTCCGGGAGCAAGCTCAGCTACTGAGCAAGGGCTTGATTGTTATCGTCTCCATCTGGACATTCACATCAGCCTGAGGGAATAGAAACTGGTTCAAATCAACAGCTCTATTCATCTAAGCTAAATCAAATTTTACAGGAAACTGGGCCCTGTTTTAAGCTCTGATGGAACACAATTATAAGATAACTCTCCATGACAAACTTTTTTAATTTTATGTGAAACCTGATAATGGAGCTGTGTCTTAAAGAGATCAGCTGCATTTCAATCAGAAAGGAATTTTACAAACTTTAATTCAACAGAGCTGGTTATGTCCATTGTGTTAGAAACAGCCTTTACCTCAGAAAAACTGTATTTAATCAACTGTCTAGTCAAACCTAAATTTTCTTTTTTTTAATGTTTCTTTGAAGCAGAGTTCAGATTCTTTGCCTGGAGCCAAAAGCTGGTCTCTGGCCTCGACCCCTGCCCCTCTCCTCGGGCCAGGCCTGTGACTGGTCAGGCTTGAGGAGCATCAAAGACATTGCATCATCGTTATATTTTGCTCTACATTCTTTGGTTTCAAATTTCTAGCTTCAGAACAGCTTCCCTCCCCAAATTATGACTGCTCTTCTAATCATGTGTCTTTTCAATAGAAACTACATTCCAGTTCATTAAACATTACATCACTGCTTTCTTTATATGTATGTTTTTGATGTGATGAAGGAGAAAAGCTGTTAAAAGGTGGTGCTGCCAGCCTGCCCCACTCTGTGAGCCCACAGTCAAATGGAGCAATGTGGGACAAATAAAGCAGCATGAGCATGATGAGCAATTCTGTACAGGCAGAGCAAAATAAAGCGAATTCTCATAGCTCTGTGCATTCATTGCACAGTGATGTCTGAGCGTCTGCTCCTCATCCTCCCTGCTAAACTTACTATAAACAATAGACCCTTCATAAAGGTCACATCTGATATCAATGCTTCTGTGTTGCACTCATTAACCCTCTGGGACCAACATTGTTGTATACGGCAAGAAGATACACCAGTTATTGAAAGTTTAACAACGTTTGAAATAAAAATCATGGCCACTTACTTTTTATTCATTGAAGCCTACCATTGTGCTGTTCCAATGATGCTATCCATGCCTTTTTAGCCCTAACTGAAGCTTTTCTAGCAAGCCTGGAACTTGGGTGACTATTTGCAAACTTCAAAGATTGATTCCACACTGGTCT
The DNA here is from genome assembly GCF_018320785.1 of Cheilinus undulatus. NCBI lineage: Eukaryota > Metazoa > Chordata > Actinopteri > Labriformes > Labridae > Cheilinus > Cheilinus undulatus. The sequence continues at coordinate 9,004,049 of NC_054882.1, read as the reverse complement.
GTCTGATAATGAACGTTTTTCTATCCATTTATTTTGACCGATTTTCGATCGTTTGACCACTAGCTTTTCATGCTAACTGTCATACTGTATCCCACATTGCTTTGTGACCGGGTCCGAAAACCAATGGCAGGCTGTACCGTCTTTTTGTGATGTTTTATCAAACTGGGCAGCTAGAGATCCTGGTGGAGACAATCTGAGTAGTCCATAAGAGAGAGAAAGAGAGAAAGAGAGCCTGTCATGTGGCCCTCTGTGTTGCTGCAGACAGGAACTGCTTTGAATAATGGCACAAAAATAGTCAATACAAAAAATTACAAGGGCTGTTTTGTAAGTATATAATTATTTTTTTTTAAATTCACAAAATGATCTTGTTTTTTTAGTTTTTGGTCCGCAAGAGATGGGAGTGCAATACATGCCATGCAGCTTTTTCGACTATCTTTACAGTCCCATTTAACTTTTATTAAAAGCCATGTGACATTAGTGCAGCACACATATTCTTCAAAGGTTGTCCTGAAATAAAGGATTGAATGTGCACTACAGAGTTGATGTTTTACAAGCTTTTTAAAAGAGTAAGTCCAGGCGAGACAAAAAGATATAACCTGAACAGATATCTGTAATGAAGAAAACTCAGAACTGTAGCTTAAATAAAGATTCAACATAAACAGGTTTAATAGGCCAAGCTGGGCCAGGACTGGTTCACATTTTATTTGCCTTTGCCTGAGGATCATTTTACTGGCCTTATCTTAGACACATAATGTTATGTTATGCTGCTTCATTTATTTACCTGAATAGCCATTGACTTCAACACTGGATAGCAATTTTTTATTATTGGGAGTGAAAAGGGTTTAGGAGCGCTTACCACAGATGTTTATAGTGAAGGAGGATGACGGACCCACAGCAGCTGCAGACAAGGGGGTAATTCTTGTCGAGCCAAGAGTTAAAAGTTCTGTGTTTTGGTTTAATTTGAAATAAAATGCTGATGTTCCCTGATACTTGTTAGCTCGCAATTCAGTTATTAAAAAAATGAAAGCTTTATTTTTCGTTTGTGCACCAGTGATGTGATTCAAAAGACTTATAGTTATAACTCTTCACAGCAGTGGTTCCCAACCTGTTTCCCTTGGGACCCCCACCCCCACTTGTATCTGGGAAAAGCTGCCCCCCTAGACCCATGTGAGTGAAAAAATGGCCTTTGTATATGTATTGTAAAGCTTTGTATAAAGAGTTTAAAAAAATGTTCTAGCATTGTTTTAGTTTATTTGTTTAAATCTGATTTTGGAAACCTCAGAGCAGACAGAGCTTCACATCCCCCGAGATCTTTGGCAGTCCCCTAGGGGGTCCCAGACCCCAGGTTAGGAACCAATGCGCTATTGATTTACAGGTTGTAAAAAATTCACAGTGGGGTCATTGTGTGACAGTTTTACGATCCCCATCTCTACTCGCAGCACCTTTGCATTAAAAAATATCACTGAACTTTTGAAGAATGTTTAAAACAATACGTTTTCTGAAATCAAACACCACAAAAAATAACAGTTACAATGTTATTGTAACAGCTACTTACACACAAAATTAGCATCATATCATTATATTAGAAATGTATCATTCCAAAGTATATCATATGGTATATTCTTACTCTCATAGTTTCTAACTATTATTTTTTTCTCTGTCTTTTAAAGTTACGTTTTGACAACAATGTCCTCACCACATTGATGCCATAAAGCTCACTGAACTGGATTTATCACAGGAAAGAAAAGCTCCTCAGAAATACTATTTCTGTCCTGTTTGATGACTTATTTTCATGATTCACTGCAGAGTTCCTTCCTCCAGACAGAAAAATTGTACTAAAAATGACATGTAAAGCTGATAAACCACTCTACAATCATTCCTAGAAAAGCAAAACCTCAGCACAGGGATCAGAGGTTGTCCACGGCTCCAGGCGTTAGACGGACATTGTTTACATTTAATCAAAACTCCAAGCTGATCACACTCCCTCCATAACCTTCGACCTAGTCCACAACAGGACCGTCAGCAGGTTGAACCAGGACACGGAGAGGAGAACAGAGCAGAAGCCTGTGACAGATGTGAACGTCGACTCAGCTCCTCACAACTATTAAGAACAGAGGCTGAAAATAAACATTCAGGCTTCAGAGACGATATCCCCCGCTATCAGCCTCTCGCCAATTCTTGCAGTTACATAAGAGGTCAGGACACAGCCGTGTCGGCTCTGATGCAGGTTGGCTGTTACAGCAGCACCGGCTCAGGAAAGAGGAGAGGAAAATAAACACGAGATCCAACCGTTCAAAACTCATCTGAAGCTCAACATTTGATACACAAACCTGCACAGGCTGATGACGTACAGCCCGCTCTTACAACACCACAAGAGGAGATGGGGTTTTTAAGGACTAAGCAGTGGGTTTGTATGTTTTAAAAAGAGCAAACAAAGTCCTTCTGTCAGTTATTCCCCGTCCTCCCAGTCTGTCTGCAGCTTTCAGCTACCAGTCCCCAAGATTGAAATAAAAAGGTAAATCGCCACAGATGTAACACCACTTATTTGAAGCCCTAGCTTTAAAGGTTTTGGCTGATATTTCTTAACATTTCTGTCTTCAACAGGTTTGGGTTATTATTACTAGAGGTCATAACTGCTCAAGGCCCTGACTTTGAGTTTAACTGTTAAAGTAGTGCCAGAGCAAGAATATATAGTGTATGTTAACATGATTTAAGGGAAGAAGTATGTTGCTAAGCTGGGGGATTTCAGGGAAGTAGGAGGATTTTCTAGTTCTGTTTAAGTTTTTTCTGTAATTTTTCCATCATGTCAAACTCTTGCAATGACCTGGTCTAATAAAGTTAGCTTCTAAACAAGCGTTGCTAGAGACTTCTGTTTCCTTCAAGGCTTCTAGTCAGACCTGCTGTCAGACAATGTGGGGACAGAGTGAGAGATGACAAGCACAAAACTGCATCAGGGCAGGAGATTGAGCCTGTACCCAGTGGGACATGGTGATAATTTTGTCAACTGAAAAAAAAGGAGTGAAATTGATTCTTAATCTCTTTTCCATGACAAAGGAAGGATGACAAGCCAAATGTTGATATTTGAAAGGAAAATAGGACCTAAATGTTACTGCTGGACAACATAATTAAAAAATTATGTCTACAGATTGTCAAAAACAAGCCAAAATGAGGTAAGAGTTTATTCAGAGGCAGCAGCTCCAGCATGTTGTAAATTTAAGTATAGATAGTGCACAAAAAGAGTGTTTTATACCCATGCATATTTTACAAATTGGCTCATAAAATAAATTAAAAAGGTAAATGACTTTTAGACTATAATCTAAGGACTTTTCCTGATGACATTTCATCAACTAAATATAGACCAAAACTTTAAAGAGAGAAAGTGACAAAAATGTGACCAAACTTGGGCACACAAGAGAGCTAAAGCTGTACATAACTCCCTAATGTGTTGGATGTAAACCACAAACATGGAGACACTTGTTATTTTCTCACTTTTTTATAAGTCAAAATATCGACCCATACAAACAAATTTTCCTGTCCCAACTGGTAAGACAGGCCTTCTGTGCATTGACAAAAGCACTTTGTAGAGATGTGGATAATTTTAGACTTATCTTATCAGTTTATCTTTAGAATTTATAGAAATGGGATGCAAGCTGCGTAGTGGTAAGGACGCGCTCCATGTAAGTGGGTGGCCTGGGTTTAAGTCTGGCCTGTGGCTCCTTCCCTGCATGTCTATTCCCCACTCTCTCATGCCTGTTTCCAACTCTACCCACTGTCCTTCTCTCAAATAAAAGGCATAAAAAACCCAAATAAGGTATCTTTTAAAGCAACTCTTAAAATCGTAGTTTTTTACTGCTGTGTTGACTGTCACATCTCCTCCACCTTTAAACAGCCTCTAAATATCATGTGCACTGCATCTCAAGTCTGTGTTGCATTAATAGTTAACTTTTGAGGATGTGCACAGCCAATGCATCAAACAGACACTTAGGATGCATGATAGCAATGATGCATCTGTATAAGCGTAGAAAACGGCAAGTATAGACTAAACTTTCAATGGCTGCCAACATGAACACTGCTCTGTACAAAGGGCGCCTGCTCTGCTGTGTAAGAAAAACCAGTCTATCTACACAGAGGGTGACATTTAGTCCTTTATGGGCTGTATTCACACTGTAGGCCAAAGTGACCTGATTCTGATTGTTTTGGCTCAGATCTGAGTTTTCTGTCTCACTTTGAAGAGCAAAAGTCACAATGAAATCTGATCTTCTCAAATCAGATTTGGGCCTTTTGTAGGGCATGAATGGCCATGCAGTTAGGTTGTGCCTCATATACGCAAGAGGCCCTTGCTCAAGTCTGACCTGTGGCTCCTTTCCTGCATGTCGTCTCCCACTCTCTTATCCATTTCCACTGTCCTTCCCTGAATAAAGGCATACACAGCCTAAAAATGTATATCTAGAAAAAAGGAAAAAAAGATTTGCACCTCTTTCCTATATGATTCCATTGATGTAATAGGAAGTGTCTGACACAGGCCACGATGTAAAAGCTAAAGTGAAACAGACAAACTTAAAAATATACATATTTATTTAGATGTGCGGGAATAGATTGGGAATAAGACACCTAATCGCAGCATTTGCTTTTCTTTTCGACAGTTTAAATCATCTAGACCAGTTTTACATTTTAAAGCAAATAGTGACACCTTTTTTTAATAAACATCTGGTGCTCTAGTGAGTCAGAAAGAACGCACATGTTCAAGGTTTTTTTTAGATTACAGAGGGTTTAAAGGAAATCCTGACAAATAGCTGATGCATGGCCAACTATAAGGCAGTAACAAAACTTAAAAACGCATTTATTCAAGCGTATAGATGGTAAGCTCATGACCCATGTGGATCTTTTCCCGCATGTTGTTCCCTACCATCTCTCCCTGGTTTCCTGCTCTAATCACTGTCCAAGCTTACGAAAAAAAGGCAGGGTAAGGCATTTGTGAAACTTGGAAGCAGTCAAACATGCTGCTCACCCAGAAAATCTGGGAGATTTTAAGGAGTTCTGGTATTGATGCAGAGTAGATAACTCTGTCAAACACACACGGTTGGAAAGGAAATAAGGGTGGGATTAAGTAAGTGTTTACTTCCTACTTTTATATCTGGGCTGATTCTGTTGCTTATGTTCACTGTCATTTTTTCATAACTCTCAAATTTCATATATTTATCTTTCTTTTTTTTTTTAATACGGTAGAAACTACAGATATTAATTAATACCAATTCAACAGCTTATCTTGCACATTTAAATAGAGTTCTACAGTATAGCAGGGTATATACAGAAAATCTGACATTAAATTTAATATATTTTAAAACCTTTTTCCAAGACTCTCTCAATGTATTTTAAAACCCCAAATCATCAAAGCATCTTCAATTTCTAATCAGTTACAGTGGTGTCAGCGATACATGTTCTATGTAAGTTATAGGATAAAAATGTGACATCATAGTCATGAAAATGCAGATAGTATTTGTTATTGAATTATACAAATAAAACTTTCTTTGAGATGCTAGCAGTGCTAACATGACTGTGCTAGAATTACACTCGGCAAAAGCTTCACTGTAAAGCTGCAAAATCCTGTTAAATCTCAAAATCAGCCAAAGCTTTGGCTTTAACATCTTCTCTTACAATAATTTGTCAGAAAACTTGCATTTACCCATCACTCACTTGCACACATGCAGACTGATGCTGGATCCGGTGGAGCTCCATCAGAATCTCACTTGTGCTTAAATTTTAATACTAAAACAAATGCTGAGAAACTAGCCTACAACCTCCTTTGACAAATATAAAAACTGAAAACAGCTATGAAACTTAAGACCTTATTGTCTTATTATTGATTAACCAACATTTAATACCCTGCAGATTTCCTGTATAGAGGCCAGACTTGTTGTGCTCCCTGTTGCAAGACTTTATGCTAAGCTAATGAGCATTTGCCCTGGGCCTCAAATCCACCATACAGATGTGACATTGTCTTTTTCTTACCTAACTTCTATCTTAACCTCTTCCAAAACATCTGACTGTTTCACAACACAATGACCCTTTAATATATGAACTCAGCATGACCTTTATTATTAAATTAAACCATAAATGTAGTCCATATCTTGTTTTCTTTTAACAAATTGTCCTTCAGTTATTGAATTTGAAAGGAAAGTGTATACTCTTATCATCTCTTACAAAATCTGCTGCACTACTTCATGTCCAAAGACTTCCTGGAGTCCCCTCACAGCAGGGGTTTGCTTGGCAGCCAGTGGACATAGAAACAGAGACTTGCTTTCCCTGTTGCTAGCCTTTATGCTAAGCTAATCTGCATACGGAGAGAGCTCTATAATAACCATAAAACGCACGATTGAGTGAAGTTTTTTCTTACATTAATTTTAAACCCAACTGTACCTTAAAAGGCTCCTTCTCTTCCATGGTGAACAGAATGACCCGTATATGAAACCCACATGACCTACATACTCTTTAAATGAGGCACAAATCTAATCCATGTCAGGATTTCCTTCAACGCTGAAAATCCATCTTATGAAACCAAAAAAGAAAATGAAAAAGGGACAGACAGCTCGCCTATAAATAGAGGCGTGTGACAGGAGAGGGGCTGTTTAATGTGTCAATCATGAAGAAGTACTCGAAAGTATTGAGTTGTAGTTTCTTTTTCTGGTGTGCTCCAGTTCCTTAAAATAAACATTAGAAGAAATCTAAATCCCCAGTGAACAGCAGGAAAAACAACATGACAAATTCCTAAAAGAGTTTTTCCCCTCTAGACTGTGACAAAGCAGTAACCTAAAAACAACACGGACCGCCGACAAAAGCTTCGCGCTTTGTGTGTCCGTGAACAGCGGCGCTGTCATGACTCAGTGTTTTTCTGTCAGCGTAGTGTCACAGCCAGCGCCAAAGGGCCCGGGCCTCTGAGATACAAAGGCCAGAATCAATGGAGCTTTGGAAAAACTGATGGAAAACCACTAGCCGATCACTGAGAGAGATGAGGGCGAGAGGAGAGGAGAGACGGGGGCCGGCTCAACATCAACACATCATCACCGCCGTCACCAACAGCAGCCACCGCCATGCTCTGCCCCATCTCTTCTTTTCTATCTGATGAGCTAAAAAAGCATCGAGAGCTGCATCGGCTCAGTCGATAAGACTTCCAGGCAAACAGAAAGAGCCAAAATGTACGGCGTCACAGGGCAAAATAAGCACGCAATCACAAGGCTCCTCAGTAATGAGTGACCACACAAACAAAGGAAGGAGGGACGCAGAGTTACGGGCAGCTCATTCAAACTGTAAAGTGAAACTGCTTTTCACCAAGGAGCCAAAGGAGCATTCACTCTCTGTCTCAGTCTCTGAAATTTGCATTTTAAAAGCAAAGCCGCTTCCTGATGTGGTTGATTAAACAAGAAAAACAAAGCTGTCAGTCCCCGTCTCAAGACAACCGAGCAGCATGAAGGTGGAAGGAAAATCACTTCAGGCTTCACTTGGAGGCTGAAAGACTTAATAAAATACCCACATTTTCAGCACAGTGCCTTTAAAGGCTGTCAACATTTGTGACACTTTAATACTGTTCAATGCCATGCACAATGTCATTGAAAAATATCAATCTATAGTACAGAAAGGTACCAAAACTTTAAGAATCTTCAGATCTTGCATTGTAAAAGTAACTAGAGGTGCTCAATCTTATCTGCCTATCAGTATGGTCAGGTATAAGCTTAAACAGTAAATATCAGTACTGGTAGATATGAGCTTTTCTGAAGATAATTACAGCTGATATATCAGCCGTGCAGATCAGCAGAGTATGCATCAGCCTAAATTTTCACCCAATCAGGTATAGGTGGTTACCTAGGGTGGCAAATGCTCAGTGGGTCCCACTCTAAGCCCAAACATAAAACATCTACCAGACTGTCTACTTTCCCACTCCTCTGTCAGATCCGCTTGCCGCCTCCTCTCTTTGCACAAGAGACGCTTGGTGTTCTTCACAGTAAAAAAAAAAGTTTCTTCAAATAAGCCTGGAAATATGGAAATATTAGAACTCAGCAAATATGCAACATTGTGCATCCCTAAAACTAAACAAAAGTTGCTGTAAATGGCGCAGACAAGCAAGCATTTAGGTCACATCCCAAGTACGGAAGCTGGTCCTCCAATCCAACATCAAAGGAGCCTTTGGCTCCCTTCCCATATGTCGTCCCTGCACTCTCTCCCTACACTTTCTGCTGTCCTTTCCTCTCTAAAATACAGGCAAAAAGCCCCAAAATAAATACTTCAAAATAAAGGAAAAGAAAAAGTGCCACAAGACAAGTGAAACACACTGCAAAATTTTGGTGCAAGCTCAACAGTGTGAAGGAGGTTCTCGCCCCTTTTCTGGTCACTAAAGGTGAGAAATTGCCCATAATTCAGTGCCTAGGGCTTGCATTTTTGTAGCCATGGTATAGAAACCGATCTCAGTTTCCTTTGACATAAACAGTAAATCCTAACTGCACATGACAGGAGCAAGTGTCAGCAACAAAATCAAACAAATACGACCCTAAATCAAACCAGCCACTGTGGCAGGGGGATATGGGGTCTTATGCGGCAGCAGCCATTGTGTATGATCGCAAACCCATGCCGAAGCAGGCCGGAAAAAGAGCAAAAACATCTTTACCATCATAAAAAAATTTCAGTGTTGCTTTCTGTCCTTGTTTCAATAAAGAAATGTGTCCAGTTCTGACAAAACTGCTGCTGTGGCTACGTCTGAGCTAATTCCCACAAGTAATTATCACCCCGTAACAATCACAAAACTCATGCAGAAGGCAGGTCGGTAAAAGAGCAAAAACATCTTTCACGTCATGAAAAGCAGTTAGTGTTGTTTTTATTCTTTATTTCATGCAGAAAAGTGATGCAGTTTTAGTAAAACTGGTGCTACGCTAATGCTACATGGAGGCAGCCATGCAAATGGCTTTGAGTACAACTAAACCCCGCCAATAGCTACCACCTCGTTCTCCTCAAATGATGCCGATTGGTCACAAACGTTGTGGACTGGAGCTTTTCAAGATGGATTTGCCTGATGACAGACGTGGAGTCTGTCAAACCCATCTGTTATGCAAGGTTAAAAATTAATCTCAGCACACTGGATATTGGCAAAAATCAAACATTGTGCATCCCATGTTACGTGGCATGAACGGGTATCAGCTATCAGTGTTAACCTATCGTCTCCAATCAGTAGAAATCTGACATCTAGTATATCTAGCTAGCTAGCTAGCTGCTGAATCAAATCAGAGATTTTTTAGAGGGTAGAAAAAGTCACGTTTTGCAAACTCAGATTTGATTCAAAGGTCAAAAGTGAGAGAAAATGCTGACAAACTAGGAATGTTACACTGAAATAAGTATTATAAAACATTTGTGTCAGTATTGGCTAAACTGTTATTATAAACATATCATATATCGGCCCTAATTTTCACCATCAGTGCAACTCTTATGTTATGCTTACATGCTGTTAAGACACCATCTATTTAACTAGTATCCTACCAGATTTTAAAAAATGATTCTATGACAACCCTACCCCCTTCAAACAGGACAAATATTAAACATCAACTAAAACAGGCAAAATACTAATATTTAAGGATTTTTTGTGATAATTTGAGCAAGGATGACTGAACTCATGGAACATAGATCTAATCTTTTTAACAAGCTCTGCAGCTATAAACCTCCATTAAAACCTAAGTGGAACAGTCGAGCTGAATCATCTTCCTCGCTGCAAAAAGCATCCCACTGCAATCATAAAAAGCTCTTAACTCTATATGGAGAACACATGCTCAGTCCCAGCATGCCCCGCTTCCCATTTACACAATTAATACTCAATCTGTTGTGCTTCATGAATTTATAAACGAATCCCGCCTCAGCGTGAGAGTACGACGGAGCAGAGAGAGCAGGAGAAGGGGGGTAAATTACCTTCTGAAGGCTGTTTGGGTTCAGCTGCGTCTTGTCTATTATCTTAATTGCCACCTGTGGAGAAAAAGAGAGAGGGAGAAAAAAAACAGCACAGAAAGTGAGTTCAATGGGACATCAGCAGAGGAGAAGTGTGAAAAAGAGGAAGTGGGATATGACACTGAAGTCAAAATGCAGAAAAGATAAACACAGAAAGAAGGAACATCAAATGCATCCCTGTTTTTATAATGAAAACAATTTTGAGGCTTTGCTGTCAATCTCAGAGAGGTGTTTGGCAGTTTTAACTTTCTTTGGAGGAAAATTTGGCAAAATAAGACAAACAAAATAAAACCAGGAGGATAGTGAGGAGGAAATGTACCCTGCTTCGTTAAATTTAAAATGCTGTGTTAAGAAGAAGCCTGCTCTTTCTGTTCATCAATTATAAACAAATCAAATCCTCAGCAGCAATGCATCCTCCTAACATCCATTACTGTCGGTATACTTACACAGCAATAAATCCATCAGCATATGGAGCTAGAAGGAAGAATAGAAGCCAGTTCTACAGAGGAGAAAACCATGCTCCTCCTGTTTGCTAATTAAAGAAATTTCAACACCAATGTTCTTCCATTTACTTCTTTTATTACTTTGGAAAAGAAGTTCTTGCTCAAACACAAGCTTCCTTCCTAAATTGGCAAAAATCTGGATTAGATTAGGAACTGTTTGATCAAAGACGAGCAAACAAGATAACCAATGTGACTGGAAATCAACGTCAGTGTGTGGTACGTCACCGTTTTCTCACTTCACATTCGGGCGGGTACAAAGGAAGTATTGAGATGTGGCCCATAATGAAACACTGAATGTCAGCCCAGGAGGGTTGTTCACTGCCAGAACCACAGAGACGAGCAAAGAGGGAGTGATGTGTAAAAACCTGCACTGGAATGGACTTTTAAAGGAGCTGCACGTTGTTTTTCTGTAGTCCTACTGTAGACTGTTGAGGTTTGGAGATTAAAGTAAAAGGAGTTCATCTTACTTAAAGAGTGATTGGAGTATTTATAAACTTGGGCCCAACCAGGGTATTTATAACCTGGATCTAAATGACCGCAGATACACGTTTTTGAGTCTGTGAAGTGAATAGTTTTAGCCTGCAGATGGGAAACCGATCAGATTGATCAGGGTACATCCACTTAAAACACAGCAGCATCCTCTATAACTCTGATCCAGATTTCCAGCTTCCTTCAAAGCAACTTAACTGACCTCTGACTGAGGTGTCAGCTCATAAAAAGTCTTCATCCTTAGACATACTTGAATGTTGTCAGTCTTTGGAATAAAATCAGAAACATGTTTCTAAAGAATAAACTGGGATTGGGTGCAGTTTCCCAGCAGCATTAGTCACAGCCAAAGTATCCTGTTTCACAAAGGAACAAACAGCTGGAACAATTACCAATTTTTTTAAAGGTAAGTCATTAGCTATTAAGAAAAAAGGGCCAGGTTTCATAAATGTACAATTTTTGTACACTTCAAAGCATAGCCCTGGTCAGTGTTTGGTAAAAAGGCCCTCAGTACTGGTATACCAAGTTGCTGGCATTGACATTTATACAGATACGCTATAAAATTCCAGCTGCATAGGTCTATAAGATGCAGTCTGTTTTATGGGGGTCCTAGAGAGAAAAACCTGCAGCTTTGCATCTCCTACAGTGCCATCTTTTTATCCTACATGGAGTTTGCTTTCTTCCTGCTATCTTCTGCCATATTTGAGGCTTTTTTTTTGTTAATGGCTGTTAAATTTCTTAGGATTATCATTAAACAAAATGAGGACAAACGTAGAGTTTCTCAGAAAAAGTTTGACATCAATTCAGTTTAAAAAGAGCCAGCGTAAACGTCCATCTCACCTCTCTGCCCGTGAGAATGTGTCGGGCCAGTTTGACCTTGGCAAAGTTGCCCTTGCCGATGGTTTTGAGCAGCCTGTAGTTGCCAACATGGGGCTGCTGCGGCTCCTCTGAGCTGCGGGATCGACCGCCGGTCCGAGCCGAGCGCGAGCTGATCTCCTGACGCCCATTACTGTGAGACGTGTGCTGTAGAGGAAAAAAAAAAGAACTATTCAGAGGAGTTCAGGTGGCTTAATTATACAAACTGTGAAACATCTACATGTATCAGCTGTGACTCATTTTGACCCGCTGTGATGTATCCACTTAGGCTCAGCAGGAAAAAACACTCATATTTATAGTCCTACATGGACACAAGGAAAGAAAGCTGTTTCCAGCAGTCACAGATGGCTGATAAAATCAGGAATTTCCAGACAGTTTCAGCATTTCTCCATCCAAATATCAGAGCGTCTAACTCCACAGACATATTAAATTAAATTAAGTAATATAAAACTAAGCAACTATCAGAAACCATGTAGGTGAGATAAGATCCACGTGGACTTGGACCGTCCATCAGGCTTGTGTTATGCACCGTCTTTGACCAACAAAGGTAGGCATGTGTGATACTAGCCAACTAAACTAGTAGCACACATGCCTATGAGTGTTGGTCTAAGGCGACTGTAGCAGTGTTGTCTGTCAGTATTTTGATATAGAAAATTGAGGAAAGATGTGTGTAGGACGTGTCAGGTAAATTGGCATAAACAACACAGGAATATGGAACCACATTATGCAGAGGCGCATGTGCATGAATCTGCAGGGAGGACTGAAGGTTAGAGGTGCCAGAACTGCTCATGTTTGGCGAACTTACAAATTACAACATTCACTCGAATATGTTTGAGGACAAATGTGCTCAGTTTTGACTGTTTTTGGAAGTTTTTTCACCTGGTTTGTATTCTAACAAATCAAGAAAACTGTCTCTAGAAACATCCCTAACTTAGAATTAACAGTAATCTAACATTCCTGTTTTTAAAATAATTTTTAAATGTTTAAAATATTCGCTTTGAACCACCAGCTTCATTTATAACAAGAGCAACACAGATAAACCTGCCTAGATTATTTGTCAGTTACTGGTTTATTATAGGGAGAAAAAAAAGCAAAAAAAAAAAAAAGTTTACTTCTATGGATGCATGGGATGGTATTGGTATCTGCAGATTTGTCTTAAAAGTTGATAACTGTATCAGCAGATTTGAAAATGTATTTAGATAGTTAAAACTGATATATCAGACAGAGTTACTTCTTATATTGGTTTTAAATATTGGCAATATGTGCTCAGAAGTTTGCCAAGTTTCTGGCAAGACCAACAGCCATACTTCAGTTGAAGTCTTTTTCCTTAACCTCAAAGTGTGTTATAAAGATGGAAATGTGTTCATTTGTTTTAGTGGTGGATGGGAAAGTGGTATCAATATTTCTGGTATGGAACGGATTATGCAACACTGTCATCACCAGTTTAAATGCCTGGTCGAGTTCACTTCCATTTCTGTCAATTCCTTCACAATTAGAGACCATATATGTTACTATTTCATGAGTGCTTTTATTGTGAATGCCCCCAATAGGAAATATGGTATAGTCAATAGCAGCTTGTAACACCTCAGGGCTACAGAAGTGAAACTACAAAGAAATGATTAGATCATTGTTCTGTGGTCTTAAGTTCAAACATGAGTTCAGAATGCCATCTCAGGTTTGTTTTAGAGGGAGGAGGGGGTCTGCAGCACCTGAATATGTATTTAGATGTGTGTAAATGTTATCTATTCTATACCGTTACCATAAAGGGCAAGAAAAATATCATGGTATGGTATTTGGGCCCTGTATTTTGACTGCAAAATATCTTCCACCACCAGGGGGCTCTTAACCAAAACAATAACACCATATGATGAGTAGAGACCAACGCTATGATTTACTTGTTGTTTTGACTCTGTTCTTTAAAAACATTGCTCATAAGGCGTATTTACAAAACAGAAAACCAACGTTTGGTTTTCATTCATAAATTTCTCAGATTGAGGGAGTTAAAAGTGCACTTCCATATTCACGCTGGGAGCCGTCCCATAATGAAAATGTGCCCTGGTGTTGCCATTTATACTAAACAGGGTCCTCAATTCAAACAAGAAGTATATTTAGAAGGAGACCCTGAAGGGTGGCAGCGCTGAGCAGTGCTGGCATCAACTTGCTGGAAATGCTTAGAATGGAGTTTCCATGTTACAGAGGTGAGTTTGGATGTTTGAACCCACAACCTATGGCAGCCTTCATAACAAGAAAATCAATTAAGTAAAAATCAAGAATTTCTTTCTTTAAAAACTGTAGGAAATATTAGGAAAAAACCTAAGACCTTAATTTAAAAAAGCATAACATATGAATGGTCACCTTTTAAATTATTATTTCAGTGCAAAAATTACACATATTGTATCTTTAAGGACTAAAGCTCTGGGTCTAAAATACATTAGTATTAGTATTTGCTTAAATAAATGGGTCAATGTTGGTATATCAGATTTCAGCAAAAATCCCTGTCATGTATTCCGATGCTAAATGCCCTAGTTGACAAACTGAAACTTTTTTTTATATCAACAGTTAGAAACTTAAAGATATTTATTTAGTATCACTTCCAACAATAAGGGACAAACCCTCACATTTTAGAGCCTGAAACCAGTTTGAGGTTTGAGGTGATGACTGTCATGTGATCTGTTAAAATAACCTCCTGTTACCCTGTCAACATGTGTATCAGCTTCAATTATAATGAGGACAAACACACTACCAGGTCAAACATATTTAACTACATAATTTTGCGGTCCCAATTCTTTTTTTGATTCAAAAATACAGAACAAACTTCACGTTCCCACCCAGACTGCACTGAATAGCCTTTCTCAGTAACTGGCTTCCTCATTGTAATGAAGGTCACGTTCACTCACAAGCAGCTGATAACTTAATTTTCAAAAATGTGACCAGGTCTAAGAGCAGAGCTATGTACAACACGGGAGGACATTGTTTCTGCTTGTTTCAGACATGCGCTCCTGTTCTCTTCCTCATTTTTGTCTTGTTTTGAACTGTAGCTGGTTAGCTTTTTACCACAAAACGACAGAGGGGAAACAGAAGCCCTGCTTCTTTTCTCCTCTCATTACAGCGCATTATTACGCCTTCATTTGCCTCTATGTTTAAAAACGTGACACAAATAAATGCCAAAACCTACCAAGCTAAAACTGACCTCATCTGGCTGGCAGTTTCTTTCACTGTTATATCCTGTGGTGGGTTTGCAGACTTTGTGAAAACAGGATGTGGCAGGGCATGAAGAAAATACAGTTTCATAAAGGTTACTGAGAGTTAAAAGGGTCAATCTATAACAACAGTCTGGTTCGGTTTCTGTTATAACAATACTGCTCTGATTGTTAAGCTGAGTTTAAATGACCCAGATCTTGACACATCTCATCCTCTGGCAAAGCAGGTGACTGCTAAAACAATATTTACAGCTTTTAGATAAGTGGCTTTTGTTGAATGAATGACAAGACGGCTGACCTCTTCTGTATAAACACAATGACAAACAGTGTGCTTCTATCTTTAACCCTTGTGAGGTCTGACTGGAAGCTTAAGGCATCTTGAAGCTTTGACTACTAGAGAATTAAATGATATGTTAATCTTTAGGCCAAGATTTATGGGTAACAGGAAACCCCTGACATTCTTGTCTGCATCTTTAAACGTAAGGAAAGATTTAACACTCTGACCACTACTGGTGTCGTGATTTTGTGGTGCGTATCTTTGACAGCACCACCAACAGAGGGATTGATTTCTTTGGTCGCTGCTTTCAACATCCCCGTGTCACAACAACTAATAAAGAAAAAAAACCTGACAGATACCCGGTGCAGCCTGAGTATCGACTGTCCGGCTGATGCCTCATTAGCTGTGGCAGTGCCCACTGCCCCACCCGGCACTTCCTATCCCCTCCTCTCCCCACCCAGACTCAACATGACTGACCCCATTCACCCGAGAAACCATGAACAGAAGGGTAAAAAAGTAGCTTAGACTTTCATGCAAAACCAGAAAGTTAATCGAGCCAGAGAGAAGCCGAAATAGGTGACCAAGAAGACCCATAAATTTGTCAAAACTTCAATAGCATGAGTCATTTTACTGGGTAGTAGTATGAAAAAGTAACAAAGCATTAAAACGACCACAAATCATCAGTCAGAATTTAAGCAAAAGTTGCCACAAGTGAATGAGAAAGTATAACTGTGCAATTTAGATAGTGTGCAGGAATTTTTCTGCAAGTTTAGGTAATTGGAACAAGAATTTACTTATTAGTAGGTGCCTAGGACTTGCATTTTTGTTGCAATGGTATAGAAATATGTATTGATATTCACTAGATTCATATGAAATGTTTAAAAACTAGTATTGTGTCAACCCTAAAGCTCAATCTTTACTTGTGTTTCCACTCCAAAATGCAACAATCTAACTAAAATGATGAGTACTTCAATTTTCTGCCTGCTAGGAATCCATCCATAGCACCGTAGACTCTCTTTATGAGAGAATAAAGAGGTTCAAAACACACGTATTCATATTTTCAACTCTTTTCAAACCAGCACGCACACTTGAAGGCACAAAAAGGAATATTTTAGGACTTCTACAGTGATAGCAGAGGAGATAAAAATACCGTCAACAAGGATAAGGTCACACAGACTCAGCCATAATCCCATGGGGATCCTAAACTTTGTTCCTTCCACCATATTATCAGCTAACATAGAAAAGACACAGACTGTAATTTCTATAAACCACAGTTTCCATTTTCCCCCAGCTAACAACTTTGTGTCATAAAGACGGGAAAAATATCCCCTCTATATAATCGGATCCTTTCCTTTTCAGTGGTTACTCACGAGGCTGCGGTGTCTCCTGGCTGCCTGAGCGCCCGTCATGTTCAAACAGGAAAACACACAAAGACCGGCTGATGATGCCCATAGAGAATCCCACCACAACGCCAGATTTTCCCTAACTCTGAGCCCGGATAACCACCAACAGAGAGAGACGGCGCTGAGCCCAGTCAAGCCTGCTGCAGGCGGACACGCCGGACACCAGATGTTGTCCTTTCAGATTAAAAGCTGACACTCGGCTGCTTTGGAGAGACAGAGGCTAGTCTTCTTTTTAAGGGACGGTTTAGTTTGTTCAGAGCTTTAAGTGCCAACTAAGCATCTTTGACGTAAACCTTTGACATCTTATGTCACTTTTCTTTGCTGCTGCAACAAAGGATTATTTTCTTTAGAAATGTTTAATACAATAATTACATGATACCTATTGAATAATTACCAAGGAGGTTAGGGTTGTCATGATACCAGAATTTTACGCTTTCATGTTTTGTAGCCAAATTAAACAATATAAATATCATGATGGCAACAAAAATACAAAGTCCTAGGTATGGCTGTTTTTTTTTGTTTTTTTTTTTACAATATTGTCTAAGCAGGCTCCTTTATACTTTCTAAAGTGCACAAAAACAGGTAAGGTACTGCAACGCTGACAATATCAGTATTTATGGACCGATTCCTCTCCTAAGCACCTGTCTACTACTATTGTACATTTATTCAATCTAAAAAAAGCAAAGATACCGATACCTGTTTCAGCTGCAGCAACAAAAATAGAAGTCCATACTGGGTAATTTCTTGTTGGAATTTCCCCAAAAGTACAAGCAAACTCTTGCTTTTTGTCTAAATTGCACACATATGTTCTGTATTTTGGACATTCTGGACGGTGTGCAGGAGTTTGACAGATTCATCCCTCTCTGAAGAACCAAGTCTTACGAGAAAGATGTTCTTTAAATGCTTTAGCACATTTGGTTATTATTGGTCATTAAAATATCAGAGAATGTACTGTGTATAAATTAGGGCTGACAAAAAAGTTAAAATTTTTTAATCGGAATCAATCTCAGAAATGCTGTAGTTAATTGTGATTAACTGCACCCCCTTATTGCATTTTAAAATTCCTGTATTTTGCATTCATCCTTTTTAGTATCATTTTGATTTTTCCACTGCCTTTAACTAAAGGAAGTTGGCTTCCTGTTTGATACAGACTTGCTTTATAGGTAGCTGGGAGATTAAATTCCAAAAAAGGAACATGTTATGGATCGAAAAGGATATAAGGGGGCATTTAAAAGGTAAATGATTAATAACAAGGTTCAAATGACTTCTGACCTGTCTACTGAGCTGCCTGTGGATTTTTTTAAGTGAAATGACACAATAAGGGTCGACTTATTTTGAATCACTGTGGCTGCAGAAAGTAACTGATGTGGATTAACCAAAGTGTGTCGAAAGGAACCATAAAGCATGCGATTAATCACATTAAAAATTTGAGGACTAAATGTGCAACTTAATTAATAGCGGTTAATTTGATTAATCTTGACAGCCCTAGCAGTAATGCCTGGTATTGAAAAGTTTTGGAGAATTGAAAATCAGAGGACTTTACCCTGATTGCTTGGATCTTTTATGAAAATAAAAACTATCATAATTCTCTGGATCAACTTTCCTAAATACAAAAAATTCAGATTTTTACAGCTTACTGATTACAAGTTACCAGGGGCTTTTACAAACAGATGGACCACATCACTAGACTGCTTCTGAAAGAAACTAGTAGCTGCAGCTATCACCTTAGCTATTCTTTATGAATCATTAGAAAGCACTAGCTTTAGAGATGTACCAATATCAATGTAATGGTGACAGCCAGTATCAGTTTTGTTTATTTCATTACACTTTTTAGAGTCAAACTCCCACAATGGCAACATTTTCTCTCATGTTAGACCATAAAAACAGATCTGAGTTTGTCCAACAGGTCACATTTTCTGCCTAGTAATAAAGCTCTTCCCTAAATCAGCTGTTAGTGTGCTAAATGCCATCATGAAACTGATGTAACACATCAGATAAGCATCTTTTACTGACATCAGTTCATTACCCATTGCTGATGTTTGTCAAAAGGGCTGATGTCAACTCATAAATATTAAACCAATGCATCTATGCATCCCTAATCTACGTTCTTACACGAATGGAAGTATTGTTGTTTTCCTCTGTCTGGCATCTATCAAAAAAAAAAAAAAAGAAAGAAAGAAAAATAGGCAATTCTCATGTTTGAAAAATCCTGAAAATTACTAACTATTTTGCTAAACAGGTGTCAATGTTTTCTTTTAGGTTTAATTAATGCATTGAAGTTTCTTATGAGAGCATCATAGCATGAGCTGGTTGCAATCCTCTTTTTTTCAGGCTTCCAAAAGTATCCTAACTTTACCTATGGGATCCATAAAGTTTTACTGCATCTTATCGCCCACAGCACTGTGTTTGTACAGGATTCATCTTATCTCCAGCGGACTCTCTGCTGCTACCGTGCTGAGTCACAAGATTCTGATGATTTCACATAAAGGCATGGCGTGTCTGCAGTCACATGGGTGGGAAACAAGGATTCAGAAGTAATGTATGGAAAAGATACAAAAAAGGGAGGTGAGTGGAGTATAAAATCAAATAAACCACTGAATTCAACTGTCACACTGGCAGAATAACAACACAAAAATGCCTCTGAGCATCTGAAAATGAAATTACACATAAAATTTCAGTGGCTGTACCTGTAGCAGTTTACTGTTCTACTATGGTAGTAAAATATGTTTTTACAGCAGCTCAATTTCCTGTTCACAGTGTTACAGATCTGCTGCAAGAGACATTTAGTATGAATGTCTATCACCAGTGCATTAAATGCCAAAAACTTTAATGACTTGTGAGGCCAACTGCTAAGGTCATTCACTTGACTTTAATACCAAAATTTGCTCATTTAATTGTCAGAAATAACAAATAGAGTTGCAAAAAAAGAAATGTGAACCCTTTGGGATTTCTGCATAAATTGGTCATAAAATGTGTTCTGATCTTCATCTAAGTCACAACAATAGACAAACACAGTCTGCTTAAACTAATACTGCACAAAAAAATGATGTGTTTTTATGTTTTTATTGAACAAAACATGTAAACATTCACAGTGCAGGGTGGAAAAAGTATGTGAACCCCTAGGCTAATGACTGGTTGACCCTCCTTTGGCAGCAATAACCTCAACCAAAGGTTTCCTGTAGTTCCAGATCAGACCTGCACAACAGTCAGGAGGAATTTTGGACCATTCCTCTTTACATAACTGTTTCAGTTCAGCAATATTATTGGGATGTCTGGTGTGAATCGCTCTCTTGAGGTCATGCCACAGCATCTCAATTGGGTTGAGGTCAGGACTCTGACTGGGCCACTCCAGAAGGTGTATTTTCTTCTGTTGAAGCCATTCTGTTGTTGACTTACTTCTATGCTTTGGGTCATTTTCCTGGTGCTTCACCCATCTAAGTTTTCCTGCAAAATGTCTTGATAAACTTGGGAATTCATTTTTCCGTCAATGACAGCAATCCGTCCAGGCCCTGAGGCCGCAAAGCAGCCCCAAACCATGATGGCCCCTCCACCATATTTCACAGTTGGGATGAGGTTTTGATGTTGGTGTGCTGTGCCTTTTTTTCTCCACACGTAGCGTTGTGTGTTCTTTCCAAACAACTCAATTTTGGTTTCATCTGTCCACAGAATATTTTGCCAGTAGTGCTGTGGAACATCCAGGTGCTCTTCTTCAAACTTCAAACTACAGCAATGTTTATTTTGGACATCAGTGGCTTCCTCCATTGTGTCCTCCCATGAACTCCATTCTTGTTTTTAATGTTTTACTTACTGTAGATTTGTCAACACAAATGTTAGCATGTGCCAGAGATTTCTATAAGTCTTTAGCTGACACTCGAGGATTCTTCTTCACCTCACTGAGCATTCTGCGCTGTGCTCTTGCAGTCATCTTTACAGGACGACCACGCCTAGGGAGAGTAGCAACAGTGCTGAACTTTCTCCATTTGTAGACAGTCTGTCTTACCATGGACACATGAACATCAAGGCTTTAGAGATACTTTAGTAACCCTTTCCAGCTTCATGCAAGTCAACAATTCTTGATCATAGGTCTTTTGAGAGCTCTTTTGTGCCAGGCATGGTTCACATGAGGCAATGCTTCTTGAGAACAGCAAATTCAAAACTGGTGTGTGTTTTTCATAGGGCAGGGCAGCTTTAACCAACTCATCCAATCTCATCACACTGATTGGGCTCCAGGTTGGCTGACTCCTGGCTCCAATTAGCTCTTGGAGAAGTCATTAGCCTAGGGGTTCACATACTTTTTCCACCCTGCACTGTGAATGTTTACATGTTTTGTTCAATAAAAAAAATGAAAACATATCATTTTTTGTGCAGTATTAGTTTAAGCAGACTGTGTTTGTCTATTGTTGTGACTTAGATGAAGATCAGAACACATTTTATGACCAATTTATGCAGAAATCCAAGAAATCCCAAAGGGTTCACATACTTTTTCTAGCAACTGTAGTTATATTTTGCCCCATTGTTATAGAGGAGTTTCTATAGCTTCAACTAAAATGATCAATCCCTCATGTTTCTTGGGAGCCATAGCTTTGCATTTAACCTCCATCTTAAGGATTTTTGGCCTAAATAGTTGATTAAACTGTTACAAACATAAGCAAATGTTTAAAAGATTTAAGTAATTGATGCCACATGAGAAATATCTGTCTTTAGCCTATGAATCTGAGGCAATTTGAATACTTTCTCTTATCTAATCTAAAGCAGACATAACACTTGAGGCCAATTACCAAGAAAAATAAGTAAAAAGCATTCGAAGTGAGTCTGAAATCATCAGGATGTTCAAGTTTTTTACACTTAACAGAAAAAATTAGTTTAGAAATAACAGCATAAATACAATACTTGGGCTATTGGACAACTATAAAGGTCATTTTCTATTTAAAAACATACTTTGACATACACTGATTCAATATTAAATATCATATTGAAGTCTATCTTATCTTATTAAAATTGAAAAACATTATGTATGAAGACCGTATGCAATAAATGGAGAAATAATGCTGCAACTCTGCTACCTTTTTTGTTGGTTTGTTTTTATGCTTTTTATACGAAAAAGTCTTGTATTTTAGCTTATTATTTTCAGCTTTAGCAGCTAAATTTCTCTTAATGAGGTTTATAATCATTAATGTTAAAAAGATAGAAAAGCGAGAACAAAAGATTTATTGTCTTTTGAGTCTTTGATCCCTACATCACACGTGAAAGATTAGATTAATTTTGAAAATCCCGAACGGAAGCCAAAGTGCCGCTACTTTGACAACCTCCTTTCAGACAGGATATTCTGCTTGTCATGAGGAGGCGGGACTAACGAGGTCCATATTTGGAAGCTGAACGGTTGGAACCTTTGAGTGACAGCTGGGAGAGCCAATAGTGAGCCTGAACAAAAACTCTTGTTGCCTGCCAGAACGGCAGAAGCAAAGTACTGTAGTTTTGTTCGTGGTTGGGCCTAGCTGTCCCGACTTTCATCCTAATTGCCAACATTTACAACAAAACTTATTGTTACAGACAAAATTTGGGTTTTTATGTGTACAAAATTCCAAATATATACAGTATAAATTTAAAGGTCGGGTTGACGCACAGGATATGCTTGTTTACGCTATGCCAACAAAGTGTGAACCCCTTGTGAACAATTAAATTTCTGTATCAAACATCCGTTAATCAGACTCAATCTTAATATCACGTCCACCTTCTTTCCAAAGCATTTAGCGGCACTTTAAAACCATTTTAAAAGCCAACAAACCCCAAGAAAAAAATCCCTTATACTTACACTTTCCGTCGACTTCTCGTTGACCGTCGGCAAAGGAGTTTTTGTTGACATCTTTTATCCGACCGTCTTCCACCAGTCTCCGTCTAAATGTCCAAAATCCACCGAAACCTCCTTCAGTCCAACGGCTGAAAACTGAAATTATTGCCCCGCTTTGCAGCTCTCTCAGGGGGAGACAGTCTCAGCATGGATCGTGACAATTTTCAAACCAGACCGGACGTGTTAGAGCCGAGCACCTGAACAGTTACAGACCCCAAAAAAGAAACAAAAATCCTCTCTTGAACCATAAAATTAATATTTACATGGCGCGTGCAAACCGCTCATGGCCTGTGTCTCAACTCGATGGCAAAATCAGTGTCCCTCTGTCCGTTTGGGTTGGAGTCCGTGAAGCTAACTAAACTAACGATAAGGCGCTGTCGGTCGCCACTTCCAAAAATCGCCCCGGGTTTCCTTCCCCACAAATATAAAAACTGTGTCTAGTAACACGGCATGGCGTCCAGTGTTAACACGAGATAGTTGTACGGGGATTTAAAAGGTTTGGGAGGCTGAAATACTCGCCGACGACTCGGTTTCTTCCATCTCCGACGGCCCAAAGTGAAGCTGGTCTGTCTGATTTAGGTGGGACCAAAATGGCTACTCAGCGGCTGGGCTGGATTAGGACACGTTTACGGACCACTCTCAGGCTCCGACAGAAGAGTTTCATCAAGAGCAGTATAACAAAAAAATATTGATTTCATTATTGAATAAAATCCTACTGTTGTGGAAAAAAAAATTCAATTTCTTAAGCAAGAGCAAAAGTAACATAGACCAAGACAAACGTCATTCAAATTTAATATACTTTGTTTTTGTAAGAAGGCATAGGTGGTACATTGTTAGAGTGTAGCCAATGGAGGTAATTTAAACTGGGCAGGCTGTAAGAGTGAGCTAATCGTACAACCTTATTTTCCCTTTTCAAGTTAAAAACAAATATATGTGTCAAATAAACTACACTACAAAGTGCTATTACTCAATCTCAAATTTAGGGAAGTAGAAACAGGAAGTTGCACTGGATAGAAATAAGTAGAAGTAGGTCAATATTTAATATGAAAAGAAATACAGTGCAGACTGGTTGTTTTTAAGAATAAAAAAACCCGGTCAAAGACATAAACCAGCATGAAGCTGTACTGCACACTAAGACAGGTCCAAACAGATGCACCTGCAGTAAGGATGAGTATCGAAATCCGGCACTGACATGGTACCAGCACCAGTACATCCAATACCTGCTGGACTGAATTACAACACAGATATCAAAACTTCATTTTAATACCCTGCCACCCAATCAAAGGCAAGAAAATCATTATGGGATTTGTGTTATTTGTGTTTCACTGGTTTACGTTTCTTATCCCATATTTGACTGGCCTCATATAAAGATCATTCTGTGACTCATTTATGATACCCAGACTATTTTTAGTCCCCTACTGACTTTCAGCTCACTTTTTCCTCTGAAAAGTATTGATTCAGGCATCCTTTAGGCACCAGCACAGTATAAAAAGATATTTATTTGGCACTGGTATCAGAAAAAAAACAAAGATACTGACTAAATTAGAGTGATTGAGTTAGTAAATAAGCAGGTTAGTAAGTAAGTGAGTGAGTTAGTAGGAAACGAAATAGGTGAGTGATTGAGTCAGTAAGCAGGCAGGTAGGTAAGTAAGTGAGTGAGTTAATAGAAAACAAAGTTAGTGAGTGAGTGAGTTAGTAGGAAATGATGTAAGTGAGTAATTGAGTTAGTAAGTAGGCAGGTTAGAAAGTAGGTGAGTGAGTTAGCAGGCAGGTAGGTAAGTAAGTGAGTGAGTTAGTAGGAAACGAAGTAAGTAAGTGAGTGAGTTAGTAGGAAACTAAGTAGGTGAGTGATTGAGTTAGTTAGCAGGCAGGTAGGTAAGTAAGTGAGTGAGTTAGTAGGAAACGAAGTAAGTAAGTGAGTTAGTGGGAAATGAAGTAAGTGAGTGAGTTAGTGGGTAACAAAGTAAAAGAATGAGTTAGTAGGAAATGAAGTAAGTGAGTGAGTAATTAGGAAACAAAGTAAAAGAGTGAGTTAGTAGGAAACAAAGTAAGTGAGTGAGTGAGTAAGTAGGAAACGAAGTATGTAAGTGAGTGAGTTAGTAGGAAACTAAGTAGGTGAGTGATTGAGTTAGTTAGCAGGCAGGTAGGTAAGTAAGTGAGTGAGTTAGTAGGAAATGAAATAAGTAAGTGAGTGAGTGAGTTAGTGGGAAATGAAGTAAGTGAGTGAGTTAGTAGGAAATGAAGTTAGTAAGTGAGTGAGTTAGTAGAAAACGAAGTAAGTAAGTGAGTGAGTAAGTAGGAAACAAAGCAAGTGAGTGAGTTAGTAGGAAACGAAGTAAGTAAGTGAGTGAGTTAGGTGGAAATGAAGTAAAAGAGTGAGTTGGTAGGAAATGAAGTAAGTGAGTGAGTTAGTGGGAAACGAAGTAAGTAAGTGAGTGAGTTAGTAGGAAACGAAGTAGGTGAGTGATTGAGTTAGTAAGCAGGCAGGTAGGTGAGTGAGTGAGTTAGTAGGAAACGAAATAAGTAAGTGAGTGAATTAGTAGGAAACGAAGTAGGTGAGTGATTGATTTAGTGAGTAGCCTGAGTTACGCTGCGTTCGATTGTACTCGGAACTCGGATAAATCTGACCTCCGAATCGGAAAAGTGCAATAGAACGGCCCTTGAGCTTGGGACTCCGACTCGGGAATTCGGATAGGATCCAAGCAGCCCGAGTTGGTTCGGAATGACGTAGCAATATGGCGTCGCACACCGTGAGAGTCATTTTCTCCTCAACTTTTACTTTTATGTGTCGTAATTTAGCGTTTGTGTAACTACAGTACAGGCCTCTACACAGCTTGCTTTGATGCTCGTATAAGTTCAATGATACATGCAGGATTCCCCGCGCTGGTGCATTCAAGCCATACGTACGTTTCTCTTTCTCTCTCTCCCACAAGTAGCTAATATATTTCCCCAACAGTAATTTTTGATCCTGGAAAAACATCACAACAAACATCAGCTTACTGCGGCCGGCCATGTTTTACGAGCTTATGCAATGAAACGCATTTACCTCGGAAGTCAGAATTTCCGACTCGGATCTTTGCAAGTTCCGAGTACAATCAAACACAGCATTCATAAGAGAGCAATTAGTGAAGTAAGTTAACAAGTTAATCTGTTGAGTTCATTTGTACCTTAGCAAGTAAGAAGGTAGTGAGAGAGTTAGTAAGTAGTATAGTACATAAGAGAGTAAGTGGGCAAGTTTAAGTTAATGAGGTAATAAGTCAGTAAGTAGCCTAAGCAAGTACTTTAAGTTTGATGGATTAAGTTGCCTAAGTAAAAGTTTACAGGTTGGTGAGTTAGTAGGTAGACTAGGTAGTAAATAACCTGAGTAATAAGTAGCCTAAGTAGGTAAGGAAGTAGGCAAGAATTAAACAAAGGTTTTAAATAAAAGTAATTCAACAAGTTAATGAGAGAGTAGGTATGTTAAAGTAAGTAAGAAAATAGGAACGTAGGTTGACAAGTTAAAAAGTGAGTTAGTAGGTGTCCTAGTTAGGTAAGTAGGCAAGTAAGTATATAAGAATGTAAGTAAATTATTGGGTATAAGTTAAGTTAATAAGTGAGTTAGTAGGGTGCCTAAGTAGGTCAGTAAGAAAGTAAATAGGTAAGGTGACTAGTTAATAAATGAGTTAGTAGGGAGCCTAAGTAGGCCAGTAAGAAAGTAAATAGGTAAGGTGACTAGTTAATAAATGAGTTAGTAGGGAGCCTAAGTAGGTCAGTAAGAAAGTAAATAGGTAAGGTGACTAGTTAATAAATGAGTTAGTAGGGAGCCTAAGTAGGTCAGTAAGAAAGTAAATAGGTAAGGTGACTAGTTAATAAAAGAGTTAGTAGGGAGCCTAAGTAGGTCAGTAAGAAAGTAAATAGGTAAGGTGACTAGTTAATAAAAGAGTTAGTAGGGAGCCTAAGTAGGTCAGTAAGAAAGTAAATAGGTAAGGTGACTAGTTAATAAATGAGTTAGTAGGGAGCCTAAGTATGACAGCAAGTTGGCAAGGCAAGAAACTGAGTAAGTAGGTGAGCTAGTTAGGAGTAAGTAGGTTATTAAGTAACTACGATTATATCACCAGTAAGTATATACAAAGTTTAGTTGTGTGTTAAATGAAGTAAACAAGCAGAGTAAGTTAGGTAAGTTCATGTTGTTTATTTGGTGTCATGAAGTGCTTCACAAATCCTCACCATAAAAATGTCATAACATTAAACATCAGACATGATGAAGGAAAAACACAGAAAAACATCAGCGGTATAAAATCAAAGTGCAAATGTACGTCCAGGTTACTGATGATCAAAGCTGGTTTGAAAAGATGTGTTAAATGCTGCTCTTTAAAAACATTGTTTGAAGCTGCAGGTAACATCTCAATAGTTATTTTGAAATATTTATTTGAACAGAATATTGTCACAAATGTTTTTAGTCTACATTACGTTGAATGCACAAACCTTGATGTCAAGGTTTGTTGATTATGTTAGAGATCTTGATTTTCCGACAGTCTTTGAACGCAGCATCAGTTTGTCCAGCTGAACGGGTGGAGGAAGTGAGGAAACCGGCTGACCTCAATCCCATTGGACCAAAAGTACAGAGAGGGCTGTCATCACCCAGGAGGAACCGTCTCTGTGGGAATTTATCTGGCTTCAAAGGAAAAACATTTCTTACTCATTTGTTCATTCAGTTGTGAGGATATGAGAGAGGAAATACAGAATAACGGGGCTAATCTGCCCTGGTGTGTCAGAGAAGCTGCCATGATGATATTATGTTTTTAAACTGCTGAGCTCCCTGCCTTCGTTTGTCTTTTTGTCTGCGATGTTTAATAAAACTGTACTGGAGAGGAAAAATACTCAAGCAGTGTACGTAGGTACAGAACTAACCTAGCTTAGTACTCATCATATTCAGTCTTTTATTGTCCCAGCTTCTTAAAATAAATCATTTAAAGATTTGCCTTTAAAATACATCTTTTATTATTCATTCTTGATATTTTATTTTATTGGGTTTACCCTTTTGTCACATCGAGTGTTATTTACTGTCAGTGTGAGTCATGTGCCATCTATTGTTAACTAATTATCAGAACTTTAACATGAAATAAGAAAGCAGCTTGATAATAAATGTGATTTTTTTCCTTCAGTTTAAAATGACCTCAAATGACAAAATCTGTAGAAACCTGCTTTTACATGGAACATCTGATCTGAGAATTATACAGCTGTCAAGGTTTTGTTTATATATTCAAAATCCCATTTCCACCACTTTGAAATGAAATGAATGAAAAGAAGGCAATTGTTTTAAAAAGTTAAAATCTAAATAATGAGATAAAAGTCAAATTATGACAGATATTCTGTTATAGATGGAAAAAGTCCAAATTGTAAGATTTCATATAATGAGGAAAAAGTCAAATTATAAAATATAAAGTCATAAATATGAGATAAGAAGTCATAATTATGAGATATAGAGTCAAAATTATGAGGAATAATACTCATTATTTTGAGATAAAAAGTTGGAATTGTGAGATAAATTGTCAAAAATACAGGATAAATATTAGAAATTTTGCAACAATCAAAATCAAGAAAAAGGTAAAATTATGAGATTAAAAAACAAAATTATGAGATGAAAGTCACTGATAAGAGACGAGTAAAATGTGTAAGATAAGCAGTCATAATTATAAGATTAAAAAAGTCACATTTATTAAAGGTAATGTGAAGATTATGAGATAAAAAGTGATCAATCTGAGATTAAAAAGTCAAAATTAGAACCTAAAATGATAGTGTTGCATCTATATCCATCAAATCTCAAGTTAAAGGAAGAAGAATGTAGGTTTGTAGACTTTTCTATACTTCAGGCAAAACGAATGATTGCTATCAACTGGAAGAAAACTGTTGCACCAACTTTAGGTGCTTGGATTAAAAGTATGGTAAATTGTATGTCAATGGAGAGAATAACATACATCCTGAAAAGTAAGCTCGAGATTTATAATGAAATATGGAAACCATCTGAGAAATTTATGAAAAATGGGGACTTAGGAGAGCTTCTGCAGGAGGGAGACTGAGAGTAGGATAGCTGGAGAATCAAGGTGAAATTTCCCGGAGAGACTGGAGCAGGATTTAAGTTATGGTTTATACATGGCAAACATGTATGTGTGTATGCATGTACAGATATTTTTATTTCTTTACTTACAAATTGGTATTTGAAAGAGAGTATTTAATGTTATGTTGAAAGTGGGTGGGTGTTGAATGTTTTCTTTTGTTAGTATGTTTGTTAATGTAAAAAGGAAAACTATTTAAAATATAATGTCTGTACATTTATTGTGGATTATGCTACAAAACTTAATAAAAACATTAAAAAAAAAAAAGTCAAAATTATTTAATGGAAAGTCAGAATTACGAGAAAATGAGTCAGAGTCATGAGACTGAGTCATATTTGAGAAAAAGGTCAAAATTAAAGCACAGAAAATCCAAATTATAAAATAAAATCCATGATTTTGGATTAAAAAGTCAAAATCTGAAAAATAAATTCATTGTGAAAAAAAGTGAACATTTTGCTATAGGAAGTCAAGATCTAGATAAAGTAAAAAAGAAAATAAGAAGAAGTAAGAAAAAGTAATAATATATTTGACACGGTCAAAGTAATGACACAGCAAGTCAAAATTCTGAGATAAAAAGTCACAGATATGAGATAAAAATGTCTAAATTACAACTTAGAATTCCAACATTTGAGGTAAAAAGGGCAAAATTATGAGACAAAAAGTGAAAATTATTACACAGAAAATCAAATCTGAGAATCATACATTTGAGATAGAAAGTCCAAATTATGACTCAGAAAGTCAAATTTATGAGAAAAAAGTCCTAACTATGATATAAAGGAGAAATTGTGAAATAAAAAGTAAAGCTTATTACATAGAAAGTCATAATTACAGGATTTAAAATTTGAGACAAAAAATAAGATAAAGCCTGAATTTGAACTTATCACAAAACCATTTAAAATGTATATTACTGACTCAAAACTTTATAATTATGACTTTTTATCCCAAATCTTAAGATTTTTCTTTGAGGATGTTTAGTTAAATGTCATATTTTTTCTTCATTCTCTGTTCCCAGTGTTTTGATTTCTGTAGAGTATCTCTGATAGTTTTATAAATGAAGGGTGCCATATAAACAATCTCACCTTGACTACTAACAGCTCTGCCATGATAAAATACACATCTACTCTATTTTTCCTATCCTCCTCTCTCTGATATTAATAACAGATAAATCTCAGTGTGGAGGTGAATGTTGATTACCAGCTTACATCAGAGTATTTGACAATAACACCTTTGGTGAATGTTAAACATTTTAGCTGTAGTTTGCTTACATGGGGGGATGATATTTAATTTCAGACGATATCAAAGAATCTCACTAGAGAAAGAGCTAATGAAATAATGCATAAAAATTCATGCTGACTCACAGACCTCTTTTTACTATCACTGGATATGATCAGTCATTTTTTCTATTTAGATACAGCTTGTGCTAAACACAGCACTGTTTTTATTAGTTTATAATTAATCTACATTTAAAATGCATATGCAGTGTGAATCTGTTTATCATAATGTGTCATGTAATGTTATAGTAAAATGCACAATGATTCCACATCTAATGTAGTATATTATAATATAAAAAAGTATTTTCTTGAAAATACTTTGGCCTTTATCTAATTATTCTGTCGATTAAAGAAAATGTAGACTCAGCATTTTAAATCTTCAATAAAACTTTGAGGCTGTGAAGTCTGATGTGCAAATGAAGGCAATTAAAAAACTCCACATCTACAGAAAATCAAATAAACCATCCATAAAGAGATAACAGGAAAACATGAAACATTCACGTGTAGTGGATAGCAAAACATTCATTCTTTATTGACTGGAAAAATACAGGGACCAAAATAAAAGAAAAAGAAAACGAAATGTGCAGTCAAAATGATCCCCAAACACCCATGATTAAAATCCCCCAAGCAACTTCATTTCATCAACTGAATACATCTCAAAAATCACAGAGTTAATGTGCAGCAAGTAAAGCGCTATGTTTAGTCATGCCACAAAGCAGGGGGGGAGATGTGGGAGGAGGGGGTGAGTAAAGGAGAGGAAAGGCCAGCCGTTTAGGTCATACAGGGCATCGTGAGCCAAAGCCACAACACAACAAAAGCTTCATCATAATCATCTTGTTTATCCCAATCTTTTAGATCGCATCAATGTCGATGTCATCCTCTTCTTTTTCAGGTGTTTCTGGTTTAACCGTCTCCACTTTGAGCTCACGGGCAGAGGACGAGTACACCACCTGAGGACACAGAGAACACTGGTTAGAAAAGAGTGACAGATTTAGACTGTTGACAGGAGTTTGAGACTACAGCTACAGATCCATGAATGAATCAATGAAAAGTTAAAGCACTGTTGATATGACTTCATGGGTTAGATGCAGACCTCAAAACACCAAAAAGTACCACCAACAGTAGCTAAAACTTTCCATCCAAGAATGTAGTTTTTTAAAAAGGAAAAGGATGGTTCTACAGCCTGGTACGGTCTGGCTTTAAATCAGCAGCAGTGATTTATAGCTTAGAGCATCATCACGTGTGCATCACTATAAGGAGAATACCGGGGCATTTAAACTGTTGCTGTTCACTGCTATTCACTTTAACACCAGAATGGTTATTAAGTAATATCTATACAATATTTTTATCTGGAAAGTTCCTCGAGTATGTTTCAAAAAAATAAACTTTTGCAGTGGATTTTGTACAGACAGCATGGAGGAACAGGCTACAACGAGTCATATTTATCAGCCTGATATGAAAAACAGACCAATTAATCTTTTAGATATGAAATACAGCATTTTTATCCGCTGATATGTAGAGCTGTCAAACTGTCTTGGCAGTTTGAAACACATCTAATTCATTTAAGTTAAAAGTTAGAAGTCATAATTTGATAAAAAAACAGGTTATTTAACATGCAAACCATTATTCTGATGGATTAACATGTTAGCTTAGCTCGTTTGGCTGCTCATTTATCTTTTCGATAAAATATTTCTCAAAATATGCCATGTTCCCGACAAGCCCACATTTAAATTCATTTCTTGATGTGCAATATTAATCCTGTTTTTGTCTTGTAATCCTCCAAACATGTATACTGAATGGCAGAAAACTGAAAAAATTATCTTCTCCAATTAGCTACAGGTAGTTTTATGAGGTTTCTATCCATCCACAAAAAAAGCACCCCTTTGCACTGGACACTAGGGGGCGTAATTCTGGATAGTTGAGCAATGCACAGTGGGAGCTCCACATACAAGCCTGCAACACTCCAGCAGCTCCACTGATTTGGTTTTTGCCTCTGAAAACACCTCTGTACCTCCCTGTCAAGGCTTCAGTGGGGTGATCACTCACCTGTCTGCAATGTTATAGTGAAGGCCCAACATCACAGGGGCGTGGATATCATGGCTTTAACGGCACTGTGAGTTGGGCTAATGTTCTATTTTTTTATAAGGATGTTAAAATACAGTCAGATATGAAACCAAACAAATAAATGCAGCAAAAGCTGCATTCAGCTGAAAGTCACCAGTTTACAGGGTCACTTGTTTAAACAAAACACCAGTCTTGTTTGGAGTTATTTTTTCACATTTCTACGTTGACCTCTAAAACAGTAATGATCTAACCTGACAGACATGTTTGTGGCTATGCTGTGACAATGACACATCATAATAATGTGGAGGATTGCAGACTAGGTCCATCAGCTTTCTGCCATGTCACATTCACATCTGCTGTTGCTACACTCACTGTACTGGTCATATGCGTACAGATCCTCACATCCACAGCACATGAATTTTCACAGACATGCACAGTGGCTGTGCCAAACTGATGCAAGAGATTGTAGCAGCTGTAATGTGTACACAAAC
Organism: Cheilinus undulatus; assembly: GCF_018320785.1. Classification (NCBI taxonomy): domain Eukaryota; kingdom Metazoa; phylum Chordata; class Actinopteri; order Labriformes; family Labridae; genus Cheilinus; species Cheilinus undulatus. The sequence continues at coordinate 8,971,557 of NC_054882.1, read as the reverse complement.
TTAACAGCAAGTAGTCCACTGGCCTAAGGGGAACACAATCTCTGTCCTCTTCCTATTGGTCTAAGTTTTTTTGTTGGGATGGGGGGGGGTTGACTTTATGCAAGTATGCTGTATATCCAACCCCATGTGTGTAAAAATAATAAAGTAAAAAAAAAAACTTGCTGCAATCTTTAACCATCCCGAAATGTCTGTACACTTGGAAAACTATTTTTACTGAATTTGAGACTTAATTATTGAAGCGGCTACTTTAGGTAATAATTTAAAATAAACAGTCTTTGTCTATTACCTCAACGTTTTCATCATCCTCCTCCTTTTCATCCTCACTGCCCTCGCTCTCCTCCTCGGCCTCCTTCAGCCATTTGACAAACGGAGCAGCCTTGGCGTGGATCTCTTTAGCCAGCTCCTTTGAGACGTACTTCTTAGACACCTGGAGGAGAAAGAAAGAGAACAATCAGTCATGGTTAAGGCAGCTCGGATTAAACACCATGACAAACCAGTTTAGTGTTGCATGGTTCTGACAAAAACAACTGGCAATGCTTCAAGTAAAATCAGAAATTCATCATCTACAATGGGTAAAAATGATGTGATCTTAAGTTTTGGTGTGAGAAATGAATCTGACCCTGTTCAAAATAAAATGTATAGCTAAAGGTAATGCCTCATAAGAATAATGGACATGAAAAATCCACTCAACATTTTTTATCCTGATTTTTCTCAACATTCAATTGTTCACTAAGACATTAATTTCTGCATAAAATGTGTGTAATAAAAAAAACCTACAACATTTAAGTAATTTAAAAATCAATTTGAAAAATGTCCCAGGTTTCTTGTTTTTAAATTAGTTTAAACTCTCACAGAAGGCAGCATAACCACAATGCAACTGATGGCAACACTGCTTTCCAAAGCTTATATCAGTTCATGTTCAACACTAGCACGTCTTAATGCTTGACTCGAAAAAGGTTGTTTACAATAAACCATTATGTTAAAGGAGATTTATGCTCTCTTTAGGAATGGGCAAAAAAAAAACATGCACATTTAAATAATACAACCATAACAACACCTATACTCCAGAACTGTTCAGGTGTGGTTTCATGTGGACTTCCACTTTTCCTGTTCTGCAGCCCAAGAGACATAAAAATTGATCTCTTCACAGCTGTTTGCTGTCCTTGCATCCTAAGTGAGCTAACATTTATATGTTTATAGTTTCTAACCGCTCACTTAAGTCTGTCCTTGAAAAAAATCTGCCATTTTCTCAAGTATCCTTCCTCATCGTTGTTTTTGCTACACTATCCAACACTGTCCCCAAGAGCACAGACAGAAGGCTCCACCTATTTCTGTTTGCACATAAATTGTAGCGCATAAATGAGCCTTTGCAGGTTTTAATATTTGAGCTTTTTTTCTTATTGTCCATGTTAAAAGTCTTAACCGTTTTTAACTCTTAAATTAAAATCTCTGAAGTCAAATGTATGGATATCTGCATTTGCTCACACCCACCTTCTCTGCCCAGGCGAATATGACATCCTCCTCCAGCAGGTCTGCGTCAAACAGATCTTTAAGAATGATGGGAACACGAGACAGCAGCTGGGCCTGATGAAGCTTCACCACGCACTCGAAACCTCCCAGCAGATACTTCTGAGCCTTCTTGTTGTTGTGGCAAAACTGAGGGAGAAAATAAATCAGGAACAGGCCATGAGACAAGTGAACATCACTCACTATATCATGAACAACTGCATTAATGCAGCAACAGTAGAGATTAAAAAAAAAAAAGATTTCATTTGATCTACAGAAGTACTAAAGAGGCTTAGGAAACAAAGTTTCAGTTTTTGCTGTCCAAAAATAGTTTGTCTGCTTACTCGCAGGAAGTGGCGTTTGTACTTCTTGATCTGCTCACGGATGTTCTCGTCAAAAAGCAGCTCGCTGAGGATGAGGGGGCCCATGGCCTTCACATCCAGACGCTCTGCCTCTGTCAAGATCTCCTTATCAGCTCCGTCGATGGTTCCACTCTCTTTCTTTTGCTGGAAATTGAAAAGACAAAAGTTAGACTGTGGACGCAGAAGTTTAAAATGCTTTAGTGTCATGTTTATTCTAATCCTTTCAATTCCTTTAAATTTTCTGTTTGGGCTCAGTAAAGTACATCTATCCAGCTATTACACATCTTCAGACTTTCAAAATTTTGAAATATTTTTAAATTCCTCATATTTTTACACCTGACTAACAGTAAAATTATATATTTTAATCTCAATGGAAGCTATTTATTCATCACATTAGCTCACTGCTCTGGTACTTTGTTTATTAAAGCTAATTAATCAAATGTTTTTACAATGTTTTTTGGGGGAAATTAATCGTTAATAATTTTACAGACTACTGGACTGCAATTTTAATAAAATGACATCTAGAGTGTAATGAAACACAAAAATTCAGTTCTGTATGGTTCTCAGTTTAGAGGTCATGGTTTGGCATTCCTTCTGTACAGTAAGGCAGTGGTTCCCAACCTTATTTTCAAAGAGAACCGTGACTCGCATCTAAGAAAAAAACTACACAACAATTCAAATTGTTTTCATTGTCAAAATCCAAAACATAACAGGTATACAGACACTTGTTCTTGAAAAAAGAGATGTTTAAACTATCTTTTATTACAGTGCATTAGGGTCGCTCAAAAAAAAAGAGAATCTGTTTATTTTAAAGAAAAAAACTCTCCAGTATAAAACATCTTTAGTTTACGAGAAAAGATACTGAAATTTCAAACTTCAACAGCTGATATTAAAAAGTTGAAAATCTAACCACTGTTTCAGTTTATTTGAGATTTAAATGTCAAATTTTAAGACATTTTATACTCTGATATTTGTTGTTTTTTCCCCCATACATTTATGACTTTAAATTCTGTGTTTGTTTTCATGTAAACAGACTTTATAAAAAAAAAGAAAAAAAATCCCCCCCAAAATGTCCACCTTTTTTGCCAAAAATTAATGCATCCTCTTAATTTATTCATCTTCTAGAGTTTCTCTGATATACTGTCATAAATTATTTTTCTAATCATGATTTTTAAAAAAAAATCATGCATCTTATTTGACAACATCAGAGCAGACAGGGTACTGCACACCCCTTCCCCCAAAATCTCTGGCGCCCCCTTGGGGTGCCTGGACCCCAGGTTGGGTACCACTGCAATCGCCTTTGCTGGCCCAGAATTATCACAAAAAGGCAAAAAAAAAAAAAAAAAAGCCAAAGGGACCTGTCTTTGCTCTATGGCGTCTTTTCTCCTAGTTGTTATACATTTGTGTGTGCTGTTTCCAGAGCATTAATAAGTTGGTCATGTTTTCAGCAATGTATCCATTCTCGACCAAATTTACTCCTACTACTTTTACCTTGTCAGCTTGTCTTTGTCTACTGTTGTATTTACACAGTATTCAACATGTTTCCAAACAGGAGACTTTAATGATAGCAGGGATCTTCAAGTTCTTGGTTGTTGTTAGTTATAGCTGCCATGACAGTCTGAGCATGCCATGTTTGTATTTACATTTATTCTGCACACATTTGGATCAACACATAAGCATGCTACCAAAAGTGTTGTACTGAAGAGATTCAGTATGAAAGCGTGCACCTTTACACCCCTTAAAATGAATTCATTTTGTAGAGATAATGACAAACTTCTGTTCAATCCCATGTTATAGACCCTGAGATAAAGTGCCCTGAATGCTTCTGTCTGATAACTGGGATAAACATGGAGAGAAAGGAAATCCAACTGTTGTCAAAGTTTAATTAAAATGTATCTGCAATTAAAAAAGAGCATGAGGAGAGCCCTTACTTTGACATAGTTGTAGAAAAGATTGACCCTCTCCTCTAGGGGTTTCTCCAGGTCCTCGCTGAGCGTCAGGTTCTTGGCGTGGTCGCTGATCTCCTCCATTCTCCTCCTCTGAGCCTCCGCCGTGGTCTCCTCCGCCCAGTCCTCATCATCGTCATCTCCATCCTGTGAATCAAACACAAACAACAGAAAGCTTACACATTGGAAAAACAAGGTGAAAATCTTTTTGTAAAAGGGTTTTACTACTGAACACCGTAAGAAATGATAATAGTGATTCTTTTACACATATCTGACTGTACAGCAGAGATAAAAGCAGGCTCTAAAGGGACTCTTTGTTTGTTTGAACTGACTGAACCTGCTGTTCAAAAACAAACTCGCACTGACCTCTGGACCACATGTCAGCTGACTCTGAATGAAACAGCAAAATTGAGTGGGGGTTTGTGTGATAAAATGTAAAGCAGCTGAGTTACAACACATATGACAAAATGATCATAAGAAGCTGAGGGTTGTATGACCAATAAACATTTACATTTTGGTCTCAGTTTCAGCATGAATACAGTCACTTTAAGAAAATCTTTACTGCCTTGTGGTTTGTCAGTTTCAACTGTACGCAAATACGGTATAAAATGTCCTAACACTATCAGGCTGTGTATTTGATGTTGAGAAACCCCTACGTGTTTAAACAGATGTCTGACTCTCACACTGCTGGATACAGTTTCTAAAGAGTCCCCAGATTATGAACGGCTGTCTGATCAGTTTATAAAGCTAAACCGGACACTCTGTGAAGGAAAGACACCCACCACAGCCTGAGGAGCATCGATGTCATCATGGTTTCCAGCCTCTCCGCTGCCGGAGCCATTCTCCTTGTCCTTCTTGCGGTTCTTCTTCTCCTTCTCCTTCTTTGCTGACGCGGATCCACTGTCAGTGCTCTCTGTTATTTGGAGAAGCAAAGCAGTTATTATCATATCTGCAAGAGTTCGAGTCCTATTGTGTTGAAGCCAAGAGGATAAAGGAGCCTGAACTGTTTGTATTGGGAGTAATGATGCATTAACTTTATGTGTTTAACACATTTAGAAAACAGAGTTAAAAAGCACTCTGACAGAGAAAGCAAAAGCAGGACGTACATGAGAAAATTACAACAGAAAACCAAACAGTAATGGCAAAAAAGAAAGAAAACAACAACTAAGAAGTCAGAGACATCTGAAAAAGCAAAATCTCACCTGGTGGGTTTTTGAGGATGAACGTGCAGAGTTTGTGTCTAGTGTCTAGCATGCCGCGGTATCCACAGGCCTTACAGGAATTGCCAATGGTTTGTTTCTTGGGATTGACATGCTGCAAGAAAAACAAATACAACCTTATTAAGGAAAAAACCTTATTAGCAAAAAGATTAATAGCATCTAATCTCACTTTTGCTAATCTTGACCTCACAAAACCTTTGTTATTTCCCTTCTGAATCTCTGATGCTGTGAAATACTAACCAGATCAGTTTCAGGGTTGTCACACTCGGGACACAGCACAAATTTTCTGATGAACCCATCAAGCATGTCCTGCAACTTGTTCGCCTCGTGGGATCCGTTGACGATGTAACGGTCGTTTTTGGTATCAAACTGGGTCTGCGCACCGAGTTCACAACCAAAAAACTTGGTCGGGTCTGCAAAGAAAATCAGAAAATACATCTAGATGTGAGCCAAGAAGGAAAAAAATATCGGATTCTGCCTCTCCTAAATCATAATTATCAATATCGACACAGTTTTTAACAACCTTGAAGATTATAAAACATGCTATTTTTGAATTCAAGAACAACTGTGTGTATCTTGGTTTGGGTTCTAATAATTCTTTTACATAAAACCACTACCTCCAACCATGACTTGTAGGAAGTGGTTTAGCAGTTGTTTTTAGATGAGTCCTATTAGTTACACACTGGGCACTGACTCAGCTAAACCTTTAATCTGGAGTAATAAAGATAAAAGCGGCTAAACTTAGTCCCTTAGTCAGAACAAGAGATATTTAAATTTAGAGAAGCAAAAGAATGAAAATAACATCACCAGGGTTCATAACAGAACCAAAGCATGGAAGTAAAATTAAATCTGGCCTTTGTTTATGTACAAGGCAACAGAACAGACAATATACAGCGTGTTACTCACATGTTGGAGGCCTGTTCAGTGCCTTTGCAACATCAACCATGTTGACAATGACCGTCTTGATTCCATTCCCTTTGCCTTCAACCTAGACGAAGGAAAATAAAAAACACAGACCATCAACACACACACACCAAAGACATTACAGATAACAGATGAACACAGAATGACTTGTTCAAGTGTTATTTCAGACTGCTCAGTTGAAGACATGATGAAATAAGTACATTTTCCTCTACCGACATGACTTTAAGTATATTAGCAATAATTTCTACAAGCACAAACTTTTAAAACCTGAGCCGTTACCTTGGCAATCAGACGGGGCATCTTGTAGCGGTAGAACTGGTCTGACACGCTGCGGTTGACGTTGACAGACATTTTGGCTGGATGTTAGCACTATCAGTAAGATAAAAGGATCTTGGTTGGGGATTTTTCGGGATCTTCTGTCTGGAAAAGAGGGGATGACATAAACGACTGCAAGCGTGCTCGGTCTCTGACATGAAAAACGCTGTGCCGCTGTGGCCGCAAGCTCCTTGCTTGAAGGCTAGATTTCCACCACACAGGTTCCGACGGCTGCGCAACAGCTCTGAAAGAGGAGAGGGACATTAATAAATTAATAACCAGAAAAGAAAATGATTTATCATAAGAGGTCCAGCCTTACTGAACAGATAAAGACTGATCAGATAAGATCAGATACGATAAAGTCTGACTTTCACAGAAGGAACTCTATCTGACGCAAGAGGCCTTAACTATGATTTGATCTCTCTATAGTAATGAGTCATCTAAGAAACACAAAGCAAACTAATTATTAAAATATATTTTTAAACATCTTAGTGTGTCAGTGCACTGTGAAAAAGATTGTTCATTTTTGTAAGGATTTATAAACATAAGACACTTCAATGTCAAATAAAGACGTGCTATAGGGACAAAGGGGTGTTGACTGGCTGCTCAATGTGGCTAAAGAAGAAAAAGATTAAAAACAAAAAAAAAAAAACTTGTGTGCTCTTGGAATACAGGGGAAAAAATCTGATAAATCTAAAAAGAGGAAACCAGGCACTCCAAACATGAAAAATTAAGATAACATGGATGATTTGACCTTTATAATAAAGGCTTCTTAAGCATTTCCTTCCTCATTTTTGCCTGGTTTCCTCTATTTATATTGCTATATTCAAAACTTGAAGAAAAAAGCCTGAAGCTACACTTCAGCTGACTGATTTTACATCTTCACAATACTGCTTTTGTTTATCTACGATGTGTATATACTTGTGTGAATGATAAAATGGCACTGTAAATTATGAAGCGTCTCCCACAATGAAAGGTGTTACACCTGTTCAATAAGTCAGCATGGGTGCAGACTTGCTAATGGAGGGTTTATAACTGCACTCTCACACTGCACTCCAGGGTTCTGGATGGCACTCATATGGAGGACTTTCCACAAGAGCGTGCAGGCAGAGTGCAGGGTTCCTGCACTCATTTAAAAATAGAGTTAAGACTTTTTAAGACCCATTTAACACCTGACCTAAAGAAAAAATACCTCTTTTTGTGCAGCGATTAGTCAAAAATTAAAGACATAGGGGATCTGTTAGCACACCAGACCAGGAATAAATTTCCTGATCTAATAAACTGTTTATGAAATGTCAGATGGAATAGGGCAAAGAATTTTTTGGCCATAAACACCCAAATCTGATGTTTAATTGTATTGTGGACAAGATTTATGAGCAAAAAAGAATGGCTGAAATTGAATAGATTTAGATGGAAAACAAAGACTGGCCTTTGTCACAGTGCCATCTAAAATTTAAGACCTCTTACAGGTAAAAATAAAACTTTTCATGGCCTTAAATTTCCAAAGTCCAATTCAAGACTTTTTAAGGATCCGCAGGAACCTGAGAGTGAAAGAGTTTTGGTGAAGGTGTAGGGAATGGTTGGCCCAACATTTTAGGATACAGAGCTGTTTTGACACTTACGTGTCTCCGATACTCAGAGAGAAGAAAAAATGTTTACTAATTTATAGGGATTCACGGTATTATTGGCATGCTATGGGTATAAGCAGGCAGGTATTTGCCAATATCGGCAGATCTGACCATTTCTGCTGATATTTGCCATTGATGCATCAGCTGTAACTATCGGCCTGTACTGGCTGTAAACATTGGATGTATGCATGAATCAGTTTATGGAGTTTAAGGCTGGACCAACAGACCAACATCTATTTTTTTTTCTATGTTCATCCTCATTCCTTATTATCTGCTAATGTGAATCTGTAAATATTATCATATTGGATATCGGCAAAAATCCAATATCATGCATTGCTACTAGACAACGAAATTAAGGTACTGATACTTGTTTTAGTGTCTTTATTCAGTGAACATCTTTCATGTTGGTGGGCCATTTTGGTAAACAAAACAGTTTATGGTTTTGGAAGTTGTTCAGATAATATCAGCAACTGAAAGTTGTACTTTAAGGTCTTGCTACTGTCAAAAAACAATGTTTTGCTCTCTGACTGTTTAAACACCAATTCACAAAATAGGATGAATAGTCCTACAATTTCGCATTGGCAGCTAGATTTATATTATCTAATTTAGTAATAATACTGGGTTTGTACAAACCACAAGAACCTCATTAAACAGATTCCTGTGGTGAATGATGATTCTTCTGTGACTGACACCATTTACCCAGACTGGGCTGAGTTATGACTTAGGTGTGCCAACCCATATACTCTGTCATGGCTAAAGAATATTGAGGACGTCCTCAAACAGAAATTTCTCAATGTTGACAAGTCCAAACATATATATTACTGCATTGTCAGATAGATTACGAGTATGAAAAGACTGGATAAATCCTCTGAACCCAGAAATACTGCTGACAGGATCAAATCCTGCAAATATCCATGTGATCCAAGAGTGAACAAACACCACAGATTAGCTCAAAGAATAAAAATAAAACCCAGCCTGTAAACTGGCAGCTTTTGTGGGTATATACGTGCAAAAATTGTTTTGTTAAAGCCCTTTGTCTTACATGAGGGCCCCTGGCTTTAGTCACATAAGGCCTTCTCTTGTTATTAGGTCAAAAACAGGAGGCCTAGCAGCTGCCAAACAACTCTCCCCCTGCTGACGGCTTCAATACCAGATACCTTTTCCTACAGGAAAAGGTTCTTTTCTCAGCCACGTCAGTGTGATTCGCCATGAAGTGAATCACAGCTGGCGTGACAGTGTCCTGAGCTGAGGTGCTTCAGAAGGGCAGAGGTCGAGACTATTTCAGTAGGAGGCTAGCTAGCTTAGCTGGCTGCTTGGTGCAGAGTGCGTCATACAGTCACTGCACACGAGTGACGGGACTGGGAGACGCCATTTTGATACAGTGGCACAGAAAACATGCCATATTGCACAATAACGCAGACAACCAACCAAGAAAAACACACCCACGTTTAACATTTCTTATTAAACACTATAAATGTGTTATAAAATATTCATAAGACTTACCGTTTTCGCAAAACAAAGACATAAACACAACGCTGATCGTCCAAGAGCCGCAGTGAACGGTGGTCGATAGCTGGTGCTGGTGTTGTATTGATTACAGCAGGGGTTCTTGACGGATTTTTGGCTCTAGAAGATGCACAGTTAAACACCCTAAAGCGTCTAAACAGTGCAGGTGCCAGGCTCAGAGACAGAAAGGAGATAACTGGAACGTCCTCGGGGGTTGGGGACCTTTGAAAAAAGGATCGTATTGTTACCCAAAGCAACAAACTGCGGACTTGTACCCTAACGTTAGCATCATCAGGTGTGACTGCCGATATCGTTCTCTGGGCGGGTGGCTCAGGCTCAACCGTCACTCAAAATGAAGCTCTTATCACACTTTCCAGCCATTACAACCCTCAAATGTTTCCGTTATGTCGAACCGTTATGACGAAATGATAGTACATAGGTCCCTGACGTTGACGACAACGAGCTAACTGGCTAAAGTTACAATTACACGTGTATCCTCACCAAATTCCATAGAAGAATTTATAGTTGTCTCTAATGATGTTTCCGAAAGTCTAGTAATCCCCAAGGTGATACGAGTACACTCTACGACTAAATATAGCTCCACGGTTAGTCTTGTCCGTTACATAAACGGCCATTCGTAACGTAGAGCTCCAGGAAATAGCCAGAGCCCAGATGCTAAGGCAAACCAATTGACGTCCCGCAGCTAACGTACTAGCCAGACACTGGCGACGCGGTAAGGTATAATAATGTGATTAAGTAGTATCTTAAACACTGCTTAGCTAACTTAATATAATATCTGAAATAAGGAACATCGATGGAAAATCCATGTCAGGATGTGCTGAGGAAATTGGGATGAAAATATTGCGCATCTTACCTCTCGAATGTTCTCTAAATGCTGCTACTCACGTCGCTTTAACTGACATGTGTAAAGCGAACACTGACCTGCAGGTTCTTGCCATCCGGTGGCCACATCATTCCGGAATAACTGCTCACTTTCTTTGTGGGCATACATAAAGGGCATCATTTGGGAAATTGTGATTTTTATTTATACTGGACTCTATGTTTAAATAATCAGGTAAAAACTACCACTGTATTTTACACAAAGTAGGAATTACAATGGTTATTTTTCACGCTCGCATTTTAGTATGTTTTATTTTGAAAGATACAAAGGAAGTACTATTCCTAGCTTGACGCCTACGCTAGAATTCTCGTTTCTCATTGGCTGGAGGCTTGACGCTGTACGTGCGTAGGCGCTTCCTCAACTTGACTAGGAGAAACAGCAAAATAGAAGATGGTGAGTATGAAATGGCGAAAATGTTGCAATTTCCGACATTTTCAGCCCACATTTCGAGCATTCTGCCCTTATTATGTTTGCTTAGACTAGTTTTTATCGTAAGAAGAGAGACGTCAAGGTTTAAAGTCACATGATTAAGCTTTTTAGTGAGGCTTCATTCCGAGATGGATCAACGATCACATGACAGCTCGAACAGTTCAGTCTCCCAAAATTCAGTTAAATAAACCGCAAGCGACCCTAAATTCACTCGTTTCATTTGATATCGTATGGTTTGTCATATGTGTTCACCACCTGTCTTGTTCTGTGTTTACTTTATGTCACAGTATGTTTTACTTTTGATGAGGACCAATCAGTTAGCTAGTTTTGCTAACAGGCTAACAGCGACTTTTTCTGAAAATGTACAATATCTTATAAGTTACTTTTTCTGTGTAGCAAAAATGATGTTATAACACAATTTTTGACAAGATCTTTACCTGTCAATGATTTCTGAATTAAGCAACTTTTAACCAGAGTTGGCCATTACATGTGGACTACAAGTAAATCATCCATTCATTCTAAAGTCGTCAAAAGTTTCGATACTTCGATACGTTTAGATACAGAAACGATATAATCTCCGTTATTTAATGTTAGATATCATCCTGAAGTACCAAAGCTATAAAGTATTTTAAAACCCCATTTCCAAAAAAGTTGGGGAGGTTTTGTTAAATGTATACCAGAATGCAATGATTTGCAAATCCCATAAAGCTATATTTTATTCACATTAGAGCATAAACATCAACATCAGATGTGAAAACTTAAACATTTTACCATTCCATGAATATAACAGCTCATTTTGAATTCGATGGTAGCAGCACATCTCAAAAAAGTATGGACAGGGCCATGTTTACCATTGTGTACCATCCCTCCTGTTCTAACTACAGTCTGTAAACATCTGGGAGGAGCCACATTCCTCTCCACTACTGGAGAGCTGCAGTGGAGAGGAATGTGGCTCCATTCTTGTCTGATGCAGGATTCTATGTGTTCAACGATCCTGGGCCTTCTTTGTCAGAGTTTTCCTTTTATGGTGCCTCAAATGTTTTCTGTTGTTGAAAGGTCTGGACTGCAGACTGGCCAGTTCAGCACTTGGACTCTTATATTGTGAAGCCATGCTGTTGGTATGGATGTGGTATGTGGTTTAGCATCATCTTGCTGATATATGCAAGACCTTCCCTAAAAAAGATGTTGTCTGGATGGGAGCACATGTTGGTCTAAAACCTCTATATGCTTTTCAACATTAATATTGCCTTTCCAGATGTGTTAACTGCCCCGTCCTTAGGTGCTAATGTAGAGATGTAGGCTTTTGAACTGTACATTGATAACAAGCTGGATTGTCCCTCTCCTGTTTAGTCAGCACAACACGGTTTCCAAAAAGACTGTCTAATTTTCATTTATCTGATCACAGAACATATTTTCCATTTTGCCTCAGTCTATTTAAATGAGCTTTGTTCCGGAAAAGACGCCAGCATTTCTGGGTTGTGTTCACGCATGGCTGTTTCTTTGCTTGCTACAGCTCTAATTTATCTCTAATGCCATTTGTGGATGGCACAACGAACTACACTGACATACGGTGATTTCTGGAAGTGTTCCTGAGCCCATGCAGTCATTTCCAGTAGAAAATTATGCCTGTTTTTAATGCAGTGCTGCCTGAGGGCCCATAGATTACAAGCATCCAGAACTGATCTTCAACCTTACCCCTTGTGGAGATTTCTCCAGATTCTCTGATCTTACTTTGATGATATTCACTGTTGATGATGGGATATTCTAACCTGGCATGCCAGATGGTCTGACTATGGAAAACCTTCCATAGTCAGCGTTTGGGAAAGGGCAGAGCCTTTGAAAAAAAAACTCAAAGAGTAATTGGATGAACATTCTGCCTGTCACATCTTTACGGGCCAATCAGAGCAACAAAAAAAGTGACGTAGCTGTTACCAAGGTTCGCCACTACGGAGGATTAAACTCCATAGAGAGGTGCATAATGCAAACCATGGCGACTGACTGTAGACATGTCAGTACACAACTTTTGTCGTTTTTGAAAAGAAAACAACTCACTGCTGTTCTTTGTTCTTCTTTTAACGAAGAAATGTCGTCAAGTTCTGATAAAACTGGCGCATTAGCAGCAGCCATGCTAATATCTTCCGCAATACTTGCCCCGGCCTCTTCTCGCCACTTACATACGTCACGACTCTGCCGCACCTTAAAGTAGTGCCCCTCGACACTGATTGGTCCTGTCACTTTCTAACCGGGCCCAAACAGTTCAGACGGGAGCTTTGCAAGATGGATTTGCCAGTGAGAAACACGGAAACAGGTGAATCCATCTGCTTTGCAAGGTTAGGGATATTCATAGTCTTTGCAATTTTACATTGAGGAACATTATACAGATTTTTTGCAGATTGGTGAACCTCTGCCCATCTTTACTTCTGATAGATTCTGCCTTTCTCTAAGATACTCTTTTTATACCTAGTCATGTTACTAATCTGTTGCCGATTAACGTGATGAGCTGCAAAAGGCTCCTCCAGCTGTTTTTAATTAGGACCATTTACTTTACAGCCTTTTGTTGCCCTGTCTTGACTTTTTTGAGCTGTGTTGCTGCCATCAAATTCAAAATGAGCTCATATTTTTCATAAAATGGTAAAATGACTCGATCTCAACATCTGATGTGTTGTTAATGCATTATTGTGAATAAAATTTGGGTTTATGAGAAATTTGCAAATCACTCTATGTTTATTTACATTTACACAGCGCCCCAACTTTTTTGAATTGGGGTTGTACATCCACGTCATAGGACAGGTGCATCAGATAGGAATGAATCCAGCACAGCTTTAAAGCAATTAATGTCTGCTCAAAAATAGCAAATTACACCAACATTTTATCAACTTATTTGTGCAATTTATTCAGTGTGCAAGAGTTTGCTTGAAATCGCCCTTTGATGAACAGAAGGAACTGCCCAGGAGTGGGTGCATAGAGCTCTGAAACTTACTTTATGGTGGAGTTTTTATCACCAAAGATGTATTTTTAGTAAGTCTTAGTCTAGTCTTCCTCATGGACCAAGACAGTAAACATTTTTACCATAGCTTTAGTCTAAAAAATTAAACTGCTTAATTCTGCCACAGTTTTTAACTGCAGCACATTGTTATTGGTTCAAAAGTAGTTTTGAACAAGATGTTTATTTAGAAAAAAAAAAGATTTAGATGCTATATAAAGCTCCATCATTAGTTGATTTTAGTTGATTACTGTCAGCACTTTTGTTTGCTTCACCATATGATTTTGCATGTGCCCAGTCAGTGCAAAGTTAAACCTTTGCTTCATAATTTTCACTAACCATCAACCTTTAACAATTGACATTGTTTAACTTTTCTTATTTGTTTTTGAACTATTAATATCTGTCCATGTAATCCATTCACTTTTTAATTTCTAATTTCAGTTTTCCTTCTTTTGTCCCAACCCTTTTCTTTTTGTACATTTTTCCCCCCAATCTTTGATCACACCTCATGTCGTTCTCTCCACGCACATCCTGCCTGCCTCTATCTCACCCTCTCTCCTCCCACTCCTTTTTGCCTGTCTTCAATCAACCAGGCTGGTCACCGGGTAAGTTCCCTCGCTCTGTGTTGGATCCCTGTTTTCTGCTCACTTTTCTACCTGGCTCACTAACATGGGATTGGGATTGCATAGCTGCTATTGAGGTCTGCCACGCCTTGGTTTAAGAGCGCTTAGTCACAACTGCAATCAGTGATCTGGTGCCAAACAGGCGTTTCAGCTTTAATTACAACCGCTCATAACTGCCATCTTAATAAAAAACTAAATTTAACTATAAGGTTGTCAAAAGTTTTATTGCTTTGATACTTTTTGATACCATTTGCTTTAAAAAAAAATCAACTGATTTAAGTCACTGATTATATCAAAAAGTGTAAACCCTTTAAAAAACACTTAAGATGTTTAGTTATATATTCTAACCAAAAGCTGCCGTGAGGGAAAGAAAGAGAGCAGGATTTTGCCTGCATTTTTGGTAATTAAACGTGTGAAATTACCACATTTTGGGTGTTTAGGATGTACAATTCTGTTGCTGTGGTATCAAAACAGGTGTCAGTATTGTTGGATTTTTACTAGAATTGTACCGACGTTTAAAAATCTGGTTTAATGGCAACCTTTTGTTACTTGTCAACCCAAAATAGTCTATAAATAAATATGAATGAGACCTCTGGTTCCTCAAAGTATATTACAAGAAGCTGTTGAAAGCATTTTGAATGCATACTTTCCAATTTCTAAATCATAATCTCTCCTACAAAGGAGCCATGGTTGCAAAAAAGAACAAAGTTCAGAATGTAGATTGCTGTTACAAAGAATTCACAAATATTCTGTTCGCCATAACTAATGAAAACAATAATAGTGATGTTATTACTGCAGTATGGTGTAGGGAAGAATCTTAAAATGATTTTCTGTTACTCACCAGAAAAGGAATGTGCCACCAAAGTTAACATTAAAGTATCTTTTTAATACTCAGTGGAGTTAAAGGGTTACAGCATTTGTTTATGTTTACGTCACCTTTGTTGGTGCTGGTTCTGATTGATTTGTCTTGTGTGGAAAAAAAAATGCTCCTTTGTCCCACATCCATTATTGAGTGTCTGGAATCCTTCTGTTCCAAGATTTTCCAATCATGGCCCAAGTTATAAATACATTTTGATCTGAGTAAACAATACTATTGATAAGCCACTTTGATTTCAGACACTTAATATACTCAGCTTGTTACTTACAAACACTGCTTTTTTTTTTACAAAGTTAGCATTATGAATTAAGCTTGGGTTTTCATATCATGGAATTCCTCTGGAGTAGACTGTTTGGGTGCATAACTGTTGAAATGATTTTGCTGGTCTTATACTAAATGTAAATAAACTTAAGAATAACCAACTTAGAAGTATAGCGATTTTGGTGTATGCATCCTAACCAGTGGCAGCCCACAGGGTTCCATCCTCGGTCCACTTACCTATTCAGTGATCCGATGCTGCATCAAACTGCCTGTTTTCTCCTAAACTTTCTGTGTGTATGTGTGCGATGCTATCAGTTGGTCCTGGTGTTAGGTGACCTGCACATCCCCCACCGGTGCAACACCCTCCCAGCCAAGTTCAAAAAGCTGTTAGTCCCAGGGAAGATCCAGCACATTCTCTGCACAGGGAACCTCTGCACCAAGGAGAGCTATGACTACCTGAAGACTCTTGCTGGAGACGTCCACATAGTCCGAGGAGACTTTGATGAGGTGGGTTTGTGTTTGTAGACAATGTAAAAGAGACTAAATACTTGTTAGCACCCGTTTAATCCTGCAATATTCATTACACCCCTCAAAAGTAGGAACAGAGACCTGTTTTTGTTTATCTGGCTAGAGATTAATTAATTTTTTTGTGGGTACAAAAATTCATTCCTAGGCCCTTTATCAAGCAAAAATGTTTCTGAAAACATTTTTTCTTTTGGCGAAAAAAATTGTGTATCAGAGGGGAATCAAAACCAGCTTTTTTATATACAAATTTCCTAGCACAGGTTTTGAAGTAACATTGCAAGGAGAAAATTTAATCTATGTACTTGAATATCTAATTTTAACCAGGAAAGTAATGTCTCTCCTGCTGGAATGAAGACATAATTATAACTGTGGTCCCATTTTGTAAAGAAACACACATGGTTTGCAGCTATAAATATATCTTTATTGGCAGTAATTAACTAGCTTTTATTGCTGTTATTTATATTTGGCTTGGTGGCTGTTCTGGGACCCCCCTACCCTTCCATGAGCCTATGTGGAAAGTATAAGGCAGGGAGAGAAGCAGCAAAAAACCCAGAGCAGAGAAGCATCAATGATAACGGAATGACATTGATTAAGTTAGAAGAATAATCGAGGGGCTAGGGTGGAGGAGGGTTGCAAGAGCAGCTTGCAGAGAGGGTAGTTTAGATCAGCCAGCGTAAGAGTGATCAGCCAATAGCGTGTTAAGAGCAAATAAGTCAGCTGATGTGGGCTTGGTGAGATAAGCTTATCTCTACCTGAACTACATTTTTCTGTTACAATGGTAACAGATAAGTGTCTAGTGATGGGCAAATACATCACAGTTTTCATGGCAGAGCTCCATGATCAAGTAAATTCAGAAAAGAAAAGTTCCATTAAATGAAAACAGTAACGTGCTATTATTGTGCTTTTTTCTTTCTTGCTTGTATTTTCTCAGAACTTGAACTACCCAGAGCAGAAGGTGGTAACAGTGGGCCAATTTAAGATCGGCCTCATCCATGGACACCAGGTGATCCCTTGGGGTGACATGGCCAGTCTGGCGCTGCTCCAGAGACAGCTGGATGTCGACATCCTCATCTCCGGGCACACGCACAAGTTCGAGGCATTTGAGAATGAGAACAAGTTCTACATCAACCCTGGTTCTGCTACAGGAGCCTACAGTGCACTGGAAAAGTAAGTGATTCACTTACACTAATTTAAGCGTCTGTCAAATATGCATAAGCTTTGCTCCAAAGAAGCAAGATGTACAACCAGGGTTTTTCCGGGCTCAAATTGAGGCAGAGGTGGTACCAGTCTGATCATGTGCACTGTGACCTTTCAAGGGGGTCTGGGGGCATGCTCCACCTTTTAAAGTTAAATATTTCAAACCAGTGCACTTTGAGAGCAAAAATAATAGGCCAAATTTATTTGATAATTTCTCTTTAAATATTACTGTTGTGCTCTTGGAGCTATTTAAACCAGAGACACACCGATTTGAATTTGATTGGCCAGTTCCAATTTCTGCTGTTTCCTGGTCTGTAATATTTGGTAAAGATTTTGGATGATACCAGTATTTGTCCTTAAAAAAAAACATTAAAATGAGAAAACTTTTTTTTACCTTTATTTAATGGTTGTACAATTTTAGGTTTGGAATAAATCACTTACTGACTGTCAATAAAAACCAACTGTCTGATAATAACTGGTCCCAAACTTAAAAACTGGTCATGTAGGTCATGTGACGAAATATTAATTAAATAATTGTACCACGGTAACCAGCGCGCATGTGTGACAGACAGAGACAGCGGAAGTGCGTGCATATGTCGGTGCAACGCATTTTCATACACCAATCCTGCAGTATTGAGAGAAGGGAGGAATGCGAGAAAGATTAGTGTTAATCCATAAAACTTGAAGTCTCCTCTAATTTGTGTATGACTTTAGCTCACACAAGCTTTGTTCTGTGTGAGTGCATGAGCTTAAGACACACACTCACAGCACAGCGTTCATCTGAGCTGTGTCCGTCTGATGCGTCTGCCACGGATCTTTTCTTCCTCTTTGGCATTTTTGGCAGTGACTTAAAGTCTACTGTTTCAGTTAAAAATGACAACCTCTTTGTTCAATGCTTTGCAGAAAATTTTTTTTTAATGACGTCAGAGCTTTAGGAGCTGGAGGTGGCTATCTCCTAATTTAATATGCAGGAAAAACCCTGACTACCTAATGCAGACTTCAGGGGGTTTTTTTCACTTTAAAACAAGATTTTCTTTCATTCCAATGAGGTATACTCATTAAGAATACCGTGAGATTCAGTGTGATTATCAGTGGTTTATAAACAACAAAATAAGGTTTTCGAGTTATAGATACACATTGGTATACTAAATGTGAACTTGTAGTCTTCTTTCAAACATTTGCTCTGCATCTCACTATAGGTTGTGCACGCTACAGTGACATATCTAGATCATGTTATCAGTGAACTTGGGTTACCTCTGTAACCTAAAGTTAACTACCAGTATAATAAAGCACTGACATGGATGACATTAAAGATAAAAAAAAGGCATGTAATACATATTGTATTACTCTGCAGGTTGTGTGCCCAAGGGTTTTTATTTTATCTCTAGTAATAAAATCAATTTTCAGTCTAGTTTAAAGGATGAGAAACAAATGAATAATCTGAGCCCTTATACATTGCTGGCAGGATAGTTTTTCCCCAGTCACACCTCATCTGCAGCATATAATACCTGGAGATGGAAAGGCGGGATGAGGGACTGTGTTAACCAGTCTGTTTGCACAATCTTTATTGTTATACAGTGGATATAACCCAGCCCTGTTAAGATACCACATTTTTCTGACGTAAAAATAGGGCCAAGGAAAGTATTTCAGAACTTTTTCACCTTAAACGTGTCCTATAACACATGCAAATCCACTGAAAAATAACCACAATCCTTAAAAAAAAGAATTTAAAAACCAGGATGGTATATATATATATATATATATATATATATATATATATATATATATATCCTCCCGTAATACTTTGATGAACCCCTTTAGATCCAATTATAGCATTTAGTCTTTTAGTCTTGCAGCATAGTCTATGTCAGCTTGGCCAAATTTGCCAACTCTTTCTATCAAAATTGCCCAAAGTCTGTGAGATTTCCTGTGCACATAGCTCTTCTGGACTGAGCTCAGATTTGATCATTCCCCAACTGCTACCTTCCTCTGGTGAAGCCTTTCTTTTGTGAAGTTGGATGTATGCTTTGTTGTACATGTAACAGTAGAACCACACTGACTGTAATTAAAAGCGGTCACGAGTGCAGGAAAAGCCGCCTTGACCTAAAACTCTCCTCTCTTCTCTTCTTACAGCAACATCATCCCCTCTTTTGTATTAATGGACATCCAGGCATCTACAGTGGTGACGTATGTTTATCAGCTGATCGGCGACGACGTCAAGGTGGAGAGAATCGAGTACAAGAAATCTTAAAAGATGATGTGACGATGAAGGAAGAGGGAAAGAGTTGGGTTTGCGTGGCTCAGTGTATCGTTTCATTCCTTTCCACCAGGGGGCAGCAGCTCCCCCACAGTCACCACGATGTTAATGCTGTAACTTAACTCTCAAAGACCTGTGTATTATATTGTTTATATGTCATCAGCAGCTGCTTGTATCCAAGCCGTCATTTGGTAACTGTAGAGAATGCAATAATGTCACATGTATGTGTTATCAAAAAAGATATTTGGTGCCATTTTCTCTTTTTTTTTCTTTCTTTGTTATTTCTGCCCTCATTATGTTCTGTACATGTAACAAACCGGCCTTTAGCTTCATGTAGTCGGCTCTTTTTCATTAATTTCCCCCACAATAAAAGTCTAATTTCACTCTATTTATTGGTTTGTCTGAATTTATCCTGAAATAGTGACACGTGCTCAAGAGGTGGTCTAAACCAGTGGTTTTCAAACTTTTTCACCTGAGGCACACCTGAGATCGAGCCAAAATCTTAAGGCACACCATGTCTATTTCCATGCAGATTAGCCTCTTTTGTTCTTGTTATAGCATTTTGAGTCATTGTGCAGTTATGTAGTGATGCATTGTTATACAAATTCCAAAGGCACACCTAGACTGTGCATCACTATAGGAGCATACTCATATAATAGATAATACTTAGACTGAGTCAGTGGAAAAGCAAAATTTGCTCCAGAAATGTGCTTTAATTGGTTTTGTTGCAGTGGTAAAATATCAGAGTAACACTTAAAGAAGCAGCCTTTTATTTTTCACAAATTTAACATGTTTATTAATGAAGACATAACACATATAAAGACATCAGTATGACAGCTACACACATTTGTGCTAGGTCAAGCTCAGCAGCATCTTTTTTTTTGTCTGGACCTTTTCACCCCTGTTAATACGGTTCTACTAACGGTTCTCGAGCCCTTGAGATATCCACATCATGACTAAGGACTGGTGGCAACCCTGCTACCTGCCTGTACCATATTCAAGGCCATGCGCAAACTTTGTTGTTTTTTCAACAGATTATTTCCTCATGCCCCTGGTAATATGCAAGGGCATCCAGAGAACAACAGGGGTTGTGGCAATCCTCCTTCATGCCCAATGGTGCCCTCACGCAGCTTACTCGCCATATCTACACCTTACTTTAGTTTAAATATTTAACTCAAACATGCCTAAAAGTTCTGCACAGTACTGTTTGTAGGGTGGCTGTAAGCAAAATAGTTTGGGAACCCCAACTCTAGTGCACAGCTAACAGGGATCCTGACAAATAAACTGTAATCAGTGCTGCATTCAGGTTCTGGATTTTTAATTTTCTCTAGCTATAAGCCATAATCATCAAGATTAGACACAAAAAGGCTTGACAAATTTCAGGCGTAATAATTTATCGTACATGTGAAAGTTCCTCTTTTTTTCTTTTCAAAGATTACTTTTTTGGGTTTTTTTGCCTTTATTGGACAGGGCAGCTGAAAAGAGACAGGAAAAGTGGGAGACGACATGCACCAAGACCAGGAATCAGTCCCGTGATCAGTGCGTTGAGGACTACAGCCTCTGTATACGGGCACCTGCTCTACCCACTGAGCCAAACTAGCTTCTGAAAGTTCCTCTCTTGATTAAACTATGGAAGAAAAACAACTTTTCCTTCTTACCTTTCAAGATGCACTTATACAAGGTGAATGCCATGTTTTCATCAAAAAACATTCTATCCTTTCTACAAAAAAGAAAAGATAAAAAGTTTGTGGTAATCATAGAGTTGGGCTGTTTTAGTCACATTTTACCCCTAAAAAGTAATTCCTTTTAAATTTATTATGAAGATGTGAAAATAAAGAAAGATATTCATACAGAAAATAATGTTAAACAAATTACATGCATAACATAGCAAATCTAGAAAGGAGCGGTATGCACATTCATTTTATCGCACTCTTGCTCCATAAATCATTGATAGTGATCTACCTTCATTATAGAAACTTTAACAATAGTTTCTTTAACTTCTCCAAACATTAAGCTTGAATCACCTGTTATCTCAGTCTCATAAAATACAAAGTTATTGCTGATATTTTCATCCTAATTAGATATATAATATCATTACCTAGATATAACTTGTCTTACCTGGCAGCTGCCTAATGACTGGAGTTTAGTTTTTAATTCCCACAGCACATTATGATGAAACCCCTGAGCCTGAGAGGTTAATAGAGCTTTATTTTAAGATTAGATTGTCCATAACGTGCCATATTTAGCAGATAATGTAAGTAATAAAAGTTTTCTATTTAAGGTAGATAAGATTGACTTTTCCTAAAGTGTTGAAACACCATCTGCTTCCTATTGTTTTAGTTCATACTTAGTTAAAGTATCTTTTATGCACACTAGGCCTTGGCAGTGAGCTGTGCTCCTGTTGCCATCTCTCACAAATCCAAGCCCAGCACTGATCACTGATTTCCTGGAAATTGTGTCTTGGAAAGGTTCTTCTTCTCTCTGCCACTTGGGGGAGTAAAAGTACAACATCACACTTGAAAACAACACTGAAAACTGCACATCTACTCTGTTGATGCTCTGCTTTTCTGTTTCGCCTGGTAAAGATTTTCAGTTTGACAGATTGTTGGTCCCTGATGAGGACTCTGAGGTATGCTGGATTGACTCAGAGCTATAAAAGTGGGAGAAAAACTCCCTTTCACAACTATAGCTCACTTATTTGACTCAAGATGAAATTTCACAGTTTTGGAAAAGTGTCGTCATCCCATTCTTCCATAAAGAGTGAGCTCAGACATTCACTCAGAGAGTCGTCCTCTTCCTCCTTCTGCTCCTGCTGCTGCAGCTTCAGTCTGCCTCCTGATGACAAAAATACAAATATTTAACCAGCCAATCACAACTTTTTAATGGTTTTTTTACACACAAAAATACAAAATAATAATATGATCATTACTATTTTAGAGAAGCTTGTCTGCAAATTTACAGTAAATAATTAAATGAAATCATGTTTTCGTTTGCACCATTTTCCCGATATAATGAATAATTCCAATGTTTTCTAAAGATCCAGTTTTCTTTATTTGACATGTCCTGCCTCAGAACCCAACACTACATTCTCAATAAGAAATCGCAACTGAAACTGAAACTGAAAGGATAATTTTCAACCTGCCATATTTGTTTAAAGACAAAGTTCAAGTTTGATCCTTAGATTGATCAAAACATGTGACTGAACATAGAAACAGGACAAAAGTAACACGGCTACAAGGACAGCTGTCTGTCCCTATGCTGACATACATCCATTTATCTTATTTTCACTCTGTTCCTTATGATACTTTTAAAGTGTTTTTTTTTCTTTTTATTGGAATACCATCTTTGGTATCCCAAGATAAATGAGTCAAGAAAACAACTGAAACTGAGCCGTTAACATGGCAAAATAAAGTCAAACAAAACATAGATGTATGTATGCTCAGGGCCCTCAGACAACAGCTCTGCTTTTGGGCCTTAAACCTTGAGTTAAGAACCTCTGCTTTATCTCATATCCCTTGAGTAGCAAGAGCACTAAAGTGAAGTAGAAAAGGCTTGACTTCCTTGTGAGTGGCTGCAATGGCAGTATAAGATTATATCCTTTTATCATGAGATAAGTGTCTTTTCTATCTTAAGACAGTAATAAACTACTCCATTATGATGGGAAAAATGTCTTTGTTATCCTTGGATGAAAAAAAAAAAGTCAAGATCTTGAAAAGCAAAAAAGAAATGTATTACCATCACATAAATATGTAAATGTAAAACTGTGTGTCTGCTGGACATTTGCTGACTCACTCTTTGGACTTTTCCTCCTCACTGATGCTGATTTTATATTTTTCTCATTTCTTTGTTTGGATGCTGAGGTGTTAGAAAACCTGAAATATTTAACAGTAGAGAAATGCATGCTTACATGATGAGTCACCAGAACACAAATATGAAAAGGTTATGAAGCATTCGGTTGCATCACAGCCACAACTTCAGTAAGTGAATGATGAATGTATTTATAAGGACGTATCTATTTACTTATTGCTACACATGAATGGGGAATTGCCTTTATAAGTTGTCTTTATAACTCTAATTTTCGATTTGAATATTTCTTGTTTTGTAACCAACCTGGACTGTCTGCCTGGGGCTTTTGGAAGAGGGGATTTCCCAGAATTACTTGCATTTCTGTTTATCTTCTCTTTGTGTTTTGCCTGAGACTGAGATCCATGTTTACTGCTCCCCTCAGATGAAGGCTGGTTAACAGGAGAGGGCACATCGTCTCTCCCAGTATCATGGCCTGCAAACAAAAGAACAAACAACGTTTTTAGCCATTTCCACCCACCTATAAAATTGTTGCTAAGGGATTTGCAAATTTCCCCACCATTTCCACACTTTTCCAAATGTTGTCGACATTTTTGCCACATTCCTCATCAGCTCCACCCACTTTTCTAACAGTTGACAACATTTTCGCCACATTTCTTGCCAGTCCCATCCACTTTTTAAAATGTTGCCAATGGTTCTGCCACGTTCCTCATCAGTTCCACCTTCTTTACAAAATGTTGCCAACATTTATGCCACACAACTCACCAGCACCACCTGTTTTTCCAAATGTTGTTGGCTTTTGTTACATTCCTTGCAAGTTCCATCATCTTTTCTTAATGTTGCCAATATTTTTGCCACATAACTTGCATGTTCCATCTGTTTTTTCCAAATGTTGCCAAAGTTATTGTCACATTCCTCACACTTTTCAAAATACTCTCACCTGCTTTTTCCAAATACTGATGGTTTTGTCACATTTCTCAACACGTTTCCACTTTTTAAAATGTTGCCAACTTTTTTGTCACATTTCTTGTCACTTTCATCAACTTTTGCAGCCAACATTTCTGTGACATTCCTTGCCAGTACCGCCCACTGATCAAAATGTTGCCAAAATTTTTAATACATTCTTCTCCAATTCCTCCCAGTTATCCAAACGTTGCTTACATTTTTCTAGAACCCTTGCCAGTTCCATCCACGTAGCAAAATGTTGCCAATTTTGCCACATTCCTCACCAGTTACACTTTACATAATGTTGCCAACATTTTTGCCACACAACTTACCAGTTCTGTCATCTTTTCCCCAAATGTAGCCAAAGTTTTTGCCACATAACTCGGTAGTTCCATCTACTTCTCTAATTGTTGCCAACATTTTTGCAACATTAGTTCATCAGCTTTTCAAAAAGATGCCAGTTTTTACCCGTTTTTCACCATTTTTACCATCTCTTCCAAATGTTGCCAATCTTTTTGCCACATTCCTGACCAGTTCCAACCTTTTTCCTGTGTTTGCTGTATTCCTCACAAGTTCAATCCTTTTTCCCACAATTCCTCGCCAGTACCACTCACTTTTCTAAATATTGCTAACTTTTTAACCACCTTCCTTGCAACTTCCATCCACTTTTACATATGTTACCAACATTTTCTTTACCACCTTCCTTGCCATTTCCACTCACTTTTAAATGTTGCTAAGGTTTTTTCAAATTTACCCACCATTTCAACCCACTTTTCCAAATGTTGTCAACATTCCTGCCACATTCCTCACCAGTTTCACCCACTTTTAACAGTTGCCAGCTTTATGCTATATTCCTTATAATCCCATCCACTTTTTAAAACATTGCTAAGGCAGTTGTCAATTCCCCCTCTGTTTTTAACCAAATTTTGCCAACATTTTTTCCCACAGTCTTCATCAGTTTCTTCCACTTTTAAATATGTTGTTTATTTTTTTGTGCAACATTCCTTGCCATTTCCACAACCTTTTTTAGAATGTTGCTAAGGTGTTTGCTGAATTCCTTACCTGTTCAACTTTTCAAAATCTTAAGCTTACATGTGTTCAAGTGCTTATAAAGTAAGTAGACTTTGAATTAAATTGTTTTTTAAGTAGATATGCAAGGGCATGACCACCATGCAAAAAGTCTTTTTTCTTTTGCAAGTTTTGCTTACAGAAAACTTGTGTTCAAAAATGTACACAACATGCTGGTTTACATGTAAATTAAGATCTGAAGTGCTTATTTATTTCCCGTTTACCTCTTTTAATGTACAAATGGATTAAGAAATATGCAATAGGTCAAAACAATGTGGACAATGTTTTAAGTTTGTGTCTTGCTCAAAAGAGGACTAACAAGTGTAAAACGGTTTTCTGCTCACCTGCTGTGATACACCTGTGCAGCACGTTCATGTAGTGCTGGTTGATGAGGTGGCGGACGTGTGCTGTGCTGTAGGAAGCTGCTATAGTGTAGAGAAACTCCTTCTGAGCTGGTGTTAGCGCTGTGTGCTGAGAAACAGACAGATAGCAGTCACTGCTGGGGTTCACAATCACACAATGATCTGAAAATCAGCTGACACAAAAACATTCATGAGTGAAGTTATATTACCATCTAAGGTGTGGAGGAGCAGAATTATGCAGTTGAAACTAACATAGAAATAGTTGAAGTGCAGTTTTACCTTCAGAAATGGGGCAGTGGTCATTGTTTTGGGGATTTGTATAGTTGTCACATCTTGGAGTTGTGGTCCACATCTTTTGGCAGGCTCGTTAAAATTCAGAGCTAAAAATTGAGAAAAACAGACGGAAATTGAGAGGGTTGTAATCTTTCTCTGGGTGCCTTTTTGTAAATTTTCAAACCAAGAGCTCAATATTCAAGCTTACACAAGTTGACAGTGAGCTAGCTGAGTCATGCTTAATATCCATACCTACCGTAAGGCTGTATGGCTGCTAATGTTGTCAGTGTCTAATGTGTTACACGTGAGCTGACAGAAAGTCTTGTATGTGGCTTTAGTTAAAGTGTCACACCAAAGAGCCTCTAATCAGAGAACAACACCAGAGAGCTTTCTTCTTGTAACTTATCAGGCGTGACCCGGCTCACATTCAGGTCTAGGATTTCCCTCTTTTTTTTTCCACTGACATCTTCAAACTGCTGTCCTGAATAAAAGAACCAGGCTCTCAAGTTTCCATTAACACCTGTGACTATTTTTTAGTTCTTTAACAGTGAAATAAAGCATGCACATTTGAATCTGATCCTGGTAAACAGAGTGAAACAGACTCAGACAGCTGGGTCTATAAGCTGAATTAAAACCAAGACAGTATGAATCCTTCTTTAACTTGTACGTAACTTTTCTGGAAACTTGCTCAATGTAAGGAAAACTTTATTTTATTCAGACTTACCCATCTTTGAGTCACTCATCCCAATCCTCCTGCACCAGAGCAAACAATTTGTCATCTTAAAGCTTTTTGCATAACGACTCATATTCCGAGCTGATTTTTTATAATTGTGCATAAAGATTAAAAATAATACTACCTGGGAAAAGTCTCCTCCTGCAGCAGCCCGTGGACCATCTGGCTCTCTGAGAATGTCACCTGTTTTTTCATTATTAAGAGGATGCGAACACAGCCAGGTATCCTCTGTACAAGCAGCAAACCGTCCACTCATCGGTCAGTGCAGATGATTACTGAAGTCTGATCACGCTAACCTTAAAGACCAGTGGGCGTGTCATTTTCTACAGGCTGAGATAATTTATGGCTTTAGAAGAAAAACCCCATAAGACTAAATGTGAGCCTAAGATGATCTCTTAGATTTAACACTCAAAAATTGAAATTATTTAAAGAATAATAAAACCTACTTTTTATATTTTGTTTGGGTTGAGTAGGAGCATTACGTTGATTATTATCAACAGCTTTAAAAACCAGATAAATCTTAGATTTTTAGAATTGAAATGCCATTTTATGGCAGCCACCATGACAAGATGTATCGTATTGATAGTTTCTGTGGAAACCTCTAATGTTGCATCAAAGACTGCTACATAAGGAAGCGTAAACTGCTACTGGTTCTGTTACTTACTTGGGATGGACCCAGGGGTGTAGCTAGGGATTTAGGGCCTCTAGAAAGAATATTACACAGGGCTCCCCTCAGCCGGCTAGCGGAGCAACAAATATTGCATAATTTTTACAACTATTTTTTTTTTTAGATTTTTATTTTTGGGCATTTTGTGCCTTTACCAGATAGAGGAGGACAGTGGATAGAGTCGGAAACAGGGTCAAGAGTGGGGGAGAGACATGCAGTGAAGGGCCTCAGGCCAGATTCGAGCCCAGGCCGCCTGCGTACATGGGGAGTGCCTTTAACCACTAAGCCACCTGCTCCCCAATTTTTACAAATATATATATGCATTTTGATATATTCTTAAACCATGATTTCCCAATTTATGAGCTGTTTTTTTTTTTTTTTACTGTGGCTAAATTAAATTTACTTGCATTATTTTGTAGTGCTGGACCACACTATTTGGACATTTTTAAGACAGGGCCCCCCAAATTGTATTTTATTCAATTTGATACAAATTTCACTCTTGTGACCGATTCATTTAATCACTTTTGATACAATAATCACACTAATTATTAAGAAAAATTAAATGAAAATACATTTTTCATTGTAGGCATATGGAAGCCCATTTCTGCCACTTAAAAAAGAAAAATGTGGAAGTAAGGAAATAAAAAAAGAAATCCAACGTCATAATTCTAAGATTAAAATGTAAAATTATGAGATTAAAAAAATCATAATTAAAAGATACAAAATCGAAATTATGAGATACAAGTCATTTAGTCAATTATAACTTTTTACTTCATAATTTTGTTTTTTTCATCATAATCTTGATTTTGTATCTCATTATTATTACTTTTTAAACTCTAATTCTGACTTTTTAAACTCATTATTCTGATATTTAATCTCATAATCATGTAATCATATAATTATGACCTTTGATTACATAATTATGGCTTAGAATTTTTTTTTCAAGAATTGCTGTACTTTCACTTTTTTTTTTTTTTTTTAATTTGACCCAAATGGGCTTCCATACAGGCACCCAATGGCCCCTCCCTATTGTGGGCCTGGGTAATCAGTACCCTTCCCCCTCCCCCCAGTGCTACACCCATGGATGGAGCACTGTTATATTTGCCTTCTGCTGCACAATCCAAGCTTTGCACAACCCCACCTCCACATCCCTTAGAGACGTGGCCCCTCTAGACATTTTTAAGTCCAGTAGGAATGCACTGTTCTGAATTTGTTGCAAAGGTATTTGCAATTCCTCTAACCTTTCCTACTTTGCTGCCATATATCTTGGCATTTCCACCGACATTTTAAGATGCTGCAAATGTATTTGAAAAATTTGCTTGCCAGTTCCACCTCCCTTTTCATACTGATCCTGAGGTGTTCCTTCCTTACAATATCTCTCTGTTGCCAACTTTTTTGCCTGATCCCATGCCACTTCCACCACTTTTACAAAAATTGTCATTGTTGTTGCCGCGTTCCTCACCAGTTTCATCCACTTTTCTAAACATTGCTAATGTTTTTGCCATGTTTTGAACAGTCCCAAACACTTTTCCGAATATTGCCAATGCTTTTGCCCATTTCTCACCAGTTCTATTTGCATTTAAGTGTCTCAATGGTTTTTGCCAATTTCTCAATATTTTTACCCTCTCTTACAAATGTTGCCAACCTTTTTCCACATTTCTGACCAGTTCAAAATGTTGCCAAAGTATTTGCCATAGTCCTCGCCGGTTCCATCTTCTTTCTAAAAAGTTGCCAATATTTTTGCCACATTTCTGGCCACTTCTATCCTCTTTTCTAACCGTCCCAACCATTTTGCTACATTCCTTGCCAGTTCCACCCACATATCCAAATGTTGCCAACATTTTTCTACAACCCTTGCCTGTGCCATGCACTTTTCCAAAAGTTGCTTTCTTTTATTCAAAAATTGCTTATGTTACTATTTGTGCAATTCAGACAATGCTCTTTCTTCTCTGGTTAAAAATATGACTTAAGATCACAAAGCTTTTACTTTTGTATACCAGTTATTATCTGATCATCAAAATAACAGAGATAATTCTTAAACACATGGTATTGGAGAGTACAGAATTTACCTAAACATACGGAAATGTTTCTGGCATTGTTGACCGGTACTTTTTTCTGATAGAGTATCTCTGAATGACTTAGTAACTGATAAGAGATAAACTCACGTGAAACTGGACTCTGGTCTTTGTTTAAAGTCCTGCAAAAACATCAAAAAGAAACCTCCACTGTCTGCAAACAAATACAAGCCTGCTAAAGTCATTCTTCTGTCTTTAAGCTTTTGTATTTTCAGTTTTTGTGGAAATGGTAAAAAAAGATGACAGTTCTGCTTGGTATTTATTACTGAAGTCATAGTGGGTGGTGGTGGTTTACTGGAGTGCATTATATTAAAAGCTGTTCCTAATATTTTGCTCCACTCATGTACGTTTGATGAGAGGGCAAAATATTAGGAACACTTCTCAGTATGATGATTCGAATGCTATTGGTGTAGGTTTCGTTTCTAGCCGCAGATGTTTAGCCAAACTAAAATGGTTTGTTTAACCCCTAACTGATTTCACAAGAGCTATGGACTCCAGAGGAGTATTGATTCATTGCACCCTCTTATTGGAGTTAATGGGAATGTCCAGCTCCCCTAGAAAATGGTTATCCCCTTTGCTCCCAGAGCTGGGATTCACCCAAAGTCGTAATGGCTTTGTCTCTCTAAGAAAGCTGTTTGCTCTCTGAAGGGGAAATTTTCAGCTCAAGGCACTCCCACATACAGTGCTTAACAAATTTATTAGACCACCCTAACCCTAACCAAAGTAAGGTTTATGCCCTAAAGTAACAGCATTGGTAATTACCAAAATCATTTTTTATGTGTCTGCAATGGTTAATACACCAATATGTAGAAGCTCTTTAACCAAAATGATATTTTTAATGCTAAAATATAATTATTGTTGTTATCCATGAATTTTCAGATTTACTGATTTACAAAAAAAACTGAAAAAATAGTAAAGCATTATAGTTATTTACTTGCATTCCTGAAGAGAAAAATGAGTTTTAGTGGTTGAATGTTATGCTCGATTCATTTCTGACTTCTCAGAGAAGCCCAGTGAGCCGGCTCAAATTTGGGTGAATTCAGTTTGAAATCCCTCATTCCTGTTCAAAATGGTAAAACGTGGAGAGCTCACTGAAAATGAAAGAGTCCACATTAAAGCACTTCATGATGCTGGATGGTCTTTGAGACAAATATGACAGGTGGTCTAATAAATTTAAGCACTGTAGCCACATTGACACGGTTATGGAAAATAAGTGTATTCGTTTATAAAAAAATATTTATCACTGATGATTCTTTTGTAAAATCAAACTAAACATTTTAAAATGACAAATATTAGTGGCTCATGAGGAAATTAGTTAAAAGATATTGCATAAAATGCAACATTACCAAACTGAAAACACTTAAATGTTCTGAAACTCAAACTGTTTCACAGTTGAATTCTCTTAGGAAGAATTTCATTTTTAAGGGAGGGTAATGCACTCATGCTGGTTTTGTTTTTCCATTTGAAACCACCTTTCCGGACATGATTCATTGTCTTGGCATGCTGTTTAGCAGGCTCAGGTTAACGACACATTCATTCATTCAGCCGTGCCCTCTCCATTTTTTAAGGTTGCAACAGAAAACTGAATCAGGGCAATGGCCTCGTGCAGAAGGTCTCAAAGTTTTCTGCCTGTGACCCCAAAATAACAGTGCCGGAGCCCAGGGAGTTTTAGTAGACATTACTCACATTTAAGCACAAATTTAATTGAATAACTATGGTTTCATTATAATTTGAAATCATTTTAGGATAATTTTACAATAGTGGATAAAATGTACCACTTTTGATCCTTTTTAAATTATTTTTGTCTTTTTTAAAAAGCATCATGAGACCCACCCTGGAGGTCCCAACTCCAACTGGTTCCTAACTTTGGGAACCACTGGCCTAGAGGTTGGGTTGCGCCCCATGCAAGCAGGCAGCCTGGGTTCAAGTCCAGCCTTTGGCTCCTTTCCTCATCCCTGTTTCTGAATCATCCACTGCCCTCCTCTACCATTAAAGACATAAAAAGACCAAAGAGAAAAAAAGCTAATGTAGCTAAAGCTAAGCTCACCAAGCTCCTATTTGAGCTATTGCAGCTATGTAGCCAACATAGCTATATTAGCTTTAGCCAGGTTTGCTAAAGCTCATGTTGCTAGATATAACTAAGCTAAGGTATAAGGAGGTAAGCTTACAAAGCAGGTATGTAAGCTATGTATCACTGTTATCTACACAGCTACATTAGGTTTAGCTAAATTTGCTAAATCTCATATTGCTAGGCTAACTAAGCTAAATATTATATAGCTACAGTTTATGTAGCAAAAGCTAAGCTCACCAAGCAGCTATGTACACTTTCTACATAGCTACGTTAGCTTTAGTTATGTTTGCTAAAGCTCACATTGCTAAAGCTAAATTAGCTACATTGGCTTACATAATGGTAATCAAAAAGATCTTTACATAATTTGATCCTTGGTTAGATTTCTGAACTTTTTCTCTGTTTTATTAATGAAATGTTTGGTCTATAATGTTGTAGTGTGGGTATTTCATGAATGTAACTGTCAGACTTTGTTTATGAATAAAGTTGAATAAAACAAATCTAAAACTGGAAATACATTGTACTAGCAAATTAGGGCATTTCCTCTCTGAGATATCTGGAGTCTCTAATGAACAGTCTGTGAGCTAGGTCGTCAGAGATGTACGGTCTGCAGCCAGACCCCTCTTCATGGCATTGGCACAAAGTTTGAAGAGAATCCCCCAAAGCATTCTGTAGATATAATATTCACGAGACTGACCTGGAAAACAAGGGATGAATATGAGGGGGAATTTCCCTGACCTTTGACCTATGAACTTCAAAATCTAAGAGGATCATCCTTAAAAACTGTCATATGTGCAAAGTTTGAAGAAAATCCCTCTTTGCATTTCTAAGATACTGCATTCACAAGCCAAGGACAAATATGAACCTCATGACCTTGAACTTTGACCTTTTACCTTCAAAATCTAATAAGTTCATTCTTGTGCTAAAACAACATTTGCAAAAGTTTGAAGAAAATAAGTCAAGGTGTTCTTGAGATACAGTGTTCACAAGCTTCACTTAAGGACAGACGACCAGAAAACAGAGCTACCACTAGTATTACTACGACTTTTACTGTTACTATTTCTACTACCACTATGACAACAGAAGTACTTCTATAAGGAGTAAAACAACTGCTACAGCCACACTGTACATAAAAGCTACAATATGACTACTGTTGTAACTACTACTTCTTCTGGCATTACTGCTACCACTTCTACTATAAAAAACATCTCTACTACTACTACCATCATTGCTAATTTTCACTAGCACTGATGAAAGCACTCTAATGTTTATTATGGCTGCATGATGTAAGCCCTTTCACTTTGCCGGCTGAGCCTATTGGCTGATAAGAGGAAACTGAAAGTATTTTGATGGTGTTATGGAAATGCCCCTTCGTCTCCCCTTATAAGAGTCAGAGCAGCTGAGTCACACAAAAACAGTGACTACTCAGAGCAGTGAGGAGAACTAGTCAAAGAGAGACTACAGGCACGATCTCTGCAGAACAATCAAACTTCAAACTGGAGATGAGGAAAATCTTCAAAAGAAAGACTAAGCTTAAAAGGGATGAGAGCAGGCGGCTTTTGGTAGAGAGCAACAACAATAATCTACAAGAAGGTAAGTCTTTTATTGCTGTATGGAGCTTTACATGCATAAGATGTTTACTGTCTTTAGTTTTAACAACTTACTTTCATATCAGTTAAAATGCATTTTTTCAGTAGATACTGTATAGAGGACCCCCCGAAATGCAATCATAGGGCAGAAATTTAACAATACACTGGAAAACACATGATACAGAAACATATCTGTGCAGAAATTTCATATAAAAAAGATATACACAGCTTCTGCCAAAGCAGCTCTGATACTTTGTTAACATATAACAAAGATCTGACAGACAGGTGAGAATTAAATCAAACTACTGAAGGTGTATCGAGAAAAACTTGTGTCTTTGAAACCAGACCGGATCAAACCGGTATGACCTTGGTATTAATGTCAGGCATGCTGGGGATTCCCCAGTTATAGTAACACGTTAGCATCCTCACTACAGGTGTGGGTTTGTTCTTAGAAAATAATGGGGCAATTGTTTGGTGTGCTTTTGCCAACTTTTGGTCAGGATGGTGACAGTTGTAACATTTAAAGAGGGGGTATTATACTTTTCCAATTTTTAAAACATAAATATAAGTCTCAATGTTGGGTGTCCATACTCCATGTATGCAAATTTTCAAACCACAAGATAAACGCATGCTGCAGTAATCTTGGAATTAGCGTGTAAACTGATGAAAACGGTTCGTTCAAAATCTGTCTGAGATTCTCCCGAGATGAGATTTCGATGGAGCAAACTGATGAGGTCATCGCAATATTATCTCCTGACTGGTTCGTGGTTCGTCCGTACTGCCGGCAAACTGGAACAGACCGCCCCCACAAGGCCTTTTAGCCATTTTAACCAATAATACCCAACTGCAGCCGCGGCCACCATACAAACCACACCCCCTACAAAACACGCTACCTACAAAATACGCCCACTTCTGTGGGTACGGTACAAACCACGCCCCCTACAAAAGACGCTCCCTACAAAACACACCCACTTGTGCTATTAGCTTAGCTTTAGCATTTTAGTTTCCACTGGTTAGGTTTAGATGTAGCTCATTGGGGTAAGCGTGTTTTGTATGGGGCATGGTTTGTAGCGGCTGCGGCTGCAGCTAGACCCTTCTCATTTTAACACAGTAATTAAACACTTACCAAACAGATACGTCCTGCTCTATCCTTCGCTGCTGCTGGTTTTCTTCCCGCTCTCTCTCCAAACTGTCAGGGTAAGACTCTGGGTCTAACACGTACGGACGTATATCAAAATTCGCCTTGTTTTACTCAGCTGGACCGGTTCATTCAAAGTTTACAAGTACTAGCATAACAACATTAGCCACACTGGAGGGGCGGGCACAAAACATTGAGTCCTGCCACCGGCCAGCCTCTGGAAAATCGGCCAATCAGAGGAAAGCAGGTCCATGGGGGGAGGGGGGGTGTTAAAGAGACAGCAGTGAAAACGAAGCGTTTCAGACGGAGGTTATAATAAGGGCTTTTCAGGACGCCAGTGTGAGAAACATGAGGAGTTTTTTGAGCTGTAAGCCGTGGGTGTCAGAGAGATGGCGTAAAGCCTTCAAAAAAGGCATAATACCCCCACTTTAAAATGCACTAATCTTATTTTGTACATTTGTATGTTTGTACGTACCTTTATTCTTAAATCTGACACTCTCATAGGTCATGATCTGGTACAGCATGCATACAACAACCCATCGGTACAGAACTGTGTCAGTGCCAACGAGGAACAACTCTGCCAGAGTTTGGAGATGATCACACCCGAGAGGCTAGCTGAAATTCTTGGTGTGGCCCCTGAAGGAACCACCTCTGTGGATGGATCTTGTTGCTTATATCCACCTGAGTCAAACTCAGGACAGCAGACATTTGTCCTTCTCATACAACAATCGGTGTCCCAACGCTTCCCTACGCCACCGACAGATCTGAACGAGAACCTTCCTCTGCATCTAGATATTGTACAGGAAACTGTGCACAATGAGCTGGCGAAGCTGCACCCCCTATTGAATAGCATGGGGCTGACAGGATGTCTCATTGATTGCTATCTTCATCAGATGTTTGAGCACCTTGATTATATTCTCCAGAACATCAGATCCACCAAGAGTGCCTTTGTGCTGATGAAGTGGGTTGTGAACTCATGTCTAAGGTAACCATCTCTACTCTTTTACCAGTTCTGTTGATTTTATTTTGGAGTTGTCAGACCCTTGGCAGCTTTTGCTTTCTTGCAGAGACAGATGGAATAATAAGTCCATTGTTTTTGGTGCATTTTCAGTCCGGAATTCCTCGGCCTTCAAGAACTGGATCCAGTAAAAAGAATCGATCCCCTGCAGTTCTCAGAATGGGTAATCCAGGCAAAGAACAAGCTACTTGAAAATGTACAGGTAAAAGAACGAATACTTACATTGCTATAGCTGCTTGGACCTAGTAATTTTCATGATAGCTGAACATTTTAGCATACAGTATTAGTGACCTTTTAATCTCCTGGCATCTACAGAAAGATGTCAAACAGTTCCTGGAGAAAATTCTGCGAAATGAGAGAAACCAAGATGGACGTGATACAGATGAAGCTTATGTTCAGCTTTATGTAGACACTGTTGGGGTAAGTAGTTAACCTGTATTTCATGTATTTGAAATTTTTTGTTAAAACTCAGTGCTTAATTATTAATAGAGCCTTTGTTTTACTTAAAGTGTATAAAGGACTTGCCCAAAGCCGCACAAGAAATCAGCTCAGAACTGTCTCAGTGTGTACAGGAGATTTGTTACACAGAGCTGCTGGGGTTTCTGGAGAGGTGAGTCTTCTCATTACATCAAAAATTATCTGCAACAAAGTTACTTTTTGTGGTGTCATGTAATCAACATTCTGCATGTATCATCAGTCTTCATGTTGCACAGCTTTAACATTATTTTGTACTTGATCGTAGGTACACTGCTGAGCAGACTGAGTTCCTGAGCAAAGAAGCCAAAATGGACAAGCCAAACATGTGGCACTTCTTCAAGACTTTAAACACCTGCAAAGAACTAAAGTGAGTTTGAAGACTGCTGTCTCTATTCCAAATATAACTCAACTTAGTACATACTTGCTAAAAATCCTTATTTGTTTCTAAAAAAAAAAAGAAAAAAAACAGGATTTCAATACACCATCATAAATAGCAAAGTTCTGCTGTCAGTACACCCTTTGATGTTCAAATTGGTTTCAGGGATGAACTATATCTGTGGTTCCCATCTGTTAATTCACATTGCATTACAGCTTCATAGAAGCCATTAAAAGCGTGGCACTGGAGAACCACCTACACACACAGTCAGAGATCCCCATTCAAACAGTACTGCTGGTTCTTTTGGTTCCACTGGATCTATTGCCTCAATTATTTTTATTTGTTCTGTTGGTTTGATTGGTCCTACTGGCTCCATTGGTTTTGTTGGTTTAATTGACTCTATTGGCTCCATTAGTTTTGTAAGTCCTATTGGCTCCATTGGTTTTGTCGGTCCTGTTGGCTCTGTTAGTTTTATTGGTCCTAATGGCTCCATTGATTTTGTTTTTTTCTGTTGGTTCCATTGACTCTGTTGGCTCCATTGGTTCATTTGGTTCTATCCGAGTCATTGGTTTTGTTGGTCCTATTGGCTTCACTGGGTTCGTGGCCTCCATTGGTTTTGTTGGTAATGTCAGCTCATTGGTTCTGTTGGTTCTGTCGGCTCCACTGGATTTGTTGGTCCTGTGGGTTCTGCTGGCTCTGCTGATCCTGTCTTGCCCCTGTAATGCGTTTGTTACAGCCTGTGAAACTGGGACAGAGGGGGAATGACTGAAGGGAAACATCACAGGGATGTAAATGTCTCTTTTTGAAATAGCACTATGAATTAGCCATAAGTAAAGGCACAAAAGCCCCCAAATAATTATTGACAAGTTAATGAATGACTGAATGAATAAACTAACTATAACCAATCATGAGTTAAATGTCCAATAGCAATGCCATTGCCACTGACACAACCACTAATATTAATTTTTCATACGATCTTTTATGAAATTTCCTTTTAGGATGCATGTCCAGGAAAAAAGTACAGCCATCCAAAGATCTCTTCTCCAGGAAACTGTGGAAATGCTTGGAAATATGGAGGATTTCACTTTGAAACTTATAATGGAAATCATTGCTGACCTTGCAGAGGTAACTGTTTAATTTAATTTTCAATATGCAGTTTTACTTTTGCAGTTTATGAATACATGATTTGGCACACTTTACCAAAAGTTACTTTTCTTCCTTTGAAGTCACAATTCTACGAATATATTTGGAAATGTTGACTTGTTCTATCTTATTGTTTTCCTACAGAGACACCTTAAGAATTACTTCAAAGCTGACAACAAGCGATTCTTCCTGATCCGTGCACTGAGAGAGTATTTCCCGAAGACACAGCGCACTGAAGACATACAAAAGGTAATAAATGTTTACATC
This sequence comes from Cheilinus undulatus, assembly GCF_018320785.1. Classification (NCBI taxonomy): domain Eukaryota; kingdom Metazoa; phylum Chordata; class Actinopteri; order Labriformes; family Labridae; genus Cheilinus; species Cheilinus undulatus. The sequence goes on along the minus strand of NC_054882.1, from coordinate 8,934,094 downwards.
AAAAATTAAAGTCGCATGCTGCTTTGTATTTGCATGGTGTCCATTTGTCCCATTTATCATCTTGTTGTGTTTGCAAAGTCTCAAAGTAAGCTACGCTAATATTTCTGGTTTTCTCAGCAATTTCCAGCTGTTGGAAATACCCTGCTCCTGCAAATACTCCATTATCTACCCTATTTGAATTTTTATTGCATTTATCTACTCACTACTTTATCTTGTGCTGCTGCAACACCTGGATTTCCCCTGCAAAGACCAATGAAAGATGATCTAATCTTTACCTTTCTGTGTTTGTGTATCCTACAGAGAGTGCTGGATGAGGCCTATAAGCTCATCGCTCACATTTACCTCGTACATCTCCTCCAAAACAGCCGGAGCAAACTGCAGAAGCGCTGGAGTCTTGATCTTGGACAAACTGTTGCTGAAGATGCTAAGCTACTTCACAACACCATGGCAGAGCTGGTGAGATCAGCATTTTGTGTTCAGAACTTCTTTTTTTTTTTTTTGTTGATGACATTATACATTAATCTAAGGGCAGTTTTCATTATTTGAAAGCCCCAGGCCCTTTCCCATTTAACTGTTTAATAGGAATACCCAAATACCCATCAGTACCTGCTCAGCACCTCATAGAGAAGCATTATTAATCAATCTCAGCACAATGAAATTCCATAATGTCTCTCAACCAGGCTAAACTATAAGTACAATATCTGTTCTTCAGGCACAAATCATATTTTTGGTCTATTACATGCCATTTGACCATACAGCAATTGGACAATTGCTTGTTGATATGATATGAAGACATTTGGGGTATATATTTAGGGCCAAGGAACCACCCCAGGGGCTTTATTTGGATCCTTTTTGCTACATATTTTAACTAACTTTTGCCCTCTTATTTACATTCAATATGTATACAGTACTGTGCAGAACTCTGAGGCATGTTTGGGTCAAATATTGAGGCTAAAATACAGCGTGGATGTGGCGAGTAAGCCCGTCTATGAGCACCATTGGGTGGGATTGAGGATTGACACAACCCTGGTAGTGTTGTGGATGTCCTTGCATATTATCAGGGTCATGGGGAAATAATCTGTTGAACAAATAATAATATCCACATCTTTATGGAAGAGTAAGGGGTGGATGTGGCAGGTTAGCATGACCTAAGGTACTGTCTGGGTGGGTAGTAGGGTTGCCACAAACACCTGATTGTACTGTAGATGACCCAAGGGCCTGAAAACCACTGGTGGTCCCCAGGCACATTATCAGGGGCGAAAAGGCTTGGACAAAAAAGATGCTATTGAGTTTGACATTGGCTGCTAAGCGACATACATTGGTTTGATATCAAATTGAATTTTAGATACATACCTCATAATCAATGCACACCTATGTATAATAACTATATTTGAGGCCCCTTGGTCTACATTTGCCTAATAGTTTCATTTTAAATTCAAACCTTATATGTGTTATATGTTGTCAGGCCCCTGGTGTCCAGCAGTGGAACCTCATGCTTCTTAAAGTTGCAGAGCTGTTGGGGTGCAACGACATTGATGCAATGAAGCTAATAGTTGCAACCATGCAGAGGAATTCTCAAATCTGGAGGTAAATACTTCTTGTGATCTCTTACTCCTTAAGAAATAAACTGCATGATATGTAGTGGCCATCAGAAGAACTGCACCATCTTAACTTGGTTGATCTGTTCTTACCTGCAGTGAGGACCTGGATCTTCTGCCCACACTTCTGTGCTGGAAGGGGCTTCCTAGATGGCAGGTTAGGGAGGTATTGGATGCAGTTGATGCAAATCAACCCAAGCCTGTGTCCTGTTTCTCCATTTTGAAGTGCTGGTGAAGGCTGAGCTGCTCTACAGTCACCTACGACAAGCACCAAAGGACAGAGCTGATGTCCACTCCATTAAAGACGCTGCCTCTATTTCTATACTCAAAAGCTAGAAATAAATGTATAGAAAAGCACTTCTGTGGATTTTTACACGCTTTGACACAGATGCACTACAGTTGGGCTTATATTTAAGGCCTTTTTTGTGTCTGTTACTGTAAAAATCATCTATTTCAGTTCATGCCGTGGTCTTCTTAGGTGGTGCCACAAGCAAAACCAAGTGCACTTACTTGTTTACTGTAACTTCATCCTTGTTTAGCCTTAAAAAAAGGTGGACTCACACTTTTTTTTTAGATCAGATGTGTTTACTTTTTCATTTGGGTGGATTATGCTTGAAGAAAACAGCGCAATGTTTTAACAAGAATGTTTAGTCTCGTGCATTTTTAACTAGATTGTTGCTCTAAGGGAAGATCATTTCATTTAGCTCTGATGATAAAAAAAAAGTCAAGCACACATAATTCAAAGGCACTATATTGAATAGAAGTGTGTACATTTTGCTCTTCTTCTACTTCAGCACTTCTAAAGCTTGTTTTTGTCTACTTTTAGTTTACATTGTCACATATTTTGTGCGCTAGAGACACTTAAAGTTAGCTTCACTGAGCTAATGAAGATGCACTATTTCGAAATTTTTATGTTCATATTGAAATGTTATTTATGACTTTATTTATTTTATTTATGAATATATAGGATATTTAGAAGCCCTCCCCAACACTGCATCAACAACCTTCACTGTCAATGCTCAGATTCTGCTGTTAAAGCTCAGAAATGCCTCTGCTTAAAAGCTTCTACTTCAACTATAGACACTCTGTTTGATCATAGGATGTTTTGATTTTTCAGGTGTGATATAACCTTTCTGTGAGATATATTTTCAGCCTTCTTTTACCACTGATTGTACTTTTATAACCTACTGAGATTACAGAGGCTGCTATTGTCCACGCTGTACTCTTTTTTTATCATTTGTCACACAACAGTGTCATGTCATCTGCTCTTGTATTCCTTTAATCACATGTACTGCAAATTTTACTATTGAGTGTATTTGTTTGGGTTACAGGGATATAAAAACTACTTTCTGTCAGATATTTAATAAATAAACTTTATTACCTTTTTTATGCAATAAAAATAATTGTTTTTGTCTTCATGGTTTCACCACTAGATGGATACATCACTCTGCAGAGATGGGCCTTGGTTGGAAATTCTTTAGACTCTGTTTTTATATTATATGGTTTTTGGTTTATCTTTTCAAGGTATTATACTTCCCCCCAAAACGAAACAGCTGATGAGAAACCATTTCCATTGTAACCCACCTCTGAGGGCACCATATTACCCTTTATATTACACCCTTTTTTCACCTCTTAACACAGTCACCTGAGGGAATTCTGGGTGAAATAAGTCAAGAACTTCAACCTAGGAATACCCAAATTAAAGTGAAGGTTGTGTTTGAACTATCTGGAGGACAAGCACAAACAAGGTGTCTTTAGAAAGGTAACACGTTGAAGTTTCTCCCCAAACTGTCAGACTCACTGTAGCTGCTACTGGTTATATTATGTTATATATATTTGAAATATATATATATATAAAAAATATATATTTTATTATATTATATTGAGTTATATAAAAATGTGTTTCCGTTTTTAATTTGTATAGTAAAACAGAGGACTGTAGACGACTGTAACTGGGAGGTATTAGCTGGAAAACTCAACTGGACCAAAGCATGAAGCCTTAGACTCAAAGCTGATAACAACAGAATTGAAAATGAGGATTTAACACCCATGTTTTTGGACTAAAGTCTGACTGGATTTAGATTGTTTGGACTCTTTCTGATGACATGGGACTGTTTTCAATGGAATATTATGATCAGCAGATTGTACTGCCTCATTTTTCATGATTTTGAAGCCTAATTTCACAAGCTCAGAGATGTTTTTCCTGACTGAAATTTGGCCTGGTGGTTCATAACACAGTGGCCTGTCATTCAACAAACTTTTTATAAAGATTTTTTATAAAGGGTCTTTAATTAGTTATGGTTAATATTGACTTGAAGGAGTTTTTTGATGTATTTTATATCTTATACAGATAAAACTCAAGTTATGAACATCATGGAAGTACTTTAGTAAGATGTTTATTTAGTTTGTGCGAAGCTAGTTTTGAAAGCTTAGATAACTGTCTTAGATACTCATGTTTTATGCCAGGCAAAGGAAAATGGGACAAAGTTTCCACTTCAGATTACACAACTAAAACATCTGTTTTCTCTTTGCATACTTTTGAATTGACCGACATCTGACCAAAGAAAGAATAGCAGATGCTAACTGTGTGATGAGGATCTTCAGCAGTACCAACGTGTCAGTCAGAGGTGGAAGAAGTACCAGACTATCATGCTCAAGTTAAAATACACTTACTGTGGATAAAGTTTACTGGAGTACAAGTACTGGTCTGAAAATCTGCTAAGATTTTGATACCCAATGCAGTAAAATGTTATCTTTCTTTATTGTGGAATAACAACAAGAGAACATGAATCTCTATCTACATTGTTTATTATAAGGTGCGCCTTAACCCAAAGTAAAATGCAACAGCTGTTTTGGGATTAAATATGGAACCATTCTCTCTGCTGTCAAAGCCAAACTACAGGACAGTTTCATGTTGTTAGAAAGCTCGGGCCTTGTGTTGGATTTTAGTGCCTGATGTGATGTGATGTAGTAAAGTATAGTACTCCCCACAAAATATACTTAGATCTGAGCTATAACCAGATAAAATACCATGGGGAGCTTAAAGAATTCAGTAAAATTTCAATATCAGTTCTGAAACTCAAAGTGGTACCAGTGTAAAGAAGCCTGAAAAGAAATAGCATGTTGAACTTCTGTTAAATAGACGTAACTGTATTTCTATGACTTTTGGCCCTCTAGTGGTTCATTGTGCTACTGCACTGGCAGAGCTCCAAACTGGTCCCCATATGAGCACTGGGGTATTTTACCAGTAATATTCCAGTTAAGTCAGCCCAATTACTCTCCACTGCCAACAGTTTTAATGACTTTGTCTTCCTTCCTTTTTCCCTCTCTCCAAGGGGAACTTCTTGCTATAACTCATCTTTTCCTGAGCACATCCCTTTTTCTTACAACCATTACCTGAAAACACAGGCAAACTTTCAGGAAACTTTCAGGAAAATACTACACTCTCTGTGTGCCAGAAATGAGCAGGAACCCCCTAGGAAGACTCATGTCTTTGCTTGTTGACCTAGCCAAAAATATTTACAATCTGGAAACAGCTCAGCTCTTTGTACACAGCTTCTATTCCCGTACGCAGCACTCAATGATTTCCCTGAATTGTTCAGACCTGTTTGGCCTCTTGTTAAGTTCCTGAGTCGGATACACAATTCTCTTTGACACTGAGTCTTAATGCTCCGTTGATGAGGCGTCCAAGAAGGACAATCAGCCCTCACTATACATGCAAGTGGAAAAAATCCAAGTTTTTATTTGAAGCCATGCTAGGGGCATTGCTGTCCTAGACAGGCATGTCACTCCTTTGGATAAGACTAAAATACAGCAAGAAGTCGTGGATGGATTACCATTAAATTTGGCACACATACTCATAAGTAGCGCCCCCAGCAGGCCATATTGTCACAATTAGAGAATAAATTCTGATTGCTTTGGGATATCACCATCTTTTCTTTTCAGGCTTCAAGATGAAAGCTGAACAAAGATGGGAATGAAGCTTAATTTTGTAGCTGATGTAGAAGAAAAGTGAGGTCAAATAAAACTTGTGACTTTAAGAAGATCCCCATTAAATTCCAAGGATTTTGATTCATTTATTAAAAAAAACTTAAGTTACACATAATACTCTTAACAACAATCTGTACATCAGATAACATAAAAATACAAAACTGTACAATTACAGCTGAAGATCTCTCATTATTGCATATAATATTACAAAAAATAAAAACTATAATACTGATTAGAAATGAAAGCTTACACAGAGAACATCACTGACAAACATTGATCTGGTCATACATTCTCACAAAAAGACAACTAAAAAGCTACACATCTAAACCACCTAATGTGATCTTTAAGCAGCTAAAGCACAGGGTTGACCTGCAACGTGGACTATAGCTTATACATTTACAGTAACTCAAATGGATCCTATGGCATGAACTGAAAGTACCAGTATGCAGCTCATCATTCACATCTAATTACTAATCTTAATACAAACAAATGGACAGGTTCAATCTTAGAACCTGTACACAGGTTCAACTGGAGAGAAGTGAATGTAACAGGGAGTGTATGGCTCTTATTTCACCTGAATTTTATTGAAAAATGGTCGAGTGATGACAGAGTCGATTTCTGCTCGGTTATCAGTCAGAGTTTCTTTGACCATTTTCCTTTCCGCTCTTGAGATGTTTGTCTTGAGCTTGAGCAGGGCTGAAACATGTTTCTCACTGCAGGTGAAAGAAGACAGAAAAAATATTACAAACCCACATTTTTATCCTGTGTGAGTATTAATTCAGTCAGAGAAAACACACATGCTATCTAAAAATATTTCTCTATATTAGCAGTTTTAATTAGCACTTATTATCATTATCTATATTTTGCCAGTGTGGCTGCCCTTCTGTGAGCCTACATGTAGAGCATCAAGCAGAAACAGCACACATTCTGCTCTTCCTGTGCCAACAAAGAAAGCCTGAGGCTGGAGGAGAATAAACCCAGAAAAGAGCAGGTACCAGTGACAGCAGAATGCTACTGAAGTCAGAGGCAGTATAAGGAGGAGCTGGGGTGGAGGAGGGTTGCAAACAGTGGCCTGCAGAGGGAGAGGCAAAGTGTAGCCAGGATTGAGTTTAAATATGGCAGCATTGGCAGTTAGCTAATGGTGTGCCTAGAGCGAATCAGCTGGCCGTCAGCTGATGAGGGCTTGCAAGATCAGCTGATCCCAATTATATGGAAGGCTTGACTCTGTCGCCTGCCTGAACCAACTCAACTCACTTATTTCCTTAATATACAAATCATATTTAGCAGAAGCCACACCATTAATTGATGGTAAGATTACTGATGGACTTCTCCTGTTTAAAATCATCATGATGGTGAATGTTCATGATGCCCCGTGTTTGTGTGCAGCCTTGGTTCAAGTCCATCCAGTGGTTCTTTTTCTGCATCAAACAGGGTCTTAAATATGAGTCAAACTTGCAAATAAAAGGACGAGGCCTCTAGCATCTGTACAAAGGCTATCTGCCTTAACAACTGAGCTAAACCAGCACCACATTCAGATTTTTACAACTAATCTTCTACCTAGTATTGCTAAATCGACTACCAACATAAAACATGTGGCCAAAGTATGTGGACTTTCTAAAATATGTTGCCTTTAGGAAGAAGAGAAGAGCAAAGTTGTCTGACTTTCATGCCATCTTTTTATTTTACTGCAGTTGATCTGGTAGTTTTAGGGTTACAGCTCTCTTGCCAGCTCTGGCAGCTCTCTGAGTAAGCTGAGCAGCAGTGTCTGCTTTTAGCTCCCATGTCATCCTGCTGCCGGGAAACATCTGAGCATACTTTCATTTCCTGTTGTGACTTGGCTCTCTCTAGAGTTGGCTTGTTTGGACTGAGCCAAATGTAATGTAAACCACTCATATCATGATGCCGTTCTGTCCTTAATAGGTCTGTTAGACTCATGTGGTCAGACCTAAATATCATCACTGCATGTCTGTGTGAAATATGTTTAAAAGGTGAATCATTTAAATGGGAAGTTTACCTGAGGTCAGGAAATGTGGTTCCAAGCGATACCACTTCCATCTGAATGGACGGGAGTTCTTGGAGTTTCACCACTTCTGCAATCTTGGTCAGTATTTCATTTAACCAATCCTCCTTTGATCCCTGTAAATATATAGAGCAGAGGTTTACACTTCCTGTTACACTTCTTCACTGTTCTTTGTGTTTAGTTTAGTGGTATATTTACTCATCCAGTTGTAACTGTTTTAACAAACATCTAATTTATTGTCTCACCATTTTTCCAAATAAATCTTGAAAACTGTCGGTGTTGTCTTTGATTGTCTGGTACGCACTATGCTGCTGCTCCTTGTCCTTTAGTTTGACTTTTCCTTTAAGGAGCCTCCTCACATATTCCACTGTCACTTCCCGGTGCAGCTGACCAATCAGTGCCTGAAATTGATTCAAACATACCCATCAGAAACATACTGTTAAAGTTGTAAAAAGTATGCCATTCAATGCTGAAAAAGACCTTGTGGAGTAATAGAAGCTATCTTACATATTTAAGTCAATTTACTAGGACCTATAAATCCTCTATAGTATAGGAGTATAAGGTGCTGATTACCATTTTGTTAAGTCCACAACATGGAGTTTCTATGCAGTTTTTCACTGTACATAGTTTATGCATTCACTAGCTATATATCTGGTAGCTGCACTCTCATCCTGTGGTGATTGTTATGAGATGGACTCACAGCTCACTGCCTGTCACTTGTTCTTCTTACTGAGGAGTGTTTTCACGCAAACCTGCACTCCACAAGTTTTGTTTACTTAACAGTATACTCTGTTTTCTCTAAATGCGCAATTGGGACCTTTTGGAGGAGAAAAGCGGTTAAAAAGTGGTGCAAAACCCTGTCAGTTACGTGTAAGTCGTTATGTATTCCAGCATGCTCTGTACCATGAAGTGAACACTTTCCATACACAGTGGATAAGCTGAAAACGCTTGTGACAGTTCACGTATCAGGATTTTATACTGGTAAATAAGTCACCCTAGTGTATTAGTCACAGACAACTTTTTTTGATTAGAAAAAAAACTAGATCCTAAAAGTGCGATTTTTACACTTGACTTTATGGTATTTACAAAGTTTACTAGTTTCTAATGCCTCTCACCAAAATTGGAATACCAGCTTTATTAACTTCTGTCACAAATAAAAAATCAGTGCACAGGCTGTACAAACTTGCTTCAGTTTATCTCTACTGTAACAGCAAACAAACATTTTGATGTTCCTCCGAATGAAGTTTAGGTCTGTGGTTCACAGCTGATGGGTCAAGACCCAGTGGGCCCAAAACTGCTTCTAATGGGTTGTGATTTTCATCTATGATGAAAGAGGCCCAAAGCAGATATACATCCATATATTTTATTTTACACTGTTATGTTGTGGTAACATGTAAATTTTGGTTGGTTTCTGGAGATCATGACTTATGTATCTTATTATTTAGGAATAAAAAGGCTGGTTTTGCCATGATAATTTGTTAATCTCCTGAGATCTTTAGAAAAAAACTCAATTTACATGTTTTTACAAAGAAAAAAATGTATGCATGCACCCCCAACCCACAATTTCTCTATCAGGGGTCATGGTGAGTCCTGAGGCTTGACCAGTTGAGACCCACTGGTTTAGCTTTAAAATAAAGCCCACTTAATGAAAGAAAATTTAGCACACTGATCGACTTATATTTGACATAGATCTGACATGTCATAAGAAGTATCCATGTTAAAATAATCAGTGTATTTCATGCTTTTTTTTACCTCATGACAGGACTGAACAGAACCCTGTAGATCTTGAAGCTCCTTTTCAATGCTGTCCAGCAGCTTCTCAAACGTAGCAGGCTTCTTCAACCACTCACTGGTTCCCAGCTGGCTGTACTTTGACTGTGTGAGGTACAAACATGATGTATTAAACCATCAGGACTTCAAATTACAGTATGTATCAAATTAGCGACTAAAATGAGTCAAAATCTAAATGTTTCTTTACGTAGGTTAATTCCAAATACTGTGTCATTGTGTTAGTCCACATACTAGCAAAACAGAACAAATATTTTACATGCTTTTTTAATATTATGCTATTTTTTTTAAACTTACTGTGACACCTGTCATAGAAATTGTGGATTTTTTTGCCCACATTTCATATTTTATGAGAAAAGGAAGTCCTTCTTTGCATGGAGCAAAGAGTTGTACCAAGGAAGATATATCAAGCTACTTTTAAGAAGAAGTGTTTATTGTTGGCTTTAGTCATATCTAAAGATTTATTCAAAGTAAGACAAAAAAATCATTTACATCTTTTATGAATAAACTCACCTTCAGGACATCATGCACAGGCTTCAGTAAATATGTGTGGGCAGATTCCTTCATGTGAGCCAGAACCTGCAAACACTTTGTCCGCACATCTTCCTGGAACAGATGGCGCTTTTTACTGAGAAGCTCCCTGCAGGTGGACATATAGAGAGGCACTGCATTAGCTTACAGAGGATATTACCTTTTAAGTCTGGTCCAAAAACAATATCTTTACACCATAATTCTAAATTAAAAGAGACCTACATGAACTGTTCGATGCAGCAGAGGTTTGCCTTGATGAACTGCCGGCTGTTTGGTTTGTTTTGCTTCATGATGTTGTTGTGGAAGATCTGGAAACTGAAGAAATTTATATTTTAATTAAAGCAGATTTCACTCAAACAATTCAGCCAAATTAAACTATTTATAAAAAAATCCATTAAGTTACCTCTGCATCAAATCCTTCAGCTGGCATGTTATGATCTGGGCCTTGTGCACATCTCCCATTATCTTTTCAGCTGAAGACATCATGCCATGTATTAGCTGAAGACAGAGGGAAAAACAGATCAATGACAGCTTATTGTAAAGTACTGCAATACATAGTTCAACCAACATAAGTTGCATTATTAAGTGTTCCAATTACAGATTTTATCATCAATATTATAAGAGTAAAATCTATTAAACAAGCTTTTGAGACTATCTGATGCACTGAAAATATACTCTGAAAGCATGCAGTCCTAACATAGGCTTTCAGGAAGCTACGTTAGCTTTCACTGGCTATTTCAGTAACATGGAAAGAAGCAAATCACAACAAATCTAGCAATTAGAGAGCAATTTTTGCTCTTTTAAAAGATTTTATGAATCGTCTTGCTTTACACCTGCAAAATGCTCCACTATGTTTACTGGAAAGTCAAATCATTTACAGATTGTTACATTAACTCAAATATTGCTTAAATCTGCTGTAATGTCATGTTTCTGTATTTCTCCTGTACCTGGATGATGTCATAGGCTACATGACTGACAAAGCAGCCGTCCTCCATCGTTGGCTCCTCTCCTTTTGTCCATTTCTGCTCTGCTTCATCCAAGACACGGACGATGTAAGTCTTCAGCTCATCCTGGACAAAAACACATATTGCAGTCACTCATGACACACACCTACTAATAAAGACCAAACATACCATATTGTGGTTATATGCTGCTGTGAGATACAAAACAACCAGACTGTGGCAGTACACTGGTGGCTTAAGCTACAATAAGGTTCAAGGCCACTGCCCACAATATGGGAAATAACAGTGACCTGTGACCTCCAAAATCTAATCAGTTCATCTTTAATTGGGGTGCACATTTGTGAAAAATTTGAAGTTATCACATTTTCAAGAATGGCCCAGATGGAAGCACATACAGACAACCTGATAGCATGATGCCTCATGCCTTGACTGTCCCTGCCACAGAGGCGTTACAAGCATAATTAAGATGAACTTCCATAGTTGTACCACAATAAAACTACAAAGAAAAACTTTAAAGCTGCAAAAGTTAAGATATTGCATTCTTTAAAAAACATCACAAAAATAAGAATCATAACTTTTGATGATTTAGCTTTTCTTGAAACCATTATGGCAGAGGGACATTTTGGACAAGGATGAAAAGCCAGTAGAACATTTAAGTTATTCAGGAATATTCTTTGCAGAAAATTAACTTTGTTTATGCCATGGCAATTCAGTGTTTAGACCTTCATATTTCTTGTCTATATCTTGAAAATATGCCCTAATTTGATTCTTTAGACTAAGTAAAAAGGCCATAAAAAAGACTAGGATTCTTTCACTGAAAGACTCAGCAATTGTCATGAAAATCAGTTATGTAATTGTGGAGGTTTGTCACTTGGAACACCTGTAAGCATTCTGATAGACAGAGAAACAGCTGGATTATTATGGTGGCCAATAAATGACAAAACTGACATTGATTTGGTTGGTGAAAGTCCGACAAAACCAAATCAAAGTCAAAGAAAAAAAAAGCTAAATATCTGCCAAATCTAAGACAATGCTCTTATTATGTTAGCTATTGTTACCTGCTGTTTGCTCAAGTATTGTTCCTCCAGAGGTTCCAGTAACTCCTTTGGCAGCAGCTTTCCCAAAACCTCAGCGCTGATTTCACAAGACAGCTCTGGCTTTTGAAGGATTCTAACAGAGAGAGAGAGAGAGAAAATATAAAAACTCTCAGTAACAATCCAAAAATAGCTAGAGAAAAGGGATAGGCCTAAGCTCTGCTTTATACCAACACCTAAAAATGTCAGTTTTTCAACATAAAGCCATTGTAAACTGATGCATTTAGTTCCAATTATATTTTATAAATATTTAAAGATTATCAAGTGGCTCACAAAAAGCAAATATAACAAGACATAGAAGTCTAATAAGCCTGATTTAGTGCACTAGAAACTGTAATGTCCTTCTCAAGATACATCTAAAACAATACAAAAGATTTTAGAGTGTCCATAATTCAGAATTCATCCTATAAAAGCAGGGATGGTGAGGTAAATCCAATGACAATTTTGGGAACAATTTTGTCATGTTCAGACAACACAAACTGATTAATTCTCTACAGACTGTGAACATCAGGGCTGGTAAATGGCCAGATCTGGAAATATGAGCCTATATTCAGAATAACATGCATGCTCATTTAGGGCTTGTTTTGAATCACACTCCCTTTAAATTGTGAGTGATGGAATTGCCTATGTCAGTTAAAAATAAAATGTCTTATGCAAATATTCACTAAAAATGAGCTCAGTGTTCTGAGAATCCATACAGTAACACAAACATATCAGCAACATTTGTTTTTGAGGTACTGAAGTAGACCAGAGTTAAAGGACTTGACCCTTGACCAACAGTGTGGTATCATGGCCAAACACAGATCAAACTGGACTCAAAAATAAAAGTTAAAAGCCAGATGGGAAAAGGAACTGGGGGTGGCTATTTCCTGTGAGGAGTGGACAAATATGATCAACACACAAATCACCACCACAGCATCACAGTCATGGGATTTTTTATGGAAGAACCTTATCAGATTCTTTATAACACCAAAACAAAAAGCCAGACAATCCAGTGCCCAATTCAGCTGTTGGAGAGAATGTGGTCATTCTTTGGCAGATCATTCACATATATTCTGGCACTGCCCTGTTCTCAAACCCTTTTTGGAAAATGTTTACACTATTGTTAGAAAGGTCCTCTGCTTCAGTTTTGAATTTACCTGTTTATTTTTTTACTTAGGAAATATAGACCCAAAACTCTCTAGAAATGACAGATACCTCCTCAGAATATTTATGGTAGCAAGCAAAAAGGCAGTAACAAGGCGTTGGCTCTGTAGGGATCCACCCACGATTAGTCAGTGGGCAGGTATAGTACAAAATATCCAGTGCATGGAAAGTTTGACCTTTTATCTAAGACTGCAGAAAGAAAAATATGATGCTCTCTGGAAGAAATGGGAAACATACCTATCACAAAGTGGTGATAACCTATGCTAATTCTGAAACACATCTTTCAATTGAAACAATGCTGATAATGGAAAAATTTGGGCTGATCCACTTGTGTCCCCTTAAGTTCGTAGTGTTCCTACTATTACGCTGAAAAACTTGTGTGTATCATGTGCTTGTAAGCTTAACAGATTTGTGTGGCTTGACATTCAATTGTATTTTCTTTTTTCCCTGTTTAAATCTGTTTGTGACAGAGTTGTTTTGTATTCTTTCATCTTAAAAACTAAAAATAAAGTTATATTAAAAAAAAATAAAAGCTGAAAAAGCATTGATGCCATGACTTACTCTGGATAATACTCATTCACCCAGCGCAGAAGGAAGGTGCAGTCTTTGTCCTCCAGTCCAAAGTCTGCAATTTTTCGAAGTCTAGAGCTGAACATCTGGTGGTACAACTTGGCGTAGAAGTTACAGATGTCCTCCTCAGGAGGGTAGCATCTCTTCACCACTTTCACCACCAGCAGCAGGTCCTCCTTCAGCTGCCTCCCCATGCTGTTCACATCTGCCTGGAAAGATGACTTTCCCTCCTGATCAGCAGGAGGAGTGATGGGGTTGTCCATGCGATCCTCAACCAGGCTGCGAAGTGTCAAGTCGTGGAGCTTCTTCCAGTCGTCTTGCCTCCAAGCAGGTGTTTGTTGATTTCTCTTTTTCCACTGCTGGCTCTGCTCCACCTCCTGGTTTATGGCCTTCACAGCAGAAGTCAAGGCCTCCACACTGACCTCTCCTGGGCTCAGAGATAGTCTCAAGGTCTTCAGGACAAGGCCTTTCAGGTTTGTGTAGTCTTCAGCCAGCTTGTCTTCTTCTTTTTTGTGGTTTTTAAGGGAATCGGTCTCCATTATCCCCCCAAACAGACGCTCCTCTCTCACTATCAGCTGTTGACTGGCCTCATGCAAGTTTTGCATATCTTCTGCCCCTAGGATTGCCTCAAATGTGGGGACCACTGTGGAAGCAGAGACACTGATGTTATTCATAATAAGAAAAATACATTTAACTTACTCATATGCATAAATTCAAAGTGCCAAAAAATAATAACATATCATATAAGTGATAACATTAAATGAACTGATATTGTCTTATTATAAAAATCAGAACTTTTTTGTAAGTTAGTGCATACAAATGCTATGGGGCTGTTGGTATTAATTGCACTGATCATGAACAGGGCTCAACATTAACTGATTTGCTCAACAGCCATTGCAGCTAGTGGTTTTCCAAAGTAACTAGCCTCTCTAAAATTTTCACCAGCCAAAATATTCTCTTTGGAAATAACTTCATATGTGATCTCCATCCTGGAGAAAACACCAATTGACCAACAAAGTTGTAGTCTAACATTAAGTGGTCACAAATCTTGCACTTTGCATTTATTTTTGGGAAAAACTGCCCCCTTTAAGTGCACTGTAGCAATAAGAATCTACCACTGCAACAGTGTTCACAAACACTGGTGCTATGAGCCAAGTCCTGTTAGAGTAGACCTCAGGATGTGTCACCTATAAATTCAACCTGCCTAAGTGACTGATGGGAGTTACTGCACTTCCTACCATGGCTGAAATCCACCTGCATTTGGGTAGTTGGCAGTTATTTATGTCAAGCCTTGATCACAAATGATTACAATCCACAATCACTGCACTAATTTTCTAAATCACAATTAATCTCATGCTTTAATGTCCCTTTCAACACACTTTGGCTAAGCCACTCCGACATCTCCCTGAAGACACACTAATGTAAAATAAATCCATCACTACTTCACTAAAAAAAAAAAAATCACAGACAGCTCAGTGGACAAGTCAAAGGCCACCTTCACCTCATGTTATCAAACTTTTAAGTTTTCTCCTTTTCAATCCATGACAAATTCATTTTTTTCCACGGCAAAGGACTTGGTCTACCTGTGTTAGCAGGTCTGTATCAAAACAGGAAGTCACTTGCCCACAGTTTAAGACAATAAATCCAAAATGACACAAAAAAGAGCTTTAAATGCTAAAGGGTGGAATTTTGAAGTGATAAAAGGATGCGATTAATCACGATTGAACAAAGAAATCCTGATATGAAAGTTTAATCCTTTGACAGCTTTAAAAAAAATACCTGTGAGAAAGACAGCCCTATTGTGTAGCAGCTGAATGAGATTTGATGAATGGTTCATATGGCCCAGCCCTAGAATATCGCCGTACTTTTACTCTTATGAATTACACAATGATTTTTTCATCTCATGTTAGCCGTTAAGGCAGACACACCGTGCAGTTCCATTCGACCAGTACTACTGCCTCACTAACGGTTAAGTTAGCTAACGTTCTGTCTGTGATGTCTGCTAGCAAGAAGCTGCCGTTTTTTAAGGATGAACCAGGGACGAACTAACCGATTTTCGGCTCATCTTCCTTGGGAGAGGTGCGTCCATCCGGCACAGTTGTGTTCACATCAGCCTGAGCCTGGGATCTGTGACCTCCCCATAAATTTCGGATTTTAAACCGTTTTCCACCGGTAGTTTTCCCGTTTTGATCCGGCTGGTAGCCCCCACTGAGACTGACCGTCCCCGCAGATTCTGACCGGGTCCGCATCCTTATCCGTGAGATAAAACTGGACCAGCAGCGTGAGCAACCCTCTGAAAAAAAAAGAAAAAAGTTTTCACAAAACAAGACAAAGAAACGAGACACAAAGAAGGTGAACGACATAACTTTCTTGTCGACGTCAACAGGTTTTGTGAGCTAGCTGCATGGGCGACTGAAAATCAAATATTTATCGAAGTAGAGATTTAATATTTGCTTAGCTAATCGTCTCTTGCTCCCATATGTTTTAATGTTTCACTGCACTATGCTCTGTTTAATTTGTAATTGCAATTTAAACGACTGTCGTGTCAAGTTGTAATTAAGAAAAGTTTAAAAAAATGCCTTTACAATACACTAACTGCTTCTAGCATGTCACTCTTCCTGTTTTATTTTCAAAATAAAAACCAAATAGTGTTTAACCTGTTACAAATAAACCCTATACATAACTCTCAGTAGAAACCCAAATAAGAGCCCCATTCATTATTATCTTACTACCACTACAACTGTCTATATAACAAAACTTAAACCATAAAAAGCAGTGTACAGCCAGTTTAAATAAATAAAACTTTAAAACAGTTAACAATTACGTTACCTTGACGCACCATAAAAGCTGTTAAACAAATTCTGTTGAAAATAGCTACAAAATCTAAGCATGTACAGACAACAAATTTTACAAACATTGCCATGGGAAATAAGATACTCAATGACTAACTGAACACTTATATATAGTCTAAACAGTCAGATGGAAATCACTTGGCACGTTATTTTTTAATCTATCTTCTCCCAGCAGCTTCTTACTCACCCTTATCTCACAGTCCCAGCTATGCTACAGCTGCTGTGAGCTGGGGGTCTTATAAAGGAGCAGCAGGCTCCTCCTGCTCTGTCTCCTTCTTCACATGGACATGGGGGAAGTCCATAAGAAACACACAGGACTTTTTTTAGATACACTAGTACTGAGGTAATGTTGGACTCTCACATGCGGTTAAGAGGGGGAAAAAAATCTCAACTGGCATTTCACTAAATGTTATGACATTTTGTAAAAGATAGGTATGAACCATGAACTTATTCTCTAACTCAACAACAGGTCAGAAATCAACATGCAGAGCAGTTTTATAGAAATCCTAATGTAAGATAGTAATGATATGGT
This sequence comes from Cheilinus undulatus, assembly GCF_018320785.1. Classification (NCBI taxonomy): domain Eukaryota; kingdom Metazoa; phylum Chordata; class Actinopteri; order Labriformes; family Labridae; genus Cheilinus; species Cheilinus undulatus. Next base: position 8,917,011 of record NC_054882.1, on the reverse strand, counting down.
GTTTGCATATGTCACTGCATAATGTTATGTTCATTTTAACATGATTTCAACCACTTACCCTGCCCTCATACACCTAGAACTTTAAGGAAACATCTGGCATTAGATGCAAACTTTTGACTGCCTGCACCTTACTGCTCCCGGTTTTGGATGATACCTTTTATCCTCATGCCTCCATCCATTGATCAATCTCTCAATACAACTTTCATTACAGATTGCTTTCACCAGTGACAATTTTTACACATTTGATTCATATTTAGTCACAGAATACTTGGATTAGATTTTTAAATTCTTTTTAAGTTAAACTTTTTCTACCACATACTTCAACCTTGAACACTGATATCTCTCAAAGTAGGCTTACTTATGTAACAACCAAAAAAAAAACAAAAACACAATAAGTCTTTATCTTACACTTGGTTTACAATTCACTATCATTATGATTGCACCTCACAGGCAGCACTTCACTAACTAAGTCAGCAACTTCACTCATGGCGCAAAAGTATCTAATGCCCAAAGGCATTCTGGAAAATCTATGCAGATTAAGGAATGAGTGTGTCAAATAATTTGAGTACAATGACAAAAAATACTTCGAATGATTGAGTACTGTTTACTTTTTAAAAATTAAGTAAATATACATATGTCTGGTGAAACTACCATTATTTACACGTTTTGATTTACGATTATTACAATCAAAATTTAAAAAAAAACTCAGAAAATGCAATTTTAGTTGAAAATATGCTTGTAAGTAAATGATATAACACACTTAGCTGATAAACAACATGCTCCTTTTTGTAGAAGAAATATGTTCGCTCATCATTTTCATTTATTTCACAGATCTGTTATGTTAGTGCACATAACATTTAAATGCAACAAATTTAATCTGCAAAGTATTGTATTTGATCTGTGTTTGTGCCTTAAAAACTATAAACCATGATTATCATCTTCTTTATGATCTAGAGCAACACCTGACATCCATTAACTCTGCTGGTAGTGTTAATTGTTCCTCTTACCTTCTGATCTGCAGGGAAAACAGCCGTGAAGCTTGGAACACATCCCTCCTAAAGGCAGCTACAATCACAGAGGAAATGTTCATCCATATGTGCAGCAGGTTAGTGAAACACTGTACCAAAAACATGAGGTACAAATAGTTTAAAGACCAGGATGTTGGTTAAACCACAGTCTGAGAAAGTACTGGGGCGGCTTACATTGACACGTTTGCATTTGCACCTGCAGTATACGTGCACATCCTATGTGAACTTGAGTTTATAATGCAAAAGTGATAATGCACAAGGTTTCAGAGGAACATGCAGTGTTTACAGTCAGGAAATGTATCTCACTTTTAGGCAGTATAACTGTGTTAAAAATGCTTCAATAGTTTTAAAATCACCAGACATTTCAAAAAATATCACAGAATAAATCAGAGGGCCTTTATTAATAAAACTTGCACACGAAAACTCCAACCTTTCACAGCATCCTGAAAAGCTGTTTACATTTCCAACCTCAGACCTGCTGCAGAAACTACAAATAAATTTGAACCAACTAGTTTCACTTCCTTTGAAATCAGCAAAATCTAAAGTGAGACAAGACTCAGATTTATTTTGTTCTACTTTGGCCATCGGCTCATGAACTTAAATCATTCCTTCAGTCACTCATGCGGTGCAACAAATGAGTAATAAACGGAGCAAAATCTCCCAAATACTCTTCAAGATAATAAATCTGACAGGGGTACACTTTATCATCTGTGGTTTCAATAATTAGATTTTAGGTGAGCTACAAAACATAAAATGAGGATATATGGCAGAAAAATAAAGAAATTAATTAATTACATAAATTAAAAATACATAAATAAAAATTAAAGAATATATATATATATATATATAATTTAAAGAAAAACAATGATAAAAGAAGCAAATGGATGCAAAGCACATTTTAAGTGTAACAGCAAACTCAAGAAAAAAACCCAAGCATTATATTCCCTTTTGAGTGTGGCAAACAGCACTTTTACAACCTGCTGACAAACACTGAGCTGTGTTATGTGCTAAAAACATTATGGGGCATATCCCTTCAAATTAAAATAAATTATTCTTGTTAAATAACAGGCCTTTAGCGAGGTGAATGCTTTAAAGAAGCCTGGAAACTGCTTGAAATTAAAAAATATGGCTTCTGCAAACAAGCACTATAAGTGCATCTTATGCTAACAATTTTCTTTTAGATACACATTCCTAAGTCCACTCAGATCATGTTTCCTCCATCAGAGTCTCAGAAACTGTGAACAATCTTCAACAGTGGAGAAGAAACAAAGTCCTCCACCAGTTTCCTACTCTGAAGGAAACATCTGAACTCTTCATCATGGACAGCGAGACCAAACTCTTTAGAAACACATTTCTCAAGTCAACAACTAAAGAAATGATCCCTGAAAGAATAGTCTTGGTTTGTTCTGGATGTTTCTCACCTTCTCATATCTGGAGACAACAACTTCTACTCATGGTTGACTCCACAGTTTCTTCACACCTCCTGCAACCTTTTCATTGACTTTCTGAATCAAAAACTTCATGTTGAAGTCAATAGAAATGAATCTTTCCCTGTTTTAGAGATGCTTAAAGACCGTTTAAAGTAAAAATAAATCTGTATTTAGGTTTGTCATATGATAGGTTACTGTGTAATGAACTCCCAGGTCAAATTTCAGTCACATAAAGCATCTCCAAGTTTATGAAATTAAAGAGCCTGTAAAGTGAAATCCAAAGTTTTAGTCTTAACACTTTAGAAATGTTGGAATATGGTTGCTGTAAACATGTGAAAACTCTGAGATCTACATGAGACTGAATTCTGGATTTAGGCCATTTCATCTCTTTCCTGGCTTGGTTTTTTGTGGGCGGGGCCAAAATGTGGACTCACGATGTCATGAGCCCACAGTAGAGAATGACCCCGCCCCTCTAACACTACAATATTGTGGACGGAAGCAGTCACCTGGAGAGGGACTTCTGGTTCATTTTGTGCAAAGGAATTCAGTCTTGTACTCTTGTACCGCTCTATAATGTTCATGTTTCATTGCAAAGTTATAGTTCTGCATGTTTTGTTTATTGGTTTATGTTTTTAGGGGAAAATATTTTTCCAAGTATGACACCATGAGTGAGGGGGTTAATGCTGCAGACTATGCGTGTCCTGAGTGGGTGTGGCTTCAGCTCATTCAACAGACATGCCCACACCATCCTGGAGCAGATTTTACTGCCTTATTTTTCATGATTTGAAGCTTAACTTTATAAACTTGGAGATGCTTTATGTGACTGAAATTTGACCTGGGGGTTCATAACACAGTGATCTATCATACGACAAACCTAAATACAGATTTATTTTTACTTTACAGGGTCTTTAATCTAGACTATCAGGCCCCAAAGCTTTGACAGAGGACCTCAGATTAGCTGATGCTGTGCCCACTTTTTAATCCTTGCTAAAAACCTTTTTTTTTTTTTTAAATCTGTATTCTTTCTCTTAACCATTTCTAAAAGTACTTTTCATACCATTAGTTTAGCTTCTTGATTACTGTCAAGCATTTTGTCCTTCTGAGTAATAGTGCTTGTGTTTTTGAGTTTGGTTGAAACATAAGACTCAATAGCAGATGGTGTTTGGATTGTAGTGAGGAAGCCTAAGATGGTCATTTTTAATTTTCTTCTACCAAGAATTTTTTTTTAAAGTCGCCAAGATCTCAGAGACATGAACAGCCATCAGGCAAGCTAGCAGCTTTGTGAAGCCGTGTTTACATGCGGATCATGAACTGCATTTATAAGCAAAGAAGCTTGTATCCGAGAATTTACAGGGGGTTTGTGTTTTTATGAATGTTTTATAAACTTCAACATTTTTCCACCAGGGTTTTCTTTCTAGTATGACCCAAGAACTGATGTCTTGGTTATTTTGACTCTGCTGGCAGGCGATTACTTCTGTTAACCGGGAGCCGAATGCAAAGTGAAAGCATCTGAACTGTTGCTGCCCAGCCTTGCATCACCAGTAACAGAACTAGAGCAAGTTATAACATGAACATATAGCTTTTTGAAAAGTGAGCTTTTAGGGGAAATAAGGCAGTGTGGCTGCTGTCAGACGTAGGGGAATTCTCTTTTTTGTAATCATAATGCTGTGAATAGAGGTACAATTTTTCTCCAAAACAACAGTTTAATTCCTCTTCTCTATATACCAATTACTGAAAAATATGGATTTTTTCAGGTATTAACTTTGGGGAAGTAGGTTTAGGATTTTGTGTAATGATGGAAAAGAGCAGATTGTGAGAAGACAGTAAAGAAGCAACACTCACACATTCAGCAAAGTAGAAATAGGAGTGAACCGATAAATAATCCTCTCTGATTTAGTCATGAAATTACACTTCTTTTCACCCCTACCAAGAGAAAAGGTTTCAAAATCATGGTTAACACATTTCATCTGCAGAAAATGAAAACCATATATTTCTAGCATTTAGAGATCAGGATTTGTCATGGATAAGGATTACTCCTACTTCAATAAACAACACAAAAACCAAGCATGGCTTCTGCAAACAAGCACTATAAGTGCAGCTTATGCTAACAATTTTCTTTTAGATAAACATTCCTAAGTCCACTCAGATCATGTTTCCTCCATCAGAGTCTCAAACTCTGAACAATCTTCAACAGTGGAGAACAAACAAAGTCCTCCACCAGTTTCCTGCTCTGAAGGAAACATCTGAACTCTTCATCATGGACAGCGAGACCAAACCTTTTCAAAACACATTTCTCAAGTCAACAACTAAAGAAATGATCCCTGAAAGAATAGTCTTGGTTTGTTCTGGATGTTTCTCACCTTCTCATATCTGGAGACAACAACTTCTACTCATGGTTGACTCCACAGTTTCTTCACACCTCCTGCAACCTTTTCATTGACTTTCTGAATCAAAAACTTCATGTTGAAGTCAATAGAAATAAATCTTTCCCTGTTTTAGAGATGCTTAAAGACCGTTTAAAGTAAAAATAAATCTGTATTTAGGTTTGTCATATGATAGGTTACTGTGTAATGAACTCCCAGGTCAAATTTCAGTCACATAAAGCATCTCCGAGTTTATAAAATTAAAGAGCCTGTAAAGTGAAATCCAAAGTTTTAGTCTTAACACTTTAGAAATGTTGGAATATGGTTGCTGTAAACATGTGAAAACTCTGAGACATGAGACTGAATTCTGGATTTAGGCCATTTCATCTCTTTCCTGGCTTGGTTTCATGTGGGCGGGGCCAAAATGTGGACTCACGATGTCATGAGCCCACAGTAGAGAATGACCCCGCCCCTCTAACACTACAATATTGTGGACGGAAGCAGTCACCTGGAGCAGGGACTTCTGGTTCATTTTGTGTAAAGGAATTCAGTCTTGTACTCTTGTACCGCTCTATAATGTTTATGTTTCATTGCAAAGTTATAGTTCTGCATGTTTTGTTTATTGGTTTATGTTTTTAGGGGAAAATATTTTTCCAAGTATGACACCATGAGTGAGGGGGTTAATGCTGCAGACTACGCGTATCCTGAATTATCCTGAATTTAGCTCATTCATTTTGTGCAAAGGAATTTACGCTTAATTTTATAAACTTGGAGATGCTTTTTCTGAAATTTGACCTGGGGGTTCATAACACGGTGATCTATCATACAACAAACCTAAATACAGATTCACAGGGTCTTTAAGCTTCAAATCACGAAAAATAAGGCAGTAAAATCTGCTCCAGGATGGTGTGGGCATGGGTGTTGAATGTGCTGAAGCCACGCCCACTCAGGACATGCGTAGTCTGCAGCATTAACCCCCTCACTCATGGTGTCATACTTGGAAAAATATTTTCCCCTAAAAACATAAACCAATAAACAAAACATGCAGAACTATAATTTTGCAATGAAACATGAACATTATAGAGCGGTACAAGAGTACAAGACTGAATTCCTTTACACAAAATGAACCAGAAGTCCCTGCTCCAGGTGACTGCTTCCTTCCACAATATTGTAGTGTTAGAGGGGCGGGGTCACTCTCCACTGTGGGCTCATGACATTGTGAGCCCACATTTTGGCCCCGCCCACATGAAACCAAGCCAGGAAAGAGATGAAACAGCTTAAATCCAGAATTCAGTCCATGTAGATCTCAGAGTTTTCACATGTTTACAGCAACCATATTCCAACATTTCTAGAGTGTTGAGACAAAAACTTTGGATTTCACTTTACAGGGTCTTTAAGGAACAAAAAGGGAATTCTGGGCATATCCAGGGGGTGGCCAGGGGTGGGCATGGCCACCCTTGAAATTTGACTGACCACCCAAAATGCATGCATGGCAGAATTTCTTTTGTTTGCACATAAAATTGAAAACGTTGACATCTTCTTTTTAAGTACCTGAAAATGAATTTAAGTAGGGATGCAGGATTTTACTGGCATGATACTTGCATCAGTAGACATTAGCTAAAGAAGTTAAATACCCATATCAGCAGATATGATAATTTCTGCTGATATTGACAACTATACATATTAGCTCAGCTAGTTTATTTCTTTACTCTTGAGAAGAACATGTTTTTTAATTTTTTTAATTTCAAGCAGTTTCCAGGCTTCTTTAAAGCATTCACCTCGCTAAAGGCCTGTTATTTAACAAGAATAATTTATTTTAATTTGAAGGGATATGCCCCATAATGTTTTTAGCACATAACACAGCTCAGTGTTTGTCAGCAGGTTGTAAAAGTGCTGTTTGCCACACTAAAAGCCACACTTGAGTTTGCTGTTACTCTTAAAATGTGCTTTGCATCCATTTGCTTCTTTTATCACTGTTTTTTAAAAATTATATAAATATATATTCTGTAATTTTTTTTATGTATTTTTAATATATGTAATTAATTAATTTCTTTCTTTTTCTCTTTCATTATTTATTTAGTTTTTCATTTTTCTTATGTATTTTATCTATTTATTAATCTTTATTTTTGTGGTTTCTGCCATATATCCTCATTTTATGTTTTGTAGCTCACCTAAAATCTAATTATTGAAACCACAGATGATAAAGTGTACCCCTGTCAGATTTATTATCTTGAAGAGTATTTGGGAGATTTTGCTCCGTTTATTACTCATTTGTTGCACCGTATGAGTGACTGAAGGAATGATTTAAGTTCATGAGCCGATGGCCAAAGTAGAACAAAATAAATCTGAGTCTTGTCTCACTTTAGATTTTGCTGATTTCAAAGGAAGTGAAACTAGTTGGTTCAAATTTATTTGTAGTTTCTGCAGCAGGTCTGAGGTTGGAAATGTAAACAGCTTTTCAGGATGCTGTGAAAGGCTGGAGTTTTCGTGTACAAGTTTTATTAATAAAGGCCCTCTGATTTATTCTGTGATATTTTTTTGAAATGTCTGGTGATTTTAAAACTATTGAAGCATTTTTAACACAGTTATACTGCCTAAAAGTGAGATACATTTCCTGACTGTAAACACTGCATGTTCCTCTGAAACCTTGTGCATTATCACTTTTGCATTATAAACTCAAGTTCACATAGGAAGTGCACGTATACTGCAGGTGCAAATGCAAACATGTGTCAATGTAAGCCGCCCCAGTACTTTCTCAGACTGTGGTTTAACCAACATCCTGGTCTTTAAACTATTTGTACCTCATGTTTTTGGTACAGTGTTTCACTAACCTGCTGCACATATGGATGAACAACTAAAAAGTCACCACTAAACATTCAACAGTTTTACTGTAATATCGTGCGAGAAGCTGCTTCAGTGAAGTTTATCTATGAATTTGAAACCATTAACATCACTGTAGTGAAACACCAAGTTAGTTTGTTTGTGTCTTCTGATCAAAGTAAAATGTGGATTTCTCTCTCATTGCAGGAGGAGTGTTGTTGAACTTCAAAAGTCAACCATGAGCTAAAGTTGTCATCTTCAGACACAAGAAGGTGAGAAACATCCAAAATAAACCAAGACTATTCTTTCAGGGATCATTTCTTTAGTTGTTGACTTGAGAAATGTGTTTCTAAAGAGTTTGGTCTCGCTGTCCATGATGAAGAGTTGTGATGTTTCCTTCAGAGCAGGAAACTGGTGGAAGACTTTTTCTCCACTGTTGAAGATTGTTCAGAGTTTTTCTGAGACTCTGATGGCGGAAACATGATCTGAGTGGACATCTTGGGTTTAAAGGTTACACTTTCCTGTACAAACTTACCACAACCACCAATCTCCTCATTTGGAACAATTACAGCCTGTAATGAAGCTCAGTTTTTCTGCTAAATACATCTTTCTTCTATTTTGGGAAGATGATTAACTTTCTGCATCAAAAATGTTTTTGTGATTTCTTGGCCTCAAATCTGCCTGCACAAGTGAATTCTGTCACCTTGCTCTAGTTCACCTGCACAGGTGTTTTTACTGATGAGACCCTGTTGGGTGCCTAAATGTTCTTTTTTCTGTCTGGAGTAGACAAAAGATGAAGACTTGTCTTCCTCTACTCTCTTGTGCAATAATGAGTTTCTTGACCTTTGTGAATAAACAACTTTAAGTGGAATTATTTCTTGTTAAACATGAGCAGTCCGATGACACATCTCCATTACATTATAACAAAAATGAAACAAAAAGACTTGGAATGTTGGATCTATAACTGAGTCAGAGATAAAGCTGAAAAAGAAATCCCACTTCTAAGTCAAACTCCCTGAGGATTTTATCTCTGGGGTTTCAAAATCCTGGTTAACACCTTTTATCAGTGGAATATGAAAACTGTATATTTCCTGCATTAAGAAATCAGACTTTTCTTTGTTATGAATAAGAAGTGCTCCAACTGAGTAATGAGATCACTGTTTGACTTTTTTGACCAAAAAGAGGACTTTCAGGTGCACATTTATTAAAAACAAATAGATTTTTTTAAGTTTCACACATTGATAAGTGTTTTTTTCTACAGCAGATGCTGTTGTCTACTCAGATCACAGGCAGAGGTTGCTGAATTCTCATATGTACAGTGCTCGTAATGTTTTAACCTTTCTGTTTCAAATACTTCATGGTGAAATAATGAGAAAAGGGCGATTAGTGGCACATCATCTTTGAATCATGAGATTCTCCCTGTCAAACTATGAACAACATTTCCAGGGAAATCCAGGGAAAAGAGTGGCTAAGGATGTTTTAATTAGAACAGAAAACTGTCTTTTACATATACCACTATAAGTTCACTCAGATCATGTTTCTTCCATCAGAGTCTCTGAGAAACTCAGAACCATCTTCAACAGCAGAGAAGAAACAAAGTCTTCCACCGGTTTCCTGCTCTGTAGGAAACATCTGAACTCTTCATCATGGACAGACCAAACCTTTTCGAAACACATTTCTCAAGTCAGCAACTAAAGAAATGATCCCTGAAAGTATAGTCTTGATTTGTTCTGGATGTTTCTCAGATTCTCATGTCTGGAGAGGAGAACTCTTACTGATGGTTCTATTAGTTCAGGTGTTCTCGAAGTTTTGATAGCTGAGGGCCAATTTAGAAACCCAACATTGGACTGAGGGCTGATGAAGGAAAAAAAAAGGAAAAAAACAAAAAAATCCCCTTTGTAATCATTTTAATGACCAGGTTGCATCTCTACAGTTTACATTTATTGGTCTGCATCCAGTAATGTGCAATAAACACATTTTAATTAATAAATGAGGCTAAACCTGACAAAACTTGAGAAAACCTTGAGAAACATTGTAATGCACACAATATCCCTGGCGTTTTCTGTCCTCTACAGTCAAATTTGGGATATAACAGTCCTGTCTGCCGTCCATTTCAAAATATATGTAAAAACTTATTTAGAACAAACAGTCAGTCTCAGTGTGCCTTGCTTCCTGTCTTAACAATTGCAGGCCACCAGAAATGTTTCTGCGGGCCATCATTGGCTTGCGGGCCGCACTTTGAGAACCTATGTATTAGTTCAAGGTCATTATCTAAATGCACTAACATTCTCTACCACTCAATCTGTTTAAAATAAATGTTCAAGTCTGGACCTTAAATGAAACAAAATCTTTGACCAGAGAACCAAAGAGGACAAGACAAACATGTTTTAAAGGGCATCATTCCAGAAGCTACTTTAGGCTTCTACACTTAATAGACTTTTTTGGCACAGCTCTCTTTTTCCCAGCAAATTCCCAACCCTTTATAAACAGCTCTATGACTCACTTTATGGTCCTAAAAACAATTGAAACACGCTCCTCTGAAGTAAAATTTTTTGTGAGAAGTAGAGGTAAAACTGTCTATTGGGACAAATGGTGTCTAAAGAAGTAACAGAGGATCTGACCATAAGTAAAAGTCCTCCTCTCCATACATGAGATCCTGAGAAACATCCAGAACAAACCAAGACTATACTTTCAGGGATCATTTCTTTAGTTGTTGACTTGAGAAATGTGTTTCTAAAGAGTTTGGTCTCACTGTCCATGATGAAGAGTTCAGATGTTTCCTTCAGAGCAGGAAACTGGTGGAAGACTTTGTTTCTTCTCCACTGTTGACGATTGTTCAGAGTTTCTCAGAGACTCTGATGAACGAAACATGATCTGAGTGGACAATCTTTTTGTAGTAAAAGACTAAACCATATCAGTCTCTACAAATAACAAGTGTTGGTGGCTTCTTCTATTAAATAAGGAGCCCTAAAGCCCCTTTTTCGTTGTATAGTAAAATTCCTAGTTGATCTAATCTCATCTTACTTGGTTTCAGCTATTCTTATCCGTAACAGAGAAAACTTTGATTTCTTATCATGGAAAGCATACGGTTATCGTTTTTTGCTGATAAAAGATGTTACCCATAATTATGAAACCTTTGAAAGCCAAGGGATAAAATCCTTTGGGAGTTTGACTAAGGAGTGGGATTTCTTTTTCAGCTTTATCTCTGACGTTACATCCAACCTTCAAAATATTTTTATTGCATTTATGTTTCTGTATAATGGGAATATGTCATCAGACTCCTTCTATTGAGAAGTATTACCATTTAATGTGTTCTATGCAGGAAGGCCAAAGAAACCAGTTACTGCCCAGGAGAGAAAAGACAATTCATCATCTTCTGTCTACACGTCAGAAAATAAGAAGAACAAGAAGACAAAGAACAAAGCCTCATCTATTTAAATACCTGTGCAGACGAGCTTTAACAAGGTGAGACACCTCACTCACTCAGAGCAAATATATGTCACCATGAATCAAACAATTTCAAAAATGCAAAAGACATGGGTTGATGTCCAGAAAATGGCTCTGTTTTGTTCTACATTAAGGTACTAAAGTAAGGTTTACTTTTGTAACCCGAAATGTCTACTCACACCATGTTTCCTCCATCAGAGCCTCTGAGAAACTCTGAACAATCTTCAACAGCAGAAAACAAAAAAAGTCTTCCACCAGTTTCCTGCTCTGAAAGAAACATCTGAACTCTTCATCATGGACAGCAAGACCAAACTCTTTAGAAACACATTTCTCAAGTCAGCAACTAAAGAAATGATCCCTGAAAGTATAGTCTTGGTTTGTTCTGGAGGTTTCTCAGGATCTCATGTATGGAGAGGAGGACTCTTACTCATGGTTGACTCCTGAACCTTTGTAAGACACTCTTCTTGAGATTGGCAAAATATTCCGCTTTTTCCTTTTTATACCTCAATGTGCTGCAAATTAACACACTGGAAATGTGTAGTAATCATTGCACAGGGTTCAATTTGCAACAGAATATCACCAAGAGTTTTTAAGTATATAGATCTTAAATTATGGTGTTCATTTGTCTTTGATTGTTAGAGTGCCATTTGGGAGTTCACCATCAGTAAAGGTTCTCATCTCCAGACATAAGAAGGTGAGAAACCTCCAGAACAAACTAAGACTGTACTTTCAGGGATCATCGTTTTTTAAATTTAAAAGTTAAACTTGTGATTAAACCATCCTGAGATAATAAAATCTTTGCTCTTACAGTTGATATCAGCCTTACAATCACAGAATAAGAACATTAAAAACAAAATGTGCAAAGAAAATCAACTACAGCTTTGCTTGCTCAGTGTTACATGGAGTCGGGTATTTGCATGGAAAATTACACAAAGGTTTCATAACAAAAGTGTCATGTTCTTTGCTTGCTCCAGTTCCTTGCTTAAGAACACAGGACACATTTATGTCTTTAGCAGCAGAGTTTCAGAGTTTTACAGCTTTCATTAAAGTGTTTGACCCTTAAAACTCAAACTGAGGTCCAACATAAAAAGTCTGATTCCTTTGCGAAACATTTCTGTTGAGATGAAACACTTTAACTCTAAAATCTGCTTTCCATTTCAATCCCTCACCACACGGTTTCACAATCTCTTTTTTCCCCCCTAGACATTGAACTTAATCCAGATTAGTTTGTGAAATATTTTCTTTCCCAGAAATGAGACCTTACCCTGCTGGAAACAGTTTAATACATAAAACTCTTCATTAGTCAGTTTGAGGTGCTTATGTGTGTTAGAGGAGACATCAGTGATCATGGCTTTACTTTTAACGGTAGGAATTTTGATTCTGAATATTTACATAAATAAAAAAGTAATTCCTATGTATATCATTAGTGGAATACTTTATTACCTCAAATATTTCAGCAGTTTCTGAAGCCAGAGTAACCGTAACAGTCTGTGTCTTGACGGCAGATCTGCTGTGACTGCTACAGGAGTGAAGTGTTTATTATTGCTATGGAAATATTACATTACATAAAAGCTGATATGTATGAGAGTATGAACTGCCACTGCAAACTGCTGTTCTGTTGCTGTATCTCATTTATGTTTTCTGCTGCTTACTTGTGATGGACCATGGATACGCTCTGTAATCAGCTGTATGTTCTATCAACCAAGCATGAAGTGTGACTCCATCCCCTCCCGTTGTGGCCCTACCAGACATTTCCAACTCAAGTAGAAACCTACTTCTCAGCTCTACCCACCACGACAGCTCATCTCTTGCTTTGAATTTATAAGTCTTTACAACAAAAACCTCAACGCTTGCTTTACGCTGTGAAAGTCACACTGTTCACTACTTGTAAAGCATTCTGGGATCTCTCACAGCCCTTATCAAGAAAAGCCTTTTAAACTGTCTTCTTTCTGAATTATGAGGCATTCAGGTCAGGTATGGGAGCATACGCTGGTTCGGCACTTTGGTGCATCAACCTTGCTCTGGCCTCCTGATGGCCAATGTCCAGGCCTGTGCCAGGCCCATGCCCCATCTCTCCAGGTGTCTTTCAAGCTGGCCCCTTCATGACGCACTAGACCAACCCCGGCGTCTGGACCAGCCCAATGGGACCTGCACACCCAGTATGCCTCGAGCTGGATTAGGCCTGGGAAAGCGTGCCAGGTGCCCTTGAAAGTGTGGCTGCCATTCCAGTATCAAGCAGCTAAACCCATTTAATACCAAGCCTTGCCAACGATATCCAAAAATGTGGCAAAGAGAAGTTTCTATGAAGAAGTCCAGCTGGTGCCTCTGGCCATTTGTAAGCATCCAGGCCTCACAAGAGTATAGTAAGACTGAGAGAACCAAGGACAGAGAGACTCTGGCTTTTGTCTGCACGCTTGGCAAACCCATCCCCCCATGTATGAGTCAAAGTCTGCAGTTGATCTCAGGCCTTGTCCACACAGAGTCGAAAACGTTATATTTACATTTCGTTTTGAAAAAGTTTTCCATAAATATGGGATTGTTTCAGGAAATGTCTGCCTCGCAGTCAGCAGATTGATGGAGTTGGACCGATTGAGGTAGGTGGATTGCTCTACACTTGCATGCTCTCAACATTTACAGACATAGATTCGATGGCAGCATCCAAGGTTAGGATAGATAGATAGATAGATAGATAGATAGATAGATAGTCGTTTATTGTCATTGCATTGTAAAAACAACAAAATTACATTTGGCATTCTACTCTGTAGCAGCAAACAGTCGTTCAAGCGGTGGTTAGAAATCCTCCTCACATCATCCACCCTGCTGGTGAGGGAGTGGGCACCTGAGAGAAAGAAGCTTGGTATGACAGGTTCGTGTGGGGCCGCTCTTAGCCTAGCCTGCAGCCCAGCTCGTTTGCCCCACTTCCGCCCTCTCGCACAATGCCGTCTCTTCCTCCTCCCCACTGGCTGTAGGCATCGTGCTGCTCCGCATCTTCCTTCTTTCAGTCTTTGAGTCTCCGTCAGGAAAGATGTAAACTCCGTGGGCACACCATCAATTCTGGTGTAAGTGTAGGGCTGTGTTTTGCTGGTAGTGACAGAGCGCTGGGCAGCTGTGTTCATACACGGTGCCCCATGCTATCTCATCTGGTAGAATTCAGTAGTCTCCTGTTGATCAGGCAGTGTTCCGTGGTAGTTACTAGCAGTTATTGTTAGCTTTTATGCTAGCCAGGAGTTGTAGTTGAAACTGAGGTTTTCTTTTTCACCTTTTGGGTCTTTTCTTGATGGAAATTTCCCATTCTTCCTCTCAAAGGTTTCCTGGACCAACCATCTTCTTTGCTCTCATAAGTTTCAGCATATGTTGTCAACTTAATTATGAAAAACACTACAAGTCCAAGATTTAACTCAGGAGTGCATCTTTCTTGCTGCCAACTGCTCTGGTTGCCTGGCAACGTTGCTAATGCAGCTGGAGGAGGGTTGGCATCCCTTTCTTCCGGAGCCTTGGGGTTCAGGGTTTGCACCCCAACACCCTTAAACTAATCACATGTAAACACCTACAAATGAAAGATCCACGTACAGGTAGTACTCCTGACACTGCAACCATTAGATGAGTTGCACGTCACATGAAGGTGGAAGGGCAAAGCCCTTGGGACCCTCACTGTCAGCTAAGGAAGAAATCCCTGCACAATAAGCATTGATAAGGTTGGTGAAACATTGCTGGTAGTGCTGAGGTGTCATCATGTCATTTTTTCATTTAACAAAAATGGCAATAGTAACAATAGTAATAGTAAATAGTCCTCATGAAGTGCCTTTTTCATTGAAAGAGGAACCAGCTTGATTATGTCTAAATTCTGAATGCTTGGCACTGCTTGAGCAGGTAGGTGCCATACAAGGCAATTACAGAAACAGCCACCTACTTTTAGATGTTCTTTGGCAGATAGATTTTCAATAACAGTATAACCGTTGTAGAAACAGGAGGTCCAGTTTTGCCACCACCAGTGAGGTCATTTTTCCACAAAATGACGGTTTAAATGGGGAAATGAAGACAGATGACAATGCAGAAGACACAAGCAAGTATATTATCTAACTTCTTTTAAGAAATACAGTTTATTCACAATCTCAGGCAACAGCGCCACATTACCCACAACCCAACAATGTCAAAGAGAGATCTCTGATTAGTGGAGCTGTTAACTCTGTGGTGACAAAAGTTGGCACCACATACATCACCAAGCATGAGATCAGCCAGGAGACATTTATCAGAAATATTCAGTGACAGTAGACGGTTTCAACCTGCAGAGAGCAGATGCTGTACATATTTTAAACAAAAAGTATACAATTTAAATATTTCATGCTAAAATGTCAAGATTTGACCCCAACTGATCAACAGTACCAGTAAATATCGTACATATAGGTTTTCATCTGAAAAAGTGGCCTGAGTCATTAGCTACTCTTTAATCATGAACAGGTCATTATTAGTTTAGAAGAAATTGTACCACTTTTGTCCACAGGGGGCGCCAAAATCAACACACTCAAGCTTTGAAAGAAGAGGAACAAGTTCATGCATCTTTAAGACAACAAACTAAACTAAAACTGTTTTACACAAGCCAATATCAACATAATTTAAACTCTATTTAAAAGATAAGCTGTTATATCTCTATATTTACATATACAAATGTTTTGGTCATTATATCCTAAGAGAAGACCCCACACTGACACCATATGCTTACCTATGAGAAAACTCCTTGTCTTGCTTGATAACCGATCTCCATCCAGTATGTTACAGGTTGTCATAGTGAGAGAAAGAGATAAAAGCTTCAATTCATTTTTGAGGCTATTAAAAGTCCATTGGTTCGTTCAAATGGTTTTTACGAGCCCTGTTGTTGGTTTGGAGACTTTACATGAGAGTTATTGCTGTTAGCAAGGTATTTTGAATAGCACCTGGATAATCCTTAAACCTAAATGTCAAAATGACTCGTACCAGGTTTAAACACAAGCACCTGTGGACATTTTCAAAGCTCTAGTGTTATCCCAAACCAAACTCTAAAGCCCCAAGAGACTGCATTTACTTCATGAACAACAGCAAACTCTTGCTCAAGAAGCTAGAGCTTGTTTTTTGTTGCTTTTTACTCATAAAAATGTCTACAATCATCAGCTGATGCTAAAATAGTGTGTTGTTTAGTTTTATCCGCCTTGCAATGAGTCGACTAAGCTTTGCAGCTCCAGTGCAAAAGTAAAGATAAATAAAGTTTAGATGTCTGCGAGTCAGTTGAATTGTGTCAAACCACCAGAGACAAACAGTGAGTTTAATCTTGAGCTTGAAAAGTTCTTCTCAGCTCGTTGCTCTAGTTGACAGGCAGCAGGAAGTTGAGGCAGGAGAAAGGCAGATTAGACAGACAGTCTGTGTTTACAGTGACCTGCATGTCACTGAATAAAACCCTGTCCTTGTTGCATGCAGGGCTGTCCACTTTCTTCTTCAGCTCTGAGAATCTCTGCAAGATCAGCTGGTGCTCTCGGCCTCTCATCATGCCTCTGAAATACAGAACAGCCACCAGGTGCTTCTTACTGCAGGAGGAGAGGAAGAAAACACAAAGATGAACAGATATTTAATGCAGACTCCGAGGAAAGACTGCTGTATATACAACTAAAAGTACGGGGTTGATATGTCTGATTGTAGTAGGAATGTCTCCAGGGGGTTCAGGATCTGACCATGAGTAAAAGTTCCCATCTCCAGACAGAAGAACCTGAGAAACATCTAGCACAAACCAAGACTATACTTTCAGGGATCATTTCTTTAGTTGTTGACCTGAGAAATGTGTTTCTAAAGAGTTTGGTCTCGCTGTCCATGATGAAGAGTTCAGATGTTTCCTTCAGAGCAGGAAACTGGTGGAAGACTTTGTTTGTTCTCCACTGTTGAAGATTGTTCAGAGTTTCCTAGAGACTCTAATGGGGGAAACATGATCTGAGTGCATACTTCATACTCATAAAACCAACTTCCTTGTCATAATTTAAAAAGCTAATTAACTTCCATTTTGGGAGTTACTGTAGAATATAGTCATCAAATTTGTATTGCCGTATTTTTCCCTCTTTTGTTTGGGAAAAACAAGTTCCTGCTCTCTAAACTGTGTGGTTTTCTGGTAACAAATCTGCTTTCATTGAGTGAAGTTTTTCACGTGCACGAGTGTTTTTTACTGATGAGGCCTTGTTAGACATGTTCATCTCTCTCTGAAGTTTTTAGGGAAGAATTTGCTGAATTCACCTTTTAACTTAAGTGCATTAAGTTTAATTGACTTTCTGAATCTAAAACTTCATGTTGAAGCCAATAGAAATAGCCTAAATGTTTTCTCTGTCAGATTGTCTCTGAGAAACTGACACATTCCTATTACATATCAACAAAAATGAAACCTAAAATTTAAGGCTAAACAGAGATCATTCATGTCCACTAATTATGTTTTCTTCAAAACAACAAAACAAGTCTTAGAGGTCTTGCATTAGAAATATAAATAGATTGTTATTTGTAGACTAAGTGCATTAGTTCTTTTTTTTTCTACAACAGATAAACATTGTCCACTCAGACCATGTTTCCTCCATCAGAGTCTCTGAGAAACTCTGAACAATCTTCAACAGTGGAGAACAAACAATCTTCCACCAGTTTCCTGCTCTGAAGGAAGCATCTTAACTCTTCATCATGGGCAGCGAGACCAAACTCTTTAGAAACACATTTCTCAAGTCAGCAACTAAAGAAATGATCCCTGAAAGTATAGCCTTGATTTGTTCTGGATGTTTCTCAGGATCTTCTGTCTGGGCACCACAAATTTTACTCATGGTGTCTTTAATTAAAAGTTACAACCCAAATTACGAAAATGTTTAACCGCTTAACCTCATTAAATTAAATATTGTAGTTTACATGGATGAGAAGAAACTAACTACATCAACTCAAGGTACTGTATTTAGCTGTAATTTTTAAAGCCAGTTATTTTATTTTCACTTAAGTATAATTTAGTGGCAGTTAAACATTTCACCACTTTAAAAAGCATGAAAAGAGTATGAAATTAAAGCCAAAACAAGGAGCTCCCAGGTTTCTGCTAATGACATAAAACTGGCCAGTAGTTTTGCTTTGATTACAAGATGGTCAGCAGCACATCACAAGAGAATGATTCCACATTTCATCTCAAAAACAGCTGTTGCATTTCACTTTGGATGAACTCACATCTCATAAGCTGGTGCATGTTTATTTTTCCAAGCGAATATTCACAACCCTCTGAAGCAGCTCTTTGACTCACTTTAGGCATGATCTGAGTGGAACTGCAACAGTTGGTCAAATATATGTTTTATTCACAAAAATCCCTGTTAAAAACTCAAATGGTAGAGATAATGCAAGTCAAAATTTAATTTATTAACCATGAAAATCCAAAGATTTAACTTTATTATTCACTTGTTTTTGGTTGCATTTTTCCATCACGTCTGCAGTGAGGCATCACTCTGCAGCTCACTACACATGATTTCAGACATCATACATGACTCTGGCTTATTCAGATCTTTTTCCATGATAACTTTTCTGTTTTGGGGGTAAATATTTCCGACTTTGTTATTCTAGACAAACAATGAAGTGACGTTTTGTTTGAGAACCCCCCTGCTTGGCTTGTGTCTGTCTGTGTTTGGACTGGAGCATCCTCATTACTCACCTCATTAGTATCCTGGTTTTTGGGTAAACATTAAAAGTTAGTTAACTATCATGTTGTTTTGGGTAAATGAATAACCCGAAGATAGTTTACACTTCCCTTTGCTCTCGTTTGTTTGGTATTTCCTTGTCCAGCCAAAAACATGCTTCTATGTCCACCTGATTACAGTATTCTGGATTCAGACAGGTAAGTTTTAGCTCAGCAATAACATCTTCCAAAAAGAAGACGGCACTATTATTTAACACTGCAATCACAAATGGGGATCTTTAATTTTCTAAATGTGTATGAAAGCCATCAAATAGAAATTAAAAATCAGGATGTTGGATTTTTTTTACTTTTTTCTTCATGTTTTTCAGTGTCACAGACTTCTATTTCACTTCTTTAACTCACCAAAAACCACCGATTTCACCACAGAGACATGTTGCAGAAAGTCTTACTTTTCATTTTCACAAAGTGGACCATTTATAAGAAAAGCACCATAGATAAACAGAAAAACTGCACTGTCCTCATTCTGTTTAACCTCGGATAACCATGAGCTCTTCATGTCATCACGGTTCATACACTGTTTCCTGGAAAATGATATTTCCTGTCAAACTGAACACTGACGTTCACATTATTAGCCTGAAAGTTAAAAATCAAACTCTGCCTGTGTAAAGACTGTCATGTTGTGGTGATGGTTTGTACATGCACGCTCTAAACATTGTGGCGCTGAGGTTCATCAATCACTTTAAATCCCTCACTTCTCATTGAACATGTTGGATGGTCATTTTTGTCTTCATGTATACTAAAACACTGACATATTCTTGTATGCAAGGATGTTCTCAGTCTACCTTTATATCTTCTGACCTACATCAGGAACTAATAACCTTTGTTCCCAGGATCTTTTGTAGCTGTCGGTCCCAGAGGTCAGAACAGAACTTGGAAAAAAGAGACATTTAAGTTTGCTGCTCCCTCTGCCTCGAATGCTCTGCAAAAATACTGGAACCTTAATGATCTGCTCTCATTAGATACTGTTAAGAGAATGCTTAACAACTCGGGGGCAGACACACTTGGCTGCATATGTTTTGGTTAATGTACATAAGTGGTTAATTTTGGTAAATATTTGCTGCTGAAATCTTTCACCTTGTGTCTTCAAATGCATGTATCTAGTACTATGTCTGCTTCTTGTTTGTAACTTTGTCACATGTGCTGCTGCCTGTCTTGGCCAAGACACTTTTGAAAAGAGATTTTGAATGTCAGTGAGGTTAAAAAAATAAATCAAATATTTGTCCTACTGTTCGAAATGCTCACCTGAAGTCTGGATAGTGCTCCACTAAAGGCTGCAGGTGGTTCTTAATGTCTGACTTGTTTTTCTGCATGAGGATGTTGCTCAGATCATCTCCTACGTCGTGGAGCCATTCATGAGTTGACTGCTAAAAAAAACACAGAAATAGCATGAAAATCAATGTTTTAAATGTTTAAATACTCTTTGTTAAGTTAAAAAACAGAAATTTTCACTCAAGATTCCTAAAAAAAGAGGATTTAGCCTTCTTTTATTTTGAAATCCACTGTTCAAATGTCAGGAATTTAAGAATAATGCTGCTATCACAACTTTCACCAATCTCACTGTCTGGAGAAATGAAAAAAAAAACAAAAAAAAAAGTCAATTTTAATAAAAATAAGTATGGAACAGTCCACTTTAGGCTGATATGAAGAGGCAAGGAAACAGTTTCAGGAAATAATTTAGCATAGATAATAGACTGGCTACAAGTTTGTTAATGATGCATGTTTGACAATTTGGCTTACTGCTCTTTTAACACAAGAACTGCAGCATAAGTAATGAAAGTCCTATTTTTAGTGCTATTAGTAATAATAGCAACAAAAAATATAACAGAAACGTCCTTATAACACTTATTTAAAGGGGAACAACACCAACCGTTGATGTGAAGGTTGGTTGTTCGGTCATGATGAGTGTAATTAAGCTATTCTCAAAGAATATGTCAAACCTGTTGTATTGACTGAGGCTGAAAGACCTCATGTGTCTGATGCATCATGGGACATGCAGGAGCGTTCACTCACATTTGAGAGTCAAACATCTTTGTACCTGCTAAATGAGTTAGACTGGTTTGATCCAGTGTCAGATGCAGTTTCCAATTTTCATATAAAGTCCTGGCATCTGCTTGAAGAAGAACTGCTTTAATGACACCTAAACGGTTGGAAGGAACTGAAACCAGGGGGTCAGCCCCAGCAGTGCAGAAGTGCCCAAAACCACAGTGGCTGCAGAAGTACCAGAAATCACATGTACACACCCCATGCTTAAATGCCCTTTGTCACTGCAGAAATTAACTATTTAGTGACCAATTAGAAACAGCCTTGGTCAGAATAGTTAATGTCTTTAACTTAAATGTCTTTAATTGTTTTAAAGGTGTCCATTTTGGTTCTAAAAAGTTTGGAGTCATGCATTAATAAGGGTTTGACTGGTATGATTGTAGGAACTATTTGTCAGGAGACTTTAGAGCCATCTAAGGTCCTGAACTTTCTTTTCAGGTTGACTGAATGAATTTGAGATGATGTTTTTATTACTCCCTGACACAGACTGCCTCAGTAGTGGAAAGGTGATGCAACTCAAACTCTGTCCAATATACAGTCAGTGCAAATTAACCTCAAAATTTTGTCTACAGTATGTATACAAAAAGAAAATCTTTAAAGAAGTTGTCTTGCAAATTCAAAGCCATGAAATTGTGCTTATATATCTCCAAAACAGTTTGTTTGCAGAACATCAATGTAAAATTAAAGCTCAGAGTCAACCATGAGTTAAAGTTCCCGTCTCCAGACAGAAGTACCTGAGAAACATCCAGAACAAACCAAGACTATACTTTCAGGGATCATTTCTTTAGTTGTTGACTTGAGAAATGTGTTTCTAAAGAGTTTGGTCTCGCTGTCCATGATGAAGAGTTCATATGTTTCCTTCAGAGCAAGAAGCTGGTGGAAGACTTTGTTTGTTCTCCACTGTTGAAGATTGTTCAGAGTTTCTCCGACTCTGATGGAGGAAACATGATCTGAGTGGATGTTGTCATTTGTTAAAATATAAACTTAGAACTAAAAGTAAGGTAGTCTGTTATTTTGTATCTCTTTTCTTTGTTGTAACAATGCTTCTTGGTAAATGTGCCAAATCTTTTCTGCCAAACATCTTATTCTGCCATTGACTTGTTTGGTGGATTAGATTATTGAAGTTTGAAGAAACAAGACATATTGACAATTTAAAAATGTATTCATTTAACAAACAGGAGCCTCAATAGTGTGCGGAATAACCCTACAAAGCCACAACAGCCTGGCACTTCCTCCTCATGCTGGTCACCAGCCTGGTCACACACTGCTGTGGGATGGCATTCCATTCTTCAACCAGCATTTGTCGCAAGTCAGCCAACGTGGTTGTGTTAGTCACTCTAGCACGAACAGCACACCCAAGCTGATCCCACAAGTGTTCAATGGGATTAAGGTCAGGACTGCTGGCAGGCCACTCCATCCTCTCCACTCCCAAATTCTTGAGGTAGTCTCTGATAAACCCCGCTCTGTGGGGGCGAGTGTTGTCATCTTGGAGGATAGAGTTCTTGCTGACAAGGTGAGAAAACAGTATTCTTGGGGTGTTGTCTTCTTGGGACGCCCACTTCGCGGCCTGTCTCTGATATTCCCTGTTATATGGAACTTAGCCTTCAGTTTGGAGATGGTACTAGGGTTCACTCCAAACAATGCAGCAACTTAGTTTTGCGGAACACCAGCTTGAAGTTGCCCAACCGACGGGCCCAATCCAGATCAGTCAAACGGGGCATGCCTATTCTTGAAGCAGACATCTACTGACCACTGTAGCAGGGCCGATGCTCACAGGTGCTGCCAATCAGGCACCTGATTGGCAGCAACTGGGGGTACCAGAAGCTCAAAACAAGAGTCAATAACAACAGCAAAATAAGCTGTTTAGCATTGGCAGAGAAGATTTGGCACATTTTTCATGGGCACAACTCACATACTCAGCTCTGCTGCTCATCCCACAAATGCATGATCCTTACAAATGTGGCACCATTTAAAAGGGTAATAAACAGGCTTTCCAACGGTGTAAGATTTATTACCAAGAAGCATTGTTACAACAAAGAAATAATGTACCTTACTTTTTGTTTTAAGTTTAGTTATTTTTCATTATAGTCTTTTTGGAGAATAAACACATTTGAGAGGTTTTATACCAGTCTGCCTTACTTCTTAAGTAATGTTTGTATATTTTTCATCTATGGTGGACGAAACATGATCTGAGTGGACTTCATTTATATACGTGAAACTTTATCGTAAATTTCTTTTCAAGGCGTGATCTGATTTCTTTTTACTATACATCCAGTTCTGTCATTGTTGGAGGATCAGTGAGGATCCCTTTTATAACACTTAAAACTTGCTAATGGCGACAACCCTGCTTGCATTGAGTGAAATCTGACACCTTATAATGGGGTCACCTGCACAGGTGGTTTTACTAATGAGGGCTTGTTAGTTGTCTAGTTATCCCTCTCTGCCTAGAGTGAGTATGCAGAGGATGATGCCTTGCCTTTTCTACTCTTGTGGGCAATGACTTGTTCTTTTTGACCTTTCTGAACAAACAATAATCTGTTAGTCTTCTAACAGTATAACATACTTTTAATGTTAAACAGAAAAACTTGTAAAAACTATTGAAATAATCATTTTTTTAAACAGACAATTCTGTCCACTCAGATCATGTTTCCTCCATCAGAGTCTCTGAGAAACTCTGAACAATCTTCAACAGTGGAGAAGAAACAAAGTCCTCCACCAGTTTCCTGCTCTGAAGGAAGCATCTTAACTCTTCATCATGGACAGCGAGACCAAACTCTTTAGAAACACATTTCTCAAGTCAACAACTAAAGAAATGATCCCTGAAAGTATAGTCTTGGTTTGTTCTGGATGTTTCTCAGGATCTCATGTCTGGAGAGGAGGAATTTTACTCATGGTCGGCTTCTTAACTTCTCAAACGTCTTCATCAGAGACAAATGAACGGTTTACTTTGGCCAAAATTCACTGTTTCAACAAAATGTTTTGCTCATGACCTTACATTATTTTCAATTATTTCAAATTTACAGATAAGCTTCAGAAAAGCAGCTTTTGTGAGGTAAACTGATACATGTTTAGTGGTCACTTATTGTAGGGCACTAATTATCAACTGGCGGCCCGGGGGCCACATTAGGCCCCCAAAAGCTTCCTGTCCAGCCCCTGGAGGATTATTAAATTCAGAAAAGGAGTAAAAGAAGATGTTGGATTTGAATGTCTTCAGTTGTTAAATCTGCCCCAAAGATGATTAATATTGAAATAGTTTTAGAATGACTTAACATTTGATTGTTCTTTATGGAAATTTACTTGTCAGCTATTATTAGTAAATATTTTTTAAAAGGGTTCAAGTTGACAGATAAAGTGGTGAAAGGGGGTTAGAGAGTGGTAAAAATGAGTGATAAGTGGCAAAATGGGTTGTAGTGTGGCACAAAAGGACAAAAAATGGAAGGAAAGGTGGTAAAAAGAGGTTAAAATGTGGCAAAAAATTGGTATAACAGGAAAAAAAGGGGAAAGAAGTCTCAAAGATGGGTTAAAATTAGCAAAAAAAAAAGCGAAAAAAGTCATGAAAATAGGTTAAAAAGTGCCAAAAACACAAGGAAAGTGGCAAAAATTGATAAAAGAGTGGCACAAAGGGGATAAAACATGCAGGAAAAGTGGTTTAAAAAGGGTTCAAGAGTGGCGAAAATTGGACTGAAGTATCAAAAAGGGGCAAAAAGTGTCAAACATATAGCAGAAATAGCCTGGCACAGTCGTGTTAAGGTTTTAATGAGTAGCACACAGGGGCAAGAAATAACAAGAAAGTTGCGAAAAAGGGGTAAAAGAGCGGCAAATGTGTGAGAAGTGGCAACAGTTTAAAATCAAATTTTTGTTTATTTGAAAGTCTGGCCCCCAGAGTTTCTGCTAAAACTAAATCTGGCCCTTGTTTAAATGTACTTGATGACCCCTGTCGTAGGGTGGTGTGTCTGATCAGAATGGAGCTTATATCTAAATCTTTAAAACCATCCTTTTTTAAAGTAAATTCTCATGGAGTATTCCCATTTGTTATTTTTTTGGAGTTTTTATTCAAAACAGCCACAAGATTTTCCTTATCCTGCTGATTTTCCAAGTAAGCTGAATCTCAAGCAAGTTCAAATGGAAATTATTAATAATGAAGACAAACCTATGAGTAAACAATTTTATTATTCACTTGTTCTTTGGTTGCCTCTTTCCATCACATGCCAGCTGTAAGGTATCATTGCATGAATCTGGTTTATTTAGTGGTTTTTCCATGACAACTTTTCTGTTTATGGAGTTCAGCCTTTTTTTTTAATCAGTATTGAGGTTTTCATATTCAATCAAAGTTCAAATTTATTCACAGAAGGTTGATGGTGTGTCTTCATGAAGTAAACTGAGGAATCAACCATGAGTAAAAGCTGTCATCTCCAGACAGAAGATCCTGAAAAACCTCCTGAACAAACCAAGACTATACTTTCAGGGATCATTTCTTTAGTTGTTGACTTGAGAAATGTGTTTCTAAAGAGTTTGGTCTCGCTGTCCATGATGAAGAGTTCAGATGTTTCCTTCAGAGCAGGAAACTGGTGGAGGACTTTATTTCTTCTCCACTGTTGAAGATTGTTCAGAGTTTCTCGGAGACTCTGATGGAGGAAACATGATCTGAGTGGACTTCATTTATATACGTGAAACTTTATCGTAAATTTCTTTCCAAGGCGTGATCTGATTTCTTTTTACTATACATCCAGTTCTGTCATTGTTGGAGGATCAGTGAGGATCCCTTTTATAACACTTAAAACTTGCTAATGGCGACAACCCTGCTTGCATCGAGTGAAATCTGACACCTTATAATGGGGTCACCTGCACAGGTGGTTTTACTAATGAGGGCTTGTTAGTTGTCTAGTTATCCCTCTCTGCCTAGAGTGAGTATGCAGAGGATGATGCCTTGCCTTTTCTACTCTTGTGGGCAATGACTTGTTCTTTTTGACCTTTCTGAACAAACAATAATCTGTTAGTCTTCTAACAGTATAACATACTTTTAATGTTACACAGAAAAACTTGTAAAAACTATTGACAATCATTTTTTTAAACGGACAATTCTGTCCACTCAGATCATGTTTCCTCCATCAGAGTCTCTGATAAACTCTGAACAATCTTCAACAGTGGAGAAGAAACAAAGTCCTCCACCAGTTTCCTGCTCTGAAGGAAGCATCTTAACTCTTCATCATGGACAGTGAGACCAAACTCTTTAGAAACACATTTCTCAAGTCAACAACTAAAGAAATGATCCCTGAAAGTATAGTCTTGGTTTGTTCTGGATGTTTCTCAGGATCTCATGTCTGGAGAGGAGGAATTTTACTCATGGTCGGCTTCTTAACTTCTCAAACGTCTTCATCAGAGACAAATGAACGGTTTACTTTGGCCAAAATTCACTGTTTCAACAAAATGTTTTGCTCATGACCTTACATTATTTTCAATTATTTCAAATTTACAGATAAGCTTCAGAAAAGCAGCTTTTGTGAGGTAAACTGATACATGTTTAGTGGTCACTTATTGTAGGGCACTAATTATCAACTGGCGGCCCGGGGGCCACATTAGGCCCCCAAAAGCTTCCTGTCCAGCCCCTGGAGGATTATTAAATTCAGAAAAGGAGTAAAAGAAGATGTTGGATTTGAATGTCTTCAGTTGTTAAATCTGCCCCAAAGATGATTAATATTGAAATAGTTTTAGAATGACTTAACATTTGATTGTTCTTTATGGAAATTTACTTGTCAGCTATTATTAGTAAATATTTTTTAAAAGGGTTCAAGTTGACAGATAAAGTGGTGAATGGGGTTAGAGAGTGGTAAAATGAGTGATAAGTGGCAAAATGGGTTGTAGTGTGGCACAAAAGGACAAAAAATGGAAGGAAAGGTAGTAAAAAGAGGTTAAAATGTGGCAAAAAATTGGTATAACAGGAAAAAAAGGGGAAAGAAGTCTCAAAGATGGGTTAAAATTAGCAAAAAAAAAAGCGAAAAAAGTCATGAAAATAGGTTAAAAAGTGCCAAAAACACAAGGAAAGTGGCAAAAATTGATAAAAGAGTGGCACAAAGGGGATAAAACATGCAGGAAAAGTGGTTTAAAAAGGGTTCAAGAGTGGCGAAAATTGGACTGAAGTATCAAAAAGGGGCAAAAAGTGTCAAACATATAGCAGAAATAGCCTGGCACAGTCGTGTTAAGGTTTTAATGAGTAGCACACAGGGGCAAGAAATAACAAGAAAGTTGCGAAAAAGGGGTAAAAGAGCGGCAAATGTGTGAGAAGTGGCAACAGTTTAAAATCAAATTTTTGTTTATTTGAAAGTCTGGCCCCCAGAGTTTCTGCTAAAACTAAATCTGGCCCTTGTTTAAATGTACTTGATGACCCCTGTCGTAGGGTGGTGTGTCTGATCAGAATGGAGCTTATATCTAAATCTTTAAAACCATCCTTTTTTAAAGTAAATTCTCATGGAGTATTCCCATTTGTTATTTTTTTGGAGTTTTTATTCAAAACAGCCACAAGATTTTCCTTATCCTGCTGATTTTCCAAGTAAGCTGAATCTCAAGCAAGTTCAAATGGAAATTATTAATAATGAAGACAAACCTATGAGTAAACAATTTTATTATTCACTTGTTCTTTGGTTGCCTCTTTCCATCACATGCCAGCTGTAAGGTATCATTGCATGAATCTGGTTTATTTAGTGGTTTTTCCATGACAACTTTTCTGTTTATGGAGTTCAGCCTTTTTTTTTTTTTATCAGTATTGAGGTTTTCATATTCAATCAAAGTTCAAATTTATTCACAGAAGGTTGATGGTGTGTCTTCATGAAGTAAACTGAGGAATCAACCATGAGTAAAAGCTGTCATCTCCAGACAGAAGATCCTGAAAAACCTCCTGAACAAACCAAGACTATACTTTCAGGGATCATTTCTTTAGTTGTTGACTTGAGAAATGTGTTTCTAAAGAGTTTGGTCTCGCTGTCCATGATGAAGAGTTCATATGTTTCCTTCAGAGCAGGAAACTGGTGGAGGACTTTATTTCTTCTCCACTGTTGAAGATTGTCCAGAATTTCTCAGAGACTCTGATGGAGGAAACATGATCTGAGTGGGCAACAGTTTTTGTAAAAAAAAAAAAAAAATAACTACATCAATCTTTTTGAATAACAAGTGTTGATAGCCTGTTTTGTTAATTGAAGAGCTCTAAAGCCCTGTTTTGGTTGTATAATGAAACAACTACTTGATCTGCTCTTACTTGGTTTCAACTATTCTTATCCATAACAGAGAAAACTCTGATTTCTTATCACAGAAAGCATACAAGTACCATTTTCTGCTGATAAGGTGTTACCCATGATTATGAACCCTTTGAAAGCCCAGGGATAAAATCATTTGGGAGTTTGACTAAGAAGTGTGATTTCTTTTTCTGCTTTATCTCTGACCCTGATGGAGGAAACAGGATCTGAGTGGACACCTTATATTAAAAACAAAGGGGTCCTTATTGCTTGTTTGGGATTCTGTCTAGAACAAAAATTTTTACAGTGATTTTCCTTTTTTAAAGTTTCCTTGGCACTTTTCAGTCTGTGTTGGAGAGAAATAGGACATCGTACAGCACTGGAAACATAGATGAGGGAGTGGGGAATGACATTCAGTGAAAGGCTACGTTCACACTGCTGTTAAAAGTGAACTGAATCCGATTTTTTTCTGACAGTGTAAACAGCACAAGTTACATTGAGTCTCACTTTTTCAAATCAGATTTTGTCCACTTACATATGTGGTTCTAAATCAGATACGTACAGTATCTAATCTGTTGGAAGTCAACTCCAGTGTGAACAGCCAAAAAAAAGAAAAAAAAAAAAAGATCTGAGAAAAGATCAGAATTGTGCATTGAGGCCTGCTGCATGAATGTAGCCAAAAAGCCAGACAGGCCAGACTTGATCCCATGCAGCCCACATACTGTGGTGTGACCTAACCACAAGGCTATTTGCAGCCCATATCTCAAGGCTGTTTGACCG
This sequence comes from Cheilinus undulatus, assembly GCF_018320785.1. NCBI lineage: Eukaryota > Metazoa > Chordata > Actinopteri > Labriformes > Labridae > Cheilinus > Cheilinus undulatus. The sequence goes on along the minus strand of NC_054882.1, from coordinate 8,888,157 downwards.
AAGTCATGCTGGTTTGCCTATTTTGAGAGGAAAATTATTTTCCATCCATCTATTTTCTATACATTTTTTTCTGTTGGGGGCGCAGGAAAATATTTTTGGCGAATTTAAAACTTGTTACAAGGCCACAAACCTCCTTGTTTGTCACCTTGTTAAAATTTACTGGCACAGGTGATTTTTACTAATGAGGCTTTGTTAGATGTTCCCTTCTCTGTCTGAAGTGTCAGTAAAGATTTTAAATATCTACTCTCTAAGGCAATTATTGGTTTCTTTAACCTCTATGATAAGCTTTTTTAATTTGTAATGTGTCCTTTTATGATACAAAGAGACACATGGTCTTTTTATATTGGAAAAAAAGACAGTTTAGATGGCTGAAGTTAAGAGAAATTAAGGCCAATTCTTTACAACAAAAATAACATCCACTCAGATCATGTTTCATCCATCAGAGCATCTCAGAGAAACTCTAAACCATCTTCAACAGTGGAGAACAAGCAAAGTCTTCAACTAGCTTCCTGCTCTTAAGGAAACATCAAAACTCTTCATCATGGACAGCAAGACCAAATTCTTTAGAAACACATTTCTCAAATCAGCAACTAAAGAAATGACCCCCTGAAAGTATAGTTTGGTTTGTTCTGGATGTTTCTCAGGCTCTAATGTCTGGAGAAGACAACTTTTACTCATGGTTGACTTCTCCTGAGCTTCTCAAACTCCTTTCATCAGAAAGAAATGAACATTTTACTTTGGCCAGAGAGTACTGTCCACACAGACTGTTTTGCTCATGCACTTTCAGTAATTCTAATGGTTTGAAATTTACGGATAAACTTCCCTGAAACACCTTTTGTTTCTAATGTTAAGGTACACTGGTGAATGTTTAGTGCTCATTTATGTAGGAGGGATGCATTTGATCTGAATTGAGCTCAAGTTGATCTACTATCATGCAAATTCAAATGGAAATTATTAAGGACGAGAGGAAAACCCTAAGTCTAAACTAAACAAATGTATTATTCATTTGTTTTCTGGTTGTCTTTTTCCATCACATGTCCACTGTTAGACATCACTCTGCCGCTCACTACATGACTGCAGACGTCATACATGACTCAGGTTTATTCCATGAACTTTGTCCATTATAACCTTTCTGTTAATGGAGTAAAGACTCCTCTCAACAAAAATCCAGGTTCTTATGTTGGCATTAAAGTAAGGGTTAATTCATTTAAGGTTCTTCTTCTTCTTCTTCTTCTTTTGATTTCCGGCAGACTAGACACAGCTAAGGCGTATTGCTGCCTTCCACAGGACTCTAGAGCTGGTTATTCAGCGCATCAAACTCTAGAGAACAGTCCAGTTGAGTGAAGAAATTTTAAAACGGCTTTTGTCGTTTCATGCCGTTCCCAGATGAGAAGTGACTTAAGTGAAGTGTCTTTGGTTCCAGTTGCTGCCAGATCTGCGTGCATGATGGATCTCTCTGAGTCGTAGTTGGAGCATGCTAATTCATTTAAGGTTGCAAGAGAAGTGTTTTAATGAAGTAAACTGAGGAGTCAACCATGAGTAAAAGTTGTCATCTCCAGACATAAGAGCCTGAGAAACATCCAGAACAAACCAAGACTATACTTTCAGGGATCATTTCTTTAGTTGCTGACTTGAGAAATGTGTTTCTAAGGAGTTTGGTCTTGTTGTCCATGATGAAGAGTTCAGCTGTTTCCTTCGGAGCAAGAAACTGTTGGAAGACTTTGTTTCTTCTCTGTTGTTGAAGATTGTTCAGAGTTTCTCTGAGATGCTCTGATGGAGGAAACATGATCTGAGTGAACTTTTGCATCTCTTATTTAAGAATTTTCCTTTTTCTTGAACCCTTTGTGATTTTAGGTAGTAGGATGGCATTCATAACTGGCTTGTGAAGCAATTTTCAGTCATTTGGGGATGTTTCTGAAAAAAAATCTTTCAAAAGGTGTAGAAGGTGCTTTTATTTGTCTCCATTTCTTTGTTCCCTCATATTTTTAGTTCCATCGTAAGTGTGAACGGCCACATTTTATGAAGTCTTTGAAGACAGACAACCATGCCCACTTACACTCACAAATTTAGAGTCCCCAACTAACCTAATGACGCTTGTCCTTGGTAGCAGGAGGAAGCCGGAGTACCTAGACAGAACCCATGCGTGCACAGGGAGAGCATGCAAACTCCACACAGAAAGGCCCAGACCGAGAAGGAAACAAGGACCCTTCTTACAAAAATCCAGTATTTCTTATCCCCATTAAAATGATTTGGTTGATTTTAAAATGTAGGAAATATGGGATGTGATTGGTTGTTAGGGAAATCTACAATCTGCTTCAGGTGAACTTTTTAAATCGATTTGGGTCTTCTTTTTGCCACCCCTTTGTCCTGTTTCCTTGGCCAACCAATAGTTAGTCTAGGACAGTGTTTTCAGTGTGGCAGCTGCTGTGGATTAACTTTAAAAATGTCCTTTAGTGTCCAATTAACTGATGGCAACACTTCCTTGAATACTTTCTACGGCCTCTGCTTGGGCCTCCTCAGGCCTGCAGAGAAAAGAAGAAAATACTGTATAAAATTTAAACTGTCTGTATAAATTTCTCAAAATGTATTCTTTCTGACCTCTGATTTCTTTGTGAAATATTGGACAATCTTACTTCGCTTTTAAGAGAAACCATTAGAGAAGTTTAAAAAGGAAATACAGCATCTGTGTGAGGAACTAGAAACAACTCAAAGATGTTTGAAATGTGACAATGGGCAATAGTGGTGTAAGAGTCCACGAGTCTAAAGCATGCTACTTCGTTTTATTGCATCAAATATAAACAGAGAATCTGCACTGCAGTAACCCCCTGGCATTTCAGTAAAGTGAAGTAAAGTTGTATGGTTGTATGTTTTTAACTGTGTGTAAATTACCGAAGTTTAAGTACTACTGCAGAAAGGCAGAAGTTTATATTTAGGGGAGTTTTTACCATGTCTTCAAACAGATCTTTGAGTTTTTCCCACTGCGCTCGGATCTTTGTTGCTGCCCTCTCGTGTTTGCGGTTCTTGCAGGAGTAATTGGTCTTCATCAGCTGGCCGATGTACTCCTTCACCACGTGGAAGTGCAATCGATTTGCAAACTCCTGTTACCGGGAAACACAAAAACACAAACATGCTTACAGAAGGAGTGAGGTTGCAGAATAACAGGATAAACCTCGAAAAAAGGGGAAATGTCAGGGTGTCTTTATTTATCCTTAACACGACCAGCAGCCACCAGGTCATCTGAGCTAACACCTCTACTTCCACCTATTCATTTCTTCCCTGCTGCCAGGATTTACCCCCCACCCTCCACTGTCTCTTTTAATGTCTTCGGCAGTCACAGCATCCGCACTAAAACAATGGAGCCCAGACTGAGTCACTGAAACTTCCAAAGGAGTCAATGAAAGGTGAATACGGATTTCCTCCTCCCCTTCACCTCAGAGGCTAATAGAGGATATTTTGAAAACCTTATCACTGAAGTTTATTTTTTGTCTGATATCTGGAAACGTTTTCCCTCCCTAATTTGCTTGCTGCCAACCCTAACAGTCCCTGTTTTTTTAAGCTGGTTTGTTAAAGGTCTCATTTCATAGAGTAGAATGCTGCTTTCCTCTAATCAGGATAAATAAATGCCAGTAAATCTTCAGGCACTGACTGGGAATTTAATCGGCTCATGTCCAACTGTGTGTCATGTTATTAATCATCATTAAGAGGTCGGAATTCCCATAAGTGAAAGGATTAGCTGGTACAGTCAGTGATTACTTTTCCAGTCCTTCTTACCTGGACATGTGGAGGCTTCATGAGAGTGCAGTGCTTAGAGAGTTGATATGTCCGACTGTAAAGCTCTTTAAAGTCCTCGTCATTGGTGAGCCACTTCCTGGTCATCATTCTTCTCAGATAGGGCTGAAAAAAAACAGACTTCAGTCCCTTTGTCAAGTAACACACATGATTAGTGGCTAAATATAAATAAATAAATAAATATTTCTTTATTATGTTATGACCCTGTAACAATTAGCAGTTTCACTTATTGCTGTTATTTATGTTTGGTGGTGTGGCTGTTCTGGGATCCCCCTGCACTTCCAAGAGCCTAAGTGGAAAGCATTTAGCAGGAACAGCACACGCTCCTTCTCTTCCTAGGCTGATGAGGAAAGCCTAAGGCAGGGAGAGGATAGTCAGAAGCAGAATAAAGGATGAGCTGGGGTGGAGGAGGGTTGCAAGAGCAGCTTGCGGAGCGATTAGCCGATAGCATGCTTAGAGCAAATGAAACTGGACAGACTTGTTATCATAGGAACTAGGCACAAGACTGTGGGGTTTTTAGAATTTCATTGTGGAGGACTGTAATATTTTAACTTAAGAAATAACCACTGTATTTCCTTGTAAAAGTAACACATTGAGACTTGACTCCACTGAGCCAGATGGGGAAGAAACACATGCAGCAGAGCCAAAGTAACAGACTTAAATTAATTAATCATGTCAGTTATCAGTGGAATAAAATGCAGAAACCAATGATCAGCATAATGCTAAATATTGGTGCAGATTAACAGTCAGACTGATTATCAGTTGACCCCTACTTAAAAGCTGAATATTTCACCCCAGTTGACCCTCAGCGCTAACCTAACAAAGCTGATGGACTGGCTAGATTCCATGTCTGTCACCAGGTGGATCCATTTTATAAACCATCAGGCTGAAATGCTCCTTCCTGGTCAGAGAATGACCGGACCAATCAGCATCATTTAGGGGTGTGTATCCCAAACTTTTTTTCTGGTGACCAACAAGGTACAAGCCATCCGGACCCAACAACTTCATTTTCCATATGTTATTGCTTATCAAGTCATAAATCTTACATTTTAAACTGTAGCAGAGATATTCTGAAAACTCATTTGGTAACCCAAAAAATCTCAGTTGTGAGTCCCGACCCAGACTTTGAGAACAAATAATTCAAGGAGAAAGATGCAGTGCCAAGGCATGGCTTTGTGGGTTATTAGTGCTTGAAAAGTAAAGTTGTGTTGCCATATCAAACTGCAGTGTTTGCTGCCATTGTTCTCCTCTACTTGTATCTATACTGTGAATATATCCAGTTACAGGAACAAATAAACAACACCCTAGCTTTGAGCTATAGAGCTAGTCGGTAATCTTCGTCTACCCTAAGTATTTCTCATCTTACACCCTAACCCCTGTCCCTGTCAGACAGAGGAAACGTCCCACTGTGAAGGGCGTGTAAACAAACAGCGCAGGAAGGTTTCAGGGCCACTGTGCCTGCAACTTTCTAGAAACTTTCATGAGCATGCGTATTGAAAGGCCTTCAGAGCTTCAGACTATCAGTCACTATAGCGCAAACTGCTTTAGTGAAGTGAAACAGGACATTTTGTGGAAAGCATCAAAACATTTTTGATGATTGATTCAAGAAAAAGGAGCATCCCTGTTTTAGTTCCTCATTTTAAAAACTGTACAAGAAATGTGGCTGCATTCTGCGTGAGAGCTTAAAAGATAAAACAGGAATGCATGCTTTCCCAAAATAAACCCGATTTGATTTACTGTGTTTTATGTACCTTGACATCCTCTTTGAACTGGTCCTCCAGGTCCTGTGTGAGCTTGACAATCAGCCACTTCACTTCTCTTTTGAACCCTTCAACCTCCTGCGGACAGGCAGCCTGGTAACCCTCCATGTGCTGCCTGCAAGAGGAACAACAGGAGGAAGTGAGAAACGTCACTGAGGTTAAAAGGTAAAGTTAACATTGATTAATCATGTCACTAAGACTTTAAAAAAATGTCTCTCTGAGAAAATGCTCAGCAGATCTCTCTTAAAGTTACTTACCTAGAGTATTCATTATGCCTCATAAAAATTATATTTCTCCCAATTTTAAAAAAGTTTTTTCGCTATGAACGTAGGATGACTTAAGGCCATCTTATCAACATAAGAGATAAATCGTGAAACTTTTTAGGTGGTTTAAATTTTAGGGATTCCTCTGGAGAAGGCCCTCTCTTTAAATCAAGGCATATTGACAAAGTAAAGGTAAGCTAAGGTAAACTTCCATCTGTAAAACATTTTTTACATAATGCTTTACAGATGGAAACATTAAAAATATTCTCACAGCCTGCAAGAACAGCCCTATTCTCCATCCTGCAGGAATGTTGGAGAGAGACTAGACCACGCAGTTTGGACCCAAAACTGGAGCAATGAAAAAATAACAGTTCTTTTCCCCAGCAGAACTCTTTCCAGTAAAAGGATTCTTTGGAACTAAACAAAGATTTCCATTTTAAGGTCATGTTTTTTATTATATTGCTACTGTATTTTAAGCTGTTTTAACACAAAAGCTCCAGACTCTTATGGATAATTTCAGTTCATTCATGTTATGATATTGCCTTTCAGCATACAGTTTACCTCATATAAAATACTGTCTCAAACTAACTCCTGATCAATCAAGAAAATGAAAAAAAAGAAGGAGCTAAAGTGAGTCTAACGCCACATGAAAAACAGCTACACCATGCTGGCTTGCAGTCATTTAAGTCATTTTCTCAATTTTAGGATTTCTCCAGCTGTCTCCATGTCTGTTGCTGGACTTGGAGACAGAATAAAGGTGTAAAAGCCCAAAACTGAAATGAAGATAGACTGATTCATATGTCCACTGCATTGATTTTATTTCACGTCCAACGGGGCAAAAACCAATACAAAGTGTTTGGGGGGACAGAACTTTTCCAAAAATTCTTGTTGGACGATTGCACAAACTTTGTGCCCATCAAATTCTTTACAGACCAATCAGGGCAACAAGACCACATGCATCAAAATGAGCCAGTGGAGGTGGTTTAGGCTTCTGATCTGGATGCCTTCTGGGCACCTCCCTTTGGAGGCATGTCCAGCTAGGAGACCTCAGGGGGAGACTCAGGATACACTGGTGGGATTATATATCCTGTCTGGTCTGGAAATACCTCAGGATCCCCATGAAGGATTTTTAAAGTGTTGCTGGGGAAAGAGATGTCTGGGTTGACTTGCTTAACCTGCTGCCACCATGACCTGGCCCTAGATAAAGCAAAGAAGATGGGTGGTAGGATGATGGATGGATGACTGGATTGGATGGATGGATGGATGGATGGATGGATGGATGGATGGATGGATGATAAAAATGGCAGGCAGGTGCTGTCATAGTTAACCAACAATGGTGCCAGTTGGTGAATCACTCATGCCAAAGTTGGTCAGAAGAACATCAGAAAAATCTCTTCAGGCAAACTCCGTGGTTCTTTGTTTTCGTGTGAATAAAGAAATGCTGCCTAGTTCTGGTAAAACTGCCGCTATAGCTACATCCAAGCTAGTACCAGTGGCAGCCATGGTATACCTGCTTGCAATCAAACTAAACCACACCTGCAGCTACTGTCTTGTTCTTCTCAAACAAGCTTTGCAAGATGGATCTGGCTTTGCAAAAATAAATCTGGAAAAATGAAGCCCCTTCTGTCACTCAAACATTTTTACTTAAAATGGATTTTCCCCCAACAGTTTATTTAACCAGGATTTTATTCCCATTGAGATACAAAAATCTCTTTTACAAGGGAGTCCTGGCCAAGACAGCAGCATGATAAGTAACAACAGAACCCTAAACAGACATGCATCCACACATTTTTTGCTTGTTTTTTCTTTGAAACTAAGTGACCTTCAGTTGTTTTCTTTAGAGCTTGACTTATTCACCTCATATCCACTGGGGATGTCGTGGTCGTTGATCAACCCAAGGTTTTCTCTCTCATTTTTTCAAATTGCCAGCCAATTATTTTTTGTACCACAAAACTGGCTTTGTTACCACAAGATAAGATAAATCGGTCAATTAGTTATCATCTGGATAGCTCTGTGGTTTGCACTGCTGACTTTCAGCACTGGAGCGCGAGTGTCAAATCTCTGTCAGGACATCTGTGGGCCCCCAGGCAAGATTGTTAGAACCGTAAACACCTGTCTACCTCTCATACGTATGCCCCTTTGGACAAAATCATCTACTAAATGATACTGTAACATTGTTAGAGCTTAAGAAAACCGTTGGAAATGTCTAGTTTTCAGGGGTAAATGGATTATTGCAGGAAAATGACAAGATGAAATGTATTTACACTTGTCATCTTAGGGCTTCTGTTTATGACAGTTGTGCACATGTTTGACCAGTAGACCTTCTGCTCGTACTCTCTAAGTTCAAATATATTGCCATGTAGGCATGAGTGTGTGCTTTCTTGCACATATACTTTTAGCCCTTCGTTCAGAAATTACTTCGGTTATGAACAGATTATGACCTTGATTTCAACCTGTTTTTTTTGACACTGTGTGTTTTAGATGTTATCTTTGTTAGTTTATTTTTATGTGCACTCTGCCCTACTTTGTACCCTGGCAAACTTTTTCCCTTCAGATAAATATAGTAACATCTTATCGTTATCACATAGCGGCAGAGGATGATGACAGGAAATAGTGAAGGGAGGGAAGAGCAAAAAAGGCCCTTAGCCAGATTTAAATCTTGAAAAATGGAGCTCATAATGAGCCTATCAAACCTAAGCCACAAGATGAGCTGAATATAATCAAAACTGGCCAACAAATCCACGAACTAATTTTATGAATTCACATTAATCAATTTGATGATTTACACTTTACCCACTTGATTCCAAAATGTTTCATTTTTTTCCTTCTTTGTTCTGGACCTAAACCCTAAAACCTAGAAGAGTTTAAGGTTTGACGTCAGAGTTTCCTCCTGCAAAGATCTAAATGCGGGCATCAAATCTGCAGCCATAAACGCACACTCCACAACCAATCTTTGTTCAATGAACCACATCTGGTTTTGTGACGGAAGGAAACAGCTGGGAGACTTCACCAGGCTTCTACAGGGTTTTCACTAACAGCCCAAGTTCCCCGAAATCACATGACCTGGTACTCTTCTAAAGCCGGTCTGTTCACGATGCCTCCCAGAGGCATGAGCGACCTCTTTAAAGAGGGTCTGTTATCTGCCACGCATATTAAACAAGCTGTCTCCCAAACAACTCCCAGCTTGTGAGAGAGAATGCAGCTCTGCATTAACTTTTTGCATGTGAGCTCAGCTCGCATGTGTTGGGAATTCCCAAGTAAAGTCTTTCATAGCTGACAGATGAATCACCCAAACAAAAACTCTACAGGACTTTCTGATTAACTCAGCATTCACTCAGAAATCTCTACTTTTTCTTTGTAAATTTTTGCTTTCATTGGCTTAATGAAGAAACTGTTTAACTGCAGTCTGGTCTGAATGAAAACCATTTTTAAGACTGTGGCAAAGCAGTAAGATACAGTTTAAACTGCTTGAAAAAGCTAGTTAGTAAACCTTCACTTGAAGCTTTTGTAAAATGTAATCGTGCAAAAAAAGCATGCCCTCTATTTGATCTGAATCACATTCTCATTTACAACTCTAATTCCAAAAAAGGTGGGGCGCTGTGTAAAATTTAATAAAAACCGTATGCAATGATTTGCATTTCTCATTAACCCATATTTAATCACAATAGAAAATAAACAACATATCAGACATTATAACTGACACATTTTACTATTTCATGAAAAATATTTGCTCATTTACAATTTGATGGCAGCAACAGATCTCAAAAAAAGTAGGGACTGGGCCATGTTTGCCATTGTGTAGCTTCCCCTTTTCTTTTAACAACAGTCTGTAAACATCTAGGAAGTGAGGAGTGGCTGGAGTTTTTGGAGATACATTGTCCCATTCTGGTCTGATGTGGGATTCTAGCTGCTTATCAGTCCTGGGTCTTCTTTGCTGCATTTTTTCATTTTATGATGCACCAATTTTTTGCCATTGGTGAAAAGGTCTGGACTGCAGGTAGGCCAGTTCAGCACCTGGAGTCTTCTATTGTGAAGCCATGCTGTTGTGATGGATGTGGTATGTGGTTTAGCATTGTCTTGCTTGACTATGGAAGGCCTTCCCTGACAAAGACGTTAACGTAGCGTATGTTGCTCTTTAGCTTCAACTTTTCAGCATTGATAGTTCCTTTCCAGCTGTGTAAGCTGCCCACTCCATTGACACTAATGCAACCCCTATACTCTCACAGATACAGGCTTTTGAGCTGTGTGCTGATAACAAATTGGACGGCCCCTCTCCTCTCCTCTTCAGTCTACATGGCTCGGCTTTTGTGGTTTCCTAAAAGAATGTCAAATTTTGATCCAACTGACCACAGAACAGTTTTCCATTGTGTCTCAGTCCATTTTAAATGAGATAAGATGGCGGCGTTTCTGGATCTTCACATGTCCCTGATTTTTCGTACTGCAGATGATGGGATATTTAAAGTCTTTGCAATTTGACATGTAAGAACATTTTTTTCTGAAATTGTTTCACAATTTTTGAACCATTTTTTTGCAGATTTGTGAACCTCTGACCATCTTTAATTCTGAGAGACTGCCTCTCTAAAATGCTCCTTTTGTACCCACTAATGTTTCTGATCTGTTGCCAATTAACTTAAGTAGTTGCAAAATTCTCCTCCAGCTGTTTTTCATTAGCACCACTTACTTTTTCAGCCTTTTGTTGCCTGTCCCTACTTTTTTGAGATGTGCTGCTGCCATCAACGTCATAATGAGCTTATATTTTTCAGTAACTGCTATAATGTTTCAGTTTTAAGTTTTAACGTCTAATACGTTCTTCATGCTCCACTGTGAATAAAATATAGGATTTGCAAATCATTGTATTCCTTTTTTGTTGACATTCTAAAACAGCGTCCCAACTTTTTGGAATTGAGATTGTCATTGTGACATAATCAGAGCCAATCATTTTGACAAATATACACTGTGACACAATGGGCACTGTTATTTTGCAATTTGCATCTTTCATTTGAAACTAGGCAAAGATTTCTTCCTATAGTTCTGGTTAGCTTAGCATGCATCTAAAGAGAAAGCATTTTAAAGGAGCTCTAAAACTTAGTCCTATATTTATATTCAGGGGTTGTAAATGTTTTAAACCTGTAACAGATGTTCCCTAAATGACACTGGTGACAGAGTTCCCCCAGGAGGCAAACAAGTGCTATGCATTTTGGCAGGGCAAGTTATCACAGAGCCTTATGGGTATTTCAGGAAGTCACGTGACTTACTGTAAAGCTGTGAAGCTGTTGATGTAGGTTATCTGATACTCAGTCCAAAGAGGCTGCGGTCTGAGAGTGCTGCAGTGACGTCCGAACTCAGTTTCAAACCTGCAGAGGTGAGAGGAGTTAAATTTTAGAAGAAGTAAAAGATGAATGTTGCCTGTCAGACAGTGACAAGGGTAAAATACTCCCCCTCATAACAACATTCCACAAACATGTGGAGTTGATTTTACCCTTTAAACGCTTCAATCTTCAGGAAAGATAGCAAGAACACTGCACAGCTCAACCTAATGCAAAAGCAGGAAAAAGATTCCTGGAAAATATGATAATAGATGCATGACTGTTATAGTTTTATCACTTTTTTGTTGTTTATTGAGTTTTATTTTGTTGATATTGTCAGCCACAGAAGAAATACAAAGTTTCTAAGGGAAGTAAACAATATTAATGTTTTCTTTTTTGTTTAAGATAAAGTATATTTAGTGAAATGGGGGTGGTTGCACACATGATCTTCACATGATTCTTAATGTAAAACAAAATATCAGTGTGGTGTAATTCAGTTAAAAACAGAGTTAGTCATACATCAAGTAAAGGAAATAGTCTGGCATTACTCAAGAGGAAAATTTCTCAACTGGTGGTTAATGCAGATCCTGTTTTTAGTTTGTTTTGGGGTGTTTTTCTGTGGGCGGGTTCCCCCTCACACCTACTTCCTCCCTTTTTTTCTCTCTAACGTGATGCTTTTAAAATAAATGAGTTTTGTTGAAGAGTAGGCAGCATTTTCTTCCTTAAAGTGCATGACTAGGCAAAAGTCTTAAAGTTAATTTTATTAATACTATCTCTTCAATAGTCTTGTGTAATATGGGTATGAGTAATAATGTTAGTTATTTTTCACTGGTGTTTCTCCTTGTACATGTGGATTGTGTGCTAACATGTGGACTACTTTTGCTTCTATTGCTCTTATTAAATGCTATCATAGCAGCTGAATGTGTGCAGCACATGGACTCATAAATTTCCCTAAGAGGACTATGAAGTTTGTAGTTTAGTTAAGTTGAGCTAAGTTAGGCTAAGTGAAGTTCACTTAAGTTTAGTCAAGTTGAGTTGAGTTTAATCTAGTTTTTGTCTCGTGCAATATTGTGCTGAGTCTTATTGTGTTGTATCATCTTATTTTATCATGTTGTCATGTTGGGTCATACCGTATGTACTGTATTATATCTATGGCTGTCAATATTAATGCATTAATCCTAATGTGATTAAGGTACATGGCTAATGTACTGTAATTTGTTTTTTACTGAATGCTTTATTGTACCTCTCAGCACATGTCTGTTAACCCACTGAAGCATCTCCCCACAGCCACAGTGATGTAAAATCAGTCCTCCTCTGCTCTTTAATGTCTCATTTTAGTTTAAAAAACTTAGACAGCTCAGTCTGGTTAAGTCAGAAGGCATCTGCACTTTGTGATATCAAACATTTACCTTGGTACTGTTGTGTGTAAGGTGACCTTGGGTGTCAGAAAGGCGCTCACAAATAAAATGTACTATTATTATTATTATTATTATTATTATTATTATTATTATTACTGTTCCCTTATCTTTCTTTCCATTCTGTAACAAGTTCCTTTTCCAGGGTTGAGTTTTATGTCAAACTCTGTGATCTACTTGAAGTTTCAAACTAAACCCTGGTTTCTATGCCACAGGAAGGTAATGATCCTTAGTTTGAGAGCAGAAAAAATCCCAAATGAAACGAAACAGTTTAAGAAAATAGGGGAATTTTAAAATGCCACAAAAACAAGATCAATCACCATAAAACTATAGAAATTTCGATTCTGATTATTATCAGAAATTATAATTGTTTGATAGCCTAATAGTATCATATCATATCCTATCATGCTGTATCGTATGATATTGTATTGAGTCATATCCTATCATATCATATTGTATCATATCATATTGGGTTGTGTCATATATTTTTGTGTAATATTATGTCACATTGTACCGTGTCGTATTTTATTGTACCACATCATATCATATCATGCTATGTGGTCTGGCAATGTAGCCTACTGCATCATTTACTGTACAGTATCATGTCATTATATCGTATGCACTGTATCCTACCCTACTGTTTTATATCCTATCATGTCATATTTCATCGTGTCGTATCATGTCATATCATATTGTATACTGTATTGTGTAATATTGCATTGTATTATATTGCATCATATGGTATCATACTGTTGTATCGGATTGTGCTGTTTTGTGTCATATCATATAAATTTTCTTCTGTCAGGGTTACGACATTGAACCTATTATTACCTCTAGGGCTGTCTAAAAGTTACAAATTTTAATTGTGATTGATCTGCAATTAATCATGATTAATCACAACCTTTTTGTCACATTTTAAACTTCTATCATTTTGCATTTGGAACTGTTTTGTGTTATTTTTCAGTTTTCTACTGTTTTAAAATAGAGGTAATTGCCTTCCTGTTGAGATACAGATGAAAACCTCAGATGACTATGACTTGTCCACTGAGATGTTTGTACATTTGTTAAAGTAAAATGAGACATGAAAGTGCAGTGGCGGACTTATTTTCCATCACTGTGGCTGCAGGAAGACACAGAAATGCCTTAACCAAACTGCATTGAGTGAAAATAAAGCATGCAATTAATCACATGAAAAAATTAGTGCATTAATTGTGGAACTTGATTAATTGTGGTCAACTCGATTCGTCTGGACAGCCCTAATTTCCTCACATCAAATAGAATTGTAAGATGAAGATGGAAACATAATAGCTTATTTGATTAAAAAGCTTACTATTGATTATTTGGTTTGAAAAAAGAACCCTTTAAAAATGAGGAAATGTAGGAAGCCTTGCACTGGTTGTTGTTGTTATCTGTCCTATATTTATGCTTTGGTTACTTATTCACTGATGATGTAGCAAAACCAAACTAATGAACTATAAGAGGCTTGATAACAATAAACCACAGAGTATATGATAAATCTATGTGAGTTAATAATTTTGTACTAATATTCAAAACCAATACATTGTTCAAAATAACAATTCAGCTATTTGCCAATACCAATGTTGACGTTTTTTCCATAATTTTTGTGTGTTTTAAAACTTCCACAATGCCAATATTTTCTCTCATGTTTGACCATGAAAAAGATCAGAGTCTGTCTAGGTGACTTTTCTGCCCCACCTCCAAAAAAAGGTTTCTTTGAATTAGCAGTTCAGTTTACAACATTAGTATCCAGCTCTGAATTGATCAGAAACACCAGATAAAAATCTGCTACTGACATCACTTTATACCAGATTTGGTGATTAGTCAATTTCTTAACCTGAAACTCCAGACAGACTGTTTCACTGTCATGTCTGGGCAAGCAAACGGTGTTTGGAAAGGGCACAACCTTCTTCAAAAACACCACCATATACTGTATAGCTTTTTTTGATGTCTCGGTTTTGATTGAAGCAACAGAACAACAAACTTTTTTTTATAATTACAGTTATGTGGCTTTGTGCAAATGTCTTTAAAAAATGAGTCTATTAATTCATGACACTCAGAAATACTTATTCAAACAAGCACATTTGTATCATGAGGTTCCTGTTGAGGCTGTGAGGCTTCAAACTTGTTTCTATTCTAAGGAGGAAAAACACCCAGTCAATTGTTTCTGTTTCTATTGCTGCTTTGTCCTGATGGAACAAGAAGTAAAAGTCTTCCTTTATGACGCCCCCCAAAGCACTACTTCCACTCACTTTTAAATACTAAATTAACTTTAAATAAGTCAATGTGAGCTCGCTATTGTGCTCATTGTTTATTATCTTTTGGATTTTTATGTGGAAACTGCTGGCTGTCAGACACTTTACTGCTTTGAGATAATAGTAATAAAAATGCTTTGATCACTGACACTCTGTACTTGACTTTCCTCCTTGTGTACTTCAGATTGAAAGAAGTAAACATGTCACATTAAGTTTTTGTGTCTTTGTATTCACAGACCTCTTAGGAAACTGTTTTAACTCTTCAAGGCAGGCGGAGATCACTTTCTTTTCCAGCTGAGCATCAATCACTCTGGAGTGCACAACATTTCCTTTCACTTTCTGAAAAGAGAAAATAAAAAACAGCATGGAAAAAGGCCATAGTCAGGGTGATGCTATGTTAAAGCTCTCTGCTGCCATCATGTGGCAGAAAGCTACAATGCAACAAGATAATTTAAAAAAGATTTTAAGATTGAATTTTTTTAGTTTTTTAAGAGGTTAACTAGTTTTCAAAACACAAATGTAAACACAAACAGAACTAACAACAGAATCTTGCAAAATGTAGAGAAAGAAACATAAACTCAGACCTGATTAACCACTTAAAAATGGTATAACACTAACCTAGAAGTCCACTTTATTAAAATGACAGTTTTAAAAATCTACTACCAAAGTTTACAAATAGTAGTTGTTGTTGTATAACTTTCTTCTCCTCTGTCTATCTGCCTTGTACTTTATATTTTTGATTAGGTATTAATTGTTATGCCTTGAAGCAGTGATCATCGTCTGGCGGCCACATCAGGCCCACCACAGCTTCCCATCCGGCCCTCAGAAGATTTTCAATGTCAGCTTTCCACTTTAGGCACTATGAGAGATCAGTTTTTCCTGCCAGAGAACCACCAAAGATAGGTTTCCTGACTGTTGTCCCCACTAATCACAACACAGCATTTTAGCATCAAACCCAGCGATGACAACATGATAGCCCCAGAAATACCATATATAGACAAAAAAATTGCAATCGCCCCCTAGTGGCAGCTGCAGTTTTGGCGATTGGCACTGATCTCACCCCCAAAGGCAAGAAATGATTTACATTTATGTAGGAAAAGAATAAATAAATAAATAAATAAACAACTGTATGCTAATCAGGCCAAGTTAAATTAAGTTTATGGGAAGTCCAGCCCCTTCAGTGTTTTCCAAGTAAAAACTGGCCCTTGTACAAATGTAGCTGATGACCCTTGCCTTAGAGGCATATGCATGTTTTTCAATGTGCTTTAATGGTGTTATAATATAAGTTTGAAGATTACTTCTGAAATTAGTATCAAATAAAAGCAAAGGTTTGAAGGTGTTACTTTGAAGATATTTGATTTCAACCCTCTGAAGGCATTAAATAATATCCTATCCTTCATAACCATAAAAAAGTAAAGCACCGTGTCAGTGTACGATTATGTCTGAGGCAGTACAGTGTCGTACCATCCAGATGTCCATGTCAATCTGAGAGTTGAGATAGTACTCCTCCTTTTTTGGATTTTTTCTGTTGCTCCAAACTTCTTCATGCTCCAGGTCAATGAGTCGCTCCAGTGAAGATCTCATGTCCTCCTACATTAAAAACACAGTGTGTAAAAACTTTAACATTAGAAAAAGAAGGCAAAATCTCTTCAGAGAAATAAAACTGTATTTGTTTTTCCTTTATGTTAATCTCAATAGTTAAAATCAGCTGCTAAGGGATTTAATTTATGGTAACATTAGAGACAACCTCAAAACCCATCAACAATCACCATCTATCATTCTTTATAAGCCATGACCCTCAAAATAATGGCATCAGAGATCAGGGACCCCCATCTTCCCTTGAGGGGAATAAAGGCCCCATGTACAAAACTTGCATTTTAGGTACTTTACTTGCATTAAAGCAAAACTATTTTTATTTTAACTTGAACTCATTTTAACAATACTTAAAAAAATAATAGATCAAATTTGTGGTCTTAAATCATATGAATTTTCTGTTTGATTTTTGGAAAGCATCCTACAACCCCCCTTCAATGTCTCACGACCTCCCTGGGGGTCCTGACCCCCACTTTGGGAACCATTGGTCTAATATAGCGGTTCTCAACTGGTCGAGCATCAGGACTCCTCAAGGGAAACCACACCCCAAATTTTAAAATATTTCAAACCACTCAAACGTATTTATTGAAAAATGCTGAAGTTTGGACCCAAAATGGAACACAACATAATTGAACAAAGAGACAGGACAAAACCAATGCGTCTTTCCAGAGACAGCATGGAAATTTGCTAATTTTTGAAGAATTGTAGTTATCTTGGGAAAACCAACCTTCTTATCCAAAGGAAAGATGATATGAAAGTAGAAATTTTAAGACAAATATGGAAATCTATCTGTCATATTGCAATCATTGTTATTTCTACAAAGGACCTCTCTATAGAGGTTTTATGTTGTGATATATTCTAAAAACAGATATGGGAATTTGTAATCAAAAATTGGGACTGACAGTGTGTTTGTCCTACGCTGACATATTTTCATATGCTGATGTGTTGCCAAAGGGGGGCTCGGCAGAAAAAGTTTGGGAGCCACTGCAATAACATGACTTCCATTTTTTCTCCCATCATAATTACTACAGCCACTAGAGGCCGCCAACAAACAATATACTACACATAAATATGGGTTCTCACGCTGCAAACCATCTATTTGGAGGTGTATTTGGTGCTACAGACACAGCTGCTTAAACTCTTTAACTGGTCTAACTTTAGGGGAACAAAGTGGTTCTACACAAAGGCAACAGTTCTATTATCTGCAGACTTAAAGAAACCTTCCACTTGACCAAATTTGATCCCTGCATGCTCTCACCTTCACTCTGCAGCAGTATTTTTCTTTTAGATGCTTTAGGAAGTCTTCCTCCAGCTGCAGATCCGTGCTCTCATCCTTCATGTCAGGCTGCAGGGAGAGACTTCCCATGACCTTCTCGCTGTTGGAGGCGAGATAAGAGACATGAATGAACACATCAGGCACTGTTGGTGTGAAAGAATGTCAGCCTGTGTGTTTGATACAGTTGCTTCATAGCAGGTTTAAGGAACCAACCTGGCACCAAGCTCTGCAATAACACCTGAGCTGTGTGATGCTTCATGAGGCTGTTTGGGAAAAGTTTTTTTAACTAGTCTGCAAATACGAAGTCAGAAGTTGTGTAACTTAACCAAGAAACAATCCCCAAGTTTTAGCATATTTTCCTGAGTTGATGTGTGTTAAGAAGTTTTTTTGGATGCTACTTTGCATAATCTGTGAGAAATGCGGGCATGACCTGATTTGAGTTATTCCCTTGGGTGTTGTGCCTTAAAAAAAAAATCAGATCAGCTGTTTATTTTTGTCGTGCAAATGTTGTTTCCGAGCACAGTTTTTTATTTTGGCATGGCCTGATTCAACAAATACTTTCAGAAATGATGCTTCCCCCTTCACTCATGCTCACTGTGGTGCTGTGGTGGAGTTTGGTGTCCTTTAAAAGTGTCCGTCTGCACCGTCTCTAGGCATACCTTTTCTGCTAGAGTTGTGTTCAGACATGTTTTTCCTGGTTTAGGGTGTAAACATTGCCCCACAGCAGTCAAGGCATGTAGCCAGGATGACAACGGCCCACTGTTATTGCAGCTGTCATTTGTCTTTCTTTCCTACTGTTTATCCTATAATTTTTAAATGTGTAACAATTTTTTGATACATAACAGAGAAAAAAGCTCTGATTTGACACTGAAATAAGTCGCTAAAAGAAAGAAATTAAAAATATAAACAGCTGGTAATCTAGCCAGATCCCTCATTCTCCTGACAAATCTAGATAAACATCTAATTTTAAAATAATAATTCTGGACTTGTCAGTGGCTTTCAAATACATACAAGGATTTATTCTTTTTTACAAGAAGTTAGTTGAACAAATTTATTTAGATTTGAGATTTTTGCATGGTGTGTTTTGAAAGAGTTGCAGACACCTTTTTTATCTGCCAAATTTATTATCAAGAAAACAAAAATTAAAGAGAGAATGCTCTTTAACTGTTCAACCTTATCATGGGTTTTTTTATGGTCTTGATCTTGCCTTGTTTTTGCTTGTCTCGGTCTCAGTCTTGACTCAGTCTCGACCCTCAAAAGTCTTGGTCTTGGTGCACTCTGGTCTTGGGCAAGTCTTGGTCTTGGATAGTGTGGTCTTGAGTGTAACACTACCTACACCACCAGGAAAGCCAATCAGTCCCCATTAAACTTTCTCTCCCTTTCTTTCTCTCTGCTGAGCCTCCCTTGGAAGAAGTTCCTCTGTGTACTCTGGGACATAAAAAATAACCCCTCGTATCCACATTAAACGGCATATCATTATCAAAATTGGTCACTTCAGTGTTATTTTAGCTTAGTAACTTCTCATTTCCTCTAACAAAGCCTGCAGACCCAATCAGCTGTTCAGATAAACTGAGGAAAAATAGAGTATGTAGCTGATAGCCGGAGCTTGCATTGCAAACACAGAGGCTTTCTGGGTGAAAAATGATACGCTACAAAAGAATTTTAATTTAGCGTACAATTGAGCCAACATTCTTCTTTGGCCCATTTTCACTTTAAACTCATTTAAAAACACGGAGCAGCTATACCCATTTGTGGTGCGCTATAGCCTAGCTTCCAAAAGCGCATCATGTATGAAGGGAAAGTTTATTGTAAACATTTATTCATGCATTTGTTTATTTATTTATTAATTCATGCTGTAAAAATGGGCCTTTTAGTATGAGACCTAATAGCAATTCCTTTGCTTTTGCTGCCAGCCTCTAGTGGACACTTAAGGAACTACAGTTTTTTTTGCAATCATGCATTTTTTCCACCAGCAGCAGAGGTTTCTGCTAAATAGTGTCTGCTCTTTTAATAAAGGAGCATTCCCCAGCAAAACACTGTAACTCATCTATATTTGTTTTGACATTTTTTGACACTAGTGGATTTTGACTGTACATAGTTTGTACAAACTAACGGAAAAGCAGATTCTTTGGTTTGTTTTGTGCATGGGATTTGATGTAAACAACTATAGAATCAATTCTCTCTTATGACACTCATATAGTTTTCCCTCTTCGCTCATATTTTTGTTTACACACCTTTTATAGCGGTTGATGATCCATTCCAGCAGGGCGTACAGATCCTTCTGCTCCGTCGTCTGCTGCTCCAGCTTCTTCAGATGCTGCCCGACGACCCGGTGGTAACTCTCCACATAGGTGCTGAAAACTTTAAAGCTGGGCGGGTACGACCACCTCAGCTGCTTCTTCACGTTCTCCAAATCATCCACGATGGCCTTTCCCAGCAGACCCAGGTGAAGCGCCAACCAGGAGACGTTCTGCTCCCGCTGCTCCAGGTGAACATTATCCACCTTCACCTGCACGCCCTCGCACACCGCCTCTCTCCAGGCCTCCATCCAGCTGTCCGGTAGCCCGCCGGGTTCCTCGGCTCTCCGCTCCTCTTCTTGGATGATCCTGGCCACAAAAACCAGCAGTTCTTTGTTTCTGGAGGGGAGGGAGTTGGAGTCACGCACAATGGTGTTCATCTTATTCCTCAAGTCTGCGTAGAGCAGGTTCAGGTCTTTCTCTTTCTTGGCCAGCTCCATGGGGGAGTCCTCGCTGCAGCGTTCCTCCTCCTTATGGAACTCCAGCCGCAGAGCGAGCAGGTTCAGGTGAGCCTCCTCCAACACCTCCATCTCTATCAGCTTACTGATCTGCATCACTAAGAAAACACACAGAAGATGATTAATATCTTCAAGATTTTAGCACAATATCAGAGAATTAAAGGAGAAGAGGCAAGGGGGGTGTTTTACGGTCTCTAAGTTTATAAACAGACTAGTAAATCTCAATAAATCTCAAAAAAGCAGGAAAACTATCTTTTAAATTCTTTGATTTAAAAGAAATGTTTTGTATGTGTCAGTTCAAAACTTCAAAATGAGGCTGTGGTTTCACTCTACAGACAGGAATTCACACCAGGGATGAGATTTTGATCTTTGCTTTTGTTGCCAAAACAAAAGACGATAAAGACCAAAGTTGAATGTACCGACAGAGAAACAAGAACATGTTAGGGGACATTGTGAGAAAAAGTTCTGTTTAAAACTCACAGCTACAAGAATGGCAGCTCATTTAAGGCTTTAGAAAGAGTTTGCAAACATATACTGCACAACTTTACATTATTTCAAAGTTTAGCTACATGAACACATATATAAGCAACTAAAAATAAAAGAAAAATTTAAGGCCAATGGTTAAATTTTAATCAGAAAAAAATATGTGGGTAGTTTGGAAAAAATGCTGAAGTGTTATTTATAAATGTACTGAATTAAATCCCCTTTATCTGTGCCCTTCTCATCTTTGAGCTTGTCTCAGTTTTATGGCTCGTGCTCACTGCTGGCATGATGTTTCAGCAGCTGTTTAAAGTGAGAAAAACCACCAACTGCTTCAAACTCATTGATTTGCATTGAATTAAACTTAAAATTTAAAGCAGCACAAAACCAAAGTCCAATTCTGATTGAAGGTCAACATCAGTCTTTTCCAGTAACTTAGAGCAATAGTTCCCAACCTTTTTCCTTTGAGCCCCCCCCCTACACCCCCCCACCCACCCACTTGTATCTAAGGAAACTTGAGCCCCCCCCCCCCAGGACCACCACAAAAAAAAGAAAAAGTGATACTTTGTTGCCAAAATTAACATAAATCTTAATTATTTTTATGTGTAATTCCAAACAAAGTAGCCCTAAACACAAATCCTTTACCCAACAACCATTGTATTAATTATCTGTGTTACAACAAAATTTCTGTTTATCTAATTTTATACAACCTCAGTGCAGACAGAGTCTCATGCCCCCCCGAGATCTCTGGTGCCCCCCTAAGGGGTCTCATGGCAAGGCAAGGCTAAGAGGTGCATTTCACTGGTGTCACATCAGATTCAACCATGCAGTTGTTTTTCAAGTCCAAGACATGCTCTGCATTTTGTATTGGAGTACCCAATGCTATGCAGGAGAGCCCTGGCCACACATCCTACCAGTGTGAGAGAGGTTTTTACTGCCGTTGCCTCAATCTGGACAAAAAAAAAATATCAAAGCTGGACATTGAAAATTTACTGGGAATTGCAGTCTCATAGCCGCACCCAAGACACCAAATAAGCCCACGCCAGTCACTGAAAATACTTCAGGACTGGGAGTATAAATCTTAAAAGATGTTCACTGAGTTTTTACTTTCAGGAAATTATTCATCTTCAGAGAGTCACATGTTTAAAACTTGTTAAAAATATGGTTAATCTTATTTCAATTTGAGGTTTTATGTTGAGGTAAATTCTAAAATAAAAAACATACTAAAACGTATTTTACATGTTGATACTAACATTGAGGGTTAGGCGGCCTGACAGAAGAAGTTTGGGAACCACTGAACTAAAGCCAGACACAGTTACAGTGTCAAATGTTTACAGTTTGTTGCTTCTGCCCTCAAGTGACTAAAACAAAGCAGAAAGTGCAGTGTGAAAACTATTTATTGTTGTGTACTGACTAGAAATGAACAGTAAATACATAAAAACAGCCGGGTTAATTTTGGCACTAGAGCAGGAAACATCAGCTAATCCAACCTTTGTGACTCACGTTAAAGTCATATGAGGAGGTCGTACCTGACAGTGGTGTGTGTGGTAACTCTTGTAGTGTATAGGTCTCCTCCATTTCTTCACACCCTTCCTCCTCCTCCTCCTCCTCTTTTTCCTCCATCTTTTCCTCCACTGTGCCTTTAGTAGCAGGGCCCAGCAACTCCTGTCTGCAGGCTTTGTCTTTGTCCTTCTTAGAGCCTATCCTTAGGCTCCTGCGGATCGACGCTCCTGTTTTGATGAGAGAGTCGCCCAATTTGGTCATGTTTGGATCTGAAGATGGGAAAGACAGTGTTTATGATAAAACAGATCGGAATAAGAGAAAATAAACAGGACAGCTTGTCTTCCTTTGATTCCAGGACTTTTAATAACCCTCAAAAAGTTGAACAAAGGTTTCTTTGCCCAAGTCTGACCAGAGTTACAGTGGATAGAGCTTTAACACTCACAACCAGACTAACTTTTACATGTTTACTGACCTTAGATCATCGTGTATCTACTGCTAAGCTTCTAGCAGCCTGTTACAACACATGTCCTCTTCAGTTCAACACACCGTATTTACGCCCCTATGACATTTAGCTTTCGTTACGAATGTCATGGAGGCGTACAGAGGGGACGAAGTGATCCCACCTCTGTGCTTGGATTAGAGGTTAAAGCAGAGGCGTTACATGGGGGAGAACAGCCCTGTGTGTATGTGGAGCTCCCATTATATAATCACACCTTGTTCCTTGTCTTTCTGCAAACGCCATAAAGCACTGTGAAACAACATGAATATATTTAACAGTTATGAAGTAAGGTCGAATGTACAAAGGTGCAGCCAAGGCAGAGCATCATCATGGTGCTGCTGCGAAACCAAACAATATAAAAGCAGACTAAATAGTTGAAAAGTCCTGTTTCTGACAATGTAAGACTTCTGTGGCACCTGGAGAGGCCAATCATATTTTAACTAAGGTCTCATGTGACCTCTGACCATGGACCAACCCCTGTTTTTAGGCAAGATAAAGCGAGGCAAAGCAAGCAAGGTTGATTTATAGAGCATCAGTCATACAGAAAGCAATTCAAAGTGCTTACAGACACAACAACAGAATATTTATAATATGAGGAGCATTTAAATACATATTCATTATCAAATACATGCCTAATATGTGCCTATAAAAAGTATTTACCCCCTTTTGTTGATTTTATAAACCAGTAATGGTTAATATAATTTGACTTTTTGAAAAAACAAATAACAAAAAAACCCTCTTTAATGTCAAAGTGAAAACATATTTGTACAAAGTAAAGTCAGTTTTAAAAAATATGTAATGTAATGTCTTGTATGATCTTCTATACAGTATGATGATCACTTTACCTGTTTTGGAGCGGGACAGGCCTTTGCTTTTCAGAGAAATATTGTCACCCTCTTCGTCCTCTTTTTTCTGGAAAAAGCCCCCTATGCTCTTCAGAGGAGAGATCAGAGGAGAGGTCACAGGAGAGCCGGTGCTCAGACCTGACGGAGACGCAGAGAGAGAGGGCTGAAAAACTGGCTGAACTGTCACCATAAGGCCTCCTTTCACAATCACATCTCGTTTTGTCTAAAAAATGCTGATACAGTTTCATTTTCTCAAAGCTGATACTGAAACTGTGTTGGTGCAAGCACGCATGACTTGGCAGCGTTTTGCCTTTAAATTGACCTTAAACCAAACGAGGAATGTTATAATTACCCCTTGATGAAAATCGACATTAGTCTGGCTCAGCTCCAGAGAGAAGAAGTGAAAGTTTAAAACCTGTATGCTTTCATTTCTGCTGTCTTAAAGAATTATTTAAATAAATATGAAGGACTAAACTTCACTTTTAAAGTATGCCATATGTACAAAATAGAACAAAAGAGAGGTGTGTAGGAGATGGAGAAATAGGCTAGAAGACTCCCACACAGAGTTTAAATTGTATACAGGAGTTTATTTACAGCTCTTTTTTGACCTTCATTTATATTGTCTGATGAAACTGCAGCACTGAAATCATTCCAGAAGTATACAACCGCACTGGCAGGGTTCAGGAGTCTTTTTACATGTTTTCATGGAAGCTGCAACCCCTTAAAAGGTCTTTAGATTACACTGAGGTCTGTGTGATGATTAGCCCATCAGCCGGTATCACTTAGAGATTGATTGTGAGTTTTGTACTCTTGGACTTCGTTCACAGCTTCTGAAAAGAACAATCTAGATCCACATACAGTCTAGTTTTTGTCTCCAGGTTTTTTAAGCCGCCATGATCTTGAGAAAGCTTTCCATTCCTTAGTAAGTTCCAGGCTGGACTACTGCAATGCACTTTGTGTTGGAATCCCCCAATCCTCAATCAGTTGCCTTTAACTTGTGCAAAATGCAGCTGCACGTCTTTTAACAAACACAACCAGACGAGAGCACATTACTCCAATTCTCTTTTCCCTTCATTGGCTTCCAGTCCATTTTAGAATTGATTTTAAACTTTTAACATTTGTTTTTAAAGCTCTGAATGGCATTGCTCCATCCTATTTATCTGAGATTTTAACCGTTCGGGAATATGGTAGGGCTTTGAGGTCATCCAACCAACTTTTGTTGGAAATTCCCAGGTCAATATACAAACACCAAAGCACTTTGGTCACCTGTGGGGTGTAGTAAAGGGCTATATAAATAAAGTACATTTACATTTACAGTTACATTTAAATTGAAGAAAAGTTGTGTTAATTCTTCCCTTTTGCTGTCTTATATTATGCATTTTCTTGTTGTGATCTCCTAGCCCTCTCTCAGAGTTTTCTTTGAATCTTTTAAGCATAACCAGCCAGTTAGAATATTACCAGACAAATCCATTACAATGTTTGTACAAAATTAAGCAAATCTTCTTTCAGCCATTTACTTTCTTAAATACTTTACATGCTTTAAAACAGCCATTATTGCATTTTAGCACCTTGGTTAAACAAATACCTAAATGCAGTCTTTTGTTGAGGAGACACAGGTTCATTTGTGCAACCATGTCAGCAAACATACTTTGTTTTTGTTCAGTTTAATGGTGGTTTGCATTTAAGCTTAAACTCTAAGAAACATCTCTGTGTCTCTTTCTGAAAAATATTCCCACACTGTTGCTCTTTCTGCCTACACACACAGAGCCACCTACACTGGAGTTGAACAAGGTCATACATGGTGGGTGGTTAGGGGAATCCTGGGAAATGTAGGCCATCACACATTACAAAAGAGCTGGACAAGGTAGTTTTAGATGGTGATTTGAGAGATTTTTAGTCTTATATTGGCTTCTATTTTGGTTAAACATTAAATATCCAAGTCTAACATCCAAACAGACAGATGCTGAGAATACACACCCTGGATGTGGGAGTTCAGAAAATATATGCTGTCTTGATATTAGCGAGCATAAATGGACATAGTCACTGTTAGATCAGAAACTGGTTTGTTGATTGTCTTTTTGAAGCCTTGAATTTCACATTTTGAGCTCCATGTTGGTTTTCCGGGGCTATATGAGAAGACTCAAGCATATTGGGAAACATGCACCTAAACTTCATCCAAAAAATTCTTGCACAGCCTCTCAATTAGACGCATCGCATTCCACATTTTTGACAAATATTTGCATAAAATAATCCAATAAGGCATCAACAAACCAATGTTGATAGACTAATTTGTGGCTATGTTGGCAAGTGTTGACGTCAAGCAGACAGCTAGGGATGCAAAAAACTAAAACATTCCGATTAATTATGTGTAGCTTCATGCCTTGAACTAATCAGAGCTTCCATACTAAAGCTAGGCTACACTTCTGCAGATGGGACCATTTTACAAGGTATTTTACCCTAAAAATCTGGAATATAAAACACCAAGATACCCACACAGGAAAGGATTTGGGAAAGGCAGAACAGTTAAAAATACTCAGAAGATGATTGGATGAATGATCTGTCTCTCACATTCATGATAGGCCAATCAGAGTGAGAAGACAAAATAAGGTAGTAAGTGTAGCTCAGAGATAACCTCAGCTATACAGGCTAGCCCTGCTGTAGTTTTTGAACAGCAGAGCTTATCGGTAGCTGAAATTCATGCCAAAACCTATAGGTAGAGGTACAAAACCATGTCCTCTGCTAAGAGCTTGGTGTGGCCCTTTAATCTTGTCTTAACAAAGAAAGAAATGTGGTCGAGGTCTGTTTAAACTGCTTACCTACAGCTACATCCAAGCTAATTGCTAACAGCAAAGAGTTAAAACAGTGTGTCTCTTTAATTTAACAAAGAAATGTGGTCAGTTTTGATAAAACTGTCTCTGTGCTGTAGCTACATCTGAGCTAACTGCTACACTGGAGGCAACCAATGCTATCAGCTAACAGTACAACAAAACGCCACAACTAGCTACTGCCTCATTCTCCTCAAACATCACTTTTGGTGAGAACCATTTTTGGTTCTGCAAAAAAATGTTGGTGATTGGAGCTTTTGGAGATGGTGTGCCTGATGACAGACACGGCGTAATCTCCCAAGAGACCCCACTATGAAAAAGATTACATGTCAACCATAAATGGATAAATTAACTGTGGAGACTAGAGTTTTTTTTTGTTTTTGTTTTTCTACCAGGCTGTAAAACTGTGTAAATTTGCTATAAAAATTGACTTTTTAGAATGAGACTTAATGGAGGTTTACTCCCTTTTAGAACCAGCCTCTAGTGGTCATTGGAGGAACTGCACTCTGAGCTATATTTTTTTGTTTTTCTAGCAGGCTGTAAACCTGTGTACATTTGCAATAAAAACTGACATTTTAGAATAAGACCTACTGGGGGTTGACTCACTTTTGGAGCCATCCCCTAGTGGTCATAGGAGGAACTACACTCCGAGCTTCATTTTCAACCCAAATGACTTCCTCTTCAGTTGACCTCAGCTTTCTCTTTCTTCTGACCTTGAGAGGCTTTATTAAGCCAGAGCAATTTTCATGAAAAGCCAAAAACATACTCACTGGGTGACAGCGGTGGCGGTGACCCCGACTCACTATCATCCGTGTCTGTTTTTGGTGCGAGCTTCGACCCTAGTGGACTTTTCTCTGCCGCTTTCCGTATGCTCCTCCTGAACGTCTTAAGCACACCTAGCGTCTCCTTCACAACTCCGTCCCTCGGCGTATTCCCGTTGCTCTTTAGGGACGCTCTGTCCTCTTCTGGGTTTTCTGCCGGTTTCTCCATCATTTCTGACATCTCATCCAGTTAAAAAACACCAGCTGTGATGACAGAACAAATAAAAATCTCAAAACAGGAAATGTCTGCTTGTCCTCCTCTCTTCTGAAGAGTGAATGTGAGATGAGGGCTCAGGTGTGTTTTTGGTTTCAGCGGTGAGAGCCAGCAGAGACAGGAGGGGCAGTTCTGTTTACAGATAACATGACAGCCTACTGTGCTGTTCTTGTCAGCATAGAGGGGAAGGAAAGGTAAAATGGTGAAAACATGTTAAAACAGTTTTAACTTGGGAGAAGGGTTTCATCATCCAATGGGGATGTCTTTCTTTCCCCTTGGTCTTTCCTCTTAGGCCATGTACTGGAGATACAAGATGTTATATTATAATAGAGTATTACAGCCAAATTAGAAAAAGAACAAACACATGAATTAACAGGAATAAAGTTAGAAGAAATAATCACTGCAATTTTAAGCTGAGATGTAATATAACAACATAATTATTGGAAACTCAGTATTTCTTCTTTAATATAAACTTAATACTTTATCATTTTTGTGTTGCTAGTTTAGATTTAACTTAATAGTTTGCTGTTTTGCCTCAGAAATTACAGTCAAAGAAGCATATGTCTTAAAACAAGGCCCCATTAAAAAAGTGTATATCAAATTAAACCTTAATCTTCATGCATGCACATAAACTACTGAAAGAAGTGAGTTAATGTTTATTTTTCATGTGTGTTTTAAATCAGTGGTTCCCAAAGTTTTGGGAGGACCCCCTTTACCTGTATCTTATAAAAATTAAGCCCTTCAGAGACCCACCTGGAAAAATTTTAATTGTTTTCATTGACAAAATCTTAACATAATAGGCCTATACACTTGTTCTTGACAAAAGATCTATTTGTAAACTATCCTGGTACAGTACAATGGTCTATTAGGTCTACTTTAGAAAATAAAAATATAAAAAGGATCTGTTAAGATCATGCATAATGAATTTAGTTTTATAAGTGAAATGCATTTTGTAAATCTACTGTAATTTGAAGTTTCCAGGATTATTAATATGCAGTCTTCAGTTTCTGTTGAGTGTTTCTAATGCTATTTGCCTGAGGGGAAAACCGCCCCATAGTCTAGCACAATCAGAGACATGAGAGTGCCCTAGATTTTATCCTGACTGTCAATATTTATCACCAACCCTGTCTGACTGCTATGAAGACCGGTGGCCTCGCTACTTTCACTTTCTAAATCAGCAACAGAAAGATTTTTCTCTTTTCAGCAACAGTTTAAAGTAAACAAGCAAACCATGATTACAGGAATTACTTGTTGTTTCCTTTTCAACACACTTTGCAAGCAAAGAGTAGAATTAACCACACCTGTGTCAGGTGTTTAGAGGTTATAAAAGTCAATGTTTTATGCTGACTTAAGGAAAACTGCAAGGAAGTACAGAATTATCCTGCACTGGTGTAAAGCATTTGTAACAAAAAAAGACCAAAAATAACATGTTTAATGAATAAAGAAAACAGTAGTTGTTATAAAGTGAATATATTAAAGTATTTCCTGAATATTTAAGGTCCTAACATCCGAACATGATCAGATTCAATCATTTTTGCCACGTAATGTAAATTTGAAGAGGAGAGTTGGTGAGGCCATACGGTTACTTTGAATATAAGCATTTATATTTAACATTATAATAAAATAATAGCATGTCAGAAATCTATTTACTGCCTAGTTTCTTGCAATGTCCTGATGTCCTGTCCAATGTCCTAACCAATGAACTGATTTAACTGTTACTGACATTGGCATTTAGGGCTTCGTATATGCACAATTAATGTCTTATAATTTCTAAGTAACTTAAGAAAAGTGATTGAAATAAGCAATACAGAGTGACTGGGAATTTTGAGAGTAGTTCATGAACTATTATTCTATTATACTATTACTACTATTATTCTGGGAGGTCATGGGCTGAAAAGTTGGGGAACCCCTGCCTTACTGTCACCTTAATCCCTTGAAAGGTGGCATCAGTCCTGTTGAATTATCATAATTTGCAAAGGCCGCACATGTACCATAAAAATTATAGATACAGTTTGACTTTTTCTATGTCTGGATTAAAAGAAAAAGTATGGTTATGTAAATATGATCAAATACAAAGTAAATCAATCTCATAGTTAACATATTAAATATCAATATATTCCCATTTAAGCTCATATTTGACCTCCAAAGAAAAAACAACTCGATTCAAGTCTTTTAAACTACATTATAAAATATTGAATATGCCATGCAGGCATGTAAGGGCATGCCATCAGTTGAAAACGTTAAATAATCTGAATCTGATCAGGATTAACTGGTAAGAAAGTCTTCAGTGTGCTGATAGCAGAGCTTGACCTTCTAATAAACACCAGCCAGTCTATTAGGTGCTGAAAAACCCAGCTAGAAAGCCATTTTTCTCCTAACTGCCAGAAAGATGACAAAACTATGACTTAAACTTTGTACAAACAAAAATTAGAACAACGAAAAGCCTACAAACTTTACAGCAAAGAGTCAGAGTCTCATATTACACGACTGGAGAGAGAGAGAGAGTGTCCTTACCTGCACAGCTCAGGTACAGAGTCCTCTGCCAGCTCTCCTTCCTTCTTTCCGTCGTTTTATCGCCTCCTCTTTACATGCTTTTACTTTCTCTACCTGAGCAAGTGAAGGGGAATTTAAGAAGCTAGAGCCAAGTTCTGAGCCTGAGAAGAATAATAGGATTAATGTTTGCTTGGTTGGTAATGTCCAGTAAGGCTGTCCTGAGCTTGCAGGAGGAAAAGTCCAAGCTCCCCTTCCTCCGTGTCCTGCAGAGATTAGCGTAACCTCAGACCAGAAAGGATGAGTTAATGATTAAACTGAGGGAAGAGTGGCACACACAGGTGGCATACTTTCAATGAGCCATTTTCACTGCAGGTTAGTTTAACAGGGATGTTACCATGGAAGTCTTCCTGTAAATGCTACATTTACAGGTAGCTTATTTTCTGACCTAGACGGAATGTGTCGATAAAATATGCAAATACGCTGCATTCAGTGTTCCGGGGAAACTCCAGATTCGTCACTCATGAATTTATACATGGGGATTTTTGGCAGTGGTGAGAGACGTAAACAGAGCATTTACTCAAGCTGTGCTAAAAAGTCAAAGTACTCTACTCTACACTACAAGTCAGTTTTCAAGCTGAATCTGCGAATTCGATATCAAGAGTACTGATATCTCAGAGCTTACAACTTCATATCATTGGTTTATGATCGCACGTGTCTTTAATGAGTAACTTTATAAAGTTGTTAAAGCCAGAGGTTTCCATAGACACCTCTTGCTTAAACATTAAAGATTTTATATAGATTTTTTGGTCTGAAGTTTTTTTTTCCCATTATTATTATTATTATTATTATTATTCGGTTGTCATATAAATTATTTTCGATGTTTTAAAGGGAAGGCCACCACTTAAAAAAGAAAAATATGACAGTTTAGTAATTAAAAATAAAAATAAACATTCGAGATCGAAGTTATGAGATACTGAGTCAAAATCTTAATATAAGAAGTTAAAATCATGATTTAAAATTAAATCTCAGATTTATGACGTTCTAACGAGTAATTATGAGATAAACTCTAATAATTCAAGTCATACATGTAAGACAAAAGTGGCCATTATAGCATGGAAACTCATAATAATGAGATAAAGAGCCAAATTGATATGAGGTAGAAAAGGACGCACTTATGGGAAAATAATGATAATTATTAAATAAAAAGTTTTAAAAAGTAAAAATGTATATTTTATATGGGGGTAGGATTATACATTTTTAGTTCTTTGTTCTCATTTTTGCTCATATAAACTGAGATGCTCAGGAATTTGCAGATGCAAGTTACTGCATTGTTTTGTTTTGTTTTTCTTCTTAATGTTCACTTGTTTTTTTTTTTCTTTAGTTATTTACATGATTGAAATAAAGCTATCAATCAATTAATCCATCAATCAATAATAGTTTTCTAAACAGTGAGATATGAAGTCCTATTTTAAGATAAAAAGTCTAAATAATGAGATTAAAAAGTCACAGTTATAACATAAAATGTAAAAGTTGTGGGATAATCACTGAAACCTTAAAATAAAGGTCAAAATAATGAGAGGACAAAAGTCAAAATTAAGAGGTTAAACGTCATAATTATGGGATCGAAAGTAAAACAATTTAAAAAAATTTTTAATTATGAGATGAAAACGCAGAATTAAGTAATTCAGTTATTAAATAAATAGTTAAAATATTAACATTAATTATTATGAGATAAACTGCCAAAATAATAAAATGTAAAGTAAAATCTTAAAATAAAAAGTCGAAATTATAAATACATAAATTAGAATTTTTTTTTAATGTAATTAAAAGCAACACAATTAGATAAAAAGTCAAAATTATGTTAAATCTTTATTTTGGCCAAAAAAGGGAAAAAAGTCAAAATTATGAGATACAAATGACATGATAAGGAGAACATCTCAGACAATGAAATAAAAAAAAAACAAAGTTATGAGATATAAAGAACATTATGAGAACATAAGTAAAATGTTCAAACTTTAACATAAAAATTATAACTATGGAATGAACTGCCAAAACATGAGATAATTAAAAAAACTTGCATAATTAGGAAATGAAAAATGCATCAGTGAGATAGAAATTCAAAATCCTACAAGAAAAAGTCAAAGCCATGACATGAAAAGTCTTGATCTGGGGAAAAATTTAAACAATAACAGAAAAAGTCCAAATCATGAGAAAGTAAGTCATAACTACAAAATGAAAAGTTAAAACTAAAAGTCAGAATTATGGGATAAATTGTCAAAATATAAGATATAAAATCAATTTGTAAGATTAAAAATCAAAACAATTATGAGGAAAAATGTCATGATTCTAAAACACAAAGAGAAATGATGAGATTAAAAAAAAGTCATAATCATGCAATAAAAACATAAAAGTCTTATTTGGGACAAAAATTTAAACTACAGATAAAATGTCAAAATTATGACATTTAAAAGTCAACCAGGTAAATATAAAGACAAAAACAAAACAAAACAAACAAACAAACAAACAAAAGATGATTAAGTACAAGGTCTAATGATAAAATAAAGTCATGAGAATGAATGTAAGAGTTTTAATTGTGGGACAAGAAGTCACATGTGAGATGAAAATGAAATTATGAGATATAAGTCAAAATTATGAAATAAATGGTTAAAAAAGAGGAAAAAAAAGTCAGAACAATAAAGTAGTTCATCATAATTATGACATGAAAAAAATCTAAATTCTTTTCTCTAAATCACGACTCTCATTATTTTTAGCTTTAGATATTAAATATCTATCTTTTTGTTTAAGTAATAACTTGGATTTTAGATCTTTATTTTTTTTTTTAGTGGCAGAGGTGGGCTTCCATACTTCCAGTTCTTGATAACCCCTCTAACTCTACTTTTGGGTTCAGTATTCAGGAATAATCTCATGCCGTCCACGTCCACTAGGGGGTGCTGTGTGACGTATTTGTGCTTGGTGATGATCCAAAAGTGATTCTTGTGCAGTGGTTGAGATGTGAGGTGTCCTTCCTAACATTTCGAATAAACAAAGAGTATCTTATTTATTTTCATTGTAAATATGTGGACATAAATGTAAAGATCTGAGTTCAGATTTCAGAAACTTTTGTTTTACCCGAGAAGTTGAGAAAGACGATAAAACAGATCAATAATCTCTGCCCAGGATGAGCAGCATCATGACCAAACACTCCCTCATGTAAATGTCTGTGTGTCTGTGTGTGTGAGCCGGCTGGATGGAGAGTTCATGCTTGTGTCTGTGACGTACAGTGAGAGGATTATTGAGACATGGCAATGAAAGGGTTACTGAGCTCTTAGTGTCAGCAGCAGCTAATAGAATGACCCATCGAATCCTGTTTCATCCATCCATTCTCTCATCGTGTCTCCTTCTTCCTCAAACAGAAATAAACCAAGACCAAATATAACACCGGGGATTTCCACACGTGGATTGCTGATCTGATATGCTGCTCCACCTGCGGTACTTTCAATGATAGATTTACAAAAGCAGGGTTTCCCTGGCACAGAAGTCAATGGGAGGAAAGCAACACTATCTACAACCCTGATTCCATAAAAGCTGGGACGCTGTGTAAAATGTAAATAAAAACAGAACGCAATTTGCAGCTCTCATATTTCCTTCACAAAAGAACATAAACAACATATCAGATGTATAAACTGAGACATGTTACCATTTTATTTCAGTTTGAATTTGATGGCAGCAACACTTCTCAAAAAAGCAGAGACGGGGCCATGTTTATCATTGTGTCGAATCAAAATAAGTGATTTCCAGGACAGAATCAAGCCTGTTTTTAACGCTGTACCACCCGAGCGCCTGAAGAGCAAGAGCTTCCAAAATCGACCTTTTGCCTTGACCCTTGCACAGAGATTTCTCCAGATTTTTTTAATCTTTTGATGATATTTTGGACTGCAGACGGTGGGTTATTCAAAGTCTGTACATTTTCACACTGAGGAACATTTTTCTGAAATTGTTCCACAACTTTTAGACATAGTTTTTACAGATTGGTTAACTTCTGCCCATCTTTCCTTTTGAGAGACCCTGCCTCTCTAAAACACTCCTTTTACACCCAGTCATTTTACCAACAGTCATGTAACCTAATTAGTTGCAATATGCTCCTCAAGCTGTTTTTAACTAGCCCCACTTACTTTTCCAGCCTTTTGTTGCCCTCTCCCTACTTTTTTGAGATTTTTTGAAAAATTCAAACAAGCTAATGTTAGTAGTAAAAAGTCACATTGTCAACAGCTTGTTTATGATGTATTGTAAATATTCTGTTGGTTTATGAGATTTGCATTTACACAGTGCTTTAACTTTTTTAGAAATGTGGTTGTATTTGTGAGATTTGTTTGGTAGATTTGACCATTTTTTCTAAGATTATACTCTACCTCTTTGTAACTGATCTAGTATCTTTTAGTCTTTGTTGTGTAAAGACACCAGAATTTAATGCTTATTTTTCCAGAAGTTTTCCTCCCAGCTACAGAGAGACAACAGCAGCAGATCAGGGCGAGCCTGACTTTCAGGTAGATCCTGACATGTACACCAATAATAACCATGTGACACCTCTCTGGACTTCTGTTTTGGTTGTTCTGCATGTGAGGTATTGAGGCAGATTTATCATCTTTACCATCTGCTTCCTCCTTCTGATGATGATACCGTAGGACTGTTTTTTCCAAAAGTCCTGGGATTTCCAACATGCTGCTTCAGCTCTTAGTGGCTCAGACTTCAGATTAGTTTTACAGAGTGAAAGGAAAGCTTTGTTGTAAGAGGTGTGCATGTGTGTGTATGTGACCCCAGGGCCGATGAGTGTAGACCACGTTAAACGTTCAATTAAACCGACAGCTCTACTATCGACAAACTGAGTAAAAGTGCTTGAGATTATCAGACGTTGTCCTTTGTGTTGTGGTATTATCAGGAGGAAAGGAGGAAATTACAGACTTTTATCCCCGGCCTCTCTCTGATATTAAATCTGCTTTCTTTTATTCAGAGAGCAGGATTAAAATGTAATCAATCTCTAATCTTTCAATTAATTTACATTTGGTTTCCTCTACAACAACTGTGGAAGGGGAATAATTAAAACCAAATTTGGCACCAGACTCTGTTCTAGGTGGTGTTATAACATGACACAATGACACAGACGCTATGGATTCACTCTCTGGCTCCTCAAGGGTGTTACAAAAGACACTTGGTTTAACGCAGTCTAAAACGTCAGTACAGATAAAGGCAGAAACATTGCAGACAAATCCAGAGAAGTAAGCAGACGGTTGGGTCAAACTACAGACAGGAATCAACACAAGAGAGCAGACAAACACTAGAACGAGGTTTACAATCAGGCAACATGTTTGCAGGACCTGGAAGACAGAGAAAAGGGTAAGTGACTTCAAAATAAAACAGGAAATACTTAGAACAATGAAGAAAATTAAAACATAACCATGGTTACTTGACGTGATGTATCAACATTATGATGTGGCCCCACTAGACATTTACAAGATGAGACGAGCTGCTCAGCTGACAGTGTATTTTCTGGCAGATCCATTTCCTGGTACAAACCAGACTAAAAAAATCAGAAAAAAAAACATGTCATTCTGTTTTTTTCTTTTTTGACAGATAATGGAAAATTAGGCATTTTCTCTGTTTTTTGTCATTTTGGTCAAAAAAAAAAAAGTTGTTTTTTTTTGTTTGTTTTTAGTTTTTATCTGCATTTAATAGAGATACTTGAGGAACAGGAAATCAGGTTACCAACTCAGAAAGGTGAGCATTTCAAAATAAAAGCCTCCATTAAAATATCTATATTATCATTATTATGAGCATATTGTAAAACACAATGGATGGCTCTTGTTTTGAAATGGAGGCTTTTATTTTGAAATGCATGCCATAAAAGGCCTGCTCTGTCATGAGAAAAAAGTACTTAAACAATATAGAGCAATTTGGACTATTATCATACAGACAAACATGGATGGCATGGACAACAATTTCATTTTGAAATGCTCACTTTCTGAATGGGTCTCATGATTTCCTTTTCCTCAAGTATTTCATTAAATGAAGAAAACAAAATGACGGAACTGAAAAAAAACAACAACAATTGGACCCCTTTTTAAAAAAGTTGTTTTTCCATTTTTGTGATCAAAATGAAAAAATGAGAAAAACGACTGGTTTCAACCTGGAAGTGGATCTGCCAGAAAATACACTAACCTTCAGCCACTCTGGGACACACTCTGCTCCACTGTAGTCCAGAAACAGAGCGAGTACGCTAGGGTGCATGCTCAGACTGAATGAAAGCACAGCACAAGTGGTACAAAACATCCTCTGGATTTAATCACATGGCTGTGAGGGTTTATTGACATAAGGTATTACTTGTTTTTTTCTAAACCTAACCAGATAGTTCTGGGACAGACTACTGAGGACAGACGTCTCTGTTTGTTCAGGGAAACGCCCAATCCTAAAAAAAAAAACATCTTAAGTGTCACAGATAATCTCAAGTTTCTCAACTATCAAGATAATGATTCTACACTTTTTTACAAGAACGCCTATAACGTTCTGACACGCCATAAAAATAAACAATGCAGCCTGTGTCTGAAGACAACAAAGATATTTCTGATGTGTCAATCAATCTGGCCGTCTTGTCGGAGCTGTTTCGAGCTCATGAGTCACTGATTCTTTTTCTGAAACAACCTGTCACTATGCTAACAATAAAGACTATCTTTACCAACACAAACAGAAAGTTGGCACATTAAAGCTAAAGGAGGATCAGACCAGTATCCATTTAGGGTAAAGTGACTGATTACAAAGATGGAAACTACCCTTTCAGCTCCTCCCACAGTAGAAAAATGAAGATAAAACACAAAAACACACAAAGAAGAAAGGTTACCTGCAGTAGTAAAGTAACTAGCTAGAAGACGCAGTGGAGCAACAAAGACCGGCAGCTTAAAGGCCTTAAAGGGCCCAAATGAATGCCTGATTTTGCAGCAAATTTCGCAAAAGCTCCACGTAAAGCCAAGCAGACTTTCATGTGTTTTGCACTGAGGAGAAGCTTCCATCCAGCCTCTCTCTGCCATGAGCCCAGATAAGTGCAGTGATGGTTGTCCTTCTGGAACTTTGTCTCATCTCCACACAGGATCTCTGAAGCTCAGTCAGAGTGACCCTCAGGTTCTTGGTCTCCTCTCTTTCTAAGGCCCTTCTCCCCCGGTTTTTCAGTTAGGCCAGGTGACCAGCTCTTGGAAGAGTCCTGAACGTGCCAAACTTCTTCCATTTGAGAATTATGGAGGCCACCGTGCTCTTGGGAACCTTGAGTGCAGCAGAATTTGTTGTAGCTTTACAGAGATCTGTGCCTGTCAACAATCCTGTCTCTGAGCTCTGCAGGTAGTTCATTTGACCTCTTGGCTTAGTTTTTGCTCTGATTTGCATTTTCAGCTGTGAGGCCTTCTATAGAAAGGTGTAGGCCTTTCCAAATCATGTCCAATCAGGTTAATTTACCACAGGTGGACTCCAATCAAGGTGTAGGAATATCTCAGCAAAGATCTAGAGAAATGGAAAAAAAATTTAAAAAGTGAAGGCGGGGTCTGAAAACTTCCTGAATATTTTCTGAATGCGCTGTAAGCAGGGCCATCCCTGACAAAGATGTCATCTGTACTGGTCATCAGTACTGGTGCCTTCACAGATGTGCAAGTTACCCATGCCATGGGCACTAATACATCCAACCATCATCCTTTTTTTTTAATTCTGGATTTTAGAATATATCTAAATGCAGAGGGAATTGAGGATGTGAATGGTATATATAAATGGAAATATGCACTAATTATATAATTGATTATTAATAATGCAACCACCCGTGATGGTTTTAAAATATGTAACAGTCCAGCCTAAGCCTCAGCAAATGTATATGTATAGTTTATGTAGACATAAACTACATGAATATTGTTTTCATTATACATAACTCATATAGGGCCAGGTTAGATTCTGCAGCTTTCTGAGGCGTCTCTTTGGTGCTAGACTCTTACACAAACACGTAAACACATACATAACATATACCACCCACGTTCTGTCACCTTCTAACCATGAGCAGCCCCAGAGTAAAGAAACATCTCCATGCTGATATTTGAATGCTCTGACAGTGATGGCTCAGTGCTAACGTGGCTCAGACGCTGACATAACACAGACATTTTATTTGGCAGGAATACAATATTCTGGAAAATGACATATGGAAATGAGATGCAGCCATCCGGTTTTCAGGTGACCCAGTCGGATTGAAGGTTTTCTTCCTGTCAATCAAGTCAGAGCTCTGGGTGAGGAATCATCCTGCAGAGCTGCACGCTGTGGTTTGAACTCTGCTCTTTGTAAACGAGGATAATCACATGAACTCTTCTGCACCGTGTCCGTGACACAGGAGCAGCTTTTTTTGCATGCATTTCGATTTAATGCAGCACAACTTTGACATGCAATTATAGTGATATTTCCTCAGGATCTTTTCTCCCTCATCTGCATACCTGTCCAATCTTCCTGAGTGACGCATTTTCACCTCAGTTAGTCTTTTTTAAAGGGAGATCATGCATCTATAAATCAGTTTTGTTTGTTCTGACGGTGATGTTCTTTGGCTGCCTACCACCATTGTTTTTTTCTGAGAATAACATGACAATAAACACCCCAAAACCCTTCCCATCAACCTGCCCCGGGTGAATTTCATTTCTGTTCGAGCTGTCAGAGTGTCTGTCATTGTTTCTGCAGCAGACTCTGTTCATCCTTTTATTTTTCTGTCACAGTGACTGACTCCAGGCTGTAATGCACCGCAGTCATGCACGCTAAAATGTTTCCCAGATGAGAGTATGTTTCAATGAAAACACAAAATTCAAAGCCTGCCTATTGACTCGGTGTAGCTGCAAACATTCTGAAACTATACATCTTAACTGCAAAGTAGGCATTAGAAACCCAAGCCATTTCTGTTATTATGCTGTTATGTTACACCATCAGCACTTTGTTTCTACCACAATTCCTCCATGTATGGATGGACTGCTCCTGGTGTATCAGTTTAATTAGTGACCATGTTGACTGGTGACTATAGCTGTCTATAGCTTGTTCATGTAGTCATTGTGAAGGACATTGTGAAGGCATTTAAACTAAAAACTAATACTATACTATGCAGACTGCCCCTCTCAGACGCTAACACTGTAGACCACTGCTGTCAGGATGCAAATGCACTCAAAAACTTTCAAAAGGGGTCTAGCAGCAG
Organism: Cheilinus undulatus; assembly: GCF_018320785.1. Lineage (NCBI taxonomy): Eukaryota > Metazoa > Chordata > Actinopteri > Labriformes > Labridae > Cheilinus > Cheilinus undulatus. The sequence continues at coordinate 8,848,803 of NC_054882.1, read as the reverse complement.
TTCGTAGCTCACAGATGCCTCCTCTCCCAGACTGTTAGTGGGAGACGCCAGATCTGTCAGAACTGGACTACATGCTACAACTTTAAAAATAAAATGGGAATAAACTTTGGTTAGGTCAGAATACCAAAAGCTGACCTGCAAAACCTGATTACTAAATGTTCAATAAAGCCAAGTACAGTAACAGTCCGCTCATTCTCCATAAAAACATTCTCATGTAGCTCCTGTTATTTAGCTACATAGCTAATGTTGCTAAATAGCTCAAAATAAAACTCCCAAAGTTCATGGATATCTATATGACTGAAGCTGCAAAGCTAATGTTAGCTACATAAGCTATGTTGCACTGTTATCTATGTAGCTTAAGTAGCTTGACTGGCTTTAGCTACATTTGCTTAAGTTCACATTGCTAAAGCTAACTTAGCTACATTGGCTTTTAAAGTAACATTAACTCCTGAGCTAGTATAGCTATGTTAGCTTTAGCTAAAGAGAGCCACCTTTCAGGCATTCCCAGATTAGACTCCTGATCTTTTTCTGTATTTTATTTATGAAATGTTGCTCAGTCTGTAATGTCAGCAATGTGGTTATTTCATGAGTATAACTACCAGACTTTAATTCTGGATAAAGTTGATCTTTTTAAATCTTAAACTAGAAACACATTGTACCAGCAAATTATGGCACTTCAGATGGACATATCTCACAGTATCGGTCTGTGAGGGGGGCATTTGAGATCTAAAATAGGTCTAAACTTCAGCAAAAGTTAAAATTTGAAAACTTTATAACATGGAATCACATTTTCCATGAAAACACTCAAATTTAGCTTACATAGCTTTAGCAAACATTGCTCAGGCAAATGTAGCTATGTTATTTACATAGCTTACGCTACATTAGCTTCAGCTACATGATTCTTTGTTGGCTTACATAGTAATGACTGCTAATGTAGCTACATACGTTTGCTTTTGCCACATTGCTAAAGCTAATGGAGCCATTGTCCAAAACTGCTTCTTAAACAGGAAATATGTCAACACCAGCAAATTATGTCACTTTTATATAGACAGTGGTGCGTCTCACAGTAGTAGTCTGCAAGAGGGGTGTCTGAGAGCTGCTGTCTGCAGCCAGACCCCAGATATGTTTGTTTCAATACATCTGAAAGCTGTAGTGAACTGTGGACTTGTTGGTAGCTTTGTCTTTAAACTTTTAGCCTCTGTTGTCTATGTCCTTTGTTGCATACTGTGTCTGCAAACCAATGCAGGGGATTCATGGCAGCTGTTAGAGTCTGCAAATATGTAGTCAACAGCAAGTATACAGGTGCATCTCAAAAAATTAGAATATCATGAAAAAGATAAATATTTTTTGTCACTCTTTTCTGAAAGTGAAACCCATATATTATATAGACTCATTACACATAGAGTGAAATATTTCAAGCCTTTATTTCTTGAAATGTTGATGATTATGGCTTACAGATCAGAAAACCCAAAATTCAGTGTCTAAGAAAATTAGAATATTACATAAGATCAATAAAAAAAAAGGATATTTTAAACAGAAATGATAGGCTGCTGAAAAGTATGTTCAGGTCTATGCCTTCAATACTTGGTTGGGCCTCCTTTCACATGAATTACTGCATCAATGCGGCATGGCATGAAGGTGATCAGCCTGTGGCACTGCTCAGGTGTAATGGAAACCCAGGTTGCTTTGATAGCGGCCTTCAGGTCATCTGCATTGTTGGGTCTGGTGTCTCTCATCTTCCTCTTGACAATATCCCATAGATTCTGTATGGGGTTCAGGTCAGGCCAGTTTGCTGGCCAATCAATCACACTAACACCATGGTCATTGAAGTAGCTTTTGGTATCTTTGGCAGTGTGGGCAGGTGCCGAGTCCTGCTGGAAAATGAAATCAGCATCTCCATAAAGCTTGTCAGCAGAAGGAAGTATGAAGTGCTCTAAAATGTCCTGGTAGATGGCTGCGTTGACTGTGGACTTCAGAAAAACACAGTGGACCAACACCAGCAGATGCCATGGCAGCCCAAATCATCACTGACTGTGGAAACTTCACACTGGACTTCAAGTAACATGGATTCTGTGCCTCCCATTCTTCAAGGTCCCAGAGTCACTCTATGTGTAACAAGTCTATATAATATAATATAAGGTTTTCACTTTCAGAAAAGAGTGACAAAAAATATTGAACTTTTTCATGATGTTCTAATTTTTTGAGATGCACCTGTATGTATTGCATGAAATCAGTTCTTGTCACTCATCAACCTGAGGAGGCATCAGTCCTGCCTTAGCTCCACCTTAATGTCGTTTCTAGGGTGACCAAATAAAATTTGAGACAGAGTGTTAATGTGGCAGCCACCAGGGCATGGATTTAGGTCCCCTCAGTGACTAAAAGTCTGGTGTCACTCCAGCTTTGTCCAATATTTTCTACAGCCTCTGCTTATGAGAAAATTCTGTTAGACAACAGGCATATTTAGGGAGTTTTCTGTAATCTCCAGGATATGTAACATTATACATTAGGATAATTTAGTCAACTCAAGCTAACACAAAAAATCAAAATGTAAGTGTTTGCCTTATGTTTGAGTGAGATTTGTTTAAATAGAAACCATTTTGGAACCACAACAGAGCAAAATAAACCATAAAAGAGCAAAAAGAGAGGAAAGTCAACAGGCAGATGGAGAGAAAGCATCGAGTACACAAGCAGCCTGGAAGCTGACTGATAGTTCTCTCCTCTTCCTCTCTCTTTACCTTTCTAGATGGATTTTAACTCTGTGACTCAGACTGTTCTCAGTCTTCTCAGCTCAGGGGAGCGCTGAGCAAAGACAACATAACGGGTGAGGTGAGGTTTCATATATGTGCTGTCAGAGACGGTTTTTAGAAGATAAGTTTTGGGGAAAGAAGAATAAGAATGGGACAAAAAAGGAAGACAGATACATGATGTGAGCTGCAGAGAAAGGGAGGCTGACAGAGAGAGTGAAAACAGCGAAGGCTGGAGATGAAAACAGAGAAAGGCTTATAGGAGCGTGAATATTCAGAGTGTGGTGAACTTAAGGCACCGGATTTATGACAGAAAGATGGGTTACAGAGAGAGAGACTGAACTTTCTTTCTTATGTAAATGCTTTTTACACCTGAAATGGCTTCCATCTTTTCATGCTGCAGGAATAGAAATGTACTACACATGAAGAGAATGTAGTGTTTAATAGAAAGTAAAAGTACAAAAAATAAAGAGAAAAGTTCCAGAATAAGGGACATAAGAGGGATTCCTAAAACTGCCATTACATTGTTTCACATAAATCTGAGCATATGCAAAAGCCGGTACAAGTACTGAGCATGCACCTCCTCAAATCAGCACAGAACCCAAGCTCTGTGATTGGTCTGCTGGGTAGCATGGGGAAACAGTCAGATATACTGTGTGCAATCTATTGTGAGATAAATGGACACAGATGAAAAATGAAATTTGTCAAATCTACTTGAGGCATCTGAAAATATCAGAAGTGCACTTCCACCTCCATGTCTCTCTCTCTCAGAGGCTGAACAAGTGCGAAATTTTCCCCTCCATCTGCCTAAGCGATTCAGTGATCATACATTTCCAGAATCTGCCTTCCCGCCAAAGAGGCTGGGAGGCAAAAAGGTTTACTTCCAACCCTGGTTTTAACCCTTAATTGTTATAAAAGCCCTTGTAGCAACAGGTGTTGCAAGATGATTTAAAAATCTTACACTTGCATTGCGACCAGTGCTTTACATTTACGCTTTTGCTTACGAGCCACTGTAGCTAGTGGTTTTTCAAAAACTGAGCCATTTTGCAGTTATTTTAAGGGAACTTTGACCCTTGTATGAAGAGATCAGCCTCACTGCAACAAGCATCTAAATCATAAAAAGTGGCACTAATAAACAAGCACAGTCAGAGAGGGTCAGAGGTTACGATAGCAGACTAACCAAGTCCATCTAGATGTCCCTTTCCCCAGTGACACTATGTCCAGTTTATTGATGCATATTATATCTGTCCATAAAAAAATCTAAAATTCTACCAAAAAAAAGACACTCCACATGTTTTTCAACAAAACATATTTTCTTTGAAGGTCCATCCGTCCATCCATCCATCCATCTTCTTCCACTTATCGGGGTCCAGGTCACTGGGGTAGCAGACTAAGCAAGTCCATCTAGATGTCCCTTTCCCCAGTGACACTATCAGAACCACCTGAACTGGCTCCTTTCGATGCGAAGGAGCAGCGGCGCTACTCCTAGCTCCCTCCGGATGTCTGAACTCCTTACCCTATCTCTAACCTGCAATTTCCAAATAGGGCTACTGCGCCGCGCACCGAAGCGCTGCAGGTTTGGTTTGAAGGCAAGCGACCTCATCCACTGAAAGCGAGTCTAGAGCGCTGTGCCACGGCACACAGCCCTGATCAGCAGGCAGAGATCATGGGATAACTGCGAGTTAACGCAGGAATAGTATGTCAACAGCAGACTATTTTACCTTTTAGGCATAATTTATCATCCTTTCTGGTATAAGTCCTTAAATTATTGCTTCTGCCATTGGGTGAGTACATTAGAAAGTTAAAAGGTTAATGTTCGCTTAAAGGATCTGGGGTTTTATGAAAAACTCCTTAGCTAAATATCCCCAAAAGTAAAAATTTTTCCTCATCTATGGCGCCATTGTAGCTCTGTGACCCACTAACCTCTAGGTGACCCTTTGCTCTCACTGCTGGATGAGAAATAATGTTGATATTGTGATGATTTACAATCGGGAGTCCATGCATTGTTTTGTATTTTTAAAAGACCCGGATATATGACCTCCTCTTCTGGAGCCTTCTGATCGACGGGTATTGACGTGGTTTGGCAGCAGTCGGTGCTGAAAATAGACCTGCAGCGTAACTCAAATGAAGCTGAGCGAAGTGTCGGTCCAGGCGTCGCTGCCGGTCTGGAGCTCTGGCTGTGGAAATGCTCTGATAGACAGAGAGGGAGTGATGTGCTCCGCAGTGCGATTCCCTGGCGGACTGCAGCGTGGTCGCTGTATGTGGAAACTGGAGGTAAGGCTGAGCCCAGCCACCCTCTGAAGGAAACTCATTTCAGCCACTTGTATCCACGATCTCATTCTTTCTGTCATTACCCAGAGTTCATGACCATATGTGAGGGTTTGGAGGTAGACTGACTAGTAAATTGAGAGCTCCGCCTCTTGGCTCAGCTCCCTCTTCACCATGACGGTCCATCATAACACCTCCAGCGCTGTGCCAATCTGCCTTCCAATCTCATGCTCCCTTTTACCCTCACTCATGAACAAGACCCCAAGATACCTGAACTCCTTCACCTGAGGCAAAGACTTACTCCCCACCCAGAGGGGGCGATCCCCTGTTTTCGGGCAGAGAAAGTGCAAACTGTGTAACAACACAAAGAAACAGGATAAAACTAGCTTGTTTTTAAGAGTTTTTAGACATTTTTATTCCCCAGGCACCTATTTAACCCATTAAAATGGCTTCATTGTGGTGATTTGCAGTTTTGACTTTAATTTTGACAACTTCCTTTGCGACTATTTCCTGCATGGAGTTTTCTGTTCTCTCTTCACAAAGTTTGAGCACCTTCCCCTGCACTGCCTCTCTTAGCACCTGCACACCTGAGTCTCATCACTGCAATCACCACCGGCTCTTAAACGCTGCTCTGTGTCTTCACCGGCGCCAGATCATTCCCACATCTCATGTGGTATCAGCCAACTCTTAGTGCTTTGTTGTGACTTCGAGTCATTTACCAGAGATGTCTACTCCGTGTGTTACCTGTGACTAATCCTGCTCTCCCTTCGCTTTTTCCAGTGCCTCCACGAGCCGCCAGTGCTAGCCCAATCTCCGCCATGCTACCTCACTCTCTCCCTGGATTCACTCACCGGCCTCTCCCCTCAAAGCCTCATGCCTGCAGCCCTCACATCTCCGTGGATTCCCCTCACACCCTGGACCTTGGATTCCCCCCTCCCTCCACTGTCTGTTTCCCCTCATTAAATCTTTTTAACTGCTTCAACTGTGTCCGGTTCTGCATATTGGGTCCAACACTAAAAGCACGATCTTCGGATCATCACATTCATAATGCACTTTTGTGCCCCTAACCACTTCTCCAGCATGTATCTCTCACAACAGTGTAGCTACAGCATAGATTTGACATAGAGGTATAAATCAGGTTAGGTTCTTGGTTCCGATTTCACTTAATGTTAACAAAAATCTGTAAATATTGTTAGCTTGGCTTCCTGTCTTCAGGCTAAAATGTCAATAAAAGAACTCAGCGTAAAGGGTAAAGGACAGAAAAACAGTTCCTGTGGAGCTTGCGTGCTGTCAAAACGACTTTGTGGAATCACAGTGAAGCCAAACCCCCAACAAACTAACACAAACATAAAAAACCCACACCATCACACTCACAGAAACCCCCAGAGAATCCGAGCTGTGGGATTTCTCCACAGAGCAAGGTCACAGATGGCTACTAATGCCCTGATCACAAAAACATCAACCTCTATCTTCTTCTCAGGCAACCTACCCCCCCTCTACGTTTTAACTTGGCTCTCTCTTTTTTCAGAGAGTAAATGAAGCTTAATGGGAGCTTCTTCTTTGTCACGCGTTGCTCCCGTGTTGCAGCAGAAAGTGTTGTCAGTGAAAAACAGACTCCTTTGGAAACACGAGGGATAGACGATGCATTATGTAACACATTAGCAAGTTGTCAGTCACTCCAGTGCTCAACAATAACTAGTGTTTGGTTGTTTATCACATGAGAGGCAGGGGGATTATTAGAGGAAAGGAGCTGAGATAAACTGTTGATTGCTACCATTTGCCTTGCTCTTGTTTACACCCTTATTTGGATGTGATTTCTTTTATTTTCTCTGAGTGATACTGCATTTGAATGCAGTCCCACTGGCCAGGAAAAGCCTGGATAAATCTGGGGAGGAAACTTAGTGCACACGTGTAGCTCACCCTGACAATGTTCAGAAGCATGTGTGACGAAGCAACAGCATCAGTGGAAACTAGCCAGCAAGGAACAGGGAAGCAGAAATTATCTTGAGGAAGTTTAATATTTAGTTCCTTTATTTTGGCAGGTGAGAACGAGGAAAAAATCAAGAAAGATTTAGATTCCTTGTGAACAAGGATGGAGTTGTGAAACAGTCTAGATAAGAATTATAAGCGTTGATGTTGTAGTTTCAGGGTGAAGTGTTCATGTTAAAATCGTGTTACAAAAGGCTGCATTTCAGCTCTATAATCTTGCATTTTGCAACTTTAGAAATTAGATTTAGTGTTTTTGTTGGCGACACGCGCTATAACATCGATGCTAGAAGATGATTGTGAAAAATTCGGAGCCTTAAAACGCAAAGTTGGTCATTTTTAAAATACCAACCAATGAGTGTAAGCAGACCAGATAGCATCACCAACCAGGTATTATGCACTTTTATAGATAAACATGAACACAACCACAACTTAGCCAGGATTTCACTCATATTCTTTTCTTTATTTCTTATCTTTACTGCAACAGACAGCAAGCCAAGGACTTCAACCGTCCTCTATGTTTGTTTTTCTTCTGCAGTCACGTTTGACATGTAAATGAGCAAAAAAAACAAAACAAGAAAAGCCACCAGTGCAGTTCCCGGCTCCCTTTTTGACAGAGAAAAGCAGCCCTGCTCTGACAAAACCACCGCCACAGCTACATCCATGCCAGTTTGTTTAAGATCTCATATCTGTGGGATCATCTCTGTGAGATCATTACTGCAGACAGCAGGTGTGGTGCTACAGTCTGGCCAGCTCTCTAGTGTGAGTATTCAGAGGATTGTAAGGGGAAGAAGTGTTTGAAACTGGCCTTATATCTGTGGTCTCCCTGGTTTTTAAAAATCATCTTTCAATGAATTGGAGGATTTGAAAATCATCTAGTGTGTGGCCACCTTAGCTATGCCTGAATGTCTTCGCTAGGTCTGTATTTTGGGCTGTTTTGGTCAGATATGGCCCTCTAACACTCCTAGATTACTCTTTTATGCAAGGCAGCATATTGATGCACAGCATCACGTCTATGCTGCATATCTGTGCACATGCTTAAGTGCAAGGGCCAAGGAAGTGTGCAGAAAGGCTATAGGAACACATTTCGGGGTTCGAATATAATTTGAATATTTAAAAACTCATTAATATTTGAAAGCTGAAGTAATATTTGAGCATGTTTTTTAAAATATTTTTGCTGTTTATAACCGTTCTCGAGTCTCTCCTTGGCCTCTAATTCACCCATATGTAAGGTGTAGAAACCAAATGTTGCGTCACATGACACGTGACATAATGAACAATAAAGTTTGCACACTCAAAATAGAGGCATCGCAATGGCCGCCATTGGGGATGTTTGAGGATGTGTATCGCCAGGGTGGTGCACACGCTGGTGGTGATTTGGCAAGTGAGACTTCACTACATCAAGAGATGCTGATGTACGAGAGTAAAACCGCAACGCCCACTGAAAGCAACCCACTGTTGCGGTGGAAAACGGTCCCAGCTGACCTGCCGTTACCTCTGTCAGGGCGGGGATGGTTTTTTCCACAGCTGGGACGATAGTGAACAAAAACGCTCTGCTCTCGATTCAGAAAACGTGGGTCACCTTGTGTTTTGAGGTAAAAGCATGTCGGGACAAGATAGTACCAACGTTTTTTAAATGTTTTGTTCATTTAAACATGATGTCATCACCGCCATAAGAGGCACGATTTAATTTATTTTTGTTTGACATTTAAATTCTAACCTGTTTGTTTGTTTTAAAGTTGACCATCAGTACCAAAATACCTGTTAAATGGCTCTAAATGGTGCAGATGACTGTATTTGCACTACATAAGTACATGAAAATTATCTGTAGGAGCCCATAAGCGCTACTTTATAAATAGGAACCAATCTTTGTCCGGGTAGGTGTTCCGCCCTGGAAGTAAAATGGTTATTGACCGCTGAAGCCGGTATGGTGAATTGTTTATTCATGTTGGATGAATGTGGGATTACAGTTGCTTATATCAGCACAAGGAAGTCTTGGAGCAATAAATGCACAGATTATTGCAACACAAGCTTTTGTCTCTATCGACTTTCTTCATCAGATGCGGTAAAGTTTATCAGCGCATCAATTAGATAAATCCCGGTGAAGTACCTCAGGGGCTGCAAACATTGGCTTAGCCTCCACACTAACATTAACTGCTTTTGCTTTTAGATCATTATTTCTTCATTGCAATCTGTGACGTAATATTGAGGGTCCTCAATGGACAAATGTTTAACTACACGGTGATTTATGCAACTGGATGTTTTACATACATATTAATAAAAACTGGGCATAAATATTCACATATTCGAAATCTGTTAAAAAAATAATAAATGAAATTCAAATGGGACTGTAGATAACTAGTGACAGCCCTAGTGTGCAGTGCTTGAGCATGGAGACGGAGCACTCACACTGGACAAACAAACTGGGGTTAGAAAGTAGATCATGCACGGGCACAGAGCAGATTACCTAGTTGGAGTGCATCCAAATAGTCTTTGCAGAGTGGGTGTGTGGCACCTGCATCCCAGTTGCATCACGGCTTAATTTTCATTTCGGCAACAAGTCAGGGCTTTCAGTCCACCTGGGTGAACGTTGCTTCTCACACACCTGATACACAAATCTTGGCTGTTTTTCCTGTGAGTTGCGCACGTCTCCCAGCCAAATGGACAAGAATATTATCAACAAGAATCAATTTATGCTTTGTTTGTTAGTCATACATAGGTTTTAGTGTGCTTCTTAATGATCCTGATGAAGGCCAGAAGTCAAAATACAAGAAAGTCGCTCTCTAAACTTCAGCTGTTGCTGGATCTTTCTGTTCCCACATTGGTAGAATTGGTCACATTTAAAGGTCTGACAGCCAATATCAATACTGATTAATTACAGGATAAGATTAAGAACATCAGGTGTCACATTCAAGCAGTGTCTCACCCCAATTTGCTCGACTCTCCCAATGTCACAGCAGTGATAATGAAACTCCATCTTTAACCTGGCTTTTCTTACCTTTTAATAGGTGAAATCAGCAAGGGACGGTGGCTCTTTCACCTCCATGTACCTGTTAGATCTGCTGCCTTTAAAGTTCCATTTGTCCTGTCCGTAACAATAAATGCATCACAGATGTATTGTGGTATAAATAGACATAGATCCTGTTTCTTTTCTTTATGAAAGTGGTGTTTGACATCACAGGTCTGCTTACAAAGACCTTTTTCCCTGTTTAGAGGTTGAAGCTGCTGCATTCAAACATCAAACACACATTCACTCTCAGATGTATTTTTATCCCCGTGCTCACGCTCCCCTCGTCTGCGCTGAATAGACCCTTTTGGAGGATTTTTGTCTGACCACTTCCTTTATTCTCCCTGCTGAAGGCTAATTGAGATTGTGCAAATGAACAGAGGGAGCTGTCAGACGGTGGGAGGCCGGGGGAGGAGAGGAGAAGGGTTCGGATGGCAGCGAAAAAATAAGCGCTTTCTCCTCTGTGGTTCCCAAAATAACCAGCGCCCCCGTGGCTTGATCGCCCCACTCCTGAGGACCGAGTATCCCAGCTGTGAGACGGACTGTCAGACTCGCCCGCTCGCTCTTTCTCTGAAATACACGAAGACAAAAACTCCTTGATTGTACGAGGACTGCATTAGAAAAACCTCCACACATGCACTCAATCGCTCTCTATGGCTTATTTATTGCTTCTATTTTTATGTTAATAAATATTTTACTCAGGGTTTTTATCATTCTGCTGACAACTGTGTCTATGTAGCTATTTTGCATGGCCAAAGGTATGAGGACAGGATTCATCTCTATATAAGATATCGGTCCATTAACATGTTGATTTAACAGCTTTCAGTCTTCATTTTGAGGCTTTCCAATTGGGATGTGCCTCATTAGTCAGATAATATGATCACCTTGGGTAGTTAGCAACAGAATTTTTCATCATTCAGACCATATATTTACTGTCATGTGCACAAGTTTTAGGCATGCAGGGTAGTAAGAATTCATCACTGTGCCTAAAGAGCCACAACCCAGGGTTGGGAAGGAAAGGAAGGGCAGCCAAGGTCAAGCTCGATGGCATCTCTTTTGCCCCGGTCTTTTCACTCCTGGTGATTGCCGGTGGTTTTTGGGCCCTTGGGACACCAACAGCATGACCAGGGGCTCAAGGCGACCCTGCTACCCACACTGATGGTACCCTAGGCTAGTGTTTCCCAACCATTTTTCCTTGGATCCCTCCCCCCATATGTACCTAAGAAAAGCGGACCCCCCCAGGACCCAAGAGAGAAGAAAAAGTGACACACTACCACCAAAAATCGACAGATTTTAACTGTTTCACTGATAAATCCTAAAAAAGATCTATGCATGCTTTTCTTAAAAAAAGACCTTTGTATAAACTACTTCATAACTGCTTTATCATGGCTTTAGACAATATTTGCAAATCTATTCATGGCAGCTTCAGAGTAGTCAAAGCCTTGTGCCCCCCCTAAGATCTTTCCCCAGTTTGGAAATCAATGTCATAGACCATGCTTACTTGTCCTGCTTGAACTTGCAATCCTCTTCTTTTGGTCATTACTCAGAGTTCATGACCAAAGGTGAGGGTTGGGACATCGATCGACTAGTAAATAGAAAGTTTAGCCTTTCGGCTCAGCTCCCTCTTGATCACAACAATACAGTACAGCACCTTTGAAAACTGCTGATGCAGCACCAATCCGCCTGTCAATCAAACGGTCCATCCTACCCTCAATCAAGAACAAGACCCCGAGATACTTGAACTCCTTCACTTGGGGCAAAGACTAACCCTCCACCTGGAGGGAGCAATCCACCATTTACTAGAAGGACACCCATCACTGCAGCTCCCACTGATCTGGGTTTTATGGCAGAGTGGCTTAATGGAAGCCTCGAAATACTCTGAATACTTTCTGAATGAACCGTTAAAATTAAAATAAGATTTCATACCACAGGCCAAAAGAAACAGGTGCTCGGGTAAAAAGAAGACACCTGAGATTGAGAATACTGCTCCTTTTATCCCTTAAGCTGGTGTTGAGATGGCTGAGCAGAGCATTAGAGAATAATTTTCTTCAGCTGAGCCCACAGTGGGGGGCTGAAATCACACTGAGCAGCTTCAAGGAGTGAAAATTTAACATTTTAAAAAGCCAGTGTAACAGAAAAAAAGACAGAAAAGGTTAAGTGTTCAGAAAGTCTCCCAAGAAAAAGAGCAGTTGAAACACACTGGTAAAAACAATACTTGACTGTTCTTTTGTCTGTCTTAGGACCCAGAGCTCTCTTAAAGACTGCAGGTCAAGTACACCTGCTGTGTTCACGTGACTCTGTGAGCTCAGTAACACACCTTGACAGCTCTGCCAGCATATGGACACCACCAGGGGAGGAAATGTAGGCTCCACAGGAGGTTATTATAGGTTAGACTTAATCTATTCATTCTTTACCTCTGTGTTTACATGGGCTTAAGGATTCATGCTAATGAGACTGATTTGCATTTTAATGTGATGTCAAGATTAAGAAGGAGAGGATCTGTTTGTGTAGCAAAGCCTTTTTAATTACCTGAATCACATCGTTATGATATGATCAGGTCACGTTCAGTCTCTCAACCTTTTCTGCAGCTGACTTATTGAAAATATCTCAAACTAACTTTCAGTCAGTAAAGTAGCAGGTAAAGAGGTGGAAATGAGGTGGGTCTTAAGTCTGTGTTTTGGCCTAAAGTGACCCCCCACACCATGTGAATCAATAACATTAACTATTCATACCAAATCTGGTTCTCTGACTACACTTCAAATGTGTTTATTTCTGATGCAAAAATGGGCATTTTAATTTAAGTGTTAATGGGACTTTTAATATTTAGGAAAAATCTCACTGCGCACTGATTGGTGTGTCTCATTTGTTCGACAGACAGCTTGACAGGCAGAAGGCTGACTTTAGTGCTTGCTTCGGTGACAGGGAGTTGAGTTCAGTGGGCGGACTCTTGTCTGCTGTTAGGTTGATCCAAACGGCAACCTCCGGTCCTGAAAAATGAAGCAAATGGGGAAGTGCAAAAAAATTGCAATACCGTGAGTGTCCACTTGAGGCTGGCTGCAGGAACACCAGAAGTCCCGCCTGAACACAAAAACGTTTTTTACAATAGAAATAAACTGTTTTACAACCTGGTTCAAAAAACTAAATGTGTCTCATGAGCAAATGTCTTCATGTGCGCTCACTGTACGAAGGTGAATTTTTTTGTACCACAATAATTTAGATTATATTTAGGAAAAACCTCACTGTGCACTGATTGGTGCGTCTCATTTGACTGACAGATAGCTTGACAGACAGAAGCTACGTTTCTGTTAACTAGAATGCTAGCTAGCTAGCTGACAGGAAGTCGAGCTTAGTGGGAGGGCTGTTAGGTTGATCCGAAGTTCAGTTGAGACCGCGATTTCAATATGGAGGCTGCCACTGATTGGCTTCAAAAGCTGTTTGAGTCCAACTTTTGTCATCAAACAGCTGATGTCACACAGGCGTTGTCCAATTCTTTCTACAGTCTATGGTGCAAAACTTGAAACACATACCTTATATGTTTGGGTAGATTTTATTAAGTTATTTTGTTTTGCAATTGTTACTGGTAAAAACAAGTATTGCATGTAAAATATACTCTTTATAGTAGAGTTCACTGCTTCACTGCACGGGTCTCCAAACTTTTTCCACTGAGGGCCACACACAGAAAATTATTAGAACAGTGGGGCAACTTTCAAATACCACACCTTGAGGATATGAAAGTTGGTAAAACCAATCTAATATAGCTTTATATATTCTTCTGAGTGATTGAGTAACAAATAGCCAATAAATTTAAAGATTTTTGGGGAGGCCAATCACATTTCAGAGGGCCCTGGCTACCACTGACTACACACCTGGAACATTATTGGTGCTGCTATCTGCTGTGGTAAATTAGGGCATTATAAATCATGATATCGGTTTTATTTTGTTTGCCAATATGTTTACCATTTACAGTGTTTGGTCACAAATAAAAAAAAAAATACAACCTTAACTTCTTTTTGTCAAAATGTTTGTTTACAGAATTAGCATGGTAGAACTGCCTTGTGCTGAAATAATTTAGTAGTGTACAATCAAGCAAAAGCTTATGTTCTAACGTGGTCTATACAAAAGTGGCCTGTGGGTGCATTTGGCCCCCAGGCCATAGTTTGGACACCCCTGGTTTACTGAAATTGTGTACGAATAATTTAAACCAGTGGTTCTTAACTGGAGGGTCAGGACCCAAAAGCGGGTCTCGAAGCCCTTTCTAGTGGGTCGCAGATGTGTGTCTGCAAAATAATGGTGCTAATTTGTCTTTGAAACACTAAAAACATGCTTGTTTTGTCCTGTTTCTTTGTTTGGTCTCATCTGTTTGAGGTCCAAGCTTGACAATTTTGTTCGAAATAAATCTGACTGATGAAAAATATCTAAAATTTGTGTTGCAATTCTCTTTGAGGAGTTGATAGTTGGTCCCAAGACTCGACCAGTTGAAAACCACAAATTTAAACATTTGACAGTAGTATTATTTACTACCCACAAAAATCCTTAATGGTGTGGCCATATTCAGGCCTCCAGGCAGGTCTGAATAAGGCCAATCCATGTGCTTTGGAAGATTAAGATAGGCCTAGCATTCTGCAAAAACATGACTGATTGGCCATTATGTTAAATACTACAGCTAAACACAGTGTACAGTATATGGTATACAGTACTGCATACTGCATCTGACTTTAGTATGTAGTAGATGGTTTCAACAACAGCCCAAGTTTTTGTTAATAACAACAATACGTTCTACAGTTTCTTACAGTAGTTTTGCAGGATAAAAAGTCTAGGGATCAACAAAAGTCATTAGGATTCATCAGCCGTGCCTCATTTATGTATACAGGAGAAATTCTTCCTCTGCTGCTATCTCAGCTATTTAAGAAAAGCAGTTTGTAGGTCTCTGCTGTGTGAAATCATAGTCTGTGCTCAGGTCTTCTACACATAAAAAGTCAAATCCAGATTTTCTTTAAAAGACACCGTCTAGGCTCTACTTAAAACACGGTGGTCACATTTCTGTGTCAAGCTTTGCATCTGCTCGGCTCACACTGTGAATGTGGAGGAGAAGAAGAGTCCCTGCTGCTCTGAATTAAAATCTGTCATCCACATATGCTCGAAGTCCCTCTGTTGATAAAAATCCCCATAAGCCATCTGAAGGAAAGAGAAGAGACATATTTACCTTCCATCTGCAGCCTGTAATTTCAGGTATATTATGTTCACTCGTCCTCGATGTACTCCTCTGCTAAAAGCACCTTAGAGCAGTGAAATGGCTGGTGTTGGTGATGTATTCTGCACTCCGGCATGCATTTAGCTGCTTACTTGAATTTTTCCTGTCATGCAGTGTAAAGAGAAAACATATTGATGATGTTTTCTGTAAATATGTCAGAGCTGAAAAAAGGGGAAATATCAAACTTTAAGCAGCATCAGCTGTAAATGTCACATCAGTTGTCAGTCCTTTAGAATTTCTCTCTACACTCATTATTTCTGCAACAATTTGCACCATTCAGCCAAACAAATCCCTTCCAGAGCAGGTTTAGATAGTTTCCCTTAGAGACCATGTGATAAATGAGGAAGCATCAGAAGCAGCGGGTCACGCTGCGATACTGTATATCATCAAACTCCCAGAGGAACGCAGAACCCACAGAAACAACTGAAATAACGATTTTCCTCATGAAATGTCAGGTCACCTTGTTGCCGGGAGGATTAGGGAAGAAAATATTTCAAGATTCATCACACTTCTGTTATGATTTATTCTAATCACTAGTTCTCAAGTGGGGGGTCAGGGCCCAAAGGTGGGTCGGAGTTCTGTATTTAAGTGGGTCAGTAATGTGGGACTGGAAAAAATAAGTTATCGCACAATATCTATGGCATAGAGGCCATAAGTTAGCATACATCCATTTGTCCTATTTTACTAATTTTTTATTTATTAGGTCTTAGGTGACATATAGATCTCAACTTATTTATCTCGTGGGATATTAAAGCTGAGATTCCATTTCTGTAAATCTCCAGAAAACAACCAAACTGTACAGGTTACCACAGAGGTGTCAAAAGTATTCACATTCATTACTCAGGTAGAAGTATGGATACTAGGGTTTAAAGAGACTTCTGTAGAAGTTGAAGTATCAACTCAAGCTTTTTACTCAAGTTAAAGTGTAAAAGTACTGGTTTCAAAACTACTTAAAGTATAAAAGTAAAAGTAATGAAAGGGGGAAAAATGACATTAAGGACAAAATTTTACACCACGCCACATAGTGCACTACCCCACCTCCTCAAAAAACATTTTTATAAAGGCCATAATGACTATGATGTTATATTAAAATATTAATGTTGAAAAATTTGGGATGCACCTGTTTCATTTATGCCCATTGAAAATGAACACATTTTAGTACAATGCAAATACATTCAAGAACCATATATGTGTACTACCAACCTCCTCACTGGTGCTTGGTTGGGATATTTCGCTCGAGTTCTCTTGAGTCTCTGCCATGGACATCTTAACAGTCGGCTACATACGTCTGCTATTTCCTTGCTGGAGTGTGACGTGATTTGTGTCGTGCACAGGTGCGATGTTTCGCATACAAACCAATAGGGTGTCAGAATGGTATTATGTTTATACTTCTCATCCAACCACAATCAAATTCACTCTATCTGGATGGCGTGATTTATCTGGATAGGTTTTTGGGGTTCTTTAGTCATGTTTTTTTTTAACAATGACAAGCCAGAATGAAAACAAGCTGAAATGAAATAGGAGTAACAAGGCTATTTTTAAAATATAAGAAGTAGAAAGTACAGATAATTGCTTGAAAATTAAGGAGAAGTAAAAAGTAGGCTGAAAAATAATTACTCCAATAAAGTATAGATACCCAAAATTTTTACTTAAGTAAGGTAACAAAGTATTTGTACTTAGTTACTTGACACCTCTGGGTTACCATTGGAAATGGAGCAAAATGCATTCAGGTCTTCACAGAGCGTCTGTATTTATGTCCTTTTATCCTGTCTTTTGGGACCAAAATATATTTAGTTCTACTCAAGGCCCAGCCTGGAACATTTTCATGAAAAAAAAATTAAGTGGTGGGAAATTTCCTAAAATTTGGTTTACAGTTTCTCATAAAGGAGGTGGTGGTTGATCCTGAGGCCCGACCGGCTGAGGACCACAGCTTCGTGAACAGCCAAAGCATGACAAACCAAAACAGAATGACTCAGATTTATTGCCCTTCTGCAGTTCAAACTTATGATTACCCATATGAGATTTGTCCATGGGACTCACTTCTGTCTTCAGTGATTATTCTAGCAATAGAATTCGGACACCAAACCATTATACCATAAGGGACTGGACATGGCATCCAAATACATGTACAGTACCTATGGACATATGGAGTTGGTCCCTTTTGCAGCTATAACAGCCTCAAGCAAGTTATGAGTTTAAAAAAACAATCATTTTTACAGGATGCATACTGAAAAGGCCCAGCTGCCCCGAGCCATTGCAGCCCATTTTGCAGGTGATCCTTTGGACTAACTACAAAGGATTTTGCAACCTATTTTTCTCAGTTGTGTAGGCCCAAAAATCAATTAAGAAGGGCCCAGGTTTAAAAAATAACCTCAATTAACCCTTGGGTAAAACACTTAACGCGTCTTTTGCTTTAACCAATCTCTTCAAGGCATTTTTCAGTAAGCTACAAATACTTCCATGAGGCATGAATTCATTGTTGGTCTCTTTGGGGAATGAACTGATAAAGATAAAAGCAAAACAGTATCAAGAGTTTTTTTTATAATACATCTCTGTCCTCGTTTCAACCCTGCCTGACAGTATCACAGGGGGAAAGGTAACTTAAGCCCTGAAGAGGGGGGATGATTGCAGATTAAAATGCTATGACACTGGGAGCTGGATAGACTCTAAATAATGCATGCAGCATCATCATCTCTGTGGACGAAGCAGAGACTCTGCTCAGCCTGAGAGGACCAGAGATACTCTCTGTGACCCGCTAGATCTCTGAGGATTGGAGCGTGCCAGCGAGCAAAACATGGATCAATTCCATTTCAATTAGGTGGTATTTACTCTAGAGCAAAGTGAGACATCAAACCGAGAGGATTGTAAATGTCGTCTCACCCTTTACCTGGATGTTCTCTTTACTTACAGAGACAGGTTAGAGCAGCAGAGGGGGGATGTTCAAGTGTAGCTTCAGCGCTTTTGGCTCTGCATTCAGAGGGATTTTAGGTTCAGGAAAGATGAGGAGCATGGGTAGAAAATCTTAATTTCAGTGTTAGTTTATGTTCACAAGTTAAATAATTGTGTAACTCTGACCAAATCTGCACTGACTAACACATCAGTGTTACAAATGCTTCTGGAGATGGGTTTACTCTTCACGTGGTCCCAATCTGCTATTCTGCACATGATCCACAGTTCAACATCAGGCTTTGACCCAAAAGTCCGACAGCATAAATGCCATGCATTGCTAAAGTGACTGCTTTCTGATGTCCCCTTAAACACGTCAACTAGAATGTAAGAAATTTCTTAACATATAAAGTTTGTCCATGTTTTAACACTTCAACATACAACTGTTAAGCAGCTTACTAGATAAAGGCCAAGTTTTGACTACCTAAAGGGGTCATATTGCCAAAGGTGGGTAGTAACGCATTACGTTTACTCCGTTACATGTACTTGAGTAGTTTTTAAAAAAATCCTATCTTTGAGACTAGTTTTTGTGCAGAGTACTTTTACTCTTACTCTGTTACACTTGTGATGAAAAAACTATACTTCTACTCCGTTACACTGGGCATGCACTGGTCGCTACTTTTACTTGTCTATAATTTATTTTCATTATTTATTTTACACTCAGCTGGGCTCTCACAGCACTGTGAGGTAAAATCCTCAGCACCACAGAGTAAACGGAGGACTGACCCCTCCCCTTTAACTATCAACAGTTGGAGAGAATGGCTGAAGATGTAATACCTGTTAGCATGGTCCAGATTGTATAGTCACAAACTGAAAGCTTGTTGGCTCTGGGATGTACAGTACGTGGTAGCTGCTGAAACAACATGTCTTCATCTTGTTGCTTTATTAATGCAACGTTACAGCTATGAACATTTCTATCAATCTAATCCCTCAGCTATACTTCAGTTGTCCAGGTTTGATTATTAAAAGATGGCACTTTTCACTTAAAATAAAACTGTATACTGCTTACTCCCTGCTGGTTTCTGTCACCAACAAGGCTGCTCATAAAGGGGGTGGGGGTTCTGGAGGTCAGGAAAATGACCGTCCAGTGTAAAGTTAAGCTATGTATGTATATATATATGTATTTTAATGGTAACCACTCTCATCAAAGCAACAAATATCTGTGTTTTTTAAAATTTATGTCCTAGTATATACCCTTCAAAAACGTAACACCTTTTCTTAAACCAGAACTGAAATGAGTTAAAACTTCAAAGTGGCAAAAAATGGGTAGGAAATGTGGTGGAATAGGAATCATAAGAGGCAAATGGATAAAAAGAAGCAAAAAATGGGTGAAGAGTTGCAAAATGGGGAAAAAAGTGGTGCAATATGATTTAAAAGTGGGAAAATGAGTTTAAAGTAAAAAAAAAATGGGTTAAAGTGACAAAATAGGCAGAAAAGGAGGTTGAAATGGGTTAAAAAGTAGCAAAAAATAGGGAAGAAGTGGTGAAATAAGATTTAATATTGGCAAAATGTGTTTGAAGTGGCAAAAAAATTGGTTTAAAGTGACAAAAATAGGCAGAAAAGCTGTGGGAATAGGATTTAAAAGAGGCAAAGTGAGTTAACAGTGGCACAAATTAGTTGAAAGTAGTAAAAACAGCCAGAAAAGTGGTTAAATGGTTTTACAGGGGCAACAACTGGTTAACAGAGGCAAAAACTGGCTGAAAAAGTAGTGAATAGTGTTACAAGTGACAAAAAAGATTTAAAGTAATGAAACTTGGAGAGAAGGGGGTCAAATATAAGTGGCAAAAGTTGGTCAACAGAGGCAAAAATAGGCAAAAAAAAAAAAAAAGTGGTGAAAAGGCATTAATGGTGGCAAAAATTGGTTAAAAGAAGCAACAACTGGAGGATAGAGACAAAAATGGGTTCAGCCTGGCAGCATAAAAATTGGTGAATAGGAGCTAAAACTGAAAATGTGGATTTGAAGTGGCAAAAATGGGCAGAAAATTGCACAAGTGGCATCAAGACTGGCATCACTGCTACTGATCCAGCACACATACACTGATACTATCAGTAAATCATGACCAGAGGGCCCATTCTTTTGGTTTATCAGGGGCCCAGTGAAATATGTGGACAGGCCTTGTCACCTATGTGTTTCTTTAGAACTGCAGTGATTGGTCTGACTGAGGCACCACGTTAATTCCCTCTAGATCAAACTGAAGAATGCCCAATAGTAACTAGCAGTAAGGAGGTATGACCACCTACAGCAGTGGAGTCCAACATGCTTCCATCAGTTAATGGATTCTCCCCAGAGTGTACTGGCACAAGGAAAATGAAATGAAATTGATTTAATTGAGCTTTACATAACCGTAGCTTCACTTACAGTGCATGTATATGTACTGACTATGAGGTTTCTGCAGACATCACATGAGTATCTACTTTTACATTTGCAGCATTCTTCTTATTCGCTGTCTTACATATTCATACTCCCTCTTCTTAGGGCTTCTCATGCTGCAGATATTTTCTCTCTTTAAGTCCCAGGTTAGCTTTTCCTCACGATTCCTTTATAAAACCATCTACAGTAGGCGAACGCACGCTCTCCTCAGGAGCAGCAGCAGTAGCTCACATCCACCTCTCTTCCTCCTCCCAACCAGCCCCAGGCTCCACCTGCAGAGCCGCCCCATCTAAAATTGATTACGGTGACATTTACTATTCATAGAAAAGGTTACTAGAGTAACCCTGCGCCGTGCAGCATGTTTGAGAGGAGCATTATTCCCAAACAAATGAAGAGACGCTCTTCACTGAACTGTGCACCAGAGCTGAATGACAAACTGCTTGTGTAATTATGTATAATAAGCTTATCTGCTGGGTACTTGGTCGGATTTATCACCACTTAGTTTAGATTCGAAAAAGTGAGGAAGATGAGAAGCAGACAGAGACGGTTGAACTGTTGCTGTAAGATCAATATTTTAATAGATTATGCATGCACAAAACAAAGTATTTCACTTCTCCTGATCCTAGTTTCTAAATAATTGATCAGTCCCCTCATTGTTTTAAACTGCAGAAATCATTTAAATGTAATTAGGTCCTCTTTCATGACATGACCTCTGAGAGTAAGTCTTTTAGAAACTGTACATTAAAGTTTAATTCAACAGTTAAACTGCTCCTCTCCAGGACCAAAGGGGTGATATTAACATTCATGTAACCATGGCAACAATATCCCTGTTTCACAGTACGTTACCTGAACTCTCAGTTGTGAAATCCACCTGACCTCAGCCTCCATTTCTCTTCCTGTAAGAAGCACGATTAAAATCGCTCTGAGGTGTCCCACTTATGAAAACCATGAACTCAGCAGACAAAAACACCTCTTCGCTGCAATTCGAGGAAGTCTGTGCCAACTTTAAACTGTTTGATATTCATTTGAAGTGTAAACCTGATCACTTTGTGAGGTCAGAATTCACCTTGATGATTTTCACATTTCTTGTCCATGTATTTCTTTAGAATTTAGCAGAGGAAAAATAGAGGAAGATAAATTAGAGATGGTCCAGAAGTCTCATCGTTGTGGAGAGTGGAGCAGTTTGAGTGACAGCAGAGGTACGAGAAACCTACGACTATGTCCATTTCCAATCCAGTGTTCACACCAAACACTTTTACATGAGCAGAAAAAATAATCTTTATAGATTTTAGAATTTGAAAACCCATTTTGATGCTATTTATTGTGAGTATATAACTGTTCAAGCCTCTCTTATGCAACCTACACTAGATGGACAAAGGTGCTGATTACTGAATCCAGGTGTTTCAATCAGACCTGTTGCCACAGGTGTTTCAAATCAAGCACCTAGCCATGCAGTCTCCATTTGTAAACATTTGCTATTCTAAATGGGTCATTCTGAAGAGCTCAGTGACTTAAAGCGTGGTCCTATGATGGATGCCACCTTTGCAATTAGACAGTTTGTGAAATTTCACCCATGCTGGATATTCCACAGTCAACTGTAAGTGATATTATTAGAAAGTAGAAGAATTCAGGAGCAACAGCAACTCAGCCATGATGGGAAGACAACGTCAAATCACAGAGCGGTATCAACGGTTGCTTGGGCTCATGGTGCTGGTGTAAAAGTCACCAACGCTCTACTGAAGAGTTTTGAACTTTCACTGACATTAATGGAAGCACTGAGGTCGTTTTCACACCTGAGAGTTCGGGGGACTTGGTTCGGTTTGGAACTGAATTTGTAACATTGTTGCACTGTCCTATGGTTTCGTTCGCATTCACATTGCCCTTGGTGAAACAGACTAAACCACAAGTCTGTGGTGCTGTTGTCCCAAACGAAAAGCGGCGAAGAAGAAAAGGAGATGAAACTGGAAAGTCATCTCCTTGAAACGGAGAAACACCAAATCAATGCGGTCTTGGGATTTCTGCTTTGGTTTTGGGGCGTTAGAGACAGCAGACAGTGAAGCAGCGAGCCAAATAAATTGGAACTGAAGAAAAAAGTGAGCCACTATGTGAGTGAGAGACTACGTGTTGCCATGGCTCCACAGATGCCGAGTGAGTTATATATATATATATATATATATATATATATATATATATGAGTGTATTAAATCGCATAATAAACCCATAAATTAGTACGCTTTGTGCCACTTCATGCCTTTGGTTCAGGAGTTTATCCGCTTTGCTTTCACACCTCAAACGAACCGCACCAGGAGGTAAACTGAGACCCCTGTTTTTAAGCAGACCAGAGTCCACTTGTTTTATCCGCACCAGAGTTCATACAGGTTTTCACACCACCCCAAACAAACCACCCAGGAAAACAAACCAGAGTTTGTTTAAAGTGGACCAAACGGCTCTGGTGTGAATGCGCCCTAAAACAGTGCAGCAGGAGCTCTGTGTACGCTGGGTAAATAGCAAAATGTGCAAGAATCCTTTGACAGTGCACATTTGCATTAAAAAAGGCAAAATATCTTCATAACTTTACTTAAACAGCTTCATATCCTCATTTTGTTTTCAGTATTGTAAATTTACAAAACAGTTTATAAAGAGAGAACACAGGACTTAAATATTTCACGGTCAGACTTGTATTTTAGTTTAATATTAGGGTTGGGAAACAATTATTTTAATTGCAATAATCTCAGAATTTCTGGAGTTAATTGCAATTGATCTTCCCCTTTTGTCACATTTTGAATTTCCTCTGTTTTCTACTTGGATACTTTGATTGTGAATGAAAGTAGGGTGCTTTGGATAGGTTGAAGATTGTGACATCAACTTAATCATGGGAAAAAGAACTTGTTATGGGTTGAAAAGGAAATAAAGGAAGAATAGAAAAGGTCAACATTTGATAACCCGAAATGTAGATATCTTTAGACTTCAGTTTTAGTAGTGAGATTTTGACCGTAAACACTCCACAAACCTTAAAGACAAATGTCTAAGTCCCTTAGCCAGCCTAGTGGAATGATGGTCCTTTTTTCCTAAAAAGCATTATTTTTGTACCTTTTACCCTTATTTTAAAATATTAACATCAAGCTTCACATTAGAGGGTTGCATTAGCTACACAATGCTGCTCTCACAGGGGTGGGAAGTTTCACCATCACTGCAGGTGGGAGTGGAGTGGTCAAAAACTCACCTCAGGAGTGGGTGACACCCTTTGCAAGAGCAGGCATCAACTGGCAGACATCCAGACATGCAGGAGTGGGAGAAAAAGGGTTAAGAAAATAGTCGTGTGAGGGGCTATGCTGTACAGGTTAGGACATAAAGATGCCCTGTGTGAAACACAATCATTGATAGAAGGAGAATCCAAAAAGTGGTGCTTTCAGCAAGACAGGAACTTCTGTTTGGTTTAGATGTTTTTATTGTTGCATTAGTTTAGAATGATTGGTCAGTATGATTTAAAATTTTAAAACAGTGACACATTTATTAATTAAATATATTGTAAATATATAATAAGGGAGCTTTAAAAGGAGCTTTACACCAGATGTTAAAGTCTACGGTACTTCCACCTGAGCACTTTCAAGAATTCAAAGGAGGGTTTCTTGCAGTCCCTGCTGACTTCCAGAAGTTGTTCGTCCTATGTGTGTAGAGAAAGTCATTGCGACGTCCAGATCACTGAGCTGGACTTTGCTGATGATGCTGTGATCCTTGAGGAGGCTGCAGATGTCCTTGTGGGGGCTCTTAACTTGCTGAAGAGGCTGAAGCGTTGGGAATGCACGTCTCCTTGGATGCCTTGGATGCTGCCATCGAGTCTGCGTCTGTGAACGTGGAAGTTATGGAGCAGTTCACCTACCTTGGCAGCATAATCCGTCGATCCACTGACTGCGAGGCTGAGATCAACGGCAGACCTGGACTATTCATGGGGTGACGGGATCGCTGAGCAAGACAGTGTGGCGTTCAGAATCTTTCTGTCTTTGGTCTTCCGGTCTTACTATACTCTTTTGAGGCCTGGAAGCTGACTGATGCCGAGAGGCGTGGACTGGCCTCCTTTGTGATAACTTCTCTTCCGCACATTTTTGGGTGTCTTTGGCAAGACTAACACTGATGTGCTCAGGAGAACAGGGATGGGAAGGGTCAGCTGTTTGATACGAACGACAGCTGGACTTTTACGGGCACCTGGTGCACTTTCCCAGGCCTAATTCAGCTCACTGCATACTGGGTGCCCATGACCCAATGGGCTGGTCAAGATGCAGGGGAAGATCTTAGAAAGGGCGGCTGAGAGGATACCTGGAGAGATAAAGCTTAGGTCTGACACAGGCCTGGACAATAGCCACAGGAGGCCAGGCCAATTTATGACTATATCTGTCGTCTTTAATCAGAACAGAGTGTATTTTTAAAACATAAATAGTTCAGTATAGTTTTATTTTCACTTTTTGTGTCATAACCAGGCACAAGTTTGCACTTTCACTCTATTTCTCAGCTGGTTAGGTGCTGCATCTACTGCTTTTATTTAAGACAATGACACATTTTGAAGAAGATGCCTGTAAGGAAAGTAAAGTTAAGGCTTACATAAGTTTCTGGAGAGTTCTGCACGTTGGCTGAGCAGATATGCAGCTTAGGAATCACACTCACAGTACGTACATGTTCGATTCCTCTTGAATTCAAACATTTGAAGCAGCAGCTAGAAGTTGGAGGATGAATGTTAATGTTGGTGTTCTGTTAAACTCTTCCTGTCACAGCGCTGTGTTGGCAGCCATGATGGGTCTAACATGTAGGTGTATTTTGTGCGTGTGGGCGTCCAGCTCGCAGGCTGAGAGGCCTCAGAGGAGACGGAGCTCCTGGCTGGCTGCCGTCCACACACTAAGTGCTCTTCATACAATCAAACACGCTGCATCTCCCTGCTCTTTAATTTCGTACGTACACATTCAAGTGTTGCATCAGGTTCATGCTGTGTTTCATCAGTTCAGCCTTTCAAGAAATCTCCCTGCTTTTATGTTTATCAGCATTAAATTCTTTATAATGAGGCGGACGTTTGACCGGTTACGAAACATTTTTCTTGATTCAAGGAAACACTTGAGGACTCTCAGCACACAGCATGAGAGCCGTGATCACTGACTACGAGACACATGCAGCACACTTCTGTTTAAAAATGAACCTCCTGGATTTAAAAGCTTACAATAAAGTGTAAATACCACCACTGGAAATGAGCATTATAAAACCATTAAACAATAATTACAATCGTTTCCTGCTGCTGTATTTGATTACATGTTTGTATCTGAACCCCATGAACTTTAATTCACAGTCTTTTTCTGTTCTGTTGAGTTTTACTTGTTTACCTTCAGTGTACGTGACTCAAGCTAGCCGCCTTTTAGCTTAGCATGAAAACTATGGGAAAAAGCTGGCATAGTCCCAACATGTAGCAGCCCTTAAAACCCAACATAAACATTTCACATCCTGCATTTGTCCTCTAAACCCAAAACGAGTAAACTGTAACAGCAGTAATGCCAACTCAAAATACAAGGGGACATAAGAAACACTGAACTGATGCACTGTTGTGATTATCAGTAAAGTCATTTTCCTCTCCATGTCTTTCCTGTGGTCCTTGTGCTACCTTTCATTATTTATGATGTTTCATTTCCTGCCTTTCCTGTTATATTTGCTCATTTTTCCCTCCCCATGTTCCTTGTGTTAATCCTGAACTTTAGTTTCTTGTGTTTCCTGTTTTATTTGGTCATTTCTACTCTCCCAGTGTTTGTTGTTTATTCCTAACTACATTTATGAGTTTATTTTCTTGTGTTTCCTGTTTAATCGTGCCATTTTTTCTCTCTCTCTGTCCTCGTGAAGTATAGTTTTCCATTTTACTTAGTTATACTTTGTCCCTATGTTCCTTGTGTTACTTTTAGTATTTCTTAGCATTAGTTTCATGTGTCTAATGTTTTATGTGGTCTTTTTTACCCTCCCTCTGTTCCTTGTGTTTACTTTTTTAATTTATGAAATTTAATTTCCTCTGCCTCTTGTTTTATTTGATCCTTTAACCTCTCTGTGTGCCTTTTGTCGACCTATATTATTCATGAAATTTAATTTCATTTGTTTACCCTCATGTTCTTTGTGTTACCTTATATTATTGTGTATCTATTTTCACGTGGTCACCTCCCCTTGGTTCTTTGTGTCACCCTATTATATTCCTAAGGTTTAGTTTATTGTGTTTCCTGTTTCATGTGAACATTTCTCACCTCCCTTTGTTCCCTGTGTCATATTAAACTTACCCTGAAGTTTAGTTTCTTGTGTTTCCTTTTCCATCTGGTCATTTTTAATCTCCTTGTGTTAGTTTATGTTATTCCTGAGGTTTAGTTTCTTGTGTTTCCTGATTTATTGTGACGTCCTTGTGTCACCTTATTATATTTATTGAAATATATTATATTTTAAGTACAGTACTCTGTGTTTTGGTTTCTTAGTGATTCTTCCTGCTGATGCTCCTTGTGCTACTTTAGTATTTTTCTGGGGTTTAGTTTCTTGTGTTTCCTATTTTATTGTGTCACTATTACCATCCCTCTGTTTCTTTCGTTACCTTTCATTATTTATGAAGTTTAATTTCCTGTTTTACCTGTTTTATTTGGTCATTATTACCCTCCCTATATTCCTATGTTACTTTATGTTTTCCTGAAGTTTAGTTTCTTGTGTTTTCTGTTTAATTCGGTCATTTTTTCTTTCCTCAGTTCCATGTGTTACCTAATAATATTCCTGAAGTTTAATTTACTGTTTCCTCTTTTATTTGGTCTTTTTTACCTTCACTGTTTGGTGTCTTACTTTATGTTATTTATGAAGTTTAGATTCTTGTATTTCCTGTTTTATTTTGTCATTTTTTTCTTCCCTCACTTCCATGTGTTACCATATAATATTCCTGAAGTTTAACTAAAGGTATTTCCTGTTTCATTTGGTCATTATTCCAACCTCACTGTGTTCCTTGTATTACCTTATATTATTCCTGAAGTTTCCTGTGTTTTCTGGTTTATTCTACTACAACAGTGATGTCCTGTTCCAAATGATGCAAATGTCATTTCAACCTGTGGCTGTGTGATTGGTTAAAGAGAGCAGGCATACTGATTTAAAGTTACTTTATACAGTAGAACATGTATGATTCTGTATAAAAATGCAGAACTGGATTTTGGAATGTGCAGTAGTCTGGTCTGGTAGTTAAATCATTGACTTACATTTCAGTGAGCTTAGCTGTATGAATGGAAACAGACTGTGGTGAGTAAACAGGGCGGAAAGCCATCTGCTGTGCCATCCTTTAACCCAGTGATGTTCATTTAAAGATTTATTTTTCGGGCCTTTATTAGATAGAGGAAGGATAGTGGGTAGACTTGGAAACAGGGAAGAGACATGCAGTAAAGTGCCAAAGGCCGGATTCAAACCCAGGCTGCCCGGGTACATGGGTAGCGCCTTAAACCACTCGACCACCTGCATGCCAACTAATGTCCATTTAAAGATGATCCAGACTGAAGTCTTTAAACACATATCTGCGTGCAAGTGCAACTAAAAATTCTCTCAGAGATGCTATCTCTCAACAACATCTCCATTCTCTCATCTTCAGCTGTAAATAAATCTAATGCACAGAGAGGAAGCCATGACTGGGAGTCTCTTTTAGAAACAGCTGGCTAGTAGAAGCTCAAGAAGGTTTGTCAGAGCTCATAGAGGTTTAGATGTCGTCAAACAATAGCCGATGAACTCTGAGACTGTCATCTTATATAACAACCCTTTTGAAGTTATTACAAAAACAATTCTAAAAATGTGAAAAGCAGGCCTGACTACAGGAACTGTACCTGCCAAGACTGAGAGATTTTTTTCATTAAATTAAAATAAATATCACATTTATCCTTCCTACGTTGAGGTCTGTTTGGACTACATGTGGTATTGTCTGTGATATGTTTGATATCATAATCAGATCCTTGTTATCCAGCCTCGGCGAGCGTTGAGAGGCCGGTGTTTGGGCTGCAGGCGGAGGGCGGGCGTTTGAGCCTCGGCCTATCACGGCCTCATTTGAAAAAGCCGTTTGAAGCCAGCAGGAGTGGGAGATGAAAGTCCTGGCACAGCACACTTTGACATCATCAAAACACAACTCCCTCACAACACTCAGCACCTCTAATGGCAGTGTTAAAAGGTACTTTTAAATACACAGATTTACAAGTGGCCGCTGGCACCGTCCACTCCGTCTTTGTTCTGATCTGACCATGAATGAATTTGACATAATGAAACAGGAGAGCAGCCGGAGGGGAAACAACGGGGTCTAATAAAGACCGTCTACTGAGACTGAGATGGTTAACAGCCAGGCAGAATGCTCAGTTTGGTTTGGACTTGAAAGCAGGAGAGTGGCATTAGATTGAGATTAGATTAGTGAAGTTTTCCTAACAAGTGCAAGCATCAGTTTAGTGATTTTATTAGTTAAATATTTAAAAGACGTGCATAAAGGAAGGACAGCGAGAAACAGATCTCCAAATGTGGGTGAGCAAGAGACTCTAAAAGGGGCTATGAAAGAAAAATATTTCTAAATAATTTAAAAAGTGAAAACTGCATGTTTAAAACTGAATGTTTAGAAAAGAAGACTAAAATATGAAAATCAGCTTCAAAGGGGGAGACAAGGATGTCAAAATAAGAGAAAAATAAGAACAGTGGAGAGGAAAAGTTGCAACAGGGGAGGACTGCAGAGAGGAGAAAGTGTGCACGGTAATTTTCTGATAGATTGGGGTTATCAGGCCCTGCTCATTTCGAAATCTCATGTTTGCAATGGTTAACATTTATTATAGCAGCAGAACATAGTTTGTGTTTGGCATCAGTGCTCTCAATTCATCAGTCCTTGCAGATTTATTTTACGTGCAGAAATTGTGGAGTGACGAGACAAGAGTGTCCTAAGCCAGCTGTCAGAGTCTACAGGTGGATGCTGGGGTCCCAGACAACAGTGTAGTATTCAGGGTACAGCTGGCAATGGCAGAGCTAAGAGAGACTGGAAATACTGCAGTTTGAATAGTCACAAGGTCTGGAGTGTTGAATTTTCAGTGATAAACATTTCAGTGTTGATTTTAACAAAAGTGTAGTTCTAACTCCATTCTGAGTTAAATGACCTTCAGTGTTGGAGTTATTTGACAGTGTTGATCTGTTCAGTGTTAATTTAACTCTGAAGAGAGTTCATTGATCTAAGCTCTGCCCACTGCCATTTCAAATCTGGTAGGTGGAGTTTTCCCATCATGCTCCAAGACAGAGCTTACCTCCAGTTTCCACATACAGCGACCATGCCGCGATCCGCCGGCGAATCGTACTGCAGAACACACCGCTCCCTCTCTAGTCTGTCAGAGCAGTTCTACAGCCGACGCTCTGGTTTGGCAGCGGTGCGCACCTGGAGCACCACTCCGCTTTGTTTGAATATGCTGCTGGTCTATTTTCAGCGCTGGCCTCTGCAAAACCGCATCAATACCCGTTGATCAGAAAGCTCCAAACAGGAAGTCACAAGGGTAGAATATCTCTACCCTTGTGACCTCCTGTCTGTATTGTATTTTTCTTTCAAAATACAACATAATGCATGGACTCCTGATTGTAAAGCATCACTACATCAACATTACGTCTCATTCTGCAGCAAGAGCAAAGGGTCACCAAGAGGTCAGTGCATCACAGAGCTACAACGGCGCCATTGACGAGGAAAAGTTAACTTTTGAGAACATTTAGCCAAAGAGTTTAACATAAAACCACAGATCCTTTAAGCAAACATTAACCTTTTCACTTCCTAACGTACTCACCCAGTGGTGGAAGCAAGAATATCATGGACTTATACTGGAAAGGTTGATAAATTAACCCCAAAAGGTAAAATAGTCCACTGTTGACATACTATTCCTGTGTAAACCACACAGGACTGTGCTCTAGACACACTTCCAGTGGGCGAGGTTGGTCGCCCTAGGTCAGAGCAAACCTGCGGCGCTTCAGTGCGCGGCACAGTCGTCCTATGTGCCAATTGCGAGATAGGCCAGCCACAGGCTAGACGATTTTTTAATCTGATTTTAAACTGTGGGAGAGCACAGACTCCAGGACAATTTCCAAAGATTTTTCATCTTTAATCCTCTGAATGCACACACTAGACAACTCAGCCAGACCAGCAGATCACTTGAGACCACACACCTGCCGACCTGCCTATGACCTCGCGTGATCACCTGACTTCAGAAGAACACAAACACGGATGTCTGTCAATATCGTCTTGCTGTCCCTCCTCAACAGGCTGTCCTGGCGTTTGTTACAGGTGCAACAAAAATCATAAAACACGGAAAAGACTCAACAAAAAAGACGAAATCCTGGCTGGAATTAAGGTACAGTTGTGTTGATGGTTGTGAGCGGTGAATGTACATATGATCCGTCTGATGATGCTACCTGGTGCGCTCGCTCTTATTGGTTGTTGTGGGTACTTTGTCAGCGGCACTACGACCTAGAATCGTAAATATCAAACAGGGTCTGGGAAGCTACGATGTGATTTGGAGCAGTAAAGTAATCGTGTTGACACCACACACATGCAGACTACTCAGACAAATAATCGTTTGTGACGAGGCTCCAGTCGGTATACACCCCCACAATCGTCAGGGGGGTCAAATCTTGCCTAAAATCAGGATTAAAATCCTGTAGTGTGTGGCCAGCCTTAGATGTGTTTGCATGTGTTAAGATGTTGCAGGTTGTACAGCGATCACTACTAGGATTCTTTTGCTTTGTTTCTGGTGGATTAATGTTTTTGATGCTACACGTCTGCATCATGAGTGTAGTGGTCCACTACATTGGTCACTTCCTGGTTATAGTGAGGAACGGTCTTTTCTAAAGTGCTGGCTTTCAATTCAGTGTATAATCTAGCATTGAGTCGGCCTCTTTGCATGTTCGTCAGGAGAGTGGATAATGTCCTACATCAAGTATAAACCAGCATGTGTGGAAAGTACCTAATAACATTAACTATTTGCTTGCATATTTGTAAATTTCTGGGAATGCTTTGAAGTATGTGGTTTCCCTTTTTAATAAGTATATTTATGAGAAGTAATGTAATTCACAAGTTCTAAAAATCTTTATTTACTGAGTAAAAAACAGTATCCTAAAGTCAGAACAAAAAGGTTATAGTTTACTGCCAATGCCATGAAACTGTCCAGTAGCTTGGTTTTGACTAAACAACATTTAAAGGTCACATATTACACAAAATACACTTTTTCACGATTTCTAACTAAATTCTGTTCCCCCGTCCAGCCCACAATCCCCCCAAGAATCAGAAAATTCCATTCCCACTTCTTCTTTCTTACTCCACCTTTAGAACATGTGTGCTGAAACAAGCTGTTCTCAGATTTTCCCTTTAAGGCTTTGTTTTCTCTAAGGTTGTCCAAATTAGACTGGCATAAGAAGATCATGGCAAAACTGTACTTAGTCTTTAAACCCATGCAGGCCTGGTTTTAGAGGGTTTCATCAATGAAACAATTAAAACTGATGTTAATTTTTCACAGCAATGTTAATTGTTTTTATTCATGTTGGTCTTAGAGGTCTCAGCTTTTCTAATCACAGAGAAGGCTCCTGAGATAAAGGATAAGGATAAGGATACAGTTTTTCTGCTCAAGCTGTGGGCATTTTATTTTTAGGTTGTCAGTCCATCCACCTGTTAATCTGGACAGTTCTTGTGATGGATCCACCACTGTAACTTCACTGTCTGGGAATTGGGAACGTCAAGGAGTCATACAGGAGCCTTTCTGTGCAGAGTTTGCATGTTCTCCTTGTGCATGCGTGGGTTCTCTCCAGGTACTCCAAAAAACATGCTCATTAGGTTGATTGGTGACTCTAAAATTGGCCGGAGGTGTGAGTGTGTCAGCTCTCTATGTCAGCCCTGCAATTGACTGGCGACCAGTCCAAGGTGTACCCTGCCTCTCGCTCAATGACAGCTGGGATAGGCTCCAGCCCCCCCATGACCCCGAATGGGATAAGTGGTATAAAAAAAAGATGGATGGAAGGAGCTCTAGCTCTAGTTTTTCTAAATACAGGGAGCTAGGTGAGCTGGATTAGGTGATCCTTAAAAAAAAAGAACTTGGTTATCAGCTCTTATTCAGATGAGACATTTTAAATAATAATGCCATGTTAAAATATAAACTGGATTTTCAGATCCTATGGGAGAAAATGGACCTCCAAAGCTAGGTAATTTAGTTCCAGAACCATTTTTGAACAGCTGGGCCAAAATCGTGACATCTATCTGCTCGTCTGCGTGAGAGTGCTGGATCAACAGGTCAGTTTTAAATATACATAAACTCATGATTCAGAGCTAAATAAGCAATATCTGTTGGTGTGCAGCATCAGTATATCTTCTTGTACAAATGCACACCACAGTCTTTGATTGCAGCGCTGCAGCAGCAAATGTTAAAAGCTTCCACCTTTGTGAGAATTAGCCGCTAAATATGAGCGAGACTGTATGTGTGAGCTTGTTAAGAGGAGAGACGAGTGTTAGTCCTCCTTCCTCTGAAAAACAGCTTGTGACATTTGAGAGATAATTGACACTGCACCCCCTCCTCGCAGCCTCGCTCCCCGCAGCCCTTAATTTTCCCAGGAGTGACCCTGCGTGCTCCGATGAAGTGCTCCTCACAGCACTGTCGTCGCAAAGGTCAGATCCAGAGAGCGAGCGACGTACGAAAGGAATAAGATGGAGATCCTGCCATCCATCTCGCTGTCTGGATCAAGACACCGATCTGACCTTTAACAGTTTATCAGCCTCAACAAGCCGTCAGAGGACGTGGGAGCGCAGAGAGAGAGTACAAGAGAGACATGCTGAAAGCTTTTAATGCCTCTGATTTCTCTGCAAATACCTGGATTTGTTCTTTGAGATTTTACTCCAAATTTTGCTCCTAGCAGCTGCCCTGAACACTTAAAAATGGTGCAATTTCTGGGATGATTGCATGAAGAAAAATCTAGTTTAAGCACACCTTTTAACAGCTAACACTGTGAAACTATAAAACTATTTTACTTTTGTATTTTTTTTTGTTAATTTTTCACTGTCTTGCAGTTTGATATTGACAGATCACATCCACCTCTTCACACTTCTCCTGTTTTCTTTCGTTGTGCTTTTCCACTTCTGCAGCGTTCACTTTTATTTTAATAGTTAAAACTTATTTTAACAGTTTTTGATGTTTTGATTGTTAATTTGACAAACTGGAATCATGAAGGTGTCACTTTGGCTCCTGATAATGGTGACAGCTTTATTTATTTTATTTTTTTTTCCTTTTTTGAATTTTTAAAAGCCAAACAATCCGTCTATTTAACTTTGTTAACCTGAAGATGATTCAGAGAAAGACTCATCACTCATCAAAGTGTGAAAATTTTAAACAGCAGCAGTGTTTCCAGCATCCATCTTTGTCTTTCTGACGTTTAAACGTGACTAACGGTGTTCAATAACAGATTTTATCTTCTGATTGGCTTCTGAATGTTCAAAGCTTTTTGAAATTGAACTAAACATGAAACAGTGTTTTTTTGTTTCTGAGCCTTTATTGTGATCTCTGTTGTATAAAAAGTTTTAATTAAGATGAAAAGGCAGTGAAGTTTCAATACCTTACAGATGTTTGATTATGAGAAGCTTTGACACAATGATTGGGGTAGCTGTGATCTCAGATCACCTTCTGCTCATTGCTTCACTTTTTTAAAAAATATACCCACTCTGACCTGAGCGACATGAAAAGACTTTCTGTTTTCATGCCACAGTAAGCAGAGTAACATTGCGGTTTGAGAGTGGAAAGAGGAAGCTTTCGCTGACTTCCACTTTCACAAACTTCCACTGGAAGCTGCACATGACATTTTGATGGTGCTGCTTTAACGTCTGCAGAGGCGTTGGCAGCTCCAACACAGAGTGCTGTCCCCCTTTCTCTGATGGATATTAAAAAACCAAAGAGTCACGTATCAGAGCAAAGAACAGCCTGGAAATAAAACACGGTGTACATTATGTTGAATCATAACACAAATAAATGAGTGGATTTAGTAAAAAGTAAACCAATTATTTAGTTCCACTGATGACTTTTAAGTAATGAGGGGGAAAAGCTGTTTAAAGTGCGCTCTCTGGTTTGTGGTGGGAGCAATCCCAGACTGCTCTTCAAGCAGGTCATAGCTACCAGAAAAGCCACTATTAACAGCTTTTCTCCTTCGTTTGTCGAATTCATCAATGAAACAAAAATGTCAGTTTAATTTTTTAAATACACCCAACTTTTATGAGCACAGTCCCCAATCAAAACAAGAAGCAAACAGCAGAGAGGGCAGCTTGTCTCTACTCATCTTTTGTTATTGTTTTGACAGAGAGCCCCCTGGTGGTGGAATTTATTTATTTAATCAAAAGATTTGAGCACTTCTTTAGGTGCTGCACTTAAAGCTCCTGTGAGAAACTTTCGGTTTAGATTTGATTTGGTGCCCCCTGTGGACAAAGCTGTACGTCTGATCTCTTTTCTTATCTTGACCTGGATTTAAAATTAGGATTTTGGTGGAAAACCTCATTCAGCTTTTACCTCTATTGATTTTCACTCACCATATCTCACACTTTGAATATTTGACTGGAAAATGTGAATAAATGACTCCCAAATGTCTGACTCCTACCCCACTGCAGTGGCTTCAAGTTGTAAAAATGTACTAAATTGTAAAATTCTCTCATTTCCCTGTTGGTCTGTTTTATGGTTTTCAGAGGAAGCCCGGCAGAGCTAGCTGCTAACTTTAGCCACACTCTACTCAGTCGGGTTACACAATGACCTTGTGATGAATTCGGCTGTTTCTGAGCCTATTCTCCTCGTTAGACTAGATGGTAAAATGCAATTTGGTATATGCATTATATTTCAATCTGCTTTCCACAGTGGGATCAGTTCAATACTACAGGGCAGGTGCAAAATAAACCTCTACTTGTAACTTTATCTTCCTTTATCTTGTGACACTGAGGGCCGTTTTCTGTCTCTGTGTATTGTCTGCTTTTTCATAGATGGATGTATTGACTGTGAGCAGATAAGTTGCACTTTTGTCCATGACAAATTTCACTCAAGGGAGAATAAAGTTTATCCTTATCCTTAATTTTGATGAGTGTTTAGCCCAGGGGTGTCCAAACTATGGCCTGGGGGTGGGCAAATGAGGTCTTTGGCCCATTTTTAATTGGCCTGAAGCTAATTCTATAACAGAAGTGAAAAATGGCCCACATTAGAACATGAAGCTTGTGCTTGACTGTTAACCTGTTTTTATTGAATGGTGAGTTTAGTTTTGTGTGACCTTGGGGGCTCGTCCGGGATGGTAACACAAACTATACTCATCTGCCAATAATAAAAATACACCAAAATATAGTTTATAAGGACAGTATGGATTTATTTGGATTATTGTGTATTTTAGCCTCAGCACTAGGCAGTGCTGCTCTGTAAACAAACATTTTGACAGGAAAATTTATTGATGTGCTTTTTTTGGGGGACTTACACTGAAACAACTCTGTAAATTCTCTGGTACATGGAGCGTCATTCTCATTCTGACCGGGGCAGATCCAGTGATAGTCTGAGTCAACCAGGGCTCAACTGAAATCTGATGGGCCTTCTTAAAATCCTTGAAATGAATTACTATAAGCATATCCAATCACTAAGCAGGTCTTTACTTAAATTAGACTGGATTTTCTGACTTCAGTATCATAAAGGTGAGGTATATGAAAGTGGCCCCACCATCCTTAAAACTTTCAGTGTGTGGCTTCACTGGAAAAGTTTGGACACCCCTGGTTTAGTCATATAGGGAAGTAAGCGTCTGGGAACACCCTTATACAGCATATTTAAAGACTTAACTACTGATAGTAGGGGCATTTAGGAAAAATAAATATTTCTTTGTGTGCACACAAACTTCATATCATCCTTGTCTAAGTCTGTGCCCCAGTTGGGGACCCCAGTCAGAGATCTGGATCTACCCCTGCTCTAATGGGCCTGCAGGCAAAAGGAAATAGCCAACAACTTCTTTAGGTAAAGGTTTAGTCCAGAAGTTCTCAACTGGTGGGTCTGGACCCAAAAGTGGGTCTTGGAGCAGGTTTCAGTGGGTCGCAACTAAGTGTCTTCAAAAAAAAATGGTGGCCTGAACGTCCTGAAGTCCTTATTGGACATGCATTGATACATTTTATTTGACCCTGTTTTACTGTGAAATTGGGTAAATTTAAATGTTTGATCAATTTTTCAACTAATTTATCTCATTTTCCTGCAACAAATGGCTACTTTTCCCACAATAATGAAGTAATTTCACAAGTTCTCTGGAAAATTGAGAAAAAATGACACATAATGATGGGGAAAGAGGATATAAAATTTGTCAGTTTTGTCCCTTTTCTTTTTTATATCAGGTGATTTGGTTCAATCATGCTCCCGACTGCAACACATTCATTTAACTAAACATATATTGTTGAAAATATTTTGGAATCTTGGGTCGCGAGACAGACTGGTGGACAGACTGGCCGGACCAGTTGAGAACCACTGGTTTAGTCAAATTCCATGTCCTAACGCTGGGTCAGAGACAAACAATAAAGGAAATGTGTTTGTCAGAACATACAAACTGGACAGCAGAGACACTATTTAGAGACAAGATGATAATGTGAGTAAATTAAACTGATTATATGACGTCTTCTGTGCCTTTCATTTGATTTTGTAGGGGTACTGCACTGAATGAATAGTAGATGAAACACTGGGCCTTATCACCCATGTAGGACAAATCCTATCAGTTCATTCGCTCTTTCATATCACAAAACCCAAGGACAACAAAACCAAACCCATTTTAAGAATTTTGAAAAGATTTATTACTTGTGCAATAATTTAGGCTTCCAGTATTTTAAAAAATATCATGTCTGTGACAAGCGACACACATCTAAAATATACTGATTATTATTACTTCTGTAACAAAATGGACTGCCTTTAAAACCCTGTGAACATATTGCTTAAATATCTGAAGAAAAACAGCACGATTACATTCCCTTTAACACCTACTGTAGAAAGACAATATATTAAAGAATGTTTTATAATAATAACATCAATAAAGTGATGAAGGCTTCTTTAGTCAAATACTTCTCTTCAAAACATCGTAGCTATTGTTACAAAGTGAACCAAAATCACCAAACTACAGCAGCCACCACTTAACAGACAGTGATGTTATTTACATCTAGAGTTAATGTAAAAACTGTGCACAAAATACAGTAGCTACCATCAGAAGTAGTAGTAATATGGCACACATGAGCTAAATACTTAAGACAGCATTTAGAAACATCAGTCCAGATCTGAAACGATATCATGGAACATCTGGACGGCCAAGGCTTGGAGCCAGAGAGAAAGGGAAATTTGATTTAGCAAATTAAAAAAAAGAACAAAATCACAAAGCTGGAAATGTGACAACAGTCATAGTAGCGTCTGTCTAACGGCTGTGCACTTTAAATTGTGGCAGTAAAAGCATGTCTGCTGCCAGGAACTAGAGTTTATTTCCAGGCAGCTCAAGAAGACTGGAAAAGTGTCATAATGGCAGCTTGGTCCCTTCGATCTTTACAGAACAAACTCTTTCATGAAATAAAAAAACACCTTCTGTTAATTTATCCAAAAACACGACTCTGGCTCCAAGCCCACAGTCCGGGGTTTGGGACTCTGTTTTGTCTACCTTCTCCTCCATGATCTCTCTATCTTTAATGTAATGTGCTCTTCTGTCAGACACTTTTTCATTCATCCAAGTCTGGAAACACTCACAGTAACAGTGGATTAAACGTGAGGAGAGTGTGTTCAGTTGGCGTCCTGCATCTCCGCCCCTGAAGCCTCCTCGCCCACGTCAGCATTCAACGCTTCTTCATCTGGAAAAAAACCCACAAATGCTGCATTACTTTCCAAACATTTTCCACAGAAGGATAATTTGATTTATTTCTTTGTTTCTTATGCCTGTACCAAAAAGTGATGGAGTGCAGGCCATGTGAAGCTGAATTCTCTTTAAAACATTTTATTTCTCTGTCTATTCAAACAACAATGAGAATTTCCGTTTAGCGTCTTGATAGTAGACTGAATGTTTTTACCTGGTATGGCTCTGCTTTGTACCAGGAGCTGATTGAACCAGCTGGTCGTGCACCTGGGTGTAATATTAAGTCTGGCTTAGAGCTTAAAGTTTTGGCACCCAGCTATAGATGAGGACAGAATTACTAGCCCCTCTGTGAACATTTCAGTTTTTCCCAAGTGCTGTTCAAAAGAGCAAGGAGTAATCAAAACAGCTTTTGCAGACATCCTAGTTTCATTTCAGGTGTGTACATTAATTTACTTTGCACACAGTAAAAAAAATTAGCTACCAAAAACAAAAAAACACCAGGGTCTAAATTATAAGCCCCCCTTATGCTAATTGTCACTTCTGTTCCCTTGTTACTGGATAACAGCCTGCAGTCATTTGCTGTAGTTTTCTCAGACTCGTCTCCTGAGGAATCCAAGCCCGTTCTTCTTTGGCTAATCTCTCAAACTCCTCCAGATTTGATGGCCTAAGATTTTCAATGGGATTTAAGTCAGAGCTTTGGACAGGCCAGTCAGTATCGCTCACTTTGGTATTCTGGAGGTAGTTCTTCACCAGGAGCCACATATGTTTTGGGTCATTGTCATGTTGGAAGACAATGAGACAGCTGCTTGAGGTTTTCTTTCAAAATCTTTACATTTCCTTCTTTTGTCATGATTCCTTCAACTAAAGATGCAAAAAAAAGCAGTGATACTCAACGTGTGGCTCTGGAGCCACATGTGGCTCTTTTGTGATTATTTGTGGCTCTTTTATGTCTTAATTTTAAATATCATTCCCCCAGAAAACCTACAAAAAAAAGGGAAACTTATTTGCCCTTTTCTCCATTTTTTGCCACTTTCACCCATTAAAGCTACCGTTTGCCATTAAATAGCCCCTTTTTCCTTTTTTTGCCACTTTTATCCTCTTTTGCCCTTTTTCACAATTTTTTACCAGTTTCCCCCATTTAAGCTACATTTGGCTGTTAAATACCCCTTTTTTCCTATTTTTTGCCCATTTTTTTACCACTTTTGGACCATTTTTTGCCACCTGTAACTCATCTTTTTGGCACTCCTCAACCATTTTTGCTACTTTCTGACCCTTTTGCCATATATTCTTCCCATTTCTGCCCCTTTTCACCCATTTTTTGCTGCTTTTTGACCATTTTTGCCATCTTTAACTTATTTTTATTGCTACATCAAACTGTTTTGCCACTGTTTACCACTTAGATTGCGGCTCTTGCAAGGGTATTTTTCAACAGTTTGGCTCTTTGGTTGAGCAGGGTTGAGTAACACTGCACTAAAGCATCCTCAAAGCCTAATACTCCCACCGCCATGGTTTACTGTTGGGAGGGCGTTCTTTGGGTGAAACGACTCTCCCTTCTTTCTCCAAACATCACCAATGCCTCGATGACCAAAGAGCTCTAGGACACGCTTCCAGTATGATAATCTTCCTCCAGGTTGTCCTTAGCAGACTTCAGTCTGGCTTAAAGTAGGGATGCACTAAATCGCTAAAATGGTTAAATTTGTTTATCAAATTAGCTGGCCTGGTTTTTACAAGCCGGTTAAACAGGTGACCGATCATTTTTATAAACATAGGTTTGAAATCCCAGTCTATAATGCTCTTTAAAACAGAAATGAACCTCCCGCCACTAGAGGCCGCTGTAGCTTCAGTTGATGGCTGCTGCCTTTCTGTCTGGCACTTCTAGGATGCAAACATGAGAAGCTCAGTGATAGCTTAGCAGCGTGTAGTAGGAACAGCACGGTATCTCAGTTTTTTAAAGTAGTTAATGGAAATAAAATAATGTAGACTGTCAAGAGTTGAACTCACATTTAACTTCCACCCAAAGTGAAAAGAGGCCACATCTCAAAGCACGATATTAATCTGCAAAGAGGAATGAAGGCTGGCGGCGCTAGCTTGTAATGTTAGCCTTGCTGTAGAGAGTATATCAGGCTAACGTCACACCTGCTGACACTATGACCCTGTGAGGAATTTGTCTTTAGACAAGTTGGTTAAACGAAATTTAAATGAGCATTTAGCCGAATACTGAAATAGACGCTTAGGAACATCCCTAGCCTTAAGGTGTCTCCTATGCAGACTACAGTTCCTGACTTGTCTAAGGGTCAACCCTATTTCTACCCCTTAGCCCTTGTCTTAGCCCTTCTCCTTGGTTTTGTATGTTCACATCTGGTGGAGGGGTATCCCAATTCTTTTTTAAATCGAGGGCTAGAGCTTAGGGCTACATAGCACTTGAACTGAAGATTTTTCAGGACCCACTTGATACCAAGGGCCATGAGGAGTTTCCCACCACGCACTGTGTTCACTTGCGAAATGACTAAACATCAAGAAAGGAGGTGATTAAATGTAAATATTTTGTTCACTGATTAAAGAAAATACAACTGTTGTGCTGTCTGATATAATCTTTATCTACTTGGGATGGGAGTTTATTGTATTTTTGGTAAGTACATGTGTAAATGAGGGCTATTAACTGTAGAGATCATTGAGATCCATAGTATAAAGAGATGGCTTTATTCTCACCGGCAATGTGTGATGATGAACAGCAATCAAGTTTTTAAAGGGAAGGTTTTCACCCCTACCCCTTACCACTCTGTTTCAAGGGGTAGACGAAGGGGGACGGGTTAAGGGGTAGAAATGGGATTGGCCCTAAGTCATTCTCTAGTGTCATAGCAGATGACCAACCAATCAATTTGAAGGTGTCAGACCTCCTGAAATCACCATCCAGAGAGCCAAACAGCTAGTATGAACATCTAGACTGAAAAACTCCATCGTCAGGCTTTACTGTGAAGCCCACACAAGACACTGTGTTTTCAAGATAACCTGCTCCTGATGTGTTTGGCCTCTGCAAGTAGCAGCTCATCTGAATGAGGCAATTAATGCTTATTTCCAAGATGAAAACACAAACAGCAACACATTTCACAAAATACAGCAGTCCCTCCACCCCCCATGCTAATGCACAGGCCATCAGAACAACATGCACTTAAATGAGTTAAAGGGTATTACTCGTTAGAGCAGACATTAATTATGATGCAAGCCCCAGGACTCTTAATCAGATTAAATTCAACAAAAGATCAACGATGTAGGTACCAGTAGAAAGTGCACTTTAATATACAGGACAAAATACTAAACTCTGTTCTATTAATACTCCTCAGACTTGTTGTCGATCTGCTGTGATTGTAGGAGCCTGTACAGCTGCTCTGCTGCTGTTAACAGCATTAAGTGGCTCTGAGAGGCAGCTTGAATGCTAATAAAGCAAACCAGATGCAGACATGAATTAGGATGAAATGTGTTTCTTTTTATAATTCACCTTAAGTACCAGATATTATTTATTCAAAGTCAGATGACTCCCATTAGAGCCCTTAGAAGCCAAATGATTAGAATAATTCAGACCCAGTGATCATCACCTTTTGGTGCAAAATACCTCACAGTCTATCTGTAGTGTTTATTTCTACTTTTTAGTGTTTCCTCTTTTTATGCAGTTGATCTGGTGAGGTGCGAAAGCAATTCATTGTAATGATCTACAGGAAGCCAGTACAGGAAAATGACCTTTTATGGGCACAAGGAAATAGAACTAAATTGATTTTTTAAATTTCAGATTTCTTGCAGGTAATAAGACATTCAAAAAGATGGCAGTTGGTATGAAAGAACTGTGACTGTATGAACAGCCTGTGGCATAAATAACCGAGTACAATGGGCCTAATTCATCAGAATAAAAAACTCTTAGGAACCTACTACTCAGGTTTTCGAAAAGAGCAAAATTTAAGAACTCTAGAGAGCGCTCTGATGCACATTTGAGTACTGACAATAACAAATAACTTTAAATTATATTTAACTGCAATTCATCAATGTAGCACTTGAGCATGTCTAATAATTTGCACAAATGCGTGACTTAAATAAGATGAACTTTTATCTTAACCATGCAGTAAATGATGTTAACTGCAAAATGTCAAATTATAAATAGAAACTCAGCACGTTAGTAAGAATTTTCCATAGCATGTCTATGTAAAACAATAAAATCTAACCTTCACACACAGGTTTTTAAAATGTTTAACTAATGCGCAATCCTTGAACAGCATTAGCTTTTAGAATAAATAGGGTTACATCAAATCAAACTCATGTTGAAACATTTTAGTATTTTTAATTTTAAGTTAATAAATCCTTATTACAGCACCTTTCATGTTGTTCCAGCTTTTTTAGATGAGTTATATGATTTGATTTATGTGTTTGTTGCATATATTTAATGCCCCTGACTGGTGCTAAAAATATAATCAAATC
The DNA here is from genome assembly GCF_018320785.1 of Cheilinus undulatus. Lineage (NCBI taxonomy): Eukaryota > Metazoa > Chordata > Actinopteri > Labriformes > Labridae > Cheilinus > Cheilinus undulatus. The sequence goes on along the minus strand of NC_054882.1, from coordinate 8,805,892 downwards.
GTCCTTTTTGCTTCCTTTCAAGCAGCAATACCTTCACTTAGTAACTACAGTGTCTAGGCTTTTATATTTCTTAATTTTGGAGTCCAGTGTTAACCTGACACGCCAGATGGATGTGTGAAACACATCCATCTGGTAAACCTTCCCATGACGGCATTTGAGAAAGGGCAGAGCCTTTGAAAAAAACTTGTGGGGTGGTTGGATGAATTTTCTGTCTGTCACATCTTTACGGGCCAATCAGAACAACAAAACACGTGACGTTGCAGCCCCAAACCGAGGTGTGCTGCTACCTACAAATAAACCCCAGAGAGAACTGCATAATGCAAACCCATGGCGACAGTAGACATGTCAGTACATGACTTTTGTCGTTTTTGTAAAGAAAACAACTCAGTGCTGTTCTTTGTTCTTCTTTAAATTAAGAAATGTCGTCAGGTTCTCATAAAACTGGCGCTTTCGCAGCAACAACGCTAATCTCCATAATTGCACCAGCCTCTTGTTGCTGCTTGTTTACATCATGACTCCGCCGTGCCAGAAAGTACTGCCCCTCGATGCTGATTGGTCCTGTCACTTTCTAACCGGGCCCAAACGGTTCAGATGGTAGCTTTGCAAGATGGATTCACCAGTAAGAAACACAGAAATGGGCGAATCCATCTGCTTTGCAAGGTTAGTCCAGTGTGTGATTGTAAGGTTTATTTTAATTCAGACAGCACTGACATCTTGCTAACTCTCTTCTCTGTCCTGTGTCCCTTCTGTGTTTGCACACTACCCTACAGGCTCACGCCCTTATATGGGCATAAAAGGGGTTTTTCTCTTTGCTAATTAGGAGAGGCACAAGCTTCCCGCTAACAAACACCTGGCAATTTAAGAATGTGGGAGAGATCATGTTAGCACGTCATGAATTTGGGTAGGTTTCTCTTTGGTTGTCAGGGAGCCACGGTTTGATTCGGGCAAACTGTGTGGACAATGTCGAGTGGTTTGTGGTGTTATCATCCCAAACAAACAGTGATGAAGAAGAAAGGAAGGAAAAGAAGAGGAAACAGATCATCTGTTAGCTAGAACAGAACCCAAAAATCCATCTCCTTTTGCTCTTATTTCTTTTTCCACTATTGGTGGTATAAATCACTGTCATTAGGAGCAGCAAGCAAGGACAGTCAAAATAGTCAGCAACGCTGAGTAGAGATATAGGGAAACAACATGCTGGACAGAAGTCACAGATCAGATTGGAACCTGTGTTGAGAACAGCACTTTCTGTACATGCTGCAAGCAGCCATAACTGCTAGGCTACCAGCATCCAATTGCTTAAAAAATTTCGAGAGCCTTCCCTTTAGTTATTATAATTTAAAGCTGATAAATTGGGCTGAAAAAATGGCCTTATACAACAAATTGGTGTAAGAGAACTTTATCTTTCCTGTGACCTTTTGTAAGGGCCTTACTTTGGGTCTGTTACGACTAGACTCTATTACCACACACTTATTTAAAATAGTAAAAAGTATCTCTATCAAAGCAGCTGACACAGTAAATTCCATACATCATGAGGAAATTTCACTGTAATAGAGTTTTTTTCTAAACTGCAACAATCCATTCATGTTTTTAATGCTTTGGACTTATGTTCTGTTAAGCCTGGTTTTAGTTGACTTGTTTAAATCAGTCATCTCATTTAAATCTCTGCAACCCAAATGCAAATTAAAAACTAGGTCTTCAGCTCCACTTTGGCTCCAGCCCAAAGAAAACAAACTCCATGTAACTCCAGTCTCTCCTCCTCACCTGCAGTTTGCCCCTCTGCACCCTGTCTCCCACTTTTGGCGTCCGGAGAGCTCGGTTCGTCCGGTGGCCAGCGGAGCTCGCCGCTCTCCACCTCGGCCGTCTCCGTCGGCTCCACCACGATGGAGGGAAGCCTCTTTGACAGCTTTGGATACCTGATCTGTTTGAAGCTTATGTAAGGTCAACTGAAGGGTGTTCACAGCTGGAGGCTGATACACAGCACTGCTGATAACATGTGAAAGAACAACAACGCGATAAAGATTGGATTAGCTGAGATTTATCAGATGACTTCACTGATTTTTTTTCTTTGATCTCTCACTTCAAATGAAGACATGCTTGAATGCTGTGCTTTGTATTTCCTTATTAAATTTTATAAGAATTATCTTGGTCTAACAACACTGTAAGGAGGTTTTATAACACTGGAGCACAGAAACACAGCATTAAAAAGTAAAAACCAGAATTTATGGCAACAGAACATGTCTAATTCAGCATGGAAACCATCTTCAGACATCACTGTCCTGCTGTAAAATCAGGAAAAATATATGACTATTTGATTATATCATATTATCATATAATCATAGGGTGTTGCAGATATAGTAACATATATTTCATTGTGATCTGGCTACAAACACCCTGTAAAGTTCTGATGTTTTTACAACAGATGACAAAAAACATACTTACCATATACAGTATGCACACATTTCTCCTGTTAGATGGGTGTAATGACCTTTAATACACATTTAATTACAGTCAGATGAAATCAAAATCAGCCACCCTAATAATAGACAGCGGCAGTTTGAAAAACATCCGTTTTTATGCCTTTGTGCCAGTGACAGCTAGGGTCAGAGGAGTCATATTTATTTAAGTTGTCTGGGGTTTTTAGGCCTTATGGTCCTCCCTAACTTTTCAGGCCATTCTTTTGAACCCATTATCTTAATTATTCCTTGAAGGATTTCCTTCAAACTTTGCACAAATGTCCAAAATGGCTCAAAGATGAAGTGGTGATATTTTGGAGGTCATAGTTTAAAGGTCACTGGCACACATTAACAATCAAACGACCCACGACAAGAACATTTCTTCCAATCATGCTACCACTGAAACTACTTGGTCTGGCACTAAGGCATGACCAGCCCATATGCTGTTGGAAACTTCACCTGCATTTCCCCTGAAAAGCCTTTAGACTTGGACTTGAGGTTCGGGATGCACAATACTGGATTTTAGACAATATCTGATATGCAGATATTTCCAATCTCATTTTGGCTAATACAATACATACACCCCTTTTTGTTGTAGAAGCAGAACACCAAATGTATCTTGCAAGGAGAGGCTGAGTCAAGTGGAGCTAAGAGAAAAGACAGTCTGGTAATTGACTGATTGATAGGTAGTTAGGTAGGTGGGTAGGTACTGCATTTATCCAATCCAAAATAGGGTGCTGTGTTCATGAAGAGCTCTGCTTTGAACCCTGAGTGTTCAGGAAAAGCTCTGTATACAGTGAAGTGTTGATTTAACCGGGCCCATACTGTTCAGATGGGAGCTTTGCAAGATGGATTCGCCAGTGAAAAACACGGAAACGGGCAAATCCATCTGCCTTGCAAGGTTAATAAAGGGTAGAAATGACAAAAATGTGACTAAAACTAAAATGCAGATAATCTAAAGACTAAAATTAAAAATAGCTGTCAAAATGAACACTGAAACATTGCTCTGTTGATAGCGCTTTCAGACAGACATGGTCCTGCTTCTGGCTCTGGTTTCGGTTCCATTCTGGAGTCTCAGAACCTTGGTGCTTTCTGGCAAACCAGCCTGCGTTCACATCGGTTTAAGCAGAACCTAAGTGGGAGGACATGGTGGACATGTATTATCACGTCCTGCTCCACTTTTGCCCAAGTCTTTCTGTCTCGGTATTCCTTCTTCAGTTTCTTGAGTTAATAAAATATTTGGTCTTGTGTTCAGGTGAACCCAGCCTTCGCCATCTCTTCTGCAAGTTTGACATATAACATACTCTTCCTTGTGCTACTCTCCAGCTTCACCTGGAATTTTGTTGATGCCCAGATCACAACCAAACACTTTGTCTCTCCAGCAGACCACTTTTTTCTTTTTTTCTGCTCATCTTCACAACCTAACAGTATACTGTATTACAGCCCTAGAAACCACCAGTATTAATTTCATCGACTAAAACCATGACTAAAAATGTTCGTCGACAGCCTTTATTTCTATGACAAAAACTAGACTAAGACTAGCAAAAATAGATCTGTGATGGCTAAAAATGACTAAAAGTAAGTTTAGTTTTTATCAACATGACTAAAACTAGACTAAAATGTAATGCAGTTTTTGTCGGACATTCAAAATCTGTGATATTTCTCCACTTTGGGTAAACCCGTCAAAAAAAACAATGCAGCTGTACCTGATTTGCCAATACTTACAGACTAATTTTTAGTCTCAATATGATTTTCAAATATGGCTATGAAACCGAAAACTGCAGTTCATTGACCACATTTTATGTATGAGGATGTAAAAAAATCCACATAAACTTGATTACTTAAAAACACTTTGAAGTTTAAAGATTGAGAATGATAAAAGAAAAAGGCCTCAAATAGCGTAGATCTGTTGGTCCAGCCTTAAGCATTACAAAGTTATAGTACAAAACGCAAATATTCACAGTTGATAGATGCCGATTTTCACAGACAAAATGTCGGTTTTAAATATTGGATGAAATTTTAATAACTGCTGATACCGATATCAGGCCGATAATGTCGTGCATCCCCAGTTGAGTCATATGCTGGAAAGACAAATTATGGAAAACTGCTGATTTTCAACCATTAAAGTTTTCACAAACAAATACTCAACAGCATATGAATTAATTGGGGGTGTAATGGCATTGGTAATAACGCAGTATTTTGGTATCTGAAGCGTCATGTTGATAGTTTCAAATGGTAGCAGTGATAGTTTTTTAGTGGAGCAGCGCTAATAAACGTGGAAACTACAGCTCCCATCGGCCCTTTGTACCCACCATGCTTTGCGCTCCACTCGCTTGCTTAATTCTACAGCGCAAATGACTTGCCTTGAAAACAGCCAAAGTATGATGCCTAAAAAATGTAAGAGAAACATCTTTCAAAGTCAGATTAGCTGTTTAATCATCAGTTTTACCAAAGAAATAACCTTCAAAAGCAAATGGATTGCCCAGATTTCATGTCTGTCATCAAGCAGATCCAGCTTGGGAAGCCTCAAGCTGATATGCTTGTTCCTTGTCAGAGAATGAACAGACCAATCAGCATTGTTTGGGGAGAAAAAGGCAGTAGCAATGGGTGGGTTTAGTTGATTTGACTGCAAGCCTGTAAACAATGGTGGTTGGTGGTAAGATTAGCTCTGATGCAGGTATAGCAGTAGTTTTTATCATAATTAGATGACATTTCTTTACTTACAGAAGAGAAATGAATCACACTGAATGCTTTCTTGGAGGTAAAGATGGTTTTTCTCTTCTCCTGACTGATTTTGGCATGAGTTTAATCTATCAACTGACTGCATGACTAGTGAAATTGCGCTCTGGCATTAAAACAGCTGCCTGTCTAGCTCATGTTATATAATTTACTCCTCAGCTGGGCATGCCTACTGTTGCTCTGACAGGCCTGTAATGAATGTGACAGACAGAATGCTCGTCCAGTCACCCTGCAGGGTTTTTTTTGTTTTAACGTCTCACCTTTTATAAACATGTCTATGGGTTGTTGCCCTAAATAATGTACAATATATACAGTAATACAGTAGTACAGCCATGGACATTTGAAACCATCTACCTGCTGTTTCAGGCTAGCAAGGAGGAAAGGCCTTTCAGTAATATCAGACAGCAGCACCAAGAGAGCGGGAGAATTTATCACAATAAGCATCTCTGTGGCTGTATGAAATATCAGCTGAGTGATCACCCTTCACACCTCCCCTAATGATGATACACAATGTTTAGAAAATAAAACGTACAGCAGCAGATGATAACTCACTCGGCTGGATGAGATACGTACCATTTACTCTCAGCAGGACCGAGTGCAACCACTTTCCTCACGTCAACCCACATTTTACTCCTGCTCATCACTCCTGTGACTCACCGCTTCATGCCTCTCTATTTAAATAAAGCTCGACTGGTTTGAAATAATCTAAACACATACGCACGCATTAACACACACATTAGCACACACACAGCTGGAAGGATACAGTGTCCTGATCTGCTGCAGCTCCACCCCCGCCGAAGTCCTCCGTAGCCGGCTCCAGAGAGTTCATCACCTCAGTCATCCTGCAGGAAAACGCAACGCTGATGATCGCCAATCAATAAACTGAACTTTGTTTCTGTGCTGTTTGCTTTGGCTGAACTCAGCGTTCAAGCTTCTTCAAGTCCTGGAAAGTCAAGTTGATTAAAAAGTACATTTAAAACAAACATTGTTTGCCAAAATGCTGCACGAATCAAAGAGAGCTGCAACACAACAGCAAACTGGCTGATATCAGGAAGAGAAATGCACAAAAACACACAAAAAAAGCATCATTACAGTGATTTGCAAACCTAAAATACAAGAAAATGTCAAGAGCATTAATGTCGGAACACTAGCCAAACCTGGCTTTAAAACCCATGCATGTATCCTTTAATAGCAAGTAATCTGTGCAGCACTGCATCTTATCTAAACACTGATCCCCACTCTGAACTGTGATTATGAGCTCACATTAACCCTGACAAACAGTTAGATGAGATGTTTAGTTAGATGAGAATGAAGCACTCCTTATTATGCCGCTCACTCCCACAATGGGGCTAGATCCCAGACCAAAAGTTTGTTAAAGGAAAAAGAGAAAAAACACTTCTTATCTGCTCCAACTGATAGACAAATATAGTAGCTTTGACTCCACTATGTTTCTATGAATGAGCTCATTACTCACAACATTTTTGCTCCAAAGTCATCCGATGAATTTCTTTTCTAAAGTCTGATCCTAAAAGACGTTAAACTATGTTCATCTAGTTCTGCGTGTGGTAAGTGGAGATACGTCTTTGGGGTAAAACCAAGCAGCAACTTCCGTGGCTGAAAATGAAGCTTATGCAAAAGTGCAAAACGCTCCAGTTCCTTGAGTGTCTACTTAAGGCTAGCAGCAGCCTGTCTACCATTACACCATGAAGAAAAAAGAACACTCCAAGCAACTCAGAGAAAGGTTATTGAAAGTAAAAGTCAGGAGATGGATACCAGTAAATTCCAAGGCACCGAACATCCCCCAGAGTTTAAATCCACATCAAGAAATGGAAGGATTATGGCGCATGTGTAAACCTGCAGCGATCATACCGTCATCACAAACTGAGTCACTGTGCAAGAAGGAGACTAGTGAGAGAGGCCACCAAGACACCTATGACTATTCTGAAGGAGTTACAAGCTTCAGCAGCTCAGATGGGAGAGACTCTGCAGACAACTGTTCTTCACCAGTCAAAGCTTTATGGGAGAATGGCGAAGAAAATTCATTAAATCTGGACTAGAGTTCACCAAAAGGCATGTGGGAGACTCCATGGTCAGTGGAAGAAAGTTCTTCGTTCTTATGAGACCAAAATGGAGCTTTTGGGCCATCAGACAAGACGCCAAACACAGCACTTCACCACAAACACATCATGCCCACTGTGAAGCATGGTGGTGGCAGCATCATGCTGTGGGGATGCTTCTCAGCAGCCAGCAAGTACAGGATGTCACTCAGGTTTCTTCCAATATTTTGTACAGTATATGAGTAGAACATGGGATAAACGCAGAGCAGACATCACTTATTCTCCACGGTCGTATTTTAACCCAATGTATACAAGACTGTCTCATCCAGAAACAGCATTAAAGACAATAAGCACTAAAATACAAAAACGGTGCATGAATACTATGCCAGTTTTAGTCTTGTTCACTTCTACATTTTTAGATATTTCTCAGTTAAAACATCAAACATCACACAGGAAAATTTGATATGAATAATACAATTTGATTTATTGTTAGTGCTACTGCTGAAGGAATCCAATGGCATCATTCAGTTCTAAAACTTGCATGGTAATTCTTTTAAAGATGTGAGTAAACAATAGTCATAAATACTTTCTTATCTGACTGTTCAATTATCTACTGAAGATTAGTTCTGTTTAGTTTTTTAGGAAGGCAAACTCTTTATTTCCCTGAGCCGAGTATGAAGTTACAGTGCTTTCTACTAGGGGTCGACGGATACTCGGTTTTCAAGGCAAATACCAATAGTGATTTTTGGTAGTTTATGAGACAGATAACCAATATTTGGAATGGATGTGCTTTTATCATTTCATACAAAATGTAGTTAATGTGGAAAAAGCAAAATTGCATGATAAAAAAATGAAAGAAAATAAACAATTTAGCCTTATCTCCATCAGCCTGAGAATCGCACAAAGCAACACAGTAGCAGCACGAAAACAGGAAGTGATTCCACACGCTCTAGGTGCCAGTGGCACCCAAGTTTAATTGCTGATTGGCTGATACTCATGTGACATCCAGATTGTGTTGTATGCAGGACATTTAGTGAGACTGTGGAGTGAAAAACAGAGGGGAAGACAAACATGTAATGGGGAAAAAAGAGCATTTTTTAATCTTTAAATTTTTGATTATTGGTAAAATAAAATGCAGATACAGATAATTAGACAAATGCCAAATAGCCTTAATAGTCGGCCAGGCTGATAATCGATCAACCCCTACCATCTATTACATGTGTCAGGCCTATGCTACTTCAATGTAAAGAAAATAAGTTTACATAATAAAATCAACCACAAGTTTGCATGACAAAATCTCAACTAGGCCCTGTAAAGTTATAAAATAAATCTGTATTCTAGGTTTGTTGTATGACGGGTCACTTTGTCAAAGGCCAAATTTCAGTCATGAAAAACATTTCTAACTTTATAAAATCAGGCTTTAAAGTCATGAAAAATGAAGCAGTAAAATCTGCTCCAGGATGGTGTGGGCATGTCACTTGAATGGGCTAAAGCCACGCCCACTCAAGAGTAATACGATTCTCTCCGATTTTGAAAAATGCCACAACCTGACTGAAGGAATCATCTGTTTGCTCTGCTGGACCTGTCAGCCCTCTTTAGACAGACAGAGCTCAAGAGTCTCTTTCATTTCTCAACTCCTCAGGTATTACTTATGTCTCGTTTTCTGAGTTATGTGAAGTTACGTCTCTCTCGTTTATGAGACTCGTTTGTTGTCAAGTTGCTGCTGAAAACACTGCATTCCCTGATGTTGCTCTTCAAAATAAAAGTTCTCAATCATGATTAACAATGGGGGATTTTATTGTGACAGACTTGGCAGCAACAGGTCGGTCTATCATGATGCTTTACTAAACTTTAGCACCGTGATGCTAACCGACATGAGGGATTGAACTGTGGCTGCTTAGAGAGAAACAGTCACAGCCCACTTCTGTTAGTCATCCACTGAAGACAAGTGATATATGGATTAAAACACACTTTAAGCTTGTAAGATGTGTGCTCCTGCTGCATCTGGATAAATCTGAAAACAGACAAGCAATCCAGTAATTAGCCTGCCCCCTGACCTTATGGTGATATATGGCCAGAGCACAACTGCCTAGCTCTGCCAGAGCAGAGACAGATGTTGGGGACTAAATTTACTGTTTTCTAGCACAAATCTCTCAGTTATGATACGTTTAATGACCTGTAGGGCATCGTGGCTGATAGATTTGGAAATTTACCTCACAGTGAACGAAAACACAACACTTCACTGACTGGTAACTTTCAATGAAGGCGGTGGCTAACAGACTGTATTGAACTTGTAGGTGATTTTTTATGGTTGAAGGGTTAGGGTGGCGGGGTTATTCCCCATCAAGACAAGGGATGTCAAGGGCTCCTATATTTGCCCTGCTCAAAGTAAACCAAGCCAGGACAGAGGTGAACAACTTTCTACCGGTTTAAATTCAAAATTCAGTCTCACATAGATCTCAGTGTTTTCACATGCTTACAGCAGCCTTATTCCTACATATCAAGTGTTCACAGTTTGAAAATCGCAGTAGGCTGAACTGAAATTTGATCAATGTTTCAATCAATTGCTCAGCCTTAGTATTGTTTTACTGCACTTTATATTGATATTGCAATATAGAGTAATTGCATTCCATATTGTATGTTTTTCTCCTATAGTGCAGGCCTGCCATTCAGAGCATAATAAGCACAGATACCTTCCTCTTCAGAGCTTAAACCCTGTCTGCCAGCCACTGGTCCACATTCAGGTTATTTAAAATGAGCCACAAAGGGTGAAACCTGAGTATACTGGACTCTTACTGTTGTGAAAATGGATATAGATATAAATCTGTTATCACTGCCTCTTTAAAAACCATCCTACAGCTTCAGTCCTCTGCCCACTAGCTAAAGAAAAGCCGACTTTACATGTGACAAGTTATCAGAAACACCACTTTCCATACAATCACACTGGCAGTTGCTGTTGCCATGGGGACGAGCAATTGAGATTGTATGCCTCTGATTGTCTGAGGAGTGCACTTTGCCTGAGCACACGAGGCCGAGAGCTGATTTGGGGGTATTCATGTGTGCTGATACGCGCCAATTACCTCCGCCAGGACGGTGTCGTGATGTTGTGAGACTTCTCTGAGAAACCCTGGACTTTTTTCTGCCCTTCATGCCACAGTACTAAGACAATACAAGCATTATTCCTCCTCATCAAGCTTGTATTGTTCCTCTGGAGGAAATCTGTGCGGTCACTGCGGTCACCCTCATGTCCAGCTTTGATTTATTTAAAGACAAAGAGTCTCTGCTCTTAAAGTAGAATCTGAAGAAGCCTGCAGATGTTCCCAGTCTGATCTTGTTTTCTGAGAAGTGCACTCACTCTGTGGGGACGTGAAGCGTAACAGACACAAGAATTTAAATGTAGATGCCAGGCGTGACTCCTCTGTCATGCTTTCTTACCCACCTCTCCAGCTGAATAATAATAATGTCTTATTTGAGACATTAGGATTGAACAAGGTTATCCAAGTGTTAATGTCTGCCTCTTCACTCTGCGGGAAAGCTGCTTCACTTCTGCCTCAACGGAGACATGAAATGTTCAGACACTTTTCATTTAAAGAGATTTGAGGTGTTTCAACTGGTGGTTTTCAGACATTATCATCAAATATATCCATGCTCTGGGTTACTGAAGCACAGGATTAAATCTGTGTGAATAAAACCAAACTCAAGCCCTGTTGAATTTTGTCTACTGTTACCATAAATGCTGCTTAAGTGAGAGTTTCATGGCCCTGAGTTGTAATACTGAAGCTTATGTTAACTAGGAGACAGTTTTTGTCAAAATGACAAGTAAAACTTATTTTAGAATTAGTGATATACAGTATGGCTTGGTCCAGATGCACACCTTGCCCCTACCTCTTAGCGCTCTCCCTGTGTTTATGTGCATTCACATCTTGGGGTAAAGTGTCCCGATTTTTGTTGAAATGGAGCGGTAAGGCGATGCACTAGTGGTGCATGGCACTTCATACATGGATTTTCCACAGGCACGCTCTAGGGAAATCTACAAGAATGCCTTGCAAAGCATCATTAAGACTGCTTCTTGAAAAAATACTCAAGTATGTTTTCTTTGCAAGCAAGATTTGAAAGTTACAACCATCCAAAAGCTTAATTTAATTTAGTTTCAATGCATTACGGTCCTTTTATTTTGATTTAATAGGAGGAGATTTCATCGCTATCTATTGAAACTCTGTTTCAAGGGACAAGTGGGCAGCCAATAATGAGTAATGGGGTAAAAGTTAGAAATGGGACTGAGCGATACATCAGTGAGTCATGTAGGACACATCTTTTATACTGGTTGCATGGCAGCTGAGTAACAGCTGTGTCGTGGTTGGGTTTTCATTTTGGCGTCCATGTTTGCAATTCAGGGCTTCCAGACTGGCAGTTTGAGCAACATGCCTCATGCACCTGCAAATTTCATCCACTATGAATCTAGTGAATAGAAAGCTCAGCTATTTTTACAGTGAGTTGTGCATGTCTCTCAGCCACAGAAGACAGGAAAATTATGAATACACAGAGCCATATTCAGCTTGTTTCAGTAGATGTGTTTGTCCACTAGGAATGAAACTAAAATCGTTGACTAGTCACTGACTATTGAGACAATTACTCACATCTACTTAAGAGCTCTTATTCAGGTAAATGCCATGAAGAATCTAAATTTCAAGCTATACTGCCATAATGAAAGTGCTATCTCAACTTCAATTTGGTCAAAATGGAAACAGAGAAAGAGGCTTAGCTAAGGTGGGCCTTTATCCCTCTGACAAAAAAAGACCTAAAACAAGACTCTTCCTCTGCACAGCTCTTAGCATAAATAAAATCAGAATGGATAAGTTAAAAAAGAAATCAACTCCTGTGTAGTGAATCAATCAAGAAATAATCTGTGCCAGTCAAAATAACTTAATAAACCATAGACATGTTTAATTCTGCTGTAAAAACTGGTGTTTTTAAAGAGATGTGAAAGGGATTTCTGGGGGCTTTGCAACAGATTCAAGTGGACACTTAAGGAACTGCAGTTTTTGGTACTTGTGCATTAGCCTCATCTTTCAACACCAGAGGAAGCTGCTTGGGACTTACTTGTAAAACCATAGCTCTATAATGCTAAAAGCATTCCATAAATATCCAGTTACCATCATCAGGCTCCAGATATTCCAGGTATATCAGTCTTTAAGGCAATCTTTTATTACAGAGAGAAAAAGAGAGTTTGTGTTGCTTTAAGCCTGATTTATACCTCTGCATGGAAGCCACATACTACTGGATGATGCTTAGGGATGCAAAATATTATCAGCATATTATCAGTATGGACTGATAGCTTAAAAAGTGCATAATTAGTATCAGTAGGTATCAGAATTTCTGCTGATATTTTGGCTATAAAATCTGCCAGTATCAGCTATATGTTTTGACAAAGCTGCACCAACCGACCTACTTCAGCGGACACAATTTAAAAAGTGCTGAAATGTGTTAATTTTTCATTGTCAAACTTTAAATTGTGTGTTTTAAGGACAAGTTTTAGGCCTGAACTTCATTTAAATATTGGCTGGTTTCAATATTGGTACTGGCTAGGGATGTTCTTATGCGTATATTTCCCCATTCAGCTAAACACTCATTTGATCTGCATTTAACCAACTAGTCTAAAGAGAAGAAATTACTTAGAATACAGTCGCTGTGTTAGCCATGCTTTACAGAGTAAATCAGACTCACATTACACCGGCTAACATTAGCAGCAAGCTCCGCTAGCCTTAGTTCCTCTTTGCAGGTTAACATTGTGCTTTGTTATGTGGCCTCCCCCTGCCTAAGTCCAGTATACCTGAGTTTAACCCTCACATACCACTTCATTAACATTTATTTCTTAAAAAACTGTCATACCACGCTGTTCCTATTACATGCTAACTGCTAAGCTTCTCATATTTAGTGAACATCCGCTGAAGTGCTATGGGAAGGCTCAGACAGAAAGGCAGCAGCCATTTACTGAAGCTACAGCAGCCTCTAGTAGTGGGAGTTCCCTTACAGTTTAAAAGAACATTATAGACTGGGATTTCAAGCCTGTGTTTAAAAAAAGTTTTTGGTAATTACATTAAATGACCTGTAAATCTCACGCCGGCTAATTTACTAAATAAATTTACCTGTTGATCGGCTAAAATTAGTTTGAAAATATATCAGCATTTGCAAAAATCCAATATCTATATCAATATATTTATGGACTATGATGTAACATTATTAGTTATAACTGTCATCAAAACTGGTACTTCTTATTTCACAATATACTACTGTTTTTACTTATTATGCCATAAATGCTGCTACTATGTTATATAAAATAATATTGTGATATTAATATTCATAGCACAACTATTTATGTTTCTTATTCTCATTCAAATTCTATTGTATTTTACCACCTTTCTCTTCTGCTGCAGTGCCAGAATTTCCCCTCTGGGGATCAATAAAGTATTATCTTATGTTATCTTATGTCATTGTACTATGCTTTTTGGTAAGGCAAAAATCATAATACAAGGGAAAGACATGGCTGAATCATGGTTGAAATTGAGTTAAAGTTGTGTTCATGGTTGTGGGCGGTGAAAGTACGTATGATCTGACTGTGACACTACCCCGTCTGCTCGCACTCATTGGTTGTTGTTGGTACTCCGTCAGTGGCACTACGACTTAGAATCGTACATATAAAATGTGTTTGATATTTACGATTCGGGATTTTGGAGGCTACGATGCGATTTGGAGCAGTAAAACAATCGTGTTGACACCACACACATGCAGACTACTCAGACAAACAGTCGTTTGCGACGAGGCTCCTCTCGGGATATGCCCCCACGATCGTTGGGGGAGGCAAATCTTGCCCCCAAATCGGGCTTAATCGGGCTGTAGTGTGTGGCTGGCCTAAGCTGGACCACCTCTAGATGCATGAATGTGCAAGATTAAAATGTTGGAAGACACAAGTGCAATGAAAAATAAGTAGCTTAACAAAAAGTACTTAAACATGTTGTTTTGTATTGGATTTCAACTGAGTTTTTAAGTGTAGAAAAGTTTCCACAGTGCAGTTTAACATATAAAAGTCAAAGCAAGATTAACGTAAAACTAAAAATTGTATTACCACGACTTAAAAATTTTGACGTAATTTGTTTCAACAAATATTTTGAGTAAGTTTAACTTGTTTGGTTTTACAGTGCAGAAGGACATGCATGCATATATTTTACTTTACTAAAGGAAGTGTGGAAATTTTGTAATTTCTTGAGGATTTTTTACCTATGATTTTGGAAATAATGGCCTGGTTATCGGGACAAAAGGAGATAAATAGGATGAAAACTTAAGAAAAAGACCGAAACACAGAGTAGCCTAAAAAAGTATGAATGTATTCCACTTAGGGCTTCTGAACATCATAGACTTTTGTAAGTCTCTTTTTTCCTGGTGAATATTCACGAACCAGTTGACATAGTTTTGCAACTCACTTTTGGGTCCTGACCCACCGGTTGAGAACCACTAAGAGGAAAAGCTATTAAAAAAATTAAAGTGAGTCATTAAAATTATACATAACCAATTGACCATTATGTAAGAAAACTGCAGTTAGTCTTATATATTGTAGTCATTTATTTTCATTTATTTGCTTCTACTTTTTGGGGCCTACTTAAACTATTGTCCAGCTTCTAACACTGTAATACATTTTTCTTTCTGGAATTATCATATTTTATTCCAAACATAATCTGCATGGTAAAAAAAATAGATAAATGGAAACCAGAGTGTATATGGAGGCGTTAAAGATCGAAGTGCCCTGCAATTATGTTTGAAACAGTACCCCAGTGAAGCCATTTCGAGAGTCTCAAAAGTTTTAGATTTGTTATGCATAGCATAAAACTAAATAAATATGCAACGTGAGATGAGAGAGAGAGTTGCAGTTCCTTAAGAGACAAAATAAAAGGCAGTGACCTTCTCCAGTGAATTACATCATCATCTTATTTAACCATGGATTTATTACTTGAGTTGACAAGCGTCTACTGAATATAGTTCCAGCCCCCAAATGGGATTATTTGGTACTTTTTTTGATACTGTATTGGTAATAACCTGAGTATTTGATGGAGTTATAATTGTTAGTTATATATCAAACAAAAAATTGAACAAATCCTGGAACCAGATTTCATTATTTTCTAACTTCACTGAATTATTGGCAGATGAAATGATAATAAAACAAAAAGACAATTGTCCCAGCTCTGAAAATCACCTGCAAAAGCCAAAAAACCCACAGCAGCACCCTGATGTACTGCAGCTTCTCTCTGCTGATGTTGAATCACAGACTTGAGTTTGAAGCCAGATTTCTGCACCTAAAAAACAAGAATCTGATCTCTACTTGAAACCCATCCAATTCTCCAGAAAACAATTCTGCCTGCAGCCACGATCTCATTCTCCATCCTCACTGTTTGCTTGTTGGAAGAAGGCTGTAACCTCATGTATTAAAATTCCTCCTCTGTGCTGTCCATCATCAGATCCATCACTGCAGAAATTGTCCAGTTAAAGTGGCAGCGGTTTCCAGAAATTGGCATCCCTGAGGACTGCTCATAAATCTGTTAAATTCCACTATTTTATTTTTTGGAAATGCTGCAAGAATGACCGCTCTACTCTCCTTCTTTCTCTCTCTCTTTCTCTGTCCTCTAACGCCCCAGCTGCACTTTTTTTCCATTTCTGCTGCTAAATCAGAGCCAGCAGCATCACCACCTCCTCAAAATCAGGTTGCTCGGATAACCCAGTAAGTTTAAACAGCCCAGGGACATGAAGAAAAACTCAGTCCATTGCCAAATATAGAGATATCTTCTTTACTTAACATACAGCCACCTGAAATGCTCCCATGTGTGGTTTCACTAGATATATATATAATGTGTCTTATTTCACATATTTCACTCAGATGCTCTAAGATAATGTTTTAATTGCACATTAAAGCAGTTTAATGACTTCAATTCATGACTGTTAAACTGTATGTAGCTCATATTTTATGGTTTAGGGAACTTAATCATTGCATGACACACAACAGGTAGCCAGTGCACTGCAGGTATCTGATACTATTAATAGATTTAAATATAAAACACAGCTTCTGCTACACCTACACTTATACAGAAGCACTTCACAAGCTGATCAGAGCTTTCTGCCCACAATCCCACACACTTAGCCATCACCAGTGCAGAATAAAATGCAAGGTAAAACAGGTTTAATGAATTTTCAACACATTAAAGATCTTTATTAAACTATTGCACTAATTAGTAAAGTAGATAATTAAAAATGTCTTGAAACAGCTTCTAATTTAGTGTTGGAAAAGAAGAAACGTTTTCCTAATTGTTTTCAGAGTGTTTAAAATTAAGAATAAAAAAGCTTCGTACCTGTCTGTGGGCTGATCCAGTGTCTCAGAGCAGCAAGGTCTCCGTCCTCCGCTGCTTCATCACACTGATGCTGCTGCTGCTGATGATGAGGATGATGATGGTGGTGATGATGATGATGATGATGCGGGCTGTTGTGGGCGACAGGCGGCGGGGCGCGCGAGGCTCCCGGTGAAGTTGCCGCTTGCATGGAAGTGTTCAGAGCCTGCGCAGAGGAGCCGGACGAATGCCTCCTTCATGGACTGTCGAAAATGTTTGGATTATAAAATAAAAGCCGGCGTAAGCCGCGTTTAAGTAGGACCATGTGACTTAAATTTTTGGTGTATCGTGTCTTATATATGTGGCTTGTGATGTTCTTAACCCCTGCTTCAAATTCTAGCGGTAAAACAACTTTAGAAGTCACAATTAGGTAACAATTATACATTTAACCGGAAAGAAATCTCTGTCTAATTACGGCATTGCCTTTTCCGTCATGCATTCCAGTGTTACAGGATAAGAATATCATAGATTTGTATTTATTTGCAACTTAGGGTAGGTCAGCATTTATCTGATGAAACACAAGCTATCGCTTTTACCTTTGAAAGCAGAATCAACGACATTATTTGAAGGCAACACCGAATCAGGTGAACGGAGCAGCCGTTGATGAGTTTAAATGTGCTAATTTTGTTAGCAGTTAGCTGGTTTTCTCAGGTAACTTGACTTATTTTCAACTGTAATGTGAAAAAACTTTGAGAACACGGAGATGTAGTCTCTTTAAACGCGTGTTTTTCTATATTTCACCGCAATAGGTTCAAGTTAATGGAGGGTTATGCTCAGTTAACAGTTGAAGAGTATCAACGATTTTTAGCAAAAAACAGCTTCAGTTTGCTAGAACTGAGAAGCGCCAACAGTTGTTGGAGAGATATTTTACTTTATCTCCCCTTTTTTCAGTCCAAAGCACATAGTAATGGAAGACATGTACTTGTTAGCTGTGTCTCCCTCTAGTGTGGACATGGATTTTTGCAAGTTCCTCCTATGGCACGATAGTTCTCCTGAAAGTATTACCTTATGGTAAGTACTGTATGTTATTTGTACCATTTGCCTCTATGTTAAACTTGCCTTTCAGGGTTTACATTTTGAAAAGACGCTTGAAAGCTAGGCTCAGTGTTCCTAAACCTGGACTTAATAAAAAATTCTCAACAGAGTGACTTCACAGTTAATAAAAGTTGCAATAGATTTATACTGTAAGCGGCTGCTAAACAGGCTTCAATGGCAGCAGTTATAACTTACATATATAAGCACTTGTAGTGGATATGAATTCAACCACTAAAAGTGTTTGCATTTCACTCTGACATGTTCAAAACACTAAACAAGTGTCTTGACATTACATAAATGAGCATTATAGAGATAGATTGTCAAGTTCCATACTTAGATTCCTTTAAAAACAAGTAATAGTTACTTTATCTCATATTTCAAATCCACCAGACTAATGTCAAAATTGTAAATTTACCTTTTAGAGCAGTGGTTCTCAACTGGCTAGGCATTACCCACCTCCACCTCCCTATGATAAACTGAGACTGGAATGACTAGAAGAATTTTCACCCACACAAATATATATGGGTCAACAGCACCTGACATTTGCAACTAATTGGCAAGTAAACAGGCAAATACTGTGACACATGTTGTTACTTTTTGTTCTTGTTAGAAAGTGGATACATGTATTTTAAAATTAAATTGAAGAATTTTATGGTAAACTACATTTTTATGCAAAAGTGTAATTTTAATTTCTCACATCTAAAAGGCTTTTTTCTTTACAGCATCAGTAATGTGTGCATTTACTCGGACAGTTGCGCCACCTGTCATTTTTAGGGATAGAGACGCCAAAATCTGAAATTAATTATATTATTCAAACACACTCAAAATGTTTTCAAACAAAGTAGGTTTCGTAGAACAAATTGACATGTGTCATGACTCATGATTGCTAATTTGTTTTTGTTGTTGTTGTTGTTGTTTTTTTTTCAAAAGTAAATCATAGATTTGGACACAAAAATATGCACGTCATGTCATTTACTAAGGAATGTTGCAGTTTAGTCCTCAGATGGAACAAAAACATCATTATAGAAGGGCATGCATACATTTTTATGTTACTTAATTTTCTTAACCCATTTAGACCTGATGCAACATTCCTGTACATAGACCTGACGAGATGTCAGAGCATTCTAACTTGGTCTCAATGATTTTAAGACACATGACTGATGTATTGCAACATGATTCACTAAATACACATGCAGAGGGCAGCTGGGAAAACATGTTTGGTTTTAGTCTCTTTAGCCAGCACATGGAAGTTGAGAATGGAAGTTGATTAGTGACAACTTGAGCAATGTTAGCAACATTGAAGCAGACTGCAGTAGTATTTAAAAACAACTAATTTAACGACAACCTATATTATAGTGCTAACCAGGGACCCACTAGCCAAGCCTAAATTGATGAGAGATTTGTTGTAAGTTAGTTAAAATTTATTATTAAAAAACATGTTCATTCATTTTTATATGTGCTACAAGGCTAATAAATAATGATTTCTGTAAAGGTCAAAATTCTGTGTAGTTCTTTAGAAAATCTTCAGGTATTTTTAGAGATTATGGTCAGACATTACTCTGGTTTTAGAGGCTCTGTGTGTATGAGGTCTTAAGTCTTAATGGGTTAAGAAAGTACCTCAGTAACTTGTAATCCTCAGAAAAGGTGATTTATGAGGTGAAATCTTTAAATGACTGAAATTTACTTGACAGGAAAACCAAGTAGCAGAAAAGTATGAGTGCTTCTCCACTTAAGGTTTCTGTATGTTCAAGACTTTTAGGCCCTCAGGCAGACATTCACAACCCTCTAAGAACAGCATGCAATCCTCTCCTGAGCCCCAAGCCAACAGTTGAGAACCAATGTTTTAGAGCAGAAACTGCTGGTCTGTTGTTGCTTCAACCCGTGAGTTTCCCCTGTTGTTGAGTGATACACAATTGTTATAGTAGATGCAAACCAACACCAAAGTAAAACAATAACACAAACCATCTAACCAGTAGAGGCAGAATGAACCTGCAGCCACCCACTTGTCTGCAAGTAAAAACGACAGATTTTGCAACTGCTGTTTTGAGTGCAAAATCTTAGCACTTCACAGTTTGATACATCTATGTAGGGATAATTTCTCTGATGCTTTCAGACACTTAAATAACAATTGTATTTTTCCCAGAAGAATTTGCAGGAATTTGGTCTGGTTTTTAGATGTTGAATAGTCTTGTCTGTTGCTTCTTTAGTCTTCTGTCAACTCAAAATCCTTTCATACAGCATGCCACATTGACCCATTTACACCACATTTGCACTATGATGGAATATGCTGCATAAAATGCTCAATAGGAAATTACCGACATTTGCTGCTGGCATAGCAGCAGTTTTCAATTACCTAAATACCCTCTGACACTTTATTGGAGCAGGGATTTGAACGGTCCACCTTCCACTTAAAAGACATCCAGCTCCACCACTTATCCAAAGCCACCTAGTAAGCTACTGTCATTACACCTAATTAAAGTTCAGTTACTTCTGAAAACGGCTGACGTTGATCACAGTTCTTTCACAGCTTCAGCAAAAGGTTTGCCTAGAGTTATTTATTTTTTATATAATGTGTAAAACTTTGCATGGTAAACCTTTGCATGATATATGAATTCAAAAAGGAACTGTAAATTAAATAAAACCCCAGAGATCATTACAAGCTATTTACACAGACAGTTTAATATCTCCACTTTGTACAATGATATAAGTAGCAACATACTGTTGATATATATATATATATAGATATATATATCTTTCACTGTAGCAAATTAGGTTCTAAGCAAAATATTAATAAAAAATATAATTGCAGCAATACTAGTGCTGTGTTTGATTATAGGCATCTCATTTCAGCTTTGCATCTCTATAGTTTCTTTACATTTTAGCTCTAGCGATAAGAATATCTTAGTAATACATATACATATTTTATTTGCCATATATTGTATTATTGTCTTAAAGGTACTATCTACTGTCAGCTTTACTGTGAAATTATTGTAAACATTTTTTGGAATGTCATTAACATTGATTGTTTTTCTGCAACAGTCGTGTTCAAATCAGCTGTTTTTAAAATCAAATGCACCAGTGATTATCATCTGATAAATAAGGTAAAATGATGGGTGTTCATTAAAAACTTTGACAAAGATATACATTTTGTTAAGCAAAAAGACATGGCTTACTTGCGTGCTGTACCATGATAAGCAAGGCTATTTGGAGAAGTTATTGTTTGCTGGAAGGGCGGTCAGATACACAGCCTATTAACATTGTCACATTGTCAGTTTAAAGTACACAACTCCATCTCTTTACAGGTCAACAACATGCAACCAGAGAATGAAGTTAACACCTGACAAGTTTTCTGCTGTGATTGGTAAGATAAACTAGCAAACAACCTTTTTTTCTTTTTTGGGAGTTGGTCACCTGTATTCCATCACGTCTGTCTAATGATGGACGGTCCGTTAAGCCAACTGGCCGGTGAATGTTGACAATTAGGGATAGTTATCTTAAGTCAGAATTTACATCAAGCTATTTCACTTTTCAGCTTCATCGAAGAACCTCATTTTCTCGGAGTGCACAGTCTCCTTCAGTCGTTTAACGGACGAAGCTGTCTCACCTGAGATGTGCTCAGCGGAGTCTAACATGCGGGTGATTTGTTTGGTTATAACAATTGTTTCTCTGCTTTCGCTTCTTTCGCTTGATGTTTCCGTAACTAAACGCCTCTCAAAGACTGTTTTCTTAGTGCCTTGCGAATCTTCAACAGTCCATGATGCAGCTTCATCACCTTCAGATTTAAGGGGGAGGCCTCCAACTGATTGGACCTGGAGAGTAGTTAGAAGCTTGGCATGCTGTGATTCTGGGGTTGCTTCTATGTTTGATGTAATAACATGTATTTTCCCAGATTCCAGCCTGAGGGTGTCTTCAGATGATGAAGAAACTCCAGATGACAGAATGGTAATCTTCTCAGGCAAGTTGGGCTCTACTGAGATCAGCTCAGTCCTTGTGGTGGAGGTAATGATGTTGCTTTGCACTTCTCCAAGCCCTGTAGCAGTGTTAGTAGGATCAGAGTATTTGACAGTTACCTTAGTTGGAGAAGATAAGGACAAACCAACATTTTCACTTGTCATTGCAGAGCTAATGTCAGCAAAGGCGTCTGATGACTGGACAGAACAGGTAGGACTTACGGTCTCATCTGCAGTTTCTCCTTCTGGACTCTTTTCTTGGTCTTTTTCAGGAATCTTTTCAGGTTCTGATGGGGAGGACAGCCCAAACCTTGGAAATTTAAACCAGCCTGTCCTCTCTGGACTTTTGGTAACATCTTGCTTGGTAGGTGTTTCTGCTACCTTTGCCTCTTTCTGCTTTCCATCTATTTTGTCAACTTCTTCAGGATCTCCCTCTGGTGAGTCTGTTTTGGGAACATTAAATTCCACATCAATATTTTTTAGGATTTCTCCAAATGATGTAAGAGTCATCTTTGGCGATTTACCCTCTTCTCTTGGCTCAATTTTTATTTCAAGATAATCTCCTTGGCCTTCCGTTTCAACAGGAATATATTGGTCTTCAGTTTTGGGCTTTGAGAAGCTTAGTTTTGGCATTTTAAATGATGGAAGTCTGAATTTACTAGGAGAGCCCTGACCCAAATTTTCAATCTCGGTTGGTGTTCCAGCATCTGTCTTGACCTCAACACTTGGACCTTTCACTTTCATTGGAGATCCTCCAGCAGCATGTGCCTTAGCCTCAGTCCCAGAGGAAGACTTGACTTCGATTTCAGGAAGTTTGACCTCGGCTTTTACGTCAGGTAGTTTGATCTCTACATCTTTCTGTGATACAGCTATCTCGCCTGGAGCTCCTTTCACTTTTGGTACTGCAACGTCAAACTTTGGCAATTTAAACTTGCTTCCTGGTTCATCATGCTCGATTCTCAGCTCAGTTTTATTTTCCATTCCAGGTTGTGTAACTATCACTTCTCCCTCTGGAAGAGAGACTTCCAAATGTGGTTGTTCAGCACTTACTTCAGGTTCTTTGACACTTGACTTTGAGAAAGATAATCTAGGTAGGGAAAATTTATATTTTTTCAAGTTCGCATCAGTTTCTACAGCAGGTTGCTCTTCTGTTGAGATAGCTCCTGAAGGTTCCTGGACTTCAGCATCTGGGGGGCAGAGGTCTACTTTTTTAGTCTCTTCTGATGCAACATCAACTTCAGGTGTTTCAAAGTTCACATCAACATCCGGGACTTTAGCGCCTGACCTTGAAAAGGAAAATTTAGGAAACGTCCAGCTTGGTCGCCTCAGCTTATCTTCAACCTCAACTGTAGGCGCATCTGATACTGCAGCAACATCTTTAGGAACCTTGACTTCAACTTCTGGCAATTTGACCTCAGCTTTAGCCTCTGGTAGTGCAACATCCTCATCTATTTTTGATAAACTTACATCAATTTCAGGGCCTTTAACTTTGGGCATGGAGATACCCAAACTTGGCAATTTAAACTTGCCCCCTGATCCTTCCATTTCACTTTCTTTAACTTTCAGATCCACAGACAAGTCTTCCAACTTTTCTCCATCAGTTTTTATGCTTTTGTCAACATCAGGAACTTCCACACTGACCTGTGCAGAAGCAGCTCCAAATTTGGGTAATTTGAATGATGGCATTTTAAATTTTGATGGTGATCCTTCAATATTACTTGTCTGTACATCAACTTTTGCCTCTGGTAGTGCCACATCCACATCTGTTTTTGACAAGCTTAAATCAGTGTCTGGCTGCTTAACTTGAGACACTGAAAAACCTAAACTTGGCATTTTAAACTTACTTCCTTTTCCTTCTTGTTCAGCTTCTGTAGTTATCTCTATCGATGGACCTTTGATGTCAACATTGGGTGCTGTGACTGTCAAAACCTCTTCAGGAATTTTTATGTCTGCTCCATCAATTTTGATGTCAGTTTCTTGCAACTGTACTGTGGCACTGGGTGTACTTACTCCAAATTTTGGTAGTTTAAATGTTGGCATCTTAAATTTTGATGGAGAGCTTTCTTTGTCTTTTGTTTGAACTTTGATTTCAGGTGCCTTGATTTCCACTTCAGCAGAGGGTTTTTTCAGTTCAACCTCAGGGAGTTTGACTTCCACTTTGGCTTCAGGTTGTGTCACGATCACGTCCTTTGATAAATCAATTTCAGGCCCTTTTACTGTTGGTATAGATACACCTAGCTTCGGCATTTTAAACTTGCTTCCTTTTCCTTCATGTTCAGGACCTGTAGTTTTCATATCTATGGATGGGCCCTCCATGCCAATTGTCAGGACCTCTTCAGGAATTTTTATGTCTGCTCCATCAATTTTGAGGTCTTTGTTATGTTCAGACACTTCCACAGTGGCACTTGGCATACCCACTCCAAATTTTGGTAGTTTAAATGTTGGCATTTTATACTTGGATGGTGATCCCTCTGTGTTTGTTGGCGTCATCTTAATTTCAGGAGCTTTAACTTCCACTTCAGTTTTCAGTTTAACCTCAGGGAGTTTGACGTCAGCTTTGACTTCAGGTAGCGTCACATCAACTTCTTTCTTTGACACGCTTAAGTCACCGCTGGGCCGTTTGAAACCAAGACTTGGCATTTTAAACCTGCTTCCTTTCCCTTCCTGTTCCGTCTCTGTAGTTGTAATCTCCATGGTTGGGCCTTTGATGTCAACACTGGGTGCTGCAGCAACAACTTTGAGTACTTCTTCAGGAATTTTCATGTCAAGTCCATCAGTATTGAGGTCTTTGTTCAGTTCAGACACTTCCACAGTGGCGCTTGGTATACCGACTCCAAATTTTGGTAGTTTGAATGCTGGCATCTTATACTTAGATGGTGATCCCTCTGTGCTTTTTGTTGTCACCTTGATTTCAGGAGCTTTAACTTCCAATTCAGCAGAAGGCTCTTTAAGTTTAACCTCAGGAAGTTTGTTGTCAGCCTTGACTTCTGGTACAGTCACGTCTGTGTCCTTCTTTGATAAGTTTATGTCAACACTTGGCCGTTTGAAACCAAGACTTGGCATTTTAAACCTGCTTCCTTTTCCTTCGATTTCAGTCTCTGTAGTTGTAATCTCCATGGACGGGCCTTTGATGTCAACACTGGGTGCTGTAACTGTCAGAACCTCCTCAGGAATTTTTATGTCACCCCCATCAATTTTGATGTCTTTGTCAGTTTGTTGCAGCTCTACACTGGCACTAGGTGTACTTACTCCAAACTTTGGCAGTTTGAATGTTGGCATCTTAAATTTTGATGGGGAATCTTCTTTGTCCCTAGTGGCAACCTTGATCTCAGGAGATTTAACTTCCACTTCAGCAGAGGGTTTTTTCATCTCAACATCTGGGAGTTTGACTTCAGCTTTACCTTCTGGTAGTGTCACCTCAACATCTTTCTTAGACAAACTTAAATCAATTTCAGGTCCTGTTACTTTTGGCATTGATATTCCAAACTTTGGCAACTTAAACTTGCTTTCTTTTCCTTCGATTTCAGTTCCTGTAGTTTTTATATCTACTGAAGTGCCCTTAATTTCAGCACTGGGTGCTGAAACTTTCAGAGCTTTTTCAGAAATTTTTATGTCTGCTCCATCAATTTTGAGGTCTTTGTTAGTTTCAGGCACTTCCACAGTGGCGCTTGGCAAACCAACTCCAAATTTTGGTAGTTTGAATGTTGGCATCTTGTACTTAGATGGCGATCCTTCTTTGTTCACTTCAACCTCAGGGAGTTTGGCCTCAGCTGTGGCTTCTGGTAGTGTTACATTCCCATCTTTCTTTGATAAGCTAACATCAATGCTGGGACGTTTGAAACCAAGACTTGGCATTTTAAACTTGCTGCCTTTTCCTTCAATTTCAGTCTCTGTGGTTGTAATCTCCACGGATGGGCCTTTAATGTCAACACTGGGTGCTGTAACTGTCAGAACCTCCTCAGGAATTTTTATGTCAGCTCCATCAATTTTGATGTCTTTGTTAGTTTCAGGCACTTCCACAGTGACGCTTGGCAAACCAACTCCAAATTTTGGTAGTTTAAATGTTGGCATCTTGTACTTAGATGGCGATCCTTCTTTGTTCACTTCAACCTCAGGGAGTTTGGCCTCAGCTGTGGCTTCTGGTAGTGTTACATTCCCATCTTTCTTTGATAAGCTAACATCAATGCTGGGACGTTTGAAACCAAGACTTGGCATTTTAAACTTGCTGCCTTTTCCTTCGATTTCAGTCTCTGTAGTTGTAATCTCCATGGATGGACCTTTAATGTCAACACTGGGTGCTGTAACTGTCAGAACCTCCTCAGGAATTTTTATGTCACCTCCATCAATTTTGATGTCTTTGTCAGTTTGTTGCAGCTCTACACTGGCACTAGGTGTACTTACTCCAAACTTTGGCAGTTTGAATGTTGGCATCTTAAATTTTGATGGGGAATCTTCTTTGTCCCTAGTGGCAACCTTGATCTCAGGAGATTTAACTTCCACTTCAGCAGAGGGTTTTTTCATCTCAACATCTGGGAGTTTGACTTCAGCTTTACCTTCTGGTAGTGTCACCTCAACATCTTTCTTAGACAAACTCAAATCAATATCAGGCCCTTTTACTTTTGGCATTGATATGCCAAACTTTGGCAATTTAAACTTGCTTTCTTTTCCTTCATGTTCAGTTTCTGTCATTTTCATATCTATTGATGGGCCCTTAATGTCAACAGTGAGTACCTCCTCAGGAATTTTAATGTCTGTGTCATCGATTTTAAGGTCTTTTTTGGTTTCAGGCACTTCTGCTATGGCACTTGGCATACCAACTCCAAATTTTGGTAGTTTGAATGTCGGCATCTTATACTTTGATGGTGATCCTTCTGTGTCCTTCTTTGCCACCTTGATTTCAGGAGCTTTAATTTCCAATTCAGCAGAAGGCCCTTTTAGTTCAACATCAGCCTTGGCTTCTGGTATTGTAATGTCAACATCTTTTTTAGATAAACTTAAATCAATTTCAGGTCTCGATACCTCTGGCATTGTAAATCCAAACTTCGGCAATTTAAACTTGCTGTCTTCGCTGTCAACCTTCAGTTCACCCTCTGGTAATTTTATATCCATTTCCCCTCCTTTCACTTTAACCTTTCCCTCTGGAATTGCAACATTGACATCTTGAAGGCTTGCATCTATTTCTGGGGCCTTCACACTTTGTTTTGAAAATGAAAAACTTGGTAGTGAAAACTTTGGCTTTTTCAGTTTTACATCTACCTCAACACCTGGCGGTTGGTCTATAACAACACCCCCTGAAGTCTCCTTAACTTCAACCTCTGGCAAGTGGACCTCTGCTTCGACTTTTGGTACATCAATATCTGCAGATGGCACTGATATTTGCATGTCATCTCCTTCAATTTTGATTTCTTTGTCCATATCTGGTACCTCCATGCTGACATTTGGAGTTGCAACTCCAAATTTAGGAAATTTAAATGTGGGCATTTTGAATTTTGAAGGTGATGCTTTTATGCTGCCTGGCTGAACTTCAATCTCAGGCCCTTTGATTTCCACTTTAGAAGGCTGGTCTTTCAGTTCCACATCAGGGAGAGTGATTTCTGCTTTGATATCTGGCTGTGTGTTGTCTTCAGCTTTCTTTGACAAGCTAAAATCAAATTCAGGTCCCTTTACTTTAGGCACTGATATTCCAAACTTTGGCATCTTGAACTTGCTTTCTTGTCCAGAAATTTCTACTTCAGACTGTAAGGGTTTTATATCCAGCGGTGGCTTTTCAACCTCAATTGTTGCTTCTGGAATGGATACATCCACTTTTCCAAGTGTGACATCAATTTCAGGAGCTTCTGGTAATTTGACATCTACACCTTTCTTTGGAGAGGTTACGCCAAATTTTGGACCTTGCACTTTTGGCAATGATATTCCAAACTTTGGCATCTTAAACTTGCCTTCTTTCCCCACACCTTCAGTTTCAGGAATTTTCACATCAAGTGAAGGACCTTCAATATCCACATTTTTTGCTGCAATATCATGGGTTATCCCATCTTTAGGTATTTTCAACTCAGCACCTTCAACATGTATGTCCATGTCAGGTCCATCTGCACTGCTTTTTGGAGTAGCAGCTCCAAATGTTGGCATCTTGAGTGATGGAAGTTTAAATTTTGATGGTGATGCTTCTACATCAGCAGAGGTTTTTTTCAGGTCAACATCAGGTAGGTCCACTTCTACATTAGCTTCTGGTAAAGTCACATGTGCATCTTTTTTGGAAAAACTTAAATCAAATTCAGGCCCTTTTACTTTTGGCATTGTGATTCCAAACTTTGGCATTTTGAACTTGCCACCTTGGCTTTCAACATCAGTCTCCAAGGCTTTGAGGTCCACTTCAGGTGATTTTACTTGCACTTTAGCCTCTGGAATTGCCATGTCTGCTTTTCCAAGACTGACATCAATTTTAGGGGCATCTGGGAGTTTTGCCTCAACGTCTGTCTGTGGTAATTTCACATCTACATCTTTCTTTGATAAGCTGAAGTCAATATCTGGTCCTTTTACCTTTGGCAAACTGATTCCAAACTTTGGCATTTTAAACTTCCCATCTGCTTCGAACTCTGCTGGTTTCATTTCAACATTTAGTTCAGTGGTTTCTGGAAGCTGGACTTCAACCTTAGCCTCTGGAAATTCACCCTTTATCTCTGGGATTGAAACATCAACTTTACCAAGATCAACCTCTGGAAGTTTAGCGTCAGCTTCTGCCACTGGTAATGTCACGTCTACATCTTTCTTTGACAGGCTGAAATCTAGTTTAGGCCCTTTTGCTTTTGGCATGGAGAAACCAAGGCCAGGCATTTTAAACTTGCCCCCTTTTCCATCCAGTTTAGTTTCAGTTGTTTGTATATCAATTGAAGGTCCTTCAGTATTAATGCTGGGTGCTGTAATGTCAACTGCCAAGCCATCTGTTGGGATATTCAGTTCAGGTCCTTCAATTTTCACTTCTTTATCCATATCACTTGCTTCCAAAGAGACATTCGGTGCATCAAACCCCAGTTTTGGTAGTTTAAATGTCGGCATCTTAAATTTTGACAAAGATCCTTCAAAATCCCGTTGCTGAACATCAATCTCTGGAGCTTTGATCTCAACTTTGATATCAGGTTCTGCAAATTCAGCCTCTGGAAGTTTGACTCCTGCTTTAGCTTCAGGGACATCAACATCTCTTTGTGGCAAACTAAAATCAATTTCCGGACCTTTTACTTTCGGGACTGAGATTCCAAATTTTGGTAGTTTGAATTTCTGTCCTTTTCCATCCAGCTCAGCTTGTGCTTTTTTCACTTCCACAGATGGGCCTTCAATATCAACGCTTGGTGCTGTGATGTCCAATGCTACACCTTCTTCAAGTGGTTTCAATTGTGTTTCAGGAGTTGAAATAGATTTGCTCTTTTTAGTTATTTCAACACCTGCATTTGGAGTTGCAACTCCAAATTTGGGTATTTTGATGGATGGCATTTTGAATTTTGACGGGGATCCTTCCAAATTCTTTTCAGCACTTTTACTTTTAGCAAGTTTAATGTCCACTTTGGCAGAGGGTTCTTCTAGTTCTGCATCAGGAAGTTTAACATCTGCTTGGACTTCTGGTAGTTTTACATCGGTGTCTTTCTTGGATAAATGAAAATCAATTTCAGGTAATTTTACTTTTGGCATTGAGATTCCTATCTTTTTAACCTTGTTTCCTTGTCCATCAATGTCAGCTTCGATTTGTGATGATTTTATATCCACAGAAACCTTTGGAACTTCTGGGATTTCCACCTCAGCTTTAGCCCCTGGTAATGTTACATCCACATCCTTCTTTGAGAAACTCAAATTAATGTCAGGTCCCTCTATTTTTGGCATTGTGAGTCCAATCTTAGGCATTTTTATTTTGCCCCCATGTCCATCAAGTTCACCTTCCAGAGGTTTGATTTCCATGTCAGGTTTTTTGACTTCCACCTTTTGCTCTGGAATTGAGACCTCTGTGTCTCCAAGCTTAGCATCAAACCCTGGAGCTTTTGGGAGTTTGACCTCAACAGTAGCCTCTGGTAGTTTGACATCAGCATCTTTCTTTGATGAGCTTAAATCAAACTGTGGCCCCTTTAGTTTTGGCATTTTGATTCCTAACTCGGGAAACTTGATCTTGTTTCCTTGTCCATCGAGTTTGTACTCAGTCTGTTGAGATTTGATTTCCAGTTCTGGTTTTTCAGCTTCCACTTTTTGAGCTGGAATAGAAACATCTATTTTTCCAAGAGTAACTTCAACTTGAGGAACTTTTTTGACCTCAGTTTTAGCACTTGGAAGTGTTGCATCTACATCTTGCCTTGATAGTCCCATATCAATTTTTGGCCCTTTCACCTTTGGCATGGAGATGCCAAGATTTGGTATTTTAAACTTGCTGCCACGTCCATCTTTTTCAGTCTTTTTAATTTCTGCTCCATCAATGTTTATGCCCATTGATATGTGCTTCTTAGCTTCAGCATCTTTGACTTCACTTGTGATTTCTGGAAAGGAGATGTCAGCATTTGGCATTGCAATATCAAGATTGACACCGAAACCTGCAAGTTTAAGGCCACTATCCTTTTCAGCTGATGGCTCACTTACTGAATCAATGTATTCAATCCCATCAATGTCGGGTGTTTTGGCATCAGATATGAGTCCTCCGATGTGCCTGATTGCTTTCTCCTTGTCAGTTTTTGATGTTTGTTCATCTTGGGGGAATATAGTCTTTTCTCCTGTTATGTCATCATCTTTCTGCTGAGAGATACTTTGTTGTGGCAAATCAATCCCAAAGTCAGGCATTTTAATGTCAGGCATTGCAATCCCAAAGCCAGATACTGTTTTCTTTGCCTTCTTTGATTTCTTATCATCAACTCCTTCTGCACTTTCCTTTCCAGGTATTATTATATCTTCCCGTTTATAAACTTCAGTTTCTTTTCCACTTTGTTTCTCCACCGTTTTGTCTCTCTTTTCTACCCTGGTCTCAATTACAAGTACCTCAGAGGTTAACTCATCAGGGGTGATCGTCGGTAGTTTCATTGTGGTCTTGGTGATGCTTGAGGAGTAAGTTGTGTCAAACTTTGTGAAGTGTGTCTCATGTTTAGTTTTAGTATCTACAACTTTAGTAGGTGTTTTCACTGATATTCTTTGTGCGTTGGCGTCTATCACAGTTATTTCTTCAGGAATAGGCACACCAGATGTGTCAACCTTTGGTAGCTTATATCCAGGCAGTTTTGAAACAGCCTCCTTTACACTGTCAACATCAATTGACAGGGGGATTGTTTCAGATGAAATTTCATCATTATGTTCTGTATAAACTGCTTTGGGTTCTTTAATTCCTTTGCCTTTGGTCTCCCCAGAAAAGTCCTCCATACCAGGAATCTCAATGTCTTCACGTTTGGGAAGTTGTGTTTTGCCTTTTGACAGTCGTTCATAGGGATCCTCTTTCACATCTGTTCCTTCAGTTGGGGCCTCAATTTTAGTTGTGCCTTCTTCAACATTTGCATTTGTTTTTTGAATTTCTTCCTCAATAGCAATATCCCCAAAGCCTATTTTTGGCAGTTTGAATGTCTTAGTTTCATGTTTTTGTTTACTGTCTTTTGCTGTTTTTGCTTTTTCTTCTTTCTTTGGAGATTTTTTGACAGATACAACATCAGATATCTCCAGTTCCACCTTTGGTACACCTAGTTCAACTTGCATTGGTTTGGCATCAGATGCTTGTTCATCTCCTTGTTGTTCTTTGTATGTCTCAAGACTTGGTATGGCATCTGACTTTTCAGTTTCAGGCTGATCTGCGATCTCAAGACTTGCCCCTAGTGTTTTCAACCTCTTTGGTGAGGCTTTCGATTTTGCTTCTTTTTTGTGTGATTTATCCTTCCCCAAAATTTTCATTTTTAATTCAGAGCGCTCTTTCTTCTTCTTCTTTCCATCAGGAGACTTTATACCAGAGGGGCTTCCTTGATCTGCCAAAGCCACAGTTAGATCTTCTGTTTTCAAAGTGCTATCAATAGTTATGAGCTCCATCTTGTGTGTCAGTTTTTGTT
The DNA here is from genome assembly GCF_018320785.1 of Cheilinus undulatus. NCBI lineage: Eukaryota > Metazoa > Chordata > Actinopteri > Labriformes > Labridae > Cheilinus > Cheilinus undulatus. The sequence goes on along the minus strand of NC_054882.1, from coordinate 8,774,178 downwards.
CAGTATGCAAGTCTTCGCATGATACTTTTAGATCCTCTCCTGAGGGGCTTTCAAGGATCTCAGGTGAAATCATGTCTGATGTTTCATTAGTTTGGAGAATTTTGCCACTGATCTCTCCAGTTGTTGCTGTGTCTATATCTTGATCTTCAGATGAACTTACACGGCCTCTCTTTTTCAGGAAAGAAAGCTTCATTTTGTGCTTCTTTTTGCCTTTGAGAGCATCTTGAGATTTTATCGGGGACTCTGTGTCACTTGTGGTGGGGCTAAGCTCAAGCTTTCTCTGCTCGTCAGCCTCTGAGGAACTGTGAGATCTTGTAAACTGGGACTTCTTTCCTAAGGTGTGAAACTTGGGCCATGAAATGCGGGCTTCACTACGCCTTTTGGTTTTTCCTTTCTCCCTCATTTCTGGAACATAGGTCTCATCCTCCTGTTGAGCAACAGAAAAACAAAATGAAAGGTTTATTTGAAAGCCTACCAGAAAGGTTATAACAGATAAACCAAAAAATATTTACAGGGATGACGTCAGATTCGATGATGGGTTCGGTCTCTGTGATGTCTGGTTTGCGCTTCAAGCAGAGCTTCACTTTATAAGCCTGAGCGTGGCCCAGAATCTGCATCGCATCATCATATGTTACGTTGTCAAAATACACAGTGGCACTCAGAACTTGATCACCTGTGCAAACAAGAGCAAAGAATTTTGGAGCTGTTAAAATGAGATGACCGCTTCTGTAAGAAACTGTTTACAGAAGGGATGAAGTAAAATCTTCAATCAATAGTCATACATCACATGTTACAGTTAGATGTCAACGGACGTTTCAGTTTAATTTTTTCAGTAACTATGACTGCATTCATGAAGACGAAAGCATTGCCTTTCTGTATTTTTTTGTTTAGGGTGAGGTTAAGTTGTCAAAATTTGGTTACTTCAATGGTTTTTCAGTTCCACATGTTTATATTTGACAATCAGCTTTATTTTTATGTTCATAAGTAGCTAGCTATAGCCTCAGAGTTATGAAAGAAGAAACAGATATGTCATATTTTCAACCAAAAGCTTCTAAATGTGAGCTCCACAGAAATGCACAAGCGCAGACATCCATAAAAAAAGTCCTAAAAAAAAGAAAAATAGAAATTGCAGAGATCATGAAACATTGCATAAACTTCTTCTGGACTATCAATGATAATTTAGAGAAAATATTTGATTCATTACTAAATTTATATCTATCTGGGTATGCAGTTTTTTAATGAGGTAATTTTTACTTTTGCTTTTCACTTAGTCAGTTTGGGGTGTCCAGGAGGTCAATTTTTGTTGCTACAGTATCAAAGCAGATGTCAATCTAGTTTGATTTTTACTGGTATGACATGGAAATTTAAATTGTGGTATTATGACAACTACAATTAAAATCCTTGTTGATATCCATATGGAGTTTGAAGTAATGAAATTGCTAAAATTTGATGTTCAGTACAGTAATACAGAAGTACCATGGATTTTACACTTGACACAATTCAAAGCTTCATTAATCTATTGCTGTGAATGAAATTTGTCAGAAAATGTTAGGTTCGGTTATTCAAAGACAGTGACTTTGAAGTTTTACATTTCCATCAGCTAGTTTACCTTCTTTCAGTTTCAGATTTTTTGAGGCTGGTGACTCTGGTACCACTTCCTTGATGAAGATCCCCTCTCTTCCCCCTCCACCATAAATGAGACCTTCTGCACATCCATCTTGGGCTGTTTTCACTATCACCTCTGATTCAGGGCTGTGGGCTTCCTGCCAGCACATCAAGATAGAGGAAGTTTAAGACCACTTCACCTTAAACTGTGTTGTTCTTTGTAGCAGCTTACCCCAAAGGCATTCACAGATCTATACAGAACAGAGAAAGGAAGCTGCGAATGTCTCACCTTCAGTTTATGTGTCTTTAGAGTTGAGCGTTTTTCAAACATGGACCCAAGCCCAGACTTTTTACTTTTCTTTCCACCCCCGCTTTTGTGATGTGGGTCATGCTCTGCTTCACACTAAAAAAGGAAAATAGAGAAAATGAATTCTTATGAAACATGATACTGAAAAAAGTTAACTGTTACAGTCAGAGCTTCAGCCTCATACAAACTGAAAAGAAAGAGCAACATACATACTCCATCAAGAACTTTGTTTATGTCTGAGTGCTTCATGTGCCCTTTAATTGTTCTTATCTTTGCTCCAGACATGCTTTGATTTTCAGCACACAGTTTGCTTCGTGTCAGGATAAATAACCAAACACACAAGCTCCCTTCTTTGGGTCACAAGCTTCTTTTGTAATTTCATTTGTCAGTGGCCTGAACACTGAATCACAAATAGACAGACTTGGCGTGTTTACAAGTAGACTATTTAAGTTGCCAGGTTATAGTCTGGTCTCTTTAGTAACCTTAATTCTAAAGTGTCTTACCACAAAGAAATCTACTATTGCTGACTGAGGTGAGGGATTATTAGAAAAAAAAACAGGGATTACTGCTGAAAACACAGTTTATTGACCTCATTAAATGTTAACTGCATTTCCAGTTCATTAAACATCATATAAACAAGTTATTCAATTTACAGTATTAACACTGATTTCCTTTTAATCTGGATTGTATTTTTCTATGTGACAGTTACACCTTGGTGCTGAGTACCTCTTTGTCACTGTCCATGTACTTTTCCATTTCAGGATACTCCTCGACGGGGGACGATCCTTGAGGACGTGGTCTCTCTCCCTCAGTGAACTGAGATGGCTCGTCACATATCTGCTTGGACATGAGGTCAGTGAGCGCAACAACATTCACCTGGTCTATTCTCACAGCAGCTGCTACTGTTCATTTTAAGATACATTTAAGTCAATTTAAGTCAGGCATTTATCATCTGTTTAAACAGCATCTCCTCACAGCCACCTGTAAAAAACAACATAATTATTAAAAGTAGCTTTCCTTGAAGAATGAGTTACAAAGGCACGTGGGAAAACTGGATCATAAAGAGTGTGATAACACCTTGCTATGCCGATGACTGTCTGGCACTTCACAATTGTCACATCAGTTGTGTGTTTTCAGGGAAGATCATAGTAGTTAGTCTGTCAGTTCCACACTCTCCTCATAAAATTATTTGATATATTCACATAAAAATGACAGACATTAATTGTCCCCAGAGGATTAATCTTGCATGACTAATCATCTCAGAAATGTTGAGCCAGGGCCTTTGGATAAGTAGATAGAGAAAAGTAAGTTTTGCCCAAGTTAGATGGCTCTAGCGCTTATTTAAATGTGTCAGACGCATATTTGATCAGAATTTAGGTCAATCGGATCAGACTTGACATGAGATGAACCCAATTTTCAAGAACCCCAGGATAGGGCCAGGTAAGTTAATCAGGAAGTCCTGAATGGTTTTGTGAATTGCAGTCTTTCTTTCTATAATATGTTTTTTTTTTCTGCCAACTAAAACCAAAGAAGAAATCAGTGTAAGTTTGGCGGACTAAAAAAACAAGTTTAGTTTTCATCAAAGAGACTGTGTTAGACTAAAATGTTAATGTCAGACTGTAGTTGAAAAGGGTCTCTGCACACCTGAATGTGTGACAGAAAAGCTAAGACTTGAAAAAATACAAAAATAAAAACTCCTGCACACTGTCTTGCTTTTTGCTGATATTTATTGAAACACAGCATTTCAGTCTAACTGACCTTCATCATACCTGACGTGGTTTGATTAAGGTCGGTTTGACTAAAACATTGTGTAACTATAAATATCAGCAAAAAGCAAGATGGTTTGCGAAGCTTTTTTGAGTCTTTGTAATGCTGGACTGTTAGGTATTTTAAATCCACGATATAAAAGGTATGAAACCGGTGTCGAAATCACCAGGAAAACCTAATTAGGCAACTGCAGAAGGCCAGATGTCATGATGGATTTAAGATTAGCTCATTAAAATTACAATTAGTTGAAGTTAAACAAATAGCATGATATGTTCAAATCCTTCAGTCATATCCTAAAATTCCACTATTTTGCATTTAAAACTGTTTTTGTGTTATTTTTTAGTTTTATTGGTGTTTTAAACTAAGGGTAATTGACTGTCTGTCTGGATACAGACCTACTTTTATACTGTGGATCTTTTTAAGACTTTAACTTGTACTTAACCACAGAAAAGGGAACTTGTTATCAATTGAAAAGAAATAATTGAACAGTAAAAAGATAACTGTTTGATATCACAAGGTGCAAATGACTTTTTCTTGTCCACTGAGCTGTCTGTGAGTTTTTTAAAGTGAAATGAAACATTAAAGAGAAGTTGTGGACTCATTATACTTCACTGTGGCTGTAAGGAGATTCTGATATGGCTTAAACAAATTTTGTTTAAAGGGACAATAAGCATGCAAAAATTGCGAAAAATAAGAATAATGTGCTAACTGTTGATAGAAGTTAATGGCAATTAATGCGATTAATCTTGAATGCCCTAGTTCAAATATAACTTCAAGAAAGGAAAATTCAGGTTTTGTTGAGGAACTTAAATGAGTACACCAGCTTAGAGGAACAAATGTGCTTGTTTTCCCTGCAATATAAAACAAATGAGTTTTTTAAAAAACAGATTTTATCTCAACTTTCTACTAAATAGTAAAAAGAGACTGATATGTTTGAAAGACTTGGATTAATAAGGAGTATGAAGGAGGGTATTAGGATTAAAAGAGATTACTGATACCCTCATTTTGTGAAATTACTTAAAGTAAAGTCCTTCATTCAAGGCATGACAGTATTTTATCATTATGTTTTAGAATTTATTGAGTATCAATATTGTGTGTTTTTCACATCATTTATTTTACAGTTCAGCTAATTGAGTTAAAGAAAAATGTTTGGACTGAAGGCCTTGACTTAAATGTAAAGACTTTTTATTGACTAAAATTAGACTACAAATAAACAGATAAAAATTTCAATCTGAAAACCAGAAGAAACATCCTGTCCCTGTAAACATCAAACAGAATTATATGAAATAAACCATTCTTATAATTATATCTGGATTTAAGGGACTCACTGAGTTGTCCTCTGGAACCGGCTCTGCTCCTCTCAACCTCCGACCGCCTCCTGTTCACAAACACAGAAATGTACAAAGCATGAATTCCAAATGACATCAAATTGTTACATTATTTTACAAAGTAGAACTTCAATACAACAAAGTACACCAGTACCATGAACATAATCTCAAAAATAGGTTACTTGGTGATTAACAGCTAAAGAGAAAAGTGCACAATGAAAGTTCTTAGCAGCTCAAGCCTTACAACAGCAGAATAAAGTCCACTCTCTCAAAAAGCCAGCGCTATCTTGAAACACCACAGCCAATAACATGCAAAATAATGTATGCTTTTCTTAAGTCAGTTATATGAGTGTGGAGAAAAAACTGACACAACAAAGATGCTCAGCACCTGTCAATGCAGATAACATGAAGTAAAAGCTCCTGTGTTTATCTGCATTTATTTATTTTCAGCAGTAAGCCGAGACTGCCACCCTGTCTGACTCTTGTCGGTTGTTTTGAGTCTCAGAGAGACACTGGAGCCGAGGATGAGACTATTTAGAGTTCTTCCTGGCAATAATTCCCCCAGGGATCTGCTGCCTTCTTCGTCCGTTAAGTGATCCACTGTATCGATCAGCAGATTAGACTCTGCAGCCTTTCAGCTCAGCCTCTGAAGGCTGCTGAAAAGGGAACGTCTGACTCCAAATGAATGTGGTTAGTGAGATTATTACCTCTTATGATATTTAACCTCCACTCGGTTTGATTCCATTTTCAGCTAGCTATACGTTCTGGCCTTTTCAGTGTGAGGTTAATTGTACAAGGATCCCTACTGAGGGCTGTACTCCAGTCTTTAGTAGTTCCAACTTTCAGGAGAAAATTTATCAAATCCACAAAAAACAAAACTTGACGACTGCAAAGGAATAAGCCTAAGCCCTTTACATCTCCACCTTGTTTATCAATCTGAATGGGCATATCATCAGCAGGCCACAATCAGCAGATCTAAAATATGGATAGAAGTACTAGTATACCTAGCCACATTGAAAGTTCATTTGTTTTTCCTTGCAAAGGAATGATTTTGTCCCTGCACGGATTATATTTTTTTCTGTGGAGGGATTTCTGATAAGCTGTAGAACTGGGACTGTGACCTCTGTAAGCCTGACTGACACACTAAACTCCTTAGTCCAAATCGAGAAATTAAGGTAAAATGTCGCTCAAAACTCTGAACGTTTCCATCAATGACACTCAATACCTTCACCGTAGCATTTAAATTTTGGGTGAAAGAATGCCCAGAGTGACTATCATGAGTTATTCTACAATGAATTCTGATGCAAATGTGGACAGTTCTCCAGTAATGAAGTGACAGAACTTCATCATTTACTCCATACTGACACTGCTCGTAGATTTTCTGATGTGTCTGGACCTATACAATGTATTTTGTGGTTTACAATTGTGATGTTCCCAAGGCAAATCACTTCACATCTGACTTAACACAAATTACAATTGTGACTAGTCATTTAGACTCCTGGTTCTCAACTGCTGTAGCATCAGGACCCACCTCCTTAATGACAAATCGCCGCTCAAATTTCTTTGATTTTCAGTCCTAACCAGCTGGTTTTAATGACAAAATGGTGAAATTCAGACTTGAGATGGAACAAAAGATGCTATGGAACAAAGAGATGAAGACATACCCTTCGACATAAAAGCACATCATTGACTTTTAGCTACATACACTAAAAATGTCTTCCTAACCCACTTTTTGGTGCTGACCAACCAGCTGAGCACCAAGGGTTTAGAATAAAGGCAAGAGAACAGTAAAACTGTCCACTGTTCATCTAAGAAGGATAAAGCCAAAGTCATAATTGTTTTTTCAGGTGAACGTCCACATCAGATGGCTGAATGTTGTCAGTAAGTGCTTATATATGTGCAAATATATCCCAACACAGCCTATATACAACTTTATCACTATTTTCTAGATCAAAATAGTGCCAAACTATGCTGTTCCTATGAGATGCTATTGGTTCTATCAGTTCTCTGTTGTTTACATCAGAATTATTTATTTGTCAACATTTATGTTGACATTGATTTTGCACTCTCTAAACGACCAAAAGGGTATTTTTTTCTAACTGCAAAATTGCCATGTGCATGAATATAGAAAACTGTGGTTGTGATGGATCATAACATTGAATTCACTTCAATTGAATTCAATGGAGTTGTTGACAGGGTAATCATAATTGATTTTATCAGTAAGATCAGTGAAAAAGTGCAGCTCTAGTAGGCAAGAGTTACAAGAATTCAGCATCAGCATTTTGCTCAACGAGAAGTTTAAAACATTATTATGCTGGGAAATGACTTGCACCACCTAAAAACACCTCTGTATCAAAATAGCACCCATAACAAGAGGTTTAAACTTAAAATCTATGGAACCTATCCTCATCATTGGTTCAGAATCAATGAAGTTTTAAAAAGTTTAAACTTGTCATTGTGTCACAAAAATGCCACATGCATGATATTGCACAAACATACAGTAAATAGTGCTGCACCATAGTTCCTCATCTCATCATCACACCATCAACCCCCCTGCCTTAATGCATGTCATGTGAAGAGCTCTCACTGTCTGTGTAAGTGCACTAAGAGACAGTTAAGTCAAAAGACTGATGGGAAAAACATCTACTGATCAGAGTGTGTTTGTGCTTCAAAGCTGATGATTCATGAAAATTAAAGAAGTGAATCGAATGAAGTTACAGCTCATGATCTGGGCTGATATAGAAAAACTTGATCTTAACATAACATGCTCTTTCCTCTTAGACATAACGTTTTCTATCAACTGGATCAGAAGTAAAACAAGCTAACTGTGTCAACTCTGAACACACCACGGTCTAGACATGTTGTGAAACATAAAACCCGTCAGCCTCTACTGCTGCACCATTAATTGAAGTGTGGTTATGTGTCTTCATCAAACAATCAGTGCCATGTTATTTTTCAATCATGTTTCACAAAAATATCTTCAAATTTCACTTGATGCAGAATCAATAGCCCACCTACCTGCTGCTGTTCGAGGTTCAACTCCTAGAAATAAGCCAATGTGTTAATAGCACGTTACCCAAACTGGCCTTTAACATTCCAGGAGCGAGTGAGACTGCCAAAGTGGCTAAAGTGATTTGTTCAGTCTCAGATGGACGAAGGAGGCGGGACACTTTTAGGTTGGAGTCATACCTTGGGTGTCACTCTCAGACTAGATTTAGTGCTTTCTTAAGATCCTCATGGAGACTTAACTCTTTGTATACCCTTTAATGTGCTCTTTAAATGCACCTTCGCATTAAAATCAGCAATCATATCTTAATGTATGAACTTTTCCCTTCCTATTAAAATCTGTTTACTTTTTCTACACCAGTCAGAGTCAAGCTGATGGTGTGAGTGAGACATTTCAAGAGTCATTGTACCACTAAACAAGTAGCTGCCTATCTCCTGTTTACTGTTACTCTTACTGTTGAGTTATTAAGACAGAAATCATAAAAGACAATTCAAAGAAACTAAATAAAAAGAGTATCTATTTTACTGGATAATAAAGATAAGGAAGGAATTTAAGAAACTTTTCAAGAAGGGGGTCCATGTTGGAGACTAATGCTGTAACAGGGTCAATAGCGTGACAAAAATATGTCCAAAATAATTAATGCATGACTTATTAATTCCAATGTAGACACAGCAGATCAAGCATCAATTCCCCTGCAAGCCTTCGAATAGTGTGCAATGCAAAGCAAAGACAGGCAGAAGGAGAACACATGCTATGTCTTTAAGTCACAAGAAATAAACTAGATGTCAGCAAAGAGCCCTAAAATGCGAAATATTTCGTTTGAATAAGTAACAAGGTAACAGACTGTCTAAATTAGGTTATTATATTTTGTAATCGACAGCTTTGGTCCATCTCATAACAAGTTCTCGTATCACCTACATCAGTCCATTCATTTGTACTTTATTAGACTTAAATTAAACATATTTTATGAGTTAGATTTACCTGTGAACGTTTACATTTGACACATTCAGTACATTTCTCTATTTGTGGACTGAAGTGCAGCTACAGTACTGATGGTCTGTGTTTTCTGGAAGTAAAGCTGGACAGAGTTCAATAAACTCATTAAATTAAACAGAGCGCCTTAGTCCCTGAAGGCTGAAACCATCATGTACCATGTCTCGAGTACACGGCTGCTGGAGTAGTCAATCATGGCGTCAGTGTGTGCACTGAGCTTTATGGAGCATTAAGATTCTGTTTAGCGTGACTGAATGATGTATTTGTCATATTATTCACTACTACATTCAGGCGGATGTCCAGTTGTCCTGGCCTAACTGTTTATACATCACATTTTGAACCTCCTTCATCAAATATTTGTCCTGTAGGCACTGCAGAGGGACTGATATAGCTCTTACTGCTTACAAAATGATCTGAATTAAACCTCATGGTAGTATCATTTGACTTATCATTAATGAGATACATCTCAAATTCTCATAAAAATGCTACCTGATGGTCTTATTTGGCTTTGGTTGCAATCATTTGTGGATGAAAAAGCTACAGAGGCTGATGGTTTTTGTGGTGTAGGTCCTGTATGATTCATATTTAGGTTTGGCTGCAGCTTTGAAATTTGGGTGTGGCTTATCCCTCAGTGCTTGCACTGACGTGATGAGAAAAGAGGCCCATATACTATTGTGGTCTGCATTTAAACAACACCTATGTGACTGCTTAAACTCATCTGTCCTAAGACAATGCTATGGCCATGAACCTCTCATACACTCTAATACACATAGGGAGGAAATTACTTATAACAGATTGTGGTTGCTAATTGCACCAAAAATTGTCCATCATTTCCTCCGACGATCTGCTCTGTCTTCAGATCTAATTCACAAAGTAAATAGAAGTGATGATATTTAGGTTTAAACGTGTAACAAAACAACCAGCCCTGTCCAGTTTGGCCTTGTTTTATGGCCTAATGTGGATAGAGGCTATCTGCACCTTCACTCTGCATGGAGCTGTGCTGTCTTAATGAAGGAGCTGCAGTTCTGTGAACATGTGAGCACAGATGATGAGCCAGAAGGGGAAGGGGAAAAGTGTTTCCATCTTCATTGTGAAGCCAGACTCAAAGAATGTGATATGAATTTCACAGTTTAAATCGTAGCTTCCTTTCTTAATGGATCAAGCAAGGACAAGTTAAAGAAACAAAACAACAACTACATTATTGTCATGCGAGACAGCTCGAGACTGTCTTAACATAAGTTAAAGGAAGTCATTTTAATGACTGCTGATAGCCTCAGACTGATTTAAACCCTGATTATAGTAATAATAGTAATTTCATAGGAATACTTTGGCTTTATTTACAGTTAAATCATTTAACTGCGATGATTTCAGTAACATTTGTGCATGACATCTCTTAAAAATACTGTGGCACAGTCACCACAGCAGACAGCAGTTTTTACTGTCTGACAGCAATTGGCTTTTATAGACATTGTTGTGAATAAGACAATTTTTTTCAGTGATGCTCATTTGCATAGAAAGGGTCTTCTTTGTACCTGAATATCCACATAACAGCTCATCTAATACATGCAAACAGCACAAAAGCCCTGCAATCCTGTTATCAGGCTCTCACTTTTCTTATCTTTGATTCAATCCACAGGATCCTATAAAGAATACTCCTGCAGTTCTACAAATTAAAATTAGGCTGTGATTTTACTGTTGACTAAAAATCCACAGAAAAACTGTATTGTGCTAGTTTCCCATCCTCAGCTTGTCTCTTACATAACCGCCTTCTGCTCCAGTTTGTGTTTCCTGTTGAGGAGCACCTGGAAGGCTCCCTGAAGCTTCCCTCTTCGCTAAACTAATATGAAGTAATGCAGCTCATTATTTGTGCTCTTGGAGTTGGTTGGAGTTGGATTCTGCTCAGTTTTTTGTGCAACAGTCAGACACAAGCTCCTTTCACTGGAAGGCAGCTTGTTTGGATCCAAATTATAATAAGATTTGAGTGAAGGGGGGGGGAAAATTAGATTTTCTGCATGGATTATATGAACATGGGACTGTAAAAGCGCATGCTTTCAATCTGTTGATCCATTGCAAACTTGCAGCAGGTTTCATCACAGCCCTGGAATCTGTATCTCAATCTGCATGTTTTCCCACAACATGCAATTACACCCAGAATACAGATGCACTCTACTGTTTCAGGTCAGCTACCTACAACAGGTTTGAACAGTGTTTCGAAACAACTTTTGGTGTTATTGTTTGCCTGGAAGGCTTGGAGCATTGAGTGACTCAGATTTGAACCTGATCATTCAGGGAAGTTACAGATGGACGAGCTAGATTTTTATCTTCTGTTAAATTGTCAGCTCACAAAAACTTTTATATCAACCACAGCCAGTAAAACAAACCTGAGCAACATGCAAGTCCATTCATTTCAGTCAAATTTCTTTTTCTTTTTCTTTTTTTTTTTTTTTTTTACTTTTTCATAACCTTATGATTTGTCTTGCCTGTGTGTAGTCTACACTCTTAGAAATAAGGGTTCCAAAGGGGTTCTTCTTGAAGGGCAGAAGTTCTACCCAGAACCATTTGCTTCTGAAAAACCTTTTTTTGAAAAAAGGAAAAAAGGGTTCTCAAATGGTTCTTTGTAAGACTAAGGGTTCCTGTAAGAACCGTTTCAATACAGAGAACCCTTTTTGGAAGAAGGAGTTCTTCAAGGGCTGTTGAAAACATGGGTATTAGAAGATTCTCACCCTCAAATTTTCATTTTTGCGTTGTACTTTAAAAGGCTTTTTAAGTAAAGAACAATTGCACTTCAGTTCAAATAAGTAAAATTCCTTTGTGTAAAGTACTTAGGTAAGGAAGTTATTAGTGCTCAAGGTTTAGTACAGACTATACTGTAAACCCGGATTTTGTTTCTACTTCAACTTTTTAGCAATCATTCCTTATTCTGTTATGTTTTGTCAAAAAATGTTAACATTGCCAAATCAAATTAGTTGTTTGTACTATTCAGCTGACAGATGCAATGCAATGATCATGTTAAGCTGAGATAACTTAGTATGTTTAGTTCTTTAAGGGGAGGGACTATTTCAAAATTTTCAAGAAACCATGGGTGAGACTGTCAGTGCATCTTTAGCACCGGCAGGCAATGCTTCTATCATGACTTCCACATGTAGAGAAGCCAATGCTTAGCCTCACTGTGGCTCCACCCCACCAGGGAGGGAGTAATAGGCTGATCTGGATCCAGTAATGTTTTTAAAGGACTCTTCTCTATTGGGAGATAGGGCGAATGGTGGAAGTCTGCGTTCTCTGGGTGCTTTTCTACTTTCATATTGTGGTGAGCAGTGATAAGGAATGGCTCCCAGACAACTTGAATGGCTTTGACAAACTCTCACACGAAGCATGAGCAGGTAATTTTTATCCTGAACTGCAGATACTATCACATACATACAGGGTGGTCTGCAACATTGACCCCCTCACTCATGGTGTCACACTCCAAAAAACACTTCTCACTAAAGACACAAACTAATAAACTAAACATGCTTAATTTTTAATAATGTTCATGTTCATTGCAAAGTTGTTATTATGCATGTTTAGTCTATTAGTTGATATTTTTGCCTGATCTGTAGAATACAATGTGGTTCTTCATATAACCATTAGAAGACAAGAGGGTTATTGGTGAAACCCTTAGATGGTGAAAGGGTTCTGGATTGAACCCTCAGTAAGGGTTATCAATGAAACCACTACACCATTGCAGGGTTCTTTGTATAACCTCTCATAGAGGGCTCTGGGTGGAACCTTTCACAGATGGTTCTGGGTATAACCGTCTGGAGGGGTTCCCAGGTGGAACCTTTATAAAGGGTTCTAACAGGTACCAAAAAGGGTTCTTCTATGAGGACGGGCCTAAGAACCTTTTTTGGTTCTATTCAGCACCTTTACTTCTAAGAGTGTAGATTTATCCTTCTATAAAGACCTGCAAGATATTTCAGATTTCCTGTATTCCTCAATAACCCCAAAAATCCTGATTAAATCATAAAATCTATAAAAAAAAAAGATTGGAAATAGCATCTGAAAAATGTTAGTGTTCATTTTTGCTGATACGATCAACTTCCAAAAGCCATTATTAGTCAAAATGTTTACAATTTGTATGCCCTGTCAACTTTTCTGATAGTCCAAGCAGCTTAAACAAATGCTCAGCTTCATAGTTTCCAGCAGCCACACAAACAAATTATCAAAGTGGTGTTACATCGATTTTCAGAGCAGGATTTGTCCAACTGAGGCTGAGACTTTGGGCTCCATTGCTGTGCAGATCAGCCACCCTGTCTGGCTCACTTTCCAACAGTAAACTAATCTCGCTCGCCCTCTTTTCTCTTCTTCTCCTTATCTCTCCCTCTCTCTGACCTTGAGCGCCGCCTGAAGCCTTTCAGAGCGGCACAAACCTCCCCACCTCTTCAGGCAGATTTAATTAAAGGTAGCAGCAGAGTTAATGAGAGGAATTATGGGTAAGGGAAAAGCTCTGACAAAGAAAAACATAGAAACACAGCCAGTATTGTTTTAAATGAATAATGTTGCAGACATATTCATCTTAAAAGCAAACATCAACCTAAGCCATTAAATAGCCATCAACCAAAACGATCATGCGCCTTTGATTTGATACAGAACTCAACTGCGTTTACTTATAAATAATATCATTTTGAGTTTTGGTGCTTGGATCAAATTTTGTGCAACTGGGCTGATAAATAAGGCATAATTTCAATCCTTCAACATTAACCTTTAATTCTTCTTACTGTAAGCAATTAAGCATCGCCTCAGGATACTGGTGATGCTGCAGATTCTTTACCACAGTTTACGGTTCAACTTATTCTTCCTTGGCGAGACTGCTAATCTCATAAAATGAGATGAGGTACATTTTGAAATCAATGCCATTATCTGCAGTGTCTATAAAATAGCTGGTCATGTTCCAGACAATTTTATAGAAACTATTTCCAAAAAAAGCTTACAAGCATTTCCATTCTCAACTGCAAAATCAACTTTAATTATGATTTGCATATCTTCCATCAGCCTGATTGGTCACATATCTACTTTTACTTGCAGAAATTACATATGTCGAATACTTTTCATCATCAATTATGAAGCTTGAATGTTTTCAATTTCACACAAAACACTGAGTTAGTTTCCATGCCTACAAATGTAGTCTTGTATGGTTCATTTAGAACCAAAGGCATCTAGATTGATTGAATGATGCCAGCCATTAATGAAAATCTTTTTAAATAAGAATTTATTTTACAGAAACATTTCCTGCCTGATTCCCTTGAAAACAAAAAATTTCTAACCATGAAAAATTCATAATGGGATGTTTCAAGGGACAGACTGAGAAGTGCATCCTGTAAATATGCACTGCAAAAGTTTTAGAGCTTACACAACCTAAAGTTTCTGAAGTTTGACTGTTTTTTTTGGTGACTACAGTAAAAGTGATGCAAGGTTACAGGTAGTAGCTCTTTCCTCTTTCATATAAAGGCTGCAGCTTTAAAGCGCACATCTCTGGGGTTTTGCCTGTGAGGGTATTTTTAAATTTGGGAATACATCTGCTCCAACATCTCAGATGACTTTTTTATCTGTACCCCCAGGAATTTATCCTCTATCACTATTTTTCTTTTCGGAACTGCCGCATTAACCGATCTATTTCCCTTTCAGCCGCTACTTCAAACACACAGCAGGAGAGAAGCGGGGAAGTGCAGATCTGCCCGACATCCTCGATGATGACATCCTCAAACACTCCCCTGCACTCTGCAGACACACCCAGCACCCACTGCAGGTCAGCAACACAACTCAGCATCAGCACCAGCTGTCTTTGACTCACTCACTGTCTCCCTCCATCAAAAGCACACGCACAAACCCAGTCTCTCCTCTCACACTGCACTACTGAACCCTGCTGCTGAATCAGTGAATTACTCAGGAAGAAAACAGCACAAAGTCATAGAGAGAGGGAAAATAGAGCAGAGAGCTGTGCCCACCCGTCTCTGAGGAGGCGGCGTGCCAGTTGGGGAAGGCTAGGTGGAAACAGTCGCACATGATGGCAGCGGTGGTGGAGGCGGTGGCAGCAGAGATGATGTCCCAGGCCTGGCAAGGAGGGAGGGTGGTGGTGGAGGATTAAGCAGGTGCTGCTGCTCCTGCTGCTGCTGCTTCCCCCCTACTTGTCCTCTTTCAGCCTGTGTGTGCAGGTCTCCAGTCGCAGCGCAGAGGGATGATATGCAGAACAGACCGACGAGAGAGTGAGAGTGCTTGCTGCTGCCTTCTCGGCGCTCAGAGCTGTCCACTGAGTGAAGGAAACTCCCTCGCCTGCCCCGTAAACATGGACCTCCAGTGCAGCATGCTAACTTAATTATGGGAGGAGCTGCCCCCCCTCCCTCTCAACACAGACACATCCCTCAGTTTTCCTTCTAATCCTCCACCCTTTCTTCCTTGTCCTCTTGCCTCTGTTCAGTGTCATTGATCGGCCTTATCAGACAAGGACAATGAAGATGTCAGCTTCTGGCTCCAGTACCGACAGTACAGGAGAACATTTTATTGACGTCGGGCCATAATTCAGGTTGACACTTCATACTTTAAGTTTAAAATCTTCATTGCAGATGGGTCAAACATTTTAGAAAGGAAAGCCTGAGAGTAAACTGAAAGAATCGTACAAAACAGTCCATGCTGTCTGTTAATACTGGCCTGTAAGGCTTTGACGAAACTACAAGATTTTGCATCGATAAGTCATGCTCCAGCCTGGTATCTGGATAAACACAACCAAGATAGGACAAGACAAGATAACCATGTCAAGCCAGTGCATGGCGTTCACTTTCACTCTCAATAGTTGTCAAGGATAGAAACAGTATCAGTAGCAAAACAAAAAATGGAAATTGGGAAAAATGCTGAAAACAGGCCTCGTTAGTTCTTTTATGCTGCACTTTAAAGTGCTCAAGCATAAAGGAAATTCAACATGCATATCATATTCGAAAAAAAGTATTATGAGAACTTTAAAAAGTTATTAACAATAGAAACCTAACCCACCATTCACTGATAATTAATTTATGAGATTTTAGAACGTTTGTGATAAAACGAGATATGTAATGTCACTACAATGGTTTCTCCTAGCTTATAGGTCCTATTAAGAGCTTTTAACAAGCTTCAAAACATACTGAAATTCATACATAGGTCTCTATATGAACTACAAAAACCTACAGGACACTGAGGGCCAGAAGAATTACTTACAGTGCTTTAAGAAAGGATCTTGGCCCCCCCTCACTTTTTTCACTTTTGTTATGTCGCAGGCTGATGGTACAGTTGATTGGATCATTTTCTTTCATTAATCTACACTCAGTACCCCTTAATGAAAAAATGAAACATACATTTTAGAAGTTTTTGCAGATTTATTAAAAACAAGAAAAAAAATGAAATAACACATTGACATAAGTATTTAGAACTTTTCCAAAAACAGTTATAATTGAGCTCAGGTTCAATTTCTGGATTGATACTGAGATGTTTCTATACTTTGATTGCCGTTCACCTTTTGGTAAATTAAATTTACCTAACATGATTCGGAAAGGAACACACCACATACTTTATAGAAGGTCTCACAGCTTTTAATTAATATCTGAGCAAAAACCAAGCCCTGAAGTCAGAGGAACTGCCTCCAGAGCTCAAAGACAGGACTGTTGCAAGTTACAAATCTGGGGAAAGGTTCCCAAGAGCACAGTGGCCTCCATAATTCTCAAACTGAAGAAGTTTGGCACAACCAGGACCCTTCCAAGAGCTGGTCGCCTGGCTAAAGGACAACCATCACTGCAGCCATCCATCGATCTGGGCATTATGGCAGAGAAAAATCTAAATGTTTTACAGGGTCTATACTGTCTTCCTAGCCCTATTCACCCTTGCCCAAAACTTGTGAAAATTTCCTGATTTTCACCTGGGTTAGCTGCATGTGTGAACATAAACAGCAGAGTTTTTCACCCTGACTTAACCCTAAGATTTCCCCGCCAGGCTCTTGTATTTTCTCCTCTCTCGTTACTTAATTTAAATTGCAGGGAACGTGAAGGAAAACTTTCTACTATGAGGGATAAGCGTGAACAAGCAACTAGGGCAAATTTCTGGAGAAGTTACCCTTAAATTCTCAAAAAATTTGAATGTGTGGAAAGGGCTTCTGTGTGATGATTTTCAGAGTTTTGCATTATCCACAACTTGCATTTTCTGTGCAGCTCTTTGGATTGTCAAGTACTATCTCTTTTTTCCATGTGGAGTTTGTAATCCTGCAAGCTAACAGTATGGTAATTGATAGGTCCTATTAAGAACTTTTAACAAGCTACAAAACATACTGAAATTCATACATTGGTCTCTATATGAACTACAAAAACCTACAGGACACTGGGGTCCAGACAAAATACTTACAGTGCATTAAGAAAGGATCTTGGCCCCCCTCACTTTTTGTAATTGAGCTTTCAGCTTGGGGTGAAGCTGTGAAGTACAGACCCACTGCCTTTGAGTCACACTGCCCACCTCCTCCAGTTACTTTTTAACTGAGGAGTCTGTTCAGTCAAACCAGAATTCTACAAGGATTATTTACTGAACAGTATGCCCAGAATTTTTTAAATTAAGTATTATGATGCAATGAAGGAGAAAAGCCATTGAAAAGGTAGCGCGGTTCTCGCTATCCTGGTCTGCACCACTGTTTGTCCCAGCATGTCGTGTGTTGAAAATTGGCATAGCAATACGTAATGAATGAGAGCAAAGTGTCAAGAGAGTCTGGTCATCTGCAGTGTGTGATGGTGGCAACTGGACCTGTGTTCATTATGGTGGATGTGAAGTGGCTACAGACGACTTTTAAAATGAGAAATCGGTTTTAAAAAGTTTGTTTTACACACCTGATTTTACAGTTATCTATGGAACAAAGGCAGTTACCATATCACATCTTTTTAAAACCCCTTCCTATCATGTTGTATTAACCACAATCCAAATTGAGAAAATACATTTTGGCTAATCACTTTTGGCTTTTGCAAATTTTGACTGGCATATTTCTGTTTTTTTTTCACTGTATATACCAAATATAAAATGTGGAATGAAAAGAAAAGCAGTTTTAGTAGTTTCACTTCAGTCCTTTCAAATAACAAAGTATATGAACTGAAAGTTACAGGGCATGTGACAAGAAGTTTTTATCATAGTGTTACAGAATTTCACGGTGGAATATTCCTTTAACAGATGGAGGACTGTGACAGACTCACAAGGAGACCTGTGTTCCCCTGGAGCAGAGTAAACATGTGACTTTGAGCAAAAGCAGAGATACCTCAGAGATTCACCTTGTGTATCAGTGAGGATTATGATGGAGCAGATGCACTCTAAGTGCTTTTACAACTGGACAATTAAGACATGGCTGATGGCCAAAATAGCAAGCTCCCTTTACGGGGGAGGGGGGTTATGTTGTCCGTGTATTTCACAGGTGGGGGTTTGCAGGGTGGAATCTCTAAAAAAGTTGCACACATCCCCTCAGTCAGCTTCAGGCTTTATTAGAAAATCTATTTGGAAGTCTTTCTTGCCTTCTGGACAACGTCCCGCAGACCAGAGCAAATCATTGCTGCACTCACCCCGTCTGTGGGTGCTCTAGTGTTTGATAGTCAGTGCTAAGTGATGTTTGGACCTGAGAGTGGAGCTGCCAGTGCATTAGTCATGTTTTGACGAGCAATCTGATCAATACTGAAGAAATGCAAGGCAGCATTATGGTGTGACAGCCAGCCCAGGTATCAGGTAGCCTGTATCATCTATCATCAGGCCATGTTTTTAAATTGTGTTTCTTCTCCATGTTGGTGGAAAAAATAACAAAAAAGAACAACAATGAAAACCTAGGAGCACAAAATTTAGACTTCAGTGTTCTGGATGGGCGTGACTACCACAGCAGACTGAAAAATAAGATTATCGAGTATCATGGAAGATATTTTGGCACACAACCAATCTGTGCTCACTGCAGCGTGCAGTTAATTCCAGAGATGCAGCAGTTTGATCAGATAAAACAGAATGAGTGAGTATTCAAATATGAAGGAATAATTACAGCTACTTTATCCCATTATACCATGACTCACACATCAGTTAAAGTAATTTAATGCTGAAAAAAAATCAGTTCCAGCTCTTCTTTCTTTTTATAAATACCCTTTTGTGATTTCATAAATGTTCCTTTCTGAATCTGTATTCAAATCAGGGCAAATCCAGACAAATGAGATCAGCTTTTTAAATCTTTTCCTTTTTTATGAGCAGACAAAATGACACAGCAGTTAGTATTGGCTAAAGTTCAGAAAACATTTTCAATCTGACCTCATTTTCTTCCTGGCAAGCAGGAAAAATAAAAGCTTCATCATGCACAGCTGAATTTTCGTAACAAATACGTATCAAAATAGATTTTTAAGCATCTACTGTAGAAGAATGTAACATAAGAAGAGCGGCAGACAAAAAGACATGAGTCAGAACAATCTAGACATTCGTACCAGGGAGTCAGATTGTGATACTCCGTGGTTTGGTACTTATCTCAGGTAACACCGGTGTCCTTAGAAATGCCACATATTCACAAGTAATATGTATGTAATGAGAGAATATAGCAGTATATTGGGAAGATTAAACCAAATTTATACATTAGAACTAAACCTATTTATAATGCTGGAACATTGGCTAAGTTAAGGTGGTTGTAGGCAAAGTTTTTCCATCATTGGTATTCCCTTACAGACAAATCCAGTTGATATCCGTTAACTTTGAATATACAGTATTTAGGATTCCATTTTGTTGCACTTCGGCTGAATGCAATTACACTAAAGCGCTGTTCAGCCTCCCCCTCTTTGACAGTATTTCTATGACAGAGGCCGGTGAAGCTGTGAGAAGCCAGAGAGCCATGTTGATTGATAAATATAAAGTGGTTGGTAGTACAGTTGCAGATTAAAGGATAACTGTCAAATATTTTGAGTACAATAACTAAAAGTACTTGCCTGCTGTTTACTAAAAACTAAAAATATGTTCAATTAACTCAGAAAAATGATGCTTAAAAAATAGCAAAAAATATCTTGGATTTTTAAGTTCAAACTTCAACTGTCATTCTTACAGTGTGGAAGAGGATAGGAATTAGGGACATTAACAGAATTAACTTTACCAAAGGCATTAACTACCCTTCAGTAGAGAGGGTGATTTATTACATGCTAGTTGAAATAGGTTTGTAAAATTGATGCCAAAAGCTAACTTGAAGATCAACAAGGAAAAACAACTTTATGGTGAAAGATGGATTCAGTTATTTGTGTACAAACCTGAGACATAACTCAGTTAGATGACACTCTGCAACCGTGCAAAACATAAAACAATGATGACAGATGATGCTCCAGTATGAAGTTTTGCTGTAATGTCTTATAAATTATATCTGCATGGATGCACACTGTTGCAAGTGCTGGTGGATTGTCACTTTTGGTCTTGCTCCTTGCTTGGTCACTCTCTCTTTTCCTCTTCCTAGCTTTATCTGCCACCATTCTCCTCCTTCTTGAACTGACACAAAGGCTACTGTATAAACTAGTGCAGTACAGTTGTATGCACATCTCTACAGAACTGCAGCTCGCTGCTGAAAGCAGGTGCCAGGGGTAGTCTGTGGTAATGGGATGGATGCCATTGTGTCTGTTATTATAAAGTTAGATTTACTTTTTAAACTGCTATTTTAAGAGGGGGAAGTTAGATGTTGGTGCTGTAAGTCCTTGTTGACCTGTGATGGGTCATCATAGCAGTTACACATAAATGACAGACTATCTATGAAACAATTTAAGACTTAAAAATGTTAAAATATCAAATTTGCAAATGATTTACTTAGCAAAATCCCATATGTATTCCTAAAAAAAAAAAATAAGGTGATTGTTTTCATGTGTCCCTCTTAGTGGGAGACTATTTCTGCTGGATTGGAGAGGGAGGAGGCAGATGGCGACTCTCAGGAGGGAAGACACGACGTAAATAGAACAAAGTGGAAGTAATGAATGAAGCAACATTGTCCGCTCTATGATGCTTTGATGGCAATTTTTGCCTTTATATCAGTGTTTCCTGTCATTTCACACATTCACAGAATCTATGGAAGATTAGAAAGAAACAGTATGGCTAACAGTAAACACGATAAAGCTGTTTTATTATTTATGTAGATTGCACCCGTTGCATGCATATGATCTATTGATAGGTGCTAGGTGTTACCTGCCAACTCACCCTAACTTTATGTGGCAATTTTACAAAACAGCTGGCAGGAAAAGTTCTGAGTAAAGTGGAGGGTAATAATTCAGCAACTCAACCTAAAAAGTCTAAGAATGTTTTCTGGACTTTTTGTAAGAGTGAAAGAAAGTGTCCCATAAGTAGCTGAATCAACCCTGGGAACCGGTTCTCTGTGATGTGTTGGTATGCACAGAAACGTGTGTGACATTCGACTTAGACATGTTGATCAGTTGCATCATTTTTACATAACGCATACTTTTACTCAATGTGGATGTTTCAGTCCACATCCAGGGAAGTGTACAGAGCCTGTGGCTCTTTGAGGGAGTAAAAAAAACGGCTTCAGTTCCCACACTATATTCCCAGCATGGATGCTAACACCCTTAATGTTAAAGTGTCTTAAAGACCAAGTCTTTGATTATAAATTGGAACTGCAAAACCTGGACCAAAATTGTCATTTCAGACAGAAATAAGAATTTTTCTACATTTTAATTTCCCTCTATGGGCACA
Organism: Cheilinus undulatus; assembly: GCF_018320785.1. Lineage (NCBI taxonomy): Eukaryota > Metazoa > Chordata > Actinopteri > Labriformes > Labridae > Cheilinus > Cheilinus undulatus. Next base: position 8,752,451 of record NC_054882.1, on the reverse strand, counting down.
TTTATTATGAGGAGGTTATATAAAGGTTCAAGTGGATCAACTTTGTGAAATGTGACCAGAGCAGTTATCATGCATTGCTTAAAGATATTTAAAATTTAAAAACCACCTATACATATATTTACCCCCCCCTTCAAAAAAACCCAAAAGATATTCTTGGATTTCAGTTTCAATGGCAGCACCAAACATTTGACACAATAAAAAGTGATTTTAGCCACATCAGTCCTAAAGAACGAGCTGCAAACTCAACACTGGCACAACCACTATTTAAAATGGCAAACTTGATGGTAAACCATTGGTTATTTACTTCTCAAAAAAACACAGGAGCAGAGTTAATGTGATGTATGATACAGTTATTAACTATTGCAGAAAAAACTATGCAACTGGCTGTGTTCAATATTAGCATTCAAAACAAGCCTTTCTTGATAAGTTGTGTACCTACACTGACAAACTACATCTCATGACAGAGAAAAAGAACAGTACCAGCGTTAGTATTTTAGTTGTAAGAATGTTCTTGCCTTGTTTTGAAGCGTTTCTGATGAATTCACTGCAGATAACTTGCCTTGAAAACGTCAGGTGGTCCTACCTTGTGAGAAGTTTGAGCGCACTTTGTTTCCCGCAGAAATCCAACCTGATGATTGGTTCAGTTCCACACAACAAACTGTGAAAGCAAACATGATGGCCTCAGAGATGAGCCAGCATCACATGACACTGAAACCTCTAAATACACATTCACACATAAGAAAACATGCAAAACATGAAATATGCGTGAAGACACACAACACAGACTTTATACTGTATGTTGGAATGTGCATGGAAAAGACTGTAAAGATCAATACGCTCTGCTGGACTCATGCTTTTTTTTAATTCAGACTCTGGAACTTCATGTGCATCGACACAAATGGCACAGAAATATACAGCATGCTAAATTCTTCTCTATTTCAGTTTTGAATGGGTTTTTCTTTTAACTACTGAAATCCACATCAACGTTGTGGTTGGTACTAGTTGTCGAAAATTAATTCTAACATTCCAAACATAATGGTGAAAAAGATAGACAACGACCAGACTCAACACCCCTCCTCTCCCCTTTTCGCCACAGGCTGTTACTCTGATGATCTGTTAATACAACAACACTCACTGTGCCTGAAACTAAGAGTTATTATCTTTACTTTCTGGACTCAGATTTAATTGTGTACATATTGTCCCTTTTTCTGACATTAGTCTGTGCAGGTTGTTTTAAAGTGCATACTGTGTACTTAATTTAGTTCATCAGTATTATAGCAACCTTGTTCCATTCTCATCAGTGCATCACTGTGTTTTATGACCGCACATCGAAGTTTAATATTCAGATTGTCATGCTTGTACAGAGTCTTTTATGAGATGTGAATGTGAGCACTGAAGTTAGCATCTAGCTTAAAACACAAAAGCCAAATTGTATAAATACTTTACTGATTATATATGTATAGCTGTGTCCCAACTCAGGGCCTGCAACCTCTGGAGTAGGACTGGGTAGTATCGATCAAAAATGATTATTTGATATTTTTTGGCTGAAGATAATATACAGTCATGTGCATATGTTTTAGGCATGTAGGGCAGTGAGGATTCATCACAGGGCCTGATGTGTCACAACCATGGGCTGGAGTGGGGGGTTGGTCAAGCTCGACTCATCGGCACACGTGTCGCTTGGCAGCCAAGGTCAAGCTTGACGGCATTTCTTTTGTCTGGGCCTTTTCTACCCTGGTGATATGCCCAGAACCCACCAGCAGTGCATGACAGGGGGTTGTGGCAACCCTACTACCCAAACGCTACCCAAGGCCCTGTTTACTCCCCACACCCACCCCAACTCCACCGTAAAGGTGTAGACTTTGTCATTTTTTCAATAGATTATTTTCCCATGCCCCTGGTAGTATGTAAAGACATCCAGAGCATAACCCAGGTTTTGTCATTCCTTCTCGCCTGATGGTGCCCTCAGGCGGGCTAACTCACTATTACACACATTACCTCAGCATCAATTTTTGGCCCAAACATGCCTAAAAGTTCTCCACAGTACTGCATATCGCAATATATTTCTGTAAAAAATTAACAAAAGCAAAGTCAGTTCTTAATCAGTTCCACATGGGACAAATGCCAAATGTAACACAGGCTCTTTTTTATTTATAGCCAGCAGCACAATGTGAACACATTCATGAAAATGACATGAAAATAAACATTTGGGGAAATTTTGAATTTATAAAGATTAAATAAAGATTAAAGTATATGTAAATTCCCCAGTGAGACTAAACTAAAGAAAACATTAAAGTAACCTTGAAACTTCCAATTGTCTTTAAAATTACAGGCCAATTTACAGGTGTAGGCTATGTTAGCTAGTTATGGTGCAGCTTATGAGGTAGCTTGGATACAGAAGGAGCACTTAAAAACAAAAAGAGCAAAGGCAGGGACAGCTATGATAGCAACAAGAAATCCTCCATGGACCAGACTGTCATATGTCAGTTTAGCCTGATTGGTTTAGGCAACAAAGTCTGGGCCTGTCGGAGGATGCTGCCCCTAAATTGAGACATAACTAGTGTGTTATTGTGTTAGGGTTGTTAAAAAAGCTCCAAAGCTACCTTCAAAAATATGCTAACTTCCCTTTTTTGAATTTTTGACGCTTTGTTGTGGGATTTTGTTGTGTTTTGTTTTGCATAAGAGAAAAATAGCAGCTAGCTTTGTTGTGTAAGTGTTCAGTAAATATTCCAAGCTGGTGATTTTATCAACATAATGCTTTCCTGTCAGCAGTGTTTGAAATGAATTATGTCTTCATGCAAGATTCAATTCTCTACAGACATGTAAACTGGCCAAAGGTGAACATAAGAGTCATGCTCAAAGTTCTGCAGTGGCATTCTTGATTTGAAATGCATTCAAGAGGAATAGATGGCGTTATTAGTTGTACTATGTAACACTTTATCACATGGCTTACTCATATTGTTACACCAGAGAAAGAAAGTTTTCTGCTGTATTTATAGGAATGTAGACAACAAGAAACCAATAACAGCACAGATTTCAGCACAGATTATGTAATTTTATTGACATATTTGTGTTAAAAATGTATTTTTCTAAATTGCTCATAATTTGAAAAGCTGATATTGATTGCCATTTCTACCAAATATTTGTTTCAGATTTCAGCAGTTTACACTTAAAAGAGGTGGAGACGAGGTTGCAAGGTTGCTGATTTACCACCCTGCATGGACAGGTAAATACAAAACCTAATGTGTTTAATTATGTCAGGGGTCATCACCTACATTGTACAAGGGCCAACTTTTTCCTGAACAGGCATTCTGGGGCTGAACTTTCAAATAAACTAAATAAATTTTCAAAATAGTCTAATTAATATATTTTTGTAAATACATTTTTTATTTTCTTTCAAATGTACTACATTTTTTGCCTCCAACAGTGAGATCAGTCCCTATATTGCAGCCACCACAAGGGGGTGACTGAGATATTTTTTTTCATGTTGTCTGTCACTTGGTTTGATGCCAGTATGCTGTGTAGTCATAAATGAAAAACCCCAAGCAGGAAAATTGCACTCCCAAAACACCTTAAGCCAAAAGTTTCCTTAGAAAGCAGCAGTTTTTATCAAGGGTCAACTGAAAAATTTACATTTTTGATTTTTATTCCCATTTTTATATTTTTATTTTCTATTCACATTATTGTATTCTGTAATTTATTACCATTTCTGAATTTTTATTCTTTTTCCCCATTTTTATATTTTTTTGTTCTTCATTTCAAAGTTTTGATTTTTTTATTCCCATTTCAGTGTTTTTATTTTTTATTCCCATTTTAATGTTTTAATTTTTATTCCCACTTTTGTATTTTTATTCTTTATTCCTGTTTTAATGTTTTTATTATTTAATTCAGTGTTCATATTTAATTCCCTTTTTCCACCTTTATATTTTTTATGCTTTATTTCCATTTTATTATTTTTATTCTTTATTCCCATTTTTATATTTTTTATCCCTTTTTCCTATTTTTATATTTCTTTTGTTCATTCCCATTTTTATCAAGAATCGAATTTAATCAGGTTTTGGGGGCCGGATCGGAAGATGGGGGGGGGCTGATGTGGCCCCCGGGCGCTAGTTGATGATCACTGACTTATGTACTCCTTCAGCCTCCATGGTTTCAGTACTGGGGACCAAAGTATCTACTCTACAATTGTTAAACAGGGCATTAACAGGGGTAAAGAGAAACCTCAGGTAGAATAGAATACACAGAAAAGTCCCATAGCTGAGGTTCGTGCACCATCTCCACTGCTCTGATGCTGTGTAATTCATTATGTAGATTCAGACAACTGTTTGGCACCAGGAGAACAAGAGTTGATGTTAGGGTTGCATCAGACTTTTCTGTTCACGGACCCAAATTAGTTTCAAAACATCGCTGTGACTGATGAGAGAAATATTTAACTACGCCTAAACACATTATCTATTTCACCCAGACAGAATGATTCCTTGAACTCCCACTGACCACGAGTTACCATTTTTATCTCTTCATAATAAAAGAGTTGTCTGGAAGAGTTAAACAGCTCCACCCACGCAACAGAGGATTTTTGAGGAAGGATGGTGGCAAACATCTCCTCTGTTAGACAAAGTTCAGTCACTCCATCCTGAATTTCCATTTGTCATCTTGAATAATTTGAATGTCATCAGTTTAGTGCGTTTGGTTCTCATTAACATATATTTCCTTACCTTCCACAAAAATTGAGACAAAACAAAATTTTCAAAAAGGATGTGGGAAAAAACATTTTTGCTTTTCCTTTTTTAGAGGTGATCTTGTGTAATTAATTTCTACCAGGACTGCATTTTTAAATCTGGTGTGGCATTCAATGTTCCCTGATGTAAAATAACATTTGAGTAGGAATGTTTTCTAACAGCTCAGGCAGTTTTGAAGTCAGAGTCTGTAACCCATGATAACATTTTTTTTTTTTAGTTTAGGGTAGACACTAGTAGAAGGACTAGTGGTGAAATAAGACTGTTTTTCATTTTTAATGGATAATTACATTTGAGGTATTTTAGGAGCTGTAGAGTAACAGAAAGTAACAACATTGAGTTAGCCTATTTAACACAGATGTCAGCGACTGTGTCAAACAAGGTGAGCCACCTCGAAGGCGCTCTCAGACAGAGAAACTTGTGAAGGCCTCACTAAATACATAGGCAGTGAAATTAAGGCATACAAAACCTTGATGACTGTGTAGCTGTGTGCACAACTATCTGTTTAGTTTTTCATTAAAATATCAAAATATCAGATGTGTTCTCAATGGAAGATAATCAAAGAGGCATTCATGACTGCTCTTTATGTTGTAATTTAAAACCGTTAAAATGGTGTTTGCCATTGCGAACTAATTCACTGCTTCTGTTGCAAAGGAGACATTGCAATGGAATAGGCTCTTTTATGTATTAGGAAGCAGGTATCTGATACTGATGTAACCGTGTGAATTGTGCCTGCAGGACTGACCTTGTGCCCATCATACTAACAACTTGCTGTTTATTTTCTTCCCATATTTGATTTAATATTAATTTCCTTATACTGTTTATATTATTTGAAAACATCCATACCACACTCTCATCCATAACTAATTATCCAATTCGAGCTCATCTCACAATCCATAAATATCTGGGGCTCAAGATCACTTCCTCTTTCCTCCTCTTTACCTGATGGGCACGCACACGGCATGGCTGGATAGCATCTAAAAACACACCTACCAACTTCGATGAATGATTGAGTCTTAATTTCCCGATTAGATCCATCTGAAGAAGACTGGCAGGCTACCCAACAAACTGTTTTTTCCTCCCTTCCCCCCTTCAGGAATACTACCACGGTTAGTGTAGGGCTGAACCGAACAGGAAACGCTGTTTATACAATTAACTGACAAGATTTTTTTTCTGTTTCATTTAAAGAAAGAACAACAACTGACATTTTTTTGTACTTTTTTTTTTAACTTTCTTTATTGTGAATTGATTGTTACAATTTTTTGTGTTCATTACTTAAAAATTACAGTTTATCAATATATTTAATTTAAACTTAACTTTTGGTCTTTAGGCTCCCTTAAGACATTGACGTTGGCATTCAAACTAAAGGTTGCATGATTTGCAACCCTTGTAACGTTTTCAAAGAGTTTTTAAAGTTGTCAGTCATGTGATTTAAGTTGAGTCGACTTTCACTAGTCAATGATGATTTCAGGAATAAGTCTACAAAAGAAGGTAATAGTTTACAACAACTGTAAAGTCAATTATTTGACTAGTCTATGCAGGCCCTAAATCAAATATGCCTAAATTTGTGATAATCCTAAGCAGCAGTAAACCAGTTAAGCATCAGCATGTCCTTATGTAAATGAAAAGCATGCTAGTCAAAATTTGTCCATGCAAACATTTCTCTGAGGTGAAGATGCCAACCACTGCATCACCCTGCAGACCTTCAAATTAGTACAGTAATATTCATTATGGCACCCCTATGCTGCAAACATTCAGTTTTTTTCACTGTTTTCTCATGATGAGTCCATTTCCATGGTTTCCTTAAACTCTCCTTGCATTAATTTTGCTTTATCAGGAAAACAAACCCTGGTTTTTCAATGAATAAGAGTTTATTTCCCAAGATCTGGAGAAAAATGTCTTCATTATCATGTTGTTATCCCAAGGTAAAGAGATAAACAGGTCAATAGCTTGAGGAAATAATTGGCATTTACCCTTTATCATAAGAAAAGGGATTAAACAGCAATTTATGTGTGCATGTCCTCTTTGGGCCTCTCATTACATCAGTATCTTTATTTGCACAGTTAAGTGGTTTCAATTAAACAACAAAGCAATAAAGAAGACAGTAAAAGTAAAAGGAATGATGGGTTATATGAGGTAGACAGGTACAAGAAAAATACATCACCAGTCAGAGGAAAGAGCAGGCTGCTGCTAAATTACATAAAGTCAGGGTGAAGATACTAACAATGTTTGACACAACAGCCTGTTTATAAAAGCATGTTTTCAGAAGATATATACTATAAATAAAACCCAAAAAAGCTAATACGAGGAAAGAATAGTATTGATGCTAAAAGAGCAATCCCCTGAGATGAGCAGTGATGCCATCACATCCCTGTTTGTTTTTCTTTTTTTCCTGTTACGTCTATTTTTGTGTCAGTTCATGGAGTTCAGTCTCTTTATATGGTACAGTATATACACTGACTTAGCCAACAAAGCTGATTCTGATCCCGATCAAAGATAAATTTAACTAACGGTAACAAAGATTGATGGATTGATTAACCTAACTTAGTGAAACATCACTGGGCTGGCCTGAAAGGTCCGACTAATACCTGTAATCAATGTAATTACAGCCCATAACTCAAAGATCTGCCCTTCATGTGATCCCCACATGATAGGCCTCCATGCATGTTAGTCAGAGCTCATCTGCACATGCATGTGTCTCCTCTACAAGCTACCAGTGGCTGACACGACTAATAGCTTCTACTCTGCCTTTAATTACCCACATTTATAATTAATTAGAGGAAAATTAGATTGTACCGTGCAGGCAGAGCAGCCGTATGGTAGAGTGGCACTCTTGTGCGAGGGCTTCAGCTGATTTCCAGCCAAGACTGACAGTTATCATCATCATTATCACCATCATCATCAGCAGTGTCATCATGTGAAAACACTGCAACTCAGTTTTCTTCTTGGTTGTTTTTTGTAACAACCTTCAGAAATCCTACATTATTAGACTATGTAAATAAGAAAATATGACTGTTTGAGCTACAACACTTAGTGTCAATCAATGACTGATTAGTAAACTGACAATTTTTATCTCTGAAATATGAGCATTTTTGTTGAATAGCCTCATGATTAACTAAAATCCTGGGTTCAGGACTCTTGGACAATACTTGCGTTGAATGAATGATTTCTTGGAAATTTATTTGTTTGATTAATCAGCTTGAATAACTTTGAGTTAAATCATTAGTTAGGCATTTAAATTGTTTAATTTAATTTCCTTGAATTTTGGGATCATACAGGGGACAGATGTTTTTCACCTCCTAACATAAATAATTCCCAGGCTTGATTAGTTATGTTTTATACAGTTTATATGGTTTCCATTCACCTAAACATGAAACCATGTGAAAGTTGAACCCTCAAAATCAAGAGGAGTTAAAGTATTTATTTTTTTATTTTCCTAAAAGTAACAATATCAGTAATTATTATCATCTGATTTTGAGTTTAAGCCCTGTGTTATATGCTTACTTTAAGAAAGTAACCCATGTAAGTTTAACTTAAGGTTATTTGTGCAGCATATTTACAGTGTAAAAGCCTGATCTGAAACAGACAAACAGAAAACAAGAAACTAGAATGCAATTCAGAGTTTAAGATGGCCTGGTGCTAGACAGTAATAGATATATTTAATAGTTAGGTAATATACAATGTGTAATCGCATATGTGTGTAGTTTAGATTAATAGTTTTAAACTGATGTGCCGAGGCACACTGGTGTCCCTCGAGGTCAGTCTAGTTGCACTGAGGGAATTTATAAACCATATGTTATTACTGTAGCTATACAACAAGTATAGATACTGTAACGTGTTAAATAGGTGAACCCCTTAATGCCTATTGTATCATATTTGATGCACATTTTTATGAGACCTATCTAATCAACATGATCCACGAGTTACTTAAAAACATTTTAAATACAATCTGATAAATGATTAAAAAAAATGCCCTCCAGTGGATGATCAATTGCCAATATGCCTAATGTGATTCAAAAATATATATATATACTAAATTTTATGGCAATTTTTCTTTTTTGGATTTCAGTAGAAGGTAAAATAAGCATATCTGTTTCAAAAAATTAGATTTTTTTGGCTATTATTTGAGTTATCAGGCATCGAAGGGTTAACTTGCATAGATATGAATATGGTGTGCTATGAAGATTTGACTTGATCTTAGGTCTGCCTTGGGCATAAAAAGTTTGAAAACCACTGGTATAGAGTGTTGCAGTAAAAATATAAAGTCATGTGCCTAAGTTTTAGGCATGTAGGGTGCTAGATTTCATCATGGACCTGATGTGCCACAACCCGAGGCAGACTCAAGCTCAACACGTGCCATCACATGTGGTGCTTGGCAGCCAACGTCAAGGTCGATGACATTTCTTTTGCCTGTGCATTTTTACCCCTAATAAAAACCCTCAGAGACCACTGGTGGTATTCAGGCCCTTGGGTCATCCACAGAGGGGCCAAAGAGGGGCTTGTGACATCCACCCCTAACTCAGCCTTAAAGGTTTGGACTTGATTTTTTTCAACTGATTATTTTCACACCCGTGATAATCTGCAAGGACATCCAGAGCACGGCCTGTTGTGTTAATCCACCATCCCACCTGATGGTGCCCTCATTTGGTTTACTCACCATTACAGGCCTTACTTCAGCCTCTGTTTTTGGCATGCCTAAAAGTTCTGCACAGTGCTGTATTTATATTCATATCAATACCAATAAAGATACATACAGTATAAACAATATTGTACAGCAGTTGGTCCAAACTGAGCTGTCTGACTGGACAGGAGATATTCCATCAGTGACGATATTGAAAAACATCAGTGGGACCTTTCCCAATATGAATCACTCCACCTCAGCCAGGAGCTCTGAATATTTGATCAGTCTCATACCTCAGAATAACTCAACAGACGGGGGTTGACTGGACAGAACAGACTGTGAGGTCAGATGCAAAAGGTCTACAAAAGAAACGTCATAATGGAGGTATGATAAGCCTCATCAATTTCTTTGATTGATTAGACACTGGAAGCATATGGATGCTATTTAAATGTTAAGTCAAAGTAATAAAAAAATAAGAACTATTTTATCATTGAACAGTTTTGTCTATGTTATAATATACTAAATCAGGAAAGAATATGCTAAAAGGAAGTTGCTCCTTGCACTCAGAATAGCATATTTATTGTATGATCTTGAAACCATGCACTTTCTCCAGAAAACTGTACAATAATCATGTTATTGAAGGTTACATAATTCAAGTATTATTGTGTTTTTTTATGTCCATTAATATGATCTGGCAAAGGCAAAGATAGTTGTGTGAAAGATATTTAGTTGAGTTGCACATGTGTTATGAAGCCTGACTGCAGCTGGTAAGAAAGACCTGTCTTTCTTGTGAACAGTGTTTGATGGGATTGGTCTGCAGCTGACTTTGTTCTTTAGACTGATTATCTAGCTGTCAAACTAGTGTGGTGTAAATTATTCTCAATTTTCCTCTCAAATGCAGAGTTCAAGGAAGCATGGGAAAGAAATGCAAAAGTTAAATACTAATGCCTCAAACTTACAAGGGAAAGTACACGAATAAATTTACATTCCTCGACTTAAACCAATATATTTAAATTAGTAAAAAGTGGTTTAAAAAAGTAGTTTTAGGGACTTTTTAGGTTAATTTTGAAGTCATTTTTTACAACCCTGGCAGCTGTGCCACAACACTCATTTTCAATTCTTCACCAAAATATGGTCAGTTTCACAATTTCATGCTGTGATAGCTTGTACATTTTGTTAAAGATGAACCCAATCCCATCCAATGAGAGCTGATGTTTTGGCAGTAGTAGTTAGGAAATAACCTCGTCACTAACTTCCCCTTATTTCCCCTTTAATTAACAAATCCACGTGGTGTGGGGTCACAGCCTTAACAAGAACGCCCTCCACCAAACTGTACTGTCTCTGTCTTACAGATAGTGAGTCAAGAAAAACAACATACCAGCAGCTAATTTGTTTCCCCATGAAAAATGAATGGGAGTCTATTAGTCAGAAGATTCCGCTTTAAATCCATTTCTTACGTGTTCAGGTCACATCTCAGACCTGCACTCAAATCTCCACGGTGTCTGGAGGACCGCATAAATCACTTGCACATATTCAGACAGAGAGGAATTTGTTCCTGGGGTCATCAGACAAATTCTCAGGTTTGATTTTATGAAGTGAAAGCTGACACATTAGCCAAAGAGTCACAAGATTTAGTTTTTTTTTTTTTTTTTTAATTCTGGTTAATGATTTTTGTATTTTTGATAGAACTGAGAAGTACTTTATCTATATAACTGTATTATTTTTTAATAAGTATAATTATTTAAGGTAAAAACAGTTAAAAATTAAGCAGTTTCTGCAGTTAAGAGCTTGAGGTTTATAGGGAATAATTCAAAACAGAAAGAGTAGTTAAAATGTAGAATAAGGCTATCAAATCAATAGTTTCAGTTGCAACCATTTTATGTAAATGTTTTAAAATCAGTCAATTCTTTTAGCTTCTTTGTTTTCAAGAATTTAAGGGATATGCAAATACTTTTCAGAGATTTTTCCATTATGATTTTAAAGAAAAAATTAAATGATCTGGAACAATAGGCTGAATAATCCATCATTTAATCAATCAAACTTTATTTATATAGCACTCTTTAAACAAATTTGATTACTGATCAAAGTGCTTTATAGGAGAGTGCAAAAGTGATTGACACAAAAGGTCAAATAGTAAAAGGATTTAGAGATGAATGCACGCCAAAATGAATTTAATTAAGTAATTTAAAAGATGGATGTTTTAAAAAGAGACAGAGATAAAATGACAAAGCAATGATAAAAGATTAAAAATCTCAAATAATTAAAAGCCTATAAAACTGGACATAAAAAGAACAGACGATCATATGTTACTAGCGATAAATAAAATCCTAAAAAAAACCTCAATTGAAAATTTTATTGGGAATAAAATAAGAAATAGAATAAAATGGAACAATGATTTTGATAATACTAAAAGTCATAAAATACTGATACAAAGTACTACATAAAAGCCAGACTGAATAAGTTTTAACTTGTGTTGAAAAATCTTGACATTCTCATCTCCTCTCAGATCCTCTGGCAAGCTGTTCCACCATCTCAGAGCACAATAGCTGAATGAAGAATCACCAGACTTTTTATTTCTGCTCAGTGGAACAGCGAGGAAAGAATAAAGAACCAGAGGATATGAGAGGCCATCATGGTTCATAGACTATAACCACCTCTGAAAGTCTGGATCAACGCCATGCAGTGCTTTAAAAACTAATTAGAAAATTTTAAAATCAATACAGTAACTAGCATGCAACCAATCATGTAAGCAAATATTTATTCTGGACATTTTTTTAAATAATAATAATAATATTAATAAAACCTAGAATAATATTTAACTGTTTTTCTGTATTTTTTCTTTTTTTTTTTTTTTTTTTTTTTTTTTTTAGAAATTTCTAAAGCCATTTCCATGTCCAGAATCTAGAAGAATGTCTTACCCATTAGGATTTTACAATAACTTTTCCAGAGGGAAAAATAAGAAAATGCAACACCATTTTCAACCAGTGTGGGGTGCTAAAGCTTCTCACTCAGAAAAGGCCAATATTTTATTTATTTATTTATTTTTTTAATCTTTGCACCACCAAACATTTTTTTTAATCAAAAATCCAAACACAGAAAATTAAGTTTAAAAAAAACATATTCTTGGAAATAAGTAATAAAAATGTGTTGCATAACTGCTTTAGTGAATATTGGTTTGTATATAGGAATACAGACCAGTGAAAATGTATCTTTGGCTTCACCACCAAATATCGTTTCTCCATAGAAATTGAACAAGAAATTATCGTCAGTTAAAAGAAACAGATTCTTTGATATTATATAGGTATTAAATTCATTTTTACTTAAATTTAACAAAAGTAACATGACTTCTTTGTTTGTTGGAAGCTTCTGACAACAGCTTCAGAGTTGTTACTTTCTTTATGTTCATCTCCCTCACTGCTGTGTAACTTGAGCTTTATATAACCAAAGGTATAAGAAACTTTTGCATCCATAGGCCCTGTTCTTTGTGCAAAAATGTTTTCAAACTTTTATCTGAAGGTAACAGGAGGTGTCAGCTGTCTCAGTTAGTCAGATCCACTTGGAATCGTGCAAGTTTTTGTGCAAAAATTTGGTCTCTTTGTTACTTACGTACACTAAAGCCTAGTGCAGAAATACATCCAGGAGTAAGACAGAATATTGTCCAATAAAAGAAGCTAAATTTTCAAGATAATACAATAAGCATTTAAGACTGTAAGTGTCTTCAATTTGAAAAAGAGAGATCTTTGAAAAAGCCAGACAGAACAGAGACAATGACTACTGCAAAAATCAAACTCCTTTTTCAGTGATCATTTGAGCACCTGATGCTTGGGTTTGTGACAAACTTGAAAAATTGTGAACTGACCCTTTAAGTTTAGCTTCTTCCTATGACCATGCTACATATCAGAATTAATATCTATCGAGCCTCAAATGAAGTCTCCCTGACACCTATGCCCTGTCTTTACTAGCATTAAGAAGATGTTTGTGTTACACCAACAGCTCGCCGAGTGCTGCTGGGTATATCTATCCATCAACTCATGGGATAGTTTCTCAGCAGCAGAGGTTGTTTGTTCTGTGAGTTTGTGCTGAGTCAGTCTGCGGACAGAGCCAGCCAAAGATCTGAGCTTCAGTCCACCGCAGCCGACTGATGTCTGCCTGCAGAGAAACACTAAACCCAGCCTGAGTCACTGACGAGCAGAGACGAGCATTTTTACATCTGTACCACACCTTCAGTCTCACTCTGACTAATGTGTAGTCATCACAGATAGATAGATAGATAGATAGATAGATAGATAGATAGATAGATAGATAGATAGATAGATAGATAGATAGATAGATAGATAGATAGATAGATAGATAGGTAGGTAGATAGATAGATAGATAGATAGATAGATAGATAGATAGATAGATAGATAGATAGATAGATAGAATAGGTGAGCATAAGCAGTCAGATCAGCTCTCTCCACATGTTACTGGGAGCATTAGCAGTGGTTTTGTGCAGCAGTGCACGTGTTGCTCCTCCTCGTGTGTGACCACTCCCTGAATTCCAGCAGCAGAGCCCCTTCAACAACAACATCTACCGGAACTGCTCTTCTGTTTTACTCTCTGTAGTGTAATCACTCTCAGTTAAAAGAAATATAGAGTGTGCTGTATAGTTTTACCAGAAATGTGTGCTTTGTAGACTAATTTAGCAATGATTGCTATACTTTCATTTTTAAATCTTTGTTCTATATGGACTTAGAATAATAAAGGCTAAGGCATGACAGGATAATCAATGAAAAATAACAATGCTGGTAAAATAAAAATTACACATGCAGAGTGCAAGATACATTCAAAGATTAAAAAAAGATTCTTTAGTTTTAATGACTGTAGCCATTCCCCTTTTCCCCAAGTATTTGAAGCCACAGAGTAAAAGTCACTTTTTCCCTTCTGCAAATAGTTTATAAATTTTCATACTGAGGGTGGGAGGATTCCTCTAAAGCCAGTGTCACTTTTTTGTTTGCAGTCTTAGAATCTTAAGATATTTGTCCCTTTCTCTTGATATGTTTACATGCAGTTTGAAAAAGTCACATTATTTTGTTTGACCAACACTGGACTTTTAAAATGCATGTAAAATTAAATTAACTTTCCCAAAGCTGGATGAAAACACCTAGATAATGTGGTTGGAGATAGACTTACTCATGCAAGTATATGCCTCAATCAGACCAGCTCGGTCTTGGCATTCTGAGAATGCTCCACAGTCTTTAGACTGGACTTTGGCCCCAAAGTCAAATGGCATAAATGCAAAGCTTTGCAAGATTTGCCTGCCTTTCAGGGATGTATGAAATTACTGGCATGATATAGGTATCAACAGATATGAACATTTCTTCCCTTAAATACAGCTGATATATTAACTATACATATTGGCAGTTTAAATCATTTAAGCAGTGTTCCTGCAGATCCTAAAAAAGTCTTACAGTCTTTGATTGCACATTTGAAAGTTAAGCCCATAGCAAGTCTTTAGAAGTCTTAGAGCTCATACATTTTAGATGGCACATTGACTAAGACATGTCCTTATCCAATCCTTGTTTTCTAGCCAACTTTATAAGATTTTAATCATCTTCCACCACAAATCATTGCATAAATATTCTCCATAATTCAGGGAATTCTGCACTGGATGTTCTAAATTTTCTGGAGGAGAACCCTCTGACCTCTCTATGATTTATCTGACTCACTGTGATTAAATAAACTCTGTACTGTTGTAAAAGACTTGTCCAGTTCTCTGTCATGTGGGCGACCAGGTAATGCACTTAAAAACCTTTATTTTAACAGGTTTTCCCTGACAAAAAGCTTTTGCTGCTTTTTAATAATTAAACTGTTAGGAATCAGCTCAGCACACTTACAAAAACATGTCATTATAAATAACATCATACAACATATTGTTAGAATATAGGTGTTTAGTGGTCAGAAATCATCAAATTTGGGTATTTATGGCTGAAGCATTTCTTTGTCTGACTCCATGTGACACTTTATTAATAGTACCTTTAAAATTAAATAATTCAGCTCAGGTCCAAGATACCTAGAAGTTTCACACACCTTTCATTTTTGACTGTTTGCTGTGCAAAAAGTGGTATTCATTTTTCTTAGTTCAGGACTTGATATGGTCTTAAAAAGTCTGAAATTGTATTTTTAAAAGCATGATGGAACCCCGTATAGTGGCCTTTAATATCAGCAAAATGTATAAATTTACTGTCAGGTGGAGGTGGTTGCTTAGGGTGCCCTACACTTATGGATTTTTTTTAACTCTAAAAAGGTATGCATACTGGCACTGGTTAAAATGATTTAGAAGGTATTGGCATATTGAATATTGGCAGATATCCAACGTTATGCATCCCTTCTGCCTTTGAATATCACCATAAGCTAGACGTATGGTGTACCTAAAGGAAACCACAATATATGAGCTATAAAGCTTGTCCAGGTTTTCACTGTTTGAGCTACAACCAGCGAGCTGCCACCAGGAAGTAGGTCCACATTAACTAGCTGAAAGGGAGCCTAGCTCCATCCACCACAGAGTCAGAAAAGGACAGTGGTCCAATTATATTACCTAATCAAGCTATAACCATAGCTTAGCTTTACCAGGCATGTAAATGCACCGAGGTGTGCTCAAATATCCTGTCATGATAGAAAGCCAAGCAAAGACAGGGGATTCAGATACTTTTAAGAGATGCACTATATATAGTTTTTACATCTTTTTCATTTTGTTCAAATTAGAATGATGCAAAGCCTCTTGTAAAAGATAGTCCTTAAATTCATGATAAAAGTACACTAACAAACCTGAAAAGGTGATATTTATATAGTAAATGACAAATGTCACCTCAAGACACTTTACAAAAAGAGCAGGTCTAGACCATACTCTGTTAGATTCTTTACAAAGACCCGGCATAAATCAACCATGAGCACAACACTAAGCCATATTTTGCAAAGTTAAATGGCAAAGAAAAACTTCCTTTTAACAGGCAGAAACCTCAAAGAGAAGCAGCCACATATTAAACAGTCTGGGGCTCACAGAAGGAGACATGCAAACAAATAAACAACAAATAAAAAACACTGACCCTATTTCCTGTCACAGTGGTAAAAGTATACATAGTAAGAAGCAATTTAAGCCATGTTTAAAAGGATTACATCCCAGACAGCCATGTGGGGACTCTTTAGTTTTTCTTGTTTAAGTGAACTTGGCAGAGATGGGAGGAAAACTCAAGGAGACTTATTACAGCCGTGCACACAATCCCAACTTTGAGGAAATGTGATTCAATTGATTATTCTCATTAGATACTGTTTACTCTCAAGGATTTTACAAGGCATGTTTGACATTTTTTTTACCTTAAACCTCAAAACAGTAAAAATAAAACTCACGGCTACTGCTTAAGCAAATCAATTCATGATGCCACTGTTGCTTTAATGCAGTATTATGGTGTTTTCTAGCTAAGATCTAAGAACATTTTCCCCCACAGTATTGACCCATAGCCCCAGTTTATCTGCAGTAGAAGTGTGGATGAAATGTGAGATTTGACTTCTCCCTCGATACTTTCCATAACAGAGAAAATTTCCAGTTCTTTTCAGCCCAGTGGCACTACTAAAGCTTGTTTTACAGCAGAGCACAGACGCTGACTTTTGGAGGATCAGGTTTATGAGGGAGCAGCTGAAACAGCAGACTCCAGCATTGATTAAAAACAAAGGAACATATTTTCTTGAATTTGCAATGTCATGCTATCAGTAGACATCTGCTGTTAAATCAAGCCAGCACCAGAGGGCAGTGTTGACTGTGGTTTGAAACCTAGACCATGTGTGGAAAGTAGCTGCAGTGAGATTTTACCCTGAGTTTAGCTTCTCAGGCTCTAAATTGCCTGTCACTGGCTGTTTTATTTACATGTTGTGTTTTGCAGATGTTAATACAGATGTGGTAAGAGGAATGAGAGAAGTTGTCTTCTCTTTATTGTTGTTTTTTATACGTCTTTAAAAATGTATAGTAGGTAGGAGAGTGCAGTCTTCATTTTGAGGCCAGTAGAGGAGTAAAGGGCAGCATTTTGGATGCCTTCTACCTCAAACACAATCCAAAAGGATTTTAACATGCATTGTTAAAAACTCATAGTTAAAAAGAACTCATTCAGGTAAGGTTAAAGTGATGTTTAAGCCTTGAAGGCCAAACTCAGGGGCAAAAAACAAATCTAGTCCATACCCCACATGCAGTCAGTCCTGTATTGACTAATACCTCATTGTTTATGCATGATGTGCAGCAAGGCACGTTTTAGGGAAGCTGGCTCAAATCACTTTGTTTCTTTTGTGATCTGTTTTTGTAAAGTGGATGCCATATTGGTGTCTTTCCCTTAAAAACAGGTCTCTGTGATATTGCATAATGTGGCCTGCTTTATAGTGAATCAATGAAATAAAGACTCGCACACAGAAGTTAGGGTATTTTTACTGTATTATTGAATAAAATCTATAAAATATTATCCACAAAAAATACATTATTCATTTTCATCTTATTACTGAGTAAACTCTTCCTTCAGTTACATTTATATCATAATCCGCATCAACAATGCAGCTTGTGCTTTACAAACCCTACTGACGCTCTGTACTTTCATACATTTATAAATAACACTGCTGCGCTCTGCTTGTTTTTCGGTCCTGTCAGAAAGATTATATGAATGGCAAATAAAAACAACAGGAAAGTGGATTTATTTCAGGCTGAAATCCAACAGATTCACACTGTTTTTCTGTGCAGAGACATCAGGAGCAAAAACAAGTTGTTGTTGAGAAGCAGTGTGCTCCTTGCACATCAATCCAGCTCCTCGTACTCCTCATGTGATTGGTCGGTGGTCTGAGTCTGGGCAAAACAAGCCCTAGACCCCGCCTACTGAGCAAAGTGACGCAAGTTGCTTCCTCCCACCCCCTCCTCCTCCTCCTCCTCCATGTCCTCCTCCTCCTCCTCTTATTTTTCCCTCCTGGCCCTGGCTGCCACCTCCTCCCTCAGCTAGTTCACTGTCAGCCTGTCACGATACATTAAGCTCATATGCTACTAGTGTTCACCGCGCACAGAAAAAAGGCTAAGAAGAGGGAAGAAGAGATGATGGTTCAGGGTTTTAATGCTTTACATAACGGCTCGCAGTTCTTAGTTTTTCTTTTATCAATGAAGCTCAGGCAAGCACAAAAACCTTAACATGAATAAAAACTAGGTTCAGTAGTAAGGCACATTGTCGACATGGGAGACGGAGATGCGGACGGATTACTTTGGTCTGACAGGAAAGCGTTGGATTCCATTGGGTTGTTGTTTTTTTTTTCAGCCCAGTTTGAATGATAAAATAAAACTACATGATTTCTATCAGAGACAGTAAATGGTGTGAAACAGAACTGTCAACAGACAGACATTAGGAGGTAGAGCAGGAGTAAACCACAGATTGTGAAGGTCAAGCATCTGCTTCATCGCAGCCCTTCACTTCTTCTTCTGGACAGGTGATTAGAGTTTCAGGTAAAAAC
The DNA here is from genome assembly GCF_018320785.1 of Cheilinus undulatus. NCBI lineage: Eukaryota > Metazoa > Chordata > Actinopteri > Labriformes > Labridae > Cheilinus > Cheilinus undulatus. The sequence goes on along the minus strand of NC_054882.1, from coordinate 8,733,587 downwards.
ATATAAAATTGTTTAAAAACTGCCAACATTACAATAAAAGTTCATACCATCACAATGGCCATAAAAATACATAGGCTTCTGTTGTCTTTTACAATTCTGAGACATGGCAAACGTCCTGATTGTTGACATGAGGCGATCAGCTCCTCAGTCAGAACCAGACTGGGATTCTTTACATAAGATTTAAAATACATGTTTTATGCTGCATTCATGACATGTTGCATTTACTGTAAATACAAGCTGCCTAAAGGGATGTAAAGATGAGCATATCTCTTCTACAGGCTCTAGTATTTTGTCCCATTGTGTCACAAATGGTGCAGCAGAGTCAGCAAAAGCAGTAGAAATGGCAGCCAATATACTGAAAGTCCAAGGTCATAAAGAATCTAAATAATAAGTTACACTCACGCCCAAACAGAAGACTGTACATGAAAAGAATGAAGACTAATGCTGCAGTTTGTGGTTGGTTTTTCCATTCATAAATAAAAACAATATCAGATAAAGGCTTTCAGGACAAGATGTCAACCATTTTCCCACTTCTTGTGATAGGACCTGAATGTAGCGTTCAACTTCAAGGATTGGAAGCTTACTTCTTTGGCTGTAAATATCCCAAGATTCAGCGGCCACATTCTTCTTTTCACAAATAAATATATAAACCATCCATTTTCTGACTGCTGCATTCCCACAGCCACAAATTTAAATATCCTACATGGAGCGATAAATAAGCATTCAGTCCTAGAATTCAAAGGAAACCCAGGCCTTTACCCTCCCAGCTGGCTGAATCACACCCTCTTAAGTAATTGAAGAGATTTCAATTAATAATCAACCCGGGTCTGGTCTAACCGCCTGAGTAACGTAGGGCGACTCAGGTTCCCTCTTCCTGAGCGGGTGATTCACTCAGAGAGGTGGTGATGTATCAGCTAAAAAGTCATAAAAAAGGAGAGAAAAGTGGTATAAATAAATAGTGAGATTGAAATTTCAGGTTCCATCAGCTAAATCAAGGAAAACACTCTTATACTGTTTAATGTCATATTTTTCTCCATGTTACCTCACTTCCCTTACAGGTGATGCAATATACCTTTAGAGTACTGAATTTGTCAAGACATGTCTCGTCTACTTTTACGACAGATTGTTCACCCATTACTCAAAACAGAACGTGACATTCAACAGCAAATCCATCTGCTTTGTTGCCAGCTACTCATAGTGCAGAAATGGACTCTGTCCATTAAAGATTGCAGTTCTCCTTATTGAATGTCAACATGATAAAATAAATATGATAGGTAAAAATTACCTAAAGTATATTCAAGTTCAGATTTCTAGAAATATATGAGCATTAGCTCAAGTTTGGCCGATTATCAACCTGAGTTATAACAGTACAAAAGTGTTTAAAAGTTGTTTTTCTTTGTTTTCTTATCTCATGTGGATCTTCACTTGATTTTTCATATATATTTACCAAAATTAAAATGTAGGATGGTTATCTATGAATGAATTGCATAGGAATTAATGTTTCCATCAACGTTCATCCTGCTTGAAACATCTAATGGAACCTTAAAAAATCAACATCACATTGAGTGCATTTGCACTCGGCTCAGTCCTTGTTCCCTGTCTCCATTAACCTCAGCAGCTCTGATTGGACTCTCTATAAACTTGAAATGTTTAAGAGTTTATCTCAAGACTTAACCAGAATCTCCATGATGTGGTCCAGCTCATTCAGGTCCATCAGACATGACTGGAGAGTCCCAGTCGAGGCATGGCTGGTAGGGCGCATTTTAACGTCCTCGTCTGCCCAAAGCGACACACTAACCGGCCAGAAAGAGCCTGATGACCAGGCGGAAGGCAGATCTGAAGTCTCGTACATCGATGTGTCGATGTCCTCAAAGATGTCGTCCAGGGCGAGGTCGCTGAGGTAGCCCATGGCGTTTACTGCATCGCTAAAAGCATTGATCGTCGCCACGGGAAGTGATTTCTGCTGGTCGGGCGAGCTGTTTGCCTCCTGAGAGAGAGAAGAGGGAAGTTCAGGGGGAGACAAGTTGTCTCCCTCTCCTTCTGCACAACCTGGGCATGTAACCGGCATGTCCTCCCTGAGAATGCAGGAATCAGAGTGGACGCTGCTGAGGAGAACTTCAGGCGTGCAGGTTCCCACCCCGTCGCTTTGCATGTCCTCCTGTATCTGCCTGAGCGTGTTGATTAGCAGCACAGAGCGACGCAAGCTGAGCTCCACGCCGGCCTGGTAGCGCTGCAGTTTCTCCAAGCAGAGGCCAAGCACCCGCTGGCGTTGCTGCAGGTGGCTCATGTCGGACTTGGACGGACCCACAAGGAACCCATCTTCATCCTCCCGCTCTTCTTCACCATTCTTCTCCTTTTCGGCGGCAGCTGGCAGGGACTCAACCTCCAGCTCCTCCAGGCAGCTCCACTTCCGCTTTACACCACGACCCAACATCAGCCTGAAAAAACAAAGAACCAGTTAGATTTCATGTGTAATGCATGGACCAACACTCATTTTTAAAACTCAGATATACTGATGTTTCTGCAGCTTACATTAATTTAACTCTGCTGTTAAAATAGGGCAAAACCTCAAGTTGTTTTGGATTTTCTTAAAAATTTGCAACCTAATGAGATTGAAAAAAGCCCTAAGAAATATTACCAGGTCTTCTGGACAGGCTGAACAATTTACCTGAGATAAAAAAACAAAATCTTACAATCTATGCAATTAAATACACCAAAATATCACTAGGGCTACAACCACTTCTTGCTTTTATTATTGTCTCATATCAACAATGAATGCCTAAATATGTTTTTTCTAGATTTACTGTCAGTGTGTTAACAGACTTTAAACAGTCTGATTATGGAACATACTGAAAGTTACAATCATGACTATTTATGAGTGATTTATCATATTTACGAATATACTGTTGTAAAATCAGTATGGATTCCAGGGAGACAAGCCAACTAGATAAGAGCAAAGTTTTCCAAACATAATCTGCTTTTAATAAATGCTGCTGTAAATGTTGCATGTACAGGTCTTTGCCATTACACTGTATTTACACTGCAAATCACTCAGCACCTCAAAGCTTGTTTGCACTTCTGATTAGCTGATAAGCTGCATGTCTTAATTCAGTTTTACTTGTGCAAATGACAATCTTATCTAAACATTAAGATTTTAAACTAAGAAAATCTAGTTATTTCAACAGTTATGCCAAACTGCTGTAAACCAGCTGACTAATCCAAGGCTCTCAGAATTTTCAATAGCATGACACACTACAAAAAATCATTACAATCATCATTGCAAGTATCAGATAGTGCAGTAACTTAAAAAAAACTACATTTGCTTGGCCTCTGCTGCCCAGATTTACTTCTCCTTTCAAGGAACAAGCACTGAAAAAGAAAGCTTAAAAATAAATATTTCATTTTACAGTTATAATGTAAATTGCTGTCAGTTTTCTGCAAACTCTGTGAATTACACTTAAACAATGGCAGTGTTTCAGTACAGAAACATAATGAGCATTAAACTTACTTTCAATAAACAGGGACATTGCAGTTTAACGTGGTCTTAGTACAGAGCATAAAGCTGATGTGTTGCTCATACACTTTATAGCTGTTGCTAATTTCTAATTGCAGCATTCTCTGCAGTTTGGGTGGTGACCAGTGGTTATAGTGTATCTTTTAGAAACTGAAAACAAGACATTACCAAATACAAGGAGTCATGTGATATCAAAACAGATGTGGGAGATGCAAAGTGTGTGAATTGCATAAAAACACTGGCAATAATTCTGTACAGAAACATACTGAATTGAACTTGTTTTCATTAAACAGAGGTGTTGCCGTTTAACATGGTGTCAGTACAGAGCTGAGTCTGATGTGTTGTCCATAGACTTCAGTTATTGCTCATTTCTAGCTCCAGCATTTTGTGTGATTTGGATTGTATCCATGAGTTCTTCTGTAATTTTTAGAAACTGAAAACAAGAAATCAACTAGTTTTGGGTGTTTATGCCTTCTGTTTTTGTCCCTGTGGTATCAGAACAGATATGGGTGGTGTTTGATATTTACAAGTAGAAATCTAAGTTTAAAATATTGGTATTATGACTTGGGATCAACAAAATTATTGATGCTGATATTCAGCATTGGGTCAATTATCTGTAACTGTGTTTTAGATCATTGATTTCTGATAAAACTTAATCTATTTAACAGTACACTACTTTGGCACTGCTGTCAGGTGTGTCTCCTCCTCCAGCACTGTTTTTACTTTTCACTGTCTCAATTTAAATGAGCTCCATCATTACTACATAAGTTATGCATACATTAATGCATCAGTAGTTATAACCTAATAGTATAATATTTCATTCTGATATGCAATTTCTAAATACAGGCCTTATACTTGTATAAGAGTATTTTAACACTGTGGTATAGCTACTTTTACTCAAGTCAGGGGTGTCAAAACTATGGCCCAGGGACCAAATGTAGTCCGCAGCCTATTTTTGATTGGCCATCAGCAAACTCTTGATGTAAAATGCCCACATTTGAACATGAACATTGTGCTTGACTGTACTGAGCTACGTAGTTTCAGCACAAAATGGTGCTACTATGTTAATTCTGTAAACAAACATTTTGACAAAGATGTATTTTTGCTTTATTAGTGACTAAATTGGTACAACCCTGTCAATAGTGAACACACTTTCAACCAAAATGATAAAAATATCTTGATGTGTAACTCCCTGATGGTTTACAATAGCAAACAGCAGCACCAGTAACATTTTAGGGATGGAGCCAGCGGTAGCCAGGGCTGAATAGGGCCCCTTAAAATCTGATTGGCCCCCCCCAAAATCCTAAAAATGATTGTCTGTTTTATTTGTCAGCTGTTTACTAGCCATTCAGACATACTCAGTAACTTTGCATATCATTACCTACATTAGATTGGTTTTAAATATCCTCAAGTAGAGGAACATGAAATCTGCCCCACCATCCTTATACATTTCTGTATGTGGCCCTCAGTGGAAAAAGTTTGGACATCCCTGACTTAAGTGAACACTGGAGCAATTGTATTGGTTAATACATACATGAACTGTAAAAAGTGCAGTTTTCAGAGATAAAGACTCATTTATCATTGTAACTGTTCCTGTTAGCAACCCTAGCTTTGTAAATTAAGTTTTCATTTCAGTTCTAAGACATACAAAGACTTTCATCCTACTTAATAGATACAGAAAATCAGGAAAACATCTTTAACAACAGTAACTGAAAGTAAAGACACAGTCAGGTCCACATCAGGCTGCACTGCCTGCCCTGTACTAAACCTTCCATCCAGTTTATGTAACAGCACCAACCTAGCAAACATGGCTAATTCCCCAATCACTTTCAATTGATCAACAGCACCAAAATAGATCTCATAACATGACGAACAGCGTCGCAGGCTCATGCTGCTCAGAGTGTACAAGTTTACAGGATGAACATTTGAGTTTATCCATTGAAGACGTTTTAAAAGTGAACATTACAACTGTTATGAGTCACTGAGAGACACCCCTGCAGACTGTGAGACTTTACTCATCCATGCAGACATGGCTTAGTTAGCCTGGGTGCTTGTCTTTTAAAATATTCTCCTTAAAAACAGACGGGTACATGTTTAACCCCCTTTAAAGAGAGTTTGACCCCTAAAGAAGGCATTAATAAATGATTGAACTGTTTTAGTGGAGATACAAGCACCGTGTAACAGTAAAATATCATATTAAAGGTATTATTCCTACATTTTCAATCTGTTTGTCATAGTAAAAGAAGTAAACAAGTTCACTCCATCATACTACGTTCGCCTAGGAACCCCATATCACCCCCTAACCCCTTTAACGGTCCCTGGACTTCAGTTGGGTAACACCAGCCCCGTTTAAACCGAGTTAAAAAGCAAAACTTGATAACATTTGAAGCGAATGAATAAAAAGAGGTTATGAACAACCTTACGTGCCCTTCGAAAGTGTCATGAGGTGTCTGAATCCGTCGTGTCTTCGGCTCGTTTCGTTTCGTCGCCGCGTTCCTCCGCTATCGAGCCCCAGGAATATGAGGAATGTTCCGTCCATCCACAGCAGCGGGGAGCGGGGGGGAGCAGGCGGAGCCACGGAAGAGAGAGGGGGGAGGACGGCAGAGTGGGGAGCACCGGCACCTATCGGACGATTCTGATTGGTCCGTCGGCCCGCTGATCACGCGCCCTCCTCCACCTCTCACGGGGCAGCGAATGTGCGGACGTTTGTTCATACTGCGAGCTGCTGCTGCGTTCAGGAGCAGTCAAAGAAAATCAGAGAGAATATCGTAACACACGTGAGCGGAGAAACGGTCATCGAAAATACGAATTTTTGATGACAAAGGTGTATTTTCACCAATGTATATTTAAGTTTGAATAAAAATATTGATATGACCGTTCAATTCAGCACTCAATAACACAAAATCAACTTAAGAGTTTGGCTGTGGCTCGTTCATGATCCCTCCCTGTCTGTCATGGGATAAAATGCAATCTCATACTCATAGATGCGATTTCACTTAAGTGTGCAAGAGCTTTGGGTGTATTGTTTATGTGTGGGACATCTTTTGTGAAAGAAAAACTCAGATTTTTCATTTAAAGGGCTGTTAAAGGTACAAAATATTGTTCCTACATAACTGTACCATTAATGTGATATTGTAAACACTTTACTATAGTGGGCCATAATTGCCTAGTAATTTTATTATAATAAGTGATAACTGTCTAACTTAGCACAAAAGTAATGAAATGTGTGTCGGGTAGAATATTCTCTGTTGTAACAATGCTTATTGCCAATTCATTTTATACTGTTGGATAGCCTGTTTTTTCCTTTTAAATGGTGCCCCATGTATAAGGATCATGCATGTGTGGGATGAGCAGCAGAGCTATTCTGAACAGCCTATTCTGCCATCAACTTTTTTGGTGGATTGGATAATTGAAGTCTAAAAACACTAGACATATTTGCAATTTAACAACTTATACAGTGGCATGTAGAAAAACCATACACAGCCACAACAGCCTGGTCACACTTTACCATGGGATGGCATCCCTTTCTTCAACCAGCATTTATCACAAGTCAGCCAGTGTGGTTGTGTTGGTCACGAACAGAACGCCCAAGCTGATACCACACGTGTTAAATGGGGTTGAGGTCAGCAGTGTTGGCAGGCCATTCCATCCTCCCCACTCCCAAATTCTCAAAGCAGTCTTTGATAAACCCCGTTGGGGTCAAGCACTGTCTTTTCGAAGGATAGGTTTCTGTTTAGATTGTGGAGATATGGGATTGATACTGGTTTCAGAATCTCATCTCGTCATCTCTCAGCATCTAAATTGCCTCAGATAATGACAAGCCTAGTTTTCCAGTGAGGGGGGGGTCCCCCCACACCACCTTCGCCAAAAGATGTCACTATCCGTATAGCAGTCAGGATAGCGTTCTCCACGTCTTCTCCACACTTTGACCCTACAATCCAACTGCTGTGGGCAGAATCATCCTCCCTATATATAAAGTCTCATCACTGAACATAATGTTCTTCCACATGTTGCATGTTGCCGACAAACAGACCTGACAGTGAAGGGCAGTCATGGCAGGCCTTCTGGCAGCCTTATGAAACCATACGCTTATTACTACAACAATACTAGGTAATTAGGGCTCTCTAAAATAAAGTGTTTATATAACTAAATCTGAAAAAAAACACAGTTCTGTAACCCACTTAAGTAAAAAAGAATCAGTTTGAAGTTTACTAAAAGTACTAAATTTGTTATTAAATAGTCTATAATTTGAAATGCAAGCTTTCCTTCATGTGCAGTGCAAAGTTAACAGAATGTGACTCTCAAACTAGGCTGTTTTACTCAATAAATACCTTTATAATTAAGTGCAATACAACGGCAAATTTAGGACGTGATGGGAAATCATTATGCCTGCTATGTGCTACAGTCATGTGATTAAATAAGACAAACAGCTGGCATGTATGGTAGGTGGCCCAACTTTCATGTTTTCACTCAGCAATCGATGCTATACGTAAGGCTGCAAAATATAATACTTCTCCCAAAATATACATAATTAAAAGTAAAATTATCTGACTTTAAAAAGTACAAGTGCACAAGAAACCTCTCAATTACAGTAAGGGGAGTTAATGTTAATTTGTTACTTTCTACCTCTGTTTATTTTAGAAAGAGTTTCACTACTGAAATGGAAATTCTTTGCATGCAAGCAGAAGTTTTGCAGCCCCTTTTAACCAAAGTAAAGAGCAAATTTAGATAGTGGATATTCATAGTGTCATATCAAATAGGAAAGAAAAAGATAAAAAACTGAAGTAAAAATTAGAAAAGGATTGAGGGGAAAACGGAAGCTACAAAAAAGCTTCATTATGGTTCCACTTAGTTATTTAAAGAGAGAAAACATTCTTAGTATGTCCTTATCAGATAAAAAGTAAGACAGAATCTCCTGAAAATATTTTATCAGTGATAATATTCTCATCCTTTCTTAACTTTTAATGTCTGTAAATTAAACCATCCTGGTTTTGAAATCATTCTGCTGTCAGAAATTTGAAAATTTGTTCAAATCAGATCAATGGAATCTTTTGTCACTGGTGGTACAGTTTAAGTAAAAAGTAATTATTATTTTGACCCCAAAATCATAGAGAAAAGTGGTGACAGGTCACTTAATGTGGTCAAAGCTGGAAGACATGGGCTAAAATGTGTATACATGGGGGGGGGGCACTCTAAGCATGATTAAAAGAGGAATTAAGGAAGTAAATAACTCTTAAATTGTTTGTTATAATGGCTAGATTGTTTTAAAAGCCTAATTCTGTCTAAGTTAGAGCTTGCAGAAAGAAAAGCCCTGATGAAGACCTAAAAGGCTTAAACAAAACTTAAACAAACATGTTTGTTTTTTAAAGAATTTAGGCATTATAATAGTACTTTGAGTATCTCCTTCCTCTCTGTTAGTTTTCTATGATGGGAAGGCCTTTGCAATCATTAAAATCATGTTGGGTTTAGACAAAAAAGTACAGAGTTCTATTTATCAAGTATCAAGCATATGTGCTATTTCTAGGTTAGAAGTCTCATTTTGGAGCAGATAAAGAAAATTTATTTTTTTTCTTTAGTGGTATTTTATGAAGGGCTGCACAGTTGTGAAGTGGTTAGTGCTGTCACCACACAGCTAAAGGTGCTTGGTTTGAATCCTAGTTGGACTGGGTGTCTCTATGTGGACGGCATGCTCTCCACATGCATGTGGGACTCTTCCTCCAACAAACTGAAACCATGCTTGTTAGCTTCATTGGAGATTGTAAATCATCTTAAAGGTGTATCTTTCTGCTTGTTACTGACTGGCCAGTCGAGGGTGTACCCTGCCTCTCAACCTGGGACAGCTGGGATCAGCTCTAGCACCCTGCGTATTAAAACTCTGATGTATCAAAAATTAGAATATGGGTAGTACACAACTGTTACTGTTCTCTTTTTGATAACAGGCTCAAAGTGATTCTAATGAAATAATTACGAAATAGCTGTCAGAATGTAATATACTGTAATATATTTTTTGCCAAGGTAGAATATACAACACTCATTCATTTAGATATTATGCAACATATACGAATCACATCGAAACCTTTGAGAGGGCCTAGAAAGCTGCAGCGAGCACTTGAACGCACCATTTTAAAGGGACAGATGACTCAGAGGGGAGGGGGAGTGTAACCGGAAAGACGTGGAAGGAAAACTCCAAATAAGGAAACTCTTCATTCACTTTTTTTTTTTTATCCGTCTCTTCCTACTGAGGCTGTCACAGCTTCACTTCTACTTCTTCTTTCCCCATTACCATCCTTTGAACAGAAAATAGACCATCAGTTACAAAACTGTCGTGTTGATGGTCTTTGCTTTACTCTGTGTGTTAAAAGATCCACAATAAAATTCTAAATAGTGTGCCTCCTTGCTCTTTATTTTACATCAGAGCATAAAAACAAAACATGAAAGAAGCAAAGCTCTTACGCTGTATAATATTTATGTAAGCAGAGGTTCATTAATAAGAAGCATTTTGTAGAATATTTGACTTCTCTTTCATTGACAGTTTTCAGTGACTTATAGGAGACCAGCCTTTCTCAAACTTAGTATCTTGTGACCAAATATGAAACCCAAAAATCTTCTGGAACCCACCAGAACCCCCATATAAGCACAACACAAGACTCTAGATATTTAACTCTGTATTTTTGTTTCATAAACAGAACATTTTGAAGTAAACACTTAGTTTCTGACATTAATATAACAAGGAAAAGGTCTGTGGGGTCCTAATGCACAATTAAAAAAGCCAGCCCCTCCGCTTGTTTTGGCATCAGGTATCTGCACAGTTTCCTGTGCACAGTTTACAATGATACTAAGGTGCCATGTGGGTTGACTCTTCTGGCTGTGTTTTGTTAGTTGCGGGACATTTTTAAGAGTATGAACATTTAAAAAAAATATTTTATGGTAATTTAAGAATTGATTTCAGTTGCAATTATGTCAATGCTTTTATTTGTTGAAAATTTTGCCTTGGAACCCACCTGGGCTTTGTGACCCACTATTTGAGAATCACCGCACAAAGCAGCCCCAGTACCAGCCTATGGGACGGGGGTTACAGCACACAGTTGCACACAGGTAGAGGAAAAAGAAGTTAATCACTCAGTTAATCGTCTGCTTTAATGCAACTCAGTTTACTGCTGTTTTTCAAAAGTTTCGGGTATAATTTCTGATTGGGCTATAGATACAGACCAGGCAGAGAACATACATGCTCTCAGGTAAAGTCAAGCTGAATTTTTGGCCCTGATCTACAATCTAATGCAAACAGCTTTTTGATCTGTTGGTTGGCTTTTTCCTGGAGTTTCCCTTGCTTTATCCAAGAAAGGCAGAGTCCCCTCCAAGACCCACATGAGCCAGAAGGTGATCGACGGCTGTCAGAATTAACATCAATTTGAATTGTTTCATGGAAGAAACCCTAACAAAATACGTCTATATAAGCAGAGGTGTAAAAGGTACCAGACTATTGTACTGAAGTAAAAGTACAGTTACTGTGGTTAAAATTAGTAAGTCATTTAAAATTTACTCTGAGTACTGAGTAGCTACTTTTGATACCCAAGGGACTTTCACGGTAGAAGGTGTGTGAGGGCAGAATGTTTAAATGTGTTTTAAAGGACAAAATCTAAATTCAAAGAGGGAAATGACCAATTAGCAGAAGGGGGCAGTGACAGAGTGATGAAAAGATGCATAAATATATTCAGAGTCAAAGTGTGATCATCCCTGTTAAGTTTGGTGATGATTGACATAAGCACAGTACAATTATATAGAATCAAAATCGCTAGCACACTTCAAAAAATATGACTAAAAGGTTTCCAACTTTTGGGCTTGTTCACAGCTCTGCCCTATGGTGAAAACTCGCAGTTTGCACAACTTTAGATCTCCATCTTGCTCAGAATAGGAACAGCAAATCTGGAGACAATCTGATGAAATCTGTAGGTGGAGATCCTTCAGATGTGACAACAGTCATGTTGCCCATAACAGCCAAAATATGACCTTTAATTGTTTGTAATGTGTTTCCTATACATGTTAAAGGATGGTCCCAAGTGACTGATACATATGTGTACTGATTTTACATGCATGTTGCTCTCCCATATGTCACACTTTGGGCCCCTATGCAATAGACTTGAGTGATTCCACCAAGGCACAAAAATATCCCCTTAAGAAAAATTTTCTGGAAGTTTTTGAGGACTTTATAGGCATATCAAGGCCCCCCAAAACAAGTTGCAAGTGTCAGAAAAATAACTTAACAAGAACACTCACAGATACAATAGGGTCCCCACTCCAAGGTCAGTGCTCGGGCCCTAAATTTGGACCTCCAACCGGGTGTGACCTAACCTAAAGTACAACCCTACAGCTGTTTTGGGAAGAAATATGGAATCATTCTCTCGCTATGTGTGTGTACTGACCATCATGTGCTGTGAAAGCCAAACAACTGGTAGTTTTCATGTTGTTGGCAGAAAGCTTGGACCAGTGTTAATTTTGGCAGCTATTTTTAATTTTAGTCTTGGTTTTAGTCTTTAGATAAAATGTCTTTTAGCTTTAGTCCTATTTTACTCATTTCTATCATTTTTAGTTTTAGTCCAGTTTTAGTTGATGAAAACTCAAAAACATTTTACTCTAGTTTTAGTCCATAAAAAGTCCTTACATTTTAGTCTTTACTTTTAGTCCAAGTATTTATTTTCTTGCCTGAATCTAGTACCAAATCATGGTAGTGTGTTATAAGCACTCTTCCAAACCTGAGGTCCCTGCTACTTACAGCTGAGAGGCAGAATAGCTATAGATGCATTGTTTTGACAGATTTACCAAAAGTGGAGAAATATCACAGATTTTGAATGTCCGACAAAAACTTAATTTTTAGTCTAGTTTTAGTCATCTTAACGAAAACTAAACTTGGTTTTTGTCAGTTTTAGCCATCACGGATTTATTTTTGTTAGTCTTAGTCTATTTTTTGTCATGGAAAAAAGGCTGTCAACAAACATTTAAAGTCATAGTTTAAGCCAACAAAATTAACACTGGTTTGGACCTCCTTGTTGTGGCTTTTAGTGTTCATTTTTTTGCTCAGTACTCGATGCTTTTTAAAATGTAATTAAGTGCAATACTTCACTCAAAATATACTTAAGTAAAAGTAAACATAGTGATTTTTAAAAACACTCTAAAAATGACAAGAACACAAAAAAGCTACTCGATTATAGTAATTTGAGTAAAAGTAATTAGTTACATTCCACCCTGTATATATGTTTATCATACCAAAAGTTATTTGTAGTAGAGTTTTGCCATGATCTTAATGAATGCATGCTGGTCTAATTTTGACAATTTTCTAATAGTCAACACAGCTGCACCTCTCAGCCATCATCCAGTAGCGTTAGAGGCTCATATCTTAACACAGCAATGCAAAACAAGCCACAGAGTCAGTGAAGTTGCAGCATCTGCTGTGCTGTTGCTCAGACCATGCTTCTTGTTAACTAAAGCTATCCAAGCGACAGGATGAGCTATCATAGATAGGATCTATGTGACAGAATGATGACCTTTGTACTATGACCTATGCACTAGAGGTAACCGTGCTCAGGCCCTTTAGGACCTGGAGTAATACAAGTATAAATCAGCAGGGGACTGGGGGGCAGTTGTGCTCTGGCTTGGTAAAGGGCAGTTGGGCCTAGTTTGAGTGCACCTTAAATCTGTTAGAAAAACCTTGAAGTCATTAGGCTCTACTTTTTCTGGTTTGATCAAAATTCTTATCTGTAAACTGTGAAGGCCATTTGATTCCTGTTAGTTCCTATAACCCTGAACTAGTCAAACTCTTCAGGTAGTTCAGATCTCAGACTGCAGAAAACTCTTGCATTACAAACTACACTGTTATACAAACCTCATGAAGAGCAGGGAAATTGTTCCAGACATGTCAGAAGTGAGAGAACATGCCCTCACAACAGTAAATGTTTTCAAACTTTGTATTTCTTGTGCTTCTGTGAAACTCTGCATGGATTTTCTGCAGCATATTTACCGTTTTCCTCTGTTGGTGCTTTTTTAAGACACAATAGTCTCTTTCTCTGACGACTCGGTTTTTCCTCAGGCTGCTTTTTTGCTGAGTCACCACCAAGAGGCCATTAATCTTTAACTATGGGCAAACCAAGACTAGGCAGCAGGCCAACATGCGGAGTAAGCTAGAATTTTACGAACAAGTACCTTTGACTTTGAGATTTTTCATTTTAGTGCTGTCTGTTTGAGGAGAAAGAGGCTGTTGTCAGTGGACTGACTGCTAGCATTCATTATTAATAGGAAATCCATAATTTCTCTGGTTGTACACAGGTCCTGGGCTGAAACAGACAATAGTTCTGTTCTGTTGGATTCATTGTGAATGTCTGCATATCGAATCCAGAATCTCACGGTCAGACTTCATCATGTGAGAGCACGTGACCACAAAGATCCTGCTGCAGACAAACTGCAGTAGAGTCAAATCTAATTTACTAAAAGCATTTGATGTTATGACAAATTTTTAAAAAACTACTTACCTAAGGTACAAACATATCTGATGGCTGCATGAGTAACATTCTGAGGACAGATTTTACATGACATTTGTTACTCTTCAACTGAGACACTGTACTTTATATTCCACAAATGCCTTTCAGTGTTAATACTTGCAGCTGTCTGTTTTACAAAGAGCATTTTAATATTCTACCCTTTAAATCATTAGCCAAAGGTCTCATTAATAGATAGATAAATACAGTGGTTTATAATCTGTTAATGTCCTTTGTCAAGACAACTGGACATAGGCACTGATGCAAGGGGACAATAAAGAGCATCTTATTGTATTGTTTAGTTTTTATTGTTTGAGTTTCCACCAAGCAGACCAGTTTGATTTAGTATAGTAAACCCTGATCTTACTGTCTGTCCATCTTGGCTTGGACTGATGGGAAGTACAGCTCTTTTTAGTGATCCCGACCATTTGGCTCAGCTTAGTACTACGAGCTAATCTTATGGTTCTTAATGACTCTTTAGTTAATGTCATTAGGTCTTTTCTTTATGTCATTTTAACAACAAAACTGAAAAACTGTTCTCAAATGAGACAGTTGTCTTCATTCATGAAAAGAGCAAGCTCTCAGAACCAGCTCGTTCACGAAGACACATCACTAAAGCTCATAACTTGAATAAATAGAGCTGTCATTTCAATCTACTAGTGCCACACAGTGTATTTTTAATAAATAGTGTAACCACTGTTTTCCTTCAAAAACATGTTTATACCAAAATGAGGGAGAAGAGCCGTTCAGCAAAGTATAAATCATGCGGCCATTACTACCACTTCCTCAGGAAATGAAGATTTTCTGACCAATCAGCAGACTGCAGCGAGTCTGGCTCATTTAAGTGTCCGATAAGTACACTTTGTAGCCCAACAGAAGGGTGGCAAGCAGTATGACAGCTTGAGCTGTATTGTGGTACCTTTCAACATTTTGACGGCGAAAACGCAACAATAGTTTACTGAACTAAGCCAGACTGCTTAGTGGAAATGCAGCTTTAGTTTAAACACTGATCCTGGTGTTGCTCTAGTAGTTCTTTGTACAGTTTTTAGCCATTAAACTGCCAATTAGAGCCATCTAGGTCCATGCTGATTCACTCTGAATGAAAAAATTCAAAAAAATTACAAAGTTATAATATGTAAACCACCAGTACCTACCAACTGAGTCTAGCAGTATTCTTCTATTCTTTTATTTTCACTGTCAGCATGTTTAGTGAAAAGACCTAACCTAATATCTGATAAAGCCCATTGTATTTAAAAGACTAAAACAGCTTCTATCCCCGTGTCAAAGAGCTGCATTATTGTCTGAAAACACAGTACAAAAACATACCAAATATACATGCCCCAGATCTGTATTTTATGTTTCATAATTCATCTAAATATGGTTACAGTCTGTTAACATTACTCTTGATAGACTCATTAAAGAATTAATTTATTAAAATATGTTTCATTAGTAATAAACTGGCTTGGGACAGGTTGTGACAAAAATGGGGCATATAAATCTAAAGGAGTTCAGAACAATTTAGAATTTTGGATTTGTTCTTTGATGAGAAATACATCAAACTGTGTATATTTAATGTTCCTCTTATTCCTCAAATACACCTCAATCCAAAACTCGATACATTTATGCAATTAAGCAGTTAAAGAAATTGAAAATTCTGTAGGAAAGAAAGCAGATTAAGCGATCCAATCACCACCACACCATCAATAGTTGCACCTTTTATTATAAAAAATAT
The DNA here is from genome assembly GCF_018320785.1 of Cheilinus undulatus. Lineage (NCBI taxonomy): Eukaryota > Metazoa > Chordata > Actinopteri > Labriformes > Labridae > Cheilinus > Cheilinus undulatus. The sequence goes on along the minus strand of NC_054882.1, from coordinate 8,717,815 downwards.
TTACAAAGATGCTACAATGTTTTTCCTTAATATAAAAAAATGCATACATTTTACAACGGTAATTAGTCTTTGAAGTTCTAGCTCCCATTCAGACCAGAGTGACATCCTTCAGGAGTGTTGTGGTAAGGTATTCAGCGTGTCGTAATACTGTATTTTTAGTCAATACATTTTGTTTGCCTGAGTTAATCTCTTCATCACCATGATAAGGAACAATTTTGAACAATGCATTTGATTTTCCACATCTTTAGGAGAAAGGCAACTGTTTGCATAAAGAATTAAAGGACATTTGAGTCTTATACAATCATTGAAACACGTATGACAGAGCTGCATAGTGATTTGAATAGTAACCCGGATATTATTACTAGTAATACAAAAAGAATGTGAAGGAATAAATAGGTACTGCATTCATAACAGAGGGAAAAATTTGGATAAATATAATTTCATTGGGCCTTGTGTTTGATTTCAAAGTCAATGTGACATGTCTGTACCTAGATATAATAAATACAATAAATAAAACAGCAATAAATTAGATTGGGTTAACACAGAAACTTCTTCATTTGTAGTGCTAACAAATGAGAGAAAGAAATATGGCTTCTTGATGCAGTTATCACCCCGTGGTTTCACCAAATGCTTTACAAAAAAGCTGTTATTGTTATTAGAACTGTATGAAAAGCAGGGCAGGAAACTTACTTTGACTTGTCAGCTGGATACTGTAAACTACAAGAAGCAAACAAATCTTAACCAGCATTTGGTTTTCTGCTGGCAGTAACTTCCCAGCCCTGCGTAAAGCTTTTGAGAAATGAAAGAACAGCGCCGAGAAAGAGAGACGATGCCAGCCTTGACACCTGTTACAGTCGACCATTTATACCAAACCATGGGAAGACACTGTCTCGAGTCTGGCTACATTAAAATCTTAAAAACCGCTAGGGAGGAAAAAAATAATATCAAATGATACTTGCAAAATCCCCCAGCTGTATAATGCAAAAAATATATTTCTATATACACATACGTACATATACATATATTCCATTCATAATTGCTCAAATCTTTAGGAAAATATGCATTGATTCATAGATTTGGATTTACAATTTGTTCTGGTGTCTGATGCGTGTAGTGTGACGAGTTGTTCCTTGGTCCATGTAATAATAAATAGAGATGGACAAAATGGCAGAGGATACGTCCAGAAGGAGCTAGTATGACAGAATGTATGACAGACGTAAACATGGAAAGTACGTAAATAAGAATGCATCATGGTATAGGTAATTATCTTTGCCCTCTCACAGACAGTCAGGTTTCTGATTTCATTGACAAAGTAGGAAATTAACGGCTATGCCCACAAGCTGCAGAGGCTTGTGAATGCCAAAATGTATTAATTTTATCCAGAAAACTGCCAATAATGTTTTTTGAGTAAAAGATAGGTCGAAATAGCAACTGAAAACTAATTTTACCTCATACAGCCAACCCCAAAATCTACTTGGCTTGCTGTTAATTTCCTACCTTGTCTGAAAAACCAACAATCTGTGTGTGTAACAATACCACAAACAGAACATGCACTTGAGAACTGTGCATAGTCTGGAAAGAGTCTGAGAGATCAGCACAGGCCAGAGGAATGTTCTGAGTTTCAGGATCCCACTATGATCTCCATGATGTGGTCCAGTTCATTCAGGTCTGACCTGCAGCTCGTGCTGGAGCTCAGAGCTGTTGGCCCATGAGAGGAAAGGCTCTCTAGGAGATCATAAGGGCCCATCTTTGGGGCCGTCTGCATGCCTGTCAGCACCGTATCGAGGTCATAGTAGGAGGGGTCCACATCTGAAAAAAGCTCCTCGAGTGCAGGGTCAGGGGGCGGCGCTGGGTGCTTGATCTCGAAAGTCCCAAAAACCTGCTCCCCTGTCCTGGAGTCTGCGCTCAGGTGGTCCCGCTCTACTTCCTCTCCTTCTGACACACACTCTTCGCTGTCCTCCTCTTCGTCCTCCTCGCAGTCACCATCTTCCTCTTCCTCCTCCCAGCAGGGTCCCATGCCGAAGGGACCTGCCAGGTAAGAGGCGGAGGACAGCTGCGGGGAAACGGACGACAAAGTGGACATAGTTACCTCTGTCTCCACGTCTCCCTCCATCACCACCTCCTCAGTGTGGTAACCTTCCTCCAGACCAACTACAGAGAAGGGCTTTGGACTTTGGCTGGCCTGAGCTGCTGGGTCCGTCTGCCGACACAGCACCTCTGTGGCTACCAGGCGGTCTGCTGGACACTGGGCGGCTGCAAGGGCCTGGGTCATTATCTGCCAGGTGCCATCCTGGGTCATCTCTTCCTGGATCTGCCGCACAGTGTTGGCAATGAGCACCGAGCGACACAGGTTCGGCTCCACCAGCATGTGGCAGAGCTGCAGCTTGATCAGTGACATGTCTAGTAGAGACTGCCGCTGCAGGCTATAGGACGAGGACAGCGTCCTGGCCGCCACAGATGACGCTGCAGGGAGCTGGTCACCACTTGAGACTGGCTCCTCTCCGGAGTCTGAGAACTTGCGCTTGGTGCCCTTCGGGAACATGTTGTCTCTCTGTGGTGATGGCGAGGAGACAGAAAGACAGTTAGACATCTGACGGCAAAACTTTAAGTGAGCATCAACTAATTTATCACATTGACAAACACACAACATGCCTACAGTTCTTAATTTCACTTATTTAAGGTAATGAAAAGAATAAGTGCCATGTACTTAATGATGTATGGTGTAATGTGGCTATGTGGTGTAGTATATGTGTATGAACATCTGTAGCTAGGGCTACAATCTGCTCAACAGCAGCTGTGACTTTATCTATTAGCTCTACAGGTTTAATGTCTTTATGAACTACAGTAAACAGTGAATTGTTTGTTGTAGGTTTTTCTTAAAGTTTGCTATACCTTTCCTGTTGAGAGGCACAGGCAATAGCAATGCAGCTTGGTCCGGGCTGCAACGCTTCAAGTACTTTTGTACGAGCGACAAGCAGCTTTTGTTCAGCACCATTTCTGCCCATTTTAGGCCAGTCTGAGGCAAGACTCCTGCTGGGCGGAACAACCACACTTTTAACAGACCACTGAGCCACCGAAAATAGCATGGTTACCAACTAAAAGCCGACGCTGCATCAAAGTAAGCACAGACTAGAGAGACCTTTGTCAGAAAACAAAAAAACAGCACTCAAGTTACATGATCAGTGCACTTAAATTCTTCCCCTCTTCCACCTGTGATCAAGAAAATATCCTAATCAATAAAGGGTGCTTTTAAGGGGTAAAAGTGAGAAGAATGTAGAAAAAACATCATTTACAATATTCACAATACAAATTTACCACCATGAACAACTAATATTTACAAGGGAGATCAGGTTTCCAGGTCTACACACGACACGCTTCAAAAACTAGTAGAACAAGATTTTCACTTTCTGTTCACTGAGGGGAGGGGGGAGAAAGGAGAGTCAACTTCCTTATTACACACCGAGTGGAACACAGATGTCTTACAGGAACAAAACAAGACTCCTGCCAACATTAAAGTCCCTCTGACTCCCCAAAATAGATGGGATGCACATAAATAGGAGGCTGAGCGCTGCACAGCAGCCTGTGGCATTTAATTTTCCATCAGACAGAAAAAATAGTATGCAGTGTCCGGCTGTGTCTCCTCTGTGTAAAACCTGTGGGCAGGGTGTTGGGGTGAATTATTCCACTTGGTTTGAGTTTCTACTTGTGAGACATTTTTAACAAATTTATCACAAAAAATAAAAACAGGAGTACAAAAAAAAGTACTGATATGTCTGAATGTAAAAGCAGGATTGGAGGTTACAGAATACAAACAGCAAAGAATCAACATTTTGCAAAAAGCCCACTTTCTTGTTGCTGTTAAAATTCATTTCTGCAGCCAAAAAGCAGAGTTTTGTTCTTTTTTAGTAATTTTGTGGTGCCAGGCAAAACTGAAGCTCTATAATCAATGCACATTACATACAGGTAACACATTGTACAACTCTTGGGTGCTGTGTTATATTGACATCCAAAAACTAGAATGACAAAAAGCAAATAAGTCAGCATTTTGCATTCAATCAACACTTAAGCAAACACTCAATAAATTGACTGATCACTAATTAGTAATTGATTGCACAATCCTTTTTACGTCACCTTTTAACAGAGGGCGTGGCACTGCTTCTTTACACACATAAAAACCTGACATCAGAGTGAATGATGGGATTATGACTGTCCGATTGATCAGATCAGCACCAAGTCTTTAGAAGTTTTTATCCATGACATCCAAATTGAGTATCTGATGTGCACAAGATTACGTAAGAGCATAAGTTATGTTAGTCCTCACTTGCTTACAGAAAAAACATTTCCGATTCCTGACAGTGGACAGAGTGAGAAAAGAAAGTCATTTAAGAAGGTGCCAGGAGATCTAAAATACAAAACAGTGAGAAAACAATCATGGACATATGTTGTCTTCTTGTGTAGTGCATTTTTGCTGGCCCCTGTTAAACAAGAGACACTAGAGAGAACTAGCTCCTTAAAGGAAAAATGACAATAAAAAGAAAGGTAGAAAAATTAAATTACAACCAGGAAGACCTACAACCTGAGAGAAAGCAGACTGCAGAGAATTAAAAACATTGTACATTGTACATGACATTGTACATTTCGTTTTGATCAACTGTTCTTGATCACCTGATTGTTCAGCATTTTTGAGTTAAATCTAGGTAAATGTAAGTGGAATGTAATACAGATGTGGATACCATGAATATAGGGCTGTTCAATAATTGAAATTTTGAGCATTCATAATAAACACATCACAAAAGTCTTGAATTTAACACAAGTGAAAAATACTTTTAATGTAGCCATGCCTTGTTTGATAAGTCTGCATCTGTACATTTCACTGTTATGCTTGAGCACAATTTTCCTGCAGTCAAAAGGAGCTGAACCTAGCTTTTAGATACTGTTAGATTCTTTAAAGCCAATTAAGTGGATTTAGTTGAGGAAAAAAAAAGATTGGTTTAAAAATGATTAAGGAGCGACATGCTGCAAACAACTATTGTTAAAACATGAAGAATAGCTGTTGGATGTAGAAACTGTGTAACAGCTAATATGCAGCTAATAGCTTTTCTTTAGCCAAATTTAGCATTTTAACAATACTGAAAAACGGTACTGCACATTTTAAATTATTATATCGTTCAGCCCTACATCAATCTGAAATAAAATTGCAAACATCTTATTTGTGTTTTTTTTTTATATTTCTGTATTATTTATTTATATATTTCTGATTTTGTAAATGTAGTGGACAGACATGCATTGAACAATCAAAGGTAGCAATTTGGGGGGGGGGGGGCTTATCCGATTTAAATTAAATTTCGTCGACTAAAACTATTCGGCGACAGCCTTTTTTCCATGACTAAAACTAGACTAAGACAAAAAAAAAAATAGATCTGTGATGACTAAAACTGACAAAAACTAAGTTTAGTTGTCTTCAAGATGACTAAAACTAGACTAAAATGTTATGTAGTTTGTATGTATGACTAAAACTATTCGGCCACAGCCTTTTTTCCATGACTAAAACTAGACTAAGACAAAAAAAATAATAGATCTGTGATGACTAAAACTGACAAAAACTAAGTTTAGTTGTCTTCAAGATGACTAAAACTAGACTAAAATGTTATGTAGTTTGTATGTATGACTAAAACTATTCGGCCACAGCCTTTTTTCCATGACTACAACTAGACTAAGACAAAAAAAATAGATCTGTGATGACTAACACTGACAAAAACTAAGTTTAGTTGTCGTCAAGATGACTAAAACTAGACTAAAATGTTATGTAGTTTTCGCCAGACATTCAGAATTTGTGATAATGCTCAACTGTTAGTAAATCTGTCAAAAACCAATGGATCTGTAGCTATTCTGCCTCTCAGCTGTAGAAAGCAGGGACCCCAGGTTTGGCAGAGGGCATAGAACACACTACCATGGCTCGGTGCCAGGCAAGAAAATAAATGCTTGGACTAAAAGTAAACACTAAAATATGAGGGCTTTTTATGGACTAAAACTAGACTAAAATGTTTTTGAGTTTTCTTCAACTAAAACTAATGTGTGACTAAAACTAAAATGCATTTCATTTAAAGACTAAAACTAAGACTAAAATTAAAAATAGCTTCCAAAATTAACACTAATTGTCATAGATTAGGGAAGAATTTCATTTAAGCTCTTAGATCAACAACTTACAGTTGGCATATATCAGGTTTCTACTGGACAAAATGTCTTCATTATAACACAAATATTTAACACTGATAATTCCGTAAACACAATCAAATAGGGACAAACAATATTATTGGCATGATGTTGGTATCATCAGCTTAAAAGGTTATTTTTGGTATCGACAGTTATGATGAACATTTCTGCCAATATTTACAATTTATTTACCGTATGTTAATAATATAAATATGTACAAGTTTGTGGAGTTTTAGGTGGGATCAACAGGCCTACATTAGCTAAAATTTGTTCATCCTTAAATTTAATAGCTTAACTTAACAGATGAGATTTACACACACACACAAATATATATTTAATCAGTATTGATATTGGTCAGAATGAATTTTAAATACTGACATGTTAAAATGCACCAATGCAACACCAAGCATCAATATAAAAAAAATAAATAAGTAAAAAAAGAGTGTAATTGTGCATAATGAAGGTGTAGTTGGTGCCCCAACTCTCAACACTGCTAAGTACATTATAGATTAATATTGATTTTGGGACATTTTGTCTGCTCAGATGCTTGATTACAGCAAGATTGATTTTCTACATTTTTAAACCTTTAAACTAACGCTTTGGATGAAAGGTTTCAATCTCTCAGGTTAAGTAATCTTTACTGAAAATAACCAAAGCTTTAGTAGTCAAGTGTGTTCAAAGGAGATGCGTCCATCAAGTATCTTAAGCAAATTCCTCTATACTATCCAAAGTGCTCACATATGTTGAAAACATTTTAAAGCATATTTTACAGCAATATGCAGGAGTTGCTTGCAATTTTGGGGAAATAAAAAAATTGAGGCCCTTAAAACTTCTATATATTTTTAGCTGTTATATGGGAATGGTATCAGTACCAATGGATTTTTATTTATACTTTCATCAAAGTTTTAATTCTGCTATCGTCAAAGTCCTGGTGGGGGTTGGTTAATTTCCAGTACAACAAAATCACATCATAGCTTTTATTTGAACCTGCACAATCCTGTTACAATCTTAATTTAAGGCCATGCGAGGAATTTAGCCACACTGTTTTGACAAGATTTAACATGAAAATGCTGACACATATGATGATCAAAAACTTGTCTGGTGGATATCAGGAAATGAGTAATCACTTGCATAAAAATTAGACATGTAGTACTAAAGCCAGACACTAATATAACAAATTATAATGTAGGTCAGACAGTGCTAGTAATTATATTGTTAGGTAAACATTACTACCAAATTGAGCTGTTGTTTTGTTTAATGCTAGGAGCTACAAGCCAAACAAAATGCAGCCTCGCTTTACGTCAATGGCTCCTAGCATGACCCATCCCCCACTGCACAGTGAGAACCAGCACTTTCACAGCACGTCTTACTAAATGAATAAATAAACCTACAACACGGCGGCAATATTTTTCCTAATCTCCCCTCTTTAATCATGATTTAGGCACTATCAGTCGTCATTTAGGCCGTTGTGGTAGCTGTACAGAGCGGCTCGAGGCTGTTGGCCGTGACTGCCGCATGCTTTGTCTTTACAGCATCAGAACTACCGAGCGACAATGAGGCCATTTTGCGCTAGTAGCTAACAGCTAGCCGGCTAGCTATGCTAAATATCAGACTTGACGGTTGTGAGCTCCCAGCTAGCTAACTGGGCTAATATGTTCGGTGAAACGGAAAAACGATGCCACCGTAACGTTAGAAAACACTTGGCTGACATCTCACAATGGCCTTTTTAGGCAATTTCCTCTTATTCACGGAATATGAACGCTAGCAAGCTAATTAGCCCAAAGCGCCCACCCACACATCCTCCGCGGTTCTTCCTCCTTTCTACCCAAAAACAAGAGTTTTCACCGCGGCTGGGCTGTTAAGTTTCTAAAAACAACAAACGGTCACCAGGGTACCGGGTTACTATCGCCAGGTGGTTGTGTAGCCGTACTCACCTCGTGTTTGTGTTATTTTATTCCCGTCTCGGTCATAGGATCGACGGCAGGGAAAGCGGAGATCAGGTTCAGATGAGATCATTCATGCCACGGCTTCAAAAACTGAACTACCTCTGTCCTGCTGCTGCTGCGGAGCGAGAGGACGGCAGGAGGGAAGGAAGGGGGGGGAGGGGAGCCGACAAAAGCCAGCCATATGCCTGGGATTCCTCTCTAATGATTTCTCCCTGCTTTCCTCTGCTCCTGATGATGTTGGCACCACCATAGAATACTAAACTTAGGATAATAGCGAAATATGTTTAGATACCAAAGAAACAAAAATAAATCCCAGCAAACCAACATTGGGTATTTTTTTGTTTTGTTTTTGATCACCAGAAATTGCAGGCAAACTCGCAATGTTTTAAACTTGTTTTACAAATTTAGACATTATAAAGGAGTTGCTTGGTAATTTTTCATGAAATAAATTTACCTGAGTAAATTTTACTCAGAACGAATAAAATTGTATTTATTTGGCCATAGTCTATAGAGAGTAAAATTTATTCTTCTCACAGTCATTTTTTCATTATTTTAACAACTCTGCCGCAATTGCACTCAATGCAGAGTAATACAGGGCATAGTTTACTTATTACAGAACATTTTTTTACTTAATACAGTGCTATATATAATCATTTCAGAGCTGTTTTCATACAGTATCCAGCTGTTTTTCATTCCATACAGAGATGTTTCCCATCGGAACAAATTTTTCTCTATATAGAAATGTTTTTTGCTTAGTGCAGAGCTTGATTTTACTCTAAACAGGTAGTTCTCTTTCTGCTACCTCTCTACATGTAAAGGGATGAACATCAAATGAGTTTTTATGGGGGGTAGTATTAGACACAGTTTTCTAGCATTAAAGAAATAATATGTCAATTAGGATCAGGAGCAGAAAAAGTTAGAGGAGTTTCACAAGAGCAATTGTGCAAAAGAAGGTGAGTATAGCTGGAGGTGTGCAGAAGCACTGACAGTGAGATGGAGGCACTGCAAAAGACGTATAAAAGTTACACAAGGCAAAAAACTGGAAAAAATAACTTACAATAGTAACAGATTTAGAGGTAGAGAGGAGCCTGGCTACCACACAAGATGATTAAAAGAAGATCTTGATTGCCAACCAGCTGCAGCCATAAATTCCCAGTGCTCCTGCCCTCACTAGCCAGTCTGTAGAAAGAGACAGAGAGGGACAACCACACCTCTCCAACACAAAAACAACAATATCAACACACAGAATCACATGAACAAAACAACACAAGAGATCAACCATGACAACAATGCTCTGAAATACATTTAACTGTCAGAATAATTACTTATATGTGAAACATTAAACACACAATACTTCTGTTAAGTTTATGCCCACTTTTTTAGAATGAATATCTCACAACATGATGTACAAACACTGAACAAATTATTAAAAACAGTTTGATTATTTTTATTTTTTACATTTTTAAGTCTTAAAATAAGTTCCTGATATTCAATACCCAGATTATCTTGCTGGTAATATAAGACTAGAAAACTTTAAACAGCTCTGCAATTTGTTTCCTGCTTTTTACACAAGGGCACATGTTCCATTAGTCAACTTTTGATCATTTCCATCACCTCAACAGATATTTTACATCCACTATGGCTTAAACATGTGCATGATATAGAAACTAAACCAACCTTTGATTCTAACTTGGATTATGAAAAGTCACTCTGGCAGCAGCTGGTAATAAAACACTCAACAGATGATATTGATATGATGATATTGATGATATTTGAAGAAAATATTTGTTACACTGGAAAAATTACTCCCTAGATTATCCAATACTCTGTTCCCAGGGGCCTGTCTCATGAAACAGATCTGGTTTTTAAAGGTTTTTCAATAAAAGCGTTCATGAAAAAGATTTTATCATTGTAAAGCGACTGATATCAAGAGTTATTGAAGCTGCCCATCAATTACTGACACTGTATTGATACCAGAGTTTCAGACTTGGATACAATAATAGCAAAGTCAAAAGACATCAGTTCCTCTTTTGATGACAAAACCACAAAAAGTCCTCGGTATCAAATATAGGGTAATTTCTTGTTTTGATTACACTTACATACCAAGCAAACTCATTCATATTGTTAATGATAATAGTACATATTTATAAGCACCTTTCACAGCTCTCAAGGTCACACAACAAGGCAAGTTAAACAACACACATAGATATATCAATAAAAATAAGCAATGAATAATAATGCTTTGTAGATTCAAAAGTGATGTATGTTGGGGACTTTTGTGTACAAAATCCTTGTCCGCTTTTTGAGATCCTCACATCATTTAATAAAAAAAAACACCTGGACAACTTTGGGGTACATTCACAGTGTCGAAATTATACAACTACCCGGGCAACTTACAGCATCTTCACAGCCACTCAGTGTGAAAACAAGTGGGCAACTTGTTGGTACCTTCATGTTGTACAGTTGAAAAAATAACTTGTCAACTATAGGGTACATTCACATTGTCTAAATTATACAAATACCATAGCATTTTCTGTATCATCACGTTTTAATTGGAAAACTTTTGGTACCTTAAGCCTGTTTAATTTGTGTACTGTCATACTGTCAAATTGTACAACCACTTAGGCAACTTAAGGTAACATCACAGTGTGTAATTGTAAAAACAGCCCTTGAAAACTTGGGGTACCATTACATTATCTAATTTTACAAATAACTTCCAGTAATTTCATATTGTTTAATACTTTCATATTGTTTAATTAGGCGATTTGGGGAACCTTCACACTGTCAAAATTGTAAAAAAGCCTTGGCAACTTTGGGAACCTGCAAAAATGTGACAATTTTTTGGTACCTTAAAATTTTCTAGTCGTAAAAACCCTTGGAAACTTTGGGTACCTTCACATCATCCAAACCATATATCTTACAAGCCTTTTGATACCTTCACATTGTTCAGTTTGGCAGCTTTTGGGTAACTTCACATTGTCTAACTGTACACATACCTTAGCAAATTTAGGGGTACTTTCACATTCTCTAAATCGGCAACTTTGGGTACCTTCAGATGATCTCATGTACAAATACCTCTGCAACTTTTAATAACTTCATATTGTCTTATTGTATGAATATTTTGTCAACTCTTTGGCACCTAAATGTTGTCTGTTTTTACAAATGCCTAAGCAACCTTTCAGAACCCCCACATTGTTTAATCTGGCATTTTTTGGGTACTTTCACACTGTCAAAACTGAAAAAAATTCCATGGCAAGTTTCTGGTGCCTGCACAAATTTGACAGCTTTTAGGCACCTTCAAATCGTTCAAAAAGTTTTACAAAAATCTTGGCAACTTTAGGGTAATGTGACACTGTGGAAATTATACAACTACCTTATAAACCTTCTGGACCCTCTAATTGAACAGATACCTGTGCAACCTTTGGTACCCTCACATTGGCTAATTGTAAAAAAAAAAAAAAACCTTGGCAACTTTGACTACCTTTCATTGTATACTTTTTTGAAAAACTTTGAAACTTTTGGGTACCTTCACATTGTCTGAGTTGTACATGTACCCTGATAGCTTTTCGGTACCTTCACATTGTTTAATTTGGCAAGTTTTGGGCACCTTTACATTATCAAACTGTTCAAACATTTTGATAGCTCCAGGGTGCCTTTACATTTTCTAATTTGACAACTTTTGGGTTCATTCTCATTCTCTAATTGTACCAAAACCATGGCAACATTTGGATTCCCCTTACATTGTCACAATTGCCAACTCCTTAGGCAACTTCTAGTATCTTCAGATGTCTAATTGTACAATTACACACTTTGTGATTCCTTTACATTGTCTAATTTTTACAAATGCCATGGTATCATTTGGGGACCTTCACACTGTCAACACTGTACTACTACCTTGGCAACTCTTGAATGCCTTCACCTTTTCTAATTGTAAAAAAAAAATGGAAACTTTGGGATACCTTCACATGCTTGCTATTTGTGATAGTTTAATTTTTTCCCGAAGTAACTATATCTTGAAAAAAGGAACATTTTTGTATATAAAACTATAAAATTTATTTGTTTGCTAACCTGTCTTGGTTTTTTAAAGGTCAACATTGCACTAGCTGTATATCTTTGCCATGAAAAGTGTAAAAAATCATGTTCTTAAACATTTTGGGTTAAGATATTAACAACTAGAAAGAATCTTGAATAGCTCTTCACATGTGGTATATGTAGGGTTATCCTTATTACATTTTATACTGCTTAATACTCCTATTCCAAACATCTTCCATCAATCTATTATACTTCTAACCACATTGTATTTAAACTTTGACTGATATAATTACATGTTCCTTTCATCAGATTAAGATTTCTCATTAAAAAGGCTCATACAATACGATACATTGTTTAAAAGGAGGCTTGTTTAGAAAAAGCAGCGACTTTTTGGAGCCCTTTGCTATGTTTCAGATGTCTTTGAGCCGTTATGCTACTAAACAGGGATTTTCCCTCTCAACTTTTCAGATGGTTCTGTTTAAGAAACTGTTAAAAGGTCCAAAGAAGAACCATTTCACAATCTCTCAAAGCTAAAACCACAATTATAGACAAAAGTTTAAAAAACACACACAAATTTGTTTAGCAGATATATCATATGACCTTCTGGGAGGGCCTCAGCGATTATGTAAGACACGACTGTTCAAAACTAAGGAGAAGATGAGCTGCTTTAAAACTTACAGACTGATCTATCAGTTAGAAATGTAATGTCACATATAAAGGCCACAGAGGCCTTTATTCTGCAGAGTCAGTACTTTTACTTTCCCTTTTATGCTTCTAGATTTGCCTGTCATGGGGTGCTTTTAAGCTTTTGTATTTGTAGTTTTATTGTAACACACAGATTGTTAATCAGATGCCAGGGAGCTTTCAACAAAACACTATCAAAATATGATGTCTAGGTCACAACAGGATCATGGGAGTGAGACTCTGCCACTCTATCCCGACAAGTAAAAAAGAGGGGAGCTTGACAGAACATGCAGCTGATGACAGAAAAACTCTTTCACCTTAGAGCTGCATCAGCTGTGACCAGGGATTCATGGTATTATGAGCATAGCAATGGCTTCAGCAGAAAGGAAACTTTTGGCAATATTTGGAAATTGTTATTTGCTTGATATTTAACAGTAGAATTTATTGATTTAAAAATATAACCTCCATAACAAAGATTCATATTTTTATTTGGTACACTGCAGAGCTCAGTGTCTGTCAGCAGGTTGTTACAGTGTTGTTTGTAGCTTTCATATTCACACTAGGACTATTCACCTCGTAGCGTGCTTAGGCACACTTGTCTCCCCCTCTCCAGTCCCTCCTGATCTGCACTGAAATTGCTCCAAGCCCAACCTGTCCTGAGCACAGATGCAATGCCATTTAGCAGATGTTTTATCCGCCATCATATGACACATACAGTTTACAAGACTTGGACTCACAAAGTCCCCTCAGTGGAGAAATAGTCTGACAACAAGACAGTAACTTTACTCACTCTGTGGCTTATTTTGAGTCGTTATGATTGGATATCACTCCACTAGTGTTAGAAATGATTATATAGATGTATGGGTTATATTTCACATGCGCATTGCATACCTATGCTCATGCATGAGTAAGTGTACTGTGCAGATGCACACCTGTTCCATCTGTGCCAGGGCCAAGGAAGTGAACCCTGTCTGAGCATGGTTCTCAGAACTGACACTTGTCAAATAAACTGGACTTCTGGGGCTTAAAGGTCACATATTATGCAAAATACATTTTTTCAGGCTTTCCGAGCAAAAATATGTGCCCCCTGTCTGTCCACATCACCCCAAGAATCAGACCTATTTTTCAAGCTTACAGAAAAGTTTGAGAATGATTTATTTTATTAACTTTACCACATCAGGGAAATGTAAGTATTTTGGGGATCCGGTAAAGATATACACACATTAAGGTTTTTTTATGCCATGTTTTTCAGACTTTAGTTTATGCACTCACTGATAGAAATCACAGGGTAATGACACAATCTTTCTACAGCCTTTGACACCAAATGTCAGAAGTATCTTATAACTGTGTGATGTTCACATTTTAATCAGAAAGCAGAACTATCTATAAAGCATTACCAGTTAAATGTCTAGTGTGTTTATCACCCTAATTATCTCCTTCACACAGCCACTCCCTGATACAATCAGCAGCCACATTCAGAAGCGTTTCAGTCATCTCTTTACCCCTCTAATGCCAAAACTACCACACGTATCATCCTTTGAGCCAGATTGGTGAAATTACTGGTAATTATTGGTGCAAGTGATGGTTATTATCGCTGCCATGGAAATTTTTCTTTGCGCCTCTGGTAATATCGTATTGGTGTGACTGGGCTGAGCCAAAGAACAGACAGATCTTTCACAGATAATGGATCTTATTGTTGAAATAATTATAAAAGGCACTAGACCTGAATGGTTGTTGTTTCAGGGAATAGAATTGATTTAACCTGAGTATCAGTAATCACATCAAACTAGTGCCATCTTTTGTAATTTATAAGGTTGGCAGCAGTTTGTTTTTCATAGGAAAAATGTTTATTTTGGAGAAGAGAGCACATACTGACAAGTTTTTCTTCTGAGTCAAACCTCAGGCATGATTGTGAGACATCAGGATGACCAATCACTGACTTCCCACGTCTGAAGAATGTTAAAAACACAACTTAGAACTGTGGGAAGAAGTCGCTCAGTGTGTCAGGACTTGGCCTTGAAAGTAGAGAGTTGCCAGTTCAAGTCCTGGTTGAACCAAGTAAGGAAACTGGTCTGGTGGCAGGAGAGGTGCAACCTCACATCTTTCCATTTCTGCATATAGGTCCTGTTTGGGCACACATTTAATTCCCCCGTGAGGGACTGATAAAGAGTATCTTCTTCAAATACCTTTATATTTCCTCACTATTCCAGCAGTAGGCTAGCCTGTGTTATGGAAATAATAACCTCCTCATTTTCCTGCTTACTGTCTGATATGTAAATGATGTTTGCTGGAGGAATCTGTCAACTGTGAAACATGTAAATGTCGTGGGTCTGCACTTTATGACCGGAACTGACTGATATGTCCTTTATCCATCAACTGTTTTACCTGAAATATCAAAAAACTCTATGTACTGCTTCTTGTGGTTTACTTAGGTCTTTAAAACGTCTAGTTTTATCCAGCTAGAGGTCAGTAACTCAATGACAGTCACTTTATTTTAATTCACAGAACTACTTGGAGCTACTCATTCTCACTGTCTCCAGGCTAGACATGTAAAATGTGTAGATAAGATTTAAGAGCCAAATATCAAACAGTAGCGTGTTCTTTCTCAGCCAACCATCCAACTGAATGATGGATTAAATTTTTCGGGGCACATTAATTTTGGATCACCACATCAGTCTCTTTCATTTGAGACATTATACTTAGCCTCATAAAATAGAGGACAGGTTATAAAATAGATTATATTTCATCTCAATAATTCAGAATATCATGAAAAAGTTTTTTCCATAATTTACTTTATCAAGTGAAACTTCCATAAATTCTAGAAGTTAAATATAGGTTTGTGTTTAAACTTTGATGATTACCGCTTACAACTCCCAAAAATCAAAACTCTTCTTTCTCAAAATATTGAAAATATGACAAAACACCAATAAAAATAGGATTTATAATCCAGAAATGTAGACTCTCTGGAAAATTTTGCACTCAGTACCTGGTTGGAGCTCCTTTTGCATGAATTACTGCATCAATGCAGCATGGCATGGAAGTGATCGGTCCGTGGTACTGCTGGGGTGTTATGAAGTCCAGGTTGCTCTGATAGCAGCCTTCAGCTTGTCTGTATTGTTGAGTCTGGTGTCTCTCATCTTCCTCTTGACATTTTCCTGAATACTCTTCAGGGATCAGGTCAGACCAGATGGCTGACCAATCAAACACAGTAATGCCATGGTCAACAAACCTGGTGGTTTTGGCTTCACTGTGGACAGGTGCCAAGTCCTGCTGGAAAAGGAAATCAGTATCTCCATTTAGTTTCTCAGCAGATGGAAGCAGGAAGTGCTCTAAAATCTCCCGGTAGACGGCTGACAATATTGACTCTTGACTTGATAAAGCACGGTGGACCAGCACCAGCAGATGACATGGCACCCCAAACCATCACTGACTGTGGAAACTGAAACCACTGGACTTCAAGCACCTTAGATTCGTTGCTTATCTGATTTTCCTCCAGACTCTGGGATCTTGATTTACAAAAGAAGTTGACAACTTACTATCATCTGAAAACCAGACTTTGCACTAACGAGCTACAGTTCAGCTCCTTTTCTCCTTAGCTCAGATGAGACACTGATGATGTTATATAACGTTCAGAAGTGGCTGGTACTAGGAACACAACACTTGTAGCCTATTCCCAGGACTCATCTGTGTTGGCTCTTGATCCACTGACTCCAGCCTCAGTCCAGTTCTTGAATCCGCTTTGTTTGACAGTCCTCTGAAGGCTGAGCTCATCCCTCTTGCTTGACCTCTTTTTCTTACCCCACTTTAACCCTCAAGTCAGCTTTCCATGAATATGCTTTGGACAGCCTGCCCTTTCAGCAGGGACCTTCTGTGGCTAACCCTCCTTCTGGAGAGTGTCAGTGGTTGTCCTCTGGACACTTATTATGTCAGCAGTCTTCCCCATGATTGTGGTTATGTGTACTGAACCAGAGTTAGAGAGTAAAGCCTCATGAACCTTTGTAAATTGGTCTTTTCCAAAATATTCTAATAATTTTGAGGTGGCGGGTTGTTGATTTTCATGAACTGTAAGCCCTACTCATCAAGATGAAAACAAAAAATGTCTTCAAATGTTTCACTCTGTATGCAGTGAATCTAGAATATATATTCAAGTTTAACTTTATGAACAAAATCCCAGGGAAAATAACTTCTTATTTTTGAGATGCACCAGCATCATTGAAATGCTAATAAATCAGCAGAGAAAATTCGATCCAGCATGTTTGATAAAGAGTAAAATTGTAGAAAAGGTGTAACAGTGACTCGACTTGTGTTTTACAGAGAGGACATATCGGATAAATAGTTCCTTTAAATTTCTTTAGAAATTACTAGTAACTGACGTTACTAACTGTGAGATATCTTCATGTGAACTCGCTCTTTCAGAAGCGGAACTACTGCGAGAAAGAAACTTCCGGCAGAGGGGGACATTTTTCTATCGCGTTCTACAAGGTTCCGTTTCCAGTAATTTCTTTACACGGCAGAAAAACGCAGGAGCACCGCTAGAGGACCAGCAGCAGCTAGAGGCTTCTAGAAACAACGTGCACCGGGACAGTCACCGGCAAACAAACCAGCTCTCCGATCACAGCGTTACACAGTTAAACCTTTTCAATCATTTAGCTGAACAAATGGCCAAGTGGGGCGAAGGAGACCCTCGTTGGATCGTAGAGGAGAGAGCCGATGCGACTAATGTCAACAACTGGCACTGGTAAGATTAGATGAAAGGACACAGACAGCTATCAAGCACGCTAATGCTAATACCATCCATTCAGCTCGTTAACGTTGAGCTACAGGCCTTTTTGGGGGATTTTCTTCAATATATAGATCAAAAATGGAGAAATATATACTTATATACAGCTTTAGATACGAACTGTAGGGTATTAAAAGAGTGAATTAGGGCATTTAAGGGCATAAGTACACTAACCTCAGAGTCGTGTTCAAGTTAGCTTCCGCTATAGCTAGCCTCTCTAGCCTACTGTAGGTTTTTAGCTGGTTGCTAACAACACTCTTAAAGCACGTGTGTCGCTCTAATAACATTACATTTAAGGTTGTCACGAGACAAGAATTTACATTTCTACACGATTCTTATAAATTCAGACGAGACAGACGTTTGTTCTAACACCATGGCATCACAACTGAAGCCTTGTGCTCTCAATATTGGGAAACCCTTATTATACAATCATCAGAAATTTTGAGGAAACCTCTAGATGCAGTCCAAGTTGTACAAATGTGTTGACAGAGTGCAAGTGCTACTTATGATGCAAGATGTAGTCGTGCTGATATGACTAGTCTGCTGTTATTGGAGGTAAATACCATCACCAGTAACATTATTATTACTAGAATACACCTGTCGTGAACCTTAAAATTTTGAATTGATCTTCAGGTCAATGGTAAACTGATGTATCTGTTTGCACATTAAACATGGGAAAGACAAAAACATCACTCATGTACACCAGAAAGAGTATTTGATTTTGTACATTTTTAGATTTAGATGATGATTTTTTGTAACTTGCTGCTTTTTGCCCCTAAATTTGAAATGCAAACCATTCCACACTAAATGCAAAAAAGAAAAAAAGAAGGTGAGTTCTACATGGGGTCAAAAGTGTCTAAAGCTTTGTAACCTGGATAAGAATAAAAGGAAAAGGAAGTAATGCAAACAAATAATAAAATGCATAGTGTCCTTTAACTCAGACCTGCCTTTATTTACCAAAATGGGCAACACCAGGAAACTTGAAGGGGCCTGGCTTTTAATTGTGTTAGGCTTTTAATAGAAGTTTATATTATGTATGTAGCTTGGCAAAGAGACATTATAGTTAGAAAATTGATGGTTATTGATATCATCTCAACATTACACTGTCAAAGAAAAAGGAAATATGGGGATTTTCTGTCTTATTTATGCACTCTCTGATGGACTTTTCAGGACTGAACGTGATGCTACAAACTGGTCATCGGACAAATTAAAATCCTTGGTTCTTGGCTTGGCCGTAGAGAATGATGAAGGAAGCTGCGAGGTGACAGAAGTCAGCAAGTTAGAAGGAGAAGCCTCGATTAACAACCGCAAAGGGAAACTCATTTTCTTTTATGAATGGAACATGAAAGCTACCTGGACAGGTAAGGACAAGACCGGGGTGGCACATAACTCTGTTTTTCGGGACAGTTGGTCAATAATTCTGTTACAGATTGTCATATGCATGCTGATACCAAGCAGTTACCTGCCGACTATCTGGAAAAATCATTGATTTCCAGACACCAATATGTTGATGTGATTTAGAATCTGTAATAATTATTGTACGATCTATTTCACCAGGAAAGACAAAAACAGGAGTGAAATATAAAGGCACTGTTGAAGTGCCAAACTTGTCTGATGAGAATGACATGGAGGATCTTGATGTAAGTTTAACAAACACATTTAACTTAATGACTTAAGTTGGCTCAGTTTTATAGCTGCAGTGTGGTGACTTTGTCCTCTGATTTGTGTTGTCCAGATTTCTGTCTCTCTAAATAAAGACGAACCTGAAACACCCCTTCTCAGCCTGATGAAGACAAAAGGAGCAGAGAAAATCAGGGAAGCTCTTGGAAGTTACGTTGGGTTCTTAAAAACAGGCAAGTACAACAAGATTAATCTTCAGGAGCAATTTATCTTCTAAATAAAAAAACAAAACAGGACAACACATGGCAGGTCTGACAGTGAAGAATATTTGGCCCATAAAAATCTCACTGAAATCGTTAACAAATCAGTTACACAGTTGTAATTCATGTTGCATGAAAAAGTAAAGTTTATAGACGTTACATACAATAAATGTAACAAAATGAAGGACATTATTATTGAACTTTACCTGAAACCCTGAAGACAAAAAATGCTACAAAATTAATGAAGATTTTGGACAAAATTATTTAGTTTTTTTTCTGTTACATCTGGACTTTTGTTGTAAATGGCTATTATTTAAAGCCTTTTGGTCTGTGATTATGAAAAAAGATGGATTTATGCTCATTTTTGTTCCTTTTTTTTTTACCACAGAGTTCACACAGGGAATGATCCTGCCTACAGCAAACGGTGTGGCCAAGATTCAGCCCACTTCACAGTCAAAAGCCAAGATGGATAGAACTCAGGTTTGTGCTAATAATAATTGAAAAAGATTTTCAGCTAAAAACTTCATTTTTAGACAAAGCTCCTTTTTCTCCATTATTTATTAAAGTGATTTAACAGTACCATTGCAGTCAGTACAGTTGATTGCAGTTTAAAAAATATTTTTGTTGTGACTTAAACTTTGAGAGTACATGTAAACTCATTAGTCTGACTGAAGTTGTACTGAGACAAGTTTCTCAAACACACCATGACAATGCAGGTAGAGATCAGTTTACACTTGCATGTTATTACCTCAATTAGATCCCCACTGGCCTGGGCGTTTTGCACATATTCTATCATTTCCATGCCAGGTTTTTATACAGAAGTTAGTTTAAACTAGAAGAAGGTTCGTTAGTTACTAGCTGACGGGGCATGTTGGCAGCTACTGTTTCAGAGATGGACATGTTTCCCTTGATAAACTGATTTTCCTGATCCAGAGACGAGGACAGTAGTCTACTCAAGTGGCCAAATCAACTGAACAGCATGTGTAAATGTACTGTATGTTTCCATTTAGGCAGTGCAGCGTCTCTTTCCTCAACACTTTTGTTCCTTCTGTGTGAAACAGATTTCCTCCTCTAGCAGCACAGCTGCTCCAGTCAACACCGGGGTCAAGATTCCTACCTGTAAATTCAGCATGAAAGAAAAGTTCCTCACCTCACCGGCTGATCTCTACAGAGTTTTCCTTCACCAGGAGGTGAGTGTCCTCTTTTTATCTGCTATAACTCGCCATACTCTGATTCTGTTTTATAAAAGTGTGAAACAATATCAACAGATTTAGTTTTAAGGTTGAAAGCACACTGAAATTTTCTGTTAGACTTGGTCTGAAGTCAGAATCAGTATTTGAGTGTTGCTGTCTGATTAAAGTCACCGGTCTTGAATCTGCAGATGGTGCAAGCGTTCACACACGCTCCAGCCACAGTGGAGGGAGAGAGGGGCGGAAAGTTTCGTCTGCTAGGTGGAAATGTTTTCGGTGAATTCACAGAGCTGGTAAGACTCGAATTTAATCCAGTAAATAGTAAAATAAAACAAAGATACTGTTCATAATTAATTGGTGCTATATGAATAAAAATTAATTCAGTCGGAAAATGTAGTTTGGTAGGATTTATACATGTTGCCATGTAAAATATAAGTAAGAACTTAGGACATAAACATTCTTCTAAAATTAAATCCTCTTTTCACCAGGTGCCCGATGAGAAAATAGTGATGAAGTGGCGGTATAACAACTGGCCCTGTGGTAAGTTGATTCTAAATTTGATAAATAAAACCAAACTAATTAAAGTGTTCCCCTTTGAAATATTCCATGTATGTGTGTATTAGGGCTGAACGATTTGGGAAAATAATCTAATTGTGATTTTTTTCCTGCCAATATTGCCATTTGATATGTAACTATTCCTTAAGTTCCTCATCTTATCCTTTTACCAACAAACACAAGCAATAAATCATTCTGTATTATAACCAACACAACATTTGATTAAACAAGGGATGACAAATTTGTTAAAAAAAAAAAAAAAATCTAATTCTGATGATTATGACTTGTGTTGCAAATTGGAAATAAATTGCTGTATTGAAGGGAATGAAAACTTTATTTCATGCTCATATTAAGAAAAAAGTACATTAAATGAAGGAGGCAAGATTTTCTGGAGACTATCTAACAAAATGGCACTTTAATGATAGCATGATATGTAACGCATAACATCTTTACTTCAAAAAAAAGTTTTAAAGTGGTATTTTGACACAAATCTCCAGTTTAAGAAATATTGCACCCTTTGCGATTTGAAAATTGCAGTAGGCCATATTGCGATTTAATCTATTTTTCATTAATTAATTTCAGTAATTGCCCACCCCTAGTGTGTATTTAACAAGTAATAGATCATTCTTAATCATTACCAACACAGTAGATTGAAAGGTTTGTAGATAAAACCAGTGCTGAACTATTTTAAGAAAACAACTATTGCAATTATTTTGACTCAGTACAAATTTAATATGAATTGTTTTATTGAAGGGAATGATGGTTTTATGTGTTTCTGGTCTTTAATAGGAAACATAAAAACAAGGAAAGTAGTATTTTTTGCAGACTATTTGAAAGGCAGTTGGATGTTTGCATGACATTTTTACTGCAGAAATGTATTAAACATGCATTTAGAAGCATATTTCAGGTCAAATAAATATTACAACTTTTACGATTTGAATACTACAGAAGGACATGTTGTTATTTTATTTAAATTTGGAATAATATCTTGGCCCTAAGCTGATATCAAACCCCTGTCCTAGTTTAAGTGGACTTGTCACCTGTTGAGAATTTGGCAGTTAACTGGTGTGGCTTTTAGTATACTCTTAACATGTGACAATATTTCTGCTTCACAGAGCATTATGCGACAATCACGATGACTTTCATGGACCGAAGTGACCAGACAGAGCTGAAGGTGGAGTGTCGAGGCGTCCCAGAAAACGAGGAGGAGCAGACGAAAGAAGGCTGGAAGAAATACTACTTCGAAGCTATTAAACAGACTTTTGGCTACGGAGCACGGCTCTTCTGAAGATGGTTTACTGTAGTGCTGATCTTGTTTGTTTTTGAACTTTTTAACTGCTTGTCCTTCAGTCTGTCTGGCGCAAGATGTTCAAAACTTGTGGCATGAGTTAAAGAAAGAGACGATAAGGGTGAAGCCAATCTGTCACCTTTGTGTGTTTATGTGTAAATGTTTTAACTTTTGAACATATTTAAATTTCGATTTCTCCCCGTCAGTATTTGGGTCAGTTGTTCAACGGAGCGTGGATGGACTGTGCCTTTGGGACTCGGGATGTAAAATGAAATAAAGAAAAGAGGAATCTATTAACCACTAATGCTAATTGGCCTCCAATTCTATAAATATGTAATTACTGCAAGAGCTAAAATACATTTCAGATTTCGTTTATTTGAAGAACTCTATGTTGCTTTCAGAATGTTTTTTTTTACTCTTTAAGTGTAACTGTAGTAAAGATGCTTTCAGCCAAGATGCATGTTTCATTTCAGACTGCCAGACTGAGGAATGACTACTTGATTTACTCGTTTAGTCTGTCACTTACAGCAAAGCAGTTCTGTACTTTGTTTTGTTTCATTCAGACTTGATTTCATGCACATGATACGAGCCCGGCGTCTGCCTGTGTGATCCGATCAGCTCGTTTTTCAGCAGGAACAATAGCGTTAATGTTTGTCACTGTTGAAATAAAAACTGTATTACCTCTTTGTGCAGGTAGCTAGCATTAGTAGCAACCTCTGAGAGACGTTTTGCTATATTTGGCATCAAAATGTAAATTACAGTAAAAGAAAAAGTTTTCAGAACAAAGACACATCTATTTATTCATCATTTCATCATTCACACTGTAGAAAGATTAGCTGGTTGGAATAAACCAAACCTTGTATGCGTTTGATTTGTTTTTATTTATGTGAGCACATCGTTTAAACTTCTTCACATTCAATTTTTCAATCACAGAAGTTGAAATGACCATATTTATTTACATTTTTCATTCAAATCTGAAGCTTTACTGTCTTTAAAACGTTAATTTATAAATACTTTAAAATGTAACGCTCAAAAACAGGAAACAGCATGGCCATTTTTCAGCAATAAGCTCAAAGTTTGTGTTTTCAGGCTAATGATTTTGTGTAAAATGTGCTTATATGTGCTGTCAACCATTTCTGTGTTATACTGTTAACAGTTTGACCAAAACATGACTGCATTGTCATAAAATTAACTGCAAAACCAATGTTTAAAGTCAACTGCTGCAAGAACAAAAAATGCTGACTATTTGAACTAGTTAAGATTTCCTTCAAGTATTTCTCAATAGTAAACTTGGAATGAATTCAGTCTTTTCCTCTTATTAAACATCTGCTATAATCAAAAAAAAAGAAAAGCGTTTCACTTCAAAACATGTGCCAAAAAAACTAAGCAGAAAGAGCTATAAAACATTACTTAAATTAAATATTTCCATATGATACAACTTTTTCCATCTTAAATATTCCCATCTCAATGCTGATCCATATCAGCAGACTTTAAACAAAGCCAAACTTTTAAACTAAAAAAAAACATAATAGATGAGATGTGAAGCTGACAGCCTTTTCTTCTGGTTTAACATTCCAACTCAAAGGCAGATGTAGAGCTCAGACTCCTGTAAGAAAAGAAAAAGTAAGATGAATAAATTTAGAATAACTTGAGCTGTTTTCTCCAGATCAACATAAACCCTTTCACCTACATAACAACACAGCCTTTCCTCTGGTTTCACTGGACAGACTCTTTTTTTTTTGTCTCCTATTGAGGTCAGAATCTAAAAATAGTGAAGTTGTCCATCTCTGTTTGTTCTCTTAAGTGTAATGAACATAACAGCCTCATGGGGTCGCCATTGTAGCTTAAAATCTGTTGTCTGGTTGAGCTGAGAGGACCACAAACAGGTTCAAGAAAAGACGTTTTTACATATAAGGATTTTTTTTTTTAATTTGAAAAGGCAATATTACAAAATGTATGTCATTCTGAACATTTCTACAGTAATACCTTTTCTAGTTTTTGTTAATATATGCACTGGAAGTTACAATACTAAGCCACCTGGCCAGAGTAGATCAGCTTAATTCTCATCAATTCTACCGTTAATACTTACAAATTTGTCCTTTACTCAACCTGTTTACAGACTTTTTGGTAAATCACTCAAATATAAGAAAAGTAAATAATTATATCTAGAGAGAGAGAAAATAAAAATCAAAAAATAAACATACAATCTGCATTCCAGTGCATGCTTCCATTTCTGCTACAAACATTTTAAATCTTAGCCTTTCTTGCTTTCTCTAGTCACAGAAAGTTAACATAAGTTAACATTTAAACTATTTACACAAGAACTATGGGAGCTTCTAGTGATTTCACCCATTCGAGGGGATATTAGGATTTCTCTGACATTTTAGGTGAATGATAAATGCCAAAATGGGAAACAAAAATTAACAGTTTTCGTTAGGAATCTTATCTACACAGCACCAGTGTTTTGTTTTTGCATCTTTGTCTATTCTTAAACTGATTTATTTTAAGTATCTTCTCATTTATCATCCAGTCTTTCATCATCTTTACCATTAATCTAACACAATGTCAGATTTTATGAGTTCTTTGTTATTATTTTCTACTTATGAAGTTAAGTCTCACAGCTTTACAGAGTGAATGTAAAAAGAGTAAAAAAGAACCAGGGCCAATTTTGTAAGCTAGGCTGGCCACACACTACAACATTTTAAGCCCAATTTGAGGCCAGATTTGCCTTCCAAGACAATCTTGGGGACATATATCGAGTGGAGGATCGTCGCACTCAAGGTCAGCTAAGTAAATGACTATTAGGTGGAAGTAAATAAAATTTCATGATGTGTTGAGATGAAACTTCAAGGGGAAAAAATCAAGTTTTGGAAAAAAACACTCTGACAAATTCATCAGTTTGAGGGAAGAGATGTTCTTGCTTTCCCAGTAATATAAGACAGATAAATAAGTTATGTTAAAAATGTACTGTTATTTCATTTTTCCACCAAATAATATTAAAGTATTGGTATGATTAATAAAGATTTGGAGTGTTAGGGGGTATCAATAAGGGTATCGATATTAGGCATAAACAATACATCCATTCCTGCTCTAAAAGTACTCTACCACAAGTAAAAGTCCTTCATTTAAGTCATGTCAGTTTTTTTAATTAAAGTACTAATAGTGTGATATTAATTTCACAATTTGAGTGAAGTGATTAAATAATAATAGTTTTAAGTGAAATAATTGATTCAATTAAATTAGAAGGACTTTTTATTGACTAAAACTGGACAAAAAATGTTTCCATTTTAGTTTACTAAAGTGGACTAAAACTGTAAAGGTAAAAAAATAACTTAAACCAAAGAACACTTTAATCTAAAGAAGTTAACACTGAAGGGACCCAAAGCAATAAAATATGAATCTTAGAAAAGTTAACAGCTAAAATAAAGAAATTAAGGTAAGATATGAAAAGAGTTGCAGAAAATTAAGTAAAATCATCATTAAAAAACTATTCACTGATATAAATTGCACCTAGTGATACCTAATCAGCAGTTTATACTGTCTCTGTTTTTGTTGTTTCAGGGTAAGTGGAAAAAATATTCAGCTCTTTTTAGTTTAGTTTGTATGTCTTGAGACGGCAGGTTAAAGTGTGATTAAAATAGTTTGAATACTCACACTGGAGCTGGACTCGTTGTCCAGGGAGTCAAGACTCTGTCTTGGCACCTTTTCTACCCTTTCAGGGGATTTTTTAACAGTTATTTCATGCCGTCTGGTCCTGGAAAAAATATTTAGAGAAATACACATACTCATTCAAGCCATACATTCATACAAGTTTGTGACAAAACCTTTTTTTAGTCTCAAATTTCATCCAACTTGTAGTTACTTAACAAGCTCAGAAGTTTGAATATGCAGCATTTTACAACAACTTCAATTCAGAAGCTACTGGAATAAACTGAAAAGCCATTTTTAAAAGTACTTTAACTGAAAGTCTGTCCTAAAATTGCTGTAATGCAAGCTATGTATATTATACTGCCACCTGAGACATGAGAGAAATAATCATTCACTCTATACCTGTATAATGGCCACATATTTATGGCTCTGTTGTCCTTCTGGCCTGCCGTAGTGGTTGCTTGCTCAGCCAGGTCTTTGAGGAAGTGGAAGAGCTTTTCTGACTCAATACACTGTTTCCTAGATAATAACAAACCTTAAACTTGTAAACATATATTCAAAATTCCACATCAAAGTAATTGGTAAATAAGTTTTGGTTCACAAGCAGGATAAGGATAACGTGAATTAAAGTTAGTTAGCAAGTCAAATATTTCAAACTGTTGTTGATGAAGACTTCAAAAACTATCAAATACTGATAATACTAATAGTTACTAATAGTTAATTTTGTGTGATATTGATGCGGCTCATGGTGGGGAATGCACTGGATGTCACTGATTTCTTTTTTGTATTGGTTTACAACTCAGAATTGTGACACAGCTCTGTAACAAAAAAATACAAAGAAAGAGCCATTTTGGGCACTAATCATCAGTCAGGAAAAATCAGGAAATAAAAGTCAGTTTGTTTAAAAACAGTGTAAGTTGAACTGAATGAAATGTGGCACGTTCCTTATTTTAGCCCAGAAAGAATGAGTGCAGAAAGCATTGTGAAGTTGGAACAGCAGGCTTTACTTACATATGAGCCACTGATACCACAGTGCTGAGCTTTGACTGAGTTATCAGGCAAGTTTTGGTCAGCAGACACTTCAGGAACATTTCCAGCGCCCGGGCTGATCCCTTAAGTTCAGGAATTCATAGATCTTACTTTGGTCACCACACATCTTTACAACTTTCAAGCTACTGTAGCCTATTTTTCCCTCACTGGCCACTTCAATAGGTACACCTGTTAAACTGCTTACACAGAAAAAAAAAAAAACAATCAGCCAATCATATGGTAGCAACTAAGGCATTCAAGCATGTAGACAAGGCCAGGATAATGCTTTCTGCATATCTTGGTTGTGGTTGTATTGCTGAAACGTCCTGCACTTAAATACGCAGAAGCAACCATTGTTGTTTATCTTCAGGTTTAAAAGAATACAGATGATCACAGGAACCGCCATCGCAATCCTCCCCACCTCTGCATCCTTCTGCATGATCTTCTTGATGCGACCCTGGAAGCAAAAACAAACATAATACCACTTTCAGACATTAGACGCTGATGCATTCAAGCGCTCCTCGTAAACTTCTGCTTTCGTGACCAAATATCATGCAAGTATGAAGTAGAGCACTCAGATTTATTTTTTTAACAGTAAAAAATAGAGCACTTAAATATGTGGACATTTAAGTGGCTGCTGCTTTATAAAAAGGTTCATTTGTCGCTTTCATACCATGTGTACAACTGTAACTATTTGTATTTTTAAGGAAACAGTCTAAAGAGTGCATATTCTACTGCTGGTCTTTGGGTTTTCTTTCGCATTTACCTTTCCTGACAAATTTATTGATGTTTTTCGTCTTATCTACATATATTTTCCTAAATTTTGTGCAATGTTATTTTTTTAAGGAAAGTTTTTGATATTGTGCCCATCGTGTAAGCCAAGAGCTAAACTTGTCCTAAGCACATTTTAAGGGTTTTTTGGCTGATTAAATCATTTCAGCTACACTATTAGATGTTAACTCGTCCTAATGCTAAACCGCATTATAAGTACATAATATTAAACCAGATTAATAACAGAAAAAACACGATTTCAAGTCCTCTTTTTTCAGACACGTCGTTGACACGATCGGCACTTCCAGAATTCCGTGTGGTCCCTGAAAGCAACAGGGACTACCTTAAACTACATCCGCGCAGCTAGCTGTTAGCTTGTTCCACCTGAACTTTAAACACCTGAAATACACCTGAATAAAGTTTGTACTCACAGGAGGAAACCGCACATTATATCTTCTCTTCTGTCCGGGCATTTTATTTGCTTTAATCCGCAAGGTTTGCCCACATTTTTCATGTTTTTAGCGCAAACCGCCACGGAGTCCATTTGTTTACCTTTAGCAGGAACAAACCTGAAAACTGATGGAGGAAAAAAAACGCACTCACACCTGAGGTCAACCCGCGTGACCCCAATGATGACGTCACGACCCCAACGTCTACTTAAGAAATAAATATGTGTTTAAAACGATAAATGACGTCAATGTTTGCAGGAATTTAACACGTCTAAGTTATTTCCGTTCAAAATGATCCTCCTATAGTGAGGGATAATGATTATCTTCAAATTAATGATCTCTAATTAATAACTTAACTCGCCTTTTGGTGTCTAAAAATCCTAAAAACAAGGCACGATACATGAGAAAAGTTAGCTTTATACATACACCTGTCATTAAATTGAAAAAACTAAAAAAAAATAAAAAAAACACTTTTTACACTTTGAAGCTCCAAAACTGTGCCTCTCCTTTATAAAATATGTCAAATTCACATAAAAAATGTCTAAAACAGGACTCAAATGTTTGAGCTGTAGCTGTGATTGATGATTATGGTCCAAGGATAAGTATTTCTCACATTTGGACCAGTTTTTTGTATTTATTTTAATTTTTTTCTTGATAAAGTAGTCATTTTTAAAAAAATTAAAGTGTAATACTTATCATGCGATTTAACTGCAGACTTTTTGGCATATTTGCCACACTTGTTTCAGATAATCAAACAAATTTAATACTAGACAAAGATTACTCAAGTATATACAAAATTCGTTTTGTTTTTTTTTAAATGTTGAATTCATTTATTAAGGGGAAAAGCCGTCCAAACCTACCTGAAAAAGTAATTGCACCCTAAACCTAATAACTGGTTTCTTCCACTCTTGATAGCAACAACTGAAATCAAGCATTTGTGATAATTGGTGATGAGTCTTTCACGTGATTTTGGAGGAATTTGTCCCACTGATATTTGCAGAATTGTTTTAATTCAGCCACATTGGAGGACTTTTGAGCATGAACAGCCTGTTTTTGGTCACACCACAGCATCTCAATCCAGCTTTCTCTAGACTACTCCAAAACCTCCATATTGTTTATTTTAAGCCATTCAGAGGTGGACTTGCTGGATCACTGTTCTGCAGTATATCCAAGTGTGCTTGAGCTTAAGGTCAGGAACTGATGGCCAGATGTTATCCTTCAGGATTTCCTGTCAGAGAGAATTCATGGTTCCATCAGTTATTGCAAGTGGTCCAGGTCCTGAGGCAACAAAGCAGCCCCAGACCATCACACTGCCACCATGTTTGACTGGTCTTTTGATGAAATGCTGTGTAAGCTTTACACCAGATGTGACAGGACACACACCCTCCTAAAATTTCAACTTTTTTCTCGTTAGTCCACAGAATATTTTCTAAAAAGTCTTGAGGACAATCCAGATGTTCTTCTGTCAAATTATGAGACAAGCCTTTGCATTCTTTTTGGTCAGCAGTGGTTTTGGCCTTGGAACTCCATTTTTGTCACCTTGCAAAGCAGATGGATACGCCTGTTTCCATGTTTCTCACTGGTGAATCCATCTCGTTAAGCTCCCTTCTGAACCGTTTGGGCCCGGTTAGAAAGTGACAGGACCAACGAGGGGCAGTACTTCCAGGCGCAGCGGAGTCATGAGGTAAGCAAGCAGCAACAAGAGGCCTGTGCAATTATGGCAGACGAGCTTAGCGTGGATGCTGCTAAAGCACCATTTTTATCAGAACTTGACGATATTTCTTCATTAAAAGAAGAACAAAGAACAGCAGTGAGTTGTTTTCTTTTCAAAAATGACAAAAGTCGTGTACTGACATGTCTGCAGTCGCCATGGTTCATGTTATTCCCCGGTAGCTGCACACACGCACCTTGGTTTGCGGCTATGTCACGTGTTTTGTTGCTCTGATTGACCCGTAAGGATGTGACAGACGGAATGTTCATCCAATCACACTTCAACTTTTTTCAAATCATCTGCCCTTTCACAAACGGTTAGTATTGAAGGTTTTCCAGATGGATGTGTGAAACAAATCCATCTGACGTGTCAGGTTACCATTTTTGCCCAGTCTCTTTCTTATTGAGTCAAGTGAGGCCTACAGATCTTTAGATGTTGTTCTGAGTTCTTTGTTGATATCCTGGATGAGTCATTGATGCGTTTTTGGATTCATTTTGATAGGCTGGCCAGCCCTGGGAAGGTTCACCACTGTTTCAAGTTTTCCCCATTTGAGGATAATAGCTCTCAGTGTGGTCCACAACGGTCCCAAAGCCTTAGAAATGGCTTTTTAACCCCCAGACTGATATACTATTATTACTTTGTTTCTTATCTGTTCTTGAATTTTTTTAGATGGTCCCATGATGTGCTGCTTGTTAAGCCTCCTTCACTTTGTCAGACAGGTTCTATTTGAGGGATTTCTTGATTGAACACAGTGTGGACAGTAAAAAAATATGGTCAATCGCAGTTAATTCATGATTTAACAAGGGGGCAGCTCCTTTTTCACATAGAGCCAGGTAGATTTGGATACCTTTTTTATTTACGTTGCTTATCTTTGTCTAATATTAAAATTTCTTTGATGATCTGAAAGAAGTAAGTGTGACAAACATGCAACACAATGAAATCAGGAAGGTAAGAAATACTTTTTCACACCACTGTACAAATTTAACCTACTTGATCACAAAAGTACACCTTTACTGAACATATAAGTCTTAATTCATGCAGAAAATTGTGATGATCTGGACCCATTGACATTTAAATCTGAACTTGACTTGCTTTCCATAACAAATCGATTGTCTGCCATATATTACCCTGCCTTCAAGGCCTCAGTAGCGCTATTGACGGCGAAGGTCAAAGATAAGACTAACCATTAGTCATATCAAAGGTTAAATAATAAAGCTTTGGAAAAACAGGACAGGTCTTTATTTACCTGTTTTATTTTCCACGCTGTAAGAGAGACGATACCATGCTGCTCTGTGTGCTTTTTGCAGTATTAGCCGCTCTTTCTGTTCATGGTAAGGCTTAATATACACAGTGTGGACGGATGTCAGTAGATTCTATGTATTAATTTTTAAACATGCTGGAGCTCTACCACAGAAACACCTCATAATTTTTAGATTTTTTCTGGTCTGAACCTGTCTTCTATGGAATACAAATTCATTTAAGAGTTTTTTCTTCTATCTTGCAGGAAACACATTAGGAGAGGAGGACATTTTCAGCCAGGTACTGTCTTCATCTTAATGAATTTAGGCTCTTTATTTACAAGGCATTTCACGTGTCCTAAAATTTCAGTCTGTGATGTATTGATTCAATCAGTCTTATATACATGCTCATTAAGATTACATCAAAGCTGTATGTAGTTATGGAGCAGTGGGAGACATCAGGTCAAACAAGGCTATTTATCAGAAGCAGGATTTTCATATAGGTTTAATTTTCCTTTTTGTAAGCTGCATGCACAGGTTCATAGACAATATGGGTATATTAAAGTGTGTATTCACAGTAATTTCTTTAAAGAACAGATGGGACATTTTGCACTCCTTGTAGTAATTTTTAACCTCATAGAATTTTGATTGAATCCACTTTAAATGTTTTTCAAACTAATTTGCATCTCAAATAAACTGGCTGATGATGTGATGACACTGATACACTGGTAGAAATAACTCTGAAATTCAGTCTGGTATCAGGCCAGAGCAAGTGATTGCAAATCTGTCTTTGATATTTAAAAAGTGAGAGTAAAGTTGGCCAATAAGAGAACAATGGGCCAAAAAAGTAGAATATGAGCTCTTTTAAATGTGTGGTTTCTCTTCAGGATGTATCAGGAGCAGATTTCCTCCAACATCGTCTCCATCCTCCCTTCAGCTGCTCTGACATGAGTCCGTCTTCTACCGTGCCCACATCTGGTAAATGTTCTCTGTTGGCCTGCAGTGATAGAGAGTTACTGAGTGCATTAGCTCCAATGCATTACTGAGGCATTTTATTCTTCTCCTCAAGATAAGATGTTATTATGACACAGATCCAGCTCTCTGTTTCATGAGTTTCTTTATTTTTGTGTTAGTTGAATTCGTCAAAGCTGCAGACGTCAAAGTCATCGCTGCTCTGGGAGACTCTCTAACTGTAAGTTTATCTGCACAGAGAAAATGAAACTCTGGCAAGAGTATTTGTCCTCAGTTTACTGATTGAAAGTGGATATTCACAAGTTTGCTCAAGTGTATGTATTTGTAGGCCTGATAAGATCCATAATTAGTGCATCACATTTTTTTTTCATTATGACCGATTGCTTGTTGTCTCTTTTGACACACTTTGGTTAAGCCATGTCAGCATCTCCCTCTCAGCACAGTGATGTGAAAGAAGTCCACCACTGCTCCTTAAAGACTCATTTCACAGACATCTCAGTGGACAAGTCAGAAGGCATCTGTGCCTTATCAAACATTTACCTCTTTATATTCCTACAGTTCCCTCTCAATCCATAACAAGTCCCTTTTTTACATGGTTAAGTTCATGTCATAATCTTTGACCTGCCTGGGGTTCTTTATTGTCTTTCAAAATTAAAGCAGGTCTGTATCCAAATAAAATGCCAATTACCCTTGGTTTAAGACAAAGACAAAATTAAACAAAGACTATTTTAAATGCAAATATTGGAATTTCAAAACAGGAAGATAAACCATGATAAACTACATAAATTATAAGAGGGGAGTAACAATACAACTTTTTTTTCTTTACCTGAAATATGTCCGAAGTGGTTTGATAGACTCAATCCAACATTTAATGCAGTCCTTAAATACATTACTCTTTAGTCTCAAAGCCCTAGATTTTATGGTCATTTATACAGACATAGAAGAGTCATTCACAATAAAATTCCCAACCCAGTGCAGAAAAAAATATGGATTTTTAAAAAAAGAAAGAAAAATTTAAGAATATATATATATACATATATATAGGAAAAAATGACATAAGTGAATCAAAAATATCAAAATACTGTGAATATGATAAAGGACACTCATTAGTTTGGAAAGCATTCTTTAGAATAATTATATCGTACATTCAAGTAGTTACACCACATTAAAAGTAAGTGAATAAAATGGAATAGAAAACTGACAGGGGATAATTGCATTGCACATCTATAGTGGTGAAACATAAAAATCATTAAAAACTTTACTTAAAAGCAGTTTTACTTTATGAAAATCATAGAAATTACTTTTATTCTTATAAAGACTTGTTTTTCTGTGTTTTCATTGCAGACAGCCATTGGTGCAAACGGTACTACTATTTTAGCAATTCCCTTTGAATTTCGTCAAGTATCTTGGAGGTAAATTTACAGCACAAAAATCCCACAATTTATATAAAATAAAGATACTGTTGTTTATTTAAACTTTTGTTAAAATTCAACAACTCACACTTGAATACCAGCACACTTCACATTTATCATACCATTATTTTTGCTAACATGTTGCCTGTTTATATAGCTGCTTATTGCTGTCTAATCTGGCCAGCCACATCATAAACGTTTGCATCATGGCATATTGATATGATCAGATTTATGGTATGATTTATGTGACTCCATTCCTCACACACTGTCTCCTTTTTGTCTTCTGCATGCAGCATCGGAGGATATGGAACTTATCAAAACGTCATAACACTGGCCAGTAAGTTTGTTTAGAACAAGCCAAGAGCTGCTTAAGGAATGTAAACATGTCAGAGGAGTGAAAATGATTTCTTTCAGTCTGTCACAAAGAAAGACCATGGCTAAAGTGGCAAGTCTGATTAGATGGACAGCTAATAATTCACAAAATGTTAAAGTGCAAAAATATTGGCAATCATTTATGCTGGAATCAGCATACAAATGAATAAAATTGATTATATAAGTGGGTTGTAACTTTTGATCCATTAAGGTGCAAACATCAGTGATATTGCTTCTTAATGTGAAGCTAGTTGATACTAATAAATCTTTTATGAAGCACAGAATCAACATAGAGCTCCCTAACAGACTTGGAGAGAAACCAAATAAATCACACAGCAAGCAAATAAAGAAATTAGATGAATTAGTGATAAAATTGCCTTTTTCACAGTTAGAGGGATGTTGAAAAGCAGAAAAATCAAATTATGCAGGGATTTTAAATCTCATCTACTATAATCCTTCATAATTTGTTGGTTGAATTATTTTTTTTATTCATGATCTATAGAATCACAAAAGCTTGTCAGATAAATGTATTTAGTTAAAAGTACACTACTGGCATTCTTTTTGCAGAGTAGTGGATGTGAAACGTGCAAAATGTAAATACCAGGGTGTTAAAGCTCAGTTCAGTTCATGCTGTAAAGGCTGGTTGCATGCAGAATTGAGGAGTTCAACCCAGAAATGTATAGTCAAAAAAATCCAAACTGCAACTATTCTCAAAAAAGCAATCCAAGGCATGCTGTAGATTTAAATGGAATTTAAATGCCTTTATCTTACATGGAAATATAGATTTAAAGATGGCCAGCGCATTGCAGCCTACTCAGGTCTTCAACAGGTCCGTTGTCTTCTATTTAAGCACAATATTTGGGCAGATTTGGTTGATTACATTCTGCTTTTGTCTCTTTATGCCACATTGACTTGACTTGCCCTTTCATTGTCTTAATACGGTTTTAGTGATTGTCTTGTTCTCCAGATATTTTGAAGCTCTTCAACCCCAAACTGCTGGGTCCTTCACCTGTCATGACTTTCCACGGTGCTCCAATAACCGTCAACGAGACCGGATTCAACTTTGCCGTCACCGGACACAACACGCTGTAGGGCAACCCAAACACTTCTCCATACTTAGAATATGTCTGTGTTTTTCTAGATTTTCTGTCAGTGCTTTTATGTTTTCTAACTTTATTTAACTGCCATTTAACCTGGAGTATTCCCACTGAAATATTAAAATCTCCTGGCCACGACAGCAGCACAAGTTCCTTAAATATGGCAAACAACAAACCATAACAAGTAAAGGTTACATCAATTCAAAAATTAGCAGCATTCAGCAAAAAGTGTGCATATGCTGGTCAAATTAGCTTAAACCTGGTTTTAAAATCTCCCAAACTAATGAGAAGCTCAAGTTTAAGGTGAACTTGCAGCTCAGGCCAACATGAGGGAGCAAAAAATATTAAAACCTTGGTCTCGCTCAACAGAGAGCTGTTATTGTTACAAATATTAGAGGAAGAGTTGTAGATTTGGGAATTATACCACAAATTTGACTTCCTGCAATATAGTGCATTTTCATCATGCAGTTGCAGACACTTTCCCAAGGAGCTTACAGCCATTGCACTGTTTTCCATTAATCAACAATCAAGATAACATTAGCAAAAAATGAATTGCTTTAATTTGTTTTAATGAAGTTAGTGTAACTTGATTTTTGTTTGTTCCTCTACAGAAATGTCTCTGATCAGATAAGACACATGATTGACACCTTCAAGTCCTATCCTGTAAGTCTCAGCATCCATTACTCTGTCTTTTGGAGGATAAATGATCTTAATTTTACTTTTCTCAGCAACCAAACTGAATCAAATCTTGTGTTTCAGGGTCTGAACTTTGAGGAGGATTGGAAGGTGGTGACAATGCTCATCGGCATGAATGACATCTGTGATTACTGCAAAGACAAGGTATGAAGTTTGCACTGTGTATAATTGATCTGTAATTTAATGTGGGAATATTACACCTTTTACTGTACTAAATTTATCTTAAACTTTAGTTTCAAGCTTATTTGAAATGTATGCAATCCCTCCAATTATCAACTGAAGGAATAAGTACTTTGTATGTATTTATCTTGCTTCTCCGATGAAGTGAAGTGTCACCAAAAGCCCACTTCAGTTCACAACAACACAACTGTGGTGCAGGATGTGGTCAGAGTGGAAACTTTGAAACCAGGCGCATAAAAAACACACTTATTTAAATCATGTTTGACGAAACTGATATTAAAAATGACCACATCAGTTTTGTCTCTCCCTCATTTTAATCCTTCTTGGTGAGTGAAGGTTGTCTTAGTGTCAAGAACTTTTTTTTTTTTTTTTTTTTAAGGTTTGTTTTTGGGCATTTTTGTGCCTTTATTAGATAGAGGAGGACAGTGGATAGAGTCAGAAATAGGGTCAAGAGTGGGGGAGAGACATGCGGTAAAGAGCCTGAGGCTGGATTCGAACCCAGGCCGCCCGCGTACATGGGGAGCGCCTTTAACCACTAGGCCACCTGCTCCAGTGTCAAGAACTTTTAACAGTTTGGACAGTAAATGTCTCACAGCAAGAAGGTTCCTGATTGACCTCATGGTAAAGAGAGCTTTTCTGCGTGGAGTTTGCATGTCCGTGCACGTTTGCACTCTGGCTTCCTCACACAGTCAAAAGTCATGCTTGTTGGGTTAACTGGAGACTCTAAATGGCATGTAGTTGTGAGTGTGAATGCTTGTTTGTCTCTTCATGTCAGCCTTGTGGATGACTGGGGACTAGTCTAGGGTGTACTCCGCCTTCCACCCAATGGATAAGAGCAGTGCAGCGTCAGGGAAAACCCACAGATTGAATGGTGGTAGGTTATAAAACGTAGAGAACATTGGGGTTAAAAGCCAATTTGTTGTGTTTTGTTCCTTGATCTGTAAAAAAAGCCACGATTTAAGGCATGTTTTGTTATTCTCAAATGATGAAAGAGTGTCAAAGAAGAGTTCTGTGTTGGAGGGAGCCTGAACACACACTCATGTACATCTATAATTTTGTTTATTTCATATTGTTACCATGCAAGTCTTTTTTCATAAATGGCCTACATTACGTTTATCTTACTGGCTGTTGGATTTTGGCTCTCAATTCCCGTTTAATTGTACAGTTTTCATATTTTAAGCTTTTAAAAAAACTAATGACCCAGTCTTATCTATTGACTGCTGTTTATTTTTATTGAATGTTTTCCCCCCGAAAGGGGAGGACTGGCATTGTTTGGGCAAAGTACCCGGATAGGTTGCTCTTATCCTTAACAACAGCTGAGATCAGCTCTACCTCTCTGTGACCCCTCACAGGATATATAGTATATAAAGTGGATGGATGGAGAGTAAATGAGATATCCTTTGCAAATAAATGGAGATCAAAGTCAGTATGCCTGTCACGTTTTCGCTATATGAATGAAAGGAGCAGATACAGCAAGAAGAGAGTAAAAATAGTTTCATGCTTTATACACATGATGGTTTGCTCTCTCCACAGACTCTGTTCTCTCCCGAAAACTTCATCCTCCACATGACAGAAGCTCTGGACATGATGATGAATGAGGTGAGACAGTGACAATGCCCTCTTAGCTTTACTTTTGCTAAGCTTAGTGCATGCATTATCTTCTCATAGAACAGGCAGAGATATCCTTATAACTAGAGGTATATTTACATGCTAGCATGCTTAAATGGGCACTAAAACCAGCTTATTTGAGACTTCCTTACATTCAGCAGTAGATTTCTATCTACTTCTTCTATCTATTTCTAAAATTTCTATCAGTGAGGCTCCCTTTCCCAACTTTTTTAACCAAGCACTGACTGACCTGTATGAAATATTTCTTTATATAAACTCTTTATGAGGACATTAAAAAGCTTACAGAAGGTTAATTACAGTCATACACTGATGGGTGTTTTTATGCCCTGGATTTGCTTTTATTATCTATTTCATTGAACCTCATTTTAGCTGCAGTTCTACTTCTCAACTTCATCTACAAATCACTTTTATTGATCTCTGCCCATCATTTGGAATCTAAAAATTATAATCAAACAATGATAGCCTTAAACATGACTTGTTTATGATGCTTGCAGTTGCTGAATATATTTAAAAAATGAATGCTAACCATTAATGTGGTGTATCACCCTCACGCTGACTTCTTGATTTACTCTACTTTAATAACATAATTTGTTCAGTGAACCCATTTGGGGTTAATAGTTCCCCTTTCAGTGAGTTTCTGTTTCCTGTCATCTCTACTTTTTTCTCATAAAGGCTTGCAACAAAGTATTTCATTGTGAACCAACAGGTCGACCAACATCACGACTGTACCTGCATGGTTGGCACTAATGTGACTAAAAATAGAAAAATGCAGGGAGGGTTCAACTTACTCAACAACGAACTATTCACTGGGGCAGGTTCATTGATAGACACACAGAGAGAGGTCTTTTAAAGATAAGTCTTAAACTATGTTACCAAAGTGCAGCATGTTTGTTTTCATCCCCTGCTCCTTTGTATGCCTTTATATCAGCTGCTGAATGAACATTTCCTCATGTTTCATGGGAACAGCTTGTCCTTTCCTCCTCCCATCATACTGAAACTTAGTGAAGCATAAGACGATCTGTAGACTCTTAAGCTACACCCTTCACTCTAAAGAGTCTTTAAGTAAATGAAAGTTATCTTGTGCTTTCAGATCCCCAGGACCATCGTAAACGTGGTGCAGATTCTTCAGATGAAGCCTCTCAGAGAAGTTCAGAGGCCAACTCTGGGCTGTCAGCTTCAAAAGTGATACAAAATTATTTTTTGTTCTGTTATTTAAAGATTTATGTGGCAGGCTGGAAGGGAGCCCGAGCTGCCTGCTTAAAAGACAACAGCATCTGTACATGGGGTGTTCAGATATAAGCCACCATTGCTCCCTGTCTTCACCCTCAATCTAAACCTCTAATCTCAAACAGCTGAATCAAAATATTACAGCCACACTAAACTGAAAAAATAAAATAGTTTTAAGGATTTTCCTGTGATAAAAGGCAGATTATGACTCGTGTTTTCATCACTACTATGTAAAGAAAACTGAACGGTAATGTTCACCCCATTTTTGGGTAGCTGACGCATTTTATTCTTCAAAATTTCTGAATTTCAGCTGTAAAATTAGATGACAAACATTGATTTTATAGATTTTACCTGTAAGTTTTAGGCTTAGATTTACATTAAACTACAATATTTTAGGAAATAATCAATGTTACTGTAAAAAATAACTGGTTAGAAAGAAAAGTCTGGAATTTGCCATGGTTTCTCTCAGAGTTAGCCTGTAGAAAGATGCTAAGCCAAGGATTCTCTTTCATAATTTAAAAGCTTTTCATGCCTCTGGTTGTTTTGTCTGCGAGTATGTCCATCCGTCTTTATGAACGTCATATCTTAAGAACAATTTGAAGGATTTTCTTCAAAGTTTAAGCAAAGGTCCGCTAGAACATGTGGCCAAACGGAATACACTTTGGTGGTTAAAGGTAAAGGTCAAACACCTCCCGGCCACTGTATTAATGCTGCCTGTGGCCAGTAACTACCAGGCAGTAGTTTCACCTTTTATCATGTAATTTGTCCATTTTAAAGAAGACATAATAATAATATTTAATGATGAATGTACTATGTGATTTGCAGTGATGAGCAGTAACTGAACAGGATTTCATATTTCATCAGCCTAACTGATCTGATAATCTGTTAATTTGTTAACCTGGTAATCTAATTGTTTGATAATCTGATAATCTGCTCACAGGAGCTTCTGCTCATGCCTGGTCGGACCGGAAGAGAACTCGAGTGAACTGAAGGAGCTGGTGGAGATTAACTATGAGTTTCAGGTGTGTGTGTCTATCTGAAAACTAAAACCAGGGTTCCCAGCTCGGTTAAACAAAGACGTTAAGATGGCATGCATGACACCAGACCCCTTAACCTCCTGACACCTGAGCTTTTGTTTGGAATACATTTTTAGTTTCTTCCATTTCTTCTGGAATAATTAGGACCTAATAAGTTAAAACATAAGCCTTGTCTTTGAATGGGAATTTCATGGACATATTCCTTTCCAAAATCCACATTCATTCCATTAAATTTAAAAGAAATTACCCAATTTTTGTGTAAGAATTCTTGTATGTATTTTAAAGATATTTTCCATAACACATACCCCAAAATTTCTTCAGGTAGCCCTGAAATGTTTCAGTTACACTTTATCTAAAAGGCTGAACATTTCAGTTAAAAAAAGTATCTCCAAAAAATTTCATGTAAATTCCAGAAAATTTTCAAGAAAATTCCACAAAATTTACAAATACATTCCCCCAAATATCATGAAAATGACAGAAACATCCAAACAAATTCCCATAAAGTGAAATTCAAAGGACCCACCCTCCCATTCCCAATCAAATTCCCCCAAATTTACAAATAAATGTCATGAAATCCCCATGAATCTGCCCAAAAAATGCCAGAAAATTCCATTAACATGCAAGGAAAAATACAAAGCAAATTTCCACAAAACCTCAAACAAAGCTCTCTAAAATATGCCAACATATTCACAAAATTTTCAAGAAAATACTTTTTCCAAACAGCAAATTTTCCCAGCATACAAACTACTTAGTGTACAGTGGCCATTCTTGACAATTATCAAAAAAAAATCTATCATCAGAAATCAAAAGAAAAGTATATATGTGACGATGACAAATGCTCCCGAGGACTTAGGTTTGTTGTATCATACCATGTAATGTTGTATCTTGTCTTATCCTGTTCAGTCCTGTCCCGTCCTGTCCTGTCCCATCCTCTCCTCTCCTATCCTATCCCATCCTGTCCCGTCCTCTCCTATCCTATCCTATCCCATCCTGTCCTATCCTGTCCGGTACCTGTAGAGTGGGCATACTCTTAACTTATTTAAGGATAAACTTCCTGTGTTATAGATTGTGTATTTGGTACTCCTAAAACTGGCCTTTTGTATTTGTTCATTGACACTCAGCTCAACATGAAATTATGATGAGTAAAGCAAGCTGATAGAAAGAAGTGCTGCCAGCTCCATTTGTATCACTAAATGTCCCATAGAGCCCCTAAGTATAACCAGCTCTACTCTGCCTCTGACTGGTTTATTCCTACCCAGCAACCAATGAAAGTGGTAGCACACTGTAGCCAATCAAAGCAGAGTAAGGCCATCATACCATCCCTATTTGACTTTATGGAGACTAAAAAATAAGTGTGTTTACTCTGTATACCTGCATATACTCTACCATATGGCATGGTATGGTATGGTATTGCATGTGTTGTGCCAGGTTGTGTCTTGTTGTACCATATCGTTATTTTTTCTTAAACTGATGCTATTTAAACTTCTGTCTCAAACAGAGAAGATTGGAGAAACTTCTGCACAGTGACCGTTTCTTCAAAAAGGACTTTGCTGTCGTTCTGCAGCCTTATTTAGAGAACGCAGAACCCCCAAGACTTCCTGTAAGTCTCTTTTTTTTACAGACATGTCATTTATGATTATCATTATTTCTGCATGTTTTTCCTTATATTTCCTGTTTCTTTATCCGCAGAACGGATCTATTGACTTGAGCTACTTCACTGCAGATTGTTTCCACTTCACTGTTAAAGGACACGAGGAGCTGGCAAAGGGGCTGTGGAACAACATGGTAACGACTTTAACCTAAAGATTATACTGCTAGAGATACTTTTAGAGAGATGAAGGCCTTGGGACCCTCTATATCTCTTCAAGAAAAATTGTGACCCAAATTCATGTGTGTTTTAACCACTTACTGTACATTTATTTAATAAAAAAGGTCACCATTTGGACCTTAAATGGAAACATACAATTGAACAAAATGTCAGGATGAAACAAATGTGTTAAAAAGTGCATCACTGCAGAAGCCCTGCGAGGACTTGCATACACACATTGGATTTTACTAGATTTCTTGTGATAACATGTAATAAAAATAGTTGTTTTCCAGAGATATTTGTAAACCCAAACCCTTTATAATGACAAACCAGTTCTGTTATCCTAAGACAAAGAGATGACTAAGTGGTCAAGTTAATAAATAAGTTATTTAATCGTTATCACAGCAAAGTAAGTAAAATGAAATATATGGACTTATGTTCGTTTCAGGCGTCTGTATATCATTGATCTTTTGTCTAACCTTCATGACCCACTGAAAACAGCTCTCTGACCCATCTCAGGGTCCTGACCCACCTGTTGAAAACCATTGCTCGATTTACAGAACATCTAACTGACTTAAAGATCAGTTTAGAGGGCCTTCAAAAGATCAAGACTTATAACAGATCGTCCTTATAAATGAAGCTTTTTTGACTCTGACCTTCACTTTTTCTCTGCAGTTCCAGCCTGCAGGGAAGAAAGACAAAATAGAGACATTTTCAGATCCAGTGAGACTCATCTGTCCCCCAAAGGTACAACAGAACCAATGTGTAGATTTTCACTTTTATGTGTATGAAATTCAAATTCTTGGTATGATTTTTTTGTCTCACACCTTTCCAGGAGCATCCGTACATCTACACCAGACCCCTGTTTGATTCAGCTCCACCAAGGCAGAGAGATTTCTCCATACTGACTCTGGTTTCTCTGCTCTTTGTGTTTAATTTTCTGTAGTTAAAGCTGCAGAGAGGAAGGTTTGATTTCCAATGGAGCCTAAAACATAGAGAACACTTGATATATATAGAAGACTTCGATTATGTCAGGATCATTCAGATGATATAATCAGTGGAACCAGTTTGTAATTCTCTATTTATGGATGTTATTTATAACTACTTTGTTAATGTCATGAAACACTGACCCAGCTGTATTAATATACTGACCAATATTCTGTTTTGTAAATATGTGATCTTTAGGAAGGCTACAAAAGAAATCAGAATTTTGCTGTTATCTAAGTATGAGTATGAGTCTGACTGAACATGGTTAAACACGTTTTTAATGCAAAAAAGCTATTTTTAATCAATCAGCAACATAATTTTCATGATGTTAGACAGCATTCAAGCTAGCAGTCAGCTACCCTTTAAGTAACTGTTGCAAATCACCCCCAGTATTGTCCTCTTTTTTACTCTTAATATCACAAATACTTGTATCATTATTTTGGAAAGGATTTTGCATCACATTTTCTCTTCTAGGAGAAAAGTAGACTTAAAGTCCAAAATAACTGAGTTATAAGAGTAAGATTCAAACGTAATTTCCCATGTTTTAGTACGTAGAAACTCACTCAATTATTTGTAAAAAGATTTTTTTTTTTTCATATTTCATTATGTATTGCAGAAAGGAAAGAAATTTTGTCAACACTTATCAATATCATTCAGCCCTAATCTGTAGTGTCTTGAAATTTTAAGCATTCTGGACATTTTAGGACTTTTCTCGAAAAAGGGAACAGAAAATGTTTTGGTCTGAATGCTGAGCAGAAATATGTCAACCGTGCAAAACATTCTCATCTTTCTTGTTCCCAATTTACAAGCCTTAGAAAGTCTTTGAGCTTTTTGTGTTTTAAAGCCCTCAAGAAATGCTGCTAAGCATAAAAAGAACAAAAAATAAGCTTTGATTTTGTACCATTATGTATTCATTGTTGCAGTTATGTGACTGCATTGTGTCTGTCCACTTGGGGGAGATAGCAGCTCTATTTGCATATTGATAAAACACTCTGCATAAAACACTCTGATTTGGATAAAACTGAAGTGAAGCTTAGATTGATCACTCAGTGACTTCTCTCTGGTTTACCAGCTATTTCATTGTATTCATTATCAACATATAATCCATAATAGTGAGTAAATTAACTCATGGTGAAGAAAAGTTACGAACTCACTATGTTTATTCAAGAAATTAACTCAATGGAAAAATGTAAGGTTTCCATACCTAACTTGATTTGATCTCTTATCCTTCTGTTTCACTTTGCTAGCATCAAAGTTGTTTTGAAAATATACATCACTAATAAAACTAAAAAGTATTAAACATATGTAATTTTTACCATGTGGCCAATGACAAAGCAGAACTTATACATGAGTCAGTGACAGTGCTAAAAATGTATACACCAATCTGGTGTGAAAACTCAAAATCTGACCTGGATCACTAATAAGATGACAGTCTACAAGTAACATTTTGTACCTGTAAACAGTAGTTTAAAGATTCAAGACACTTTATCGTCCATCACCTAGTGACAGAGAATTACCTTTGATTAAAGGGTCAACTGATGTAATTAACATTTACACACATTAGACTTGCATATTATCTATCCAGCTTTGTTTAAAATGAACACTGTTGTGGGAATAAACAAGTTCTTGTTTATTGTTTATTGATTCTTTTAATACTTTCTTGTCTTTTTCAGTCTGTAAGTTGTTCAAGGATACAAAATGAGGACTGATTCAATGAGCGACAGGTGTACTGTTGTGAAAATGCCTTGTCTGACGTTGAAGCTTTCAGCCTCACTGGCCTTCCTATAAACTGTCTGCCTGTCTGTTCACTGTCTGAATGTTGTTTGAAGGACAGGCAGTGATCAATCTCAGTGCCCAGGTACCGTAAGACATCGACCTCTTCCACCACCTGCCCAACCAACTGAGGCATTTTACCATTTCTGGAAAGATATGA
Organism: Cheilinus undulatus; assembly: GCF_018320785.1. NCBI lineage: Eukaryota > Metazoa > Chordata > Actinopteri > Labriformes > Labridae > Cheilinus > Cheilinus undulatus. Next base: position 8,673,052 of record NC_054882.1, on the reverse strand, counting down.
GCTCGTTCGGAATTTGATGGCAGCAACACATCACAACAAAGTTGAGACAGGGAAACAAAAGGCTGGAAAAGTAAGTGGTACAAATAAAAACAGTTGGAGGAGCATTTTGCAGCTAACTGGGATATTTGGCAACAAGTCGCTAACATGACTGGGTATAGTATTTTAGAGAAACAGAGTCTCTTAGAAGGAAAGCTAGGCAGAGGTTCATGAATCTGGGAAAAACTGCATCCTAAAATTGTGGAACAATTTGATAAAAATGTTCCTCAACATGAAGACTTTGAATATCCCACAACCTACAAAACATATCATTAAAAGATTCACAGAAGCTGGAGAAATCTCTCTGCACAAGGGACAAGGCCTAGAGTCAATATTGGATTTTCTTCTGACCCCCAGGCAGCACTGCATTGAAAACAGGTATGAATCTGCACTCATGGGCTCAGGAACACTACCAGAAATCATTGTCTATCAACACAGTTGGCCTTGCCATTCGCAATTGCAAGTTAAAACTGTAACACACAAAAAAGAAGCCATATGTGAACACTGACGTCTCTCTCTAAAATGGACTGAGGGAAATGGAAAACTGTTCTGTGGTCAAATAAGCCAAAATTAAGAGTCTGTATGAAAACTATGGAGGATGTGTCCTGCAGACTAAAGAGGAGAGGGAGCATCCAGCTTGTCAGTGCACACTTCAAAAGCCTGCATCTCTGATGGTATGGGGTTGCATTAGTGCCGATAGCGTGGGCAGCTTACACATCTGGAAAGGAACCATCAATGCTGAAAAGCAGATAGAGGTTTAAGAGCAACATATGCTCCCATCCAGACAATATTTCTTTTGAGGAAGGCCTTGACTGTTTCAGCAAGATGAACCACATACTGCATCCATCACAACAGCATGGCTTCACAATGGAAGAGTCTGAACCTTTCTCCAACAGAAAGTAATTAATGCATCAGAAAAGGAAAAATCTGGCAAAGAAACCCAGGACTGTCGAGCAGCTAGAATCCTACATCAGAAAAAGATGGGACAACATTCCTCTCACAAAACTCCAATAACTGGCCTCCTTACTTCTCAGACATTGAGACTGTTGTTAAAAGAGAAGCGGTTGCTACATATTGGTAAATGTGACTCTATCCCTACTTTTTTTAAGATGAGTTGCTGCTATCAATTTAAAATAAGTAAATATTTTTCATAAAATGGTAAAAATATCAGTTTCGACATCTGATATGATGTTTAAAGTCTATTGTAAAAAAAAAATAAAAATACGGGTGTATAAGATTAGCAAATTATTGTATTCTGTTTTTTCATTATACACAGTGCCCCAACTCTTTTTGGAATTAGGGTGTGAAATTTGAATCAGTTGGATGTTTGTTTTACCTGTCTTTTTTGATACTTACTTGTTTTGTTTTCTTTTATATAGGCCTATAGAAGAAGTTGTAACTTTGGGAACTGATCTGATGGAGACCCTTGTATGAAGGTAAGTAAAAATGTCACGTCCCTTTCTTTATTGAGCCTTTATTTTTAATACATTTTCCCATATTTTTATTCTTTTATAAAATTGTATATGTCTTGTGTTTTATTGCCCTTTTTTGCTTTTTATCATAATGCTTAATAAGTAAACTTGTATTACCTTGTTAATCCATCTAAAATGGCTTAATATAGACACATGTTTCAACATATTTGACACATATATAGTGGTGTAAAAAGAACCATATTTTCCTCAAAGACACATTTAAGTGTTAGTGTAGAGTAGCTTATAGCCTCAAGTGCTTTGACTTCACATTTAAGTAGTGTTTGTTTACTTTTCCACCACTTTTTACTCCACTGTGCCCTCAGTTTAAACATGTACCGCTGTTTGGCCGCTGGGGGCAGCAGAGTCACTGTTTACAGGCAGGGAGCAGCTGGCTGCACGAGCTCCTAGCTGGTAGCGTGGAGTTGAAGCCAGAGAGGGCTAGAGAGGAGGTCGCTGTAGTAGTTTTTTAAAAAGTTACAGAAACTCGCCGGCGAAGTAATTCACCGCGTCTTATTTACATGGTGACAGTCTACAGACTCCGAGGTAACTACTTGTTGGTATGAAACAGTCGTTCAGGGCGGAAAACAACAACATTTAGCTCGGGCTCGCTGACTTCTGCATGGTCGCTAGCTAGCTAACAGTTAGCTTCTGAAGCTACTTGGCTAGCTGGCTAGCGAGGTCCAGCCCAAAAGTTGTTTACCTCGAGTTGTGGATGTGGTCACCTCCTGAGCTTTTCGCGAATTTTCTCTGGGATAAGAGAGTCAGGACCAAAAATTCACACTGGATTTAACACTGCGCGCTGTTAGGAAACTAGCAGGATGTCCACAGAGGTTGAGCGCAGTCAGGTTGACTCAGGTTTGACAGGCGGAGCGGCGGAGAAGAGCCAAAACAAGTCCGAGGGGGCTCACCTGCAAAAAGAACAAGCAGATAAAGGGCAGAAAGGTGTGGAAAAGCAGCTAGCAGACGGCCACAGCTCTGATGTAGCAAAGAGTCCCTCAGATGTGCACAAGAAATGCAAAGAAAACGATAAAGAAAATGACCAAAGTAGCAACGCTGACTCGGCTGTGGAGACCGTGAAGAGGAAAGTTGTTGAAGCCCCTCCACCGAAAGTCAACCCGTGGACTAAAAGGACCACGGGCAGGGTGCCGATCAACAATATGAACTCAAGCCCCCATGAGAAAGGTGAGCTGGTTTTACATTTCTACCAGAAAAAGCAGATTGTCATGACTGGAGTGTACAATAAAGTTAGAGCTCAGCACACAGCTCCCCCAGCAGCAGAGCACGTTGTTGCAGCATTTTGACAGCTTCACTGCACACTTATCCATTTTAATCCCCACTGCACGCCTCTGTCATTCCTCATTTTGGGATTTTAGGGTTGAATGAAGTGCGTAAACTTGAATGTCAGAGCAGGCAAGAGGTGTTGATGGTGGCATTTTTGCCCCATCCCCCTCTGTACTCGGATTGCTCCGGAGCACCACGTGTTGATTGCTGACAACTGCTACTTCTTTTGCCTTTAACGTAGCCACTACTAGCTAGCTCTTTCACTAGATTTCCCTTCTTTAAAGTGACAGTGACACAGTGCAGGGGGGAATGTTGATGAATTAAAGCACAGGGTATACACATTATGGGTCCAAATCAGAGGATTGGTGGTGCTGTCTCAGTGTAAAAGGCTAATAAGACAGCCAGGCTAGCTGCTGCTGTAAAGACACGTTTTGCATGTCCAATGGCCTGGCTGCCTGCAGTTCCTCCCACCAGCCTGCTCGCTACTGTCAGTAGTGAAAGTATGTGAACAAGGTAGATGGACAGGTGGAGGAGTTTAAATAGGTTATGGCCAGGAAATAATGTTTCTGATTACTATGGACGAAGCCATTTTTTCTTTAGTGATGCATCAGTAAATGATGAGTTGGAGAGGAACTGACAATGCTCTTCAGAATAGGGATTTATACCAGCTTCCATGGTGCATGAAAACTGGTTAAAATGGCTGTATTGTCCAAATATTAATTTGACATACTAGGTGAAGCAGCAGAATAGCACAAATTAATAGTGCTGTGTTCAGCTATAATTTCCAAATATTGTAAATTGAAACAGTGAAAATGGCCTTCACATGTTCTTGGAGTCCAATATCATGTTACCCCCCCCCCCCCCCCCAAAATATCAGTTTATTCATTGATAATCATAATTGACCCTAGAAATTCAAAATAGCTAGAGATGCACTGTATTATCAGTTTGATATTTGTATCTGCAGATATTTGATTAAAATAAGAATTATTGTTATTTATTATATTTACAGCCATAATTTTGTCTATAAAAATCTGCTATATTAACTGGAAACATTGCCTTACGAACAAATATATAGAGGAGTTTCAGGCTTAATAAACTTAAAGGACCAAAGATTTAGTTCTGAACTGCATCTAAATATCTATATCAATATCGGTATCAGTTAACATTATTTTGTAAATATTGGCATATTTTATATCGGCAAAGAAAATCAAATATTCTGAATCCCTAAAAATAGCAATCATTTCAATGATTGATTTTCTTATCTTCAATATAAGGGATAAATTATTATCATAATAAGGGCCTGATAACCAACAAATGTGAGTGCCCTATTTAAAAGAAGGGATGACTACCATTTATATCAATATTTCAGCAAATAATAGCAAATTTGTTTGCTTTATTAAGCTGAAATTAAAAAAATTTGCACAGCATTCAAAGGTGGTGGAAATTTGTGTTGTCTAGTTATGATGAAGCATTTTCAAATAAACTTAGCCTAAGTGTAACTTTTCTGATTGGCAAATCTTTATAATAAGATTTGTCTGGCCTTTGTTGGTGGTAGATTCGTTTGAGCCTTGTCAAAGAAGAATTTCTGTCACTTCTCAGACAGTCAATGAAGTTTATCTATCTATCTATCCATCTATCTATCTATCCATCTATCTATCTATCTATCTATCTATCTATCTATCTATCTATCTATCTATCTATCTATCTAACTACAGTGCTTGGCAAATTTATTAGACCACCACCCAAAGTAAGGTTTATGCCACAGCTGCCCTAAATTAACAGCATTGGTACATAAACATAAAAATCATTTTTTATGTTTCTGCAATGGTTAATACACCAATATGTAGAAGCTATTTAACCCAAATGACATTGTTAATGCTAAAATATAGTTATTATTGTTATTCATGAATTTTCAAATTTACTGATTTACAAAAAAACTGAAAAAATAGTAAAGCACATTAATATTTCTTGATTAATATGTCAAATTATAGTTGTTTACTTGCATTCCTGAACAGAAAAATTAGCTTTAGTGGTTGAATGTTATGCTTGATTACTTTGACTTCTCAGAGAAGCCCAGTGAGCCGGCTCAAATTTGGGTATAAAAAGGTGAATTCAGTTTGAAATTCCTCATTCCTCTTGAAAATGGTAAAATGTGGAGAGCTGACTGAAAATGAAAGAGTCAGCATTAAAGCTCTTTATGATGTTGGATGGTCTCTGAGACAAATAGGGAACGACAAAGTGTTCTAACAGTGTGGTCAAGTATGCTTTGGAGTCAATTGCCAAGACTGGTACTCACAAAATGCGCTAAGGAAGAGGAAGGAAACCAAAGTTAACTGAAGCAGATGCCAGACATCTCAAGATTTTAAGTACTAGAGACAGAAGGCAGACCACTGCTGATCTTCAGGCAGGGATGAATGCTTCTAGATCAGAGTCTGAGAAAGTCTCCAGAATGACCATAAGCAGACGACTGACGGAACAAGGCTTAAAGGAAAGAATAGCTGCTAAGAAGCCATTTTTGAGGCCTGCGAACATCCAGAAATGCCTCAGATTTACCAGGGAGCACAAACACTGGACTGTTGATGACTGGAAGAAGGTACTCTGGACGGACCAGCCCAAGTTTGAACTCCCCGGTCAGCATCGTCGTGTGTATGTCCACAGAAAGGCTGGAGAAGGTTTTGATGCTAGATGCATTGCACCCACAGCGAAACACGGTGGAGACTCCATTATGGTATGGGGTTCCATTTGTTGATACGGCGTGGTCAAATTAGTGAAAATGGATGGTATCATGAGCAAGAACGTCTACCACAACATCTTAGTGCATCATGGACTCCCTACTGGACTGAATCCGATTGGTCGTGGGTTCATATATCAACAAGACAAAGACCCCAAGCATACTTCAAAGCTGTGCAGAGACTATTTGACCAAGAAAAAGGAATCTGGAGTGCTGGAACTGATGGACTGGCCAAGTCAAAGTCCGGAATTGAATCCTGTTGAACAAATTTGGGCTTTAGTAGATTCAAAGATTGATGGCACAAAAGTTTAATCTAAAGCAAGTCTGTGGGAACAGCTAGAAACTTTTTGAACTCAATAACTACAGAGACTGTGGAAAAGTACATAAAAACAATGGCAGCAAGAATGTAACCTGTTATGAAGGCTAAATGAGGTTTTTTGGTTATTATGTGCGAAAAAGGACTATTTAGTTGTTTCAGTTTGTTGTTTGCCAAATAGATAACAATAACATTTTTAGTTTTAAGCAAGTTTCTGAAAGATTTCTAAAATATTTATGTTTCCTTGTTTTTATGACAGGTGGTCTAATGAATTTGTTAAGCACTGTATCTATCTAAATTGTTAATGCCAACCAAAATATATTACAGTTACTACTACCAAATCCCTAGTCTAATACCATTAAGTAGGGATGCAACAAGTATGCATGCTTTTTTCCAGACCAAGTATGAGCACTAGTACTTACATTTGGGCACTTGCCAATACTGAGTACAAGTAGGGGTACTTTATTATACCATAACTTGAAAAAAATTGTTTTAAGTTTAATTTTATTTTCATCAGATGGTTTTCATCCATCCACTTGTTAATTTATCAGTGATAGTTTTTTCTTTTTCATTTACTTTTGTCATCCTCAATTATGTTAAAATATCAGAAAACCCCAACCTTGACCACACACTCTCATTATGACAAGCTGACATCATATCTGTAATGTTTTATGAGTTTGAGTACTCAGGCTTAATATTAGCTCTAGTACTGATACCAGTGTTGGTATCTGTGCATCACTACCATTAATTTTGTTTTGAACAACCCCAGCCAAAAATGTAATCATCTATATCCTTTAACAGCTAGTTGTTTGTGATTATGACACACTCAAAAAAGGAATCGTCACCCTAATCACTGTTGATATACAGACTTTAGAGCACTGGTTCTCAACTGGTCTGGCCACAACCCATCACTACCTCATTGGTGTGAAATGGTGACCCAACTTTCCAAAAAATTTAAACTGCTCAAATATATTAATAAAAACAAAAAGGATAATTTAGACTTGACTGAACTCATGGGAGTGCAGAGTAAAATAAAATCATGAATACATGCGCACTTTGGACTTCTCTACATCATAGACTTCTTTATCCAGTTTTTACATCAGGGACCCACAGAAAACAGCTCCATGACCCACTTTTGGGTCCCAACCCAGCAGTTGAGAACCACTGCTTTAGAGCGACAATCCAGTTTTTAATCAGCTCATCACTTAGAACAGTTTGTGGTATATTTGAAGCTTGAACTGCGATGGAATTTGATTTAAATGAAGGGCTAAAAGTTTTACACATTTGTTCCATGATTTTTAGACAAGTAAACCAGTGAAATACATTGATATATCAAAGTGGTTAATTAGGACTAAGCAAATTTTCTTATCACTTAAATAAAAAATAATAAAAACATTTAGGAAACACTTGCTCGTAACTAGACACTATTAAGCATTCATTGAGCATCAGTAAAGCAATAGTAAATACTTCACTTATATATAAAACGTAATAAACCTGTTTTTTTGTCTTTTTTTTTAACACAGCTAGAAATGGCTTACTTTTGCAAAGTAAAGGGGTTCAGTTATGGTAAGGGTTAAGGTTACTAATGCATTACTAATGCATCAATGAAGTGCTCATTGCTCAGTGTATGAATAAAGATTAGTAGATAATGCTTTGGACGACTGATTACTAATGCTTCATTAAGGTTCAAAAATTTTATGTTTACACTGATTTAAATGATATTTAACATTTTTAGATAAGAATATTATTAAGCAACACTTTATAAATTTTACATCAAAGTTCCTGTTTGGCACAACTGAAGTCCAGCTCAAACTACACAATTTCAGCCAGATTTTGGCCTAACTACACCGTCACTGCTCATCGTCAAATGTCAAACCTGATTATGAGCGTCTTGAACGACAAATGGTCTTGTTGTGTAATATAATTAATGACGCATCCAAGATGCCCCACAACCACGATTCAACAAGACTCATATGTCAAAATTTTTCTTGCACCGTCATCGAGTTTGACACCCTAAACCATCGTCACTGATCTGACGCCTACAAATAGGAGAGAATTTGCTCCTTGTCTTTGCATGATCATTTACCAGAGTGGAATTAAACAAGTCCGTTTTATCACATTCATACCATCCGTTCTATTTGAAGGAGAGCCCGTCCATATTGTCTTTCTCTAGATGGTGCATGCTAGGGCTGGGCAATTAATCGAAAATTAGATTGAATCGCAATATAGCCTGATGCAATTTTCAAATTGCAGAAGGTGCGATATTTTTTCAACCTGAAATTTGTGTCAAAATATCAGTTTTACACCTTTTTTTTGAAGCAGAGATGTTGTGCATTACATATCATGCAATCATCCACAGGCAGTTCTTTAGAATAGTCAACAAAAATCTTACTTCTTTGTACGTTTTTCTTAATAAATATGAGAATGATGTAAAAGTTACAACTTCCTTCAATACATCAGGTCCTATCCAATTTGCAGTATGAGTCAAAATCATCACAATTAGATATTTTCAAAATTGTTCAGCTCTTATATCTAATATTGTGTTGGTTGTAGTATATAATGCTTTATTGCTTGTGTTGGTAAAAAAAAAATATAAGGAACTTAAGAAATAATTGCATGTCAAATTGCAATTGCAATCTGGAGAAGAAAAAAAATCCCACTTTGAGTATAGCCAGGCTGTCGGCCAAGATGGGACAAGAGCCACGTTGCATAGTCCGTCATGGTGCTGTCGTGAATGACCAAAATATTCCTGTAGTCTGAGACGGCCTTTAGAGTCCAAAGAAACCTTTAATTATTTAGCTGTTTCCTCAAACTACTAATTCATCTTGAATATGACTTAAAAAAAAGGAATTCGAAGCGAAATTGCTTTTAAAGCTCAAGCTTTAGTAATGTTAAGCTGACTGTCAGCTAAGCTTTTAAGATAAACCTTTTGTAAAGACTTAGCCATATGGCAATAAATAAATCTTGTTTTAAGAAAATGACGGGTTGCTTTACAAAAGTTAAATTAATTCTTTACTTAAACATGTCATAAGGAGACAGTTAGTACACACTTTATGGACTTTATGGAGTCTTTATGGACAACTGTTGCACATAAAACAGGAACAGTAATGTCAGGGAATCAAAAGGCAGTCAGAAATTGCAAATAACACACAAAAAATATTAAAAGTAAATTTCTCTTCATAGTCTTATCAAACATTGTTCACAAATTCCTCGTTTGATGGCTTTCTCAGTCGCAGGGAGCCATGTTTACTGTAGGGATGTCAGCAGGGTAATCATTGTTCAGAATGAAGACTTTCTTTAGTTTCTATCTTGAGAAGTGTGTAATAGAGGCTCTTGGTGTGCACTTGGAAAGATTAGTTATTTATTAAGCAAGAAAGATCCAATTAACTGCAGTATAGCATCATGGGAAGTGTAGTATTAGTTGTTTTGTTTGTCCCAAAGACTGAAGTTGGGATGTTTTGGCCCCTCCTGCTTTAATTTCAGTTTTTCTTTTCCAAGTGTCCTGTCACTTTCTGGAAGTTTTAAACCAAATTGGTTGAGTACAATTTAAATAAGTGACACTCAGATATAATAACTTATTGATTAACTTTCAGTCTATCTTATCAGCAAACTAAATAATCAGTTGAGTGTTTCATTGCCAATTTAAATGTCAAAACAGACAACTCGGCTCATTTCACGTGTGAGAGTTTATTGATAGTGTGACTAATTTATTGCTGTGATTACATTTTATTAGTTGCATTTGCAACAGTTGGCTCTGAGGTAAAGCTGCAGCTCAGGCGTTTTAAGTTGAGCAGTGAATGTGTGTCAGAGCAGGGGGAGCTATATTTGAAGCATTTGACTCTCGACGACTGCTCAGGCATCATTTTACAGAGATACTGTACGACCAGCTCTGTGGGTGCAGGCTGGTGGTCGGGCATACACCCATTCAAGTTGAAGCTTCGCTCGGCCCTGTGTCCCTTATCAATCAGACCATCCTCTGCAGAGCGATAGGGACTGTCAGGCTGCAGAGGGCCACTCCCAGCCTGCAGAGACACACATGCATAGTGCCGCTGGCTGGCTACACACAAAACAACCTCAACTAGTTCAGTCCATGAGAGAGAGAGAGAGAGAGAGAGAGAGAGAGAGAGGGATATTTATTCATCCTGTTACTGTACTGACAGAAATTCCCACTGAGCAGAGCACACATGAGTAAACGACTTTTTGACTCCAGGGTTGAGCAACCTGCTCACTGGTGATTTGGGCTTGTTCTGCCAGATGTGATGATGTCTCTTACACTTATTGACTCTGTATCCGCAGATCAACAGAACGCCCTGAAAGTCGTCCGTGCCAGCAAGCCCAGAACGAGAAAATCAAGCAAGGTAACAGTCTCTACTTTTTTTTGTCCCTTTTTAAAAGCCTCCAGAGTTTCTAAAACAGTCCTTTAAAAGTGTCCCAGACATGACGTGTTCAAACTAGGGGTCAACTGAACATGTCAGTTATCCAAGTGGATAGTTGATTATCTGTTTATTTAAGTGATCCCCAGTAAAATTAATAGATTTAAATTTGGCTCTGCTGCGATATATGTCTTCCCTTTGGTTCTATTTTCACTCCCCACAGTCTCACTTAATGCCCCGCCCACAAACTATCTGGTTGGCTAGATATAAGTCAACACTAAAGCCATAATGACACAGTTCACCACTTCCTGTTTTTACAGCTGCTTGCCCTGTGTTATTCCTAGTGTTTATAGGACTGCACTAGATGGTTAAATTTGCTTTTTTATTTTGGTCAGTATTTGGTCAGCGCTTTAATTTGATTGCTGTTGATCAGTTATATCCGTTACCAAGTGGTTCCAAATATTGGTTATTGGTCTCATTAGCTATTTATACTTGATATTGATATGAAAAATCAGTTTTGGTTGACCCCTAGTGGTATCAGTGCCTGAATTTTAAACTTCAGTGCAATATGAATAAAAGTCTAACAATATCAACACCTGTTTTATACCCTTGGCATCAAATATTGTTTAATGTCTGGTATTTATTTTTCAAATAGTTGCAGCCAAACTTCAGTCATTGAAATTGTGCAAAGACATTGGCAAGATTTCAGAACTGAAAAATTGCTGGTGTGGTTTTTTTTTTTTTTTTTTCTTTTTTTCAATTTAAACAGTTTACAGAAGTTTGCTGGCATTCTTTGATGGATTAATTTCCTTTGTCTTATGAAGGATTTGAGTTTTTCTGGTGCTTTTTGTCACAGGGGATGGTTAAAATAACAGAAATTATATGAGTCAGTCAACACTTTATATAATAAAAGGATTAAAGAACCAGACATTTTACAACCTTAGTGCAAATGCACTCTAACAATAATTCACATAGCAGCACTTAAAAATCATGCATTTTGTCCTATTATTCTGCCGATCTGTAACTGAGAGCTCGGCCATTACTTGTTTCTCACTCTTGATAAGCAAACACGTTTTTTCTTTGAAGTGAAGTCGTCACATGGATCACCTGTTCATGTTTCAGTGGTGCAACTCCTGCCAGGTATTGACATGCAGGATGGGAAATTAACATCTGCCACAAGTCAAACGTTTGCCGGTTTAAGCTGCTGACAGGTTGTTTTATTTGCTTTTTTCCAACCAGTTTTTCCACTGTTCAGGAGAAGGTGAACCAAATAGTGTAATAGTAATAAAAGTTATGGCCTTTAACATCAGATGTTTTGCGTCAGCTCCATGGCGGTGTAATTCTACACTTCGTATTTGGATTAGTTAATGCAGTTTCAGATGCTGCTTTATTGATGTAGCTACAGCAGCGTGCACTTACAGAGTCCATTAGCTTGAAATTTGACCTCAAGACCCAGAATGCAACCTTTTGACACTTACGTGGCCAAAGTCATGTCTCTGAGGTGATCCGTTACACCTGAGCTGCTGTTAACTCTTTACATGTTAGGCTGGACAACATATTTATGATCACAATCACTTAGAAATTTTGTAGGTTTCTGAGAAAATTAGCAAACACGTATTCAAGATTTCTCTAAATAGAGGCAAAAATGTGAAAAATGTCTTGTATTTTGGCTTTGTTAAAAACGATAGATACGTGTAAAGGAGATGAACAATATAATACAGTTAATTCACTAGTCACAGAAAGTAGTAAAAAACAGAAATAGCAATTCAATGGAAATAAAAAAAATGTACACAAGAAAATATGAACACCAGAGCCTGTTCATAAAGTTCAACCTTTCTTTTTCACAGGAAGTGCTTCACAGGCAACCTCAGTTTCACAGCCCCTCACTGGTGCAAAATGGAGATGCACCAATTGTAAAAATCAGGACCAATAACGTTATTAATGTTTAAAATAACAACAAAAAAACTCCTAAGTTAAGATCCAATGCTTCTGCTGATGTTGTTTCATTACTTGATTTGATGTAAGACTCCCACAATGCCCTCATTTTCCCTCACATTTGACCATAAAACAGATTAGAGTTTCCCCAACAGGTCACCTCTCTCTGAATCAGCTGTTGGACATGAAAAACATCAGCATTAGGCTGACACAAAACAACAGATAAACATCCACTGACTTTCATCCGTGCCCACAATATTTTTCAGATGGCCAGCGTTTAAAAGTTTGCATTTAGAAAGTACTCAGACCCCTACACTTTATTTAGTTTTTATGTTGCAGCCTGATGCTCCACTTGTTTAAATTAATTTTACAAGTATTTGGAAATGTTTTAACACCACTTGCAATTTAGCTCAGATTCCTTCCATTTCTCTGGATCGTTGCTGAAATGTTTCTATACCTCGATTGGAGTCTAAAAATTACCCCTCACGCCTCACACCATGGCTGACAGTGATATCAGAGCAAAATCCAAGCCATGAGGTAAAAGGAACTGTCTGCAGAGCTTAGAGACAGGATTGTTGATGACAGGCACAAGTCTTGGGAAGGCTAGAAAGAATTCTGTTGCATTGAAGGTTCCCAAGAGCACGGTGGCCTCCATAATTTTCAGTGCTGGTCACCCAGCCAACCTGAGCAATCAGGAAAGAAAGGCCTTGCAAGGAGAGGTGACCAAGATCCTGGTGGACACTCTGGGCTCCAGGGATCCTGTTAGGGAGATGGGACAAAGTTTCAGAAGGACAGTCATTATTGAATTCATTCACCGGTCTGGGCTTATGCCAGATTGGTTAGACAGATGCCTTTTCTCAGTGCAAAACACAGGAACGTCTGCCTGGAGTTTGCAAAAAACCCTGCATAAAAGCCAAGCCAATGTACCACACGTGGACTCCAATCAAGGGGTCTGAATACCCTGTAAATTCATTGCACTGTGGACACAGAGCAATGAGAACTCTACATGCAAGATAATATCATTGCTGCTTGTGCAAAAATGACATTAATGGCATAAGACACATGCCTTTCTATAGAAATATTTAGAGCAGTTAACTGCATAATGCTTTGAGAAAAAATCTTTTTATGTGCAAAACTGAACTTTTATAACTTCATTTTAGTTCTTAATTGAATCTTAAATCCAGCTGATTTCAGGGTTGTTGTCACATTTGGCTGCACACTGCCACATTTGATTTAGTGTCAAATAAAATTATTTATTGAGCTGTGCAAGTCTAATGATTTATGTTTTATTTCTTAGAATAGTGGTCAGGGATGCACCCATGCCAGTATCAATATTTGTTATCAGTGCCAATGCCAAGCCTATGTGCAAATACAGTACTTGACACCGTTTTAGAGCATAATGTTTACCTCTGAATAAAAGAGTATGTAGGCAAAGCTGGAGTCACGCCTGCAGTTTGGTGATATTTTAACATAAAGGAAGAGGCCAAAAGTTGAGTAGACTGCAAACTATTTGCTGCTAAATAGTCAGAGGAGGGGTGATGAACATCAGAAGAAAATAAAATTTAAAACAATTTAAAAAACTGCAAAGATATTAAGTATTTATATTTGTGTTCTGGCTTGGTGAGTTCCACATGTAAGCACTTATAAATGTACTTGGCCTGAGAAAAGTGATAGCTGTGCATCCTTAATCGTGGTCTGTTTTTAGGTCATATTTTGTCAATGAGACATTTGAAGACTAGAGAGAGGAACTCAAGAATATTATTTTCTTTGAACAAGAAAGTTTGATGTGTGAGTCCTTTCGTAGTTAGGCTTTAAGGGTTACTGTTGGAGTCTCTGAGACATAATGATGCTAAATCAGGGCATTTTTTGCACGAGTGGGCACATGAGGACACAGATACCAAAAGGAGCAATGAGTCAGCAAAGGCAGTGAAGAAGAAGAAGGCTGCTTTATAATAAACAGAGAGAGATACAGTACTAGATTTGAAATATTCTTTAGAGGGCTTTGTGTATGTTTATGAGAATAAAGTTGTAATAGCTCAGGGCAACACCAAATGCTTTTTAGTCAAAATTGATGAATGTAAACAGGGACTCTGTGTACTTAAAATACTTCACAGGGTGCCTCTAACTCCCAGTGAAGTAAATGTAAACAAAGCTACAGGAGCTCCACATTATCATTTAAGAAAAATGTCTTTAGAATTGAAGATATCCTGAGAGAAGATCTCAGGTTGACTAAGGACAGTTGTTACTGCTAATCAGCCTGATGTCAAGTAAACAGGTAGTTGACATGGTTTGGTATGCACCATGTAACCGTACCTTAGATTCTTTACCTGTGTTGACCCCACATGTGAAATCTTGTGTAATTTTAGAGGGTAGGGTTGGTAAGTTGACACAAGCATACAGGGTAGAGTGAAATGTAGGAAATTAGAATTAGAAAAAAAGAAACAAATGAAACCGAGAAAACATAAATTAACTGTTTCACTGCCTGCCACTGTGGCTGTTGGATCTACCAGCCAATCATTTTTAAAATTTAACCAGCCACTTATTTTAGCCAGCAACATAAAGATAAGCTGTGTCCTCAAAGGCTGAAGAAGCTGCAGTAAGCACTGCCTGGGAACCAAGATATTTAATCCAGTTTTTAAAGCATCTGAGCTTGAAAGAGGGGGGTCATTTCACTCAGAAAGGTTTATGCTGGAGTTTCATTTTGTGATGCACATAATCCCATGTTCATGTAACAACAGCCACTGAAGCCGAACAGGCTTGTGTGAAACTCAACTCATGTATGATCCATCAATGTATACTGATACATCTATTGGTTGACTGATTAGCCAGTCAGATTGATAGAAAGTCAAGACACCGAGCTACACCGTCGCATTTCAGCACCGCTTTTATTTTGAAATTCCTCCTGCACACCCATTGACAGTTTCTGCCCCTCTGTACATCCTCAGCAAGCTACAGGTAGTGGCAGTCGCTAACAGTTAGCAGCCTATTTAAGGGGATATCTACTACTATCTCAGCTGTGTGGACATATTTCGGTTAGAAACTACTGCAGGCCAATCTCTTGCCTTGTTTTGGTGACTACGTCTGCATTTTTTTAGATTTGTAAACCACCGCTTTATAAGAGTGGAAAAAATACTCTCCCCTTGGGAGTGGTGTCTGATACAGGCTCTACAGATAAACAGAGAGAGAAAAGTCAGCTGCCTCAATTATTTTGATCAAATACAAAAACCCTTCAGTACTTAAATTGCAGAGACTGTGAATGTGAAAATTGTGCATTAAATCATCTGGTATCGATCCCCTAAACATCATGGACTTAAGACAGGCAAGGCATCGGTTTAATCTGACCATAAGCAGTTAGCTACACAAACACTAACACTCACTGAGAAGGAGGCAGAGCCATGTGGCTGGTCAAAGCAGAAGAAGTGGAATAACTGGGATTTACTTTATTTTCTGTCTTAAATCACTCTGTCAAAATGCTTTTCTTTACCTGTCATGGTTGGTAGTTCCCGCCCGACACTGCCCAAAAACACCCGTATTTGCCATGTGGCAGGTGCTCATTTCCAACCTTGGTATGCCTGCATCTTTAACAGCTTTTTAAATGTAAGTGTATCAAGAAGGATGAATGTTCCTTTACAGTGGCGTCCAAAACCTAAACACACGGAGCATAATCATTGGTACTACTCCTGTGATAGAGTCATGGTGATTAAAATGTCCACACTGCATGCTTTTAGAGTAACTTCAACTCTTTTCTTGGTAACCTTGAACTATTATCAGGCTGTCCAAATTTACAACATTCACACCAGTGGAAAGTGACTTGGCCTTTATCGTTGTTTGCAGTTTCCTCACAGATCAGGAGCACTGACCTCCTTTTCCTTCCACACTGGTCTCTACCTGGAGAGAATCCACCTGACCCACATTCATGATAAAATGACTAAGATGATACAAGGATTGGAGATGACAGGGATCAGCTTTTGAATGTCTGATTGATGGAATTTGATGTTAACATCCCTTTTTTGTTTTTTGTTTTACAGTCAAGCGACTTCAGTGATATCACAAACTGGCCCACACCTGGTGAACTGGCCAAAGAGGTACGTCTGTTTCTGTGTAGTACATGTTAGTTAAATTAAGATTGACATTGCTAGAGAAGGTGTTTTTATAGTTTTTATTTTTTTAAGTATAAGTACTTAAACATCTCTGAGTGCACTCACTACATAAGTCAGCCAGAGCTTGAAACCACACACCTGCCATCTTTAGTAACAATCTCACAATAAAGACACATGATCTTACAGAAACTTCAAGGTTCTTTATTGGTACCCAAAAAGGTAGAATTGTTGTGCAGACTGGAGTTTTGCATCCTAGAGAAAAAATCAACAAGCAACAACAAGACTGATACACAATTCAGGACACAATCAGACAAAATACATCAAAACCAAACATTAAAAAAAAAACACTGATGGTTAAAACCAAGTCATGATAAAGTGCTTTTGAAGACATACATTCTGAAATAATACTTACAGTTTACTTGGATCACTTGTGTGATCAAATTTGACTTCAGGGGAAAAACAAACAAGGAGGAAGGTTGAAATCCTCTTCTGTCTTTCCTGGCATGTGTTAAAGTTGCAGCACAAGTCAAATATCAGAAAAGAGTTTGGGTGAATTCCTGGCTAAAGTAAAGATAAAGTAGTGCTTTTGATTGTAAAAGTACATAACATCCAGTTAGTGATGCTACCTGGTCTGCTTGCTCTCATTGGTTGTTGTCAGTATTTCATCAGAGGCAGTCTGACCTCAAATTGTAAATATCGGACATGTTTGATATTTACAGTTTGAGGCCAGACAGGCTCTGACAAGCCAAGGAGTAGTAAAATATTGTGGGAGCAACACACACGAGGATTATTTGGACAGATAATAGTTTTTAATGAACCTTGACCTATGACAGAGGTGTCGAATCTGGCCTAAATTTGGGCTTAAAATCATGTAGTGCTTCCCCAGTATAGTGTAAAGTAAAAGGGGCACATGTATTTTCTCCAAAAAAGGACGAGTAAAGTTCGACAGTAGAAAGCCCGGGCAAAGTACAATATCTGTGGCCCTTTTACATTTCCCTGAAAGAAGTCATGGCAAGTGATAAGAAATATTTTGGAACCTCTCTCTTCACAGACCTACGAACCTCAGGATATACTCAAATGTAAGCAAGCAGCACTCACTCTTCTCCTTTTCTTTGAGAAAAAACATGACTGAAAGTCAAGTTTGAATATAGGTTAACATGTCTCAAGGCAAGTGCAGCCTAAAGTGGAAACATCGGTTCTTCTGCCACAGATGATTTTGTTTTATTCTTTTTATGACTTGTTACCACACAGAAATCTGCTGTTTTATTCATTAGATATATATTGATTCATTAGATATATATTGAACTGCCTTTCTATAATTTTCTTGTTATGTAGATGTGATGGAGCCGGCATCCTCCTCAGGGAGTTTTTAAGACTATAAAAACTCTATTTTAATACTATTGTATTCACTCTGGGTGCCATGTTTTCTTATTAAATACTCCTCTTAATCACAGAAAAAAAGTTAATTTTATGTATACCTCATAATAGATGCACACTTTTGCCCATGAGGCTCCTTTGTGCACCAGACTTCAGGCAATTTTCAACTGTTTTTTAATGGTAAAACTCCCCATTGTTAAAGAACTAGGATAATTGTATGCTGTAAGAGTTTACAGTTGCATATATGAAAAATGGCTTGGAGCCGTTTTCTTTATTATTTTTTGCTGCTTTTTCTGAACAAACTGGTCAGGTAACCGAAGAGCCCTTCTGATATCTGCACACTAGATGGAGCACTTAAAACATCAATAATTTTTAAAGAATTTACCTTCATTTTTTCTCAACATTTATTTGAAACAACACAAGTGCAGGCACTGCTATTTCAGAGCAGTTTCAGTCACCTTTAAAATAAAACTGTAAGAACTAGTTGCAAATAGATTAAACAAACTCCATTCAGGGGGAAGTTGTCAAAATATTTGGTCTTGTAAAAGTTTTCCTTTTGTGCCTTCATTGCTGCAGTAGAAGCAGGAAATCTGTGTCATGGTTCTGCAGATAATTTATTTAACCAAACCAGATTTTACAAGTGAGATCTGTAAGTATGTTAATCTGTAAATCTGACAAGAATTAACTTTGTTGCAGTCTAATCCCACTGGATTTTTTCTCCAAGAAAGTTCTGGACCTTGAATCAGTGCTTGAGCCAAAGATATCATTTTGAAAAGCATCAAAGAGTGCAGGAAAAGTTTATACAGCCAACATTTAAATAGAGAAAGGTGTAAGGAATCAAAAAAAGCTCATATTTTTTTTTTATCTTACCCTAAAAGCATCTTAAAATTCTCTCTCTCCATCTTCTAGCAGCAACAAAATGTCCTCAACAACAACGGGAAGAAGCCTCCTTCCTCACGCAGAGACAAGGAGAAGAGGAGGGAGCGACCGGAGAGGAAATCAGAGAGCAGCCACGATGGCGGTGAAAGCAAAGAGAACCAGGAGGCTCAACCAGACCCGCTGGGAGATTTGCCCAAAGACGGAGAGTCCAAGACAGGACAGGATGCCAAGAGCGCTGCCCTGAAGAAGAGAGGAGGTGAGGGTGAGTTTTTCTCACTCGGTGAAGCATGCTGAAGAGGAATCACTTGGTTTGATTGATGCATCTTTCTTCTCTGAGCAGTGAAATTATTCTTCTCCAAGCAGTGAAATTATTCTTCTCCAAACTTTGATATGAATCTTTAAGGGATTTTCCAGTTAAATGTGTTGTTTTTCCAAGTTGATGATTGCTGCATAGTGCGAGCATGTAAATAACCGTAATAATCATAGCTCTTTACTGCTGATTGGTCCAGATCAGTGCATGCTGTTCCATGATGATCTTAGCTATGTTACACTTTCCCTAGTCTTAAAGATATTTAGACAAGTAATAACAGCGATAATTTTGTGGAGACAAGTAGGAGTCACTAAACTGATGAAACCAGAGAAGAATTGAAGAGTTTTGTTCCACATTAGCTGACATTTTCCTGAATTATTTCCCTGATAATGATAATGGTAATGTATGTTGGATTAATCTAGGTTTTAGATGATAAGAAAGCATGCATTTGGACATGTTTTACTAATAAAAACTGTAGTTCTGCATATAGATCTCTATTCAAATGAGAACGTTTATGGTCACCACTAGTAGTCACGCTTTAAAGCCACACATGTGTAGTGATAGTAGTACTAGTTATAGTAAAAACAATGGATTAAAATGCCTAAACTTCAGATGCAGACACTTAAAATAAACCTATAAAATAAACTACTATAATTTAAAGCACAAGAGACACACTTTTACTTCCTATCTTTTTTCATTTAAATTGTGGCTGCATCCTTTAAACCAGTCGAACCAGTACCAGTGTTGGAAAACACGCACCCTGCTGACCACAAGCTTTCACTGCCACATGCAATAATCACAGAAAGGTTTATTTAAAATAGAAAAGATATTTATGAGCAATACTAGTGCAAGGCTAGATGGAGTGAATTTGCAAGATTGTAGGCCACTGGCTCATTTCCACCTGTTGTCCTTGGTAGATGTTGCATGCAAATATAATTAAAACATGCAAACAAGAAATTTACATTATTCTTAAATACAATCCAATAATAGCATAAATACTGGGCACCACCTGAAGCAGTTGAAAACTTAGTCATATTATTGTTTTTTTTAAATGGCTGTTTCTCTACTGAAAGTGTACTGATGTATAAAGCAATGAGAAGCAGGCTGGCAATACCACTTTGTAATAGCTTTTCTCTCTCATTAGGTCATAATAGTGCATTTTAAGGCAGAATAACGTTAGAAACTAACATCGTGGAGTGCTTGGTGTATTAAAAAGACTCAACAAGTGACCAGCTGAATTGAACAGCACGATTGGCAGGCAGTGGGTCTGTACTTCACAGCTATCTTTGCTGGATGAGAGCTTAACCGTCGTACAGTTGGCCAGTAGGATTATGAACTCCACGTGGAGGAAACATAGGACACTAACAGAACTACACGGCTGCACAGAAACTGCACGTTGTGGATTTATCTAAGCGCAATGAAAATATTCAAATAAGAGGACGGTTTTAAATCATTTTTCCTGCTGACAGAGCCCTTAAACAGACTGCATCTTCAGCTTAATTTATGCTTCTGTGTAGAAGCGATGCCATAGCCTGAGCTGTAGGTCTTTCTAGCTCTAAACCCTACTCAGAGGTCTACACACTTAATTTAACATGCATCTACTCAAAAATGTACCAACACGTTGAAAGACACAGAGCACAAGCCTTGTGATCGGTCCAGACTGTCAGCCTCTGAGTAATGTTTACTGCTTATTGCCTGTTATCTGGAGTGAGATAAATGGCTGCAGATGGTGGTACAACTAGTTGAATTTAGATGCAATCATCGAAAAATATCCAACATTTATTTCCTTATAGATGACTCTAACAGTAGCCAAATGGGAGCAAAAAAATCCTCCACTCCTCTCACTTGATTCAGCAGCGGTACTCTCCATCTCCTCCCATGTCTTCTTTCTCTTCTTCTTTGCAGTACCTGCAGTTTAATCAGCTGTTGCTAAATATTGATGACCTTCAGCTCCAACCTTAAATGCTCTGTTTCATGACAGTATAGGCCACAATGAGCATATGCTCAGTACAGAACAGGGCTTCATACCCTTGTGACTTCACATTTCACATTTTGCACTACATTTGAAGGATAAACACTTATTCACAGTAATGATGGTAGCTGTTGGTTGACTTACCAAAAAAAGCAAAGCTTAAATAGCTTTGATCAGCCAAACAAAAGCATGTCTAAACCTTTAAAGTCAAAAGTTCTAGTTTCGTTAACATTTGCAAAACTTAATTTTTTCCTCATTTATCCAACTCTTGCAAAAGTAAGCTTTTTATTGTTTGTGGCGGAAACCAAACCATAGAAACATTATTGGCTGTAACCAATAGAATGAAAATGTTTTTTTTTAATTGCTGAGTAGGGATAGCTTGTTTATTAGTGAACTTTTCAGGTTCTAGCAGGGAGATTTAGACACTGGAAACTAGGGCTGAACGATTTTGGAAAAAATGTAATTGCAATTTTTTCCCCAATATTGCAATTCTGATTTGATATGCAGTTATTCCTCAACTTTCTTTTATGCCTTAACAGGACTGAACAATTCTTTAAAAGTGTCTAATTCAGATGATTTTGACTCATATTGCAAATTGGGTATGAATTACTGTATCTTTATGTTTAATAAGAAAAATACAAAAATGTAGAAGGTAGGATTTTTTGTAAACCTTTTAAAAAAAAATGGCACTTGAATGATTGCATGACATGTCATATGACATGCATAACATCTCTGCTGCAAAAAAAAAGATTAAAACTGGTATTTTGACACAAATTGCTGGTCAAAGAAATATTGCACCTTTTGCAATTTGAAAATTGCAGTTTCTCTTAATTTCCCAGCCATATTGGAAAGCATTCATTCTTGTTTTCAGTCTTTAAACAATCCAGTTGCACTAATTCAATACCTATAAGACAGAAAAAAGTTCCCAAAGCGCATCTATTAATGCTTCCTTCCACTATAAACATACAAGAACAATTTACAAATAACTAACTGGTTTGAAATCCCCCTAAAAGAATGTGATACATGATATTTCTTTATAATTACAATCATAGATAGGGAGTCTCTGAGATTTTACACTAATACACCATGGGTTTTACATTTCAAGGCACAGTACAGAGATGCAGGGTTGGAAACATGTCATAACTCGGCCCGTGTGCTAGTTCCTGCTCTTTTCAGCCTAAAAAGTAAGCTTGCCTGTCCACTAATCATTCAGGGTTCGAGCTGCATCTTGAAACAGCATGTCTTTGACTGTTAAATATTTAGCCTCATTGTCTTAGTTTCTTCTGTCACATGGAGAGCCGTCCATTGCTTCTTATCTGAGTATTTCTTTTCCTAAATGTGCTAAAAACCTCTTAAAATTTGGTTACCTTAGAATAAGTCAGGCTGAATCCCGATTTACCAAATATTTCTGAAAGGTCAGGAAAAAGATTTAGATATTTGGAGCGATAAGTTTAGCAAGTGTGGATCTGAGCATAGAGGCACAGTTTATTTCATTTCTGACAGAGTGGACTTATTTTCCTTGTTGGAACAAAACTCTTCAGCTTTGTTTCCGGTGTGTAATCATCGATAGGTAACAAACGTAAGTGGGTTTCCCTGCCGCTGGAGGAAGTGGCCCGGGACACCAGCGACAAGACGCCCGGCGGGGGCTCGACACGCTCGGATACAGATCCCACCAGCGACTCGCCCGACCCCACGTCGCCCAATCACACACTCCATAATAACAGGGCACATGATAGCAGCAGGAGTAAGTTTTTATTCAATACTTTAGTCCCTGATTTTTTTCTTCTTCACCTGCTGCTTTGGCTTCTCTGTTTGCCCTCTGCATGTTTGCTCAAAACTTTCCCTGCAACCATCTGCCTTTCTAGAGTCTGCAAGCTTTTTCCTACAGCTGGTGCACAGTATGGAATGAAAGCATGGCATGTCTTTGTTTCAGTGATCACTTGTGTGAGTCTTTTGAACAAATGTAACTATCTATGTATCTGTGTGTTAATGTTAATGATTGAACATTACAAGAGCTCCCACATGGTTTTTATTTACAAAATATGTTTATTGTATGGTTGTCATGATACCACAATTTCAAACTTTGATGCGATCAACACCTGTTTCAATACCACAACATAAAAAGGCAGTTCTTGGCACCCAGTGTGGCTAGTCTCTTGTTTTTAGTTACAAAAAACTGCAAGGAAAGTCCTGCACATCATTTAAATTGCACCAACTTTTTGATGCCAAAATGATGCCAAGGTATTTGTGGAGTTTTGACAGTGCACAGAGGTTTGCGAGCGGTTTTTGGAAGATTCATTTCTTTCACACCTGCCTCATGAAATGACTGTATTTTTCTTTAGGCACCAGTAGTTTTTGATTCTGTTGATCACTAAAATAAGACACATTGTGTTGTTTAAAAACACATGGCATCACGAAAGTATTCATGTATTGAAAATTTTGATACCATTAATTAATAGGCAACATTTTTTTTTACTATACCTTCATTAGGTGGTTTGAGGCAGGGCATCATAAGTAGAAATGGGCTACAAGGCTGCAACTTCTGATAATTTTTAACATATTAGATCTAAAATAATCAACTTAAAGCTAAATAGGTAGCATGTACGGCTTACTGGCTGAGAGTTAACATGCCATGAAGTAACATAAAGACAGAGAAATAAACTGTAATGAGGTAATAAATGAAAGGGAAGGAGATATAAGCAGCTGATTCAGACTGAGTGTGTGTTGGCCACATGATGGCTGCGTGACAGCCTGATTTTATTTTCAGAGTGCATGTTAAAAAGTCGGGGCTTTCAGCCTGCTTGGGCACCGTGCCTCATGCCAAGAATCTCGAGAACTGAAGTTTTCCCTGTTTTACCACCAGCTGCACTGCTCTCATCAAAATTAGACAGGAAAACAATAGCTAGAGAGTTGTATTTTCCTTGTTTTAGCAGATATGTATGCCTATGTCTACGTTAGTAAAATATTAGATTAACAGCCAATTACACTTACAGTTTAGTTTGGGTTTTTCAAAGTAAAAGCCCAGCTTGGCACACCTGTCTAGAAACTTTGTTTGAATGCTTTTATTCTGTGTTTTTTCTGGCTCAGTTATAACTTGAATCAAGTCACTTGTAGGGAGTTTTTTTTTAGGGAAGACTTGGCAAAGAGAGACTGGGAGCTGACATGTGCGGCAGCAATCATGCAGCAAGCATGCACTCAGACTGAAATGTCTGTAAAGGTCCAAAAGGCTAAATTACAATTAAAAAGGAAGGAGAGTAGATTATTGATATGAAAAGGTAGGTATTAAGTAATTGATTAATGCAGTTTGGTCCCTCTTGTCATGATTAAGTTTAATACAGCTACTGACCTTAGGATGGAAAGAGGATTTTGTCTCTGTCTACATTCATTGAAAGATTTTTTGTCATTTTGCCAACAAAAGTGAATTAAAATAGGAGGAGTGTGCCTTTATTCCCCACCCAGGGTTTAATTTTTTTAGCTTTGGTATTAATTTCTGAGAAGCTGACTTAATTTCTAAGATAAAATGACTTCTAATGAAAACTAAGAGGGAAGATATGCTGTGGGGGTTTCATTGAAAAGCCAATTATCCTTCCATAGTAGCAGTTGAATAACAAAATAAAAGGATTATTTACAGCTTAATACTATTACTCAGGGGTTAAAGATGGACTAAAGATGATGAATCACAGGGGTTTTCCAAGTTATATTAAAATGTGTTCTGGGGAATTTCGCAGGATGGAGAAATAAAATATGAAAAGATAAAAACTTCCATTTCAGTTTGTGGCTGACCTAACTCTAGATGTCTCCTGATCTAATTTATGTCATAAATAATTAACTGATAGAAAGAATGTCATAAGCTCTAAAAATGCTCCAGTTTTATAATGCCTAACATTTGTTGTTCTAGGTTGGAGAAGAGAGCCACGGGACTTTGGAGACGATACTTCCAGCGTCCGGAGTGACAGCGGGAGCATTCGTGGAGGAATACGAGGCCGGGGGAAAGGTCGTGGTCGCGGGAGAGGTCGTGGACGAGGTACAGTTTTAGTTTCACAACATTTTTCCTCAGTTTTTCCATCCTCAGCCTTTGCATGTGTGAAATGTAGCACTAGTTTTTGTCTTTCCTGTAGTTTCGTGTTTGTGCTACCTTAATATTCAACAAGTCCTTGTTTTAAGTTTGCTGGAGAATTTGGTTTTCTTTGCACGAATGATGCTCTGCATTTGCCCACATATTTGGCCAATAAAATTAATTCTGATTTTGATTATTTCATATTATATTTTCAAAATCTGTTGGTAGTCCCTCTTTGATTATATTATGCGTAATATCTTTGCTCTGCACAAAGTTTCGAGTATTTTTGCAGGCTTAACAACAAGGTTTAAAACCAAGAAAGACAACATTTCTCATAATTGTTCTCATTGCTTTCTACCCATGTTTCAGGCCGTTATGAATACTCTCAGAGCTTCCGGGACTCTCAGTCGTCAGACGGCTCCATTCAGGTCCCATCCGAGTTTGGCACCAATATGGTTTACTACTACGACGACGGCAGCAAAGTCCAGATGTACACAGTGGACGAAAAGCTTCTTAAAGAGTACATCAAACGGCAAATGTGAGTAATTCATTTGGTATAGTTTGATTTATCCATGAATTCAAACTTTGACTGGGAAATTCAGACAAAAACAAAGAGCCTACAGAAAAGGTGTACAAAGGTGCACAGAATACATGTATAAATATATGAATACATGAACTAAAATCCTTCTTAGAAATCAGTAGTTACAGCAGTGGCACTAAAGCTGTGTTTGACTCTGAATGAAGCTAAGCAGATTTTATTTTCAGAGGTATGAGGGAAGAAAATAAAGCAGTCAGGAAAACAGCATTAAATTACTAGCACACACACAGTTACAGAGTTTTGTATTGCACTATCAAGGCCTCTTTATTTTTGTTCTGTAGGTTGGTTTCTGTGATTTTCTAGCATAGAAAACAGCCCGTTTTGGCCTTTTAAAAAAAGTTATCTTTTAGTTTTTGACTGTAAGAAAAAAATTGATTTCAAAGTATAATCTCTGGAAAACATTTTTCTAACTCAGAAATAAATGAAAGGTCAATACCAGGGCTCCTGAAATCTTGAAAAGTGTTATAGTGGATTTTTGTGAAAAACTATGGTCATAAATTGTCTTACAACGTGCTGAGTTTGGACATCACACAGAATGAGACAGACATTAAAACTTTGGCGACTTCAGAACTGTTTTAATTCATCCTTTTTTTTTTTTTGTTTTTTGTTTTTTTTTTACATTTTTTCATTTTTTTATTTATATATACTACAGGAGCACATAGTTGCTTAAGCATCCACCAGCCACAAAGAGTAGAAGAGAGTGAGTCCAAGTTGATTATGAGACAGATGATACCATATTCTAAAAAGCTTTTAATCCTTGATCTGTTAATTCCCACATGAAAGCCATAAAAGAAAGATTTTACAATGTGAAAATATTGAATCATCATTGTTTATTTGAGTCTTTATGGCCTAAAAAGTCTTGAATTTGATTTAAAAAAGTGTGCAGCAATCCCATTTAAGTCCCAAATCAATGACAATTACAGGTAGATTTCTTAGTTTTAAACTGGCTATAGCCCTCGGTGGCCCGTGAGTTCATAAAAACATGAAAACAGTGATTTTTATCAGACTGAGCGATTTACATAGCATAGATACTTAATTCTCATTGCATGAAGAATACAGCAGCCCTCATCAGAGTCATCGCAAAATCTGATTAATCAATATCAAAATAAGTTTATGTTGCTACATGGATATAAAATAAAGTTGTGCAATATTTGAAAAAGACAACTTTTATACATTAGAGAGAAAGGTGTTAAAATGGACTAGTCCATCCTGGTAGCCTTAGAGCAGCCTTTTCCAAACTTCAGTACGCTGCGGCTCAGTATGAGACCTGAAAATCTTCTGGGTCCAACCAAAACACTTGAATAACCATAAGATGAGACCCTACTTTTATTTATAATATTTTAGTCTAATAAACAGGGAATTTCAGTGCAAGTCCTTTGCTTTCAGATACATTGAAATTAATCAGAAAGTTTCTGTGGGATCACAAAGTAGAATTGATGAGCCAGTGCTTTTATTTTGTTTTAATTAGGCATCTAGCAGTCACTTAATTTATTTTTTCTCATTTCTGTCTCCGTAAATATACTTTGTGGCCCAGCAAACTTTTCCCAAGTAACTTTTATGTCTCAGAAGTAAATTCTGGAATTCAGGAGGCAAGTGGGACAGAACAGTTGACACAGTGTCACCAGTTTATCTGACACCAGTCAAACTGTGACACCGATTCTATACATCAGACAAACAAATTCTGACAAGTTAAAAATTCTGACTGTGTTTTGTTACTTCTTAGACTTCAAATAATAAATCAGAACAAACAATTAGGTACTCAATGATCATTTAAAACATGGTTTGATTTTTTTTTTTTTTTTCCTCTATGGTTTTAAGTTTTTGTAAATTACCTCTTGTGGTCCACCTATGGCAGCTCTGGAGCCCACCAGTGTTCCCCGGCCCACTCTTTAGAAAGCATTGCCTCAGAGAATGAGTTCAACACTTTTCTACATTTAATTAAAAAAAAAAAAAAAAAAAACTTTTGCTCAAGAAGGATTACAATGCTGTAAATACATTAATAATGTATTCATGTACTCGTCTTGATTGGGAGGTTCAAAAATTCATACATGTGATTGGAAAAAACAAAAGTAAATAGAAAATATCTCTGCTAAGTGTTTGTTTGAGGGTGGAGGAAATGGTCATATTTGCAGGTAGGGAGAGGTTGGTTTACATATATTCTATATTTGGAAATTAGGAAGGTAATTAGAACATAATTAAACATGATGATTGAAGGTGAACTAATAACCCCAGAGAGAAGAACAACACCGGTTCAGGACTTGGGATAAAACAAAAGGTGTTATATCTGGAACTTTTAAACATGTCAGTTTATCACTTGTTTAAATCATACAGAGGTTTGCTGCTTAAAAGGTTTGTAGCAGGCAGATTTTAGCAGTTTATTTGTCATTGAAGCCTTCAGACTTTAAGTTTTGGAGACCAACTTTGAACTCTAGAGAAATATTTTCAATAAAACCATCTTTAACCGCGTCAAACTAACTTTAAATGATGTTTCCTTCTCAAATTTAGATTTTAACAAGAACATCATTTGTAGAAACAGCAGTTTAAAGCGTTTTACAGAATTAAAAGCAATGCATTTACAACACTGAGAGTATTGAAGACATGAAATGGACGTGACCAAATCCTAGATGTCAGTATAAACAAAATGCCTCTGATAAAAACTCCAGAGTTGATAGGTATATGATGTGTCTGAAAAAGATGCAGAAAGAGGAAGAACAAAGAGGCTGGAAAATGACAATAACCCCCTGAAAGCACCCCAAACTCTTAGGTGAGGTTGGACATCAGACACCTAGAAGAGTCAAAAGCAACTTGGGTGTGATATTCAGATTTAAATCACACTACTGAATATTTTTTAAACTGGGCTTAAAACAGAATTTAGAACCTTTTGAAATAAAAAAATACACAAAAAGACTATAACACAAAAGATATTGCAGTATAAGATCAATCAGCTATCAAGAAATATATTATTACACTCAAAATGTGTTAAAATATCCTCAGATTGGGCACATAGTGATAAGTTAACCCTTAACATGTTTCCAAATGCAAAAAAATCATTAATATTGTTTGCTTTTATTTTGAAATAATACTTTTAAATTCATTAAGATGGTAAAAAGCATGCTAAATTAAAATCTGAGTTTGATATGAAATAAATAATAGGGGCTCTGTTGGACTACAGTTAATTCTAGACCTTATTAGCTTTGTTGTAAAGCAGGTGAAAACATTTTCACCTCAACACTTTATCAGTTTGATGGGAAAAACATGTCAGAAAAGGTCAAGGTGATAAAAAGCCAAAGTTATGTTTTAACCACCAGCTCCTGCACAGTCAAACATGTGAAGGTTGTGTTTGTGCAGATTACAGGTGTGAACTGTGGGATAAGCAGTAAACAGGTTGTGTGGTCAGTGAAGCTCCCCTGGGTTCAGAGTGTCCTGCAGGGGGCAGCATTCCCTCTGCGTCTCACTGACAGCTTTGGCCTGGTTTCAGCAGCAGACTCAGAATAGTGGAGGGTGAGGTGGACTCCTAAATATAGACTGGGTGCCTCGGAGGGGACAGGGGATGAATTATTGTATGCAGGCCTGAGTGAGGAAATGTAAAAAAAAAAAAAGTAATGGGGGGAGGGTGAGGGGGGAGAGAGTGGTGGAAGGCGAGAGGAGGAGGACATTCTTGTCTTCTCCTCTCTCGTCTCCCTCAGCATTATTCAGGCTGCTCACTCAGCCGGCGTTGCTCTACATGAAACAGCGACTCCACACCGCCTGCAGGCTGAGCTTCATGCACAGACGTGTGTGTCTGTGTTGCTTGTGTGCTTGTGTTTGTGTGTGTTTTTGTGTTGTGGTGACTTTAAGTGGTGTGACAAGTGGGGACAGAGAGCTTTTCCCTCTTCGGATTTGGTATTTGATGCTCCAGTAAGGAGATTCTTCGGCTATTGTGGATTAAAGAAGCATTATAAATGGTTTTCTTTTTGTTTATTCAAAAACGCCATGCGAAAGATTTTTATTGAAGCTTCTATTGTGAATAGACATTTTTCCCCAGGATTTAGTCTCAGTGTCCTGAGTCGGACTCAGTTGGTAGCACCATTTAATTGAATACTAGTCTGGTTTATGTTACCCTGATCCCAGCTCAGTTGTAATAAAGGCAAAAATCCCTACATAAAACTGTTTAAAGTATGTAAACATGCTTAGTTGCATTCTTTATGATCAGCAAACTGACATTTTAAATTAGTGTGGATATGCATATTTAAAACAAATGACTGATACGGAAGATAGTTCAAATATTTAAGAATGACATATAAAATTAAATTGAGAAAATTAAATACTATTTGCAGGTAAACAGTTCCATGTTGATGTTTGTTATAAAACAGGATGCACTTAATCATGTGTAATGATTAATTAAACTAAATTTGAAAGTGTGAATGTGCATTAAAGCTTCATTTTGTCTGTTCCAGTGAGTACTACTTCAGCCTCCACAACCTGGAGAGAGACTTCTTCCTGAGGAGAAAAATGGATGCACAGGGCTTCCTCCCCATCTCCCTCATCGCCAGCTTCCACAGAGTGCAGGCTCTCACCACAGACATCAACCTCATCATGGAGGTAACATCACACCTTTAATGAGCTCAATGAAAGGCGCCTGTCTAGCTCAGTTGCTATAGCAGGCATGCATTTATAGAGGCTGCAGTCCTTGATACACTGGGGACAGGTTTGAATCCTGACTCCATGGTTAATTGGTGCATGTCACTCTGCCTCTTTCCCCATAATTCCTGTTAGTCTTCCCCTGTCCTGTGTGATATCTGCATAAAGCCCCATGCATTATAATTAAAGAGAAACAAACATTAGACGTCATATTCTGTTATACTTTGTTAGATTGCAGATTCCCTTTATCCTCATACTCAAAAATCGGAAGATAGCTGGTAGATTTAAGATGGCCTTACACCTAACGACTTTTCCTCCAGGTTCAAAGTTGCAGACAAAATTCCAAAGTCAGAGTAAAATCATGGGAGTCTTGCTAAAGTCGCAGCTTACTCCCGTTGTCTAAGTCGTTAGGTGTGAGGTGGTCACAAGACTCAGTTTTAGCCATTTTAAGGCAGTCTTTCTTCCATCTTGGTGTTACAATAATATCAAATGTGTTTGATATTGTCATCTATGACTATTGGGAGCCGATGTTGTGTGTAACCACATTAATTTACTTCATCCTTAAAAATATGAACGTGAGCGAAGATCAGTCTAGAGCTGCTGAATTTCCGCTCAGAACTTGAGAGATTGAAAAACTTTTCTGCCCAGAGCTACAGTCAGATCTCTGCACATGTGTTTTTGTGCAATGTCATTCAGTTCATTCCAGGCTGACATGACAGGTACGGTAAACCTCCACTGGGATTTTCAAAGTAAAAGCCTGAGTAGTTTGTTTCTGTGGTGAGGCAACTCGTGTTTTCATACAGTGCATTTATTCTGAAGTGTTTCCGGGATAGTTCCTCGGTTGTTACAGTGACATCCAAAGTTGCTTTGGTGTTTAACTTTCCTTTCGTTTCTACTCGGTGTAAATGATTTAAAAACAGCAGATTATGAGAGAGGTTAACTCAAATGCAATCTCCATCTCCTTCTACATCTTGTTCTCTGCTCAAAAAGTGTTGTTGTGAATTTCCACCAGATGCATGATCTGAAATAATCTCAAAAGGAGTCATCTTCTAGTCTTGTTGTTAGTGATCACCAGTCTTTGCAAAATCTTAGTCTGAGACTAAAAACTCAGTGGCTTGCAGGCAAATTGTCTTTAGATATGTGAGAGGGTCTCAGATGTCAGTCCTTTTGGAGTCTCTTAAGAGTCTTCGAGAAGTCCTCTGGTTTAAGGCCAGGATTAGTTGAGTATCTGCTTTAAACTTCTTAACCTATTTTGGATACAAGCACCTCTGCATGGTGGTGCAGGGGTTAGCGCTGTTCACTTATAGCAAAAAGGTTCCTGGTTTGCTTTGCGGTCAGGGCCTTTCTGTGCAGAGTTTGCATGTTCTCCCCGTTCATGCGTGGGTTCTCTCCAGGTATTCCGGCTTCCTCCCACCACCAAAGGCATGCTCGTTAGGTTAATTGGTGACTCTAAATTGGCTGTAGGTATTTCAGCCCTGTGATTGACTGGCGACCAGTCCAGGTCCTGGGAGAATTTATGGTATGTTGCCTTCAAAAGCTTCAAAACTCAGATCATCTGAAACAAAGGGTTATGAGACAAAAGTTAAGTTAAAAAACAGCTGAAAGTTTACAAATCTGCCTACACTCTACAACTGAATTTTTTATTTTTTATTGTTTTATTCAAACCCTCCTTCTCCAGGCTCTGAAGAGCAGCAAAGAGGTGGAGCTGGTGGACGATAAAGTTCGCTGTAAATCTGAACCTGAACGGTGGCCGATCCCAACCCCTCCCATCATTGGTTCTCCTCGGACCGACTTCTCACAGCTCATCAACTGTCCCGAGTTTGTTCCCCGTCAGTCCCTCAGCTCCACAGGCTCTGGTTAGTATGCCACAGATGCCACTGCTTCTTCTTTAAGACCACAAGGTGAAGATTGAGGCAGGTGATTGGTGGTATTTTGTAGTTTTCTCACTGTCAGACAATCCCAGAAAAATATCAAACAAAACAATGAATTTATCCTGCTTGTTGTGAGTACTGTGTGTGCCTGAAGCCTTATATATTTTAGATATGTGCCCCTGAAACTAACTGGAGCACTAAATGTGGATTTTTCTACAGCCAGAAATAGTTTCCAACAAATGCACCGTTACATTGGATTACAGATTCCAGCTGTGCCAGGCTGTTTTAGGCTATAACTCAACCTTGTTGGTGTAAAACCAATTTTAAATTTTTTTTTTTTTTTTAAGATTATCTGGACCACTGAAGACATAGACCCCAGACAGAAGTTCTGAAAATATTTACCTGTAGGTACAGATCCAGTAAACAGGAAAGGGAGAGTGTTTCAGCATCAGTCCTCACATTTTAATTGCGGTAGAGCATCAATGAAGGCTCCCCAAACATTGTGGGTCTTCTCCTGACGCTGTAGAGAATCTTCCCTGGAGTGCAATATGATGTTAATTCATTAAGCTAATGTCTTTGTGAAGGAGGGAAGTCAGATTTCCACTTTGTCAGAATACACTTTTTACCTGCTGTACTGGCAAGTAAAACAAAGTACTTGACAGGGTCAGTCATATTTAGGGACTTAAAATCTCAGAGGATCCACAACTTAGGATCTGTTGGTATGCTTTTTTCAATAATCACTGAAGTAGTTTTGATCACATAATTCCAAAACTTTATGTTAAGTGGACATGACCACAACATATGCATCAGATCTGCGTTTGTTGTTTTACATTTTTGGCAGGCAGGTGAGGCAGTGTTTTTAAATTTATGGAGCCTTGCAGGTGTATATTATGTCCTGTACATTATATTAAACTGTATATGTCTGTGCTTTGTAGAGATCAAAAAAGTTTGAGCCTGTTCCAATAGTTTGTACCATTCAGCATTATCGTATGTGTAATTTAAATCTGATTCACATTAATGTTTGGTGTCTCCAGTCAGTTTTTATGTGCAAATTAAGGTAGGAATGAAAACTGTTGAATGGAAACCCCACAAATAACTTCACTTTCCCAGGTTTTCAGAATTTTATAACTACATTTATCTTAGGATGATATTAAAAAATGCAATGAAACATCTACAGTTTAACCCATTATTTATACAGATTTGGGGTCAAGTTTAAGGATCAGACGCAGGGTTAAGACTTCAGTCCAAAGCTCTTCTGTGGCTCAATGAGAGCTGACAGTGTGACAAGTGATTTTTAAGCCGTGTTGAAGTCTGTCTGAGTTTGATGTGTTTGGCCTTTCAGTTTCCTCGCCTGTGGAGAAGACTCCCTCTGACTCTGCTGAGCCCCAGGACTCTGCTGATCCCTCCTCATCCAGCCAGGAGTCACTCCCGGCTACAGACGCCCCCAAAGATGCCCCTGCGCCACAACTTGACCCCGACGCTTGGATCCAGGTGGAGAAACGCCACCGACAGCCCTCTGGCAAAGCAAAGGTACTGGAAATCTAAGCAGATGTCTCATATTTTCATTGTTTCATCCCTTCTTTCATCCCTTGGTTTTGTGCCTCACATTTTCCTTGTCCTTATGCCCTCTATTATCCCCTTCATCCATCTGTCCATTACTTCCTCCCTCCATCTCCCTCCCACCTTTCAGCATGAGTCTGATGATGTGTGTGTTGTCAGCTCTACTCCTCCCTCCCCACCTCAGCCTGACCTCCTCTCTGCAGTTGAGTACTTTCTGCTCTCACTTGATTTTCCTCTGCCCTCTTCTCATCTTATTTTGACTACCATACCCAAGCTTTCTCATGTAGTCTAAATATTTGCTCTTTATTTATTTAACTATAAATGACATTTTGTTTTCACTGTAACAAAAACTTGATTGTTTTTCTGAAAACTTCATTATCATGTCCTTAGCATTCGTTGCAAACTTATATTTTCTGAGCTTCTATATGATTTGGGGAATTTCTGAAATGTCTAACAGTTTCTACCAAATGATACACCCTCTAAGTTATTATTTTATCCTGTAAACTTATCTGTTCTGATGTGTCCCTTGGATTAAATGTTTGATGAATGTTGATGTTGATCGTGTCCTCCAGGAGCGCACTGAGGCGTCTCCACGCAGCCACCAGACTCCTCCTCAGGCCGAGCCTGACCAGGAAGAGCTGGACTTCATGTTCGATGAAGAAATGGAGCAGATGGCACCCAGAAAAAACAAGTTTACCGACTGGTCAGATGAGGACGACTCTGACTACGAGCTGGACGACCAGGACGTCAATAAAATCCTGATCGTCACCCAGACGCCCCCCTACCTACGGAAACATCCCGGTGGAGACAGGACGGGAAACCACGAGTCCCGCGCAAAGATCACCGCTGACCTGGCTAAAGCCATCAACGACGGGCTGTACTACTATGAACAGGACCTGTGGAAGGGAGAGGAGCAGGTCGAGTGCAGCAAGGTAAGAAAAAACATAGAAGAGTGCCCAAAATTCTAAAAAAGGAAATGTAGAAGTTTCTACCAGAGCTTTCAGTGTAAGGTTAAAGTTTAGTCCCTACAGTAACTCTAAAGTGTAACCCACCAAATCCAGATATTTGACTTTTAATCCAGTGCACCCCAGAATTTCCCACATTAGATTGACAGTTAATTAAACATTTTCAGGAACCAAACATGTCTGAGCAGGTTGATCAGAGTGAAATAGCTCCTGTGTACAACACGTGCACAAAATCCTGTCTGAACAAGAAACTCTCCATTCACAGGAAAAATTCCAGACCTAAGACAGTGGGTCATTTAGATAACAAATATAGTTTTCTGCTGAAAATTTTTATCCTGCAAATACAGGACTAAAAAAACAAAACATACAATACACAAGATACCAAACCTACTGTATAAATTAGTACAATATATTATATGAACATTTAAAACACTCAGAAATGCATCGGAATGAAATATAAAAAGGTTACTATAAAAGAAAATAAATCATTATTTCCATGTGCATCAGTTTTTTATCAGTAGACTCACACTAGTAAAATTATAATTTTCTATTTCTCAGGAATAAAGATGGAAGTGTTGAGACAGAGAATTGACGGAAGCTTAAACACAAAACTCAAAGCTGATGTCGTTTTTCCATCTGTCATTAAATGCAACAGTTATTTTTCTTTGTCCCAGGGAAAGCGTGATTCACATCCTGTTATTGAATTAGCGTTGTTGTCGTTATACACAAGACTTCAGAGTTTCACCACCTGCACGAAGGAGTCAAAGGGGCCACTAAGTGTTAAAGAAGTTAAAGAGAGAGCTGCTGAACTTAAACCACAGAGTTGCAGGATGCATACTCAGAACTGATATACATGAGTAACTTCACCTTCGTACACGACATTCTTCATTCTTTTGATGCAGGTTTAAAACTTCATACTGACTTTTATGACTCTGTTACTTCTGTGCAGTCACATCCAACACTGATAGAAGCAGTAAATCTGAAAGTCCCTTTATACTGTTTTAGTACTCTATAAAATTGATTGATTTATTATTGACACTTTGAGAAAGGTTGAAGGGAAGCCATACCTTGAGATCTGCTGTAGTTGCTCCATCTATTCAAACTAGCTCTCACTGGTTTTAACTTGATGAATAAAGTGCTGGATATTTGCAGACATTTGACAGTGCTGTTCTATTTAAGGTTCCTGAAGATAAGACAGTATCAGAGAGTTAATACATCACATAGATGTCCTGCTTCAATAAAATATATCTTTAAAAACCCTTCTTCAGTTTAACATTAGATGTGACTATAGCACAAAGAAACTGTCAGAGTTGTCCTGTATTTTACTTCCTCTTCATTTCACGGGTCAGATTCTATACATTGACAAAAATATCTCTTTAATGTCTTTATTCGCACCAGTATATACACATGTAGTTGCAGTATAAACACATCAGGTGTATATAATTTTAATACCTCTTGTTTAGTCTAAAAAGTTGACTGTGCCCATAACACTGCCCATGAAACACTTGGAAACCTGCCATCATGATGACAAATGCAGAAAATCTACACTTCCTTTAGTGTGCAGGGATACATGCGGGCTGAGGTTGTGCCACTTTTTAACATGTTTTCTCCCACATCAGGTCTGATCCTACAGTTAAAAAAGTCAGTTTTGTATTCTGTTAAGTGAAAAAACCTTGCTGAGCGGGGTTGAGATTGGATTGAACAGACTCCTGAGTCAAAAGACAACAGGTGACCTGCAGATGTGGCGTTCTTAATCAAAGGCTGTAGGTCTTTAATTCTCACCAGTGATCTTGAACTCGGGGCTCAGTTGTCATGTTTGCAGGAGTGCAAATTCAATATGGCAAAAAAGATGGTACCTAATAGGGCTGGGCAATTAATTGCAAATTAGTTTAAATTTCAATCTGGCCTGCTGCAATTTACAAATCACAAAAGCTGTGAGAATTTTTAACTTTAATATGTCAAAATACCAGTTTAAAACTTGTATTGCAGTAGAGAATTTATGCACATTATGTAAACATTCAGTTTGCATTGGTCATTTTTAAAAAATGAAAATTCCCGCCTTATTTACTAATATTGTGTTTTTCTTATTTAACCATTGGTTGACATAGAAATGATCATCCTTTCAATAAAGCATTTGATATCAAATTTGCAATCTGAGCCAAAATAATCACAATTAGACATTTGTTTTAAATCCTTTTGCCCTAGTATATTCTATCTAATATTGTATAGGTCATAATATAGAATGACTTATTGCTTGTATTTATCGAAAAAAATATAAGATTAGAAACATAAAAAATAATTGCATTATTATTATTATTTTATTATTATTATTATTTTTTTTATTATTATTATATTATTAGATACATGCAGACAAAAAATAATTTAAAAAATAACATTAAAATTTTAAAAAACATGTCTGATTAAATAAGGCCCTGATAAAGACCTTCACTGAACCCACTTTAAAATAATGAATATCCTACCATAGTTCAAGTAGGCTAGTTTTATAGTGAAGTTTTGTAGCTGCAGGTATTAAAGTGTGCTTGTATTGTTTTGCTTTCCCCTAGAAGCAACGAACCAACAGCCAAAGAAAAGAAGTAAAAACAGTAAAAATTGTGACACAGACAGACAGTACAAACCCTTTTTTCCCATCTAGAAGGACTTCCTCAAAGGCTGCGTCTTTAATACCAATGCTCATCATAGTTTAGGTTAACTGTATCTACACAAAAAGGTCTAAATCAGAAACATATAATGTGTCCCCGAGTTAAACTTAAAAAATTCAGTTGTTGCAGTTCTTTTGCAAAAAAATATCACAAAGAAATACAGAAAATTCAAGAAGAAAAGAAAAACATTAGAAATAGATGTAAGATATTAAGCTAAGGCTTAGAGTGTTGAGTCATTATGATAAAATCCACCATTAATAATAAATAAACCACATGCATGTGTAACATTTGACACAAATATACACAAATCTCTTTCCCTTAATTAAAGCACAAGGAATTTTAGGATGTGTTAAATTGATATTAGATCATTCAGCTGTAATTTGTCATTGCCTGGTCTTAAATAAGGCAGCAGACTGTCAAGGCGACGGGCTTGACATTTAATCCTGGCACTAAAAACTAGGTCAGACAGCTTCTTGACACTTGAACTTAGTGAGCCCTCAACATTTACATCACGCCTGTAGTCACCGTCAATACAGTAAAAAAACATTTCCCTTTTGTGTCAGGTCAACACAGGTCATCACTGTGACGTTCTCTCTATGCTTTTAGGATTTCAGAAGCACTGCTAGCGCTCTAAAGACTTTAAAATAAAGACGTTTGTTGGAGCTGTTAAGCCTCAAACTGTACAGGGGACAAAAATAAACAAGTATTTATCACCTACTATGCGAGCCTCCAGACTACATGTGTGTCACACAGCTGCTGCCAGAGAGGAGTGTGACCTGCTTTTTGGAAAAGATGCCTCGTCTGCAGAAAGCGGGAGCGTGTAGAAGCACGGTCTATAAGTTACACAGCGTTATGTCATCCTATTAAATGACAGGATTATCAAGTTTACGGTGTAGGAACAGCTAAGGCATTATTTGGTATGTCATTGCCACCAGAGTAACTTTAGATTCATTATTACTAATGTGGTGATTTAAGCACAGACATGCATCTCTTTTGATGCTTAAAAAAGGAAGTAAACACATTTATTCCCCATTTTAGTAAAGTGAATCGAAACACATGTTTAGGTCATGTGCAGTGAAAGTTGAGAGAAAGGGCTCGCGTAGAAACTTTAGATATTCAAGGTGTTATCAAGGTGATTTCACGGCTGTATAAGGGGGTTATACTGAAATCCTAATGCTTTTTCCACGCTAATAATTGCGCTTCACCTCCTCAGTCCTTGTCCGTGTGTGTCTTGAAATGCAAATTAACTGCTGACTAATTTTGTGTATAAACGAGTGAATCCATCAAGCTGTGGACTGTGCTGTTTGAAGTACTGAGCACACAGCGCCTAGGAGGGATTTGTCTTGAATAAACATGTAGTTTGAAAATATATTAAGGCATTTATTTGATAATAACAAATTATTTTTGCAGCTGCTGAAGCATAGCCTGCTTTATATAAACATAATCATAAATCACTGTTGTTTATTTGAAAAGGTTAGCTGAAACATGTTTATTTAGCTTCTTTTAACGGGTGTTTTTGATCAATGATGGCAACTAGTGACAATTTTCATGATCAAGCACCTGTCTCTTTACAGCATGGCAGAAAACGGTTACAAAACACCATAATGCTTCTTTCCAAAGTCAGAAATAAAAATGAGTTTTTTTTTTCCTAACTACCATTTAAGAATCTAAATGCATTCAAGCTTTTATGATCTGCTTAGTAACACTCGGTTATTCTCTTGTGGAAATTTGTCTGTGGGGGCTGTGCACAGTGAGCAGCAATACAAAAAGAGAAACATCAATAAAAAGTGAAACAAAAAACCACATTGCATTATCCATGTTGCACACGATAAATAAAAACACAACATAAATAACAGAAAAGGATAAACAGAAGACTGACGTTACTGCACAACCTCTCTAACCACAAGAAACATGTTTCTATCCCATAAGATGAAGAACAACAGTAAAACATCAGAATTAAGGTGCTGATGGTGTCAATTTTTTGCATTAAACTCTAGAAAATAACTTCAGTTTGTCATCAGACTAGTTGCTGGAGATAGATGAACTGTCAACTTATCAGCTTAACCTTCTATGTCTATAAAAACCTCACTATCTGACATGAGCAGATGAATCTCTACCTGCTTCTTTCCTTACCACTTTCAAACCCCAGCACAGCTTTGGCAGATGGATGAGGTTTCTGCCAGTTAAAGGGAAGATTTCCCTTGCCACTGAAACAATGCTAATGACTGCTTACTGCTGAGCTCATGGTGATTAATACTGGGTCTTTATGATAAATTTAAACCTTTCCTCTTTAAGTGTCTAAAAATATTTTTTGGTATGATGGCGTAATGCAAATAAATACAGATTAATTGATAAAATCTGACATAATAGACAAAGATGCAAAGTCTGATGAAGAAGGCGTGTCACTCTCCTAGATACTTCAGTTTAGTATCTGCAGGAGTTAGGTGAAGTGAGAGCTCAGCTCGAAAGATCTACCTAAAAGCAGAACCCCTCCTCAGTTAAAGCAGCATGTTGAGGTGTTTTGTGGACGGACTGTGCAGGAAAACTGTGAGACTGTCAGACGTCTGGAGTCGTGTGTTTGTGACCTTTAAAGGAGGGACAGTTTCACCTGCAATCGCCCAGTCATGACAGGGTTTAACTTCATGAATTTCAGAAGTTATTTTCAGTGAATAGAGGTGTATTGTCTGCTAAATACTTTTTTTTTTAAATTGAATTTTCTTGCACTTTTAAAAATGCACAAGTGTGCAGAAAATCACACAGAGAGAGAATCATTGTAAAACATCCCTCCTGGGAGCACAGATGGTTGAGTGGTTTAAGGCGCTACCCATATACGCGGCCGGCTCGGGTTCAAGTCCGGCCTGTGGGCCTTTGCCGCATGTCTCTCCCCACTCTCTTCCCTGTCTCTGAGTCTATCCACTGTCCTTACTCTATCAATTAAAGGCATGAAAAGGCCCTAAAATAAATCTTAAAAAAAAAAAAAAAACAGAAAACAAACATCCCTCCTGATATTTTATGAGAGAGGTGTGATGTTTTATGTTGAATATGAACCTTCTTAAGTTTTATTCCGCATAATTTTCTGTAGCTGGTTCCATGGATGTTATTCTGTATTATGTTTATGAGGACTGTCACAATATGCACCATCAGCAATCCTCATTAACAGACAGATTGCCTATAGCAATAGCTAAATATGTAAAGTGACTATTTAGGACAGCGATTTTCAAACTATCTTTGCACAAGGCACACCTAAGACAGGCCAAAATCTCAAGGTACACCATGCTTAAATCCATGTAAAATCACCTCTTTCACACATCTTCACCTAATGTTTAATTGCAGTAATAGTACATCACTGATCAAATTAACAATGCACACCTGGACATTTATGAATGTATAGGGATATATACTGGTGGAATCAAGAATATCTTTATTCTCCCCAAGATGTAATTTGCTTCACAGCCAGCAGTGCTGCACAAACCATTCTTCAAACAATAAGAATAAATAGAAGAGAAGTTTGTACAAAAGACACAATAATAATAGTAAAAAAAATAATAATAATTAATAATCAGAGATAAATACATTTTACATTTAGATATTCAAAAAGTAAATGGCAGTCAGGATTGAGGAATTTTTCAGTCTGAGTTTGAATAAATCAATCGCATCACTTGGAGAAGTGCCTGCAATTATGCAGCATGTTTTGATTAAGCCTACCACTATAAACAGCCTATAAATGCCAATACCTTTACTTCCAGTGTCAAAAGCAGCCTTCATGTTTATTCGCTGTGCAGAAAAATTGCAAAGATCATCAAAAAAACTGAATTACATCCCTTAATTAGCAAGAGGCTGATTTATACAGGATTATTACCTGTGTAGCTTTTCTGTCTGCTGAAATATGGCTGCTGATTTGCCTCAGATGTTTTACTTTACAAACTACAGATGTAGTGGCTTCATGAGAGTTTAAAAAAGATGTCCACCATGATTATTATAAATCACAAGAGGTGCACAGGTAATCCTAATCCCAGACTGTTAGGGTTCGTGACATTGTAATTAACTTTCAGCATACACAGTTTGAATCCTCAATGAAAGACATTTCTCTTTTTTCTGCCATTGCTGACGTTGAGTTTACAGCACTGTCAGCGTGTTCTGGGTTCAAAGGGCATCAGTAATGTCTCTACATGTGGGAAATGTCACGCCTGAATACACACTCACACAAACACCGAGGTCACCTGGATTTCTTTCTGAAGCTGACGTGTAGAGTTCAAAGTACGCCGCACATCTGC
This sequence comes from Cheilinus undulatus, assembly GCF_018320785.1. Classification (NCBI taxonomy): domain Eukaryota; kingdom Metazoa; phylum Chordata; class Actinopteri; order Labriformes; family Labridae; genus Cheilinus; species Cheilinus undulatus. The sequence continues at coordinate 8,631,665 of NC_054882.1, read as the reverse complement.
GGTGTGTCACACAAGTTTTCATGGCTGCAGCCGCTGGCACATCAAGAATTATTTACCACCATGTTGCCTTGGTGTTATCAGTTTAAACTGCCTTAGAGACTGCTGTGTTAAAAAGACTCGTACCCCAGAGCAGAAATAAATCAAGTTTGCCTTCAGAATAATGCAGAAAAAGTGGACATAAAGCATCAAGAGATTTCTTTACTAAAGATATAATTCAAACCATTTAAGGGCAATCTCAGAGAGTTTGACCCAGGTCAATAATCTACGTAAAAAATTTTCTGATCCACTGTGTCAAAAGCAGCACTTAGAACAAAAGTAATAAAACAGAGATCTTATCCAGGTCGGCAAACAAGGATGTTTTTTTAATACAAAGAGTAGAGTTGTGTGTTTCTTTACATGAATTGCTAAAAAAACATCAGTTATTGTGTTTTTTCCTAGTTAAATGTCTAATGTTGTCAGGAGGGCTGTACAGTTAGTCATAGTTTCATTGTTATCATGTCTTGAGTGCCCACTCACACATCTTGAAAGTCTAAATTTGTTGCAGTTGAATAAAATTAAATTCTGTGAGCATTATTGGCATGGAAAACATGTGCCAGCATTGCCAAATCAGTGTAAAAATAAATGAATAAATTATATATTTCATATAATAACAGCAAAAAAAAAGGTGCAGTATTATAATTGGTGTATATATCAAAAATGTAGATTTAGCTTTACAAATTATTGATTTATATTGAAGGTTGTGTACTTAGTTTTTGCAGATTGTAGGTAAAATTGCAATACAACAATTTGATTTATAGAAATTTTATTTTAAAAAGTTATAAATAAAAGTTAAGTTTGTTTACTGACTGTCTGCATATATTTTAAAAATTCATTTTTAGTTAAATTTACTTATGTGAACAAGCAACACTTCCTCAACCAGAATAATCTACATTTCACCTGTTTGATCTTTAAAATGGTTCCCATTTTGATTCAGTCAGATGATTCCTAAGTCATCGGATGCACTCAGTTTCATTGGTGCCTATTTATTATTATAATAAAAATGCTGATTTGGATTTAGGTGGGATGTTAATCGTCAAACATGTGTGTCAAAAATTGAAGATTTCTTATTTTTTCATTCATCAGGCCAAAAATCTTTTCATGATATTAAATGATTCCATCACACATTACAATTTTTTGACATCTTGCAGACATTGTCAGGATATACACGGTGCATTTGAGTAAGGAATAATTATAAATTAACTTATCAAACAATACATTATAGGAATGGGCAGTAGTACCGTAATACCGTATACCAGGGTATTAAAAAATAGCCACGGTATTGCTTCAGTTACCTTCATTAAGATGGGGCCATGTAATGAGTGCATGTTTTAAAACAAATGCCTTGAAAACATGTGTCCCTCTCCACCAGCAGCACCACTGCCTGTGTGAAGATGCTTTAACATGATAAATAAAATCCTGCTTATGATTTCATTTCAAGTTGGCAAATGATGAAGGTGTTCAGAGCTATACCGCCGTATTTAAACTTGTGTGCTGTGCGCAATGGCCTGGCTCCCTGGCACGGTGCTGCGACGGCGGTGGGGTCCTCTCTAAAGTCAGAGAGTTAAATTGCACTGCTGGCTGTGTGATCCACGGTATCGTGAGTTTACAAAAGACGCAAAAAAGGGTAATTTACAGCCAAATGTAGTTAAAGGTTTGACAGAGCTGTATATATAAATTTAGATTAAATTGCAATAAAGCCTACTGCCATTATTATATCCTAGAAGGTCCAGTATTTCTAGAACATAAAATTTTGAAAATGTATATTTACCAAATTTACACCACAAATGATACTTTCTACACATGCAAATATTCAAGTGTCTTTTTTGTCAAAAAGTTTGCAAAAAATCCTGCTTTTGTTAATTTTGTATCAGTGTTTCTTATTTAAATGAGAATGATCTAAAAATGGTCTTTCCTTCAATACAACAGTTCAGATCCACTTTGTAATATCAGTGAAAATAGTCTCAATAACATATTTTCTAAAACCATGCAGCCCTAGTTAAGGTTTACGTGTTTTTAGGGATTATAAATTCTCTTTATACAGTATGTTTCATCTCTGTATGTCCTCATAATCAAACCTTGTCCATTCAGGTGTCTTGTAGTTCATTAATCATTTTTTTTCTCTTAGTAAAAAACAGAACAGCTGAACATTTTGCCTCTGGCTTTTCTTCTAACTGCTTTTTAATTTTCTGCTGTTTGTGTTTCTCAGCAGGACGTTGAGAACTTCAAGAAGCTGAATGTCATCAGTCAAGATCAGTTCGATACGTTTGCTCCAAAAGTGCCTGTTGACACCAACCAGGAAGTCCCTCCTCCTCCAATGCCAGGTGGGTTTCTTAGCTGCTATGGAGTCAGTTTTATGTAATTTGAGCACCATGGTTAAAAATTAAACACGCTTTTGTTGTGCTTCTCAAGCAGGTTTGTATGTTTGGGCAGGTTCTGGCTGGATTTTACATTTTAATTTCAAACATCATGGACAATTTCAACTATATAAAAGAGAAATGCTCAGAGTTTGCATTTTATTGTTTTTTTTGCAAAGAACAATAATTAATTCAGTAAAAATCATAGTTTCTAGGAGCTCTAGGTTTATGAATTAAGCAAGGCAATTTTATATATTGACAATATTTAATACAGAAAGTCATTCAGTGTACTTAAACATGTTTTACTCAACACATTTGTAACATTAGGAGCATTAAAAGACACAACATTGGGCATGGAAAAGGATGGAGCTTAAAATTAAGTTTAAGATCAAAAAGAAAAATAAGAAATTAAAGACATTAAGATACTGAATTTATTAAAATTTCTTTAATTCTGACATACCAAAATAAAAAAATCGGATTAATGTTTTACATGACCGATAAATATGTTTGAAAGTTGCTATTTCTTAAGCAAGGATTGTCTTGAACCAATGTTTACAAGCCTGTTATAAATAAAATAATATTTAAAAAGAAATATAAATACAGAATAACCTAGCTGTATCGATCATTAATTTTTGTATTTACATCTGAATAAATGTGTGTTTTCAGCCGATAGCGGAGCAGAATTAGCCCGCTCTCTGCCTACGACGGTCCCAGAATCCCCCCGCTCCCACCAACCCCGAACGCCCAAAACGCCTCGCACCCCCGGACGGTGTGACCCCAACAAGACACCACGCTTTTACCCCGTCATGAAGGAGAGCGGCACTGTTGACGGACAGGTGAGTTAAAGTCAAAGACAGCATCATTTTAAGGATAGTGAAGGCAGTATCCTACTATAACACTGGAGCTATAAGTGTATAAAAGTCATGTTGAAGTGATAGAGAAGCCTCAACTTGGAGTCTTTTACCTCCACTTAAGTTTGTGAGGTAAAGTTGAGAGGTTGAGAGATTATTAACTGGATGAGAGCATATTTATATATGTCTTTTTTATTGCATCTTTAGTTATTCATCACTTGAACTCTTAAGAAAGTAAAGAAGAAAATAGAAAAACATCCTTTCAGATTTCTCTGAAAGGATGACAAAAGGTCAGAAGTTGGCATTTCTGAAATCTTAAAAAGCCACAAGCAACAAAAATGGTCAGCAAGTTAAAATGTGTTTAACTCAGCCTGGTGAAATTTCACTTTCATTTTCTTTTTATTCCTATTTATGTCATTTAGTTTTATTTTTTATAATTGAAGTACAGATATGGTGAAGGATACATTAGTAGGCTGCAATAAGAGACGAAAATGTGAGAGAACTTAGAACCTGTTTACAAAAATGTAAAATATTCAGCATACATAAAAAGCAGCCCCATAAAAGTGGATAATCTTACTTCCTGGTACTTTTGTATTTAATGGAAATTTGAATATTTACTGGGTAGATGGCAAGTTCCTTCACAACTTTTCTTATTAAGTCATGAAATCTGTCCTGTTCGTTCTGACGTCTTTGAAGCCGGCAGTCATGGCTTTTATTTTGGCCTGCCTGGTGACACATCGGTTAGCGCAGCTGTCTCACTGCAAGAAGGTCCCAGATTTTAACCCCCATGAGACATGGCCTTTCTGTGTGGAGTGTGCATGTTCTCATGTATGTTCTACCTCCAGCAGTCCAAAGAAATACTTGTAAGGTTGATTGGTATCTTTAACTTGTCTGTAATGGTACCCCCCACTACCCCCTTATAAAATGGTAGGGGAAATACTGGTATATCTTCTCTGTGCCATCATAACTGACAGTTGTCTCATTTTTCTGTCAAGAAAACCCTTATTTCAAGTATTTCCTGCCATATTTTTACGTCATGTTTTGCTAAACTGCAAGCATTACCAATCCCACTTCCTCCCCATTCCTCCCTAAAAATCAATGCACATTTTAAGGCCTTTTGCCCAAATTTTCCTTACCAACAAATATGCATTAAAGAGGGTCTACCACCTGCCTTTGTGTCTAAACCCACTAGTTAAAAAACGTGGCTTTTATGAATGCATTTTTGCTAAATCTGCTCCTTCATGGCAGTCATTGCAACATCAAATTTGCAGCTGAAAGACTGGCAGCAAATTGGAAATTACCATTATTTTTTGACCTGGTTATGTGCAACCAGTTCTTACTAATTCAGTTTTTGCAGGTCTATAAACTCTTTACACGTCACTCTTGTTAATGCAGCACATGGCAACATTCAGAACTGTTACTATAAACCTTACATGTCTAAGTTTGTATTTAAAGCTAACACTGCCTACACATTAACTTTTTAGCATGTGTGTTTGCTCTGTTTCACTGTTGTAAAAAGGATCTGACAACCTTTATCAAAAACTTTATATTGACTTGGAAAAGAGTTGGATTTTCAGCTTTTGGTACAACTTTCTATGAATTTGAACAAGCTGTAATGAGAGCAAACTAAAAAAATGCTGGAATCCTGTTCTTCAAGATATCACTGATGTCTTATAGCTTAAAGGTAATAAGTATTTGCTCTCTTCTTTTCATACATGACTTTATTTTTTTGTTATTTCCTTTTTCAGACGCCAAGGAAAAAGAAAACCAGCCACAGTTCAAACCCTCCTCAGGAAGCCCACATCGGCTGGGTGATGGACTCCCGTGAACACCGGCCACGCTCCGCCTCCATAAGGTTTGACTTCCTGTTTGTAGTAACATTAATAAGATGGAGATGCAGCATGTTTGCCGACTTAAACAAGGGAAGCAAAAGAAGAACGCAAACCAATTACTTCCCTATTTTCCAGTCAGCTGTTCTCCGTCTGCTCTCACTTTTTTTGTGATCGGTCTACTTGACCTGTGTCTACTTCTCTTTATTGGGTAGAATGATTGTTTTAGCTACAAATGGTATTTATAGATCTTCTGATTCAGTTATTCTGCTTTGGGTCATTTAATGGGATGTTCAGTGAGGACAGACAGTCAGATATCTACATTTTCTTACATTACACACCCATACAGTGCAAGATGCACACGCACAGTTTGTAAAAGTTGTCCATTTTAAACAAAAACAGCTTTAAAGGTGGAAACTTTTGTAGTTGAACAATTGCATCAATAAAGAAAGCTTCCTCTAAGCAAAATGCCCTATGAACTGTAAATATAGACACTTTATTTTTGAGATTACGAATGCACAAACTCAAATATCTGCTTATCTCTTTTGTCCTCCTGCAGCAGCTCTAATGCCTCTCCATCAGAAGGAGCCCCGCTGACAGGAAGTTACGGCTGCACCCCCCAGTCTCTGCCCAAATTCTGGCATCCATCACACGAGCTGCTGAGAGACAACGGCTTCACTCAGCAGGGATACCACAAGTACCGCCGACGGTGCCTGAACGGTATGCATGGAATATCCAAGACTGTATTTGTAGAAGTTTTATTTCTTCTGCTTATTCATTAGCATGTGAAAGAAATGAAGACGCTCATTTTTCTCTGTTTAATCTTGACAGAGAGGAAACGGTTGGGGATCGGTCAGTCTCAGGAGATGAACACTCTCTTCAGGTTCTGGTCCTTCTTCCTGAGAGACAACTTCAACAGGAAGATGTACGAGGAGTTTAAACAGTATTCGCTGGAAGACGCCAAAGAAAACAACAGGTGAGGAAGACATGATGTGATGTTTGGATGAGCTCTGTTGGAACAGATTTAATCACCTGAAGCTCAACATGCAAAATAACCACTAAAGAAATGTTGACAAACTTAACTGTGGATATTGGCTTCATGTTTAGGCCCAAAGGCACTTTTTCTTTAGGTGGATCTCTACCTTTTTGAAGATTACTTTGTCTTCTTCTGCGTCCTGCACTGCAGAATTTATGGTCCAAAACCCTGGTCTTGGTAGGTTTCTGCAGCCTCTGTCTGCCCAACCTTCCTGGATCTGCAGATTCAGTTCATTTGGCTCGGCTCAGTTATAAGAGCTGGTCTTTCAGGTCCAAACGGCTCATCATTTCATACCATTTTAGATTTTTAGTGTCTGTTACATAACAATGAAATGGGAAAAAAGGAAGCTGGCATTCAAAAAGGAGCTTGCTCTATAATAGGTTGTTTCCACCGAGCGGTCCGGTTCAGTTCGGTACAGCACTTTTTTTTTTTTTTTTTTTTTTCATAGAGCAAAAGTTGGAAAGGATCCCAAAAGCAGACCTGTATTGTCCACTTTTTTGGCAGATGGATATGCCCATTTCCTTGTTTTTCACTGGCGAATCCATCTTGTTAAGCTCCCGTCTGAACTGGGCCCGGTTAGCCAGCGACAGGACCAATCAGTGATGAGGGGCAGTACTTTCAGGCACAGCAGTGTCGTGACGTAAACAAGCAGCAGCAAGAGCTGGTGCAGTTATGGAGGAAGAGATTAGTGTGGATGCTGCTAAAGCGCCATTTTTATCAGAACTTGATGACATGTCTTCATGAAAAGAAGAACAAAGATCAGCAGTGAGTTGTTTTCTTTTCAAAAACGACAAAAGTCAAGTACTAACATGTCTATAGCCGCCGTGTTTTGCGTTAATCCTTGGTAGCAGCGCAAGCGCCGCTCGATAGCTGCTACGTCACGTGTTTAGTTGCTCTGTTTGGCCTCTGGAGATGTGACAGACAGAACGTTCATCCAATCACACTCCGAATTTTTTTCAAATCCTCTGCCTTTTCTCAGATGTTTCCTATTGAAGCTTTCCCAGATGGATGTGTGAAACAAATCCATCTGGCGTGTCAGGTTAGTAGGGGCGCCTATCTGTCCGAAAAAGGTGGAGCTACACACACAACAATAAGGGTTTGCACTGACGTCACATCAGTGCGTGACACGACTACTCAGCTTTATACTGCAAAAAAAGCACAGAGGTCTGCTCTGTGAGGAGCGGGCGAAAATGTGAGAAACACAGACTAATGTCTCTTTAAATCTGGGATATTTGGACTTGGCAGAGATCCACGCTGTTTCCTCATCCTTGGATTTTGATATGTGGGCACAAGTTTCCTGTAGTTTATCTGGGCCTGATTTAAAGAACATGAATTAGAGTCTGAAGGCTCACATCAGCCTGGTCTATCCACGATGGATGTGAAATTAAATAAATGCTGAAGTTTTGTGAATACGAAGCTTTAGATCAGTGGATTCTCTGTACTGTAGATAGTTAGTCATCTACTTCTTACTTTAGGTAGCTTGTGAAAAGATCGCTCTGTGGCTGCTCAGTGCGTTTGTAAAACTTCGGGCTGCAGCCTATTTTAAAACGAGATCAACACAGACAGGATTTCTGACTTAATCTAGTTTGATTTTGACACCACTTAAATCTTTGGTTTATTTTAATGTGATGAATTATCATGGTGCAGCTCTAAGCTTTTATATTATGTTGCATAAACTGTTATAGACTAGATATATTCACATATTAACATACCGTTACGACTCAGCACGTTTCTGTACACGTATTCCATCAGCTGAGGATCTGGACTGACCGCGATTAACATAATTAAGATATAGTTATTTTAAAAACAGCACTTCCAGCTGAAATAAAGTTGTTTACTGCTTATTCCTTACTGATTTCTGTCAGTCATCCTTTCTACAACTCTGCGGCTAGACCAGCAGACTCGCGCTACATTTGACTTCACATGCATGCCTTTACAGCCCGCCCACCAAGTGAAGGGTATGGGTACGGGAGGGTACTCAATCAAACCGGACCCCTGGTGGAAATGCGGCTTAAAAGACTTTAGTAGGGCATACGATCCATAAATGAGTCATATAAATGAACAGTCTGTTAAAGTTTTAGGCGAATGAATGAAGAAAAAGACTTCAGCTGAAGTATATCTGTTGGTGAAGCCTCAAACTCCACAAACTTATTTGTGCACACAGACAATATTTAAGCTGGTACATTAACTGTGCATATCACTAGAAGAGTTTCATATCTGCCAGATTGTGATGAATAGTTTTATGAGCTAATATCTGCTGATACTGATATCCTATTGACAACGTTGCATCCGTAATGAATAGTATATTACTGTTTCCTTGAGCGGCATCTGACAAAATGAGGAAGAGAAGCTATACAGCTCAGTACAAAACAAGGCACATTTTGTCTTTGTCCTTTGTCACCGCTTTTGCACGGGAAGGAAAGAGTCTTTTGCCTGATCAGTGGGCGGCAGTGAGTCTAGCTCCACTCCTCAGGGACAGATAGGTATGCTTGGTACCCCAACAGAAAGGTGCCAAAAAAGCAGGACAGTTATTTTGGTAGCTTTCCCATCTTCTGACAGTAGAAACAATAGGTGCATTTTCCACAGAAGTTGGACAAACAGCAGATCAGATTACATTTCTGTAGCAATCCCAAAATTTAAGATGATGTCAGTCTACATGATTTGTCTGTTACAATGGTAACTGTGCCAGATTAAGCAACCACAGATCTGATTGTATCCTCAAAATCTTGCTCTTATGAGCCTTAAAGAAGACAGCATGGACCTGTTATCCCAGTCTTTCTGCCCCTTTTGACATTGGGCTTAGGGGTTTTCTTTTGTAAGTGTATTTTTATGAGCCAGGGAGGGAATTGAGATTACAGACAAAAGTCAGAATAATACTAAACAATACCATAATGAATAAAAGAATATCAAAATAACACAGAGGAAGTATTTTGGAGGACCCAAATGCTTTAGTGCTCATATAAGCATTTATTTCTAACCCGATTTGCTTCCTAGTTTGTCTAGGAAGCTAGCAAACTCATCTGACTGATGGGTTTCTGCTCCCTGTGTTCGTTTCTGAAGGCACCAGAGGTGTTAGAGCGTCATTATTCAACTGCAGAGGGTTAATAGGGGAGGTTCCCTCACTCTTACATTGCTGTCTATCTGCCAGGGGCGACTTCACTCACCTGCCAAACTCACATTCTTGTCACATAAGTCGGCAGCTCAGCCCGAGCGCTGTAGTGGGAGTGTGTGCCGTTTCAGGGTGTGTGAGCAGACAATCTAACAACCCCATCAGCTGTTTATGCAGCAGCTGACTCAATCCGAGCCAAAACCACTGGTCAACTCGTCCGTCTGGTTCCTCTGCCAGCTTGATTAAAGCCATCAATAATTTGAGAGACAAAGCTTTTATTGTGAAGTGTGCATGTGGGAAAATATCGAGTACTCTAAAGATCAGCTTCTGGGGAATCAATGATGTCTCTGAGCGTGCTCCCTGTGCAAACATACTTGTGTCTAGAGGCCAGATTTGAAGTGTCTCTCTCTTGTTTAGTCGTGTCTTAGGTCAGAGTGCAGGTAAATATTTGTCTCTCCCCCTCAGGTACGGACTGGAGTGTCTCTTCAGATTCTACAGCTACGGTTTGGAGAAGAGATTCAGGTTAGATCTGTTCAAGGACTTTCAAGAAGAGACCCTCAGAGACTTTGAGAAAGGTAATTAACATGAGCTGTCCAAACTTCACCCAACACTCTCACCATTTTGACTTGATTTTTTAAAGGAAAGTCACAAAATTGGGCCACAGCATGTAAACACAAACTGTTAACCATTTTACAAACATTAAAGAAACTAAACCTGTTACAACAAAGATAAATCTTTTTTATAAGAAATACAGGTCATTAAAAGCACACACATGAGAAAAGATACAGCAGAAAATGTCCCTGTCACAGATGGATTCACTCTATTGATCTCTATAAAGGTCCCAAAAGGTCACAGGGAGCAAAGCCCATATCTAAAAACTGCCTTTTTATCTGCTGGGCAGAGACTCAGAGTTGTAATAGTTTAAATCTGGGGCTTAAGCTGTCATGGAAAGAAACAAATAATCCTAGTGGCTGAAAATAACAATAGTCATGTCTTTCTAGAGAGTACACCTATTTCAAATCTGCAGTATTTACTCTTTCTTTGCCTTTGTTTTTGTTGGCACCAGTTGTTGTCACTCCCATAAAGAAAATACAGGTGCATCTTAGAAAAATTAAGTATCATGAAAGTTCATTTTTCTTCCATCAAACACAAAGGGAAATATTTTATGACTTTTTTTCTTTTAATCTTGATGATTATGGCTTACAGTTAAAAAGAAAAATCAAAAATCCACTATCTCAGAGTATTAGAATATCACAAAACACCAATGAGAAAAATGTATGTATGATACAGAAATGTCAACCCTATTGAAAATTATGCTCCTTTATGTACTGAGTACTCGGTCCAGAGTACAAAGCCTCAAGAAACCCTTACAGGTGCTTTGAGTTTATCTGTTGATTTTAGCTCTTTTTCAGGACTGAAAAAACTGACAAGAAATTTGCCTTTCATAATATTCTGATATTTTTAAGTACTGTTTTTTTCCTGAGCTGTAAGCCCTAATTATCAAGATTCAAACAAAAATCCCTTTAAGTATTTCACTTTATGTGTAGATAAAATCAAAAAACATTTTTTTTAATTCCCAGGAAAATTACAGTTTAAAACTAGCTTTCAATTCAACAGCAGCTTTAAAAGGAAAAACAACCAAACCTAATCGCCTCCTTTATAATACTCTCAGATTTTCTCAGTTATATCAGTGACTCTATATTTAGCTCTTTAATGTTAAAAGAGCTAAGACTCTAATTCATTTCTTTAGCTAATAATATTAAAGGTGATTAATCTCTGTTAGTACTCAAAAGGTATCAGACCCATTAATAATGGGTTTATAACAAACTAATGCAGTTGTAAACAAACTTCTGATGCAGACAGTTAAAAGAGCTGTAGGAATTACTTTAAATTGACACACATTACATCACGGAAACACTTGATGCTGATCCAAACAAGAATTAAAGTCTCTTCAAGGTTACACTTAACATACATCAGAGGCATAACATAGCAATTTATTAAAAATAAATAGTATTAGGTGTAAATCTGTAGAAACATTGCTAAAATATTCAACCAACAGCTCAAAATGATCACAGACAAAGAGTAATTATTTTTACACTTGACACACTGGCAGGTTCTGGGTAATAGTTGGCTTTGTTGTCTGTGGTGTGTAGCTTCATTAAAGTGTGTTACAGTGCATTTATAGGTCATTGATATCCAGCTGACTAATGCTAAATATTTAGTGTTACGACTGTGAGCCCTGTAAACCTGCTTGACCTGCTTTAAAAGGTCATGTAGCTCAGGCTCACCCGTCTTAATCTGAATGTGTTGTTGTGTGAAAAGGGGAAAAAAGGATTAAAGTCGATTTCTCAACTTATTTCATCACCGCGAGTGACCCGGTGAAGCTGAACGGAGGACTTGCCGTGAACTCCTTAGCCGCTTATTTCCAACCGAGCGAGTTTAGAGCGAGGGTAACATTTCTCATTCAGACAGGAGGCTGATCTGTCCGAGAGACGTGCCACTGAATAACGCCAAATATCAACAGTATGCCCACAGTCACCTCTAGATTCTGTGCTTGTGAGTCACGACAAGGATAATCAATAAACTTAGGGTTGAGTCATTTACTTGACTTCACAAGGTGTTTTCTTATCTCAGAGCTGTTTGAAGTTATTGCAGCATCGTTGGAATGATTATGTCATGTCTGCAGCGTAGTTTTTAGACTTTCTGTCAGCTATTTTTCAATATAAAATTCCTCGAGGGAACATTAAACGTACACAAACATGTTTATATGCAGACAGAACCTGCAGCTGTAATTAAAACCTTTGTTTATGCACACAACGATATTAATTCTGCTTTATTTTAGAGAAAAGATAAGCCTGTACGGATCCCTGGATCGGAAGTTCAGGTGTTCTAGTTGCACAAAGATAGCAATCAGTATACATAAAAGGAGGGTGAACGTTTACAACCGATGAATGAAGATAAGCATAGAGGAACAATATAAACTAAACAAGTAAATTTCAGTGAGTAGTGTCATAGCAATAGTTATATTTTACCCATTTTGTCAGGTTTAACTCAAAGAATTTTGAGTATTATGTCTAAATCTCAGTAGACTCAAAATGTTTGTCTTTACACAAAACAACAAAACAGAGAATCAGCTCCATAAGCTGGTCATTTAGAAGAAACAAGGTAAATCATACATGTAGAAGGACTATTGCAGCTTACAGGAAACTTTATTCAAGTTAAGGGGAAGATAAACATTTTGCTTTACAGATGGAAGAATAAGAAAGGAGCAGTTATCCAACATCATTTGGAAATCTGCAGTTTAGAGAAGATTTTAGAAAATCAAAAATGTATGCTACTATCTGATTTAAAATAGCTTGTGAGTCAAATATTTGAATGGTTTGTGTTGCGTAAGCTTTTGAGGGTGGAAGAGCCGGAACTTTCTGATTTAAACCCATGTATTCATCTGTTATGTCTCCTCAAGGTCAGCTGTATGGACTGGAGAAGTTCTGGGCCTTCTTGAAATACTCTAAGATAAAGAACCAGCCCATCGACCCAAAACTACAGGAACATCTCTCCCAGTTCAAGAACCTGGAGGACTTCAGGGTGGTGGTGAGTTCAGTTGTCACAGTGCTTTTTAAAGCTGGGATATTTACATTCTTGTGTTGTTTTCGCCTTCACCGTGAATGGTGTAATGGGGGAACAGGGGATCCCCTCTGTGCTGTTTTGGCGGTAGCAACAGGGGTGTTAAGCCTTTTTTTTTTGAAAATATTAGGACAACACAACAAATTACATCAGATTTACCAGTTTTGTTCTTATAATGTGGCCAACACAGAACACCACACACTAATAGACTCATTCACCAAAACTAGGGTTGGGTATTGTTTGGGGGTTTTCTAGTACCGGTGCTAAATTGATACTTTTCAAATGGTTCTGGTGCCTTTATCGATACTTTTAGAGAAAAAAAATGAGCCACTGACTCATGCCAAGGCGGCCCACTGGGAGGACTAAAGCCCAGTTCAGACCAAACACATGCAATGAGACGAGTTGAACTCCCTACTGCTTGCAACAGGCCATTCTGCAACGTCCCAAATACCTGCCAGTTCACACTGCTGCATCTGAAGGAGACAATGCATTATTTTCATAGTAGCAACTACTGATTTATTTCTGAAGTTACTGCACAACAAATCTGTCTCTACAAGAGGGACAACACTTCATTTTAACAGTTTTTCGTGATCATGTGTGATCATATATGCTGATATTCCTAGCCAAATTATTGAATGACAGTATATCAGCAGAAATTAAACTCTGAACATTTCGGATGAAGCCTCACTGTCAACTTTCCCACTCCTCTTCCAGCTCTGCTTGACTCAGCCTCTCATCGCACAAGAGATCCTTTGTGTTCTTCACAATAAGAAAGTGTGCATATATCAATATCAGTTTTGGCTGAAATGAATTTGAAAATGTTGGCATTTCAGGTATCCTCTAAAACCCAACATTGTATCCTTATTTAGGACAGAAGATATTTAATAAATGATACCATGGGTTTCACATCAAACATTAAATACATTAAATGTTTCTACATGTAATGTATTTAATCAGAGAAATCAGAAATGTCTGAATTATTCTTTGAGGCTCTAATTTTCAATATTCAAGGCTTCCAACAGTGATGCAACCACACATTATTGAGCTTTTTTAATAACCTTTCTGCATCTAATGATCCCACCCTCTCTGTGTCCGCAGCCCCCGATGGGAGACGAGGGAGGCAGAAGGAGACGCCACTCATCCTCGGCCGGGGATGAAGGAAGGCGTCGGCGACATCCTTCCAACACTACCTCAAAACCAACGCAGGCCTCTAAATCCTCCAACGCCACAGCTCAGCCCGCTACCACCACCGCACAGAACACACCCAAAGACAACGCCCCGAAAGCAGCCGCCACCCAGAGCAAGAAGTCTGATCCTGGAGCAGGAAAGAAGGAAAGCGCTGCACCAAACAAGTGAAGCTCCCCTCCTGTTGGTGTGGTTTTTTTGATGGCGGAGATGCAGAGCTAGGCGGCGGCAGCTGCAGCTCTCAGCTCGGCGTTGGCTCTTTTCAACGGCAAACAGTTTGGGTATGAAGAGAGACTGAGCGTGGTTGACATAATTGATCGTTTTTATCAGTGCATTTCATTTAAAAAAAAGCAAGCAAGCAAAGCAAGTATAGGCAGAGAGCTTGAATCTGTGCGCCTCACAGCTCATAACGTTTACAAAAAACAACAAAAAAATGCATTCCCTGCATTTTGCCTTTATATTCTCTTCTCAAGATGCCAAACTCTTCATCGAGTTTCTGTAAAGAGCTCTCAGCCTGTTGAACTGATTCTAGTTTGCCAAGATAAGAGATACTGCAGAAAGTCTTGTGTGCCTTAATCTGATTCTGCAGGAAGAAAAAGGGGCGATCAGCTGCAAAAGAAAGTCCAAATTTTGCTTTTAAAGTCTTCCAGGTCGATTATTTGGGGTTTGAAACTGACACCACTTACAGGCTTTACTTCCTTCAGATATATTTTTTGTTTTTTTTTAACATGACAATCAAGACAGCTACAGTTATAAATTTGTGAAGGACTGACCCCTCCAAGGCTGCTGAGCCAAAACAAACGCGCCCTGATGTTTTTTTAACCGACTGACAGGCATCACAGATAAACCAGCGTGTTTGTTTTAATTCAAACCTGCAGAAATAATGATGAATTTATCTGGGGAGCTTTAAATCCCATTTTACACCCAGTGGTAGTATAATTTATTGTTTTATTTCTGTTTTCATTTTCCATTTACTTGATTTGATGGAATAGTCTTAGGTAATCATTGCAGTTTTAATGGCTTTCGCTGTTTAATATGATAAATATAAAAGGAAATGTTTCTGCTGGAATTATGGGTGTGAGCTAGCATCATGAAACTACAGTATATTTTAGCTTGAAGTTTACTTCATATTATATTTGAGGCTTGGTGCTCTAGAGCACTTAAATCGTTAACTTTCCTTTACTTTATAAATGGACTTAAAAGAGGTTTCAGAGTTGAATTTCAAGAAAAAAATGTAAATACTATAAAAAATCATTTGCTATTCAGTTATTCTTTGATTCTAAGAAGTGATTTGTTTTATTGGTAGTGTGGTTTTGAGTGTGTTTTAGGACAAAGCAATGCATGTTAATGCCAGAATCTTGAATTGTAAAATGCAAAAAAATATAAAATAACAGTTGATTGTACAAACTTGTGTTTGTGTGATCTGTTCTATCAGCTTGCTCTGCACATTTCTGTCTCCTCTACCTTTTTAAATATTCTGAAGTGTTGCTGAAGGCGAGCGATCAAGCCTGATCAACAGGTTTTTTGTTCCTGTCAACAGTGGAGGGTGAAATTCATCACTCGTCATGAGTCAAACATTGAGACTGTGTGTGAGTAGACTGTGGATCTAAAGTGGGATTTGGTCCATGGAGTACATTTCAGCAGTTTGCATCTCCAACTGAGCAAACAAGAACTTTAGGGGAAGATGTGTTTGCATAAAGTGTGCAAACAGCATGAAGGGACGTTTTAAATTAAAGGGTATCTCTGGGGAAATATGCATGGGCTGAGTTTGGAAAGCAAAGACAACCAGTAAGACATTTTGATCATAAGTCTATCTATTCTCAAAGATTAACTTATATTTAAGGTAAAGTAACGCACATGTGGCCTAAAAGTGCAGGACTTGAAACATGAACAAATGCATTAACATCTAACAGCCTTTTTGTTTGTAACTCAGAAAGTTTCATTACAAAAAAATGTTTAAACAGCTGCTTTATTTTAGCTTAGTAACAGAAAAGGGTGTTTGATACAGTACGGGTCTGACAGAAGGACAAAAATCATCAACAGTCAGATGGCAACTTTCATCAGTGGTGGGCGGGTGTTTTGATGCGTTTAAGTGTCCCTCGGAAACGAGACAACTCAACAGGAGGCAGCTCTACAGCACAAGCGGAGCTATTTTTGTCACAGACCAGAGTTCCTGCAGATTCTTAAAAAGTTCTAAACTGGACATTTTTGAATTTAAGGTCATTAAAAGGTTTAAATCTTGATATTTTTACTAGTTAATGGTTTGAGATTTTAGAAGACTTTGATTTAGACATGTCTTTATCCAGTCAGTTTTCTGCCCACATTTATTTGATCATAATCCTTTTTTGAGAATGTGCATGTTGGTGTGTTATGATGAATTTAATATACTGCATATTGATAGAAAAAATGTGTTAAATATGTCAGAAATCATCAAATTTGGGTGTTTATGACTAAAAAATCTTTGTATTACGTTAATTGACATTTCATTAACAGTGAATTAAACCAGATAATTCAGCTTTCTGACTGTTTGCTACACAAAAAGTTATATATTTTTTTCCAGCTCGGATCTTAAACAGTCTGAAATTTGATAGTTAAAAGTGTGTAGGAACCCTGACAGACAGACTTATTTAGGATAGAAATATTTCTGGAAGAGAATATTAGTGTTGATTTATGACCTATAACCCGGGTATCCTACAAAACAAGTTCTGAGTTTATCATGTTGTCATGTTTCTTTTGGACCTCTTCAAATTAGTTTACATTATTTAAGGAAATTTGAAAACAAAACAAAGTAAATTGTATTTCAATTAAGAAATGCATCCTTGTTTTAATGTTGCAACACATTGAGCACATTGAGTATAAATATAAATGTATTAATAAGAGCTGGATGACAAAACCAAGAATGATATGACAAAAGTGTGATAGCATTTTTTAAAGATTCTATCAGATTGCATTGTAGGATATAAAGGAACCAAAAGTCAAGATCCAGAGGCTTCTTTAAGTCTGCTTTGGACCGTCCTTACTGCCTTATCCCATGAAATTCTCCCGTGTAAAGTGAAATAAATGACTTTATTCCTGGGGCACATTTTCACTGAAGAGTTTGATTTCAAGCTGCATTAAAAGCCTGAACAAGACTGTAATCATAATAAGCATGTAGAACATAATAACATTCCTGGGGGAGGAGGTATTTTGGCTGAACGTCGCTTGAAAATAACAGGAAAATCAACATTTGTGCCCTCCCTTTCACTCAGTACGGCCCCAAGGTCAATTTCAGATACCATTAGATTTTAAACATGAAGAAAATGAGAAAATCTGCCATGAAGGCATGAAAAATATAAACATTTCTCTTTTAATCCTTGATCTTTGGCATATGTTTAGTTCTTTGCATTAAATGGTAGATTTATCTGACTAATTCCTTCAGGAAAATATTTAATATGGATCACTAAATGCATCTTTAAAAATAGACATAAAATATATAGAGATAACTGTTATCTTCCCTGTATTGAAAAGTAGCCTAAATTTGATTTCATTCTTTGTTTAGCTCATTAGATTACCATTTTGATTTGCACTTGAATTTGACAATATAAATGCTGATATAAAGATTACCATGAAATCCTTATTTTCTTTCTCTCTTGGAGTTATTAGTAATCTTAGTAAGGCATGCCCACAGATTTGACTGAGGCCCTGAAAACCCCAGAGAACAGGCCCTCTCCAGGTGGGATTTATTGATATCACTCATTTTTGCCACTTTTTGTCCATGTTCATCACTTCTTTATGCGCTTTTTTTAGCATTTTTGCTGCTGTTTAGCCATTTTCCCACAGTTTTCCCCATTTTGCTGATTTTTGCTACTTTTTGCCAACATTTAGGAAAAGGCTTTATTTGTACTACAGCATTAATAAATAAAATTTATGTTTTGTTTCTTCGATAAGAGTGGTTATTGTTCAGGTTAAAAATGAAATATGGTTATGACAGCTTCACTTTACATTGGACCAGGATCCTGCTGGCCCTCATGGGCCCCCAGTTTGGCTGGGCCCCAGAAAGCTCTCCCTTTTATTTGCAGCCTTGATCCTTGTGGTTGAATTGAGAATATACAAATATTTGCATCAGTTTGGCCCTTTGACGCTAAGAATGAAATTACCGTGGCCCTCCTGGGAATCAAAGTTGCCCATCCCTGATTGAAATGCTATAGAGTGCAGAAGCTCTAGAGAAGTTTTGGGGTAAAATCCATGTTAAAGATACAGGCTTTTACTAAAGTGAAAGGATTTGTGAATAAACAGATCAGTGTGTCAACAACACAAAATGTTCTGGCTATTTAACTGAATTAGTTTTAGTACAAATTTTCTTTCTTTCCCATAACACTAAGATGCAAGAAAAAAATATATTGTTCCATCTTTGGATTTTGGACTGCCAAAGTGTCTTTTTGCATGTATTATTGTCGTCTGGGATCGAGTAGTGGGTATCTTTTACTGTTTGCTGACTTTCTGTGGGGAAAATGTCCAATTGATTAACCGATAAAACATTCAGTAGAGGGATCAATAGTGAAAGTAATCGTTACTTGCAGTCCTATATATCTGCCACACCACTGACAGTGCTGATTTGCCCCGGAGAATACGATGTAACGACACGGATCGCTCGCTCAACTAGTGGCTCCGTCATTCCCGACAGGACGTGAACGCAGCATCTGGCCAGGGGCGGGTAGGCGCTAACCGTGCAGTATGGCGGACGATGGAGACAGTTCGAGCGGACCAGTTGACACAAGCGGCGGGCAGGGGGCAGCGGATGAGTCGGACGGGCTCGGCCTCGGCGGGATGTTGCTGAATATCAGTATTTTGTTGGTGGTGGTGGCGGTATGTCTGGCGGTGTACCGGCGGTGGGGCAGGCGGCTCGTCTCTGACGCGGCCCAGGGCGACGAGGCCTCGGCGCTTCCCAAGATGAGGAGACGGGACTTCACTCTGGAGCAGCTGCGGGAGTACGACGGGCTCCAGAACCCCCGCATCCTGATGGCTGTCAACATGAAAGTTTTCGACGTGACCAGTGGCAAAAAGTTTTATGGAAAAGGTGAGTGGTTGAGGGGTGTTTCTTTCAGTGACAGCTGCGGGAGTTAGCTGACACGTCCCCGCTGTGGTGAGTTGTCCCGAACCTAAAATTTGGGCGCTAACCGTTGTGGTTAGCTAAGCTAGCTCTTTGGCTTTGTCTTGTGTTTTTGAATGGGATGCTAACGGTTAGCCAACTGGCGCGGCTGTTTGGGGCCGTGACTGTTGTGATGATGTGTACGCCTTTCTGAACTTTGTATTTATCGACGTTAAACCTGTGAAACTTTTAGTTAAAGTTCTTCAGTTGTGGCTGGAGTGTGATATTTTACAAGCTAGCCTGCTAGTGTTAGCCTGTTAGCTCTTTGACGTGCACTCAGACACCGTGTACTGTCTGGATGTCTGCTATCAACCCGCCGCTTGTTTACAATGAGGAGACTCATATCGGGATACAACGGTACCAACAACCCACGATACGATACGTATCGCAATACGATTTTTCACTGTTTCTCAAACATTTTAAAGACATAAGATGAATAACATTAATGAATGTGTTGTGACTTATGCAAAATATCCACTATACTTATTTTTTGTGGAAATATTTAGTGCTAGTTTTAAACAAAGATACTAAATAGGAGTAACTATTATACAGGTAACTATAAGGAATATAAAAGCTTGGAAAAAGTATTGCAATATAGTTATATTTGTTTGTGATGATTGAAATCCTTATCCTTATAGGTATCTATTTCAGATTAGTGGGCAACTGGCAGGTCGGGGGCCACATGTGGCCATCCACCTTACAAATTGTGGCCCCCAAGTTCATACGGGGTACAACCGTGTGCAAAAATCCAATTCATTAGCCATATTGTGGGAAGTACCCATGTTAGACTTACCACGCGTTACCAGAGTGTGAAACGATTAGGGCTGTGTGTTTGCGAGAATCCGGCGATACATATCGCGATACAGGGGGGCGGATAAGATACATTGCATTATATTGCAACATTTCAAAAGTTTGTTTACATGTATGCATCTACTAATATTAATTTAACAAATGTAGAATATAATACTGAAATACAAGCTTGTTAACACTATTAATAGAGAATATAGTCCTGCATGATCTAGCATTATAACTGTCTATGTGCAATCTGAGGATGAGGATTCACAACATTAAGACAGTGCGGATCCTTACAGATAAAACAAAGTATTGACCGTGCAAATTTGCCTGCACGATTAGAAACCGCTGGTAGCTTCAACATATTGATCGTTTGTTGTCTAGCTGTGAGCTCACCAATTTGTTTTGTTCCTTGTGGCGGGGCATATCTTGCAAACAGCTTGACAGTTTTGTCTAAGGTCTGTACGGTCTTTAATGTTTTAGAAGCCAAAATAAGTCAACTTTGAATGCAGCAGAAGGTGGTATGACTGGTTGCAGCCTGCTAGATGGGCACAAACGAAGCGCTGGCTCAGGCTGTATGGCTTGCGTGATCTCATCTGAACAGAAGAGAGGAGGAAAGAATCAGAATGTCTGCTGCTAACTAGCATTTAGAGGTTGAGTTATATTATTAAACAACAATGTAAACGATTTATTGATAAAATATTGCTACAGCATTTTTAAATATGTACTGTATTGCACTGCAAAATATAACATTGTAATGTATTGATGTTTTCTTACATCCCTGATCAAATATCCAAGGTAGACTTACCAGGAGCTACCTGAGAGTGAAACGATAGTACATGCTCCTGCAATCTCAGCCAAAAACACTGCAATACCCACAATCCATGAGTGTCACAGCAGCGTCTCTGATTATAAGCATTGTAATAAGGATTTTATGAAATGTCTGTTGGGGATCTGAATGGAGGATTTCACTTCTAGAACCAGTAATGCTGAAAAAGTTGGCAGGCACTGTTGAGCTCAATACAAATATATTATAAACTTGAAGAAAACATAAAATAGACTTATTTCCCTATTGGTTTATGTTAAGTCCTCTGAAAAATATTAGTAGATGTAATTGGCTCAAAGGTTTACAAAACTGCCTACAGAAAGGCCTTTAAGTTTTCTGTAGTGTTTCTACTGCACTTTGTAGAAGTACATTTATTTCCAGAATAGGAAAAACTTTTATTTTAAGTAAAAACTTCAGATTTTGTATTTCCATTTTGCTGAATACTTGATGTTTGGAGCTGAGAAATGAACACTTCTTATCATTATTCTCTGCATTTTCATTGATAACCAAGCAGGTAGATTTATAATACCGAGTATTTATTACAGCGCAATTACACATTGCAATATTGTCAAGTATTATAACAGCAGTTGCACATTATAACCAAACTTTGCAGCACTAATCACAATTTATAAACTGAGAAAACCTGACAATTTGTACTAATTTGTCCCTTTGACATTGACAGTGAATTAAATGCAGCCCTCTGGTTACCAAAGTTGCCCATCCCTGTTTTTAAATGCACTGTAAGGTATTGTCGCAGCCCTACTCAGCATGCATGAATGCAGGGGAGCCTGTTCCAAGGTTTATTGCTACAGTGTATTAATCTAACTGTATTTGTTGTGAAGTGATTTGTTCACAGAGGGAAGAGGTAATACTAGTGCAACGCCTGCTAATTATAGCCTGTAAAAGAGCTGAATAATTTAAATCTCAGTTGTCAAATCATGGAACTAATTATAATAACTAAATATTTCTTCAACCTTAAATGTGTCAAAATACCAGTTAAATACTTTTGTAGCATGGATGTTGTGCTCTACTCTCTTTTTTTTTTTCAGAAAAATCTGCAAAAATTCTACTTGTTTTTGTAGACATTTTTCTTAACCGGCATGAGCATGATTTAAAAAATGATCATTTCCTTCAATACAACAAATGATTTTGAATCAGCACTAGTCAAGATAATCACTGACAGTTTTCTGTTCAGCCCTAGCCTGTAAAGAAAAACATTTAGAAGCACATGTGAAAAGAAAAAGTTAAATAACTATTAAGTGTCAGGCTCATAGGCAAAATATAGTTGTTAAAATATGCATTACTTTGATTCTTAGTTTTACCATGATGCATTCTCCCATTAGTTCAATCCCAATACCCAATATCATAGGGGAAAAACTTCATATGCATAAATAGGCGTGAAGGAGATGAATGTCTTTTAAAGATAGCTGCAAGTAAGCTCTTACACACTGTCTAAACTGCACAGAAATTGGAAAAGTCAACAATGTTTTGTGCAATTAAAGTAATATGCATGGATTAGTCTGCAATATTTTGCAATCAAAACAAAGAAACTAGTGAATCGTGATTGTCCAGGACTTCTGCTGTCATTATTTTGTCTTTTTTGTTATCTGAATAGTTTTGATCTTTTACAAGAATTGTAAAAATGTCTGCTTTTATGACAACCCTAGGCAGCAGTACAGTCTTGACCAAGCTCTGTTTAGGTCTCTAGTTATATGTTAACAGTGAATAAAAGAATTAGAAATCCTTGAAAAGTACTTTTACATTCCTGTGGTCATACAGAGCTGTTTGACTATTATGAAATTGTAATTCTGTAAGTAATCTAATTAGCTCAGTTATTAGTGATGTCTGTTGTTAAACCCTGAAATGTGTAGCAAAGGAGATTTTCTATGGCCACACCAGATAGAAAAGCCATGAAAACAAACATTTTACTCATTAAAACAACCTGCTTTTCTGCTGCTGTTGACGGACATCACTTCAGTGTTTTCATTCTTTCTCAGATTTAAAAAAAAAAAGTAAATATCCACCACTTATCACTGAAGTCTAATGATGCATGCTTGAGGATACATCACTTTTCTGCCTCTTTGCTTAGCAAGGCCAGCCTGCTACTCAACATTTTCTCCTACTCAGCCAACTAACTCACTCATCAACTCTATAATCTGCTATAATTATTCCAACTCATTCCCAACAGTCTCATATGTCACGTCTGCTGTTTCTATTTCACACTCAGGAAAGCAGCCAAGATCCTGAATCTATCCAGCTCGCTGAATTATGACACACATAAAGGAGCCACACAGGGGTTAGCAGGGCCATAGCTTAAATTGTGTGGTTGGTGTTCATGTCAGTGGATTTAGATAGGAGATATTATGTTTCTTAATCCATATGCAAACACAACAACGTCAGAAATGTAGTGCCTTACATGGTTAGTTATGGGTTTAAATCTGTTACAAACAAGATGAATGAAAACTGTCCCAACATTTTTAGTTCTTCAGCTTTTTGAGCGTGAAAAAATTCTCCTCTTTTAAAATTAAAGCTGTCAGCTCTTACAAGCCTGCTCAGACAAGATAATCATCTTCCATCTCCATAAATATCTGCAAAATTGTGTCAAGATATTTGACTGTTCTAAACGTAAATATGCATTCAGATCAGAGGAAAGTCCAGAGGTCGTTTGTAGCTGACATTGAAGATTTTCTGACATTGTTCAGAACAAATCCAGCTGAGTAATGCCTTCCTTCTGTGTGAGTCACGATTCATGACATTAAAATTAATAAGGCTCTAATAATAGCCTTCTATATAAAAATAACAGTATACAGCTGTCACTGTTGTGGCACTGAGCTTTGTATGAAATGACTTTGGCAGGTTTATCTGTGAAATGCTTGATCTTGTAGTTATGCAAGGTAGGAGCACATCTAATCTATAAAGTGATAAGGCTTCTCTGCTTCATGCTTTGCAGTTGGAACGCTGTGGACCAAGGGTGTTTTTTTTTTCTTTCTGTTGCACAATTAAAAGAAGGAAACCTGCGAGCCTGCAGAGGTTTCACATGCTGATCAGATGATGTTCCTTCTGCAGGACGACCAAAGATTTAGAAACAACAGGGACATCTTCAAGGAGAGCCTGCAGGGGTGTTTACTGGATTAATGAGCGTGACTCAGTATCATTCACCAGTGTCTGTAGTGATATTTAAATGAGCCTAGTATAAATCACTGTAGTGAAAGTTCTTCATTATGACACACCTCCTCTCAACCACAGCACCCTTTGTAGTCAACCAATATAGAGCTGTTAACATGAAGACATTTAAACAACTGAAGCTGAGGAGCCTTGGTCTAAAAAAATCACCATATTTCAGAACAAAAGCTTTAATTCAGAGAAGCGGTAACATAAAAGCATTTCTGCACTAACCTTTAGAGCACAGTAAAGCGTGGATGTAGCAGCATAGGGTACCATTCGAGCAGGTAGTAGGGTCATGCTGTGGATGTCCCAAGGGCTTGAAACTGCGGTAAGTCTCCAAGCATACTACCAGCGGTGAGAAGAACCAGACAAAAGAGATGCCGTTTAGCTTGACCTTGGCTGTCAAGTGACACACATTTGTGTCGATATTTGTCGCGCTTCACTGCCACCCCCATGTTGTTGCCTCATGGTGAATTCTTAGCGCCCTACATGCCTAAAGCTTATGCACATGACTGTAGTTGAAGCTAGTGGTGGGTGGTAAACCAGTATCAGTACCATCACTGGCAGATTTTTTGCCATGTAATGGATTTTTGCAGCACTGTCATCATCGACTTAAATGCATGTGTTGTGCTGTAGCACACACACAAGATATAACCTCTGCTACTGCTGGCATAGCAGAGTGATTTGACTAATTTGACAACCAGCTCAGTTTCTGTCTTCACCCATGTGTGCTGTTGCAATTAGGTACAGTAAATAAGTGTTTCCTCTCCAAGTCTGATGTCTGTAATAACAGCAACATACAGTGAGTGTACTCATTTTACAGAGCATCTCTGTAACACAGGCTGCTTGTGGCATTGTAGACTGGTGCTCCAGCAGTTCATCTTATGACAGCTTAATCAACTGTTTAGAATTGTGTCTTAACATATGACTTGCTTGTTTTATGTCCATGATGAGTCAAAGATCAAGGCTGTGACGTTAAACAAGGTTAAGATTAGCAGCTGCAAACACTGCAAATTATTGTTGAAATTTCTGTACTTTTTTTGTTTTGTTTTGTTTTGTTTTCAGACGGTCCAGTATTAGATTTCTCCACCATTCCTCTCTGCAGATCAAAGGTGGCTCTGATGTGACTGATAGAGTGCATTGAGGACAGATGATTACATTTGCATGGAAAGCAGGTTGGAAGACGTAGCTCTCAGTCGTTCATCTTTGCACAACTTGAGCACCAGCCTCCTCTGACAGGGAAGAAGTGCCTCTTCCTCAAGATGTCTGCTACCCACGACGATAGCAAATCATCCTCTGAGAAAATACCTCCTCATCCTCACCTGGGGAATAGAGCGAGCTATCGACCAACCTAACCAAGCCTGTGTGCAAAAGATGCTACTAAACAGTAGGGGTGTAAATCACCAGTTTCATCACGATACGATATTGATTATCAGAACAACGATCCAGTATTTACCACAATCTGTTACTTTTCACATAAGGAAATAAACACAATATTGATACGTTTTGAGAATTTTATTGCCAAATGTTTAAGGCATTTTCATGAAAAACATTCTTTAACAAAGTGAACAAATGCTTGTTTTTCACTTTAAAGTGCTGCATTTTTTCAGTTTTAAATGAACAGTATTTATTCAGCATTGTGACTCGTGGCTGGGCGGAAGCTGTCATAACCAAGCGTGCGGGGGGACTTTCAAAATTAAAGCGTAAGGTAAAAATGACGATGGATATCAATATTTATACTTTCAATTGATTTGACTGAATCATTGCTCAAACAATCAATGTATTGATCCAGATTGATGAATCGTTACACCCCTACTAAACAGTGTGAGGAAGGAAACACTTCAGACCTTGCCAAGCACTTCAGTGGTCACGACAGGTCAGCACATAAGCTAGCAGGTTAGCCTGTTAGAAGTGGGGAATGATTAGCTGCTAAATTGTGTCACAAGATCAACCAAACTTTAACGTAGTGGTAACACCAGTATCATGCCCACCCTGCATTAAAATAACACGACAAGCACATTACCAAATGTGAGTTCTGAATTAACACGTGTATTAAAGCTATAACTATTATTTATATATATTAATATATAGAATCAAGGCATTACACGCGCCAGACACCATCAAATTTGTGTGATTATAACAAAAAAAAATCTTTGACCTATATCAGCAGTACAACAACGTCTTAGCTATGCCGTAGATTTAAAGCATTAGTGGAAACCAGGCTAACACCTGACTTTTTATTGAGCTCTTATTATTTTTTAGCACCTCTTGAGACCAAGAAAATCTCCCTTTTCTAGTCTCAGTATCACATGAAAAGTAAGATCTCATCCAGTTCTAGCAAACAAAAACATTCTTTTCCTCATAATCACCTTGGTCAGTGTTTCAGGAGAGAATAGCGTGACTTCTTCCCTCTGTGAACTGTGTCTGTTGTTCATGTGGTTTGTTTATCAGAGGTTCTCTGGGATTTCTGTGTGAAGCAGCAGTCACATGATGCAGGTCAGACTTATTTGCCACGGCTGAACTTGTACAATTTTAACCATTTTATTCCTCGTTAAATCTGTTTGTAACAGTGGGAAACCTTTTAGTGCAAAAAGTCAACCCAAACATGACAGAACACTGACTCGTGTGTCCCCTAGCCTCTGACTATTTCACCTTAACGCCACTTAAAACCCTTCACTGACTCTTTCTTTGTGGTTTGTTTGTTCCCAGATGGTCCTTACGGCATTTTCGCGGGTCGGGATGCTTCGAGAGGCCTGGCCACCTTCTGCCTGGAGAAAGACGCCCTGAGGGACGAGTACGACGACTTGTCAGACCTCAACGCTGTGCAGATGGAGAGCGTGAGGGAGTGGGAGATGCAGTTCATGGGTGAGACTAATGCTCTTGAAGTTTCCACCACAGAAAATGCTCCTTAGATATCGATTTGGCTCAGATTTCAAGGATACATCCAGCTTGTTTCTCGCCTCTCCCACATTATCACTGCACCTCTGCATATTGAGTCAGATCAGACTGAGAACCTACTCCAGATAGGATTGGCTTTACTCTAGGTATGCTCCCTGAGTTTTTCAGCCTGTATGAGTCTCATGTTTCACTTGTAAGATGGATCTTTATCTAAGAAAAGATGAATCAGTATCCCTCCAACAGATCCCATGTCTTTGGTTTATTTCTCAAAATATTCTTAAATAAAACCTGCAAGGAAAAAAAGGATAAATGCTTACCAAGCTAACTATCAGCTCAGCTCACAGCCCCAAAAGAGCCACTCAGGAGTTTCTGAGGAAAGCTGATATATCACGAGAAACTGCGTTCAGAGTTTTAAACACTGATGGTTTTGTTTTAGAGCTCTGGAGACTTCAGCTTACTGTACAAAACAAAGAAACAAGAAAAATAATAACATTTAAAATCCTTAAACTGATTGGTTTTTAGCTTAAAAATATCCACCCATAATAAAAAGTAATAAAATGATATTTTATCTATAAAAATAGTTTTTCCTGATATGCACAGCTGACCTAAACTTGGGAGTGCAATTCAAATTAACTCCAACTAAAAATATCATCTGTGGCCACATCTGCTGCAGACAGTTACAACAGGAAACACTGGTACTGAAGAGGAATAAAGCCTTCCTTTCTTTTTACCACCTCTAGTGTAAAACTGTCACAGCTCTATATCCTAGTCTTCTGTTCTGAAACCTTCCTCTGAGTGCTGTACCACAAAGCCTGTGTTTTATATCGAGGCCCAGTCTCCTTTTTGAGTGCTGGGTGTCTAATTTTGGACTGAATCCCCTCACAGTAATGCCAGGCCCCTGCTTACTTAAATAACAAGCCTCTGGAAGCTCGCAGCAGGTCTGCTTGATGCAAATAACACGTTTAAAGCTGGACTGGGCAGATTTAGAGAAGTTGGCAGCCCCAAACGGTGACTGATTAATTCAAGTAAGAAGATGTGGGTAAATTACTCACGCCACAGCATGATGAGAATCTCTGTATTTCTAAGAACAAAAAACCTGATGTTTAAGCTGCTGTTTGGGCTGTTTAAAACAGAAATGTTTCTCTCTGAAGTTGAGCTGACTGTGCACAGTCATGCTTTCGTTTAAGCCTCTTTGTTGAGATTATTTCTTTATTACAAAAGTATCAGATTTTCTTCTCTATTAATAATGTATAATCTGGTTTACAATGTGCACTTAGAATACATATTTTCATCTATATACCAATGCAGCCAGTTTACCAGTACTGATGATGAGACCAGGGCTGTCATTACTGTGAATGCAGTCACCTTACCTGACCTGAGGCCAGGGATGAAACAGTGACTGTTTTTATGAGTACCAGGGTAAAATGCCTCCATAGTTATAATGCAATAGCTTTAATTAACCTAAAGCTGTTTGTAACTACCATGCTGTGTTTCTTTGAATCTTTAAGTACTATCAGATGTAAACATTTAGATACGGTATTGTTCAAAGCTCATGGTACTGAAAAGTAGAGATGCACTAATTGTAAAAATCAGGGCTGATGGTTGGTACGGATGCTGATGTTTTTCATCACTTCTTTTGGCGTAACGCTCTCACATGCGAACATTTTCTCTCATGTCTGACCTTAAAAACAGCAGAGTTGTCCAACAGGTCACATCTTGCACCCAATAATAAACGTCTTCTCTGGATCAGCCTCTAGATGTACTAAGGGCCGACTTTAAATCAGTTGCGATTAAGATTCCCCATCTTATGTATTTTTAACAAACACACGCAATAACTCATTCTATATCATAACCAACACAATATTAGATTAAAGCAGTGCTGAACAATTTTGAAAATACAAATCAAATTATGTTTATTTTGACTCGTAATGCAAATTCCTTATGAATTGTCATATTGAAGGGAGTGATCATTTCATGTCATTCTAATTTTAAAGAAAGAAAATGTACATTTTCTAAAATAAATTATTCTTAAAAACGGCACTTGATTAATATGATATGTAGATCATAACACGTCTGCTGTAAGAAAAGTTTTAAAGTGGTATTTTCACAGATTTCAGGTTAAAGAAATATTGTGCCTTTTGTGATTTAAAAATTGCAGCAGACCATATTGTGATTTAGTCTCAGGTTTGATTAACTGCCCAGCCTTACTGATAGCTGTGATTGCTTTGGTCACTGTAATTATGATAGGAAATTTTATTTTATTATTTTTTTAATTTATATTTGTATTTTTTTATATTTATTTTTATTTTTGTGTTTATTATTATTATTATAAGTAGTAGTAGTATTTATTTTTTTATATTAATTATTTATTCATTATATTATTTTTATTTATTTGTTTTTATTTTTTATTATCTTTTATATTATTTATCTCTCCATCTCTACCTAACATTGTTGAAAATTATTACACATTTATTGTGTATCTAAAGCAGCCGCTTCACTGCTTATAATATGTGAGGATAAATAGTGACACAGACCAGGCTGGTGGCCAGTGTTTTCTGAAATGCAGTGTTGTGATAGTATAAAAGACAACAGACATTAAAGTGTGGCGCCGTCAGTTACTGTACTGTATATCTGTCTATGTTCTGCACAACGAAACATCTGTGTGCATTACACAATGAAAGGGGTCAATTTTTTAATCACATCAGAGGGCATCAAGTGGGATTGTGGCGTTATGTGTCTCAGCATTTCATACTGGCATACTGGTTGCCCCACTGTTTATGATGCAGCCAACTTTTAAAATGAGAAACAAGATATTAAAAAGTGACTCTGATTTCAAACATAATCCACACGAATATAATCAAACTATTATCTTACGTTTGCTAAAGTGCAGGAAATATTGTATTTGAATTTAATGTGCTGATAAAAGTATTAAGCAACCAGTATTTGAAATAAAAACAAAACTTTAACATAGTGGTGCTCCTTTAACATGAGATCTTTGTTGTTTTCCAGAAAAATACGACTACGTTGGGAGGTTGCTGAAGCCCGGAGACGAGCCTTCAGAGTACACAGACGAAGAGGACATTAAGGACCACCTGAAACACGACTGAGCGGTTCCATCACTCCGACCAAAGCCAGGAGCCCCAAACAGCTGCGACAGACCACCCTGAACCCCCTAGACCTCCTCTCCCTCCTCCCCCTGCCCCATCAATCTACCCGCCACTCCTGTACCCCACCCCTCTCCCTGAACTCTTCACCTCCTGAATCTGTCCGCTGCCGAGGCTGTCCTGGACGGGCAGGACTCAAAAGTCTCAACGCCCAGACCTCCCTCCCTCTCCATCCTGCGAAGATTACCACCAACAGAGCGCGATTGATTAAGACTTTTTAACGGCAGACGTCACGTCTGGGGGTGGAGGAGAGGTGTTGTGCCATTAGGTGTAATTGATACAAAACCACAAAATATTTTAGTCATTTCTCCATGGGGGGGAAAGTGTGGTGATCGTGGTCAACGCTGAGCGCTGTGTGGAGGTTGGTCAGACATAGTCAGAGAAAAAAACATTGGTCAAAGATGATCAGTGCATCGGGACGGGGAAACAGATTTCTCTCTTTTTATCGTTGGTTTAGTCACATTGCAACTGAAACTGCTTCAGCTTCGGACAGTTCATCAATCAAGCGTTTGTTTTTTTGGATCAAATCATTTCCCCCCCTTGTTGAGAGGGTGGCGCTGTGGCCTCAGCAGCGCTGTGGAAATTGGCGGGGCGTCGCATTTTCCTGTTGTGTTTGTAGTGTATGCACTACTAGTTTTCTTTGTTTGTCACCATGTGATTGTATTTGTCAAGTAGCATAGAGGGAGGGCGAGCGGGAGGGAAGGCTGTTTATTTTCTTCTTTTTCTTCTTGGGTTGGGGGGTTTGAAGGTCCTTGCCATATAAATCCTGTTTCGAATCACATCAGACGGACTGAATCACTGATCGGGAACACAAAGGGAAGGTGATAAGGCAGTCCTAATCAATCGACTTCAATTGTTTACATGCCTCACAAGCCAGCTGCAAGTCTGTAGATTCCCCTGAAAATGGTCCAAGTATTAATTGTGCCTTATTTCGTTTGTCGTGTCAGTCCTGACCGTTCTAACAGAGGAGGCGAGTGAAGGAAGGAAGGAGGTGTCATTTTTTTCCTAGACTCGGCCCCCCAGACTTTAAAGAAGGCATACATTGTGTCAGTCGTCCATGCACAGACTGTAAACTTTCCCCACTTCACAAACTTTGTAAATAGTCCGTATGAATTACTCAGTGTTACTGCCATATTTATGTAGTTGATGAACTCCATATATGTATAATGCTATGTCGTATTTGGCCAAAACCCCCATGTTTTTTTTCTTTCAGTTCTGATCTTTTTAAACGTGGGTGAATTTCCAAAAATGAAAAGAAAACAGAACGAGGAACGTTGCAAAGTGCTGCAGGGCGGGACCGGGAGCTGTTCTTGCGAATATTTTTGTTTTGTTTTGGAGACGTTGCTTATCCTGTAAATATATCTATCATTTTATTAAAAGCATGTGCAACAACAAAGTGAGCTATGCCGAATTCCCACCACGTCATGTATTTAAATGTTGGGTGTGTGTGTGTGCGTGTCTGCGTGACAGAGGCAGGAAGGGATTTGTTCATGCATAATAAATTGATTTGGTTAATAATTGAAGATGTCTGAAATTTATTTGCTTTTAGAGGCAGCGTGATTGGATCCCTACCTGGAAAATGTTTTATGGGTCATTATAAAATGTTTAACAGTAGGAGGCTTTACTTCAGGACGGTCCGCCCAGAGATTTAAAACTATTATTTAGAGCGTTGCTGAATATACAAAAGGGATCAAATGCAAAGAAGTCATTACCAGGCTCATAATTATCCAAGTCAATAGATTTCCATTAAGGCCAGTTCATATGGGAGATTGAAAATTAACCCTTAAAGGTGCTGCCTTGCAGTTGTCACGTCCTCCACATACAGAGGCTGTAGTCCTAGAGGCAGGCAGTTTGGGTTCCCAACTCTCTCAGTCCTGTCTCAAACTTGGTCCTTCACATCAGAAGCATCAAACCAATCTTTTGGGGAAAAACTTAACTACACAGTTAACCTCCAAGACCTCCAAGCTTTAATTTGATATAATTTTTTTGTGATTTACTTTTTAGAGATGTAACCAGCACAAATACACATTATATTTACATGTCCAGGGTACTTCTTCAAAACAGTATAGAACAATAGTCCTAGCCTTTTTCCTTAGGGCCCCACATACTTACTATATTACTTCTATTAACCATGGCCCCCATTAAACAGCAATTTTTATTGTTTTCATTGACAAAATCCCAATATAATAGGCCCACATACACTTTCTACAATCTATGAATAAACTATCCATTATCACTACATGTATAAAGGCCACTCTAGAAAAAAAAAATAATGAGGATATATTAAATTTCTGGAAAAAAAAAAAATCCAAGTTTACATGAACTAAAACGTAGATTTTTTTGAGAGTATAAAGTCAAAAATCCAACCACTTTTTAGTTTGGTTTCTTGTAATTTTATTACTTTACACTTTCGTAAATTAATTATTTTCAAAACTTGACATTTTTGAGTTACTTGTGACAAAATCTAAGACTTTTTACACTTGGAAATTTCAAGTT
The DNA here is from genome assembly GCF_018320785.1 of Cheilinus undulatus. Classification (NCBI taxonomy): domain Eukaryota; kingdom Metazoa; phylum Chordata; class Actinopteri; order Labriformes; family Labridae; genus Cheilinus; species Cheilinus undulatus. The sequence continues at coordinate 8,599,169 of NC_054882.1, read as the reverse complement.
TTTTCTTGTAAACGTTCAGCTTCTTAAAACCGAAAATTGTGAGTTTGAGTTCATGTAACTATAAATGACTTCATAATCTAAAAAAAAGTTTGTTTTTTTCCAAAAATGGATACTCTTAATCTTTAAGGCTGGCTCTTATATACTGTGTTTTAAATCACGGCTTACTTTACATCTAATTTTGACAACACCAGGGCAGACGGGTTCCCCAGCCACTGTTATATCCTGAAAGAAAAATATTTTGCCTGAAATTTTTAACTTGAAATTTTTCTACTTAAATCTTGCTACATATTTTCACTTTTCAAGCTTTTTCATCCCTCAAAATTTCCACCACTGAAACATAAACTTAATGAGAAAAAAATGATTTAAAAAAGTTTTTCAGATTTTATTTAGGTAATTTGTAAGCAATGTTTTAGGATTTTCTGTTATACATTTGGTGAAAAAGGCATAAATTTTAATTTAACTTTTCAAAATGAAGGATTCTGTAGTTTTAACCCACACAACTAAACATCAAAATATTTTATAGCTGAATAATAGTGACAGCACTGTTTTGGTTGTGTCAGCTGTTCTGTGTTCAACTTTTAGTCATTAAATTTAGTTTTTGTCCGTTGCGCATTTATCTATTCAGACTATAGAGGCTATAGAAGATTTTGGTTGGAATGGTGGCCGTCTTGAATGTACACTGGAGATCTGAATGTGTTTTTGTGACCAAAAGACTGCAGACGAAACTTCCCCAGGATGCAGTGTAAATCACGGCAAGTTTGTTTCTGTGTCACATTTAAACAATGAAATTTAAAATTCTTCACATAAATAATGAAGAAAACAGCTTAACAGGAGGCTAGAGTTTAGTAAGACAAAAAGTAAAAGTTGCATCGCAGTGTTGTAATTAAAATAGTGATTTGAGATAATGGACATCATGTAATAAAGGCAGTTGTGAGCAGGTGAGTCTTTAACCTTAAACACAGAGTACCAGCTTGTAGTTCACCACAGTTTGTTTAACTGAGCCACTCTCAGATGTTCTTTCTCTAATATCTCAGAGTCATGGTGTGAAATTTCAAGGACAACAAGAACAAAATGTACAACACGCACACTGTTTCATGGCAAATCTCTGATGGGGAAAAAACGATTAATGCCAGATGTTGGGAAGCCCTAAAGGCAGCAGAGAAATGAGAGAAGAAAAGTTGTCACAAGAAACAAAACTAGAGCTCTAGAATAGTAAAATAATATTAATTATGATGAGTTTCTGTCCTGATTTTGTGTCACATCTTAACTCTAGTGGCTGGAAAAACACAATCAAGTACCCTGGTTTCAGTGCACGGCCACATTAGGGAAGAATATAAGGTAAAACTCCAATTAACAGCCTGGGTGTTAACTAAAGGGGCTGTAACATGAAAACACACTGGTTGGTGTTTTTGCACATATTTTCAGGTATTTTAAGTTTCTACTGACCCGTGAAATGTGGAATAAGCCAACAAAGTCCTTTGTTTGTGTCCACATATGTCTGAGATGCAAAATCTGATGATCTTTCAGAATCTGTGCCCACTGTGATGTCACACTGAGTCATTATAATAAAAACCTCCCATGCTTTTAAAGAGACGCCAAAACAGACAGAGCTCAGAAAGGCTGAAGTTTATTCAGAGTCAAAAACCTTCTCTGCTGTTTAAATGTTTGCAGATGTTTCATACAGACCAAAGGGGAGTCTGTTCATTGATTAAGGGGTTTTACACCTTTAAAGGTCACATATGTTACCCCTTTTTGACAAGTTTATATTGGTCCTCAGAGGTCCCCAAAACATGCCTGTGAAGTTTGTCGCTGAAAAAACACTCTGGTATTAGAATTCTGCATGTCTAAAAACCCCTCTGTTTCAGCCCTGCTCAGAATGAGCTGTTTCTGTCTGTGGCTTTAAATGTCAATGAGCTTTCTGACTCCGCCCCTCTCAGGAAATGGATGTGGCTCCCCTGATCCTCCTCTCAGCTGCCAAATGAGAGGAGGATCAAGAGAGGAGGGCAGAACTTTCTTCCAAGTAGGGAGGGGCAACCGAACCTGGGGGCGGGGCTAACTCCCCACATGACATCACGAGGGGAAAATCTGAGAACGGCTTGTTTCAGCACACATTTTTAGAAAGGTGGAGAAAGAGAGGGGATGAAGGAACAGATTTTTCTGGTTCTTGGGGGCTTACATACAGGCCAGCTGCACATCTTTTTCCTAGAAAAGCCTGAAAAGTGATTTTTGCATAATATGTCCCCTTCAACGTCAGTCTATTAAATGACCTGGCCTATATTTTTTCACTAGCAGCAAAAACTGAAACAGCAGATTTACTCCAGAATGAATATTTGATTCTGTAAAACATCAGGATGTCCTACCTGTGGTTGCAGGGTGCTGGAGCTGATCTCAGCTGTCACTGGATGCAAGGTAGGGCACCCTGGACTGGCCTACACCTGGGCTGGTGTCTAAAGGCAAACATGCAGTCACACACTCACCTACAGATGCTTAAGAGTCACCACTGAACCTGGAGCATGAAGGAAGCTGGAAAAACCAACACGTGCACAGGGAGAACAAGCAGACTCCACACAGAAAGGCCCTGACTGACTGGTTACTGATAAACAAATTCCATTTAAAATCATGAATTTATTCTAATAAGATACCCATGTAGTGAACCTGCTGCATGGCTGGTACATCTACTCGTCTTTGCTACTTTGATCCACAGACTATTTTAACATTGATCACTGATCTGCTCTGTTTTATGTCTCTGACTTAGTGATATGTGCTGCTGCCGGTTTAGGCCATGACTCTCTTGTAGATTAAATTTTTAATCTCGATGCTTTCCAGGTTAAAATATAATAATAAATGAATAGAGGCATCTGAGTGAATCCTGCCTTTACTATCAATAAATGCACCACACAAGGCTTGTAGAGGGACCTGTCCTTAAATTGGGATGGGCTTCTGTTCAAGGTTTTATGATAACTAAATAAATGTCCTTAAAGCAGGGGTCATCAACTCCATTTTCACAAGGGCCAGCTTTTTCCTGACCTATATTGTGGGGGCCGGTTAATTAATGTAAAGAGAAATAAAATCAACATTTTCTTCTAACTGACGTTCCAAAATGAATGGAACTTCTTCAGCCTTTAACAGTGAGATTAGTCCCTATCACCTATACTGCAGCCTGCCACATGGAACTACTAAGATATTTTAGCTACATATTTCTGGAGCCCTCTTGATGTCTATCACTGAGTTTGATGCTCATATGCTGTGTCCTGATTGGCCAAAAACACATGCAGGAAAGGTCTTCTGTGGAGATTGTCAGAGGGAAAATGGCACTCTCAAAGAGCCTTATGTGGAAATTTGATGCCAAACACGGTATCTTTAATTCAGATTACAATAATAAGAATGTGTTTATCACGCCAAATTACAGAAATACGAGTGTGCTTCTTGTCTAATAAACTGCTAGGTTAAAGGTTTTATGAACAACAAAAACATGCCATATTTTCTGAATTTAATAATCCTCTGGGGGCCGGATGGGAAGATGTAAGGGGCCTGATGTGGCCCCCGGGACTCCAGTTGATGATCACGGCCCTAAAGGATGCTTCTAAAGGATGCAAGTAAAACAAAAGTGCAACAACACTGGTAACTACGCCTAAAATACAAGTATGAGTAATAGTAAAAGAAGCTGTAGTTATAAACTGTTGAAATATGTCGGAAAATAAATCAAATAGAATATTAATATATTGGGGCAAAGTAGGGAAGTTAGAAATAATTGGTATGTGGGGGTAAAACTTGCAGCAATGTGCTAAAACATGCAGAAAAATAAATTAATGTATGATATTGTGTGGTAAACAAAGTGCCCTCTTGTTTGCCCCTATGAAGCAGGACAAAGTGTTCCCTTCAGGGCCCTCTAGGTGGACAAATCGGACAAATTGCCACTTCAGTGTCCTCTGTGTGGACAAAATATGAGGAAGTGTCTCTAGGTTGCCTTTTAAATAGATAACACATGATAAAGTGCCCTCTTGGGTAGTCTTCCAGTGGGCAGTCTCCTCTCAGTGGATGAAACCATGTCTAGAGTGGAGAAAATGCAATAGTGCTATAAGCTCACTGGTATAAAGTTTATTTTCTGTGACATCCTCCCTTGTGTATCTGTGTTAAATCAGTGGTTAAGTAAGGGTTAATGCTCCACAAGGTGTCCAATTATCAGGGATTAATGGCCGACACCGAGGCCTGAACAATTCAACACGCAGTGCCACAGACTGATCACCTCCATGCCTCGCCACATTGCTGCAGTAATTCATGCAAATGGTGCCCTGACCAAGTATTGAGTGCTATACACATTCATACTTTTCGGTAGTCAAGTATTCCATATTAAAAATCCTTTTTTTTATAGGTTTTAAGTATTATTGTAATTTTCTGAAAGAGTGAATTTGGGGTTTTCATAAGCTGTTAGCCATAATCATCAAAATGAAAAGAAATAAAAAAAAATGAAATATATCAGTCTGTGTAAAATGAATCTATATAATAAATTAGTTTCACTTTCTGAACTGAATTACTAAAATAAATCAACTTTTTGACGATATTCTAATTTATTGATGCTGTATGGATGCTTGCCCTCGCAGAGTTTCTGTATTAACCTTTAAACTGGTTAATAGAAATGTATATTCTTGGATTTTTTTGGAAAAAATGTGTATTAATGTATAAATATATTGCTTTTTAAGTGAGTGTCTCAATGTAAATGGTACAAAGACTCTTTATGATACATAAACCTTTATGAATCAAATTTAAGTTTGTAGTATTTTGTCCTGTTTAACTAGACATAACTTAACCATTTATTTAACTGCAGTTTTAGGGTTAAATGTACAATATTTACTAATATTTTCTAATAATAATAATTTTAATAATAATAATTAACTAATAATAACTAATAATAATTTTTAAAGCTGATTTACAATAAAAGTTGCTCAAATTTAACACAGTTTGAGGACGTTTTTCTGATCCCCACATTATAAACATAACCAGCTCAACAGCGCCCCCCCTTGCTGCTCCGGATGATCCTGGAACTACAGTCACACAGTAACGTTTGTGTTAAAGTCGTCGCTGTTGTCGCTGATCGACAATCGGAGGTAGAGTCCTCTAATCTTTGTAAGAACCGGATCAACCATGTCTGTTATCCGCTGATGATCCGTCGACCATTTCACTAGACTCCATCCTGGCTGGAGCTACTGAACGAAACACCGACATCTTGGCCGTTTCGGCTCCAAACTGCCCCCTAAAAACATCCATCTTCCCCTCCGGAGAGGGTCATCTTTGAGGGTTTAACTCAGCGACATCATCGGGTGAGTGGTGCTCTTGGAGACAGCGATGTTTGCCTTCTTTAGAGTCAAATAAATCCCCGAAAATGATCATGTTTGTGTTTTTACCTGTGTAGTAATGGCAGAGCATCTGTCCCAGAGTGAGCTGGACTACCCATTCAAACTTCTGGAGTATTTCAATGGCTTCAGGGTCTCAAAGGTAACATGTTGGACTTCATTTTTCAGCACATTTCACTAATGTTTCACACACTGAGGAGAGCAGACCATGCATGTGGAAAGGGTTGTAGCATAAAATACAAAACCTCAAATCCAGCCATGTCTAAATTTGAGTAAAATGTACTATCTATCACTGCAGAACACATGTTCATCAGACAGGCCCAGATAGACGTCCTAATTCAATAAATAAAACACCAGAATAAGGTTTTAAGTGCTTGTAATGAGTTAAACGTGTATGCCAATATGTTAAACAATAAGGACAGTATAAATATCTAATACAACTGATAAAATACAAAAAGGGTGATTTTATTCTGTTTGCCAACAAGAATGACATTTCCATCTCCATTCGCACACATCACACAGCATGTATAGTTACTGTTATTGTCCTCAGATCTGCAGGTTTTTTCTGTATTGATTGACCGGACATCAAACTATGGGACACGAGTGCTGCATTATTACATTCAGATTTTATGCTAATTAATCCTGATGTTTGAGACATTCCTCCAAAAGCCACAATTTCTAACGCCATATTTATTCCAGACAAAAAAGTAAAGAGATTACCAATCAGATGGATTATTCATCTGATCAACGGTTATGTGTCTACAAAGTTTAACCGCAGAAATCGAATAGTTATTTGGGTACGTTATCAAGGATACAGTATGATTTAATAAGAAATGATGTTGCATCAGTCGTGAACACCATGGGTATTGTCTTCTTTTGCAATGATTGTCAAAATACAAAGTAAACAAAAACATAAAGGATAACCCTGAGGGAAAACAACAGCGAAATGAAAGAAAAGGATGTGAGATAATTATATAAAACGATAAGAAATGATATGATATGATACAAGACAGAGTATATGTTAATGTTAAAATATGATACAGTAGGATACTGTATGAAACAATATCATCCAATGCAACACAATACTATATGAAATGACACAATTCTGTATGAAACAATGCAAAATGATGTGCCTCTACAGTAAAATCAATAAATCAAATCAACAGAAACAAACAACAAACCACCTGTAAACAAAAAAGCACATACCAGTGTTGACAATGAAAAACATATACTCAAAATAATCCATTATACACATTAATAGATTTTTCAGTCTTGACTAAAGTGGTCCACTAACCAACCATTGCAGCCTCCCTGGGTTGAGAACACTCCATCTACTCCTGCAGAAGTGTTGATGTGGAAGTTTGTCCGTCCTTCCAGGTGATCTTTTCAGCCTGTGAGCTCGGAGTGTTTGACCTCCTGCTGAAGTCCACGGAGCCACTGAGCGCCGAGCATGTGGCCCACGAGCTGGACACCAGTGTGGACGGGATGGAGAGGCTCCTGGATGCACTGGTGGGCATCGAGATCCTGGAGGTGGAGAACAAGGACGGGACAGGTAAGGCAGTGATTATACTTGCTGCCATATCAGCTCCAAGAGAAAAATTAAACAAGTAAAAATCAGCAAAAACAACACCTTTTTCATACTACAGCAAAAGAAGGGATGTTCTAGACACTCATTACTGGCAATTTGTTGTTTTCAAGTATTAGCCAATGCTGGTAAACTCCTTCACATAGTCTAAATCATGCAGCCTACAGTTTTCCTGCCAATTTTGCTGGATTTATTCCTCTTTGCACCTGTCTAATGAAATCAGTGTAGGTCCTTAAAGTTTTGGTACTTTTTGATACTGTCATTCATTAAAATATCAGAGATCTTGTAAGTTTTTAACAAATTATATCAATAGTATTGAAAATTTTACCAACCTTTCATCAGTGGAGGGAAATCAGTTCTCAAACTGGAGAATTTTCTGGATTCAAGCCTGAAAATGAATTGGCCTCAGTTTTCTTTTGCTTGACTAAACATTTATCTAAGTAATTGTATCAGTTCTGGTGTTACACACTAAAACAGTTGTGTGTCAGCATGCATGACTGCTGTTGATGCAGTAATGTCCGTGTCAGGAACAGATAACACGGCAAGTTTTAAGTTGCTAAGTGTGCATATTTTTTGTTAAAACAGCTCTCTACAGCAGCAGTGACGTGGCAAACTTGTACCTAGCCAAAGGAAGCGCCAAGTCTCTTCATGACATGATCATCTACCAATCACAGACCATCTACCCGCTGTGGAACAACATGGTGGACGCTGTCAGGTCAGTGGGAAGACCACTATGAAGACAAAAGAACACTCCAAGCAGCTCAGATAAAAGGTTATTGAAAAGTAGAAGTCGATATAAAAACATTTCCAAGGCACTGAACATCCGCGGAGTTTGGTTAAATCCAACATCAAGAAAAGGGAGGAATATAGCACATGTGTAAATCTGCCTAGATCAGGCCGTCCTCACAAACTGAGTGAGCGTGCAAGAAAGAGACTAGAGAGAAAGTCCACCAAGACACCTATGACTGCTCTGAAGGAGTTACAAGCTTCAGAACTGGGATGGGAGTGACTCTGCATACAACAACTGTTGGCCAGGTTCTTTACCTAAGGCATGAAGGAGACTCCATGGTCAAGTGGAAGAAGGTTCTTTGGTCTAATGAGACCAAAATGGTGCTTTTTGGCCATCAGAGAAGATGTAATGTTTTGCACATCACCACAAACACCCCATCCCCACTGTGACGCACGTTGGTGGCAGCATCATGCTGTGGGGATGCTTCTCAGTGGCCAGCCTTGGAAGGCTTGTAAAGGTAGAGGATGAAATTAATTTGGCACAATAAAGGAAGTCCTGGAGGACTGTCTTATTCAATCTGCAAGAGAACTACAGCTTGAAAGAAGATTTTTTCCTGCAAGACAATGACTCAAGACATACAGCTAAGACGACACAGAAATGGTTATGAGACAACAAGGTGAAGGTTCTGGAGTGGCCGAGTCAAAGCCCAGACCTCACTCTAATAGAGAATTTGTGGCTTTACTTGAAAAGGGCTGTTCACACCCAGTCCCCATGTGTATATACGTCCCAGAATAACTTGATCTCCTACCACAGACCATTTTAAAGTCCATTTTTAATCAGACTAACACAATAATTCGACTTTCTCTAGCTGAGTGTAAATGTTATGACCTCATGTAGGCTCACAAGTGATGAAAGATAGCGGAGAAATTTACAAAGCAAAGCTACAATTCAAAGTAGTTTACAAGTTGAGCTTTGGACTAAGGACAATGACTAATTTACTGCAGTATAAACCAAATTATTCACATGCTGGTTTTAGTTAAAATGTGTGCATGTAGTCATTTCAACTTTAAGTTGCAGTACTGTAGTCACATGCAACAACAAATGCATTAGATTGATTTTTCTCTAGTTGTGAGAAGTAGGAGAGTTAGACTCCTAACACATGCTGATCACAGTGAAATAATAACCTCCAGAGCTGCTGTGCCTCAGAAAAATGTTTGCAGAGCTAAAACAAACCACAGAGAAAGAAACAGAGAACAAACACTTTTTCCTCAATGATTATTATTTTCATGAGTACTAACAAAAGTTTCACATGTCTACCACCCAGAGAGGGGAAGAATCAGAATGAAAAGACCTTTGGGCTCCCATCAGAGGAGGTTTTCCAGGCTATCTACAGGTTGGTGTTAATATTTGTTTATGCAGACGCTTCATTGTCAAATTACCAGACTGTAAAATGAAACTTTCATTTTTAAATGTCTTGGTGAATTGTGAATGAAACTCGACCCTCAGATCAGAGGAGGAGATGCTGAAGTTCATGGGTCTGATGAACTCCTCCTGGGTTCTGGATGGACACGACATAGTGACGGCATTTAACCTCTCCTGCTTTCAGAGCATCATTGATCTAGGAGGTAAGATGCTACTCTGTCATACAAGAAAACAAAGCTGATCTTCACTGTATGGACTAAAGTATTTGTTTGCCTGACCATTAAACCAGCAGGGACTGTAATGACACATAATAACAGCCTCCACTCTTCTTCTGAGGCTTTCCACAAGATTTTGCATTTAATTTAGCCTGGCTCACAGTCTGTTTGAGTTCATCCCAAAGAGGCTCGATGGTGTTTAGGTCAGGGCTCTGTACAGGCAAATCAAGTTCTTCTGTACTGAACTCATCAAACCATGTCTTTATAGTCCTTCTTTGTGCACTGGGGCACAGTCATGCTTTAATAGAAAAGGGCTGTCCCCAAACTGTTGCCACAAAATTGGAAGCATAGCATTGTCCAAAACATCATGGTGTGCTGAAGCATTAAGATTGGCCTCCACTTGAGATAAGGGGCTTAGCCAAAACCCTGGAAAACAGCCCCACACCACCAAACTTCACAGTTGGCGCTGTGCAGTCGGTCAGGCAATGTTTTCCCAGCATCAACCAAATTAGACTCCCCCATCTGACTGCCAAACAGAGACGTGATGTTTATCTCTCCAGGGAACATGTTTCTACGGCTCCACAGTCCAGTGTTGGTGTGCTTTACACCACTCCATCGAACACTTGGCATTGGACTCGGTGATGTGAGGCTTGCATGCAGCTGCTCAGCCATGGAAACCCATTCAATAAGGTTTCTGCTGCACAGTTTTTGTACTTACATTAACGCCAGTGGAAGTTCAGAACTCTTCGGCTATGGAACCAGCAAAGCGTTGGCAGCTTTGAAGCACCATGCGCCTTAGCAATCATTGACCTCACTCTGTGATTTTGAACAGTCTTCTGCCTCATGGCTGAGTTGCTGTTGCCCCTAAATGCTTCTACTTTCCAGCAGAATATCCAGTAGGGATGAAATTTCATAAAGTGTGTTATAGCAAAGCTTGATTTTATACACCTCTGGCAGCGGGTCTGATTGTCTGATTGGTAATCATCCTGATGTGCTTTCTAGTCAGAATTCACACAGAGGCAGGCCATGAAACCATATTTTAATAATTTTTCTACTGTGCTCATGTTATGTAACTCTTTTGACTTTGTTTAAACTTCCCTCTGTTATCTTATAAGAAAAAAGTGAACTCATGATGTTTATAAGCGAACATGATTTTGATTAATTCCCAGGTTGCACTGGTGCTCTTGCCCGTGAGATGGCGAAGGCGTATCCGTCCTCCTCAGTCGCAGTGTTTGACCTCCCGCAGGTGGTAGAGACGGCTCAGAAACATTTCTCACAGGAAAACGACACTGTTGTGTTTCAAAGTGGTGAGCCAAAAGTGTTTGATAAAAAAAGAAAGACTTTTTGATTCAGTATTTGAGTAGTCATTCAACCTTCCATATTTGTGTCATTGTTTTGTTGTAATTTTATATGATACTCCTATCTGCAGTCATCATCTATTATTGTCTGATAAGCACTTTATACCTTTGGGAACAGAGTTGAAGTTTTCTTTGGTTCTGAAGGAGCTAGGTCTTGGTGCCAAAAAGACAAGATTTCTTTTTCCATCTGGCACTTTCAAAGCAGATGTATTGTCCAGATTCCATATCTGTCATCAGGCAGATCCATGGATCCATCCATCATGCAGAGCTTGAAGCTGCAGCATTTGTTCTTGATCGACTCTTAAATAGAACAAAAACAGATAGTAGGTAACATAAGTTTTGTTTATGCAGGAGATTTCTTCAGTGGTGAAATCCCTCCAGCAGACCTTTATGTGCTTGCCAGAATCATCCACGACTGGCCTGAAGAGAAGTGTCTGACCCTCCTAAAGAAGATCTTTGACACCTGCAAACCAGGTAAGTCAGCATACATTTGTCTATTTGGTTTAATCTGATTTAATCTTTTAACAATTTTTGTAATAATGGTAATTTTTACTCACGTATGAATGAAACTCCAGGTCTAGCCTTTCTTAAGGTCACAGCTTTTAAAATCCCAGAGGTGAACTCATAGTTGCAGAGATATCCGTTCATTTCCTCAGAAATTTCTCTTCCCCTTTAGCAAGAGCCTTTACTGTTGACCTCTCGGGTAACCTCGCTTGACATCTCTTCATACATGATGTGTGTCTGTGGCTTGTATATGTGTGTATTTCAGGCTTTTGTGTGTGAAACAGAAATAGAGGAAATTGGATTTCCCCAGGAGATTAAAAACTATATTTTCTTTGTTTTTCTTCCACATACTTGAAGTTTTTGCACCGAACCAAAACTCTGTGTATTTGACTAAAAACCTGGCGGGGGGGGGGGGGGGGGAAAGGTTTTAGGGGGGTTGCAAGGCATTGTCTGCTTTGTGGCTGCCAAAATTAGATTTGCAAATACTGACAAAAAGCATGTTAAAGCAGTTATTAAGTAGTTTATAGTGAGGTTTTTGATAAGAAAAGCATGCATAGGCCTTTTTGAAGGGTTTATCAGTGAAACAATTCAAATCTATGTTGATTTTTGGCTGCAATGTGTCACTTTTTCTTCTCTCTTGGGTCCTGGGGGGGAGCTCCAGTTTTTCAGGTACATGTAGGGGGGAAAAATGGAGTGGATAGGTCTCAGTCAGGCTTACATGCTTACATCTGGACCCTTCAATTTTACTCCATTCTTCTTTGAAAAACTACTCAAGCTCTTTCAGGTTACATGGGGATTGGGTGTACAGCCCTTTTCAATTCCAGCCAAAAATTCTCTATTTGATTGAAGTTTGGGCTTTGACTCGACCACTCTAGAACATTCGCCTTGTTGACTTTAAAGCATCCCCCACAGCATGGTGCTGCCATCGCCGTGCTTCACAGTGGGGATGGGGTTTTTTTTAGTGATGTGCCAAACATAACATCTTGTCTGATGGCCAAAATGCACCATTTTGGTCTCATCAGTCCAAAGAAATTTCTTCCACTTCCATGGAGTCTTCCACATGCCTTTTGGCGAACTCTAGTCCAGATTTAATCTGAGTTTTCTTCAACAGTGGCTTTCTCTTTACCACTCTCCCATAAAACTTTGAGTGGTGAAGAACCCGGCCTACAGTTGTTGTCTGCAGAGTCTCTCCCATCTCAGCTGCTAAAGCTTGTAACTCCTTCAGAGTAGTCATAGGAGTCTTGGTGGCCTCACTGTCTAGTTTCCTGGCACGCTCACTCTGTTAGTGAGGACGGTCTGATCCAGGCATGTGCCATATTCCTTCCATTTCTTGGTGATGGATTTCAATGAAGTCTGGGGATGTTCAGTTCCTTGGATTTTTTTTTTGTATCCACCCCCTGACTCATACTTTTCAATAACCTTTTCTCTGAGTTGCTTGGAGTGTTCTTTTGCCTTCATGGTGTAATGGTAGCCATGAATTATGATTAAGCAGTGACTGTACCTTTCAGACACAGGTGTCTTTATTCTACAATCACTAGACACTAGACACATTCAGTGCACTCATGTGATCCCCATTTCACTAATCATGAGACTACTAGGAACACTTGCTTGGACCTCTGTTGAATTAGGTCAGTCACGTTAAAGGGGGTGAATATTTTTGCAGCCCCTTATTTTACATAACATATTTGTGTAATTTACTTTACTTTTTAAGGTTTTTTTTGTTTGTTTTTCAAAAAAGCCAAATTATACTGATCATGATTAATTCATAAAATCAATAAAAAGGGAAAAACATCAGAGGGAATGAATAGTTTTATTGGCACTGTATCTCCTGACTCTGACACTCTGACAAAGATATTTAGTTGGCATGGCTACATAACAGTTTTGATGTTTCAGTGAACATGTAGGTCACGAGTGTTTGGTTAAGTAAACCAAATCATCCACTGTAATCTGTGAAAGCAGAAGCAATGCTGGGCAGAAGATGGAACACGCTGTAAAAATGTTGACAGTTCTGCTTTGATATCAGAGAAAATCGATCCTGTTGGCAGAAGAAAGATATTCTCCAAAAACATCCCAGTGCTGATCTGACCAAAACTGAAGGCCTGTAACAGACTTACTCCACCTCGCTGGAATAATCTTGTTGTAGTGTAATCTCGGTTTTCTGGGAAATATTCTTTCATTGCAGGCTAAAACTCAACTTCAGCATGAACTGTATTGTCCCCGAGGAAAACTTTCAGTTGAAACCAGAAGACAGGAAACATCTTCTTTTATTTTTTGTCCTCATGCAATACGTCTGCAGTCCCCGCTCTATATTACATTGTTCTGTATGCTACATTTACATTACTGTTAAACCCATCACATTTCTTGGCTTGGTATAAAACTCAATAAAGAAAAAAACAAAAAAAAAAACCATCATGAACATTAAATATTCAGAGGTAGTCCTCCAAGTTGGCGGCCCATGTTCATGTCATATTTGCAGCTCCTTTCCAGTTGGTCATTCCCAACCCTCTCTCCTTGCTTTCGCACTCCAAATAAAGGAAAACGCCCATATATGGGCATATACGTCTCTGTGAGGTATACCATTGCAGAAAAATGAACTGGAGTGGTTTTTATGGTGTTGTAATTCTTAGATATCTTGTTCTTTTAAATGTGTAGTTACATGTTTGGTAATAAACGCTACTATACAGAGTTATTCAAGTGTATAGAGATTATATTGATGAATACATTGATGACCTTTGACCTCCAACATCTTATCATTTCATCCTCAAGTGCAAAAGTAAGTTTGTATCAAATTTGAAGTTAAAAGAATTCTTTTAAGTATTTTTGAGATATTGCACTCTCAGGTGAAGGATGAACATAAGACCCAGTGACATTGACCTTTGACCTTCAATATGTAATCAGGTCATCCTTTTTTATTTAACCTTTATTTAGTCAGGTTAGTTCCACTGAGATCAGAGATCTCTTTTTTAAGGCAGACCTGATCCTTGAGTCAGATTCCAGAGTGGACATTGGTGCAAAGTTTAAAGAAAATCCCCCACAGCATTCTTCAGATACCAAGCTCATAAGAATGACCCAGATGTACAGACGGTTGTTGTACGGACAGAAGGATGACCTGAAAACCTACTGCCTCTGGCCCTGGCCATTAACAGCACAGAGGAATACAAATCTTAGAAATAAATAAAGAGAGCTGTGCTGCTCCAGCTGCAGGTCTATCTCATTCTTTCAGTTTTGTCAACAGGACAGGCAGACATGAATGATTGAGCTTGTGCTTTTGTCTGTTTGTGAGGGTGCAGGTATGTGTCTTTTAACTGACCGCATACAATATCAGTCTCACGTTTCCTTTTCATAAGCATTTATTTATTTATTTGTACTTATTTTTATCTTTATTCTTTTTATTGTGTCTCCTCTAATGATAATTGTGATTTCCTGGACATTTATTCTACCCACACACTGCGTACACACAATGCCTGTTTTTGTATTTGCCCTTCGATAAGCATTTATTTGTTTAATTTTTCCTCTTTTTTTATAATTCTGATTATTTTTCACTTCATAAAACTTGTAGTTTATTAAATTTTTATCAGATATTTATGTTGTGACTAAGATGACTTAGGCTAGATATCAGCACCAATACCTGATAGTGGTATCTGTGCATGCATAAAACAAATAATTATAAAACTCCAGCCCTGCAACAGTTATTTTACTGTAAATCTCAGTAATAGGTCCTTGGAAGTCTGTACTACTGACTTTATTATGTGTATCTTGATGTTTTTGGGTATACTTATGCAGAGATAGATTTAGATTTTTTTTTCCTTCTTCATCTCTCGCTGTCCCTCATGTCAGTCTTGTATGTCTCTTACCTGTTTTATTATTATTACATATAAAGTCTTATCTCATCTCATCTCAGGAATAAATAAATCAAAAAAGATAAATAAACAGAGTATCGTGTGAAACAATGGCTAAGCCAGGGATCTGCAACTTTGGGTACTTGACAGCCAACATTTCTGTTATTCTCACTGCCAGAGGACAACTTTTTACAAATTACAGGATACTCTGAATTTTAAAAATATTTAAATATTTATAAATTGATGCAAGGAAAAATGCATAGTTTTCATCACAATCTATTGTAACATTTATTTTTTTAACTTATGAAAATACTAAATAAAACATGTGAAATCAGAGAATATGAGCAACATCTACCTGTCAGATTCTAGATTGTGTTGCTCACCTCTACATGTATCTGTGGAATCTAGTAGAATTTTAAAGAAAACTCCTGCATACTGTCCAACTTGAAAAAAAGATTTATTTTTTTTTTGTAATGTTTCAGTACTAGACCTTCACTATGCAAACTGTTTGTAAAAAAAAATAAAAATAAAAAATTAAAAAAAGAAGATGCACACTGCACCTTTAAGCCAGTTTAAGCTGCTTTTGAATGCACCAATGAACAAAGTTCTTAGTGGTTATTTTATTACATTTTACTTGCATGTCTACATTGTTTCTACAAATGAATTTAACAATGCACATGAGAGATTTTTACAGCAAGAAATCCAGCCAATTATATCTCTAATTTCATGTTGAAGAACTAACATAAGGACAAAACCTTTTCATGATTTTGTGTTCTTTTACTAAGTCAGTGCTTTTGGTCTCCCTTTACATCTTACGGTGGTTTTCAACAAATTTAAACCAATATAAAGTGCCAGTAAGATTTTGCTATGACTGTTCAATGTTAAAATATTTGAAATTACAGTGTTTTTTTTCATTCACTGAAAAGTGGTGATTTTAGAGAAATGACATCAGCGTTAGATGAGAAATCAAAGACAATAGCAGATTTTTCTAGTTGTCATGTCTTCATAGAATGTGATAATGTTTCATTCCTGTTTACATCTTTCTTGATATTTGGTATTAACTTGTGGGTCACATTCACTGAGTGAAGTGGAGGGTCACATGTGGCCTCTGGGTCGCCAGTTGCCCACTGCTGGCTAAGGCTATGTGAAACTGTCATGAAAACCATCATTTCATTTTTAAAAAATTATACTTTATTTTAGAGGGGGGTGGGTCTTGTGCCTCTATTCATAATGGAGGACAGTGGATAGATTCGTAAAAAGGGGTAGGAGTGTGGTGGGGAGAGACATGAAAAACGGAGCCACAAGCCAGACTTGATCTCAGGGCGCACCTTAACCATTAGGCCATAAGCCCCCCTTTTTTTCCTTTAATTTAAACCTGTCATCATCCATCAGCATCATCCTTAGACCTTAGAATTCAGCAGTTTAATGACCTGAGTAATAGATAGTTGGACTTTTATGATCTGAATCTCCTGCCTGAGGGCAGATACTCAAATTTAGAGAGGATGTGGAGGACACTTGAGGATGTCTTGAGCTCCAGCTGTTGCTCACATCTGTTAGAGAGAAGGTTAGGATAGACTTTGTCTTTTGCAAATGAGAGGGAAATATGTTTTAAACAAAGCTATTCTGGCATTCATGAGGAAAGAATTGTGACAATTCTATCATATCTGCCTGACTAGGATTAAGGCTGCACAACATGAGAGAATCTTTGATCACGGTTTCATTTTTAAATACTGCAGTGCATCATGACACGGTTAAAACAATCATGTAACTCTGAGGTCCTGTTTTGTTCATGCCATCTTATATTCAGTGTATTTTCTTTATGCATTGAGGCATTCTTTGGTAATTACTAGTTGTGCATGTTCACATAGTTATGAAAACCTGATTTACTGCACAGCACTAACTGATCAAAGAGTATCAAAAAAGGCTGATAGATCAGACCTTTTCAACCCAGAAAACACAAAGAAGGCAACTCTAGATAAAGTTTACGTTAACCACACATTACCATACCAACCATACTTGCTTTAATATTTCATCTTCAAACGCTGATATCTGATTTTGTTTCTTTAGAGATAATCTGTTCTGGGCTGCAGGAGTGAAGGCACTTCATAGGCCGGGGTGCCTTTGAAGCTTTTGTTTTTAGTGTTTTTAGTGGCATCATAACAAAGGCATATTCAATGTTAGTGAATTATTAACCACCCTCATCCACCCTGACACTGTCCTTTGTTCATCCCGGCCCACTGAAAAGCTCCCAGCTCTCATTATTTTTGTCCTCCTGACAGGCGGCGGCGTCCTGCTGGTAGAAGCCATGTTGTTTGAGAACAGAAGAGGACCTGTCATGGCTCAGATCTTCTCCCTGAACATGTTGGTGCAGGCAGAAGGTCGGGAGCGTCCGCCCTCCGAGTACACGCACATGCTCACAAAGACCGGCTTCAGCAACGTCCAGGTGTGTCGGACCGGAAAGTCCTATGACGCCATCCTGGCCACCAGATGAACTCAAACTGAAACAAGGACGGATGAGGGAAAAACCTGGAAAAGAAAGGGGAGTTGGAGTTTGAAAAAAAAAAAAAACATAAGCTTTGAGGCGGAGGCCTAAAAACTGTTGGCGGTGTCCGTTTATGTTTTGGTCGGCCCCCATAACATTTCTGGATACTATGACAAAATTGTACAGATTTTCAAGTCTCAAACTAAAAACAAGCTGCTGCTAAAAGTCATCTTTCTTTTAAGAATCCTTGCTGTTAGAACAAAATACTGTGAACACATTTCTTCATATAAGCGAGGAAATCGCTACTCCAGACAAAGTTGAAACTTTCCCTTTAATTTAAATTCAATTGAAAAGAGTAGTTTGTTTTTAAGAAACTAAATGCTGATGTAGTTTCTTGCTGGGAATAAAAAAACAGACTGGAATCACTCTTATGTATACAAGTTTGATGCAAAAATAGCAAGCAGCAATTTAGCTTAGCCTAGCATAGAGATAAAAATATGGCACAGCGTGGCTACTCAGCTTAAAAGCAGGAGTTACACAAAACTCAAGGGTTAAAAAAATACAAATTATTGATTATATAGTGAGTCCTGTGTATCTTTTTCAAGTGATTTAGTAATGTATGAATTTAAAAGAGCTCTCAAGGGAAGGACCAAATGTAGTTTCACCATCCATACACAGTGTTTTAAAGTTTAAAATTAGGGCGGTCAATCGATTTAATTCTTTAATTGCGATTAATCCCCTGATTTTTGTAGTAAGTCACGGACAATCACATTCTTTTTCAAAATGCATTTCAAAATGCCACTATTTTGCATTCAAACTGGTTTTTATGTTTGTTTAGATTTTTCTACTGTTTAAAACTGAGGGTAATTTTGGACTTCCTGTTTGGATACAGATATGCTTTTCTAGGAAGATTTAATTATTTTTACGTCAACTTAACCATGGAAAAAGGAACTTGTTATGGACTGAAAGGGAAATAAGTGAACAGGAAAAAGCTAAGTGTTTGTAAGATGACTTTAACTTGTCCACTGAAATATATTTTAATTTTTCAAAGTAAAAGGAGACAGTAAAGGTCACATATTATGCAAAATACACTTTTTCATGCTTTTCTAAAAAACATATGTGCCCCAGGCCTGTTCACAATACCCCCAAGAACCAGAACCCCCTCACATACAATTTCACAAAATTTGTCCGGAAACAAGCTGTTCTCAAATTTTCCCCTCATGATGTCACCTGGGGAGTTAGCCCTGCCCCCAGGTTCGGTTGGCCCTCCCTGCTTGGAGTAAAGCTCCACTCCCCTCTCCTGATCCTGCTTTCAGCTGCCAGCTGAGAGCAGGATCAGGAAAGCCACATCCATTTCCTGAGAGGGGCGGAGTCAGATAGCTCATTTATATTTAAAGCCACAGAGACACAAACAGCTCGTTCTGTGCAGGGTTGAAACAGAGGGGTTTTTAGATACTTTTTAATACTGGAGTGTTTTTTCGGCAACAAACTTCACAGGCATGTTTAGGGGACCTCTGAGATCAATATAAACTTGTCTTAAAGCGGTAACATATGTTACCTTTAAGGAGCAGTGATGGACTTTTTTTATTGAAAGGGACAATAAAACGTGATTAATCCGGATTAAAAATGTTTGCACTAATTGCGGACCTCAATTAGTCACAATTAATGTGAGTAATCTTGACAGCCCAATCAAACTCATACCATTCATAACCATAAGAGCCAAAAAAAAGGTTGCAAAAAGGCTAAAAACTACACATATTAGCATATAAGATTAAAAAAAAATGACATTAAGCCAACGTTTGAGCTTGACGACAAACTAAACTACAATCAGTTTAAACTAGGAATCTGCTCTGTAAGTATTCTAGAGCTCCAAAGTCTATTACTACAGTCTTACTTTCCCAGTAGACAAGGATCCACCTGCTGGTTGGGCCTAAACAAAAAAGTTTCTGTTTAATAATTTACCACAGAATGTCCTCATTAAAATTTAGCTCACAGTTTGCTTTCTCCATGCTGGCTCTAAACTGCCCCGAAAAATCCACTCAGTTTTTATGCCTCGCCAGGTATAGCTGAAATGTTTAAATATAACTTAATTTGGGATTTATCCTGTTTTTTTAATTGTACGTGCATAAATCATAGTTCATGCAGAAAATATTATAAGTTACATATTGAAGTTATTATTATTCCAGAATGGAGGTATGCATCTTATAAAACCATAATATTACTATTTCCTAAAACATCTTAGTACCTGTCTTTATGCTGAGCTCTGCTAACCTGCTGCTGGCTGTGACTTCATAATAACTGGACTGACATCAGAGAGTCCAAACCTCCAAATATGCATGAAGGCAATAAGGGCAAGTTTCTGAAAATGTGGAAATATTCATTTAACGGTTTACAGAGGAGATTCCTTCCAAAAAATCAGTACAACCTTGAATGCACTTGTATTTTTTTTAAACTGTGTCTACATTTTTTGACTGAACTCTTTGCTTTTTGAATTTTCACAAGATATTTTGTACTATTTTTACCTGAGTTTTTATTGATTAGCACGCAAAAATGGCCAAAATCTTTTCAGCACCTGCAAAATATATCTTGTCTTATCTGGATCAACCGGTCACAAACACCACTGCAAAAACTCAAATTTTACAAAACAAATGTGTGTAATTTCTAATCAGACATCTCTTTATATTCATCATTTAGCTTTTCAGCTGACAAGTCCAGATAAATGGCAAAATTCAATGATATAAAAACCGAAAACAAGTCTGGAAGTGCTCATAATAGGTAAAATTATCTCCCAATGCTGCAGGAAAAACAGCTTGTTTTATTTTGAAATGAGATGAATTTTCTCATTAGAAAGAAAATCTTGTTTCAGAGTAAACTTGGTTTGCTGCGTTGGCAGACATTTTTAATTACTGCCAAAAATTCAGGCCTTATTTTTATTTTCATATCTTGAAGGAATGTTTTTGTCTGAGTTTGTCAGTGGAATTTTTCTTGTTTCAAGCATAATAACATATTTCTGAGGAGAAATTATATCAACACAGCTGTTAAAATTTGGGTTCTGCATTGAATTTTCACAACTTTAAATACAGAGAAGAAATGCTGGATGTCAAACCTGATATCAGTCATACTTCTGTTAGATGTCTTATCAGAATACTGGACCAACATGACATGGAGATTATCTGTAAATACATTTGCACAACTGTTTAAAGAGATTCATTATTAATTTCATTCATGTGTGACTTCACAGGTGAGAAATTGTTTGAACTGAAGAAGATGTGACTTTTGTGTGTTTTGAGCCTCTTACTGTGATGCATTCAGGCTCCTCTCAGACCGCATGTACATCAGAACCTCAGTTTACCTCCATCTTTATTCTGCTGGTGTTTACATTCTAATTTTCCTTTATCTGTTAGTTGTGTTACATTCAAGTTAACTGTAGTCCTGTTTTAAAGCTCATCCTCTTACTCATGATTATTTTGTTACATTGGAGAGCATCACAGTTAAGATTAATTTCATGTTATCTCTGACTTAGTGCTGAAACTTCACACTACAAATCATACTGTTTAACTGAAAGGGACAGTAAACATTTACAGAGGAGTATTATTTCTTTGCCTGCATGTCGTTCAGTAGATGAGGTGTGAATGATACGGAAACTGTGAATCATCACATGGTACTATGAACTAGTTTTCCTATTATTCTATATTTGTAGCATGCACGATTCCCATTAAAATAAAACTTTTTTTTTTTAATTATTTGTCCTCTGTAATGTTTTCCCCAAACAACATGTGTGAAGCTGTTGTTACATACAACACAGTGGTTTCTTTAATTTTAGGCAGACATGTTAATTGGCCCTGTGGAGAAAAAAACAAAAACAAAAATGGTACCATCTAATGAAAAATTGTAATAATTTGGAGCCTTGTCTCTGTATTGGAAGCAAAAAACAACATAAAGCATGATTTTATGTCATAGTTGCATCAGGATCAAAAAAGGATTTTACAATGGAAGTTTATTGGGACATTTTTGTCCTCAACATGCTGTCGCTTTTTTGGGTTAGAGTACCACTGGCTTATTCTAACCTCCTGAGCCTATAATACTTGATCTTAAAGCCTGAATATTCCAATAAAATTTCCCCAAAAGTTTCATGTAAAATCCTAAAAAAATATATCAAAATTTGAAATCAAAATCTCCCAAAACATCAAACAAATTTTCTGAAAAGGGCCAGTGAAATAAAGAAAAAAAATCTACAAATAATTTTCCCAGATCTCCAAGAAAATTCCTGAAAATTATCGAGCAAATTCCCCCAAATTTTACATTTTTTGAAAAATATATTCCCCAAAATTTTTCATGTAGTTTTCCAAATTTTCCATGGAAATAACCAAAAAAAATCCCATTGATTTTCTTAAAAATTCCCAAATCCCCCTCAATTCCCAATCAAAAAATAAAATGAAAATTACTATTACACTTTCCAAAAGTCCATAAAAATGCCTGAATTTTACCAAGCATCTAACAAATTCCCTGAAATTTACTTGAAAATTCTGGAAATATTCAATGGAAAGTTCCGATAACATTTTAAAAAATCCATGAAAATGCCCTAGAATATCAATGCAGATTCCCTTTATATAACCAAACACATTTTCTACATTCCCATTAAAATGCTAATAGATGTTATTAGAAAAATTTTCCCAAAACCTCAAATGAAATGTGCGAACATATCCCCCAAATTTCATTGAAAATATTTTACAAATCCCAGAAATTGTCCTAAAATATCCAAACAAATTCACTTTAATTTCTATGAAAATTTCAATACAAAATTCTTTCAACATTTTAATAAAATTACATAAACATCCCTTGACATTCCTGACAATTATCTAAAAACTCTAATGGAAGAAATATTGTTGGAAAGTCCAAATGTAATGCCCCATATGTACATTCAAGGTCTTATGAGGTTAATGGATGGGGTCTAATTTTCGAATTTCCGAAGAAAAATGCAGTTTCACCAAATTCCACTCCATAGGTACCAAAGTTAGAAAAAAAAATCCAAAAATGAAAATTGAAATGGACATAAATGTCAGTAGTGAGGCCTGAGTGTTAACTGTAGTTGGAGTGTTTTGGGTGTTCTGTCCCTTTAATAGATAAAGCTCTGTGTACTCGCCAAAAAAAGGGAGTGACTGTCAGTCAGTGGGACAGCCACGTCATGCACCTCATGGAAATTTATGTTCATAATATGTTTGTTGATACTTAAACTCGCAACCGGGCAACGTGGGTTTATGTCGCAGCATGGGACACATACTGGCAAAACATTTTTTCCAGTAATAGTTGTTGGATCTGTTGGATTATCGGTACCGGTTCAGAGGTTTCTGCTGTCCTCCAGCGGTCCCTAGGAGGAACTACAGTACGGGCTGGGTAACCTCCTCCTCGGCCGCCGCTCTGTGTTTGTGTATGTGGGATGCGGGTCAAGCGGAACTCACGGCTAAAACTGCGCTTCAAATCAAACTCAAACACCGGCTTACATCTGCCTGGCGTGCTCTGTATGTACTGTCAAATTTATTGTCAACTCTACACGAATTTCTATCATGTGCATTTCTTCCACAGTGTTCTTTCAGGGGTATTTGAACGAGTTTATATTTCTAGTATGGTCGCACTAGCAGTCCGCTAGGAAAACGCGACATCGTCATTTAAA
Source organism: Cheilinus undulatus (assembly GCF_018320785.1). Taxonomy (NCBI): domain Eukaryota; kingdom Metazoa; phylum Chordata; class Actinopteri; order Labriformes; family Labridae; genus Cheilinus; species Cheilinus undulatus. The sequence goes on along the minus strand of NC_054882.1, from coordinate 8,576,012 downwards.
ATGGCGCCAAAGATTAACCTCAGCCAGTGGAGCGCTGGTAAATCTACCACACTGTGCCCCGCTTGTTAGCAGCAAAGATAGCCCAAAAACAATTTTAGTTATTTATCCCTATTATTAATGTGTTTACGCTGACTTCATGTAATTTAACAGTATCAATTATTGACCCCTAACCTTTGACAGATAGCTGGCTGTGACTGTGTGGTGTAATATGGGGCAGCGTAGAAGCAACGTTATGTTAGCATATGCTAAAGCTAAATGCCAACTACTGTAACATACGTGTAGCCTCCTGCTAACGAGCTAGCTGCTGCTAACTACCAACGTCAGCCAGGAGTAACGTGCAGACTGACGTCGCTGCGCCTGTTTAAATCATGCACGTTAACCGTTAGTGCTAATTTAAAAAACAAATTCTGATCTTCCAGCGTTGTACACAGGCGTATTTGCTAGCAGCTGGCTATGTCGGAGCTGTGAGGGGTGAAATATCCTTATCATAAACAACATTTCCACCAGGGTTGCCGGGTGTGGGTGGGCCCGCATGTTGCGTAAGGGCAGTGGGAGATTAGCTGTGTGGCTAACGGTAACCAGCTACTACGTGCTGCTTGGTTTTAAATGCAATATTTGTGCTCGAAAGAAAATTGCAATCACATTATGACAAACATTAAATCCTCATTGTGTTATCACGTTGCTTGGGTAGCATGGATGTAAAAACTGGTTAGCTAGCTTTTCTGCTAAAGTTAGCCGCTAGTTGGTTAGCCGTTACTTTTCCGTTGGCTGGAAAAAGGGGCGTCACACAAACAGTGGCTAACGTGCTGTTAGCCTAACAGCTAAAGTAGGAGTTAGCGCCTTTCCCCTTGGGCTTACTGTGAGCAGAGCTTAAAATATACACACCTGTTAAGAGGTAAAGGATGTGTTTATATTCTCTGAACTGTACCTATACACTTCATGGTGTATTTTAGGTGTGGTTATCCGTCATCTCTGAACAGTAATTACGGTGTTTACAAATACAACCGTGGAGGGGTGGAGAGCTGTCAGGAAAGCGAGGAAGATAAGGGTATCCATGAAGCGCTGAGCATCTATAAATTTATCCAAAGTGCATCACAGAACTAAATTACAAATATTAGCAACATATAGAACAATAACAGTACTCCTGCCCAGCTGTTTTGCTCTGATATCTCATGTACCATCTTAAAGACCCTGATGTTTTTGTACTACCTGATCAGAAGGTATGATGATATTTTATTGATATGAATCAAACCAGCATCAGAAGATCATCAGCAAGGTTCCAGCTATTATTCCATTTGTTTTTCAACAACCAAGGCTTAAAAACATCACATTATGCATTTATTCAGTGAAAACTTTGTATTTAATACTCAATCAATGCATCTTTCCATGACACCTATCAATGGCTCAGTGTTATTTTATCTATTTAGGTATGCAATCAGTAAGCAAGACTCAATTGCAGATTTAAATATGCAGTGGTAGTAGGTCAGAATCACCTTTACTGATCAGGTTTGGTTAGCAGGTTGGCTAACTTTGCTGTCTTATGTGCAAGCATTGAAGATTAAATATTAACTCATGTATGCAAGCCTTCATAAAGTGAATAGTTTAGTAGTAAATAGTGCAAAAGATGCTAGAATTAACATGATAATTAGCTATTTAATTATGTGTCAGATGAGTTAATTTAATGAGCAATACATAAAGCATTCATATGCATAATATTAAGTTTTGTTGATCCATGACACATTAATATTCACATGCAATTTGACCTGATACTGATATCAGCAGTTGTTCTCAACTGATCAGGCATCAGGACCCGCCACAGCCACCTTCAGAGAAATAGCAACACAGATTTTTGACAATATTCAACATGACACACATTTACTGCCCACTGACAAGAGTTTCGCAACACACTTTTGGAGCCTGACCAAAAACATCAGCTGATGTAGATCTGTTGGTCCAACCTAATACTTCTCTAACCTGTTTGTTCTTTTTACAGCTTATATCTGCAGATACCAATATCATACAGATAATAGTATGCATCCCTAGTTTACATATAAAAAAACTGCAAAGTATGGAGATTAGGTTGGAAAGATGTGTAACTTTTCAATCACGTCTTGTCTTATTCTCTAATTTGATAGTGTTTATGTTTTCATATTGCATATTTTGTACCTTGTTTTTATTACCTTCTATAACTCAACCTCCTCTCTGTTTTGTGTAGCGTCCCTAAGCCGGAGCCTTGCAGACACACAACAATGAAGAGAGGCAGACACCCAAGTAGCAGCGATGACTCCGACAATGGAAGTAAGCAAAATAATGTCTTTGCTGACTCACTCATACTGTGTCCAAATATAGCCCTGAATGAGGTCAGTAGAAGCCTGCCACCTTCCCCAATTTCAAACTTGAAAGCAGGAATGTAACTTCTGGAGGAGCTGCCAACTCTTCACTTTGAAAAAATACAAAATGTAATGCATAAAACTAACTCACATAACAAGTATGATTTAATATTTTTAATTTTTTTGTTTTGTGAAAGTCTTTCTCAGAAAATGAATCCTGCAAATTGTTACTACCTGTGCTTGTACACGTATACTTCATGTCTAGGAATGAAATCAAGAAAGAGAAAGAACAAAAGGTGGAGGAAGATTAAGGAGGAAAGGGAGGCGTACAGTTTGAGAGACAGGAATCAGAGTAGGGACTGCATGCACATTTGGACCCCTAAAGACGTCCTCACAGGTCAGAGCGAGGGGCTAATAACAAACCTCGCTTAACAGCTTCAGAATCATGTTGTAGTGTGTTTGATAATTCACAAGGTCTCATTTGGAGAGGATTTAATAGATCCCATAAAAATGTTTGGTTAAGTTGGTTATCATGGAGAATTGGATTGAGGTCTAGACACTTCCTTATAATTGTTTTGAGTTACTTATAATCTAATCTGTCTGATAAGGCATCTGTTATTAAGATAAATCCTAGCCATTCACTGGAAACTGCTCTAAGCTGCTCTTGTTGATGATTTGGTTATGCACACAGGGAAGTTCATCAACCAAACCATCTTTCAGGGTTGTTAGGTCCCACAGACAGTGCAAAGGAGGGGGATTTTATTGGCACAAAACTGCTGCTACTGTTAGTTTTACTATGACAGTCCTGAAATCAAATCAGGGGAAAGAGAAGGAATAGAAACAGAAAATGTGTTCTGCTATTTTGACTATCCAAATGAGCCTCATGTGTTGGGGAAATCCAGACATTTTCAAAGGTTGGAGGTAGTTTTTTAAGAGCAGAAATGAAGAAAATGCAGAGACGTTTAACGGTCTGTGGTATTCATCTACTAGGTAGTTCTACCTGCTGGTCCCAACATTCATCACAGCCCAGGAGGGGGACCGGGCAGAAACCCTCAGAGGTATGTATGCAGATGCTTATGATTTTTTGTCATAAAAAATTCATCAATGACATCCTCAATTCCTTCAAAATTTGGAGGAATTGGTTGGGGACATCTCAAATATATCAAGAACAATGTGCAGCTAATCATTTTTTGGTCATTTATGTTTTATATAGCAGCATGCTAACTTTTTGGGATTGACGTTAAAACTTAAGCTGTCATTTCTTCTTAAAATTGTAATTTCTTTGTTCATTTTGAAGTATTTTTAAACAGAAATAACTCAAAACATGACTTGTTTTTATGGAAAATTATTTTGATAAACAGTTTAGGTACAGACGAATGTCAAGTTTACTGTTAAATGAGTAAAATAACTCATGGCAGTACTTCTGTCTTTATTGACATACATTTTTATTAACTCCCACATTATACAGTTCTTTCTTAGGAGGAAACATACCAGCTGTTATCTGCTGCACAGTCTGTGGACTTGGTCCCTGCAGGCCACGTTACACGCCCTCAAACTCAGAGCCAATCAAATCAAACCAAAACAATGACCCTGAACCAAGCAGGATGCTGATTGGCTGGTTCCTGCTTGGCTGTCTGTACACAACATGCTAGTTTCTGTTAACCCTACAAACGCTGATATGAAACATTTTAATCAGGAATTAAAAAATAGGATTGTTTCCATTGTAGATATGGTCATTTTTGTCTATTTATGGATACACAGACAAGCTTGTAGTGCAGATTTTTGTTGTATTTCTGCCTTTTTTATCTTCTATGAGCTTAAGGAAATAATGACTTGATAAATCAGTAAGTTTTTTTGTGTATTCTGTAGAAAACATTCAGAAAAATCACAAGAAAAAAAACGTGATAATCATTCATAGCTCTCTATAAATACTGTGAATTGACCAGAAAAAAACAACTTTTGTGGATTTTACAGGAAAATATATTCAGTAATATATATAATATTGTATATTGATTTAACATGCATATGATATGTCAATAGCATATGGAAATGAAGTCAGAAAGAACACACATCTCAAAGCATAAGTTCGACACAAAAACACGTACATCTGTAAGACAGACAAACACACAGACATCCTTTCCCAATAAACTTTAAAGAAAACATTGAGTACAGCCAGTTCAAGTTGATCTGCCAAAAGTTAGAGTATTTTTAAAGGTCAGTCCCTGAAAAAACAGTGTGCTGTAATATATCAGTTTTTGTATTAAAGTGTTTTGACTCTTGATTTTATTTGATTTCATCAGGTTTTCAGGACCGACCTGATCACAGCCATGAAAGTGCACGACTCGTACCAGCTGAACCCCGAGGATTACTACGTCCTCGCCGACCCATGGAGGCAGGAGTGGGAGAAAGGAGTCCAGGTTCCTGTCAGCCCCCAGTCCATCCCACAGCCTGTCGCCAGGTAGGCCTGATGAAAAACTAAATCAGATTTTTACAAAGGATGCAGTAGAACGAAGAATGCAAAGCACCACTGTGTACATGAGTGATTGTAAAATGTGTTCTCTTTGTGCTGTGCAGGGTGCTGGCAGAAAAAGGAAAAGAAGTGATGTTCATCAGGCCAAAGAAGTTGATCCGGACATCAGGAGCTGAGGCTCTGGGCTACGTGGACATCCGGACGCTAGCAGAGGGAATGTGTCGCTACGACCTCGATGAGGAAGACGTAGCCTGGCTGCAGAGTGTCAACCAGGAGTTTGTAGATATGGGTAAGTCATGCGCCTTATTTACAGCTAGTTTTGATGTGCATCCTCAGATGAAGATGGGAAATTTATGCAAAAGCTAGTAGTGTGTTGCTATCTCCTTTTTACCTGCCTAATTTTTATTTGTAATATGCTGCTATTATTTATTTTTTGCTTTGTGTTGAACATTAGCTGAATGCTTTGCAAAAAACGTTCTCCAATTCCATGTTTATTTGAGAAAGACAATTTGTTAAATTTTTGATTAAAATAAGTGACAGTTCAATGTCCTACCAGTCAGTTTTACTTTCATCCTCATTTAAAAATACAGGATAACTGCAGATTTATAGTCCTGATAATTTGGATTTTTTGTGTCTGCTCATCTTTCCTGTCTTGAACTCCATTTGTAGCTTTGCTCCGACTTGTTCTCAAGCCTCTCTTGGTGTCATATTTTTATGAACGTTTATAAAGTTTCTGTTTGGAGTAGAGAGTCTTATTTAAGCCTGCTGGTGTTGCTTTGATCACATGTTTGTGTCTACTACAGTTGAGCTCTTACTGTGATGCCTGTATGTTTTGATGACTCACAGAGTAAACTCCATTGTCAAGCCTATAATTAAGTGTAATTTCACTGTTTGGTGGGATAGTTTGTCTCTAAGTTGTCAGATGTTCAGGCAGAGAAATGTGCTTTTTAAATCCAATTACCATGACTAGAAGATTTAGTTTAATGAGTTTTATAAGCGCATTAGTCCTGGTGCACCAAATAAACAGATGTTAGGTTTACAATGCTGGATTTTTAGCAGGTTTGTCATGTCTGATTACTTCATCAAAGTTTCACAACAACAAGAAAAAGTTTGTGATTAACAAATCAGGATACTTCTCTCCCTGCTGTTCCAGCCTTGCCACTGCTGGACGAGATCACCATGGAGCGTGCGATGGAGGAATTCGAGCGCTGCTGCCATGATAACATGACGCACGCAATGGAGACGGAAGAAGGGCTGGGAATAGAGTACGATGAAGACGTGGTTTGTGATGTTTGTCAGTCGCCTGACGGGGAGGACAACAACGAGATGGTGTTCTGCGACAAGTGCAACATCTGTGTTCACCAGGTAAGACATCCGCTTGTGAGGGGAAATAGAAAAGAGCAAAGCTGTAGCTTTTTGACTGTGTCATTTCTGATAAGATTTGTGTATTTAATGTTTACTGTGACCGAGTTCAGTCACTCATTGATAATCTGATCTCTTATTAGCAAAATGTTTTAGTATTTTATTCCCCTTCTGTTGTACATGCATGTATTATTTTATTTCTCCTCCCTTCCTTCCTGATTACCAGGCACACATGCAATGAATATGGCTGCATAAAAATGCAAATTAGATGCTATACAGGTTTCTAGTCATGGCTAATTTGCCTCTTCTGTCCCTTGCTACCCTTTTAGGATTACTTCAGCCATCAACACATTACTGCATGACTTTGAATGACTGCCACTGGCTATTTTTTAGGAACTTTTATATAAAAATATAAGCTGAATATGTTAAATGTAAGCCATAAAGGCGACCTTAAATTGTATTTTTCAATCAACTTTTTTCTTAAGTTGATAAAAAATGAATACACACTTTTAATGCTCATGACAATGCATTAAAAACATAATACAAAATACTAAAAATTACCATTTTACAAGACAAGACTTATATATGGTTACAATTAGTTGCATTAACTTTGCAAAAATCTTGAAGAAATTAATATGGTTTTGTAAGAAAAAGTTTAGGCTAAAAATTATACTCTGACTCCTTTAGTAATCTGGAAAAGCTATATTTTGTATAAAAAGAGTCACAGCTTGAACAGTTGGTTGGGTACCAAATCTTAAATAAGATCCTGATTATCTGTTGTGTTTTTTCCAACTTTATGCCAAATCCTGATAACTTTTTCAGACCTTACACAATAACCGTGTTATTCTGTGGTGTGTTAAGAACGAATTTTTCCCTCTCTGACCTGATTGAAGACTCATCTTGTAAATATTAAATATGTTTAATATCAAACATGGATCGACGTCAGAAATGGAGGAGAAACTTTAGGATTTGGGGGATTTGGGTAGGTTAAACAGGTGTTTAACAATGTGTGCTGTAAACCATACCACAGACAAACTGGCAAGGGAGAGAGCTGGACCGAAATTACAACTGCAACGGACTTGTCTGTGGCAGGCTTCAGTCCAAATCTGACTATCATGCTTGTTTGATGGAAGTGAAAAGCAAAATGAAAATGACCTGTCCGACATTTCACATCAGCTTTGTTGCAGTTTGATCTTGACAGACATATTTTCTCTGTTTCATTTGCTGCTGCTGCTGTATGGATTACCGTTGACTTCCTTGAAACTGATCCGGCACGCTCTCGTGTTTCTCACCAGGCGTGTTACGGCATCCAGAAAGTCCCAAAAGGCAGCTGGCTGTGCCGAATCTGCGCCCTCGGCATCCTGCCAAAGTGCCAGTTGTGTCCCAAGAAGGGGGGGGCCATGAAGCCGACCAGGAGTGGAACCAAGTGGGTCCACGTCAGCTGTGCCTTGTGGATACCAGAGGTGAAGGAACAGAGCTACTTCTTCTCTGTCACTATAATGTTTTATGTTTGCATTTATGTGTTTTTTACTTATTTAAATGTACTACGCTCCATCTGTTTAAAGCACTTTTCAAAATTAAAAGTAGCAAATATTGTGCAAGGTCAGCAAATTCAAACAGGCTGGTCAAAGGCAAAGAATAAAAATAACAGTTTTAGAAGACAAACAGATCCACATTCTTTGTTAAAATGACCAGTATTTGTATTAATTATTTCTATATTATAATTTAAAAGGTAAACATGTTTGGCAGTTATGCTTTACTATTATTTCTACTCGCTCTGTTCATAGAATAATCTTGAACTTCTCCACTTCTGTCAGTATGTAAAGAGTTAAAACTCAATGCATATTTTCATCAGAGCTAGTCAAGCTTAAACTAATCCAATTTTTGTGGCTTTCTTATTTATTTGTTTAAACAATGCTGTGTACAGCAGTTTTTTGTGCGGTGAATTGAGGGAATATCACCTACTCAGAGATTGCTGTAGCGATGGTAGTTCAGCACTAGAAAGATCACTTTCTGTGTTTGTGTTTCTAAATGAGTCGACACCACCTGTGCTGTCACATGAACAAAGCTCGCCTCTCATGACAATGTTTAATGTGCCGCGCAGGTGAGCATCGGGAATCCAGAGAAGATGGAGCCGATCACCAACGTGTCCCAGATTCCCAGCAACAGATGGGCTCTGATCTGCTGTCTGTGCAAAGAGAAGACCGGAGCGTGCATACAGGTAGAGTCCCCCGCTCACATTTCTCTCACAGAGAGCAGGAACACAGCGACAGTTAATGGGACGTGAAGAGTAAAGTGTGAGCCAGCAGTGTCATCATCTGTGTGGTGTTGGAGAGAGATGTTTTAATTTACTCCGCTTCTCATAGCCGATCAAGCATGAGAAATTAGAGAGGAGGAGGCAGCGGATCAGTCAACACAAAAACAAAATGTTTCAGTTTCAAAGTTATGTTTTGTAATAATCACATGTCAAGCCCCTTTAAGAAAGAGCATACAATAGTCCTTCTATTAATATTACCAACTAGGTCAACTAACTTAGATTTTTTTAAAGGAATAATCTAAATTTTTAGTGATTTGATGTTGATAAAATAGCTACAGCTAACATTTTAATTTTATACTGACCAGAATCCGTTACAGGTAAAGGTTACAGAAGCATGCTTTTTCCTCTTGAAAGGCCACTGTGTATTTTAATACCATTGTTTGATATTGTGTGTTACTCCAACATTCTGTTAATGAAGGACCTGAGTCCATAGTCAACATTTTTTCTGCTGGCAGTGCTCATTTTTCAGCACAATGTGTTTGCTCTCAGTGTAAGACGTTTTTCTGTCGCAGTGCTCTGAGTAAGTTCAACTTTTGAAACAGTGCCACACTTATCACTGTCACTTTTCCTTTAACAAGCTATCAAAACTGTGAAGAGGCAGGACTTTTTATATCAGCTTTGTCAAGAGCAGAGCCCTTGCAGCTCCGCTGCAGAGCATTGGTGGAGAAAACCTGATCTGACTCATCTTTTGGAGGGTGTAAATCCCCAGTCTACAGCTGCTGCTAATGCTAGTATATATGTTTTTTGTTTTTCTAGTTATTTTCATTGAGTAAAAGAAATATGAAATACATACATTTATTTAAAACAGATCTTACAGAAACTATATAGTGCTGTTGAAATAATGAGTTAATTTTGATTAGTTAATCACTCAACGAGCACGATAAAGAAATATTAACACAGATTAATTGCACTGCTGCCATACATCACTGTTTTCTACCGTAGTGTTGTAAACTGGATGAAACAAGCCATGCATGTCATGGTGTTTTGATAACTATTATTTTATACATCTGAAAGATATGTACCATCCAGGATTGTTTAATAAAACAACTTATAGTTTTTCTCTCTCTCTTTTAATCTGAGTTTGTGAGCGCTAATCCTGAGCATGCTCCCACGAACAGACACAAACGCAGTCACCTGCATACGGCGAAGTTCTGTAGTACTGCATCCTAAAATGCTGAATTCATCTATCGGTGTGCAAAGGTCCCTGTTTAACTCCTGTGTCACTACCTTACAACCTCGTGAAAAGATTAGATGACGCTCACAGTCTTTTATTACAAACTTACATGATGTCACTAACAAGAAGCTTCCTGCACGCACTGGCATGTAATGAAACCCTGTTCCTGAGAAATGACAACATAACTTTAAGAATAAAACAAAACACCAATAAGGGGGAGGCAGAGAGCTGTTGGAGACTGAGAGCAGAGGTAGACCCACAGCCAGTGTCTGAATGCTGGAAGGATTAGGAGAATGTCAAAGTCAATGGAGTAACAGGTCAGATACAGTTAATGAGCAAAAATAGATGCTAGAGGATGTGCTGTGAAACTGAGATAGAGCACATGCAGCAGTTAAAATGGTGTCTGTGGTCACAGGCTCTAAAGTTGATTTTTGTAAGTTTGTGATTTTGTATGGCTGCCTTTGTCAGGTCTTTCATAAAAAAGATTTTTAATTTGTTTAAAAGAAAGAGGAATAACTTTGAAATTCCACTTACAATAAAACTTTTCACACGAAGAAGCAAAATGTTATTTCAGAACAAAAATCATTACTCTTGTTTTAGGGATGCACAATGTTATCTGCACGATACTGATATTGGGAGGATATTTGCTAACAATGTTACATCGGCAGTGTAAATTGTATATCGGTGTCAAATATAGGCAAATGTACAACTGTTCCATCAGGTATGGTTGGTTGCATAGGGCCCAACACCCTCAAGGAGGCCCTCTATGACCCCTGAACATTTTGAAAGCAACCCTAAACGTAAAACAACTGCCTCTACAGCTGTCGACCCCCCAGCTCCTCTCTAAACTCTGCTTTACTCAGCCCCGCTTTGCACACGAGACACTTTTGACTTTTTATGATTAAAAAAAAAAAAAAAAAAGTGTATATACCATCATCTGCTAAAATGAGTTTTGGTATCAGCCCAACCCAATACCATGCATCCCCACTTTTTTAAATGATTTGTTTCAAAATTATCCACAATTATTTTTAGCCAGTTCAAATTAGCCCTTCCATATTTTGCCTTGTAGTCTGAATGTGGGTCACAGCTCTTAGGATACTGTCTAACAATGTTGTGTCTCCTGCTGTAGTGCTCAGCGAAAAACTGCCGGACTGCCTTTCACGTGACGTGCGGCCTCCACGCCAGCCTTGAAATGAACACCATCCTCACCGAGGACGACGAGGTCAAGTTCAAGTCCTACTGCCCAAAACACTCGGGACTTGAGGGCGACGAGTCCAGAGACCGAGACTCAGGAGGCGAGGATGAGAAGGAGAGCGCTAGAGACAAGAAGGGCAAGAGGAGAGGCAGGGTGAGAAGTGAGGAAGACGCCGCCTCCTCCTCTTCCTCTCCGTATGTGGCTCCACAGATGATCAGCAGAGCGCCCACAGATCTGGAGGCACTCAGCAGCCGGCAGCAGGAGAAGAGAGTTAACCTCCGCAAGCTGAAGCTGCAGGCGATGGAGGAGGACTTCTACCAGTTCGTGGAGGTGGAGGAGGTGGCAGACCACCTGAAGCTGCAGCCGGAGGTGGTGGACTTCGTCTTTCAGTACTGGAAACTGAAACGTAAGGCCAACTTCAACCAGCCGCTCCTCACGCCCAAGAAGGACGAGGAGGAGAGCCTGGCACGACGCGAGCAGGAGGTGCTGCTTCGGCGCCTTCAGCTCTTCACCCACCTCCGTCAAGACCTGGAGAGGGTAGGCTACTTCACTTGCAGCAAGGTTCACAGCAGCAGAGACAGGAAGACAGTTTCTAAAGAAAAATAGTATAAAAAAAGATTCTTTAAGTACGAGTTTTTGGGAAAGTTTAATTAGTTTAAGATCAGATTTCATGCTCATAAAATGAAATTCACATATTTGAGCACAGTTTTTCAGGGTTGTGAATTTATTTCTAAGGTCCACTCAAGAAATAATTAGTGTAACTACATCATTAGTTTTAGAGAAACTACATCTTATGTTGCTTGTTCTTTAGAGATTTAAAGTGATATTGGTAGTAGTTTAGGTGTAAAATTTGTTTCTTTAAAGCAGTTTGTAAAAAATCAATTACAAAGCATTTTCTCTAGAAACTTTGCCAGAAAGTTAAAAGCTTGTAGAATATAGAACTTGGTTGCAGGCAGTATTTTATCCCTTGGCCTATATTTTAGATTAGAAAGCCTAACTCTATACTAAATATTTGCACAGAAATCTTGACAAGTTCTTTGAAGCAGTGCTGCAGTTTTTAAGCCCCGTTAAAAATGTTCCTTGGATTGCGAAGTCATCCAGAAGTGGGCTAATTTAGCTGGAGTGTTTGCAGGCTGCATAAAACCAATTATTGTACAAGTATAAATAATACTTTCAGAGTGCAAAGGCACACGTGAAAGTTAACAAAATATTTCAGAGCACACTGTCTGAATTGTTGAAATTAAATAGAATATAATGATGTAAAAAATGGGGCTGCTAGAATCCAAAGATCATCACTTTACTGTGGCACATTAAATGAGAAAGCCCCAAATCTTTACGTTTGAGAAGCCAAAGTCAGTATGAACATTAACAGGATAGCTGTTGTTTCTGTAACTCATAATGGTCCATCTAAAGAGGCTGTTGTTGCTCTTTAGGTTCGTAATCTGACCTACATGGTGACTCGGAGAGAGAAGATGAAGCGCTCTTTGTGGAGAGTCCAGGAGCAGATCTTCCAGCACCAGGTCCGACTGCTCGACCACGAACTGCTCAAAGGTGAGTCAACAAGACGAGATGGGCCGAGTGCCAATACACTCAAACATGTCCATTCACTGTACATCAACTTTACACGGCAATAACATGTCAGGGGCGGTGTAAATATTTAATATATAACTTTATTTATAAAGTACATTTAAAACAGTAATAGCTAATCAAACTGATGTGTGTGACATGTACATGTTGTAATGATTTTAAAAGAGCAGTACAGTCAGATAAAAGGAGAGAAAACCACACAGAAAACTCACACGTGCATGTATGCACATAAAAGTACTAGCAGTGAGAACAGTTATTGTAAAACAGTAAAAGTTAATAATTAAATACTGCAAGCCACTGAGCTTGGCACTCAAAAGTCAACACGTAAAGATACAGTGCCGTGAAAAAGTATTTGCCTGATTAACACCAGATTTGTTGAATGATGAAATCACTTACATAGACGCTATCAGACAAAGTGAAGTAGGTTACAAGATCTCATAAAGAAACGCATTATGCCACGATCCAAAGAAATTCAAGAACAAATGAAAAAACAAAGTGATTGAACTCTAACAGTCTGGAAAAGGTTACAAAGCCATTTCCAAGGCTTTGGGACTCCAGCAAATCACAGTCAGAGCCATTATCCACAAATGACGAAAACTCAGGACAGTGGTGAACCTTCCCAGGAGTGGTTTGCTAACCAAAATGACTCCAAGAGTGCAATGATGACTCATCCAGGAGGTCACAAAAGAACCCAAAACCACATTCAAAGACCTGCAGGCCTCACTGGCCTCAGTTAAGGTCAGAGTGGCACCCATGGGAGAGTTCCAAGGCCAAAACCACTGCTGACAAAAAAAGCACAAAGGTTCGTCTCACATTTTCCAAAAAAAACATCCTGATGATCCCCAAGACTTTTGGAGAAATATTCTGTGAACTGACGAGACAAAGTTGAACTTCTTGGACGGTGTGCGGCCTGTTACATCTGGCATAAAGATAACACAGCACTTGACCAGTTATTAGGTTCAGGTTGTCTTTGTGAAATATAAAAATTTGTTTGATGATCTGAAACATTTAAGTGTGATAAATATGCAACAAAACTCAGGAATCAGAAAGGGAGCAAATACTTTTTCATGGCACTGTACATTTGGAGATGTGATATAAAACTGTCAACAGAGAGACCACACCTAGTCAGTTAAGGTCCTTAAGCTTTATTTTATTTTACATTATTTTTTATTTTGCATTGTTTAATACTATCTGGAGGGAATTTTCTGCTTGACTGACGAGTTAGAATATGTTTAAGTGTTAGTTTTCAAGTCTCTTAATTTCGTGTTGTTATTTATAAACCTAGCCTCTGATTCTTAACTGAAACAATAAGATAGAAATTTATAAAAAACTGTAAGACTCCAACAATACCATCAGTTTTTCAAACAGGTCACATCTGCCAAATAATAAATCTCTTCTTTGACTCAACTGTAGATGTGCTAAATAGCATTAAACTGATAGAAAACAACAGATAAACGTTTGCTACTGTCTTAGATTAATGCCTTTATTATTTGCCTATGGTCAATGTCTGTCAGAAGGACAGACGCGGATGTTAAACTGACGCATCTGTGCATCGATAGTTTGAATGAAAGATGCTTAATATCTGAGAAGTTTGTCTTTGCTATTATCAGTGAGGGTTCTGGTTAAATGGCACCCATTGTTTTTTAATTTTCGCCTATCAAATTGTATTCAAAACTCAAATATTTTAAATGAAGATTTGAATCTCTGCAGATCCAAGAACGATCATATCCTTACTGTTGAATTCCAATGGCTGTATCATAAAATTCCTGTTCTCTGTGCTGAATCTGTACCTCGTTTGCCTCTGTTGCAGGAGATCCTTCAGCGAAGGATTTGGAGAAGCTCTTCTCTCTCAGCTGGTTATCCTCTCAGGGCTCCCAGTCTCGCTCCTCATGGAGCCACTCTGGACTAAAAACCAAACGAGGGTCTTTAAAGCAGGAAAGAAGGAAAAGCAGTGACAAAAGAGGCCCTTCAGACTCCCCGCACACGTACAGGAAGGACAATCTGAGCAAACCACTGGAGACTAAAGACAGTAAAAAGTCTACACCTGCTGATGCCTCGAGCGAACCCAAAATCTTCAACTCTGACGTCAACCAGGAGATTCCGTTTTTAAAGCTTCACAAGACGGAAGCTTTTCAGGAGACGATGAATGTCAAACTGCACAAACCAGAGAGCAAGAAAGTCTTGAAGAAGGAGGCCGAACACGAGGCGCTGAACAGACGGAAACGAGACAACGACCACGAACACGACGAGAAGAGGCGGAAGAGGAGGAGCGACGCTGTGGAAAGCTTCCCAAGCCAAGTAAAGAACCGACTCGGATCGAAACAGCTGGAGAAAACTGTGTCCATAAGGCTGGTGGATATCAGGAGCTCGGACACTGATGACTACTTAATGGAGGAAGGGATGAGGAAAAGAAACCCCTCCTCAAACGCTGTTGTCGAAGCTAATGGCTGGCCAAAGAAGGCGAACGGCTCGCACACACCCAGCAGACAAGTGAGTGGACACCTTAAAGGCTGGGGCAAGTTCAGGATCCCTAAGAGGAGTGAGAGACCTCTGACAGCGAAGGAGGAGGACGATGACGACGAAGAGGAGGAGGAGGAGCAGCAGCACAAGTCGCTGCTGAGGATAAACACGTCAAACCCTAAGAGCAGACTCCGCACAGGGACGGAGAGCGACGGCTACACCTCCGACTCCAAACCAACTGACGGCGAGATGGAGCCCTGCCTGAAACGATGCCACTCCCACCAGCTGAGGGGCGAGTCGTCTCTCGCTCGCCGCTACGGCTCCGACATCATTCGGCGCGGCGTGCTGGCATCCTGATGTCAGAAGAACACTTGCTGAGAAATAAGCTGCACTGTGTTAGTCGTCAAAGATCGACTGTCGCTCTTTGTACCTTTATTTTTCTGGATGAATAGTAAACAATGCCTAGATTAAAAACAGAGCTGATATTTATTTTTTATTTGTAACATATGTAAATCTGGGAAATATTTTACTTTTTACTTTATTTTGAGCTAGTTCTTATTTTTATTTCCTCGTTTTAAAAGTAGAAGGATGTCAAGTTGCCACTTAAACGCTCGCTCAGATATTTACAAGCAAACGCATCGCCGAGGGAGGAGGTGTGATTGTTGCTTGGGACCATAAGCTTGCAATGTATTTTGTTTTTGAGATAGTATTAAAGTCAGTTGCACTTAGTTGAAAAAGCTGATAAATGTCAGTGGACTAGAACTCTATAGGTTTTTATTTTAATCAAGCTAAAAGCTACAAACAGGAAGAATAACTGCCCTTTTACTGCTATTTAAACTCCTGCTTTCATCTTTTCAGACTGTCTTCGACATTATGACGGCATGAAATGGGAATCCACAAACCACGACAAAAAAAAGGAATTCCGATCGATGTTTTTACTCGCCATCATCAGCACTTAAGTGTAATTGAACTGCGATCGTATCCATCATGTGCCTAACTTTTATTTGAAGCGTTTGCACTACGAGAGGACGGCACAGGTGTGAGGTATGAGTAGAGTTATTTTTACACTGAAAAATAGAAAAAAGCGTTTTGTACCCTCGGCCGCTGCTGTACTACTGTTATGCAAAATGAATCTTGTTTTTCTTTGTCTTTGTCTTAAAGAGGAATAAAAAGTTAAAGAAAGACGATTCTCAGTCTTTTTATGTTTTATCTTTGCAGTAAGGCTGCAAACATTAACCTTTAGGTGTCTTTTGAGCCATTTGGGCACATTTTTAAATTTAATTTCAATGTCATTTTAAGAGGTTTTATTTGGCCTTTGCTGTACTTCTATAGCATTTTGAAAAATACGTTCCAATGCAGATAATCCACTGTGTACAGAAATATTAACACATTTACCCTTAAAGCCACTATAATTTGATTTTTTGATCCTGGAGCCATCAGAACATAAAAACATGCACTCCCAATATTTTGTCTTTTTAGTATTTTTGTTGAAGTTGTAATTTTTACTGTTTTCCACCAGGTGGCACCATTCTCCCTATTGACAGAGATGAGAGAGAAACCCTAATTTTTCATACCTGAGATGAAAATGTTTCTGTGGACATGGGAGTGTGTCAGTGTGTGTGTGTCTTTTTAGTGTGGCTTTATTCATTGCCTTCTGCCCCTGTTGCCCCAGGGAAGAGGCTGTGTGGAGAGGAAGCAATTTTCTCTGACTTTGTGATGCTGTTTTTGTGCAGATAGTCAAGCCCTTCTACTTTTCTGTTTTATAAACACTCCACATCTTAACAAAAAATAAATATAAATTCAAAAAAATAATACATATTATCCACCCATTTTCAAGACTGCTTATCCCATCGGGGGTTGTGGAGTGCAGGAGAGAGGCAGGGTACACCCTGGATTGGACGCCAGTCAGTCACTGGGCTGACATACAGAGACAGACAACCAGACACACACCTATGGCCAACTTAGAGTCACCAGTTAAACTAATGAGCATGTCTTTGGTGGTGAGAGGAAGCCAGAGAACCTGGAGAGAACCCATGCATGCACAGGGGACAACACGCAAACTCTGCATTGACAGGGAAGCGAACCAGGGACCTTCTTACTGTGAGGCAACAGCACTAACCCCTGCGCTACCGTGCATGTCTTATGTTGAAAATAATTCATTAAAACAACCGTGATGAATAAAGGGGGAGTTGGTTAAAAAAAGTCAAACTTTTAAGACAGCACAACAAAAAAAAAATCCACAAAAATTGTATAATTTCCTAAACTGACCAAAAAAGGCAGTTTTATTTACAATTTAATCTAAAATTCAGAGATTATCTGCTATTAGACTTTTAATAGTTTAAATAGCCTTACTTTTCAGATGTTTTTCAGGAAGCTGTGCTTTTTGCTTCTCAGTACAGTCAAATAAAATTTACAAGTCATCAGGGCTTTTAGATTCTCTTGCCACTTCATAAACAGGAAACTGTTCATCATCGCAAAAATCTGATCAGCCAAATATATAAGGCAGCAGTCACTGCATTAGACAGGGTTCATACAGGTGCCTGAATTCTTGGGGGAAAATTGAATATTGCGTTTTAAAATGCTTGAAATTGTATTTACGGTGCATTTAGAAAGTATTCAGACCCCATTCAATTTTATCATGTTGAAACCTGATGCTACAGTTAAAAAAAAAAACATTTTTATTATCATTATACTACACTCAATATCCCATGATGGCAAAGTAAAAACAGAATTTTAGAAATTTTTGCAGATTTATTAAAAATAAAAAAACCTGAAACATCACATTGCCTTAAGTATTCAGACGCTTTGCAATAGTACTTGAAATTTAGTTCAGGGTCTCTCATTTCTCTTGATTGTTGCTGTTTTTACACATTGATTGGAGTCTACCTGTGGTACATTAAATTGACTGGATATAATTTGTCATGACAGGGTACTGAATGTATATTAATGGGAATAAAAATGTGGACAGGTGCAGTATCAGGCTGCAACATAAAAACATTTTTAAAAAGTGAAAGGGTGTCTGAGTACTTCCTTATGATGGCCTCCCAAGAATAAAAATAGCTAACTGACCGAATAGTTGTCTTATTGGATGGAAAAATAAAATTTTGAGTCTTTCACATAAATAATAATCTAATAAGTGGTAAAATAATGTTAGAGAGAACAGCTTTCATCTTCAGAAGAATATTAGGCAGTTATCAAGTAAACCTGAGGTATTAGTCATAACATTCACATTTTTGAAAATGGTCCTATGTGTTTGGGATTGCTTTTAATTTAGACTTAGAAATGTTTCCTTGATTTGCCATTCATATAGAATCCTTTCATAAAACTTATGTTTTCATGTGGCAAGAAAGTTAATATATATTATTTTAAAATATGTACGCATTTGTATGAATACAGAATAAACCACAGCTTAAGGCAGTAGAAAAGCTTTAAAATGCAGGTTAAAAAGCTTGCAGATAATTTTGAATGTTTGTTGTACCCTCTCCTACTAGATTAGCTTTAGATCTATTAAAAACATTAAAATCATTTATAAATATTACCGTTCTGATGCTAGTGATGCTGGCTAACATTAGCTTGTCCTTCCATGGGAGTGGCCTGGGTGACAGTTCGACTGGAAAAAGCGCAGCAACGGCTGCTGAGGGACTGTTTGGTGGGTTAGCAGACAGAGTAAACAAAGGGTCAGAGTCAAGGTTACGATGCATTCAAATTCATTTTTCAGTGTCAATAAAAGGTGTTATGAACTACATTTGTGTTAGTAGTTAAAGAAATTTAAAACTCAAAAACTACTTTTGTTATACAGTGAAATAAACATTACTCTGGAGTGAACTATCAATTTGACCAAGTTAGACTGTATAATTCTAAAGTAAACAGATGAGACTCCCAGACAATTGAATTTCCCTTTGGGGATAAATAAAGTTCTTGTATTGTATTGTAAGTTCAGTCTTAAAATGTTATTTTTCTTTGAGGAGAAGACAATATCACTTTAATTCTCTGAAAAATGTCCCATCATCCCAACATTAGATATGAAGGATTAACAAAGAAAGTTAAAAAAAAAAGTCCAGTCTAGACAGCAAATTCATGTTTGGTCACTTTTTAATGCATGATTCTACAGACATTAGATCCTGCACCAAAGTGTTTGAGCACTGCATAAAAAAAAAAAAAAAAAACATACAATGTCAGAAAAATTGTATGATATTTACAATAGATGCATCACTATTACCACTTATACATTATGTACATATTAGTCTCTGGTTTACTATGACAGTAGTTACAGAATGAAACCCCTACGCACACAATACACTTCAGCTCTACAGGGAATTACAGTGCTTATAAAAATAACTGAACTACATTCACTCAACACAAGGTTAGGATACACACAAAGAAGGAAAAATACTCGTATGAGACACGCTGCACCGCTGGACGTGTCCCATTCACACGCCATGGAAAATGTAACCATTAAAGGAAAATTAAAGGTGCAGGGATAAAAAGGTTTTCTTGTTGTTTCTGTACAAAATAATCAGATATGTGGAGATGTTTTTAAAGAGGAAGCAGCACCGATGGTGGTGAGGAGATAAGATTGCTGAAACAAGCTGCCTTCGGAGATTCAGACAGAAGGATTGAGCAACTTTTAGTAATGTTACAGCTATGAGTACGAACCTCATTATTGTTGCGTAAAAACTGGCATTACACTGATCCCAAAGGCAAAATATTAGAGGCAAAAACAGCACCATTGCTTTTTGAATGATCAAGTAAAGACTAAGAGAAACAGCTTCTGTGATTGTTGTTTTACCTCCAGGCTTTGCTTGATTTTAGTTTTAAAAATCAGAGTATGGTGGCTGTTGAAGGACATTTGAGTTGAAGGCGTCAAAAGATTCATAGCGACCGACTGCTCAGTCTTTTCAGTGAAAAAGCACTCGGAATGTCTATTCACCAACACGTAAACCACTGTTGTCGTTTCAGGGGTGAATTTCACACACTAAGGGAGAAACGTGGTTTTAAAAACCGCATTAGTAGACACAAGCTAGACGCAAAGAATTCTGGGAGCATGCAGCAGTGGGGAGGCGAAAGTGTGGCCACTTTAAAGCAGCCTTTCTCCCACCATTTATAGAAGTCACCCACAGAACAGCAGTTTACACATTAGAAATATTAGGGCTATCAAACAAATTCAAACAGAAATGAATCTCAGAATTTCTCTAGTAAATCATGGTTAATCTCCTATTTTGTCACATTGTGAAATTCCACTATTTTGTATTTAAAACTTATGGTTTCATTTTGGGTTTTTATACTGTCTTTAACTAAAGGTGATTGACTTCCAGTGTCTTTTAAGAAAATAGGAAGCTTTGTGTTAGATCAAAGAATACGACATGAACTTCACCATGTACCTGCTTTGTACAGTGTCTTTGAGTTTTATGAAAAGCGCTTTATAAATAAAATGTATTATTATTATTAAAAAGAAACTTATAATGGATTGAAAAAGGAAATAAGTGACAGTAAAAAGATAAATGTTGACTTTTGACTTGTCAACTGCGCCATCTGTGATGTTTTTAACAGTAATGAGACAATGAGGAGCATCACTGAGGCTGCAGGGAGATGCTGCAGTGTCGAAAAGGGAACTTAAAGGGACAATAAAGCAATTTACAGCAATAATCATGGACCTCAAATATTCCTGATTGTTGCATTATTGCCGACAGCCCTAATGAATACACATCAAGTGCATTAAAAAAAAAAAAAAAAATCCTGCATCGGAAAATAAAAAGCAAACAAGCAACATGGGCAGGCGGAGCGTTATGGTCGGTCTCTTCATGACTTGGATGCCTTCAGTTGGGCCGTACCATAAAACATGCTCTGATGTGACTCAGTTTGGCGTTACTTACAGCTCCTGTATGAAGGCTAATAACCTACTAGCTAAATCTGATGCAAATTTATGCACAAATTAGTATACTTCTAATTTCAATTGGAGTTGGGGGAATAAAGGATTTCTTGGGCCCCTTTAAAAATTTAAAAAATATTGTGATTGTGCATCAAGATGAGAATAGAGCTTGTTTTGATGAGTGAAGTGAGTCAAAATCTCTAAGTTGTATTGTCTGTACTCTTAACACTGACATGAGAAGGGCTGCTGAGGCTTGAGAGGAGCAGAAGGCTGCTGTTTAACCCCCTGAGGAAAACAAGCACTCCTTCTGACAGCAGAGAGGTGAGCCTGACATGTCCTTAAACAGCCACCGTACTCTGTATTTAGCATCAAGTACAAAACCTGGAGTGACGAGGTGTTAGCCGGTGTGCTGTCAGCCTGTGTTGAAAGGATGCACTTTAAAGACTAAAAACCTCCAGAAGATTTCAACAGCAGAGCTTAGAAGAACCTGGCGTAGATAAGAAGCATCCACTGAAACTGGAGCAGCATTCAAGAGTATATTTAAAAATCTTTGCACCCCTGATTTCAGAGATTTCAATAAAAAAAAAATAACAGCACCTTAAGGTTAGGACCCAGCTTCCTAAAACTAAAAATAAACATCCGAGTTCCTTCATTTTCCTGTTTTGCTATTTTCCCCAAGCAGAGAGCAGTGAAAATCTCACAGTGGTGTTTTCAGATGTTAGAGAGCGCTCTTCTACTTTATCTCTGGTTCTCTGAACAGGCAGCTTAATAGACAGTTTGTGGTGCTATTGTTCGGCATATTGATACAAAAAGAGAATTATTAAAATCTAAAGAGTTAAACTGAGCTAAAGCAAAACATCAGGTTGTAAAAAAGCAAACAAAAGTCTAGAGTTAGATGTAACCTATGGCTACGAAGAAGAATCGAAGAGGTCGTCTGAGGCCTACCCATAGTGTCTTGGTGTTCCATATTACATCTGGATTATTTACACTATATATAAAAATAAAAACAATCCATTTGGCAACCTGTTTGATGACTTAAACTATTCCAGTATTCATAATTTTGGTCTTTGATATACACATATATATTTATAGCTATAAAACTCTGCTGTTCAAGATCATCCATGTTGAGTGACGGGGGCGATTCAAGTTAGCATGCCGTGATGCTGCCGCTCACTTTTAGTTACAGCTGTTTGTAGGTTATTTTTCTGCAGAAACCAACCAGTTTCTTTTGTTATTCTACATATAAAATAAAACAAATAAAATAAAAGAATTAAACAAGCAGTTTAAAATAAAAAAAGGTTTGAATTCACTAGCTGACCTGCACTCTCTGCTGCGTGTGCTTTACCACAGGTGGTCTGCCTCAGTGCAGAGACGTGAAAATTAACCTGAAAATGTTCACAAATAAAAATATAGAGTCTGAGTGACATCTGGAGACTGCTGTCAAGTGTGAGAGAGATCAGCAGCTTTCCCTGAAAACAAACATGTACAGTGCCTCGATCTTTGTGGTCTTAAAGGCATTATAATGAGGGGTTTATGTTCTTTTATGATAGAGAAGCAGGTGTTAAAGTCTAGTTTGGTGTTTGGGGAATCTGCGGAGTTGTTTTATGCCTCTGCTGCTTTCCTCCTGGAACCCTTTATTTTGGCCCCGGCTCCTCGTCCCTTCCTGGGGCCCCTGGGAGCACGGCCACGGATGGTGGTGGTAGTGATGGCGGTGGTTGGGTTCATTTCAGAGTTGACACATGCTTCCAGCTCATCGTGCTCCTGACAGCAGAGCTGGCCAGTTGGAGGCCAGGGACGCAGCGCCCCCTCCTGGTGAGCCTTGCAGAAGGAGTTGGGGCAGAGCTGACAGAAGGCCTCGGAGTTTTTCCCACAGACATCACAGTGATGCCAAGGGCAGTCCCAGCGGCCTGATGGGAGGACAGACGATGAGAGATGCAAATATCAGGATAAAGATGATCAGAAGTCAAGCTACCGAGGACTGAAATTAAACTAAAACCATAGTTTAACTATGAAATACAGCTCTGAAACCCTGAACTGTAATGCCTTGAGAAAAAAACTCAAAGAAACTAAATGAACATGCACAAAAAAATAATAATTTTCAGACAAGAACAGAAAGTTAAGACATTTTCCATTCTTTCTAAGTTTTCCCCTTCCTGCTACTGCTGCAGTCAGCATGTCACTATCATTTCTTACCAAAGGGTCTCTTGGTGAGATTCAGGCAGGACAGGTGATATGCTTTGGTGCAGGCCTTCTTGCAGCAGAGCACTAGCTGTCCTCCGTCCCCGCAGCGGAAGCACTCATCATCAGACTTTTTCCCCTCAGATTTCCTCTTTTTATACTTTCTCTTCAGCCTCTTCCCTTTTGGCTCAGCTGTTTGGCCGTTTGAGTTCTGCAAGAAGAGACAGCAGGTTGGGATAAAATCAAAAAATGCAACGTGGATTTCAAACAGTGATCAGCGCTCTGAAACTATGGCACAACTCTGCGACAATGCTTTTCTTTCAAAATAACTGAGAAACTTAAAAAATATATTCTCGAATATATTCTCCACTCTAAATCTCTCAAGATGATTGCCCAGTAGTGTAACATGCACATACATTTTGGTTCAGTTTGTATGCTTTTTTATTTCTACTGAGGACTTGAATACTACTAATACTCCAGGTTTTAACACCTTTTCGGGTTTCTTTCCTCATTTAAAAAAATAAAATACAGAAAAATAGACAGGATACTGCAGCTTACAATAAAAAAGTCATAAAAATATGCATAAAAAAAGTAATCGAGTCTTCCATTAGAGAGCTGAGACAGAAGCTAATATATTTGAATTTACTGAGCTAACACCTGGTTTGAATGCTATTTGAGCAGGTGAACTTAAATGGCACACCTGGGACAGTTTAATGTGGATGTGGATTTGATAGTATAAAGGTGTTGTCTTTGTTCAACAGTGCAGTTGTAGCGATGGCCGGTGATTGTGTGGTGCACTTTCAAATGCATTAATAAGTTGGGCATATTGTCAGTGAATAATGCTCAGTCCTCACTGGATAAAGCAACTTGAGTCTTGTCCACTACTGAAAGTAATAAGGCAAACTGTTGTATTCAAAAACAGAAGATCTTGATAGTAGCAGGGTCTTCAAGCTCTTTCTTAGTTTGTTTTGGTTGTTGCGATAGTCTAAGCCTGCTGTGTGTGGTGCACTCCTGCTTTCTGGCCTGTTTGAAACTCAAATTCAAAGAAAATATGTTCATAAATATTCCTATCAATACGTGCACACATATCAAAGCCTTACACCGAAATGATTCAGTGCAGAGACATGTACCCTTTAAGGTCTTTGCACATTGAGTCTGTTTATTTCATCAGGAGATACAGCACATTAAAAAAGAAATACGATCTTATGTGGTGTCAAACATGCTTGCACACCAAGTATAAAAATGTCATATTTCATTACTTGTTCTTGTTGAACAAGTTTGATTTGAATGGAAGTGAAAATGCATGCCAGTTAAATTGGTAACCACCTATGCAGAGCAGCAGCTGCAGCCCTCTTTCTTTCTCTCTTCCTCACACTGAAACTTCATTTCAAACACTGCACTTTGCCCTTGTATTACATGGTTACCAACCATAGGAACATTACAGATAAAAGCCAAAATCTGTAGTCATGGCCACATAATAAAGAGACTCAATTAACATTTTTTTTGCTCTCTCTCCAACTTGGCACAGCACTGTAATGCATAAGCTCATGCAAATAATGGAAATGTGTAGCATGCTCTGTCAGGACTGGACAGACCTAGTGCTTTCTTTATTGTGTTTTTAAATAGGGAAAGAGTCACAAATGTATATTCAATGCTCTTTGTTCTTCATGTTGTGAGACAATATGCCTCACACTGTGAATATGTAATGAATAGGAAAAAAATGCAAAGACTGTGTGCAAAGTTTGAGTGCATACTACTTTCCATTGGATTATTGATTGGAGAAAACCCATCTGAGAATCACAGACTGGGTCTGTAAAGACCTTTATACCCCTATTGCACAAAACGTTTAAGCTACAACAGCAATGCTGCACGTAAAAGCAGCAACTAGTGAAAACATGCACATGATGTGCAACAACTGAATAAGTTAATTTTAACAGCCAGTTTCCATGTAAAGGAATACCATAATTAGTTTGCACTAGTAGAATTTGTTCTAACCCATCTGACTCTTAACTTTTCCAAATGTGCAATAATAATGATAATTAAACAATTTTCCAAAATAGTACTAATGACAACAGATTTTTTAAAACTAATTATTCAGGTAACTCCTGCTCACCTTTGGCCGATCACCAAGGAAACCGCTGCAGTTTGGAGCTCCACAGCGACAGACCGTCTTCTCATTCCCGAGGCAGTCAAGGTTGTAGTTAAAGGTCAGCTCAGTACCTACGATAAAAATCATTTGGAAAATTAACAGGAAAACTAAGCATCAAATACTTATCATGTTACAGTAAATAAAGTCAAAATTATTCACATACATGCGAGAGGAACCTGCGGACAGTTTAAGCATCTCACCTGCTGGGATGTCACAGACGGCAAATAGTCCAACCCGAGTGTCCCCGTTCACAGTCCACTTCTGCGTCTCACAGTTCGGCTGACAGCTGTGGTTCATGAAGCGAGAGTAGTTCCCCTTTGGACCGGCATCAATGATTCGATCCTTAAAGAGGTTTTTAAAAGCTGTGTAAGTAATCTGCTGTGTAAATAATCTTAAGCCTTGAATAACTTGCCAATCATATTCC
This sequence comes from Cheilinus undulatus, assembly GCF_018320785.1. Classification (NCBI taxonomy): domain Eukaryota; kingdom Metazoa; phylum Chordata; class Actinopteri; order Labriformes; family Labridae; genus Cheilinus; species Cheilinus undulatus. Next base: position 8,550,497 of record NC_054882.1, on the reverse strand, counting down.
AGTATTCCAACAGAACATATGCGTACTTTTATTTTTTTCATCCATTCTTTATTTTGACAGTGAGAACCCACTTTTAAATTTAAGAGACAGATTTTGTCTCCACTTGTAGTATTGACTACTGTAATGTTACAGTCACCTGTGATGTAACATTCCCAATGCAATACCAGTCTGTTTCTCTCGCTCCCAATGGAAATGGCACTGCTGCCCAGAAAGCAGCACCCTGATACACTGAGGAGCAAACAAAACTTTAAAGTTTCTTGTTCAGTACTGACCTTGTCGATGGTGAGCATGTAGAAATCAGTGATGTTGTTTTCATGGGCGTATTTGATCCTCGCCCTGCACTCCTCCTCATCTATCAGCTCACCGATGTACTCGTTGACAAACTCGCCCTGAATGGAAAAATTTTTTTACATCAGACCCAAGACAAAAGATGTACCTGTAGGAAAAATGTCTGAATTTTGGTTTGACACCTTTAGAATAAATGATATCAGGATAAGGTAAGATCAATAACAGATTGATACCAATAAATATGGGGAAGGTCTGTCAGATGCTTTTTATCCACTTTTTCCTACTAACATTTTAATCTACATGAATAATCCTCAAATATATTTTAGTATTATTTGTAATATTGAACTCAGATTTTTTTAAACCTCTCTTCTCACCTTCTTGATGTCCCTGAGAGCCACCAGACCCCAGCCTTTGCCAGGCGTCTTGATGATCTTGGTCTCTGGGTAGAGACGTTTAGTGAAGTCCTGGTTACAGCAGCGCTCCCCGCTGGGACACACCTCAGGGTGACACTCGTACTGCAGCATGCGGTTCAGACACTCGGACTCGAACCCACATGGCCTCTCGACTGACGGTTTACAGTTACATTTGGGGATCTCAGAGATGTCAGCGGTGTAAACTTGAACTCTACCGACTGGTTTATTGACCTATGGTATGAGAAAAATTTAACATCATATGTAAAAGGAGACTTTAATATTGATGTGTACTTTCAAAAAACACACAAGAATAAAGATTTCGCACCTTGATAAATTTGTACGGGGGTGGTTTTCTGCTGTTCTCTTGTGCTTCCTTGGCCTCTCGTTTCATTTTTATCTCCTTGAATCGAGCTTCAGCCTCCAGCAAAGCTGAGGAAACATGCATTACATTTTATTGGTGGGAACAATTTAAACATAAAACCGATTTAATAATTACAAAGCAATTTTAAGTGGTTGGTAGTAAGTATGGGAGGAATCATTTGTGTTATTTTATAGACTTCTGTGGTTTAAAAAGTTTCCCTTTCTGGCCTTAGAATGTGAATGCTACAAGCAAAGAAGGAAGATGGCTTGTGAGTAGTCAAGTGTCCATTTCTGTGGGATTGTTTGGATGTTTACCATTCTTGAAGACTTTGCCGATCCCAGTCCGCTGGTGCTTGCTGCCTCGGTCTCCCTCCATGTATGGAAACACTCGGCCCTGATGGGTCCAGAAGTAATCCTTGGAGCCGAAGAAGAAAACTGGAAACTCCCCAATCTCGTGTCGAAGGTGCTGGATGTTAGTTGGGATGTTTCTAGGGTGGTGGATCTCTGCAGGCCACCATCTAGGAAGAGAAAAAAGGGCTTGAGGTCATAATAACGAGAAAAATATTTAAGGTAAGCGTCTTCCTTCTTCTGTCTATCTTAACGCTTTATGCTTTCTGACCTGTAAGTTCCCAGTTTGACCCAGATGATGTCTCTGTATCTGGGCTTCTTTCCTGCCCGACAGTCGTTGCAGAACCAGCTCCCATCAGGCATTGCAATGTTTAGACAGTCTGGGTGAAAAGCTGCAGGACAAGACTCACAGCACAGCAGCTGGCCCCCTATAAAAAAAAAACACCAAAAAAATTCAGACCAACCTTTCAAGTCATTACATATGGGTGTGGAGCACTTTATAGTAATTACAGCTGAGTCATCATGTACAGGAGTGATAAAACAAGCTCAATAAAACACTAATGTTCAGTCCAACTGGCAGCTTAAATAACCACCAGGTGTCTGCTCATTCGTTCACCCACACACAGTCCTCTGTTTTCTGTGGATGCAGGAGGCAGAGTTTCTAATGGATTTTAAAGTGATGGCAAAACCCATTTAGTTTGTTTTGTTCAGCATCACATCTGATAAATTATGAAACAATTTCTATCTGATATTAAAGCATATTCAATAAAAAAGCTGTTATTTACACAGAAAATCGAAGCTCAGAAAATGCACTAGCACATTTCCACCAATTCTCAGGAGCAGCACTACGTGTAATTAACAGCCCCACAAACTCCAAGCACAAGTTTTCAGATTAAGCTTGCCTACTGTGAAAAGTTTTTCACAAAATGACCTCTTTAGAGAGCTACTGCATCATATTAAAGCAATGTCATATAGGTGTTTGAGAACCTCTGGAAAAAGAATTAAAAAAAATAAAAGCGCTTCATGAAGGAAAACAAAATTAATGGGGACCAGATAAAAATAGATATTAAAACAGCATAGTTTTATTTCAGGAGTGCCACTATTGTGTTTGCTGGCATTGGATTCAGTACTGGATCTTGGGCAGGAAGATACAACTTCTGTTTCAGCTGTGGTTGTAGTCCACCTATTCTCACATGGTTAACTGCAATGGATGTGTGTAATTTTACACTTATAGGAGGACCTAAGCATTGGCATTTTAAAAAATGACAGTGAAAACTACAGCGCTTCCAAAACTTTGAAGTCTAAAAGTCATTTTTAAAAGCATCTACTGTGAGCTGAAACTGTGCCATGTAAATATGGTCTTCAGTTGGAAGTCTTAATTCACTGGCAGCTGATGTCAAAGGTGGTAGCTCCTTGTATTAGAAATGATGAATGGAAGTTTAAAACTTGCAGCTAAAGTCCTTTTTCCTCCACAAAGACCCCCAAAACTATAGTGGGGGCTAGACTAGACTGTTCAAGTCCACCATAAACGCATCTATATGGTCTTGAGAAACTGGTATAAGAATTGGCAAACCTTTGGAGCAGACGAAGCACCAGCTGACGTTGACGTGACTGTGGTGGCTGTAGCCCTTCTTGGCGTTGAAATGGTTGGTGCAGATAAAGGCAGAGTTTGAGATCATCTCACTGCCTGCAGCCACACACAGATCACCAACGTGATATGCAACAGGACAGCGAAGGCAACGCATCAACCTCCCTACAGTGTGCAGAGAAAGAGAGCGACAGTTTAGATAGATTTACAACACTTAGAAAAATGCGAGTGCAAAACGACTGCTCAAATATGTGATTTGGAAAAGGGGAACATTTGTCATAGGCACACTCAGATGCATGATGAATGGTTGCAGAAGTACAGCCATCTGTCATACGTTTGATCTCCAATTCTAAATCTTATGTTTTTCAGTTTAAAGTTTAGAGAGAAGGACCTTGATTTGCTGTAATTCTTCAGAGTAAAGACGAGCAGTGCATTTCTGAAACTTTTGCTCTATACTAAACACTATCAGATTCATCTCTGTTTCAAAGGTAGAGCAGCTGAAATCTGAAACCCCTTAAATGTGATACTTTTCCCACTTATGGGGATGATGAGGAGTTTACTTTACAGTTGACTCAAAGTTGTTGCAACACAGCTTTGAAACCCCTAAAAACTTTCCCATGAGTTGGACTAAAGTTTAGCAAACCTAAAATGTATACAACATCAATATTCTGACCAAAAACTTCAGCAGCTGTTGAATGAGCTAAAGTATTAAGACTTACCTTTGGTGGACTTGTGCTTGGTGCGGCAGCCATAGTGACAGCTCAGGCAGACGTGAAGCGGACAGCGGAAGCCCTTGTTGTCAAACACAGTGAGGGGGTTGAGGCGGATGCACGCCTCATGGTAGAACTTGCCGCAAAGAGGGACGTGGCAGCGACGTACTGTGCCGTCTGATTGTTTACAACTGAAACATGAATGAACCCCTGAGAGAAGAAATAACAGGAGGGGAAAGGAGCAGTTATTCAAACATGTTGGTGATGTTACTTTCATCAAGCTTTCCGAGCAAATCTAGAATCATCTTTTGCTCTCTCTCACCACTAACTATCCATACATTGCAATACATTGAAATAATATACAAATTACAGCTTTATACTGTAAAATCTGGATTATGCATCTAACTGGAATATAAGACAGTCTTTTTGGGGGGTTTCCCAGAAGGGAAAGAAGATTCAAACTGTCTTACTGTGTGATATTTTCCACTGCATTCAGCAAAGTCTATAATGTTCAGTGTCTGTGCAGTTGTGAAGCCCTTCTAGTACCCAACGTTTCCCTATGAAGTTTGCAGTGCTCATACCCAACAGCCAAAAGGAGTTATTTCCATCAAACCAGCACATAACAAAGTTTATTTATCAAACAGTATATCACTGTTTTCTTTAAATGCAGGATTATGGCCTAGTAAGAAAAAAAGATGTAAAGAAACAAGGACTGCCAGCCTGGTTTTTGCTGTATGAATTCAGGCATGTTTTAAGCGGTGAAGCAGCCGCATCATACACAATGAATTGGAGGGGATTTTAATCACGTCTGGTTGCTGATAAAAGGTGATAGGTGTTAGTGATGGCTGCACCTGTGCTCATGACAGCTTATGTCTCAACACTTTATACTCTTATACTGATTGTAAAGCTATAGGGCACAAATCTATAATAAAAGTGGGCCTCATGTATTGGATTTTAAGGTAATTATCACTGCATATATAAACCAAAACAAAGCTAATTTAGCTTGCAGATTTAAGGTGCTATTGTCTTTATTATTGTTCAAACATTCGTAGATTGGTCAAAAACAAAAGGACATTTAAAGATTATTAGCTTTGAATAGATGGACCTCCAAGTGAGTGCTTTAAGGTTATTTTCTTTCCCAATCCATAATTTTAAGATGTACGCCAAGGTGTCTTGTACAACATTAATATACTGACCCAACACGATGCATATATGTATTTTCTACCTGTGCTGCACTCGTGACACTGCAGCTTGTCTTCAGGTAAGAAAGAAACACCAAGACAGTGGAGGTGAAACATCCCGTTACACTGGCCTTCACAGGGCACCAAGTCCTCACCAGCCTGCTCACAAGTCTTTAAGGAAAAAATAAAAAAGGATTGCAGAGAAGTAATGATTATAATCAGAGTATCATTAAAGTAAGTATAAGTGGAAATGCTAAAATTTACAATAAAGACAGCCAAGTATTCAAAGAGAAATGCATACCTGGCAAACAAATTCCTTCTTTCGTTCCCCCTTTTTTGTGCCGTCTAAGCTGTCACTTGGAGAATCAGGCCGTTCACTCCCAGAACCCTAAAAAATGTATTCAATGAGTGAGAACATAGAGGCAATTCAAAACAAAAAAGATCTCATTCATGTACAACAGAAGAAGTCTGTGTTGATGGAAACTGGCTTAAGGGTTCTGCAGTTAAAAGATAAGAAGATTTAAACTATTTTTAAAAGGTCATGATTTTTAAAAGGTCATGATTAAACCTCTTTTCAAATATTGCTATACACAACCATAGGATTACTAAATAGGCTCCTATAGGGCTACTTTTTTCCTCACCTCAGGGTCATGATACAGGGAAGACCGTCTCTTCTTTGCTTTAGTGGGCAGGACCTGGTTCTCTCCATCCTGCTTCCTTTTCCTCCTCCGCTTTGGTTTCTCAGCATCTTGGTCACCTAGGATTACAAAGTGTTCTGAATATGAGTGTAAAGAAATGTAGATTCATAACACATGACAGGGCCAAAATGATAAGATTTTTACAAAAATGAAGAACTCTTGTGATGTCCCAATCACCAGAGATTGTTTACCAGTGAGGAGAGCTTTGGACTTCCTCCCTTGCTTCTTGGTTTCTTGTGCGTCTGCATCAGTTTTCTTCCTTCTTCTTCGTCTTTTCACTGCTCCATCTAAAGCTGAGGCCTGAGAAAGGTTGTGCATGTCAAATATAATTAATCATATCAAACTATTAACTCAATATAAATTTTAAAATGAATACATATTCTAAGCTTATTTCAGCAAAATCTTGCTGCATAGTAAGGTATTACGAAATATTTACACAGGATGTTCCTTCTCTACAACATTACAATAGACTTTAGTCTAAAATGACATTGCACTGGTTTCAAAATCTCACCTGTTTTTCAGCATCTTTGATTGTTTTACGTCTCCTTTTAGGCTGCTGACCCTGGTCTCCTGTATTGTCTATTAGTGGCCTTTTAATGCCTTTCTTGCGCTCCCTTTTCACTGAAAAAGACAAAAATACACTGGTTGAACAACTTGATGTATTTCTGTCTTTAATTTAGGCCCTGCTGTTGCTGGTTAAAATAGTGAATGTGCCGACATAATTTTAATGCAGCTTTAAGAAGCACTTTTGGCTCATGTTAAAGATTTATGCCACCATTTTGCCAACACCTAAGTGGGCTACTTATGTATGAAAACAGCATTAAATTGATAAACTCAGCCAATGAGAAAACAAGTCTGCTGATATCAGTTATCTCTGTGTTTCAGACTACTGCACAAATCAGCTGACTCACCTAAGGATCCAGTCGTCTGCTCATCTGGGGTCTTTCTCCTTCGCCTTTTCTTTACTTTGTCACCTATGAAACAAAAAAACTTGTCTTAAATTAATTTAAAAAGCTTCTTGTGTGCATAACACAATTTTTGCTTCATGACAATTTATGAGAACTTAAGTAGCTCTACAAACTAGCTCTTCGAGAGTAAGCCTTTTCAGTACTTTTAGAAGTCAATTTTTATTTTTTCTGCTTCAACCAGATTAGTCCACATGCATGTTAAAATTTGTTTTTCCCAGTGATAATTGGAGCAAATGGGGTTGTGGTGTACTAGAACAACACCAAATCGCAACACAGTTAACAAACACCATTCCACATAAATTCTCTGCATGTTTTAGCTTCAGTGCTATCAAAGAAAAACAGCTTACTTTGTTTTCTCGTTCTCACATGAAAAGCCTGCCCTCTTTCTAAAACTAGGAGGAGAAACACTAAAACATACTGGTCACATTAAGGGACACAATAACTCCTCCGCTTCACTGTTTTACAAGCCACATATGGTGATTTAAAGCAGGAAATTCTACTGGTCTGATAAAAACATACCAGCTGCAGCTAAATTTAACCATCTATTGACTGGGGGCTAGTGTTGATCTGGTGCCCGAGTTTCAACTTTCAACCAACCTGGAACTGAAACAAGAAGTGAGACTGGATCTGAAATATTGTCTGTCGAAGAAACCAGCTTTGGTTTCCTTTTCTTCACGAGATCACATGTGCTGTCCGTTATGGATTTCTTCCTTCCTCTCACAGTCTTTGTAGGGGACTTGGGCTGCCTGGGTCTTCTCTTCTTCTTCAGAGGTATCACTGGTTCAGACTGAATATCTGGCGTAGAAGAGGTGGAATCCTGTGGGGGGGGGAAGCAATTGTTAAATAAAACCATATGATGGTCAAGGATTTCTCAGGCTGCCAATACTACCATAGTCCCCAATCAGTACCTGTGAGGCTGTCTGCTGATGAAGCATCATTTGTGGAAAAATTTTGTTCAATTTCCTTGCTGAGATGACACCATTTAGATGGCCCTGGCCCCTTCTCTTCCATACTCCTGTTTTGAGTTTTCTTCTGGGTGCTTGTGTCTTTTTCCCTGTTGTTGAAGTGCTATCTTGGGACTGAGTTGCAGCTGCGGGATCGTCAGAAGGGCCTGTAAGCAGGGAGGGGAGATCTGGGCTAAGCCTGGACTCAGCTTCCTGGTCCATCTTTTCAGTCAGAGCAGTCTTTAACTTCTCCAGGATATGGGGGTTCAGATGAGGCCCGTCTTCATTGTAGAGAAATGCAAAATTTGCCAAGCGCTCTTCCAGTGACATGCTAAGGGCCTCTTTGGCCTGAATGACACCCATGTTCCACTGAGCCTTGAGTTTACGGGGCACAGAGGGCACCGTCTGACAACACAGGGAAAGAAAAGATTATTTGACATGCACCAATGGGACAAGAATATTTAAAACAGGATTAGCAGCAAGATTGGCAGCATAGACAATTCTCTTTGCAACCTACTAATCATCATGTCATAAAAGAGCTGTACTAGGATCTACCATGACCAGAGTATGCACAGCAGTGGCTGATCCACATTGAGATAAAGAGAAACGGAGGACTGCTAATCACAAACAAAGCAGTAAATGTATAAATAAGACACAAACTTCAGATTGTTCACAGCAGTTGCACTTAAAAAAAAAAAAACAGAAACACATTAACACTTCTGCACAAACATGCAGGAAGGCATAGAATTTAGGTCCCTTCTGCTGCATGCTGTGACTCTTTGCTTAGCCCTCCATCATAGACTGCACCAGTAACTGTTCTATTCACCACCACAGCGCTTTAATATGCACTGTTAAAATTTGTGTCTGTTTATGATGGGTAGAGAGCAGAAGAGAGAGAAAGAATTGCCACCTGAGCACTAGAAGTGACTCTTTAAATCCTGACAAACTTTTGACAGTGACCTTCAACCCCTGGCACAAACACTTATGATAATTCTGAGGAAATAATTTGAGTATACATTATCTATAGGAAAGTAATCTTTATTTGCCTTCATTACTATAAACAGTATATCTAATGTGTTAGTGACCGCTCTTTAATGTTTAGGTTTGAAGTAAAAAAACAACTAAGTTACAGTTTCAGTGCTGATGTGGTCATTTTATTTGTTGCAGAGGTACTGAAACGAGTATTAATAAGGTTTAATTTTTTCTTCACTCATAAAATTCAAATTCTGGTATCGTGACGACTCTAATTCCTTACATATTTCCCACAACCTAAGAATGAGTTAATCCCTTTACACAAATCAGTGCATGTATTTTTGGCATGAACAAAGACAAAATGACTTTATGTGATACTTAACTGAAATCAGCAGCAAAGACAACTGTGCTTACAATATTCAAAGGAATAACTGTTTAAACCTGTCAAGCTCTCTGAGCAACATGTTTCTAAAAGACAGCACATCTACTGGCCAATATACATACACATCAATCACGAGCAACAATTAATTTACCTTTTTGTGGACTACACGGGAGGCTGGTTGTTTTCTGCCTTGGCTGAGCTCCTGATATTGTTCCTCTCCAGAGAAGGACACCAGGTTCTTCTCAAAGATGTAGCCTCTCTCTGGGGCATCTCCAAAATACTGTACATGGTAGAGGAGGCCCAATCTGCTGTTGGTCACTAAAAACAACAAACAAAATGTTACATTAAGTAACTGTTTATAAGGCTGAGCAATATACTGAGCTTTATGATGTAGACTTCCAAATAAGATGAAGTATGAAAAAAAAGGTGTACAGCCATGTACAGGAACCTTTTTATATCACTTTTTATGTACATTATCTAAAAACAGATAACAAGTACTGCCATTAAACTTACAAAATAACATGGGATTTTTTGTCCATATCGCCTGGCCTTAATAGTTCAAGACAGACTATAGACCATAGATCATAGACTAAAAAAAAAATCTTCCTTTCACATCAGTTAGTACATTCTCATTACTGTGTTGACCTTTCTGTTTCTGTTTGAAGTGATTGTTGACTTCAGGGTCTGTGGTTATCATGCAGGGCCACCAGGGATATCCCGACACCTTTGTCCAAACCAAATCACCAGTGGAAAAACGAACATGCAGAGGTGGCTCTACAGTAACCTCCCCTGCCAAGCCTGGTATGAGATCATGCTGTAGAAGAGAAACAAGAAACAGATTATCAACTAACAGAAATTGAAAGTCAGAGAAGTTTTCCATTTCATACAGACCTATTCAGGCAAATAAGCAAAACTTCAAGTTTACACCTGCAACATGTAAGAAACTGTGGCAGGTGCTCTACAAGTGAACTTCAGCTTGTCACACAATTTTGTAATTTTTGCATTTCTGTTGCCTTCAAGAGTCGTTGCTTTTCTCATATGCATTAAGAACAAATAGCACTTTTCTTTTCATACAATCTGCACACAACACAGTGCTTCATTATGTGTTAGTTTATCTTTTCACCAATAAAAGACATTTTGCATATTTTAACTAAATTCCAAACTGGATCATTCCAAGTTTCTTAAAAGTAGAAGTGCAAGAAAAACCTTTTCAGCTTCTATGGCTCCATCTTCAGCATTTGTGTGGTCAAGCGGGTTCACAAGGATGTCAGAGGGACAATTGTTAGGCTGAGGTTTTGGTTTTTGTGGTCTTCCCCTTCTTTTCTTAACTTCTTGACTCTCCTCTGGTCCAGATATAGTTCCCTCTGTGGTTGATGCAAAACTGGTCCCATTGGCATTGCTTGGCTCAAACAAGGGCTGCTTGACCACCTGGGGTATCGTCACCTCTAATTCAACTTCAGTGTGAGGGGTGCAGTTGTGCTGATGTGTTCCATTTGTAGCAGGGGCCTCGGCACCTTTGAGCATTGGTGTCTCTGGAGCACACAGGGTAGGCAGCGTGTCTTGGTCTCCATTGAGCACCCTGGAGGTGAGGTCTTTGAGCCTCTCATGGTTGTGGTTGTTATGACTATGGCCAGCCATCTTCTGAAGGACACCGTCTTGTACTGTTGCAGCAAGCTGTGCAGCAGCTTTGTCCAACAGTAGAGTGGGGTCACTGCTCATGTCCCCTCCACCTTTCCGTACACTAAGGCACTCCGGCGGCTGCTTCATGCTGATCGGATTGGCTGGTTCAGGCATTGAAGGTAGGGAGCTACCTATGCTGTCCATCCCATCTAAGCCCCTCCAGATTCACTGAGCTACAGGACAGAGAACACAGAAACTTATCACTTCACGAGTTCCACAAAAAAATCTCACATCTATATGCATACCACAACATTCAGTACTTAGAGATCCATAGTTTTCCTATTGGTTGCCTACTAGGATATAAATCCAGTGAGCTTAACGTTAGAAATGTTACAAAATGGCACTCAGTCGCTCCAGCGGAGCATGAACGGAGAGATGGAGGCCACGGAGAAGACTGCACCTGTCACGGAATGTTCCAGACGCGGAGTTTAGGATATGTTTTTAATAAGAAAGACGATCGACGTTAAATAGGCGAATGCATCAGTAACGTTGCGTCCGCAGAGCCAACGAAATCAAATGTCCCGATGGAATCCAAACGCATACATTTATCACAGCTAATATTAAAGAGGTCAAGTCAGAGCCATTCTCGACTAAATCCTTGCATATGGACAAAAAACACAGGGCGGGTGGAAAACCCCATACTGCGACAAATTTAAGATGCCAATCTCCTTGAAATTACTAGCTAGCAGCTAGCTACAATCTGAGGAAAAATGGTTATGGGATAAGGCAGGAGGCAGGCTGCAAGCTCCACCGCATGCAGCGACTGCCCAATGAGTGGGTGGCTAGCTGAGCCGCGTAACCACCGCATCACCGGCAAGAAAAGCCGCGGAAATGGAAGACGCTTACAAGTCGAAATAATGTTAACGCTGAGGAGGGCTTTTAATGCATGGATTAAAATGTCTCCCACTTCGATGAAAGCGCGTTACAATGTGTTTCAAATTACAACAAGCATTATTTCGCTGGCATGTAACGAAGCCCCGGCTTGACGCTCTTATTGCTGTTTCTGATATTATTATTAGCCGCAACATTTTAGTTACTTACGCGTTGTACGTATCCTTCTATTCCAACGTTAACCGCGGACTACAGCCAGCGGTTACACTACCATGTCATGCAAGAAATGGGCTCCGACTACAACCTGAAGCGGAAGCCACGATGTGGGAATTCATGGATACAGCCAAGGATAAGCGGACAAGCATTTTCCCTCATACACCGTACAACAGCATCCCTGTCATTGCTACAGTCAGCCATTACGCCGCATTCCAGCAAATAGACAAAGCCGCCAGTACAACGCTGAACGCAGCCTATCTTACTAGCTACGCAGTTCGACGACAGCTGATTAATGTTTAAATGAACGCAATCGTGAGTGCAGGTTTGCGATAGTTTGGCTGAACTGTTCTGCTATAGTTTCATTGATACATCTAATTTACAGGCGCCATGACAGCTCGTTTCAAAAATGCTAACGGCTTTAGCCAAAGCTAACCAACGTACCATTGAAACCAAGGCATACTTAACGCTAGCACGGCAAGCTAACATGCTAGCTAGCAGGTCCCATTTTGCTAAAATGGATGGTCGGCTTGCACAAGTGAACTTTCAAGAGCTATTGTATGCATGTATTCGCAGAGTTGACAATAACATGAAAGGCGGTTTCTGTGTAGTTACCTGTTAAACCTCCTCTCAGCTGTTAAAGGGAGAAAATGTCCATATTCATCCCGTTAAACGAATGATTTCGTACGAGTCGAATCAAAAGCTTGCGGGAAACTCAAACTCTCCGGCCGACCAGCGCGAAAAATACTCACTTCCGATTGGTCGAGAGCAGAACGAGGCTCCAACCGGTCCTTTCAAAAACCCCAACCGTAGGAAGTAGCTGACCCCGGTGCCTCCCGTCTGTTTTGACAACCGTACACGACTTTATGAGATTATTTTTTATCGTTATGACTCAGTTGGACATAATATTTGTGTATTTATTCTTCTTTATTCGTTAACGATGCCGTGTTAAAGGGTGGTGTCTACTTCAACATCCAACCTTTCTATACATTCTATTCTAACGTATAATCCTCAAACATTCTGACGTAACTACGTTTAGTTCCAGTAAGGGGCATTTTGGTCCTCAAAATAAGTACCGTCCTGAGAATAAGATAACATTTTATACTGAGTGTGCTATGTCGTAATTTAAACTTTTTATGAACGTGGTGTAATTTCCACAAATTTCCTCTTTCAACATAATATTGTTGATTGGCCGGTTTGCAAAGACGATTAGATATTGTTCCGATAGGGGCTCAAAATTTTACACAACTCTTAATTTAAGCGACGAAAAAATATCAATCCAATCTAAGACTAGTTAGTAATTTAATACATTTAAAAAAAAAAAGAGAGAGTGAAACTAGAAACAACAACAAAATCACTTCAGTCCCAAAATTTTCTCAGACGTCTTGTCCTTTTCTGATTCAGTTCAGTAGTCAATTATGTTATTCAAAAACTTTTAATCGTGATTAATCCCAGAATTTTTATTGTTAATCGCAATTAATAGCATCCTTTTATTGAAGGCCAATAGTTCCATCTACTGTCAGTTTTTTTTATTTTGCTGTAAGTACTGCTGCTATTACACTGAAATTGTTAGTCATGTGTTGAATTTCACTGCCTGTTTATCATGATAAAATCCATTGGAGTTATATCTAGCATAGCTAGTATTTATGTATTCTTATTATTATGTCTGCTGCAAACAGAATTGTCCTTTGGGAGCAAAAACAACTTTCTGTTGTAATCTAACTTTATAAAATTCCTCTATTTTGTATTTTAAACTGTTTTTGTGTCATTTTGGGCTTTTTTTTTTTTTTTTTTTTTAAAGAAATGGCCTTAAACAAATGGCAAATGACTCCAAGACCTTCTTTTATCGGTAGATTGAAGATTAAAACATGGCCTTAACTGGCTTATAGAAAAAAGGATTTAATAAGAAACTAGAGAACAGAGAGGTAAATGTTTGCTACAACAATGCACAGGTGACTTGACTTTTCCACTGAGCTGTTTGTGAATTTTTTTATCAAACTGAAATGAGACATTAAAGAGCAGAGGTGGACTTATTTTATTATCACTGTGGCTGCAGAGAGGAGCTACAGTGGTTTAACCAAAGTGAATAAAGTGCTGTGATTAATCTTGATAAAAAAAAATAACGATAATGTACTAGTTGTGGATCTTAGTTCATCGCAATCAATGCAATCAATCTTGATAGCCCTAGTGATTTTTCAAATAAGTCATGAAAGAGTAAAAAGAAAAAGAGATATACTGGGTACCTTAGGCTAGTGGCTCTGTTGGTCTATTCCCAGGACCTATTTACATGTCTTCAATTACATATTTCTGACAAGTTTCAACTCAGATTTATTTAATAAAAAATGTTTTTCTATTAGACTGAAGAGAACAATTTAGTTAGCCTATTTTAAGACAAAACAATATACAGTTATATTTGCAGCCCAAATAAGCTAGCATGAAAAGGGAAATATTTCCTGTCATCCATTTTGTTACCAGTCTTTTGGTACATAAAATAAACAACAACAACAACAACAAAAAAAAGTGTACAAACTGAGTGAAGGTATACCATAGCACTCGTTGGTTTCAAGAGTTTAACTGTTAGATTACCAACTGGCAATTAATTCATTTACTTAAATACTGTAAGTAAGCTCACCATGGTGAAATGCCTCCCCCATAAATATTTGCACAAATCAGTCTATTTACTGTACTCAAATACTGTAAAAAGCTCACTGTGATAAAAAAAAAAACTCCCTTCATGCACATTTGCATTAATCAATCTACTTATTGTACTCAAATACAGTAAAGAAGCCAACCGTGGTAAAATGCCTCCCCATTCACACTTCCACTGATAAATCTACCTTAAATTGTTTTACCTACTTCATGTAAATCTGCCCAAATATTTGCATACTTTATATATCTAATCATTTCTATTAAGCATTCTTGCACCCTTTGCACATCTTGCAAGCATACTGTAAATGCACATGCTGTATTAGAGAAAATACCTGACAAGAGCATGTACATATTTTGATTTTATTTTCAAAGATACTTTTCAGTTTTATTTATTTTTGTATTTAATGTTTAAGTCCTATTCATTGAGAACAAGGCTAAGTCATATTCCTTGTTGCGTAAGCAAAGCTGATTTTGATTTCAATGTTTACATGGGCCTAACAGCATTGTTTTATAAAGGAATATTATTTTTAAGGTTATTTTGGGCCTTCTGCCTTTATTAGGCAGGATAGCTGCAAAGAGATGGAAAATTAAATGGACCAAACAGTACCAAGATAGGGATATGGGCCTGCAACCAGGCTCTGCATGGGCACCTGCTCACCAACTTGGCTTAAGGGGCACAAAAAAAAACAACAACAAAAAAAGAAAAGATATTCAACTAGTAGCAGAATGCTTATTTTTTTTCTCCAAAGCATTGATGACCCACTAAAAACGTCTCTGTGACCCACTTCTGAACCCCGACCCACCAGTTTAGAACCTCGTTTTTAAGCCACTGTTAAGCAAAAGAGACATGAAGACATTCTTGTACATCTGTTAACGATAGCCTTCTCTATTTTCTGGAGACTCAGCTTTTGTGACTTGCAGTCCTTTGATGAACGGCTCCAAACCCTAGCTCTAATTCACCCAACATTAAAGAATGCCAGGGCGGGTAATATCATTCATCCATCCGCCATGACCCTTATTAATTTATAGATATAACCACTTAAAGCTAACGATCCCCTATATTGTCTTCATAGCTGGAAGGCTGACACAACTACGTCGCGTGCTCTCATGTAGGTAGGCCCTCTCATCACGCGACTACTGACCTGATTATAGAAAAGCAGAGCAGGGGCCCTGTTTTTTTCCCCTTCACATAAACACTGAACTGTAAATTCAAGCATAAACCTGCAGTACCAACAGACGCAGCTGAGGGGCGGTAAACAAATTTACTATAATGACACAACTTCCGGCAATGGTATACCTTTCACAGTAAAACTTGATACAATACAATGGGGCCTCATGCCCGTATTTACTTGTGAATATTGACTGAAACAATATAAAAACATGAAAAACTGTTAGGTGCTTTTGTTGGTTCAGTCGGTGCATTAATCAAAAGGTTATGACATCTATAAGAAACATTTGGCTTTATATAATAAACAGACAACAGAGATTTTTTATATGTAGTAATGAAAAACATGTATTTTAAACATTTCTGGAAATGAACCTATATTAGAATCATCATAGAAAACAGTATACAGAAATCAATATATGCAATATGATATGCACAGCAAACTATAGCTTTTCTTTTTGATCATGCACATCAGGTTTTAGCTATTTCATACACACACATCTCATATCTGGTGCAATGTAAGTTGGGCAGTTAAGTTAGTTAAATAATAAATTGTGGGTCTGAACCGTACCATCTGTGGTACCTGTTATATACCTTACTCTTTTACCTTCCTAATCATACTTTTTAAAAAAACTATCATATTTAGGGCAGACTTTCTTTAATTTAAACCACTGATGTATTTAATTATTGTGCATATTATTTATTTTCTATTGGTTACTATTATTATTTTACTTTGTATATATTGGGTGCTCTTGTGTTCATGCTTGTTATTGCACCATCGTGCCAGAGCAATCTGGAACCAAATATTCTTTCAGGATGAAGTTCTGCTTTAT
Source organism: Cheilinus undulatus (assembly GCF_018320785.1). Taxonomy (NCBI): domain Eukaryota; kingdom Metazoa; phylum Chordata; class Actinopteri; order Labriformes; family Labridae; genus Cheilinus; species Cheilinus undulatus. The sequence goes on along the minus strand of NC_054882.1, from coordinate 8,534,274 downwards.
CTTATCTTATCTTATCTTATCTTATCCTATCTTATTCTACCGGTGCAGATTAATTGTGTTCATAATTTCTTTCTTTATATATATATATATATATATATATATATATATATATATATATATAAAGGCCAAACAAGGGAAAAAGATATTTAACAGCAAAAGCCTGTTGTGCAGGGTATACATTGGTGTACATTGGTATACACAGTATACATATTTTTCAGTCTCCATGGTGTACATCCACTTCTAAATCCCCTCTTTAATGATAGCAAAAGCGACAAAAAGTAATCTGAGTACATTAGTGTGCTGCTTTGTGTTGCATTACTCCCAAACACTGCACAATCTTAAAATGCATAAGCCCATAGCTGTCTGTAGGGATGCATTAGTACAAATATCTGGTATTGATGCTGATACCAAGATAAGTACTTGAACAATCATGATATTAGCCTTTTATTGCACAAATAAGTAGTCAAAGTTAGAGACATGTCTGCTGTTTGGTGATATTTCAATACAAACAAGGATGACTAAAGTAAAGGAGAAGGAAAATTATGCACTGATAAATTGTAAAGAAGGGGGATAGGAACATCTGATAAAAAAAAAAACTTTCATAATAGTTTTTAGAACAGTTATGGTATTATTAAGTACTAATTTTGTACCTAGAATTGATGAGTAATCAAAAGCAAATACTTGTACTTGGGTCAAAAAAACTGTAGTATTGGTGCATCCATAGTTGTCTGTGGGCAAGTGGTCATGGTAAAATTTGTTATTCGGCTGATAATTTTGTAATGATAATTACTCCCGGACACAGCAATTTTAAGGAGAAATATGTATATATTAAATGCTCATTGTTGGGGGAACTAAATATCCGTGTCTTTGTGTATAACAGGGTGAGTTTCTTTTGCTAAATGGGCCATTTAAACAAATGTGGGGAATAAATTTAATGCACAGCAGCTTATCCGGGCATCACTATGCCACTTGCAATAGCTGTAACTCTGAGTACATCCCTTCCATGTTCTGTACTGAAACCATGTTAAATTGCATTTCCTTACACAAAATAACGATTAAATAAAATCAGGTACATGTTAAATTAGCTTTCAGTACAGTTTTATTGCTCTCTCTAATTTCACAACTGTCTAATGTTAAATTTCAGGGGAATTAATTTCCTAGCGAACTTACCTGCAATGCTCAGTGTGTACGGTAGATGAGAAACGCGGGCTTTTATTTTGTTAATTAACCGGAAGTGTCTCCTCCCTGCACGCACAGCGTTACTTAACAAACACGAGACCTCAGTTTGACGTCACTCGGGAGCCTGGCTCGGCTGTCATCCGCCGAAAAGGAAAGGGCATGACATGGAGCTAAATTTTCCTATGTACAGTCATATATGCGTCGTGGACTGTTAGAAGCGTAGAGGAATTGTCGTTTTTATATATTTCTAGTTAGCGGTCGTATTGTCTCGACGTTTTGAAGAAACGGCGGCTGGCTAACCGGCTAGCTAGCTCGCAGACTTACTTACTGTAACTGTTAAAGGTATTGAGTTCAATCTGAAAGCCTCCGCATGGCGTTAATCCTGTTTACGAGGTCTCGGGCGCCTTTAATGAAAACGTCCCGTTCGTTAAAGAATGAATTCAGGAAAGGTAAGTTCAGTGTTTTCTTAATTATCGCCATGGATTTAATAAAAAGCCTACAATTAGCATATACGTATTAGGAATTTGTGGTGTCATGGCTTAGCAGAGGCAGGTGGTCCTGGGTTGGTGGTGTTTTGGTTTCCAGGAAGATGGTGGATGACTCAAGGTGACAAATAACTCTGCATCACACTTTAAGTCGTAAATTGCTCACTATTTTGAGCCACTTTACATTTAACATTATGCATCTAAGCTATATTTGATGTGAAGTTAAAGTGTTATCACTTGGCGACATTGGGCAGCTCAAGGATGTGCAGGAAATCAATACAGGAGCAAAACATGATTTTAGATTCAGGTTATTTAAGGACAGCACGGTGCAAGTAGAGGCTGGCGAGCGCCCCCTCCTTCCACTGCGGTCTGAGGATGCTCGTTATGGCAGACAAGATCCCATCTGTTTATCCAGCATCTCCAGGATCTCCTTATCCTTGTGCTGTGAGGACAAACGGGATATAAAGCAGAAGAGGCTGTATTTTGGATGCTAGGTGCGCTGATGCTGCTTACTTAGCCCTTAGGATACAGCTTATCTCACCTATCTGGATCTAAGACAATATTTTGTTATGCTGGGGCACGTAAATGTTGCTGATTCATTCGAAGCTTTGCCAAACAAGGGTTGCTGATAATATTTTTATTAATTTATGGGTAATAGAAAAACTAGGCCTCATCTTGTAGAGGTACTCCTTTTATTTTAAATTGTCTTTTAACTGCATTTCACACCAGTGTCAATTAATATGTTCAATAAATCATGCAATACAAGTATCCATTGCTTTGTACCATAGTTAACCACAGACTACTTTCATATCTCTAGGATTAGAGCAGGTAGACACACATAAACATCACAAGGCTAGCCTGTATCTTGATGCTAACAGCACAGTCCAGGGCCTAGTGTGCTTCCTAAATTTGCTTTATGTGTCCATACACCTGAAATACACTCAAGGTATTCAAGGATACCAAGCAGCTAATCCTCTTTAAAGGCTGAAACCAGTCAATATTTAATTATAATCAAAGAGATTATTGAGTATTTTTTCAGCACAAATCATTGTTAGTACAAAATTGAGCTGTGCTTGAAATATATGCTTAAAAACATTGTGGAAAAATGCCTCCACAGCAGACAAAATGGCATTACTTCCTCCTGTTATTTGCCCCAGTTAGTTTTAAGGAAGCCACATAATCACAATAAATAGCGCTATTGTCACACAAAACTACAATCCGTACTGCAGTAGAGAATTTATGAAAATTGAACACAAAAGAGACTTATATAAGTCATCAATTCACCCATTAACCACCATAAGTATTGCACTAGATCAGGGGGCCGGGTTCTGGATTTAGGTCTAACCTGAGGGCCTAACAGGGTCAACATTTAACCCTGTTAATTTTCACCAGTAACAAAATATGAAAAAAGCACTGATATTAAGTCATTTTGGAATTCAAGTCAAAACGATAAGTTTAAAGCTCAAGAAAATCATTTTAGAAAGTGAGAAAAAAGGTCTAAACACAAAATTAAAATGTAAAAAATGTGTTTTTAAGTAAAATGAATGAGTTTGTTAAGTCAAATTATGAGATGAAATTCAAAATCATGAGTTTAAAAGTCAAAATATGACTTAGAATTTTAAACTGGGAGGCTAAAATGTAAAAATATGGGCTTACACAGCCAAAGTTGGGGTTTAAATGGTCAAAATATGAGGGGAAACATGAAATAATATGTTTAAAAGGTCAAAATATGACTAAAGATTTAAAACTGTGACTCTGAACAGTCAAAATGTGATATAGAAAGTAAAAATCATGATTTGAAAAGGTTAAATTATGGAATTAAAAGTCAAAATCATAAGTTTAAGCCATCATTTTCAGAAACATGAAATCAAAGCACAATTTTTCTTCTCCAATATTCCTGTTTTTTTATCTCTTGATTTTCACTTTTGACTTTTTCAGATTTTGATGACTTTAGGAAGGATATTTTAAATAATCAAGGTTAAGTTTACAATTTTATACTGGTGAAAATCTGCAGACCTCATACCGGAGGGCCGGTTGTAATGGAAATATGCTATGATCTTCTGGGCCAGAGTTGGCCCAGGTGCCTTGAGTTTGACACTGCTGCACTAGATGTATATTATTTAGAGATGCAAATTTTCTTTTACCAGGGAATCCTGACCACTTCAATCACTGGTCTGGAACTTAGCAGGGCTTTTAAGTAACTTTATATCACCACAATGCTTTGATAAGCATTTCACTTAAGTTCTTATACAACCAGATAAGATATGAAGATAATGTGTCTCCATTTTCATTGTTGAATACAACAAATGGTTGCAGCACTGCCCTCAATGAGAGATGTAAAGGTCGTTAGTGGGTAGACGAAGCATTAGAGTAATGTCTTCACATTAGTTGGTGCATTAAACCCATGCTTATAAATAGATGAGAGGGTTGTAAAGGGAATTTGTCTGTCTGCAATGTGCCGCCTGAGACTGTGCTGCTGGCTTCAGGCCCAGATTATCAGACAAGTTGCATGATGAAAGGTCAGAGGCTTTTATAACTGCACCTGAGACAGAGAGAGATTCATTTTGATGTGGATTAATGGACGTGCTGACATTGAGGCTGTCTGAAATGTAGCTGTCGACACTATGGTTGTCTCAATTGCAGATTTTGAAACTTGGATATGATACTAAGAAAGATGAAGTGATTTCACTACCTGTTTGATACTGCTAAAATAAAAATACATCCTAATAGACATCCAATATTGTGCTGTTTCTTGTTTTAAAATCCAAAACTTGCAGGCAGTCTGACTGATGATTAGAAGTTTGGACAAGATATCCTCCAAGTGTTAGCATACAGAAATTGCAAAATTTCACATCTATTTCTTGGCACTATCGACTGTTTTTGAGCCATTATTTTTAAGATCTAAATTAGTAACTTTCGACAAACAGTTGAGAATAAACTTGTAAACTTCTGTGCTTGAGCACAGTAGTTCTAGTGACCAATAACTTTTTGTTTTACTGCTGAACATTGACCAGAATGCTGTCTTTGCAAAGTAGTTGTGTAGCGGTTGTCAATCAAAGGTTGTCAGGTCAACAGCAGTAAAGATTATAGTGTTATCTAACAGTGTCAATAAACCTCAGAAGAAACAATAAAGTTCTTGATCATTTGATTCTAGTCATGCATGTGTCATGAAGACAGAGGATGTATTTGTTAAAAGGCATCTGTCACAACAAAAGACCACTTTATTTGTTTATTTAGAGTGATCACTCGTATGTAGTTTCTCCAGCTGAGCTCGCAGTTGTTTCCACTCACTACACACTCTGAGATGCCTGATCATGCAATTTTCTGCAGTCTGCACCAGCATTTACTCTGTAAGACTGGGAGAGGGAGAGTAGTCCCAGGGGAAATAACCTAAAAATGTCATTTTAATGGCTTCTTTGAATGGAGATGTTTGGCATTTGAGAGCCACTAAAGCCACATGGCGAGAAAGCCGGGCATCTCTAAATGACACACAGTCTGGACTCTAGCTTACCTGCATTCTGTGCTGTGAACACAATTGTTTTGAGTGTATTTCATGTCTGTTTCTAAGCCATAAACAGATGCATACGAAGTGAAGCTAACTATGTGGCCGTAGATCTGAATGCAGTGCTAACAACGGGGCTGTTTGGAGAGCTGGCAGTAGGAGAAACATCTGTGATGGGTGTATTCTCTGGGGTAAACCAATTACGTCGCCCTACTGACACTCCTGCTCTGTCTCTGTTACCTTTTCACCCAGAGCTAGACATGTGAGATGGCACTGCTTCAGACCCAGCAGAGGGCTGACTATTACGTCTTATAAACGGCATGTATGGATTGTTTTTAGTGCATTGAGCTGTTATGAAAGAATTCAGAAATCAAGTAACAGCCACACTTGATCCAAATTACTCATGGGAGCACATCAGAGCAGTGACTCCCAGCCTGTTTTGGTGTCCCACTGTGAAGGAGGAAGTGTTATTAGGCTGCAGTTTTAGCTCTTTACAGCCAGACAGCTGCAGGCTGCGGGTCACACGTGAGTGCTGCTGCACGTAAAAGTCAGGCAAGCTGAGCGTGACCATGTCACGACCTCTCCTGGCAAGGCCCAGTTTATTTTGAGTCAGGACCAAAACTAGGCCATTACCACAGTAAAATACGACCAAAAATGGCCTATTTACGCTATGGGTTACTCTGCAGGAACAACAGTAGTGCTTAATATGCTGAAGTAGATGCAGAAATCTCGGTAGAAACCCTGTGATGTAGTCTAGCCTGGAGAACCTTAACCAATTTCTAAAGAGGCTGAATCACAGAGAAACAAAACAAACATCATTTATAGGTCACCAGACTTGTTTTTATAGCAACATTGACCTGCATTGAAAAAAAGCATTGCAGCAACATTTCTTTGATTTCTAACCTCATTCCACAACTGTATATCCAAAGATATTTATTCTAACAGATGTTTAGTAAACAAGCTTGGTTATACATTACTTTGTGATGTTAACAAAGCTTTCTGCTTACGGGAATCGTTTTGAGGTTGGGTTGGATTTTGTGTATGACTCATAATCTTCCCTCAAGACTTCAGTTATGTTGCAACAGAGCAAGCTGCAACTACACTGCCATAGAAACAAAAAAAAACAATTGTGAAGACAGCTGAATTGATGTCTCTGTGTATGCATATATGCAGCCTTTCTGGCTGGTTTGGAGATTCTTCTGCTCTTTCTTGGTTTGTTAGGCCGGCAACACAATAGACGATTTTTTTTTAATCTTAAACGATTTTAAAATCGTGAGAGACCACAGACTTGAGGACTGTTTCCAAAGATTTTTCATCTTTAATCCTCTGAACGCACACACTAGACGACTCAGCCAGACTGTCAGATCACTGGAGACCACAAAGCTGCCGACCTGCCTCTGACCTCGCGTGATCACATGACTTCAGAAAAAACAAAACAAGACACCGATGTCTGTTGATACCGTCTTGCTGTCTCTCGTGTCTCTCATCAAACGTGTTTGATATTTACGATTCGGGATTTTGGAGGCTATGACACGATTTGGAGCAGTAAAACAAACGTGTTGACACCGCACACATGAAGATTATTCAGACAAATAGTCATTTGCGACAAGGCTTCTTTCGGGATACGCCCCCATGATCGTTGGGGGAGGCAAATCTTGCCCTGAATCGGGCTTAAAATCCTGTAGTGTGCGGCCGGCCTAGGTGGGGATGCTGAGCATCCACTCTATTGATTTTCTGGCAGCCATTTTGTTATTATTTTTCTTCTGCGCCAGGTATCTCCTCCTTCATACTTAGTCGTATCGACACTGTTTAAACTTAAAAAAAAAAAAAAAAAAATCAGTTTCTTCGTCATTTGACTGCTATGACTCTTCTCATTTCTAACTTTTACAATTTTTAAAATATAGCTATTTTCATGCTATTTCCAGCTGTTTTAAGGCTACTTCCAGCTATTTAAGGTTACTTTCAGCTTTTTCTAGGCTACTTTCAGCTATTTTTATCCTTTTTTGAAATATTGAATGCCGTTTTTAGCTACTTTTATGCCATTTTATGCTATTTCTATGCTAATTTCAGCTATTTTTGTGCTTTTGGCTATTTTCAGCAGTTCTTGCACAACTCAGCTCTCAACATCTCCATGCAATTTCAGCTGAAATTGCAGTTTTGATCTAGTTTGATTTAATGTCATGCCCCAGTTGAGAGGGAGTCAGTATGCTTTCTCTGCGAAGTCTTCAACGGCAAAATGATGCTTTTGGGCTGTGCAAAACAAACGTCCTTCACTGCAAAATCCAATCAGAATACAATGTTAATGCCTTCATTGCATTGCATAATACTCTTAATGCATGATGATAGGTCCAGGCCTGCAACTGTGGAACATTTAAAATGCTGGTTTATCTTTTGATTATCTGTCTGTAAGTTTTTAAAATAAATGTCAAACAGTTGTGAAATATGTCTATGACCTAAAAAAGAACCCCAGTATGACTTACTTCTACAGATGGCCAGATTTAGCAAGGCTAAATTTAATGAAAATATGTGATCAGTTGACTGTAATAAACACCTCTAGTCACAGGTATTGGATTTTTGCAGACATCTGAAATGCAGAAATTTCCAGATGCATTTTAGCCAGAATGGACACTGATAAATGCACTTTTATTATTGTAAAAATCCCCAAGTGTCTCTTGTCCAGTGAAAGGCTGAGTCAAGTAGCTGAGAGAGAGTGAGGAAGTAGACAGTCTGATAGTTGTTTTACGTTTGGAGCTTCATTCAAAATATTCAGGGCTCAAGGTCAAGGAGCCCCCCTTGGTGAAGCACCCAAAGCAACTTTCTGTTGCACATTTAAGATCAATATATGATTTATACTGCAGAAATGTTGGCTATAAATATCTGCAAGACTTTTCACGTCTGCCAAAAAACCAATAATCAACATTTTATGCTAATATGTGCCGGTACTGATATCATGCCTATGATATTGTGCATCCCTTGTGGTTAATACACATCTTGTGTGTGGTAAACTGTAATTATACAGGTGAACCAAACTGTTAGCCAGCAACTACTCTACTAAGCAAATGAAACTGAAATGCAGCATCTTCATCTTCAACACTGTCGCAATCTGCCTGCTTCTGAGTCATCCTTTCTTCTTTGACTCTTAAAGCAGTTGTGGTGAAATCCCCAACTTAGTTGCCAGTCCTGTTGGTAAGATAGAGACCCAGTTTTGGAATCCATGTTGAAACATGCTGGATGAAACTTGTTAAACCTTGCTATCTAAACAACCTGACTTAATGTTACATTATAATTTGGTAAGGTTGGGCCAGTAAAATGACTGATTATTATTGTGTTAATTTCCATAAACTAACATGTAATAAATGAATCAACACATTGTATGTTACAGCTGTCTTAACTGTAGCATGCTTGTTGCAGTGCTTTGTGGCAGAGGTTCTCAACGTTGGGATTGGGACCCCGTTGGGGGTCGTGAGACACTGAGAGGGGGTCTCCAGATGTCTTAAAAAACTAAGAATATTTTTTTAATGATACTGTTGCCAATGTCTTAAAACCCATTTTTTGTCAAGTTTTAAACCCTCTCTGCCTATTGTTGGCTCTGTTGACCCATTATTGCCAATGTTAATCCCTCAATACCATTTTTACGCCACATTTCACTATTTGATGTGCCAGTTTGACCCATTTCTGCCTATTTCCTCCTCAGCTAACCTTTTTTGCCAGTATATATCAGTATTTCATCCCATTTCACCCAGTTTTCACTTATCTTTGCCACTTTAATGCCATTTCAGCCACTTTTAATCCCCTTTTACCACCTAATATGCCCTTTTTTGCCACTTTAACCCATTTTTGCCATTTTTTTTACCACTTTTATCCAAATTTTGGCACTTCTATCCCATTTCTGCTATTTTTAAAATCCAATTTCACCACTTTTCCTACCATTTTTTTTTTGCCATTATTTACCAATTTTGGCTATTTTTAACGTATCTTTATTCTGTTTGTAACAAAAGCATTTACAGTTTTAAGAGGGCTACTTACTACACAAATAAATTAAAAAGATGTTTGTTTCTTTGATAAGAGTGGTTATTATTTAGGTTAAACAGAAAATACCACAGCTTAACTTTACAATGGACCATGATTTTGCTGGCCTCCAGTTTGGCTGGGCCCCAGAAAGCTCTCCCATTTTCACCCCTAGTGGGTGGCCTTGTCTGCACATGACTATCCTTGAATGTGCATGGCTGTCAAACACTTTCAGGTACAGTGGAGGTCCCCGGTCTCTGGCACTTGTATTTTGGGGGTTGCGGGCTGAAAAGGTTGAGAACCACTGCTTTATGGGATTGTATAGACTGATCTCCCTCATAAATGATAGGATTGATACTGGCAGCCATAAAATGTGACCACTGGGTCATTCTTACTTGCTTCTATATTCTATATTTGCAAAAAATCAGCACTCAGTTTACTTTCATAGTTGATGAGGAGAAAAACAGAAGCTATTCGTACATTTTCTGCAGGAAAATTGACTGAAATTCATTTAAGTGGATTTTATTGGGTGTAAAAACAACATGTGATAAACACTGATGTAGTACCATAGGTGACAAGTTCAGTGTTTCTCTAATTATATTGCCTTACATTTTCCAAATGATTTTATACTTATCTGGAGACAGGATTATGCTGTCTTTTTTGTAGTATTTATCATATTACAGTACTTTGAACATCCAGCCCTGTGTTAATTGAAGACAGTCTAGTTTTTGAATGTGCTTTAAATAGATTAACTAAATAAAAGCTTAGCAACCAGAAAAACAGCTTTCACTCTGACCTAATGCGACATGATGTTAACTGACAGAGGTGTCAATGTGAAACCAAAACTGTTACTCCAGGGTGTTAAAACCACAACGGAAACTGTGCAGTAGAGTGAAGCTGCCTGCACAGTCCAGGTGAATGGTACAGTGTCAGAGGCGGTCTACTGTATTTCCAGGCTTTTCTGATGGTGCTACAGTTCCCGGGCCGCTGGGCCACAAAGGTTACTCTGTTCCAGTAAACTCTGTGTCCTCCTGGCCGCCTCCCAGCCGCAGCTTGTCATGTTCTACCAGGCCTTACTGGATTCTCTCCAGCCAGCCATGTGAGAGCGAGGGGAGGGGTGTGGCTTGAGCATGTGCTTTAAGATGATTGGTGGAAAGAGTCTCACCACTCCGCCTTCTCTTTGCATGTACGTCACACTCATGGCGGCCTCAAGGGTTTGGGAGCCTCAGCGTGGGCCCCACAGAGGGTGTCAGAATCCTGGCCTCAAAGACAGGTTACTGTAAAGATCTTAACAGAGGAATAATGCACTATGTTTGTTTGAAATATAACCTACAAAATAAATGATTTAGATCAAGTTGTAAAGATAGCTTTCAACAGACTGGTGGAAGAATAACTACATGAGAAAATTATTTACTAGTAAAGTAGAGGTTCCTCTTTGTTCATTTCTTCATAACTGAATGCTCTGTTGCTCTAACATAATCAGTTTAGCCTTGTGTCTAACTTTATTGCCAGCTGATAGAGGTATCGCCTGTTTTAGGAACTGAAGATTAACCCTTGAAGGCCAAATTGTTAGATATTCTTTGTTTTGGGAGAGCTAAGGTATAACGGGGTAATACTTGTCAGAAAATTCAATTAAAATGGAGAAGTAATGAAAAGCAAAAGCAGCAGATTTTTGTGACATATCCTGAGAAAGAACAGTCAGGAAAAATAAAGACAAATATCTTTGGTTTATATTATGTGTTCGCTAAAGGCACATTTTGCTGGTTTCATATCTGAGTAAATACTTTTTTGTATAAAGAGACATTACTGAAAATACATTCTGACCAATCAGAGTCTAAACGTAGTTACCGCTGTGTAATTTGCTCATTTGCTCATCAGCAGCATGCTGTTTGTTTGCTTGTGTCTCTGTCTAATGGCTTACTATCAGAAGACAGCTGCTCATGTTTTCTTTTCTTCCTTTCAGGAAAAGTACAAGATGGTGCCTGTTTCAACTGCACAGCGCTCAGACTCTCCAGTCAAAAGTAAGCCTCATGATTAGGGATGTATATTATCTTCATAATACTGTTTTTTATCATATTGGTTTAAAGAGTTAAAGCTGCAGTGTGTAATATTCAGCCTAGTAGCATTTAGCTGAACAAACTTGGTAAAATAAAACAAAACATTTCTCAGACGGTCTATCTAAATAAGTGTTTAGTCATCAAAATTCAAAAATAGCTATTTTGAATAGAACAACTCAGAATTAACCTTTAATTCATACGTAGGGAGGGTCCACTCCATGGATGCCGCCATCTTGGATTTTTAGATGTTTGGTAACATAGAGGAAAAAAGGATAAATAAAGTTATTGTATTGTATTCACATTACAGATACACATTAAATTCAACTGGTTGCCACAGTTTCCAGCAGAGAAATGCAATCTAGAACCCACTTCTAGATGTTGATATTCAGTTTTACACGCTGCACCTTTAATTATTGGTGTCTGCAGATATGAAAATTTCTGCAGATATAAACAGCTAATTTATTGCCTGTACATATAAGCAGTATGGGCTGTGCATTTCATAAAAAAAAACAATTCATTTGTACAAAAGGACCCTTGGTGGACATAAAATATTCAGCAAAATAGGTTATTTCTTATGTTAAGAAAAGTGAGGTTAATTTCTTAGCACCTCATTTGTGTCAGCAGACATTTATACCTACTTGTTTTGTTTTTTGATGCCAGTAACAGGCAGCTTTTGGATACACTACAACCATTATGTGGCAGTAGAAATGCATTAATACTGAAAAATAATGGGAAAAATATCATTTAAAAGATAAAGATAGTAGTCAGATATAATCTTGCTTGTTTTTCTTTTGACATATAATTATATAATAAGAATAAAAGAACTAACAGCCTGATTGATAAGATTGCTCACACATTTGCTGACCCACATAGTTATGTTGATTTTGGATCGATTTGGGAAAATAATGTGATTGCGATTTTAACCACTATTGTGATCGCAATTTAGTATGCGATTATTTCTTAACCTCCTCATCTCATGTAATTTCCTTGCAAAGACAAACAATAATTCATTCTAAACTATAACCAACACAATATTTGATTAAACTGGGGCTGAACAATTTTGAAAAAATATATAGCTGTGATGGTATTTTCTCATTTTGCAAATTGGATATGAGCTGTTGTATTAAAGGGAATGATAGTTTTATATAATCTCATATTTAACAAGACATACACACAAAAATGAAGAAAATAGGATTTTTTTGTACACTGTTCTAAAAATATGCCACAAGAATGATTACATGATATGTAATGCATAATATCTTTGCTACGAAAAAAGTTTAAAACTAGTATTTTGAAACAAATTTCAGATAAAAGAAATATTGAAATCTCTGCAATTTGCAGCAGCAAGAGGTTGCTATTAAAGTTAAGGTTTAAAATGTTAATGAGGAAGAAGAGGGACGCAGCTGTAGCTGGTTTAATGTTCATTTATCAGGCACTATTTCGTTTCATATTTTCTTCTAGCCTTCTTAAAAATAAAAGACAATATTGTCATATTATCATCTTAATAACGTTAAATCATAATATAACCCCTGACTTGAAAAAATGTATATTTTGGCTATAACGATTGAAGTTACATTATGATGTTTGCTTTGTACTAAAATATTAACACTTTTCTTCTCAGTGAGTATTAGAAATAAAGGCCTGACTCCAAATAAAGAGCCTCCTTCCTATAAACGCCTGGTACCCTCTGCAATTTTGCAAATAAAGACCCCAGTCTTTATTTTTGGATTAATAGTTTTATCAATATCTGTTAATGATGGTCCTTTGAGTGCGTGCATGCAAACTTCATGCCACCCATAAGCAGGGGTCTAGTTGGGTACCACAGTCAAAATGTCCGGATCCACCTGTGCATACTTGTTAAACTGACACACTGCAAGCATGTCATGCCTCTTTGGCTGGCACCTGGGTGAGGGCTCTTTTGATGTGAGAGTAGGGGTAATAAGAAGGACAGGGACTCTGATATCACTCCAGACAACTGCTCAGAGATGTATGACCATGTTTCCTTCATTGATGAGGAAGCTTATCAGACAATGCGGCGCACTGCTCTCTTTAAAAAGACATCATTTAAAAATGGGATTTTGCTGTACAGAATCAAATCAGTGTTTTGAAATACCATTGCATTTATCTACTATATCCAGGTCCCACTATTTTTGCACTGATAGAGCAGCATGCTTGACTTGTAAGTGGCGATAAAGGTTTTAAAAGTGGTGGATGAACAAAAGCTGTGTCTCAGTTTATGACCAGGTGCTGCACAAGGGTCTTTGTGTCAAAGATGAAAACTTTTCCAAAAGGAGCACATGAGCGGAGCAGAGACATTGCTCAGGAATTAAGACCATGAAATACATAAGTCACTCACACTTTGCTGAAATAAAACAAGTAAATTATGCAGCTTTTATTAAATAAAGTTTTTGTGTCCTACATTTGGAGTGTCTACGAGTTCAAATGAATGGCAGGGGAAACACTGAATATACATGTTGCTAAATGTCTATAGTCCCCAGAAACACCTGAAAATAACCTATTAAATGTAAAAACTCAAGGTCTGTGTGCAGAACCTTAACTTTAGTGTCAGAAGACTGAGATTGGCATTGTTTTCTGGTGCCTCACTTATTTGACTAAAAGGGGAAGTTTGCTTGTGCAAAAATGGGACACACCTTTCTTTTCTAAGCACTAACATCAATTTAAAGATAAAGTCTTGAAAGGTTGCTTAAATGCAGTTATATTTCAGAAAGCAAATCCTAAATTCAACATTTTATTTGCTATATTTTCAAAAGAATACACTTCATTAAGCTATCAGAAACAACGTCTTAGAGGGACAGATTTTGAGCTTTACACGTCCTTTTGCATTCAAGTTTTTGACTTAGTTTATAATATCCTGGCTGTGTGATCTTTCTGTTTGTGCAACACTGATTATAATCTACTTGCTTTGTTGATAAGTCAGTATTTTCATTTCAAAGTACCAGTTTTTAATGGAGAACTTAGTCTGAAACGTATTTTCTGAAACTCTCGATCCTATTGTCTCCTCAGGCTTGATGGGCTCCGACTCAGTAGTGTAGTCTCTGCTTTTGGCCCTTCCCTCCCTGTATCAGACAGCATCATCGGCCCCAGCCAGAGTACGGACTCACAGCGACTTTACTGCGGCTTTGTATCGGGGGCCTCCTCTCTACCTTACTCTGCAATCACAACGGGTCCCCAGTGGACGATAGTGCGACCACAGGACGCCTATGGTGTCCGGTGGATACACACCTCCAGAAGAAGACTGGACGATTCGAAGGTGGAGAAGTCGCTACGTTCGTTAAAGGACAAGAAGAAGAAACTGGAGGAAGGAGGGCCGGTGTACAGCCCGACTCTTGATGCAGAGCCTGTGAGAAGGACGCTCAGGCAGCGGGTTATAGATGAAATCAAGCACTACTATCACGGCTTCAGGCTACTGTGGATTGATACCACTATTGCTGGGCGAATGTTGTGGAGGGTGCTGAATGGACACCCGCTGTCCCGTCGCGAGAGGAGACAGGTGAGGTCTGCAGGGAATGCATCCTGCTTTATTTTTAAATTTGATTATTGAATTGAATTAACTGTAGATAGTGAATTACTTGCAGCACAATCAAATGTGGCCATTACCGGGCCTCACATTCATTCACCAATTACAGTGACATGTTTACTGTTGGCCTGTGAGCAGTATCATTAAATTAGTCCTCCAATAACGGTTTCAGGTGTTCTCTTTTTGGCCCCCTTATGAAAAATGATGACAGAGACTCAAATGATAAAGAAAGAGAGAGATTATACAGTTAGGAAGCTAAAGTGCTATATGTTTTTGATTCTGAATTTGTTTCTGGGGTAGCTATTTAGTTATTTAACTCAGTCACAAAGTTGCTCTTTCTTGGATTCTATGCTAAATCCCCCCCCCAAAAAAAACTCTCAAGTATTCAGGTAGATGTTTGTACACAGTATTTTAATGATTTAAAACAGCCTGCAATGCAATAATTATTATTCATTTGAGATCTCCCTCTCATTATCTGCCTCCATCTTTTACTTTTCTCTGCATGCATTTGTTTTTGCTCCGGTGTGTCGGTTAAAGATCTGTTTTAATGTACTGTAAAATGTGGAGTATGAGTCACCCCGGTATATAAGCTGCAGTCGGTTTGCCGCCATCCTGCACGGTCATTTTGCTCAGCACATTCCCCCACATGCAGTTTCTGTGCAGCTGTATCACTCTTTTACTACCTGTTTTTGATTTGTGGAGTTTGTGCATCTACTAGCTACAGTACAGAAGCTGATAAGTCATTCTTCCCTCCTCTGCCTGCCACATGTTGTCCTTTCTGATGAGTGTTTCCAGCACTCAATGGTAACAATAGCATGAATGATATACTTCCTGTTTTCTTAAAAAGCCTGATTTTGACTTAATGAGGAAGAAAAGCAGTTAAAAGTGGCACCAAACCCCGCCCCACGTCACCAGTGTGACGTTGCATGCCATAGCAAGTTATGCTATTATACAAGTTGCCCTGGGATAGTATTGTTGCTAACAAAGCTAAATTAGATTAAAAAAATTGGTTTTAAAAGTGCAGCCATTACACTTGATTTTATGGTAGCTTATCTATCAAACATCTATAAAAACAAAAGATTTCTCTGGCCTCAGAAACTGTTGGAAATATGTGAGATAATATCAGTACTCAACATAAGAATATGTATAACAACGGTTTAGTCATTTTTTAATCTATTTGGACTGGGGCTGAACGATTTGGAAAATAATCTAATTGCAATATTGCGATTTGATATGTGATTGTTTCTGAGTTCCTTATCTTATGTTACTTTTAACAAACACAAGCAATAAATCATTCTATACTATAGTAACACAATATTAGATTAAATACGGGGTAAAAATGTTTGAAAATAACTTATTGTTCTGATTTTGACTCATACTGCAAATCAGATATGAATTTTTGTATTAAAGGGAGTGGTAATTTTTATATCATTCTCATATTCAATAAGAAAAATGCATAAAAATGAGGAAAATAGTTTTTTTTTGCAGACTATGCTAAAACAATGTCACTTGTATGGTTGCATGAAAGCTGCAAAAAAGGTGTAAATTGGTATTTTAGCAAAAAATTCAGGTTAAAGAAATATTGCACCTTCTGCGATTTGAAAATTGCAACAGGCCATATTGCAGTTTAATCTAATTTACAATTAATTGCCCAGCCCTAATTTGGACTAAGGATGCATGGTACTGGGTTTTTACAGATATGTGATGTGCCGATATTTACCAGTTAATTTTAGCTAATACTGATATAAAAAAACGCACTTTAAATTAAAACAAACAAACTTCATTCCATTGAAAAGACTATCCAGTTTAAGGAATGGGGATGACTAAAGAGGAGACTTCCACTGATGTTGGGCAGTTAACCCTGCCTGAAACTCCACAAACGTATTCATACATGATGCCAATATAGGCCAATATTTTTAATTGATGCATCAATCATAAGTATCAGCAGACAATTTTATATCTGCCAATAACATTAATCAACTTTAAGATAATATTTGCCGACTAGTATGGATCATGCACCCTGAATTTAGACATTTCAGTAAGAAATTTGTTCCTTTACCTCCTCCATCCACCGCTAAATTTTTCATACATGCTCCCCTTAAAATTTCTCTAAAACATCATGCAGACTGTCTCTGAAATCTTCCTCACTTGCTTAACCTCACAGACTGGGGTTCTTCCATAAAACCGTGACATAAAAAGAACAACATGGAAGTGCTGGATGAAGAAACAGAAACCAACAACATGACAGTTTTCCATTATATCAAATATCAAAAGAGCACATATTGACAAGCTGGCAAGAAGAAAACAGTTTCCTCACATGCAAGGAGATTGCACTGGTCAGTCACTTTACAATGTTTGGATGGATATCAGTCGTAGAATATGAATGTCATCAAGGGGCTTGGCAGAAAAAAATCTGGGTAAAGTTAGGTTGAAAAATCTGCTGATTTGGGTAATTTTTAGGAGTTTTGTGCATATGTGATTAGGGTTGTACATGTGCTTCATTCGAAGGGTAAAAGGGGGGTTGTCTGAGGCATTAAAAGGATGCTGCACATCCTAAAGATGGTAGACAAAGCAATGAGAGCATAATTTTCTAATGACATTTTTTAAATTGAGTGATCCACAGTCTTCACAAACGAGTAAAAAAGGGCATACTGGTGAGCTGAAAATGGTGTTAAACTCTTTTACTACATCCAACCAGATTACCCTGGTTGTGTAACATAATCTGCACACTGTATCATGTCTTGCATGCATATTTTTCAAAATGTCTGAAAGTTTGCAGAATCTTAAAAAAAAACAAAAAAAAACAAAAACAATATTTGATTTGAAAAAAGGAGAGCCAAAACCTGCAGTCCATCAGCTGTTCCTAGTACAGGAAGTAATTGAGGATATTTTTCCACTCTCATTTAAGGTTCAGAGAGCAGATAACCAGCAGGTTCAGAAGATTACTGAAGACTTGGCGCGCTTTATGTCCAACAACCCAGACATCTTGTTCTGTAGTGTGTAATCCACAGCTTCTCCCACTTAATGAGATCAGTTAAAGAAACTGGCTGCACGCTGAGTTTTACACCGAGCAGGTTGGACTTCTCGATCAAAGCTCTTTAAAGGCTCTTGACTTGATGCCTTTGATTAACTTTAATGCCAGCCAGTGTTTACAATTCACCAAAGTTTCTCTTCGTTGCAAATCTTGTTGGAGTTGCCACCAAAGAATTGTGCTGTAGAAAAAATAAAACTGTCTTGGCTTTCTAAATGTCACATGGAGACGGAGTGTTAACATGCAATGCAAATATTTTGTTCAATTATGTGTGCACAACTTCAGTTGATATTAAGATTTTAACATCTCTTATTCAAACCAGATGCATAATTTTGAATGATTTTTTAATCATTTTGGTCATATTTGGAAATAACTGTAGACATGATAACTTCTGTGGGTTTTGCATGCTATTAAGTGATCTAGTGGGTTAAAAGGTCAGGCTCTTCTGATACTCTGACATGACTTGCTCCTTGTTCTTAATCCCCGTGCTGTTTGACATTAAGACACGTGTCCGGACTGAGGCCCGGTGCCCATTCAGTCATGTAATGCTGGTTTGGCCCACGTCGAAGTGCCATTTCAAGGAAGTTGAGCTTGTCAGTTCAGGTGACACTTCGGCCTTCATGCAGGACAGCACGGACTTGGTGTCCGTGTGATTGGTATGTTGTGAATGATCCTATTAATGTGTGAAATACTGAATGACTTCTGATGTTGACTTGGCCTCCATAACCCTTGTCTTGGAATCTTCTCACCTACATGATCCATTCATTCTAAAAAGATTTGTTTTATAAGTATGTGGGAAGTGAGGTTGCCATGAAACAAGATTATTATTAATCATAGATACGATTCTAGTAAAAATCAAATGTTATTAATACCTTCAACTCTACCAGGGTAATAGAATTAAAAGACCTAGGCACCAAATAACGGGTCATTTCTGTTTTAATCACCAAAAACGGCAGGCTAACTTCTTTATACTGTCTCATGTCTGTCTATCACAAATATGAAATATTGGCAAAATTTAGGTTAACATTGCAAATGTATCTTTGATATTTAGACTTCTTTTTCTTGCAGTAGCTTCTGGTCAAACATATGACTGAATATCAGCAGTTTTTAGTAGTTTTTGATACAGTCGATCATTTAAATAACAGACTGTATTGTTGTAAACGTTTAGTTTTGGTAGATATTTAGTTTTGGATCAGGATTCAAAAAGTGGGTTGCAGAGCTGTTTACCTTGTAAAGGTGTGTCTGGATAAAAATAAGACAAAAAGTCCTTGATGTATGGAAGTCTGAAACGGATATACATCCATACATTAAATTTTACATCGCTTTCCTGTAATAATGAGTATAATTTTTAGCGTGTTTTAAGATTTCAGCTTATTTATCTCCTTTTCCTGCAGTTACAAAAATTGTTTTCCCAAGAGAAGGAGGCTATCCCTAGAGAAATGGCCAGCATTTCCGTGCTATCTTGAGTAAGATGAAATGTATGCATGCCTGCTCTTTGTTCAATCATGGTTTGTTTCGTTTTAGGCCCAAGCTGAAACATCTTTATGAAATGAAAGTAAAACGTATTATTATAATTATCTTTAACTGATTCATGACTTGTCTTCAGGATGGGGAGCTGCGTTCTCAACCACTCGAGAAAGACTGCTGTAAAATATTGATTGGTTGACTAACAAAGTGTCAAATTCAGGTCTGAAAAAAATATTGTATTTACAGCAAGGCTTTAATCAAGATCCTACCTTTACATTCGTTAAACTGAAAGTCTTTGTCGCTGTATTTGACTCTGGTTCTCACATTCATCCAGGCCTAGCATCACGTAGTTGTTATATGCTTATTTTAACTTGTAAGGGCCTCAACAGAGTGGAAATACAGCTAAGTAAAAATCCTGTAAAGGTAAAAAAAAATTAAAAACCTATGGGTGGAGTGTGGTCGTTCATTATCAGTCGTTACACCTCCTTAAACACAACACATACAGTAAGATAAATACAAACATGTCCTAATGTAATTTAAGTGCGTTGTAGTGACGTTAAAGGATGTAAATGCGCTGTGAAGCTACATTGTAAACATGCTTGTTTCCGGATGTCCTTAATCTGCTCAGACCTGAAAATGTGGATTGTCCAGTTCTCAGTGACTCACTGAGTAAAGGAAAATTTGTCAGTTAACCACATCCTACCTAAAAGGAGAAGATTAAATTACTGGATTGCAGAAGAGAGAGATGTAGCATCTAAACACACAGCAGGAGCTTCACATCCAAAATCACACATGGCTGTTAGTTATAAAGCGCTAAGAGCAAACAGCACAGAGGAACACCTAAAAAATTATTGTGAGATTAGAATACTAATATATTGGCCGTCTAAGTACAAGATATGTCATTAAATATACATATCTTTTCCAGTAAATGCTGCAGTATCAAAGGTTTTTCTTATACAGTTTCATGTTTCATCAGATAAATTCTTCATAGACAAATACAATTATTGAATCTTATGAAAGGACAAGTTTATAAGCTAAGAATGTAACTAAAATGTTTATGTGATTTTGTTAAAAGTGAAATGGTATCATTTAGAGTTGTCCCAGTTTACAGTTTGGTATTGTACCAGTAAAGTCACGTAGTATTACTGGTGATATTGTTATATTGCATAACTGTTTCTAATATCAGATAGATAGATACTTTATTAATCAAAAGAGAAATTCAAGTATATCAGTATATATGTACGCATATATCAAAGTAACAAAAATAGAAGTCCTAGGCGTACTAAATTGGAAATCGATTATTTCTTCTTTTTAAAGACCAGAAATTGGGGTCCGACTCCTTCACCAAATTGCACAAAAAAAAAAAAAAATCTGCAAATGTTTTTGTGCAATTACACTGTTTTCTTGCCTTTGTTGTGGATTTTTTTTTCTCCAGACCTTAAAAAGCACCTTTCACATAGAATAGATTAAAGCCCCCAACCCTGATAATATTGATCAGTGTTTCCTAAAGTGGTCGCAGAGATTCTGCTGCTGGGCCACGAGAGGTCATTTACAATAGATGTTGAATTTATCTTTTTAGATTTGAAATTTAGTTTGAAGTGATCTTAAAATACACTCAGTTGAAAGTTTGTAATATATAACATTTTTTTTTTTTTCAAGAAGTCCTACAACTAACAAAAGAATCCAGAGGATATAACTTTGACAACATGTCAACTTTATATGAATTTTTTTTTGGTCTCATGTCATGAACCAGTATGTTTGACTGGAGGCAGATTAACTGGTTAAATGCTGTTAAGCATTCAGCTACACCTGGTTGTTACCCGGTTATAAGAAATCATCAGTGCCTTTGGAGACACTGCAATGAAAGGAGAAAGTTTGGGGAGTCACAAAGTATGTTTAAAGCAGAATATAAAGGTAGCGCTGCAGATGCCCAGTTAAAACAGCTGTAGTGGCTTGTTGATTGTACTGTACTTTGTGCCTCTGCAAACATACACTGTCCTAGTAATGAAATATCTCAAATTGATGCATTTGCATTGAAATGATCTGTCTATATTTAGATATTTTGGTTTAAATACTGTACTTTAAATCTCTGGTCTTTTAGTATAGTTGTATGTGGGTTTTGTGGTTTCAGAAGGTCTCAGACTTGGCCATAGCATGCTAAATTTTGGGAAAGGCTGGTAGAGATTTTCGTTTGATGTGTTATGTGTTCATTTATTTAACACTTGTTACTGACTAGAGTCAAAGCATGGAACATCCTGAGGCCTTAAATGGGATAGTTTCCTTTTATTCTAACTCTTGTTTACAAATGTTAGCCTTCTTTCAAGCTACAATTTGCTGTTTAATTTAGCAGAGGCGGTCCTAGTGTAGCATCTTTGCTACATCATAAAACAAAGCTAGACACTAGAAAATAAAGCAAGATCAAAATGGGGAAATAGGGGAAATGCCACAGGTTTAATGACTAAACACTGGAATCAAATTTCTGCACACGGTTTATATCCAACAAATACAATGGCAACATGTTGGTGCAGAAATGTCTGCTTGTGAGAGAGAAAACATAACTTGATAGTGCTGACCTGAATCTCAATCCAAATCTGAATGGACCTCTGCTGCTCTCGCTTTCATGTAGGAGCTCTTGGTTAAACTATGACTTAAGAATCGTAGTTTTTTTTAGCTTTTGTACATTTTTAAAGTATTTGATATGAATAATAGAGAGTGTGATGTGTAAAACACCTGGTATCAAAATGTATCAAAGCCTTGACAGTTTAAATGTATAATTCAGTTGTTTTTAGAGTTTAAAGTTGTTGCTTTTAGCCTGTTCTGTATACTGTGTGATTATGTTGAAAAGACTGAGGAGGTGAATTCTTCCAGTGGTGCTCAAAGCTGATGGTCAGCGCTGGTGATGGCCCTAGTCTCCCTCCTCCATTAACTCGCATCACAGACCCATCTGTACCTTTTCAAATGTAGCTGACTCCCTCTGAGCACCCTCCACCCTCCTTTCATGTAACCTGGGCTGGTTTTTACCTCCTTAATCTCCTCCTTTCATATTCACTCACAACACTCAGGCCTCCATTTAAGGCTATTTTAATCTGTCAGCCCCTTCCTCCCTCCTTTTGATGTGGGACTCTGGGAGATGATATACATGTCAATAGCTGGTGGACAAAGGCCTTTTCACTCATGCCAGCCTAAATCCCTCACCCTACTTTTCTGCTGACATGCAGGTGGAAAGGGCGGAGAAAGAAGGACTCGTGTTTTGGCCTCCACTCCTCAGGAGCTGTTTCTGTAAATGCCTGATTGGGATTGTGTCCCAGGACGGTCAGTAAGCCACAGTTGGACAGCTGTACAATAAAGTGGCCCACTGTTGGCCTGGTTCTTCTAATCTCTGAGGATTGTTCAGGTCTGTGCTGAACAAATGCGCTTCCTGTTGGCTCAAGGGGACAGTTTCTGAGCCTTGTGAGGCAGAATGTTCACCGTTCACTCTACACCTCAATGCAAAATAATGCACCAATGAATTAGGAGGTTTCTGTTGCTGTGGAGATGTATGGGGCTCAGGGTCAAAAGTGCTGACTGCTGGAACTGTTATTAGAGGGATTGAGCACAGCGATTGTACATGGGACAAAGAAGGATGAGGTCAACACTTTCATGCTGTTGGCTTTTCTCTGTTGCCCTCTGGTGGAGAAATGCATTAAGGTTATTCAAAGGCCACACACCCTAGAGCAGGACTATTTAACTTTTCACTTTGAAGAAGGCTCAAATAGGAAAATAACAAGGTGCAAAGAGGCCTGACATTTTCCTTATTCTAACAATTCACTTTTATTCTTAAAGCCTTGGTAAGATGCTGTTAATATAAACATAAAGTTGGATTTAACATACTTTTAGTTGGAATGCCTTTAAGGATGATCAGCTGGGAATTATTAAGAAACAGAGTAGGGCAAAAATATCCCCCAGTTTAAGTATAAGACACGTTCGGTGCAGCCAGGGGAGAGGAGGGTTTCAAGTTAAAGGACTTTACAATTTCACCTGTACTTTCTGCATATGATCTGGTTCTGTTGGCTCCCTCACCTGAGGACCTCCAGAAGCCACTGGGGTTGTTTGCAGCCACGTCTGAAGCTTATATGACAACCCTAACCCTCCAAGTCCAAGATCATAGTTTTCTGCATGCTCCCATTGGATGGATAGTGAATCTGCTTTAAGTGAAAAATTAAAATGTAGCGCAGTCTTTGAGTGTGAGCTTGACTGCTGGATTGGTGCAACATTGCAGGTGTTGTACCAGACTAGCTTGCTGGAAGACACAGCATTTGATTTATTGGTCAGTCTACGCCCCAACCCTCATGTTAAGTCATGAGCTTTAGGTAGTGACTGAAAAAATACGATTGTGGATACAAGAGGCCAAAATGAGTGTCCTCTGGATAGAGATAGGGTGAGGAGTTCAAACAACCAGAGGGAATTCAGAGTAAAGCTGATGCTCCACCGCACTGACAGGAGTCAGCTGAGGCGGGCATTTCATCAGAATAGCTCCAGGATACCTCCCTTTGGAGGTCTTCCAGGCACAGCCAACTGAGAAGACACCTCAGGGTAGACCCAGAATGTGCTGGAAGGATTTCTTCTGGCCTGGAAATGTCTCGGGATCCCCCAGGAAGAGCTGGAAAATGTCACTGGGGAGGAGGATGTTTGGGTCAAATTAGTTAGCCTTCTGCAGTGGTTCTCAAATGTTACACCTAAACTAGAGAATCAGTAGGACCTTACATTATTACTAAAACAATAGAGCGATTCAAGATACTGTTACAAGTTTGAAAGAGGATATGAATATGGTATGCAACGACCACAGTGACCCAGCCCTGGATAAGGAGAAGAAAATGAATGGATGTCTGGACAGATGAAGTTTAGAGTAACAACAGCTGTGTTCTATACTAGTACATCTGTGTGAAAAGTTGGTGTCATTAAGTGAGATGAAGTGCACCAACCGAGCATGTAAATCTTTCTCCACCAATCCACATCTTATCTGCATAATCAGATGTTTATTTTCTTTTTGCCATTTTTGTCTCAGCCTTTTTTTACAGATGCAGTCTCGTTATTTATGTATCTGGCACTGATTTGGATTTTCCTGAATGTCTTTAGATGTCAGCACTTTAAAAGAGTTAATTCTGATGCCTTTTTCCCCCAATCTGTCTCTCTAGTTCCTCAGAACATGTGCAGATGTCTTCAGACTTCTTCCCTTCCTCGTGTTCGTCATCGTCCCCTTCATGGAGTTCCTGCTTCCTGTAGCTCTAAAACTTTTCCCAAACATGCTGCCGTCCACATTCGAGACTCAGACCAAGAAGGTAAGCCAAACATTAATGCTGCATTAAACAGCCATGATGCATTAGATCAGTTAAAGCTCTTTTTTGCTGCTATAGGGCCTATTAAATATTTGATTCCAATACATTAGTGTGGCTCCAGACATTTCTAACATTACTGTATCATTGATCATGTGCCATTGGAATTATTTATTCACTGCAAGGTGGTTTCAAGTCATTTTTTGAAATTGCTTTGTTTTTTTTAATCCAAAAATCCAAAACAACTCAGTTAACTAACTACAGAATGAGACAAAGAAAATCATTTCTATTTTCTACAGTTTACGTAAAAAAAGCAAATCTGTTTCTTATTTTAGAAACATTTTAGTATTTGTTTAGTATTTGTCTGTCACTAATCTGAATCCTCATGTGTGATTTAACTTTCACTCAGGTTCTTGATGAGGCGATCAGGCTGTCCTTACGAGGGTTAATCCACTTACAGTCTGATCTACAGCATTAAAGATCTTCTTCCAATAGTTGTGTAATGCTTGTTTGTCAATGTATATAATTCTACAAGACTCAAAATCCCCAATTGTCACAAAATTAAAGTTAGGTGGTGAAATGTAGTAACTGTCAGTGCAAAGGGCCATGCAGTTAAACCACGTAAACACATCCTCATGGACACAAAAATATCAAATAATAAATAAAATAAATAAAAATGCATTTTATGTAACCTTTATTCAACCCGAAAAACCTCATTGGGATTAAAAATCTCTTTCCTAGCCAAGCAGGCAGAGGAAAAAAAAGAAAAGTTTCTGATAGACAGTCAATCAGTCAAAATTTATTTATACAGCACTTTTCATACAAGACAATGTACTCCAAAGTACAGACAGATAAAGGAGATAAAATAAAAAAAGACCCTAACCCACTCCACCTAACCCTCTCATCCCCACCCCACATTTCAAACACAATATTGGCAAAATACATCATAAATGAAAAGCACTATAAGAACAGGAACTTACGTACCCAGTAAGTATGGAGGAACCGCCATCTTAAAGGTTTAAAATGAGGAAACACTGGAGGTTAGGTTAAAGTGTAGAATAAAACCATTAAATGAAAGAAAAATAAATTAAAATTGAGTAAAATACAATTAAAGGGTACTGTAAAAAGAATAAAAACACTAAAAGGTAACTCAGGGAAATGCTCAAATAAAAAAAATAAATCACTTAAAGAGAACTTGGATAAGCTACTAAGAGCTGTGACTTTACATTCAGAAACTTTAAATAATTATATTGCAAATATTTGCCAAAATAAATCTTGTCATACAAATATCAGGAAGAAAACCTACAGCTAGATGTGTCTACTTCCAAGTTTTTCCACATATTCTATATTAATATGTACATAAATATAGGAATACATAAGTTTAGAGGATAAAAATGCCAAAACAGAATGTGATTCGTCAATTGCTGTGCACATTATATTACAAGAGTTACAGAACTTTTAAGAGTATTGTGTGTTAATTTGGGTTAAATATTGTTGTTTTCTTATATTTTTAGTGTTCTTTGAGTTTGGGTTGTGCAAATCAGCATAATTAAAACCATGATGCACAACCTTTAAAGTCTACAATCATGCTGCCTTTATTGCTGCAGTATATATGAATGGATTAACAGTTTATATTAACACACAGATCAAACAGAATTTTAAACAATGCCTCACAAATACACTTAGAGAAAGTTGTTGTGCAAAATTGCATTATTGTTTAACCTTCATATTTTCCATTAAATAACACAAGACGCACTCCTGAAATAAAAATACCACATTGCACATCTTATCTTGTTATTATGCCGGGTTATTCTCACCACGCTGAAACTGTGACTTGTTTTTAGGAGGAGAGGTTGAAAACAGAGCTGAGAGTCAAACTGGAGATGGCTAAGTTCTTGCAGGATACCATCGAGGAGATCGCTCTGAGAAACAAAGCTGCCCAGGGAAACGTGACAAAGGAGTTCTCCACCTTTTTTCAGAAGGTTTGTGCATCAAGACTATAGGAAAAGGCTTAATACCGCCCTCTGGTGGCAATAATGATGAAGTGTGTTCTGTAGGGGTTGGAGTTGGCATGGAAAGTAATAAATGTACAAATTTACTGTGCAGATTCAATCAGTAACTTTCTTTTCTACACTTGAAAGTAAAGATGTAATCTGTCTTGTTCTGTTAGAATACATGCATTTAAATTGAATCTTAGTATAAGTTTAAAACCAGGTGAAACAAACAGCTTCGGTTAAATAACCTGTAAATGTTTTACCTCATGATTCAGATGTTAAAAGCAGACTCTTCCCCTGCTTTACATTTTGGCCGCCCTTCCTCTTTCAGAAACATTAAGTTGCTGCTTTTTTGTCTTTGTAGATCCGGGACTCTGGGGAGCGTCCCAGTAATGAGCAGATCATAAAATTCTCCAAACTGTTTGAGGATGAGCTGACTCTGGACAACCTGACCCGACCTCAGCTGGTGGCTCTCTGCCGTC
This sequence comes from Cheilinus undulatus, assembly GCF_018320785.1. NCBI lineage: Eukaryota > Metazoa > Chordata > Actinopteri > Labriformes > Labridae > Cheilinus > Cheilinus undulatus. The sequence continues at coordinate 8,507,219 of NC_054882.1, read as the reverse complement.
TCCTGGAGCTACAGTCCATCGGGACCAACAACTTCCTCCGCTTCCAGCTCATCATGAAGCTGAGGGCGATCCGAGCTGATGACAAGGTGTGAATAAACCTCTGTGATGGGCCGCTGCGCTTTAATCAGAAAAAAAAATCAGAGGAAGAGCATTTTATTGTTGCATCTTACTTGCATTTTTGTGTTTTTTTTTAGCTGATTGCTGAAGAAGGCGTGGAGAGTCTGAATGTCAACGAGGTGCAGGCGGCTTGCCGTGTCAGAGGGATGAGATCTCTTGGAGTCACAGAGGAAAGACTGAGAGAGCAGCTAGGCCAGGTAGAGTGGGCACACTCTGAAGATTCCTTAAATCAGCCTCTACATGCATGGAAGTCATTTTTTTCAAGCATGTATTTAATTTCAACACAAGTAAACCTCATTCTACTTGGTGAGGTACTAATTTGAAACCATGGTGCTTCATTTTTTGTGTCAAGAGTCTTTTAGTATCAGTGTGATAGACAGGTGGAGAATGTGCCAAGACAAAGGAAAGCTGTTGTTAAAAATCAGGCTTATTCTATCAAACATTGACCTCTGAAATCTTCCCATCAGGGCTTTCAAGTAATGCATTTATTATTATTTGCGATTAATCACATTTTTTGTTTGTTTAAGATTCAATTACTTTAAATTTTTAACAAAAGCTCTCAATTGACAAAAGAAATCCTTACTTGTGTGCTTATTTGTGAATCAAATTAAGTAAAAGAGATGTATTTAATGGTGCACTGCTACACCAGTGTGGTCTGAAACCAAAACTAAGAGTTAGGAGTCAACTGAGTACTTATTCTGTGAAATACTGTGTGAAACACTGGTATATGTGAGGAAATAAGCAGGAGTGCATGTACAGAATGACTCACTGACATCTGCTGTTAAAGCAGTTGCATTTTAATCATGAAATAGGGGCAGATTATATCAGATCATTCGTCTCTCTTCTCCTTTTCATACAAGAAAGAAGATTTTAAAAATTATATATTAGCTTAACAAAGCTTCAGATGACTTTTGACTCAACTACTGACCTGTCTTCACATTTTAGAGTAAAATAAGAAAGGTGTATCTGTGTCTTTATATTCCATTTCTGTAAAACAGTAAGGATTAGGAAGAGTAGTATCCAGCTGCTGTACTGCTATGATAGACTGTTAATTTTGTTACAACATTCAAGACTGAAGTATCCCAACGCATCCATCTCTGTTTTCAATTTGCTGGGATTATTACAAAGCAAACAGTTTGTTTATGAATTCTTTAGAAGATTTGAAATCCTCTTACTTTTATCCACGCTTTTACACATCTTTGACTAAACCTGTTTCAATGTTTTGCTCTTGCAGTGGTTGGAGCTTCATCTGACTCAGCAGATCCCCACGTCCCTGCTGCTGCTGTCCCGGGCCATGTACCTTCCAGACACCCTCTCTCCTGCTGACCAGCTGAAGACGACTCTGCAGACGCTTCCTGAGATGGTGGTATGTAGAGAGTCTAGAGTTTTTATGAATTGGAGAAGCTCCCATGCTCAACTATGGACAGGCAAAGGTTGTGTAAAAATTATTCCTCTGAAATAACTGCACAGATATTGGTGCTCTGTTTTCTCTCTAGACAAAGGAGGCCCAGTTGATGGTAGCAGAGATGGAGCTCTCTAAGGTGGACAATAAGACCAAACTGGAGACGACGCTGCAGGAGGAGGAGGCCATACGCCAGGACAACAAGGACAGAGAGATGGAGAGGCTGGCAGATGCTGCAGAGAAAGCAAGGGTAACGAGACAGTTTAGTAGTATAAATATATCCAGACATGCACAAAAAAGGTCCATAAGTGTTTTACTAATTTATTAAAAGATTTATGAAAGCAAATTTGAAGGCAAGCAGTCTTTTAAGGCTGAAAGTCTAACAACATGTCATAACAGCACGCGACACAAGTGAGCATGAGCAGCAAAGTCCACTTTCTATTCTGAGCCCCAACAGACCAAAAATTATATGTGCAGTTTTATGCAGTGCAACACTTTTACCTTGATATCCTGTGTAGATTTTCTTTCCGTTGCTTGCCTAAACAATATGACAAATTTCATGTTTGTAGTGTCTGATTTCCTCTTTTAATATCAGCCAGTATTGATACCTGTTTTGTAACCAAAGGTCACAGAAGCGCTAGTCCTGATCAGCCCATACTGGGTAATTTATTGTGTCCTATGATGTACCAGCCTATTTTTGCAATTTAGATATTGAGTTCACTTGTAATCTTTAATGAATTCTCCCTCACAAAGGCACTTGTCTTATAAAATAGAAATGCTATTTGAAGTTTTAATACGTACAAACACCATTGGTCACAAGAAAATAGAGATTATATTGCTTTTAAATGCATGATATAGAAAAGTTTTGAAATTTTTGCCAACCTTACACTCAAGTCATCCTTGTTTCTTTATCTTAAAATTGTAGGGTGAACGATTTATCTCTAAAAATTAATACACATCTTTTCAAACTAACTTTTGAACATCTAAACCATTGATTTGTACATTTGTAATTCTTCTGTCTTGTTTCATTTTTATGCTATTTTTTGTTTATTTGTTTTAATTTTGTGTCCTTTCACTGGAAAAGGGGCTATATTCATAAAAACTTACCTGCTTAGTTACTGACAATACTCACCTCTAGTTTTCTGTACATTTGACCACTTGCTTTGTTTCACAGGAGGAAGAGATGGAACGTGAGAAAGAGCGTATCAGAGCTGCTTCAGAGATCCTGAAGGATACAGCGCCTGTTATAGAAGGAATGAAGGTAATGTCTTTCAGCATAACGTCTGAGATCAATGAATTTTTAGTATCTAGTACTTTTGTCTCTTTTTTAATACTGTGTTTTCATTTTTTAATCACATAACATTTTTATAAATGTTTAGTGATAAAAATGTCTCAAAAGCTACAGCTCTTATCAGAGAAATGCAGATGGTTCAAATACTGTCTGCTCACGATTTGCCAACATGATTGATTTTATATTTTACAGTTTTACTTCACGTTAGACTGACCACTAAAAATAACCATTTCTTGATTTAGGGTTGTTGCGGGAAGTTTTTTGCTTACCTTACTGAAAAAAATCACACAACACACCACATTTATTTGTAGAATTTCTAAAGTGATTTTATACGAGTAAATGTAAAAATCGAACTTGACACTTTGAGAAAATGGTATCATTTTGCCTGATCCTACTAGATGCATTTCTGCTGTTGCATCTCTGTGTACTGCTTATTCCCAGGACTGTTATTCCTGTTATTTTAACATGTCGTTGCCTTTTCATGCTCCACTTTTGCGTCTTCTGTACCACACAGTTTGCACAGTGGCAGTCATTCCTGCGCTTCCAGGTTAGGTTTGATGATGTCTCCTCCTAAAATGACCCTCACATCCACATCAGCCTGTCCCTGCTCACACCACTTCTGCTCCCTTTCTCTTGAGCGGACCCAGATGAGGGTTAAACAGCACTTGCGTTCGGTTCTGGCATTTGATGAAGCTATTTTCAGTCCGCAGTTTGATCTCAGGTTCTGAAGCAGTGAGAGGGTGATTTAAATTACAGGAAATAACCTCTAAATGTGAGGTTTAATGGCTGTGATGAGATGAATCTTGACATCGGCCTACTGTGAAGAAGAAAAATGAAGCAAAGGAAAACCACTAAAGCTCATATTTAGCTTTGTGTGTTTTTAATGGGGTAAAGGCAGAAATGTTTAATCTTTGCAAAGAGAGCAGACAAATCACAGACAAGAAGCACTGGAGTCAAATTATATCTTATTATTTCTATCTTTTTATAGCTAAAATACAGGCAGCTATATTTTTCCTTACCAAAACAAAACCCTAGTCCTCATGGCCAGCATGTTCAAGTATTTCCTCACTTATTATAGAAATCTCTACTGAGATGGGTAAAGAAATGCCAGATATCGTGCAGATTCTGTTTAGCCCACATCACTGTAAACCTCTCCTCTTTTCCTGGTGGATCCTTCCAGGCTGTGTCACTGAACAAGATGAACCCTTCCTTCTTTATCTAACAGTCTTTGTAGCTCCACAGAGTCCTCCTCCTCATGTGGTTTTGTGTTTTTGGGTTATGGGGTGTATCCCAGTGACCACTAGATCTTCTCCTTATTTACCCATTTTGTGTTTTTGGGTCGACTGTTATGTGGGTTTACATAAAATTGCACATTTGGAACTCATCGAGTTAAGGCACTTTTTGACCTACTTTTCAAAGCAGCTAAAGGTTTTAGTCCAATACATCCACTTTGGAAAGAAAATATGATCTTTATTTGTCTTTATTTTATTTGCCTTTTATTATCCACCATTTTATATGTAGTCTCTAAAGCAGTATAAAGAAATAGGTTTAATTTATGTCACTGGATCTGTCTTTACCTGAGTGTTTTCTGTTCTAGGGTGAGGAGATCACCAAAGAAGAGATTGACCTGTTGAGCGACGCGTGCACGAAGCTGAAGGAGCAGAAGAAGCTGTTGACACTGGAGAAAGAAGAGCTGGAAGAGCTGAAGGACGATGTCCAGGAATACAATGAGGTGATTTTCTTAGCTTTGGTTTTGCAGAGAAGAAATAGATTACAAAAAATCTACTTTACAAGATTCACTTTCAAAACCTGTTTTTGATCCAAAGAGTTGGCTGTGAACTTTATAACAATGCCACAAATATACCAGAATAAAATGATGAGACAAGCCCGGTTATAACTGCAGCACAGTTACCAGCATCACAAAATGAAACGACTGAAAATTTGCTCCTGTTGGTAATGTTTTGCAAGCAGCTGTTAACTGCTCAAAATATGTGAAAATACAAACAACAAACCATAGAAGCAAAGCAAACTGGTTGGGGTTTGCACTATTCTTTAGCAGTTTTTATCCCTCATTTATAATCCAAACGAGCAGTAGCAGCTATACAGACACTACGCTAAGTGGACTTTGCCAAATGCCTTTTTTTCACGAGTATCTGTAGCATTACCTGTAAATATCTCTGTGCCCTTAATATTTTTCTTTATTCGAGAGTATATCACCAAGAAAAGATGAGAGCAATGTTATAGAGTCCCATCCTGACTTTTGCAGCAGCTGCAGATGGGGAAATTCTACCTTTAAAAAATGAACCAGATTGGTTTCTCTTCTGCCATTTTGATAAGTCCCACCCCTTCTTGTTTTTGATTGGTCAGTTAGGGAGGAATAACATTGATGAGTGCATTGCTGTCCTAAAAGGTCAAATATTTTCAACTGAGTGTGAGTGTAACAGCAAAAAACAGCTGATGCTAAGGGTGTTTCAGTGCTGGACTTTTATTTATTTTATTAGAATTATTTTTATTGAATTTTGATGCTGTTATGAAGATTAGATCAGAATAAGAAGGTAATAACCACAGTTTATTGGACAAAATAAATAAACAAGAGTATTTGACTGTTGCATGTCCAAAAACCCCTCTGTTTCAGCCCTGCTCAGAACGAGCTGTTTCTGTGGCTTTAAGAGTTAATGAGCTGTCTGACAGCGCCCCTCTCAGGAAATGGGTGTGGCTTAGGAGGGCGGAACTTTCTTCCAAGTAGGGAGGGCCAGCTGAACCTAAACACCTGTTAAAAGCAGTTTTTTTTAATACTAGAAATAAACTGGTTTACAGCCAGTTAAAAAAAAAAACACAAACGTGTCTCATTAGCTAATGTCTTCTTGTGCTCTTACTGTATGGAGTGTACATTTTTTTGTACCACAATCGTTTAGATTATATTTAGGAAAAACCTCACTGCGCACTGATAGGCGAGTCTCATTTGACTGACAGATAGCTGGACAGGCAGAAGCTACGTTTCTGTCAACCAGAATGTTAGCTAGCTAAGTGACAGGAAGCCAAGTTAGTGAGCGGGCCGTTAGGTTGATCCAAATTTTGGTTATGGAAGTCACCGCGGATTGGCTTCAAGAGCTGTTTGAGTCCGCCTACTGTAAGCAGACAACTGACGTCACACAGGCTTTGTCCAATTTTTTTCTACAGTCTATGATTTTGAGAAGAAAGAGAGAGGGAAAGGGAATGGATTTTTCTGATTCTTCGGGGGATTGTGGATGGGCCAGGGGCACATAATTTTGTTAGAAAAGCCTGAAAAGTGATTTTTGAAGTGTATGTGACCTTTAACCAAATACACTGACAGGGGCAATAAAGCATGTGGTTAATGCAATTAATAAAAATCAATAGGCTAATTATGGACCTTAATCACATTGCAGTTAATACATTAATTATAATTTCACTACTCCAAATACAAATAGCAGCTCAGTAGTTTTTATGAAGACATTATAATATGTAATGAAATAAAAGAGGGATAATTACAACAGGTATGTTTGCAGTAAATTGATTTTCAACACATTTAAGTCTCATAAATGAACAATGGAAGATGTCTGTTATCCTCTCATCTTAAATATGAAATAACTCCTTAACTCAGAGAACATTTAAGTTCTTTTATTTGATATAATCCAGATCAAATGTTGAAGAACTTTTCGATGTTTTTTGCCTACTGTGTAGCTTAAATGCCTGTATAAGTGTCAGATACTGCACAAGTATGTGCTTAGTTTGATAGTGTATTCATGTTTGTCTTTCAGGATCTGGAGGAGATAAAGAAGGAGCTTTCTAAGACCGGACAAGAGAAGGTTGTCGAGGAGTCAAAGGCGAGCCAGCGTCTGTCGAAGAGAGTGAACCGAATGATCGGTCGCATCGACAAGATCATCCTGGAGCTGGAGAAGGACAAGGTCATCCTGGACGGACAGATGGACAGTGGGAGCTCTCCACCTGTTGGGTAAGACTTTACACCTCACATGTGACTCCTCAGATAGTCAGTGTAGGGATCTGTTCTATGTGACCTCTGTGGTGTAATGGTAAAATGTGAGTGTGTATGTAGATAAGTCAGGGTGTGTTTGGCCTAGCTTAGATTAACACACCATACGTTAATGCTGTGATTGCTGTCTGTGCTGTGTTCCATCTTAGAAGCTGTATGTGTTTTTACTTTTAAGAAATCAAGCTTTTAAAAGTGAATGGTGCAGAGGCAACTTTTTCATCATATATATATTCAGAGAAAGTTTGAAAATGTTGACTTTGTACCATTTTCTTTTTCTGTCATGGCATTTAAAAGCTTAATGATCAGTTTTTAAATTCTATTTTTGTCTTGTTTTTAAGTAATGATAAGTTTTAAATCCTCATCTTTGTTATCATCATTTTCATCTTCATCATCATTGTTCACATCGTAAAATGGTGGTGGAGATAAATTAAGGAACAAATGGTGTCCCAGAAAATAAAACAACATAAATTTCAAGCTTTGCCTGTTACCAAATCACAATCATTCAACCAAATCCAGTTCCTAATTTATTCCAAATTTTACAGATTGTTCTTTACTAAACATAGCGATGCCACAAGGTAAGCTCATCTGTGAAGAGTTGCCATCTGCTTGCTTGCCAAGTACTGACATTGCATCATGGGTGTTGCTCATCAGCTGCTGAAATGAAGGGTGCATAGATCCAACACTGATATCAGATACTGGCCCCATACTCGCTTTAAATGCTGGATCTTTGATTGGGCAACCTGTTGATATCAGTGTCTAGAAATACTAAGATCAATGCATTCAGACTTGAAATTGTGCTGCACAGGATCAACAAGCTGCACTCTGGTTGTTGTGCTCATGTTGTATCTCAACATGATGCTCTTGAATTAAATCATATGAAATAAAAACTACTAACCCAAACTACCTGATTGATCCAAATCAACATAGTTGCATTCATGAGATTAACACAAGGGTAGCTAACATTAGATTGCTAGATGCAGAGTCAGTGAGGAAATAAAAACGCAGCTAAAACAGTTAATTTTGCTGAGTTAAAACCTGATTTTAGCCTCATATCTTTAAAACAAACCCCTCTTTAAAACCATCTACTAACTCAAAGTGAAGCATGAATCAGCTTTGGCCTATCTTAACCCATCCTGATTAGAGATTAAATTTGATTGGTGTGATCTGGGAACCCCGACTGCAGCATGCTGACTTCTCCACCACATTTTACGTGCGGTCAAACCTTGTAACCGTTTCCTGTATGCAGTCTGTTCTACACCTTCAGGGAGAACCTCGTCAGCATCGACGAGCTGATCAGCGTCATGCGGCAGATCCAGAACATTCCAGAGCACAAGCTGCAGAGCATCGCCGACGCCCTCGACGACAACAAGGATGGGAAGATCGACATTGACGATGTCATCAAAGTACGTATGAAGGACGGACACTGATTGGAGATAAATGGCTGCAGACAATGAACCATTTCGTCCAGTGGTGAAGTGCCGTGCATTTACGGGTACAGTGCCTGTAAAAAGTATTCACCCCCTTGGATGTTTTTCTTTTTTATTGATTGTATAAATTAGTCATGGTCAATATAATTTGGCTTTTTTGACCAAAAAATACATGTAAATCTCTTTCATGTCCAAATGAAAGCAGATTTCTTCAAACTAATGCCAATTAAATAAAAAATGTAATGTCAAATCAGTGACTGCGATTGACCTAATCCAACAGAGGTCCAGCCAGTTGGTGCTACTTGTCTCACAGTTAGTGAAATGGAGATCACCTGAGTACTGCGAATGTGCCTCAAGGGATTCTAGTATAAAAACACCTGTGTCTGGAAGGTCCAGATCACTGGTTAATCAGTATTACTGGCTACGATTACACCATGAAGAAAAAAGAACACACCAAGTAACTTAAAGAAAAGTTTATTGAAAAATATAAATCAGGGGATGGATACAAAAATGTTCTTCCCTGGAGTTCAGTTAAATCCATCATCAAGAAATGGAAAGAGTATGCCACATGTGTATTTCAGACCGTCCTCACAAACTGAGTGAGCGTGCTAGAAGGACACTAGAGAGAGAGGCCACCAAGACACCTATGACTACTCTGAAGGAGTTCCAAGCTTCAGCAGCTGAGATGCAACTGTTGCATGGGTTCTTCACCAGTCAAAGCTTTATGGGAGAGCGAAGCTTTATGGGAGAGTGACAAAGAGAAAGACACAGTTGAAGAAAACATATTGAATCTTAACAAGAGTTCTCCAAAAGGCATGTGAGAGACTCAATGGTCAAGTGGAAGAAAGGTTTTTGGTCTGATGAGACCCAAATGGAGCTTTTTGGCCATCAGACAAGACACTGTTTGGCATGTCAACACAAACACACCATCCCCACTGTGAAGCATGGTGGTGGCAGCATCATGCTGTGGGGATGCTTCTAGGCAGCTGCTCTGAATGGCTTTTAAAGGTAGAGGGTAAAATGAATGCCGCAAAATAGCTTGGGAAATTTGTTTTCAAGTAAGACAATGACCCGAGGCATACATTTTTGGTCAAAAGCTAAATTGTATTGAAAATTGAGTAAACATCCACGGGGTTGAATGCTTTTGATAGGCACTGTACATGACAAAAGCATTTCAAAATCACCACAGGATTTCTTTTCTGTATTTTATATTCCAAGAAGATGTTAAGATAATTAGATGTATGTATAAAAATGCTGTCAAAGACTTATCTGTGATGGGCATCTTATGAATTTCCTTTTCTTGCCTCATCCCAGGTGGTGGAACTGATCGACAAGGAGGACATCGACATCTCCACCACTCAGGTGACGGACATCATGGTGATGTTGCAGAAGGAGGAGAAGCTGATCGAGAAGGAGAAGGCCAAAGAGAAGGCGGAAAAAGAGCAGGCAGCTACACTCAACAGCTAACTCATTTTCCACAAAGACACAGAGCACTTGTAAGGAAAACAAACAAAAACATACCACTGAGAAGTTTGCGGCTGGTACCTGGACACAGAAAACTCTTGTATCAAGTTAGCAGAGTCCTGAGGTAACCACCGCCTTCTCAGAAGTGTCATTTCACTAAAAAATTAGCTTCTAATAATGTATAAAAAAATGAAATGGAAGGCATATTGCCTACAAAGCGCACAAAACAGACAAACTCTTCTGAATTAATCATGTACTATATGTGGATATTTGGATTGTGTAAATTAGACTATTTAATTTATTAACACAGGGAACATGAAACCATGGTTGTTCTCCAAATGACAGTAGGTTGAGGAGAAAATTGATGAAAAAAATTATGTTTGAGGATATATAATGAGGAGATTTATTGTTTAAAGTTTGAGGTGAACCGTCTTGCCTTTCCTTTCCATTCATGTCATCATCTCAGAGAAATGAGGGATCATTTCTGGACTTTGCACAGTAAAAATCACTGTCATCACTACTATTTCTTTTACTCTTTGATTTTGTTTATCCATCCTACATGCATATTGTAAAGTTACTTGTTATTTTTTTATGAATTGTACTCAGACAGGGTAGCTTATCGCTGGATTTAGCATGCTTAAATGGTGGCTGCAACCAAATATGTAATAATACCGAGCAAAGTAATTTATCCAGTAACACAAAATTATGTGGAAGTTTAAGAATTTAAAAAGCTTTAATTCATTCTCACAAAAAAGGCATAACTTTACATTCATTATTTCAATGAATAACCAAAGGTAAAGGAGAAACTGTGTTATAGAAGTGTTGAATGTATGACTTAGTAACCAAGGACTGAAGCTAGAAATACGTATTGATAATTATTAAACATTATTGCACTGTAATATATTTTGATTCTGTGGTTTATATATTGATATTTCACCTCAGTTCAGCACCGCTCTTCGTATGATTTCCATTTGCATTTTTTTAGCTTTCAATAGCACGCCAAAGTCGCACTTTGGCACATTGAAAAATCAAAAATCATCTAAAAACGTGCAGATAAGTGTTTTCAGAGAAACATCAGTACACTGATTTGGTAGGGAAAATTGTCAGTATGGCATATGATGTTTTGAAATGTTGAGCGTAAAGTAAGAAAAGACCTTTCTTCATGAGGTGTTCACAAATCAGTTTGACAATGCCTGGCTACTCAGAAGGCTGCTTTCTGTTATTTATAACTCTCATAAAGAATATTTAATATTATTTAGCATCAACAATTGCAAGCATCTGCTCAGCTTTGTCACTGCTGCATGTGCTGCAGACAGTGCTGAGAGGACTGTAAACAATATGTTTGGGGCACACTGCTGTGTTATGGCACAGATTTGTCCACAGGGGGCGCCAAAATCAATGTAAATCATTTACTCCTCACTGGAGTTTTAAGCATAGTTTTCTGTATTACATCCTCTCTAAAAAGTGTTTTCTCCTCCTTTTTCTGAAAACGTTTGTTGATATCCATTCATCTGAGATTGGATGTTAATATGACAGATATATTAATCCTGCTCTAATAAAAGAGTATTAACTAGTTGATATTTAATAGCAGTGTAGATAATATCAGTGTAGGGAGACAGCAGTGACAGTTGGATGTCTGTTTAAGGGAATCGTAGTGGTTTAGCTGTCTAACTCTGCTTCTTGTGAACTGGTTTAGTTGGTGCACATAGTGTTAAAATGCAACGTGGCCTTCTCTTGACACAGATATTTTGGATCAAATACTGTATATTTATTTTTGAGTGTTTTGTAAAGATAGATATTCTACTAACGCTGGTGAACTTGATGTCGTTGATGACTGCAGAAGTGGAGATGATTTCAGCTGTAGATCAATCAGGATGTTTGAGGCACATTCTGATTTTGATTTATTTGCGCTGTGGCGGGGAATGTGTGCGAAGCGGAAGTGATAATGTCAGATAATATTTGAGTCAAATATGAACCATTTCAGTCATCTCTCTCTCTGTTGACATTACATAATTTATATTTACGCTCCAATCTGCTTGTCCAATGTATTTGTTTGACTGCATACTCCAATCACGGCTGCACTTGATTAATATTTGATTTAATATTTTTTTTAATAGTTTAACATATGAAGTGTAAATAAAAATATGAGAAAAAGACCCTTTACAAGATCCCATAAAACTGATTATCTTAGTGTACAACAAGAGGAAGGCGACACCAGTCTAGATGGAGGAACCAGCTTGCTGAAGTATTAACATATTTGAAATTAATTTTTACGTAGTGTTAAGTTTCTTTTTCAAAGTTTTCTGCAGTTGCTTGCCACTAATACTCTCCTGACCTCATAGTTAGGGATATTTTTTATGATACACCACATTGATTTGCCAATAACAAGCACCAACACTCTATTTTAGCGGCTTTATAAAACATACTGCTCATAGATATTGCCCTAAAGGTCAGAGATGCAAAATAAACCAGTGAAATCCAGGAGGGAGGCACTGTAGCTATTAACAGAGGAGAGGTGCAGGTGTGCGTGGGTTAAAGAAAAGAAAGAAAGGAGAAAAAGCACAATTAACATGGAAATCTAGTGTACCTAAAATAAATAAGGCCACATTCTGTGGGAAACAGTGGCATAAAAAGCCCTCAGAGAATATTTCAAAGTGGTGCTTAAGTTGAAGAAGCTCCATCTAATATGTTTATTGAATCCTCTCTCAGACGTGTGGACGATTAAGATCTCGTCCTTCTTGTATCAGACATCATCTCAGCTCAGACCTGACAGGACCAGGGTTCTGCTCCGTCTGGGACCGGTCAGACTGATGGGTGCCGGGTAAACACTCGCCCCTACATGGTCTACAGCCAGCTCCTCTGAGGGGTTGTGTTTAGGTTAGAGACGATCCTGTGGGACATGGCACGCTCCCTGCAGCATAAATCTAGCATCAGTGTAAACACGTCAACGAAATATTTTGACAGCTTCTCGATTACACTTGGCAGGAGAGAGTGGTGTGTGTGAAATCACGCCTTACGGGACAAACTCAGGGGAGCGGTGTGTACATTAGCAGTGCTGCCACTGTTTCTATGCACGGAGGGGCGAAAAGTCTGCATGACAGGGACGTAATCCAGGCTGGCAGAGGTCAATTTATGGGCTTTAGGCCTTTAAAATGAGCAGAATTTGAATACAAAAGCTGATGAGTTCATATAAATTGTAGTGTTTTATTAAATCCCTTAGTTTTAGCATTGGAATCTAACTTCTGAAATGTAATAAGGCTTCAAACTGTCAAATGCATTCAACAGATTCATGCTGAAATCCCTCAATTTTGAAATGAAAAGGCCCTTATCAATATAAATCTTTACAGAAAGCAACATGCCAACTCTAAACACAGACTTTAAATGAATAATGTTGCTTATATTCACAAAACTCAGACCTCTCACATTTCTCAAACCCCTAAACAAGCCTCCAGTCGCCCGTCATGTTAGGTCGTGAGTGTGCCTCCTCTTCTCTGCCTGCAGTATTTGGAGTCTGTCAGATTTCATGTCTCACCGCTCGCAGCAGTGTTGCACTGTGTTGTTCAAGCTGCTTTCTTCTAAAACATAAGATAGGGTGAAGAAAGAGATGTAATTGGCAGGAGACGCATTATGACAGCAGGCAGGTATCGCTCGTTTGTCTTTGTCGAGTCAAATAGCAAAATAAAGATTAGTTTCCTGTCTTGTTTTTTCTTTTTTAGTAACTTCATTCAGACATTTTCAGCTACTTTCAGCTTGCTGTCATTGCCTGTTCTCTTTTGCTGCCGTGTGAACGCACTATTCATTTTGGATTCAGCAGGTTTGTGTTGATGTTTGGACTCAGGACTCTGGTTTCAGGGGCTGATGATGGCCTCAGTGCGACTTAAACCGTCCATAAAGATTCCTCTTGAGTTTTAGGAGTGAAGTTGTGAACAAATATGAGAAGCAATATGTCATTTATGCAACTTGTACCTTCCTGAATTTTCTTGAATATCTTTTGTGAGATGCAACAAGTGTTGAATTTGTTGATGAATATTGTAATATATGTAAATTAGAAAAGAAAAGGTGCTGAAAGCAAAGAAACAGAGGACTAAAGAAAGTATTGTTTGACTCTCCTCTTTATATAAAGCTGCTTATTAAGGTGATGCTTGTGGTGGGTTATTGTACAGACTTTTCAAGGACAGATGTTCATGCTATTTTTCTTTTTTAAGTATTTTGCACTAGCGCATTTTATCACTAGAGGATGCTACTTTTGTAGAATATATACACGAATAAATGAGTTTCTCTTGAGACAGGAGAAGGGAGAAATAGAGTCTAACAGCAGGATCAGCAGCCTGTTTAAAGTCAGGAAAATATGAAGCAGGTTTATAGTCTGTTTCTTTTTCACTTAGACCTAAAGGAGCAGCTAAGACCGCTCTCAGGTTCATTGTAGAAGTCTGGAAGCTAAAACTAAATTTATCAGCATTTAAAATAAACACCTGTTTCTAAAATAGTTGGGGAGTTGTGTTGAAAATATGAAAAACAGATATGTGATGTTTAAAACACTGAAACCCAAATATTTAGTTGAAGACAGCACAAAGACAACTGAAAATGAGATTTTTTAATGTTATATTCGCTTTTTTCATTTGAAGCCAGTATGTTTTTCAAAAATTACAAAGCTACTTGCACAGGGGTGAATCACCCCCCATCTTAACCATCTGAGACCTGTGATAAGTAGGGTCTGATAAGTTAGTATTATAACGTCATTCAGCCGGCACTCTTATCCAAAGTGAGGCGTGGACAGTAACATTGGAGACATAGGCAGATGTTTGTGGCATTGAGGTCCTTGCCCAAGGGTCCACACTGGAAACTGAGCGTGCCCAGGCTGAACCTCCAATTTCCTGTATGGCAGTCATCATTGTAAACCACTCAGCTGCCACAGGGAAAACATCAGTCTCATGTTTGACCATATCCTTTTAAGAGAATTTGTTTGGATTTTTGAAAGGAAAATCTCTAAGAAATAACCTAAAAATGTCTATGAAAATCCTTAAACCTATTTCAAAGTATCCCTTAAAAGGTAGCCCAATGTTTCTTTAAATTTTTTAGTGAATCTTTATGATAAAGCCTAAACATTTTGATATAAATGTTCCCAAAAAATGCATGCAAAGTCATGAAAAATTTTCAAGCAAATTCCCCAAACATCAAAGCAAATCCAACCAAAATTTCTCACTAACCCACCAACCAATCAGTCAGTCTTCTTAATCTTTGTATAGCGCCAAATTATAACTGAAGTAATCTCGACAACAGCGTTAATCATGAGCCTTGTTTCAGTTTTGACTAAAACCTTCCCTTACAGGGCAGGAATGTCGAGCAGAACCAGACTTGACCAGGCAGGACCAGACGTGTTGACAGCTCTCTGTTTAAGCTGTGCTGGGGTTCGAAAGGGCTAGAAGAAGGGGTAGGGGTGAAGAAAAGCAAGAAGAGGAGAGGGACAAGAGAACCAACAAAACAACAAATGAAAGACAAATTTATGGCAGTTGTGGCTTCAAACTTATCTCCCATTTTGTAGGAAATTGCTGTAACTTTATTTATGATGTTAGCAATATGTGAAAAGAATATGAAAAAAAAATACAAGTACATTCTCCAAAATTCAATGAAAATGACAGAAACATCCAAGCATTGAAAGAAATTCCCTGAAATTACCATTAAAATTTCTTAAAATTTTGGGTGGGCAGATGGCCTACCAGTCTAAGGCGCTACCCATGTGCGTGGGCGGCCTGAGTTCGAATCCGGCCTGTGGCCCTTTACCGTATGTCTCTCTCCTGTTTCCAACTCTATCCATTGTCCTCCTCTATCGAGTAAAGACACAAAAAGCCCAAAAATAAATCTTAAAATAAAATCCTGAAAATTTCCAAGGACAACCACTGCCCCAAATTCCCAATTCAATACCCAAAAATATACAAATAAATTTCCAAAATTCCCAATTAAAATGCTGGGGAAATTCAGAGTAATTTCATCTAGTCTTCCAATGAAACTTTACAAAATATATGAACATATCCCATCAATGTCCACGACAATACTTGATCATTTCTAAGTACAATCCCCCAAATATCCTACAGCAATTTATCCCAACATTTCAAGCAAATTTCTTCAACTTCAACGGATATTTTGGACAAATGTGGAAAATATTCTAAACGCAGAAATTACTGCTATGTCGTAGAAAAGCATGCAGGATCTTTTTTCAGTATCCAGTCATGTCTCTAACTTGTCAGTATTAACTCTAAGATAGATTCACAGCTTTGAAGTCTTTTGTTGAAACTGTCCCAACTTTTTTAACCATGTTGCTGGCGTCAAATTCAAAGTAGGTCTATAATTTTTCAAAAATAAATAGATAAATAAATACATTTGGCATGGGGTCTTCGAGTGTTTCTTTTAATTAAATGGTGTTTCAGTGTTTTGCAAATTCCTACATTCTGTTTTTTTTTTTTTTTTATATTTAACACAACGTCCCAGCTTTTTTGTAAGAGTGCAGCCACCATCTTTTAGAAGAGGAAACTCGTGCTCATTAGTTGTGTTCAGGCAGAAAGCGAAACCTTAGAAAAACAAAGCAACCGCCTATTAGAGATCAACCAAAAACTGTTTTTTGTAGTTTTTCCCTCCTCTCTGCCTGATTTTTACTTCTTCTCTTAAATGCATAAAACCTTGAAGAGTTTTCCATTCACCTGGAAATGGAAGAATGCCTTCAGCGTGTGTTTTCCCTTCTGTTTGAACACATCATAAAGAGTCCATTCAGGTTGGAAATGTTTAAAAGCCTCACGATTCGCAGCCACTTTCAGCTAACTTAAGATTTCAGAGGTGCTCTAGAAAGAGAAAAGTCCAGCGTTGATCTGTTGTTATTTTAAAGACGACAGGATAAGACATCAGGGAAAAGCTCTACACGATGCAGTGTTTAATCTCTGGGTTATTTTTGTTTTTTAAATCATATTTGAATGAAAACATTAGGTATGGATCAGTAAATCATAGCCAACTGGAGTTATTATTTGAGCTAATTGTCTGCTTATTTATTCTATTTATTTAATCCAATTTTTTTTATTCATCTAAATGTAGAAAAATGACCTGAACTGGATTTGACCTGTATGAAAGCATCAGTTTTCCTATTTAGACACAAATCAATGTAACAAAACATTATTTAGAGAAATGAATCAGAAGTATCGAATAAATTTTGGATGATCCTGGATTCTTCTTTGTTTGATTTTCTTTTTCCTCTTTTACATCTCATGTTTCCCATCCATCACTGTGTGTCTCTCCTCGCTCCCACACAGCTGTTTTAGGTTGAGTTAGTGTTTTCGTGTCACTTCTAAGTCTTCCATGCAGCCATTTTTATTACTCTTCATCCCAAACCCTCATTCCTGAGTCCTTACCAGCCTCACCACACCACTGCCCCTCCCCTCGGAGAACTCCGACCTCTAAAGGCTGGAGTGTAACAGGAATTATTTTTCCAGCAACACATTTAACACTGTGAGCGGATGATTTAACAGACTGGAGCAGGATACACAAACACATGAATCACAAACAAGATATTAGCCAAACAACTTGTGTGTTGTTTTATCCATCATATAACACTTTTCAAGCACAGATCTAAATTTACTGTAGAAATAAAAAAAACAATAAGAGAGAGGATTAAAACCTTCAAAATTTGCCCTTTGGGTTGAACATTTACTGGTTTTGCTTGTTAATACAAGGCTGGAATTTTTCAAGCTTAAAACCATTTCATATCTGACAGTAGTGCTCTTCAGGGTCTTCTAAGGTCCTGTAAGAGCTTCTAAATAAACTTAAAGGCTGCTCTAAGGTTTCATTCAAAACTACAGCACTACTTTCGCTCCAGGACCTCTTTAGAGTCCTCTTAAAAAAAGTCACTGGTTTGCCTCCTGGCCCTGTCACAGTTTTATGCACGTCATCCCCCTCTTTCTTCAACCACTGCTCTTGCCTCTCTAAAGCTGTCCTTTCAAAGTAAAAGAAAAAAAGTCCGCCTGACAGTTGTATGCTTCCAGGTGTCCAGTGCCAGACTGGGAAATTTTTGCGTCAAGAAGAGGAACTTTTTGATATCATATGATTTCCTAGAAATGTTCCAGGCTAGGTCTGACCTTGCAGCTCCAAAATCGAATCAGTTCATCCTCCAGTTAGAGTGGACATTTTATGCAAAGTGTGAACAAAATCCCCCATAATGTTCTTGAGATATTGTGCTTTTGAATGAGAAAAAGACATACACTATATTGCCAAAATTATTTGCTCACCTGCCTTGACTTTCATATGAACTTAAATGACGTCCCATTCTTAATCCATAGGGTTTAATATGACGTCGGTCCAGCCTTTGCAGCTATAACAGCTTCAACTCTTCTGGGAAGGCTTTCCACAAGGTTTAGGAGTGTGTTTCTGGGAATTCTTGACCATTCTTCCAGAAGTGCATTTGTGAGGTCACACACTGATGCTGGATGAGAAGGCCTAGCCCTCAGTCTCCGCTTTAATTCATCCCAAAGGTGTTCTATCAGGTTGAGGTCAGGACTCTGTGCAGGCCAGTCAAGTTCACCCACACCTCTCATCCATGTCTTTATGGACCTTGCTTTGTGCACTGGTGCACAGTCATATTGGAACAAGAAGGGGCCATCCCCAAACTGTTCCCACAAAATTGGGAGCATAGAGTTGTCCAAAATCTCTTGGTATACTGAAGCATTCAGAGTTACTTTCACTGGAACTAAGGGGCCAAGCCCAGCTCCTGAAAAACAACCCCACACCATAATCCCCCCTCCACCAAACTTTAAACTTGGCACAATGCAGTCAGACAAGTACTGTTCTCCTGGCAACCGCCAAACCCACACTCGTCCATCAGATCGCCAGGTGGAGAACTGCGGTTCATCACGCCAAAGAATGCGTCTCCACTGCTCTAGAGTCCAGTGGCGGCGTGCTTTACACCACTGTATCCGACGCTTTGCATTGCACTTGGTCATGTATGGCTTGGATGCAGCTGTCCGGCCATGGAAACCCATTCCGTGAAGCTCTCTACGCACTGTTCTTGAGCTAATCTGAAGGCCACATGAAGTTTGGAGGTCTGTAGCGATTGACTCTGCAGAAAGTTGGCGACTTCTGCGCACTAGGCGCCTCAGCATCCGCTGACCCTACTCTGTCATTTTACGTGGCCTACCACTTCATGGCTAAGTTGCTGTCGTTTCCAATCGCTTCCACTTTGTTATAATACCACTGACAGTCGACTGGGGGATATTTAGGCGCTCCTAAATTTCACGACTGGACTTGTTGCACAGGTGGCATCCTATCACAGTACCACGCTGGAATTCACTGAGCTCCTGAGAGAAACCCATTCTTTCACAAATGTTTGTAGAAACAGTGCATACCTAGGTGCATGATTTGATACATCTGTGGACATGGAAGTGATTGGAACACCTGATTTCAATTATTTGGATGGGTGAGTGAATACTTTTGGCAATATTGTGTATGTTTTAATGACCTATGCCCTTGAAGTTTGGCCTAGTCAGAGGGAATAGTTGCACAAAATCCCTTGTGTGCACAAGCAAGGAATGAACATAAAGCCCAATGACCTTGACCTTTGGCCTTTGACCTCCATCATCTAAGCAGTTAATCCTTGGGTCAGAGTGGATATTTGTGCAAAGAGTAAAGAAATCCTTTTAAAGCATTCTCAAAATATCATGATCAAAAGAATGACTTTGAGGTACAGAGTGACAACCTGAAAAGAATGCCTCTGGCTCCAGCAGATGCCAAGATAAACAAATAAGAAAATCTGAAGAGGCTTTAAATTTTGATTTCCACTCAGATCTTGGATTCATTTCAGCAGAGTTAAAGCCAAACTTCCACCACGCATGATGAACAGAGAAAACTTCCTCTCAGTGTCATTTTTCAGGTTGACAGAGTTTCTAAATATTTCTCAATGCAGCCTTAAAAAAGTTGGAACAACTTTCAAAATATCTTCCATTCTCACTCTGCTCCATTTCTAGTAAAACTTAAACCCAGTCACAGAACTTCAGTGGCTAAATTTAGAAACACGCCATCAGCGCTCTAAAAACGCTCAAAGAAAGTTTCTGAGAAGTGCCGACAGGCTGATCGAGAGCGAAGAGGGAAGAGGGGGAACATTTACTCAGCTCCATCCATCATCACATCAGGTGTCAGGAGTTTGTCAGGGCTTCTGTCAGGACGCTGAAGTATGTCAGTAACAGGTTCACAGAGGCCGGGTCTAAAGCCTGGAGCCATTTAAACAGAAGAGAAGCTGGGATCTCAGAGAGTTTGAGCTGTCTGAGAAGAAGGAATAATGAAGGCCACGGAGGATTTTAGTGGCATCAGAATCACAAAGAGATGATGTGTACAGTTTAGTTTTTGTTTCTTGTTGAGGAAATTCTGACTGGCTTTGGATTATAACACTTAAAACATCAGCATGTGATGGCTGATGTTTGCTGTGACTGTGTGAGGAGTGTTCAATCTGATTTTTGTAGTGGAGATCAGTTATTTTACTTCTATTGTATTGTACGGGCACTGGTGTCAAATGTTTTAACTGTTTTATAGATTAAGTGTACTTTCAGGAATGAAGTTTCTGAATAGAAAACTACCTTTATGAGAGCAGCGTGGCACTAAAGTCGAGTTCGGAGATTTACGCCATTGTGTAAGACACATGGTGGATTTGAGACGCACAATGTTTGCAGGGTATTTGTTCTGTGATGAGGACACAACGAGGTATTACTTTATATGAAACCACTGCAAAAGCTCTTATTGTTTTTGTCTGATTTTGATCAAAATAGCACTAAAGTTAAGGCAAAATTACCTGGAAACTATAGCTGCAAGAGGTAGTCTCTTATGTCAAGAAACATAAGTGAATTCTGCTTACAGCATTGGCAGCTATTTTTTTCTAACATTGCAAAAGCAGACTCACCTGTCCTCAGGTGAGTCCATTTTGTAAAGCTACAAGCTGAAATGCTTATTCCAAGTCAGTGAATGAAAGGACCAAGGCAAAAAAACCTCACTGAAAATCACTAGATTAGAGGCTGGGGTACACAGGTGTATGAAGATTCAACACCAGGTGTGTAGATCCTGATTGCCAGTGATTGGCTGCAGCCGTGACCGTCCATGAGTGATGCCAGCTGGATTAAAACTTGAGTGGATGTGCTTAAAGTTTTACCCAGCAGAATTTAATCTTTTTTTCCCCTAACGCTGATGGTGGCTGGCAATAAATACACTTAAAAAAGAGTAAATTTTAGAATTTTGAGTAAAATATTTGTTAATCTGGGAAAATTTTCCTGTGTATTATTTTGCTTCTTGTATATAGAAATGAGATGTTCAATCTGGACTTGACAGATTCATATGGTGTATTTTAAATGTAATGAGATATTTTGATGAGAAATTAGACAACAGAAGATAGGAGTTTTTGCAGTGAAGTAAAATAAGCAGCTTTTGGGAGTTTATGTGAGATGTATTCGTGGTTTTCAGAGTGTTTTTGATTAAATGTGTTTAAATGTGCAGAAATGACAATCAGAGCAGAAGCAAGTCTGAAGGGGGCAATATTTAAAAACCCTGTAAAGTAAAAATAAATCTGTATTTAGATTTGTTGTATGACAGCTCACTGTGTTGTGAACCATCAGGTCAAGTTTTAGTCAAATAAAACATCTGTTAGTGTTGAAAATTAAGCTTCAAAATCATGAAAAAAGAGGCAGTAAAATCTGCTCCAGGATGGTGTGCGCATGTCTGTTGAATGATCTGAAGCCACGCCCACTCAGGAGAAATACCATCCTCTCAAATTAAAATGTTACAATCTGAATAGAGGAAAGCTCCCACGTCATTATCCTGCCCCTTGACCTTTTGTTGGCCTTATGATCAGACTGCAGCTTCCTGCCTCTGTGCCAAAGCAGAGACAAAGTCCGTTTTCTGGCACAAATGTCTGTTATGATGATCCATAGACCACTGTGGCTGATAGATTTGGTAAATTTACCTCACAGTGAACTCAGAAACATCATTAGCTGACTGTTTACTTTCAATAAAGGCAGTGACATCAGCTAACAACAGACTGTACTGAGATGAACTGCTCTGTGATTTTATACTGTAGTGTTAGAGGGGCGGGTCAGTCCCTACTGTGGGATGGTGACATCACCAGCCCACATATTGGCCCTGCCCAAATTAAACCCAGCCAGGAAAGAGGTGAAAAACTTCTCATGGTCTAAATCTAGAATTCAGTCACTTGTACTTTAGATCTCAGTGTTTTCACGTTTTCAGAAACAATATTCCAACATATCTAGAGTGTTGGGACACAAATTTTGGCTTTCACTTTACAGGGACTTTAACCAACATGATGCCTAAGCATGAATCTTAGAACCTTGAACAGGTAAAGCTTTAGCTGCTATAATGGGGAAGCTTGTGAAATACTTAAAGTCACTGGTTCCCACTACCAAAGATTATTGGAAAGGACTTGAGGCTTTAGTCTTCTCTGAGGTAATCAGAGATATTTTTGCACTTATATACAAAAATACAATAACAGACTTTCTGGATAGTTTAATTCAGAAGTATTTCGGAAAGAACATGTGTATTGGCCTATTCTGTTTTACTTTTATCAGTGAAAACAAATTAAAGCAATCTTAGTTTCCAACAATTATGCATGCAATTTCCTTCTTTTTCCAAAAAAACCCCAAAAAACAACAAAAAAAAAAAACGCTTACCCAAAACCTTCATGAAAAGAAGACTCCTTTAAGTAAAATGGTTGCTGTAAACATGTGACTGAATTTTAGATTGAGACCATTAGAAGGTTTTTTCACCTCTTTCCTGGCTGGGTTTAATTTAGGCGGGGCCAATATGTGGGCTGGTGATGTCATCATCCCACTGTAGGGAATGGCCCCGCCCCTCCAACACTACAATCTAAAATCACAGAGCAGTTCATCTCAGTACAGTCTGTTGTTAGCTGATGTCACTGCCTTCATCGAAAGTTAACACTTAGTTAAATGTTGTTTTTCTGTTCATTGTGAAGTAAATTTGCCAAATCTATCAGCCACAGTGGTCTCTGGATCATCATAACAGAGATTTGAGACTTTGACTCTTCTTCTAAGGTCAGCAAAACGTCAAGAGGCAGGCTAATAGCCTGACTGCTTTCGTCCATTCAGATTGTAGCATTTATTTTTTTGAGAGGATCTTATTTCTCCTATGTTGGCATGGCTTCAGCTCATTCAACAGACATGCCCACACCACTCTGGAGCTGATTTTTCTGCCACATTTTTCATGATCTTGAAGCTTAATTTCAAAAACTTAGAGATGTTTTATTTGACTAAAATTTGACCTGGTGGTTCACAACACAGTGAGCTATCATATAACAAACCTAAATGCAGATCTATTTTCACTTTACAGGGTCTTTGAGTACTCCATGTTTGCCAGTTTTTCATCGTAGTGTCATATAAATGTAATTCAGTTTGCATTATCTGGTTGTCAAGATACAAATTTGTTACAATTTTGATGTGTATACAGAATCGGTCTACCCGGGAAGTGATAAATGTGCAATAGAGTCCTGGTTATTTTAAATAACAAGAGAGTGAAGAATCTTTGGTGGACACTTGAAACAGCAGATGAATCCTTTTAAAGGTCCTAAATGTTGTATAAGATATATGTAAGCTTTCTTTTAATGTACAGCTTGACTGTAAATTCTCAATGTAGTCTTTGTGTGGTGGTAAATATCATCATAGACTGCATCACAAGGAAGAAACATCATTTACTGGGTTGCATGGAAATTTACAGACTACAATGTCCAATCTGTTTAACTTTAATGTTTTTGAATTTCACTGCTGCTAAGAAAATCTTCTCCACAGACTGACAACCTGGATATTTCAAAGCAGAGACTCCTTGGAGCTCCTGAGTTTTTGCACATATGTGCACGGACAGGATCAGCCTGCTGGACTCTAAAGAAATATACAGACTTTTTCTTTCCTTAAACTCCAGCTGAAGATAAAGAAGTGACTGTTTGGACCTACAGCTGAAGGCATTTCAGCTGAATATCATCTCATAAATGGTGCTTCATGCTCATGTACTGTAAGAATTCATGTCCTGTAAAAGTCTTGTGTTTTTTTTAATGATCTTCTGCGGCATCATCGGTGGGTTTTATTGTAATTTTCACACCATTTCTGTCACATTTTTTGTTCCAGTTATGCTAAATCTGGACAAAAATGTTGCTATTTCTTTTATTCAACACATCCATTGTTAACAGATGTTTGGGCATCAACAGGAAGTCATATCTGTGGTTTAAGCCAACTTTATTGTTGGTTTTGTCTTCTTTGAAATATGTAGGCTAAAGTGAAAAGAGATGGTTTATATTCAAATTTAGGGTATCTTGGGATAATTTGGTGACAGTTTCCACCCTCTTAACTTCCTACTTACATTTCAAATCCCTTTTTAAAATCTTTTTTTCCCCCAAAGTTATTTGTAGCAGCTTTTTCATCCTTCCTTAGAGAGAAGAAAAAAAAAGCATACTTGTAGCTGCACAGTTTTCCCACATAAGGCTACTCATCATACATTTTTCTGCCTATACATGGAAAAGAAAAAGCAAATGGAGGATGTACTGAAAAGAAAAAACAAAATGGTCAATTTGTATAGCAAAGAGAAGGGTATTAATGAATGCTTTATTTACGTCACTTAGCCAAGGTTGCACAGCATCTCTAACCTATAATTATTGAATTGGAACTCTATAGATTGAATCGCCTTACAGTTAAACACAGGGCCACTCACTCTGCTGCTCCTCCAGTGCCTTTGAGTGCCATTAAGTTCCCTTTTCATTACAAAGCCTTGATATTGAGTGTTGTATGAGTCCATTATCAGACATTTGAAGGCTGTATTTGCTGGAATTTCTAACCATACAGGGGCATCAGAACAAGCTGTAACTGTAACGGTTGTGTACATTTAGCTTATACAGTCATATACCCCAAAATACAGCTATTAAGGTACCAGAAGTGCAATCAAACTGGTATTTTAAACCACCACAACATCCTTGTGAGAAACTATGACCTACATTTTTTCAGCCAGCTTAGCATTAATTCATGCAGGAGTTCACACCAGCTGATCCTAATTATTGCCTCCCGGCTCCCACAGCCAATCACAGCTCTTCCTCTCAACATGATGATCCATTTAAATAAGACATACTTCTCACTAATCCCTGCTTGCATCAATGCTGCTGGCAAAATTTAACCTCCTCCACCCCAGCCTCCTCCTTTATAGCATAAAGCTTGTTGCACCCTCATATTCATATTCATGCTACTATGGATAACTGCATTTGTAATTTCAGTGTTTCAGTGAGGTACTGGACACGTTTCCAGTACCTCGTAATTTAAGTCTATCATTCAACCTCTTTTAGCTCTACTTTTGGTCTCCACCAAATCAGTCCTTCTCTTTTAGGCAGTCAGATGGGCGAGTCTCGGTTTGGTGGATGCATTGCGCCAACTGTGAAGTTTGGTCGAGGAGAGATAATGGTATGGGGCTGATTTTCAGGGTTTGGGCTAGGCCTCAGTATACCAAGATAATTTGGACAATGCTATGCTTCCAACTGTGTGGCAACACTTCGGGGAAGGCCTTTTCTATTCCAACATGACTGAGCCCCAGTGCACAAAGGCTGATAGTGGCCAATGATGATGCATTGGTGCATCTCTTATGGACACGTTTCCAGTAACCTCATAGTTTTAATCCAACATTCAACCTGCTTTTAGCTCTATTTTTGGTCTCCACCAACTCCTTAAAGTTGAAGGAAAATATGTCGTTATTAAGCAGCTATACTTGATCCTGTAGCATTCACTCTCTAATTTTGTCTGGTTTTATTTAGTTTAAACCGGCTGCCTTCTTCTTTTTGGATTATTTGTTACTAAAAGGTTGAATTTCCCTGCCAAAAAAGGCTAAAAATGATCCAAAATAGAGTGAAACTCCCTGTAGAGATGGTTGATGCTCCTCACTCTCCTGTGGAAACATGAATGGCTGCACTGCATTCAAAGAAGCTGCAGGAATCCGCCCACATTTAGTTTAAATAATACACATCACACAAACACACCCTTTGCTTGAACTACACTGGTGCTAATTGATAATGTACCACCTGCCAGATGATGCTATTACTGTTTCATTTGAAGGCTTGAAGCTGCTTGTGTAGTCATGTTGCTCCAGGCATCTTCAGTTCAGTTTCACTGTAATTATAATTTAAAACCATGTTAGAGATTTATACTCTCACTGTTCTTCCATGAGTCAGACAGCTGAATGTCACATTACAGGCCTCATGTTGCTTTAACACTGATGTAAATCTTCACAGAAATGAGGTTTATGATCCCTGTTTAGGGTGAAAACTGTTCTCATCAGTAGTGAAACTATGCTGTATAAAACACATGGTGCTGTCTGCTCTGCTTACTAATGTCACAAAGAAAGAAGATCCGAAGTCAGCTGAGACTTCTGGATTATTCACACGCTGCTGTGACCACGCTGTTCATAACGCTTGAGACAACCTGCAATAAATCTGTGAACACAGCTTCTCTCTGCTGCTCTGTCCTCTTATAAAGCTCTGTTGTTCAAATGTGACTGGATTTAAATGCTGTTTTCAACATTTAAATTCAGTCACATTTGCTCTGTGATGTTTATTTGTCTCTGCATTTATCTGTTGTGAAACTCAGCAGTAGCATACATCACATTAGCTTGTCTTCTCAGGTCTTAAGCTTTGTAAGCCACTAATAGTGACAATCCCACACTCCATTTTACCCTTACTTTTGAACCCGACCTAGAAATATTTAAACTCCTTCACTTGAGGCAGAGATCACTCCCCCAACAAGGGAGCACTCCCAGTTTTCTGACAGAGAGACATGGACCCAGATATCATTCCCTGACCCTCATCCCAACAACTTGCACTTGGCTGAAAACTGCCCCAATGTCTGGTGTCTGAAGAAGCCAGCGGAAACACATCATCTGCAAAGAGAAGAAAAGAAATTCTTTTTTTTTTTAAGATTTACTTTTGGGCATTTTTGTGCCTTTATTAGGTAGAGGAGGACAGTGGATAGAGTTGGAAACAGGGTCAAGAGTCGGGAAGAGACATGTGGTAAAGGGCCTCAGGCCGGATTCGAACACGGGCCGCCTGCGTACATGAGGACCACCTTTAACCACTAGGCCACCTGCTCCCCAGAAAGGAAATTCTGAGGTCCTCCAAACCTGAAACCCTCTTCCCTGGAGCTACACCTTTAGAGCTGTGCTTCTCAACTACTCGGGCATCAGGACCCGTCACCAACTCATTATAGTAAATCACACTGACATTTACGCCTTATATCTAAATAGCACAACAGTATTAATATATCCTATATGGACAAAAGTAAACCATAGTACTCCAGAAAAAAGTACAAGTGTAATAAAAGATACTAAAAGTTTAATACAAGACAACAAAATGTAAAAATCTACATATTTTTATGCCATATTCATAGCCTGTAAGGGCTGACTAAGTATTGTAAAAATAAATGCATAGGATGGAATTCAACAAATTAATAATGATAAAAACCATAATAGTACAAAAGACATAACAGTAATGTTCATGAGATAACCTGAAAGGTTCATTCATTGCATTAAGCCAGGAGGTGTTTTCAAAGTGGCCACTAGATGGCGGTATGTGACTGTTTCAAGGCTAGATGAATAAATGCTTCACTGGCACACTGTTTATTGTAGTTCCAGAGAGTTATGAATGAATGGACTAATAAAAGCCACAAAACAGGCAAGAAAATGAAGGAAGCTGTTGGTCTGTACACATTTTAAGCATCACTTCAGCTGGACTGAGCTTCACTGAGTCAAAAAAGAAGTACTAATTGACTTCCAAACCCTTGTAGATCATGATTGTGTAATCTTTCTGGTCCCGTTACATTTCCTTGTAGGGAAACTCCAGCGACCAGCTCCACCTGGCATCTCAGCAGAGAAAACAAACCATAAAAAGTGTTTTCAAAGACTTCATGTAACTGAGCTGAACTCAGACTAGATCTGCTTAATGAAAAGTTAACTTTTTATTGGTGGCAAATTGGCAAAATGTTCAGTGTTTTCTTTTTTAGAAATGTCAGAATGAGTCAGGATGTGATGAAAAAGTTGTAGCACTGGGCCGACTGAAGTCTAAACAAAAAGGCAAATAGAGTTGTCTTGAAGATGTAACCGAAGCGTTTACTAAAACCCCCACAAAAGAATAGAAAGAAGAACCAGAAGAGTCCAAGACCAAACTCAGATGAACAAAAATGAACGACCAAACGGTCTCATCTATCAGAGATTGGCATTGGAGAGGTTGACATGATTTAAAAATACCAACAAAGTTTTCTCCTAAAAGTCTCAGTTGAAATTGTATGGATTAACTAAAATACTGAGACACTAAAGAGGATTTTTAGGTACACATGAGTAGTTTCAGTTGATATATTGGTTGTAAATAGCAGCAGAAATTTTCAGAACTTCTGAAACTGATAATACATGCTTTAAGCTTGTACCTGCCAGTTCCAATATCATGCAGATACTATTGAGTATCCCTGAATTTTTCACCTGAACTCTAAAACCTGAACCTGTCATGATAAAAAAGTTGCTATAGCAACTGTAGTATGTATAAAAAGATAAATCCCATGTCAATAGAGAACAAACAATATGACAGGAGAGGGAGTGATGTACTGATTATTAGCACATCTTACATTTTGTTTATGTTCTACTGTGAATAAAAATGGGTTTTGAGGTTTGTAAATCAATGCATTCTGTTTTACCAACATTTTACACAGTTTCCCAACTTTTTTGGAATTATGATTGTTCATTTGTGCTAAAAATGTGCACAGAAACTGCCCTCTGAAATTGGAAATCACCCACCACAATGTTTTTATTTTTCATTTTTTAAATTTCTCCTGGCTGATCTGGTGATCGATTGTGACAACCAATGGCAGGCTGTTTCTTTGTTGCGCCATGCTTTGTCAAACTGCATGTCTTTAGACTTGGATTCTAGTGGAGATGGCCTGAAAAACTCATAATAGATAGAAAGAGAGACGTAGAAGCTGTAATGTGGCCCTCTGTGTCACTGTAGACCACTGTTATAATAGTTTGGGATTTTTCATTAGTTTTTATTTCTATTTCGTTTTCACTTTCTTTTCGATTGTAGTTTAGTTTTTATTAGTTTTGACTGCTGGTTTGTTAGTTTAGTTTTTATTGTGCAAAAATGCTTCGGTTTAGTTTAGTTTTTATTTGTTTTAGACTTAGTTTTAGTTTTTCACAGATAGAGGGCTGTCGGGGCTGAGTGAGTGTCATACTTTTTAAAAACATAACCAAACAGACTACTCTTCACTTATCAATTTATCTACTTAATGATGGTGAATAAAACTCCAGACATAAAACTACCACTATGTGAAGTCTTAACCAATCAGATCAGGCAATTTCACACTCCCCAGACTTGTGCGTAGGTGCCAGTCAGTATGGTTGTGTCAAAACTAAAACTGAGGATATTTTGTCTCCATTTTTATTTCATTTCAGTTATTTTTTTAAGCACACTATACAGTTTTAGTTAGTTTTCGTTTCTTGGGTAAAGCTTAGTTTTTATTTAGTTTCAGTAAAACTAAAATGATTTTTGAATTTAAGTTTTATTTATTTAGTTAGTTTGAGATAACTATAAAATCCTTGCTGCAGACAGGAGCTGCTTTGAATAATGGTACATGTAAAGCAATACAAAACAGTGCAAGGATTTTTTTTTTGCAAATTTGTGAACATTTTTAAGAATATTTGTCACAGAGTGACTATTCCTTTCCCTTTTAGTCCCCAAGAAATGGGACAACAAGTAAAAAAAAAATACTCATTATCGTTTACTGTGTCACATATAAAAATCTTTTAAGTTTAAAGTTTTTTCTTTTGTCTTTATAGTCCTATAACTTTATTAACATTCAAGTGACATTACTGCAGCATACATATCCTTAAAGCCCAGGTTGTCCTGAAATAAAGAACATTTAAAGTTTGAGTGTGCACCACAGGGTTGATGTTAAATGAGCTTTTTGAGACAAAAAGTCCAGATGAGACAAAATGGTTCAGAGATAGCTTAGGGCTTGAAGGGTTAACTTCACTTGTAAGAGCCAACAGCTTGAATTGGTGCTCAACCAAACAGAAATGTGGTTTTGACACTCAAAGATTGTAGGTAATGTAGTCCTGTTTCCCGAGATCAGAAATAAACCATATCTTTCTTATTGATGATATACTTGATATTGATTAATACATTAAAAATCTTTGTCATACCTTCATTACCCAACTTAAACCATCTTTGGTTGAAAAACAAGCGTTAAATTTGCTTCTAGTGGCAGCAGATTGAAGTGCAAGTTTTGTGAGTAATGGTGGGTTCAGCCAATGTAACACTATGGGATTGTGGGTAATGCAGTGCAGTTGGCCAAGATTGCAAACAAACCATATTTTTAATAGAATATCACTATTTCACACTCATGCTCAGCAGTTTTAATGTTGTGGCTGATAAGGGACAGTAGAAGGGAGAGTGGGCGTGTCTTATTTCCTTTCCTCCCAAGCCTTCCCATGATCCTCTAAAGGCATTTTAATGAACCTCAGCTGAAACTCTGGGGTTTAGTTACTCTTTAATTGTAGAGTGTCAGAAAAATGAAAGCTTCAGTCAGATAAAGTAGCTTTTTTGCAGCATAATACCTGATTACAGTGCTTCAGTGCTAATGCTAGCTGAGCTCTTTGTGTACAGCTCAATGAGTTGTTTCTGTGTTAGTGGCAGAGCAGCACTGAGGCCTCTCTGTAGCAGAGAGAGCGTCTCCAGGCCTGTCTCCCTTCCAGACCAAACACACATCCATCTACGTCTCCCGGCTGCCGCTGACCTCTGCTATCTGGCGTCGAGCTAACCTTCACTCTGGCGTCCGTAAACAGGCTGGCTTGTCACTGGGGGCCACCCAGCCTCTGTGGTCGCTCACAGGACTCTGTATTAGTGGGAGATGATGATGAACGACTTGGAGCGCTGCACACAGTGCACACAGGAGTTTTGAAAAGAGGTTATAAAACTTCCCCAACTTCTCACAGTGGCTGTTTCTTTAATCTGCTTGAGTTACACGGACATGAGTGCAGTTTGTCATTTCAGCTTTATACATTAGAGAAGTTGTCCTGCACATTTTCTTAATACAGTGCATACATTTAACCAAAAAGTAACCCAAAGGAACTTAACATAAAATCCGAACCATAAGCAGCAGCATTAATTCAGATTTATGCATCACTGAAGACCAATAATGGAATCAATAAAATACACAGTGGTAGAAAAAACCTCCTCCAGACTGCAGAGGAGGAAGATTTGACTCCTTTTTTGGTTGGATTTTAGTTTAGGAAAGAAGATTATTCTTCTTGTCATTATTTCTACCAAGCAGATTTTTCCTTTGGATTCAAGTTCTCCCCTCCTCTGCTGCTCTCAAGCATACAAAGATATTTAAGGCTTGAAAAATGCAAGCGTTTTAAAGAAATGCTCATTTTTCTCTAATGCTTTTCACCTTTTCTTAGCTGCAAATACGCCAACTTAACTTCCAAATGATTTGTAATGTCTGGAAGTTGGTGACAGGTTGTAATAAACTCTGTTCTAACTATCAGGCTGGTCAAAGTGCTCTCTCAAAGAGCCTGAAGTGGAAAGTTGATGTAGAAAACTGCAGATTTAATGAAGACAGGACTGATAAGAATGTGTTTTATCACGCATCATAATCACTAATCATGGCTTACTGGTGGATTTCTGTGAAAAATGGTCAAACATTAAGTCATTCCTTGTAAAACTGTCATAATATGAATCATTTTTGAGGTTGGTTTAATATGTATAGGGGTTGAAACTCAGTCAAATCACTGTCAACTCAGCCAGACAAAAGATACCCTAAAAATCCCATCCTTTTCTCTTCATCCTCACATTTTCTGAATTTAATGTTTTGGGGGATGGCGTGGACCAAGGGTTGCATGGGCTCACCAAAATGGGAAAGTGTAAGATAGAAAAACTTGCCTGGTCTCACGAGTCTCAATTTCAGCAGAAACATTTGAATGGTAGGGGCTGCTTTGGCATATTAAAGGCTCCTAGACCACCAAATACTATGGCATGTTCAAAGTCAAACCACTGTTGTGCTCAACCATGTTGAAAATGAAGACCTGGGCCTAGCAAGCACTGCAGAAACCTGTTTTTGTAGTTTAAAGGGAAATTTCATACAAAGAAACAGGATGCATAGGGATTTATCTTCCTAGAAGCACTTGCAGCACTTCACACTGAAGTGTGAAAAAGTCACAGCCTTCTCTCTAATTGGAGGAAACCCCGAGGGCCCTTATGATGTGGCACAGGTAATAAAAACCTCTGTGACCATCTCCTCCTGAACCCGTCCATCGCCAGCAGCAGCCACCTTTCACTGTAATTACTGTCCTGTGTTGCTTTACGGTCGTTTTCTCAGCTTCAGCTTGAGTTTTAGCACAGTCAGTAACTAACTAGTGAAGCACTGAGCATTTTCTTCTATAATCCTCTCTTTTACGTCAAGGAATGTACCTGAATAGGATAGCTACAGACTGCCAGGATCTAATGAAGGCCATAAAGAACTTATCTGCTGACCCAAAAAAAGATGATAGAGCCCTGCTTATCAGAAAGTTAATCCATGCCACCAAAACTTTTAACTTACTGGAAGAAACCATGGAAGGAACGTTGACTTCTGTTCGCTCACCTCTGAATCTAGCTGGACATCAGACTCATTCTATGTGCATTCAGTGAAAGCTACATTTGTTGTCTCTACTTATGTATTGTTGATTGACTTTCCTGTGTCCATTTATGTCCGATTCAGTGCTTTCGACTACACAGACATAAGTTTGACTGCCGTGGAATCAAAGTCAGGCAACTGTACCTAATGAAGTGATCACTGAATGCATGTTGCAGAAAGAAAAGATATCCCAATGCTAGGACTTCACAACAAATACAGATTGTTTTATTGCACTTTATATGGTTTTCTAATGTCATGTATTAGGCAGGTCTAATAAGGGGGTCATTAACATTTCTGGGTACTTATTAGTCAGTTAATTCTATACACGATGGCTTTTCGTACCACCAGACATTAAAAATGAGCATGTATCTCTATATCCTCTCATGTACAATCTTATACAGTATGCCACTGCTTCTTATTTTGTCCCTTTATTTCCATCCATTAGCACTTAGAAAAAACCAAGGACATTGACATGAACATAAAACAGACTTCCTCTGTTTAGAATGAGTCACGGCCGCTGTGACATGTTTACGGAGAGTCTTTACTTTACCGACTCTCCTGCATGCAAATCCTCTTAATGAAACAGCCAGCACCTCTGGAGTAATAATGAGTCACCAAAGCCAGTTTTCAATTTAAATGCAGATGATGTTTTCAGGTGACTGGAGGCCAAACGTTGGCCGGCTGTTCAGGTTCGCAGTTTGGCTCCAAGAGATGGAGGGCGGAGGGAGGGGCTGCAGCTTTGTGTGGCAGGTGGGAGGGCCCGATGCAGGTTGCAGCGTTGGCATGTCTGGCAGGGAGGAGGGCGAGCACTGGGGAAGAAATGATAGTTTTTAAAGGGGGTTTCCTGGCTGCTGCACAGCTGGCTGCTCCTCAGAGACTCATTAAGAGTTCCAGAGAGTCTCCATGTCTGGTGGCATCTCTGACTTCAACTGACAAACACGGAAACAAAGAAAACGCCTGATTGCTGCAACTGCTTCATTGACGGGAGACTTCAATGTGTGCAGAAGAGATGTAGTACTGAGACTGCACAGATTGTGCACATAAAAAGTGGCTGTGCTTATGCACACTAGATTTGATAAGGAGTATGGATGTTATAATACCAGAATTTAAACTTTAAAGGTGCACTCTTAAAGGAGACATATTTTACCCTTTTAAGACAAGTTTATATTGGTCTTAGATGTCCCCAAAACATGTCTGTGAAGTTTGTTGCTGAAAAAACACTCTGGTATTAGATTTTTGCATGTCTAAAAAGCCCTCTGTTTCAGCCCTGCTCAGAACAAGCTGTTTCTGTGTCTGTGGCTTTAAATGTAAGTGTGCTGTCTGACTCCACCCCTGACCACACCCCTCTCAGGAAATGAATATGGCACTACTGATTTTACAATGTTACAGACACTTTTGTCCAAAGTTAAGGACCTGTCGGGGATTTGAACCATCAATCTCCTAGCCCAAAGTCAAGAGGGTTACCCACTGTGCTATCCAGAATCTCAGCTGGTAGCTGAGAGGAAGATCAGGAGAGGAGGGTGGAACTTTCTTCCACCCTGGGACGGGCCAACAGAACATGGGTGTGGATGCTTCACTCCACGTGACATCATGAGGGGAAAATCTGAGAATGGCTTGTTTAAACACATATTTACTGAAAGGTAGAGAAAGAGAGGGTGGTAGGGAATGGATTTTTCTGGTATTTGAGGGGATTGTGGACAGGCCAGGGGCACATACTTTTGTTAGAAAAGCCTGAAAAAGTTATTTTTGCATAATATGTCCCCTTTAAGTGACTTCTGAGTAGACAAAATTTGACAATGTGTCCTCTTAAGTGATTTCTAAGTGGACAGAATTGGAAAAAGTGCATCTGAAGTACCCTCTGAGTGGAAAATGTTTGAAAAAGCGCCCTCTATGTGGACAAAATTGGACAAAGTGCCCTCTGAGTGGACAAATTTTGACAAGGTGCATCTGAAGTTTAACCTGACATACGAGATGGATTTGTGTCACACATCATTCTGTTAAACCACTCATACACAGCGTTTGGGAAAGGGCAGATGCTTTGAAAAGAAACTCGGTGCATGATTGGATGAATGTTCTGTGTGTCACATCTTTATGGGCCAGTCAGAGCAACAAAACATGTGACGCAGACGCTACCGAGCTGCAACGCTACCGAAGGAGTAAACTCCAAAACTGAATAACACGAACCATGGCGGCTGTAAACATGTCGGTACATGACTTTTGTCATTTTGAAAAGAAAACAACTCACTGCTGTTCTTTGTTCTTCGTTTAAAGAAGAAATGCTGTCAAGTTCTGATAAAACTGGTGCTTTAGCAGCATCCATGCTAGTGTCTTCTGCCATAAATGCACCGGCCTCTTATTGCTGATTGCTTATGTCATGACTCCGCCGCGCCCGAAAGTACTGCCCCTCCACGCTGATTGGTCCTGTCACTTTCTAAGTGGGCCCAAACAGTTCAGACGGGAGCTTTGCAAGATGGATTTGCCAGTGAGAAACACAGAAATGGGCGAATCCACCTGCTTTGCAAGGTTATCTGAAGTGCACTTTAAGTAGACAAAGTGCCTCTAAGTTGACAAGTCAGTCAAAATATTCTCTCAAGTGCCCTGCTAACAAAATTGGACAAACTGTCCTCTAGTTACCTGAGTTGGATAAAGCATCCTCTTAAGTGCCTTCTGAGTGGACAAAATTTGACAAAGTGCATTTAAAGTGCATTCTTAATGGAAAAAATTGGATGAGTATCCCCTCGAATGCTATCTGATTGAACAAAATTGGACAAGCTGTCCTCTTAAGTTCCCTCTGAGTTAGGTAAATTGAACAGAGTGCCCTCTTAAGTACGTTCTGAGTGGATAAAATTGGACAAAGTATCCTCAAATGCCATCTGAGTGGACAAAATTGGACAAAGTGCATCTGAAGTGGCCTCTGAGTGGACAGAGTTGGACAAAGTGTCCTCTCGAGTGCCCTCTGAGTGGTGGAAATTGGTCTAATTATTCTCAAGTGCCTTCTGAGTTGACAAAATTGAGATAAAAACCTCCTCTCAAGTGCCCTCTATGTGCAAAAAATTAACCCTGAGGGTTAACCTTGCAAAGCAGATGATTCCCCCCGTTTCCTTGTTTCTCACTGGTGAATCCATCTTGCAAAGCTCCCGTCTGAACCGTTTGGGCCTGGTTAGAAAGTGACAGGACCAATCAGCGATGTAGGGCAGTACTTTTGAGCGCGGCGGAGACGTGACGTAAGCAAGCAGCAACAAGAGGCCAATGCAATTATGACGGAAGAGATTAGCGTGGATGCTGCTAAAGTGCCAGTTTTATCAGAACTTGACGACATTTCTTCTTTAAAAGAAGAACAAAATACAGCAGTGAGTTGTTTTCTTTTCCAAAACCACAAAAGTCGTGTACTGACATGTCTATAGTCGCCATGGTTTGCGGTGTTTACTCCTTGCTTTGTTAGTGGCGAAGCTCGGTCGCAGCTACGTCACGTGTTTTGTTCTGATTGACCTGTAAAGATGTGACAGACAGAACGTTCATCCAATCACCCTCTGAGTTTGTTTTTCTCAAAGGCTCTGACCTTTCCCAAACGCTGTGTATGAGTGGTTTCCAGGTGGATGTGTGACACAAATCCATCTGGCGTGTCAGGTTACTTGAGGGTGCCTTTTACACCAAAAATACATGAGTCACCCTCCCTGCTGCCCTTCCAGAGGACAATAAGTGATAACCCTGTCCCAGCTTTTTGAGAGGGTTGCCGCCATTGAATTCAAAATGAGCAAACATTTTTATGAGATAAAGTCTCAGTTTCAACATCTAATATGTGAATAATATATTGGACTATGAGATTTGCAAATCTGTGCATTCAGTTTTTATTCAGCCTTCACAGTGCCCCAACTTTTTTTGAATTGACATTGTAGTATCTGAATGTTTCTGCATATCTAGGTACACACTCCCACCAGGCTTGAGTCTGCAGGTTTGTGTGTCTTATAAATAAAAAGGCAGAGCAGATAAAGCTTTATTGTTCCAGTTTAATCACCATCCTCCCTCTAATTGGCTGCTCTCTCTCACTGAGGGCTTTTTAAGGGCCATCATCAGCGTTTTATCACCATTAAGGATCACTCTCTCCGCCCCACACTGAGACGCTTTCCCCACTGTGCTGTTATACAGCCTGCATAAACAGAAGGTATAAATCCACAGTCTATAAATAAACTCTGAGTCAGCCGGTAGCAGCAGATGCAGGTAAAGTGAGAGAATTTGTATCCTGCTCTGAAACCCATGTAATGTTTGTTTAATAAGGAACACATTCCTCTGCAGGGCTCCTGAAGCTCTGGGCTCTGAGCTGGATTTGACTCATCCAGCCTCTCAAGTAGCAACTCATACAAGCGGACCGTACAAAGAAGAAGAGTTATTATTATTATTTTTTTTAACTTAAATGTGTTCATTAAACCAATACTAGGGCTTTAGAGGTTTTTGATATAACTTGAGATAGTGAAAAACTAAGATATTACTATATATTAGAGTTGAATAAAGGGATAGTTCAATACTTTTAAAGTGGGGCTGTATGAGGTTCTTGATAGTAGTGCACATGTTAGCCACAGGAAATGTCGGTCAGCTCAGCCCCCAGTTGATAAACTGGCATGACTGCATAAAGCTGGGCAACACTATATCTTAGGGGTGTAACAGATCATGGAGGACACTTTCTGGTTTGTACTTTGGTTCTGGAGTCATGGTTTGGTACAGGTTCAGTTTCAGAGTCAGAGTCTTTCAGCCCGGTCTTGTGAGGCCTGGATGTTGACTGATGGACAGAGGCGCCATCTGGACTCCTTTGTGACAACTTCAGCTCATCTTTGGGTATCTTTGGTAAGACCGTGTGTCTAATGCTGATGTCCTCACGAGGGCTGGGAGGCAAGAATCGGTTGTCTGAAACAGGAATGGCAGCTACACTCTTATGGGCACCTGGTGCACTTTCTCAGGCCTGATCCACCTCAAAAATACTGGGTGCCCAGGACCCAAAGGACTGGTCTAGATGCTGGGGGTCAGGAAGATACCTGGAGAGATGGGGCATGGGCCTGACGTAGGCCTGGACAATGGGAGGCCAGAGCAGTACAGGACCAAGGCATATGCTCCCTTACCTGACCTGACCTGGTCACATAGAAGAATGGGTGTAGAGGTGCTGTGGTGAGGCTTGAGCACTTTTCCCAAACTATGCTGGCCCACCGAACCCGTCTTAACCTCCAAAATTTCAAATTATACAGAGAATTTCTAATGTATTTGCCAGAATGTCATCAGGAGAATCTATCTTGCAAAGCTCCAATCCACAACGTTTGTGTTGAACCGATAACCGATCTGGCAAATGAGCGTCATTTGGGGGATACAGTTTTCCCATCATGCCCTTGGGCAGAGGGTCAAGATATGTTTAGATGTTTCCTGTTATACAGCAATCACTGCTGGGATTCCTTTGCTCATGTTTCTGGTGAATTGTTGCTTTTCATATTAGGTACTTCTGCACCATGACTGACGTTATCCATTGAGTTAGGGTGTTTTCACACCTCTAGTTGGGCTGATCTAGTCTAAATCAAGGACCAATCTGGTATATCGTGGCATTTGACATCAACTTTGGTCCGTGATCTATGGGCGCCGTTCTGCACCATGACTGAAGTTATCCACTAAGTTAATCACTTCCTGCCTGAGGCTACAATCATCACAGGGTGTCTTCTAGTCCTGCATTTGTCTCTTCACTCCATCCTTGCTCACACCTGATTTTGCTGCAGGTGTAGCAAAAAATGTGGCGATCTTTTTTTTTTTTTCTCAAGTATGAAAAGGGCTTTGCAATGTGTCAATAATTAAACTTGTAAATTCTCAAAATTTACACCAAGAATGAAAGGAAATAAGTGTTAAAAGTGAAGTGCTATAATATTCACATTACATCCCAGTTACTGAAATTCAGAAAAAAGAATCCAGGTATAAAACCAGTTTGTATTTAGGTTTGTTTTGGTCCTCCTGGTGGAAATGGGCTCTTCTTTACCAGCTCCTTTCTCCAGGCTAGTTTCTGAAGGCTCTCTGCTTCATCCAGCCGCTCTTGGCTGTAGGTGAGGACACTGAGTCATCGTCATCCTGCTGAATTATGTATTCAAGAGAGGAACAAGTTGCTG
Organism: Cheilinus undulatus; assembly: GCF_018320785.1. NCBI lineage: Eukaryota > Metazoa > Chordata > Actinopteri > Labriformes > Labridae > Cheilinus > Cheilinus undulatus. The sequence continues at coordinate 8,468,648 of NC_054882.1, read as the reverse complement.
CGACCCAGACGGAGACATACTGGAAACACACAAACACAGCGTCCCTGAGAGTCTGTCCGTCAGATCTGCTTGTTTCTGCATATGAATGTCAGTTTCTGAACACTTTGGTGGTAAATGTCGGCCCTCCATTGAAATAATGATCCACATTCCCCTTTGGAAAAATGACACCGTGATTTACCGCAGTGATCCCAGACCTGTCAATGTGTCATTTAACTAATGTCCCCCTCAGTCTACTGGACACGGAGGTTTAAAAACCAGGAAACTGGCCCAGAAAATACCAGTTTAGAGTGCCACTTTAGGAAAACACAGTTACTTCTTTCAGCAGCTTCCAGGCTTTAAACAAATTACTTTAAGATTTAGAAGTACAAAAATAAAATCTCAGCAATGACTTTGACCCATCATGATCATTTTACTTTGTAATAGCAAAATCGAAATGTTATTTCTTAAGAGAGATTTCAATCACAATATAATAATTTTCTTCACCCTGAAATAAAATGAAATTGAATGGCCTAGTATTAAAAAAGCCATCATTGGTAGGGATGTCTGACTAATTCCCTTGTCTTATTCTCAAACCGCGCTGTCTGGTGTTAGGAATGCAGCCACAAAACAGTCAAAATTTATCACAAATGATTTGAATTATGGATGTCAGGTACACATTAGCTGGAAGCATGTGCATGTTTCTCCTGATAAGTGAAGAGAAATGCCCCTTCTATGCATGCTAGGCTGTGAGACTGCAGGGCTGTGTGCAAACACAGAGAAACAATCTAACTTGACACGCCTGTGTCATATCCACAGCATAAGATGTATTTCACATTTATCTGGGACACTCCCAATGCAAAGTGTTGGGAAAGGCAAGACTTTTCAAAAATTCTTGGAAGGTGATTGGACGAATGTTTTGTCTGCCACATTAACAGCGGTGGAAAAAGTACACGACTAGTGTACTCAAGTAAAAGTCCAGTTACTCTGGTTAAAACTGACTTAAGTAAAAGTAAAAGCACTGGTTTATAAAGCTACTCAAGTAAAAGTAAACAGATGCTACAAAACAGCTGGAAGGAGACTGGAAGGGAATTAAATGTCAGTCGGAAGTGAAGGGAGAAGATGTACTGGTTAACATCCATGCCAACGTAGAAGATGCGCAGAAGTGTGTGAGCAGTGATGGTAACATCATTTGTAAATAATGTATACATATCCATATGTAAAGGGAGTTTAAACGGGCCTTAATTCAGTGGATAACTTCACTCATGGTGCAACTGTGTCTAACAACAATAACAATCCCCTAGAACAGGGGTCGTCAACTACATTTGTCCAAGGGCCAGCTTTTTCCCATACAGGCACTTTGGGGACTGATCTCTTGAAAAAATGAAGAAATTTTAAAATTGGTCTTGTTGACATATTTCTGTTTTAATATTTTTAATTTTCTGTCAAATGTATGTAATTGTGAGGCTCTAACAGTGAGATCAGTCCTATTTATCACAGCCAGCCACAAGGGGGCGATTAAGATATTTTGGCTGAATATTCCTGAAGCCAAAAGTTAACAGAAAATGGCGGTTTATTAGGACTGAACTGATAATTCATGTTTAACATGCATAATATTTCCTAAGAACAGCTGACACGTGGTTTTCTGTAAATAAAAAATGGGTGAAACAAAGTCATCTTGATGAAACTGTTTCAATCTCAGTTGTTTTTGGAGTTTTAATAGCTTTTGGGAGCTTATCTATAAATAGAATAAAATAAAATGAAAATACAACATATCTTTTCCTCTGCACATGATCTGAATTTGGTGATGCTCATGGGGCGACGGGCAAAGATCTAAGGGGGGGCCGCGAGGCTTTGACTGCTCAGAGGCTGCCAAAATTAGATTTGTAAATGTTGACTAAAACCATGATGAAGCAGTTATTAAGTAGTTTATACAAAGGTCTTTAGATATGAAAAGCATGCATAGGCCTTTTAAGGATTTTACCAGTAAAACAATTAAAATCTATGTTGATATTCGGCGGCAGTGTGTCACTTTTTCGTCTCTCATGGGTCCTGGGGGCTCTGCTTTTCTTAAGGGGTTTACATGAGATCTGAAAGGGTGAGCTAATATGTGCAAAACCACCATGGTGCTTTAAGTTTGAATCTTTATTAAAAGAAATAGTTCCCAGGTCTTATTCTGGTCCTGGTTCCCTTTTTCAGAAAGTCTCACCACATCATCATAATGGCCAAATCTGATCACTATCCAGTCGTTTCCCTCTTTTGTTGTGGATTTTCCTGTGTTGAGGAAGTTTCATCATCTTTAAGAAAGGCTGCTTTGCACATTTGCATGCATGGTGTGGCGGTTATTAAGGTTATCAGACAGGAATGATGGACTAAATAAACAGAACAGACTCTCTTACACCACACACTTCCTCCCTCCCTCCTCAGACCACACTACAGATGTGGCGGGGGCTTCTCTGTGGGAGGGGGGAAAAGTAAAACCAGCGAAAGAAGATGGCTTAAAGGAGGAAGAACTCACCGACACACCGCCAAGAGGATATTTCCATCTTTCTTAAAAGCGTCTTGGTTAAATGGGAAACAAATGTGTGATTGATGTGTTCGACTTTGGCAATGACGACAGACTGAAAGAGAGGCCGGCCCCATCTCCAAACACTCGCTTTGAAATTAGAGAGCAGCGAGAGTGAAGTTATACCCAGTAAGAGTGGGATGTAGAAGAATGTGAGGCCACTTTGATGGTGAAATCGATGGATTTTCTCCAAAGCTTGTGATCAGAAACACATTAGACATAAATAAAGGTGTATATCTGAGACACGGAGGATTTAATTAGAGCTCAACCGTGAAGAAACAGCACTTAAACACAATAACATCCTAAGTGACCTTAATTGGATGTCTCTTTCATACGCTTGGAGAAAAATGAGGGCAAAACCCCCATGAAATAGAGACGCTGCATGTACAAATCAAGCTCTCGCCTCCAGGAATAACACGAGAACTACCCAACAAATCATTGACTTCCTGTCGCAGCCAGCGGCCTCTCAGCTGTCACTCAGAAATGACCTTTCCAACATGAAATCCTCTCTGGATTTGGAATCAAGCCTTGCAGTAAGGACTGAAAAACAATCAAGATTTCTTGGATTAAAATCCCACTCAGTAGCAGAGACAGTCCTCTAAATCCAGGCCTGTCCGTCAGATGTCACAGTGTCGTGTGGATAAGGTATCAAATCTTTGTGCTGGCAGGCAGACTAACACTGATGTGGATGAAAAATGAAACCCTTTTTGGCAGGAGTGACCATAAATCCCACCAAAACACAAAGACAGTCTTTTATATAGTGGATGCTTTTAATGTTTTCAAAGACAGAACAACAAGAACAGCTGATTTTGCTCCAGCAGTCATTTTAACAGAATTATTTGCACTTTTTTTTTCTGAAAAGTCGGCACGCCATTTCAAACAAAGTAAGAAATGTACAGAAATGAGAGTCTTGGTGCCAAAATATGGATTATAATTGGAACACATGCTTGATTGGGCGTTTTTATTTACTACACCTGCATGAAATTATCTTCTATTATGTTTATGATACTGATGCCAAATGCTTTTATCTCCAACCATAATGATACCCAATTTTTGCACAATTATGGGAAAAGTTATTATACATTGCACAGAAAAATTTTAAATTGCAAAGCTAGTGGATTGGCCAGATTTCATGTCCGTCTTCAGGCAGATCCATCTCGCAAAGCTCCAATCAAAAATGACTGTGCTCAGTCTGAGAATGAACCAATCAGCATCATTTGAGAAGAAAGAGGCAGTCTTAGGGTGGCAAGCCTGTACAACACTGGTGGCCAATGTAAGAGTTAGTTTTGATGTAGCAAAGGCTACCCATAGAACTAACAAACCCAGAGAATGGCCCCCCTAGCTGTGATTTATTGATCAGTAGCATTGGTGCTAGCGCCCTGGCTAACAGTTGCTTCATTTTGAAGCTGAAAAGTGTTCAGCTGTTACTGGATTCTGATGTACTCATGAACTTTCTAACCCCTTTATCACTGTTTCCACTCATTTTTGCCAAATTTGTTTCCCCTTTGAAACTGTTTTAAAATTTTAACCAAGTCATGCTACTTTAACCCTTTATAGCCACCATTTTTGATAGTTTCTTGGAACTTTTTTTTTACCCATTTTTGCCACCTAAACCCTATTTTTCAATTGCTTTTCGCCATTTTCTGCCCATTTTTGTCTTTTTTTAATCCAGGCTGGATGGCTCAGTGGGTCATAGTGGTGACTTTGGTGTGGTTTGTATCACATAGGCCTTTCAGACCAGCAGGGCTCCTTCTTCCAGAACCTATTTTGGAAGCGGCCAGCGCGTTCAAACTGAAAGAAATTTGGTTTGGAGCCTTAAAAGACTGTTCTAAGCTGGAAGAAAAAAAAAAGTTGTTTCTTCCTCGTGAACCGTGACATCATTAGTGTGAGCATCACATTCTTGGTTGTGAAGATGAGTGGAAAAATTGAGAAAAAGTAGTCTGCCAAAGGAGACAAAATGTTTGGTTGGGATCTGGCCATCGACAGAATTCCAGGTGAAGCTGGAGAGTAGTACAAGGAAGAGAAAGTTATATGCAGAACTTGCAGAAGAGATGACGAAGGCTGGGATCACCTGAACGCCAGACCAAATAACTCAAACTCAAGAAACTAAAGAAGGAATATGACAGCAAGAAAGACTTGGGGAAAAGTGGAGCTGGATGAAGTGATACATGTCCATCGTATCCTCCCACTTTGGTTTAACCAACACTGATGTGAACGCCATCTGGTTCGCCAGAAAGCCCCAAGGTTCTGAGACTCCAGAGCGGAGCCAGAACCAGAACCAGAACAGTGTCTGTCTGAAAGCATCAGTAAGGGCAAGATCACTATCTAGTTTGGGCCTTTGGGGAAGTTTCTTTACTTATAGGACAGTGGTTCCCAACATTTTTTCCTGGAGCCCCCCACTTTTATCTAAGAAAAGCTGAGCCCCCCCAGACTCACATGAATTAAAAAGTGACCGATTACTTTCAAAAATCAACATCAAATTTCATAGACAGAACTCAAAGAAAATAGGTTTATATATGTTTATTATACCAAAAGACATTTGTATAAACTATTTAGGTAAAGTTTTGCCATGATCTTAGTTAATATATGCTAATCTAATCTTGACAACCTCAGAGCAGGCAAAGCCTCATGCCCCCCACTGAGATCTCTGGCACCCCCCTTAGTGGGTCGCAGACCCCAGGTTGGGAACCAATGTACTCGAACATCTGCTTACCTGTAAGATGTGCCTTGCTTTGGTTGAAAGCTTCTGCTTTTGCCCCCCTCTTTAAACCTACATTGTTGCCAATTCAAACCCATTTTTCACCACTTAATTCGGACAACTTTTGCCACTTTTTACCCATTTTGCCACTTTTTTATAATTATTTATTGTTCGCTTAAAGCTATTTAAATTGCTTCTGCTTTTTTCTCTGGTAATCTGACATTTGTGCACATCATGTCTTAGCTTTGAAGTCTGACATATCTTTTCAAGTGGTCAGCAAAAGGTACTTTTGTTTTGAGAAGAGGGCATTACATTTTGAAAAAGGCATTAATGTAAAACAGCATAATAAATAAAATTCACATTTTGTTGCTTTGATGGCAGTGGTTATTATTCAGGTTAAAAATAAAATATTATCACAGATTGCCTTCACAATGGGCCATGGTTTTTCCTGACCTCCATGGGCCCCCCCGTTTTTCCAGGCCCCAGAAAGCCGGCCTTGGATGCGGCTTTGGTATGGAGGCAGTTTTATTTAATCAGAACTTGACATTTCTTTTTTAAGCTTTGGTTTCTTTTTCTACATCAACATTGAAATCACAGATTGTATCTTTTTTAAACAATGTGATTTTAAACAAGTATGAAAGAATTGCAAGTTTGACCACCTCATATAACAGTACTGTGAAACAGATGAATAAATCTCAGTCTCAGCAACTCCCACATTTTTAGTGTTTATGTCTAGTCTGTGTTGCAATGGACCTTTTTTCAACACTGCTCAGTGCTGCCCTCTGCAGGCAGGCGACCAAAAGACACACAGATGCTTAATTTTAAATTTCATGGTGTTTTGGGCAGCTAAGAGCCTGGCAGAGCTTCTGCTGGACGACCTGCCGCCACCTTGGCATTCAAACAGACGGCACCTTCTGAGTGCTGACTTTAGGGGGGGATTGAGGTGGACCCCCTCCCTCTCCTTACCTCCTCTCTCCCACACGAACTCTGGCTCAGTGAGGAGGAAGATTGAGGGAGGAGTAGAGAGGTGTTTTTCGTCCTGACTTTTCCCGAGATGTCCACCTTAAGAGTGAAAAAAATGAAAGTGACGGTGTTGGTGTGACAGGAGGTAGATGAGGATAGAGAGAGATGGGAAAGAGAATGAAAGATGTGTGCTTTTTCTCCACCTTCTTCTCTCTGCATTTTTATTTGTGCAGCCAGGTCCAGAGTGTTTGAAGGGCGACTAAACACACAGGCGGCTGTGAAAAGCTGCCAGCCTGCTGCTGTTGATGGGAGGGAGAGGAGCGTTTGCAGTGACGGATGCAGCCTTCTCTCATCCCCTCCCACCCATACCAGCAGCAGCACCGCTCTTTGTTTTCTGCCTCAAACTCAGGCAAACAAAAGAATCTACACTTTGGTATGATGCAAAGATTGGAAGATAAAAGAAAAGAAATTAAATTAAAAGTGCGCACAGGTGAAAAGAGAAAACAAAAAGGCTTGCATCCTTTGGATTTTTAAAATTCTATTAAAAGCACAAAGTCTGGATTTATTTCAGCTGTGTGGGCGTCTGCACACTTAAGCTCTGAGCCAATCCCATTCTGCCATGATCTCTCTCCATCCAACCATCCTGCTGTTGTCATATTTTAAAATCTGCTCTCCTCTCCGCCACAGTCAGTCTGTTGTTTCAGTACAACCGCTGTAATCCTCCTCCACCCCAGCTACCTCATTTACATCTCATCGTTGTCTAGGTCCAGCTCCTCTGAAGTCTATTCCTCATCTTGGTCTGCTCCTTTGATCACAACCACCAGGGTCTAGACTCCATAGGGGACTACCTTATCCTGCTACCAGCCTCACTATCCGTGCAAGCTCATTAAGACATCAGGGTGGAGTCTATTCGCCAAAGACAGTTCACGTTCCTGAACCTGTAAAATAAAACTATTGTTAAACTCAGTCTCTCCTGGTTGAACTGCATTTTAATCAACTAAAGCCAAGAAAATACATTTACAAAACTGAAGCTAAATGCTATTTATATATCACAGGATCACAGGCCATAATGTGCACATAAGTCAGAATGCCAGAGGTTAAAGTAAAGAAATGAACAACTTAAAAAGAGTGACAATAACTGTGAAAAGTAACCAAAACAAATGAGTGAAGAGTGGCAAGAATAAGGTTAAAATGGCAAAAAGACATGACAAAACAAGCAAAATGAGGCAAAAAGTGACAAAAATGGTTGAAAAGTGACATTAATCTGTTAAAAATGTCCAAAAAAAAAAGAAAATTAACTGCAAAAATAAGTTACAAGTGGCAAAGACATGGTAAAATATGGCCAAAAAAAGTGTAAAGTAGCAAAAAGATAAGGAAGACAAAAGGAAAAAATTGGTAAGAAGTGCCAAAGTTGCATTTCAAGTGGCAAAGAAAAGGCAACATTGGTAAAAAAATGGCGAAAAAGTGGCTAAGATTGGTTGAAAGAGTCAAAAATGAAAAAGAAATAGGCAAATTGCTGCATAAAATGGGTGAAAAGTGGTAAAAAGGACAAAAAAACTGCAGCAAAAAATGACAAAAATGGTTAAAAACTAACATAAACATGTTAAATGTGGCAAAAAAAGAAAAAAAAAAGCAAAATAAAGTAATAATAAAATAAAAATGTCAAAGACATGGCAAAATTTGGCAAAAAAAAAAAAAGGCTAAAATTGGTTGAGTCAAAAACGCAGAAAAAAGTGGGCATATGCTGCATGAAATAGGTTTAAAGTGGCAAACGGGGGCATAAGCAGAAAAAAAATGTGGCAAAAAATGGTAAAAATGACAAATGTGGCAGGAAAAGAGCTGCAAAAAATAGGTAAAAAGCATCAAAGACATGGCAAAAACGGGCAAAATGTGGCCAAAAAAAAGACAAAATGGGTGAAATGTGCTAAATTGCCATTAAAAGTCGCAAAAAAGGCAAAGAGTTGCAAAAATAAGTTACAAGTGGTAAAGAAAATGCAAAATTTGGTGAAAAGCTTTCCGTGACCAGTCTCCCAGTCTCTGCTGTTAAAAAGCACCCCCACGGCATGATGCTGCCACCACCATGATTCACAGTGGGGACAGTATTGGGCCGGTGATGAGCGGTGCCTTCTTTCCTCCAGAAATAGTGTGTACAATCAAGGCCAGACGGTTCAATCTTGATTTCATCAGACCAGAGAATTGTTTGTAACAGTCTAAGAGTCCTTTAGGAGCTTTTTTGAAAACTCCAGGAAAGCTTTGAGTGTTTTGCACTGAGGAGAGGCTTCTGTCTAGCTTCTCTGCCATAAAGCCGAAATCAGTGGAGGGCGAGAGTGATCATCTCACAGTCAGTCATCTCATCTCCACACAGATTTTAGAAGAGAAAAGAATGAATTCAAATGATTGTAGCATCATGACAAAACTGAATAAGTAAAGGGGTCTGGAGTCTGAAAACACAACAATAATAGGATATAATAAATATTTACAGTTTTTCACCCTTTCAGCACTTATTATTTATGTTCACATCCTTCAGGTAGCATTTTGTGTCCAGAATTACCAATAGCTTCCCCTCTCTGCGGTCCTTATTTCACAGATTTTTCTTGATGTTTTGTTTGGTTTTGCATGGACGGCCCCCGCCACTCTGTTGATTGGTAATTTTCAAGCACCGGCAGGCAAAAGTGCTGAGTATAAGCAGCAAATGAACCAATTTCTACCTGTCCTCCTGCTGTAATGGAGTCAGATGTACACTGTGAGTGTGGGGAACCTTTTCTCCTATGATAATCTATCCATGGGGGAGCGATTGAACCTCATTAGCTGACTATTTTAAATGTTGCATGTAAAGAAAAGGGAAGTCTTTGAGTAATATTAAACCCGTTAGTAACATGAATTTGCTGTGATATATGGTTATTCAGGGAGTTAGTTCAGCACTGGATCCTGCAGGCTGTGCAAAAAAACATCATTTTGCCCTGTAAAATGTGCATTTATCAGTCTGTTTGGATGATCTCATCATGGACAATGAAGCAGTGCTTGCAAACAGCATTTAGGAAAACCAGCAAGAAGTTAAGTTTTTGTTTAAAGACACCAAAGATTAAAGAGTCTGACGCTGACTTATTCTAGAAGACATCTTCAGGCAAATTTCGATTCAACTGACCACAGAGCAGTTTTCCATTTTGCCTCAGTCCATTTTAAATTAGCTTTGGCCCAGAGAAGATGGCTGTTTTTCTAAATCGTGTTCACATGTGACTTCTTTGTATGATACAACTTTAACGTGATTTCTGGCAGTGCTCCTGAGTCCATGCAGTGATTTCCAATGCAGAATCATGCCTGTTTTTAACCCTTTAAAACCGACGGGATCCCGGCGCTCCCATTTGCATTTAACCGTGGGTAGAATTGTAACCAAATGAGATAGAGCAATAATTTTTTTGGCATATAAAACCAGAGTAATAACACCAACATAACACACATTCAATATGTTCCAGAGTACTGTTTCCTTCTAGAAATATCCTTCCTTCTTTTGCAGAAATGTGGTACAAAAAACACACATCAAAAACAATATAATATATTATCTGGGCTACAAATAAGTTGTTTTCTTGCAGGTCACGAGTCGCACTTGTTTTTGTTTCAACATGGTCTTCTGCAAACATGTATGCTCAAAAGTATCTGGCACACTTTGAATTTAATTTCACTACTGTAAATTAGTTTATTTCTTCTAAAGATGCTGTCTTTTTTTGCAAATTGAGCACAATTTCATTTTATTTTTGTTTTTGCCACAGTTTGTAAAGATAAGTGTATTTAAAAAATGAAGTTATGAACATACTCAAAATCATTTTTTGTGGGTTGAAATGATCTTGTGCAACTTTTTTACAATTACAGTTTTGAGGGATACAGTAATGATCTCTGTATTTTGGAAAATTAATTTTTCTTGTTTTCTTGCACTTGAGCAATTTAATTTGTTACTATAGACTTATCGCATAGATATCATTAAAATTAGGATTCTGAGGGTTGTATTGATGTACAACACATTCAAATACTCTATAAAATGGCACTACAACATGTAAAAATGTAAAGTTATGCTCTGGTGGACTTGTTATATGGCAGGTCATAAAGGGTTAATGCAGTGCCATTTGAAGGCCCGAAGATCAAGAGCACCCAGTAATGACCTCCAGTCTTGTCCCTGGTGCACAGATTTCTCCAGATTCTCTGAATCTTTTGATATTATGTACTGTGGATGGTGGGATATTAGAAATCTTCATTGTTTTTTCATTGAGGATCATTTTTCTGAAATTGTACCACAATTTTAGATGCAGTTTTTGGCATTTGGGTTGGCGAAGCTTTGCCCATCTTGATTTCTGAAAGACTCTGCCTCTATAAAATGCTCTGTTTATACCCAGTCATGCCCCTGAGTTGTTGCTTATTATCCTAATTAAATGAAAAATACTCCTCCAGCTGTATTTCAATAGTATCACTTACTTTTCCAGCCTTTTGTTTCCCCGTCCCTACTTTTTTGATAAGTGATGCTGCTATCAAATTCAAAATGAGCTATTATTTTGCGATGTTGATGCACCATTAGTTCATCTTCAACAAACAAATACATAAAATAAGTATACTTTGGAATTTTATCTCGCAAAACTTACCATCATGTCGTGTAAAAATTCTCAAAGGTTTCTTAAAGTGACATTTAAGGAACTCTGGGCATTTCAGGTTCTTAGAGTACAAACACAAATGTATAAAAAAATAAAAACTCTTGGCCCAAAAGCAGCAAATGTTATAACTCATGTTTTTAAATGGGTGTTTGTAGCATAAATACGCTCCCTTTATCACCCTCAACCTGACTCATCCTTAATGAGTTCTGTGCTGCTTCTATAAGAGAGGGGTTTAAGGCCAAGAAGACTAAATTAAACACATTTAGGAGCCTGAGCCCAGGCTGCAGCTCTACCTGTGGCCGTCGGGGTTTGGGAGCCCTGCGTCCTCTGGCCGTGATGGCGAATAGATCTCACTCAGATGGGGATGGATGAGGTGGCATGTAGAGTCCCTGCAGCACTGCTACAACACCATTTGTTTTCATTATAAAGCCAAAAACCCCCTCAGCAAATGTAGAGACCACTGCTGAACACCAGAGTATTTCTCAAGTGTGAAGACTGCAGCTAAAACATGCTTTTTACCTTTTCAAACTCTGTTGTTATTCACACATGCATGATATCAGCTCAAAGAGAGACTTTCAGGTGGATAGATGATGGGACTGTAAATCTCACATGCAGACAGCTCAGGGCCCATTTTTACCTCCTCTCTGTGATTTCCCCACCATCAGCCCGTCACTCGAAGCTTCCCGAGGGTTGAAGTTAGCGACAGCCAATTCTGCTCACGGTAATGTGTTTTGTTGTCAGTGGACAGGTTTTGTGATAGAGTTGTATTCCTCAGGGACGGACCACCGTCTCTCCTCCAGAGGCAGACAGACGTGTACGTACAAGCTGATCATGAGCAACAGTTGTCTGATTTTCAGGACGACAGCGCAAAACATTTTCAAGCCTTCAGCAACACATCGAGACAGTGTTCCCCAGGCACACACGTCAGATTACAGAATAACAGAAAAAAAGGAAAACTTAAAAATCAGATAGTGTCTTTCTGTGAGATACAGGATGGTTGAATTGCTCCTTAATAAGGATAATGAATTAACCAAGGGTACAGACAGACTCTGCTGTGTCTCAATTCAGTGATGCATCCTCCAACAGTTTCATCAAGTCACAGTGATGCGTCACAGGCGGTCCTATTTCAAAGGCAACGAAGTCCTGTTTTATCCTTTGTGGCTCGACAAAAAGTTTCATTGCACACTTAACTGATAGAATAAGGAGACCTCTCAAGAGGCTTTCAGTAACATTTAAATGTAGGCAATGCAAAAATGGAGTCTGTAGGAGGAACTGAGAGTTACAGAAATAAATTATGTGTGTATCAGAAAGTACAAGGACTCTCTTAGTAAGGTTAAAGTAAATGTCTCCTGTAGAACAGCACAGCAACAACAGGAGGAACTAACATAATTGGTTGATCTTAGTCTTGCTTCCTTTTGGACAGTTCATCAAAAAAAAAAAAAAAAAAATCCAAGAGCAAATATGTGAAAGGCCTGCAGAGAAAGTTTTGTGCATAAGCAGAGAAAGATTGTGAGTACATGGAGGAAGAGTTTCGTAAGTGTGCAGGGAAGGTTCTGTAGGCATGAAGAGAAAGTTTCGTACGTGGGCAGAGAAAGTCTTGTGAGTGTGCTGATAAAGTTTCGTGCACATGCAAAGAAAGTTTCATGCACGGGCACAGAAAGTCTTGTAAGTATGCAGAGAAAAAGTTTCGTCCATGTGCAAAGAAAGTTTTTATTGTGGCCAGAGAAAGTTCTGTACATGGCTTGAGAAAGTCTTGTAAGTGCAGAGAAAGTTTTGTCTGCGTGCAGAGAAAGTTTCATATGATGGCAGAGAAAGTTTTGCAAGTACACAGGAAAAGTTTCAGCACATGCAGAGAAAGATTTTAAGTCCCTGTTAAGTAAAATCCAAAATGTGTGTCTATGCTGTAAACCAGGGGTCATCAACTGCATCTGTACAAGGGCCAGCTCAAGGCCATGCCGCCACTGTGAGGGCCTGCGCGTTAAACTAAAAAGAAATGTTTTTGTCTAAATAATTGTATTTTCTTTGAAATATGCCTTATTTGTAGCTCATACCAGTGAACTCAGTCCCCATTCACACAGTTAAATCCATCTACTGCAGCAAGCCACAAAGGGGGGATTGAGATATTTAAGCCACATATTTCTTAGGCTGCCATGTAGTTTGCTGTGAATATGCTGAGCTCTCATTGGTGGAAAACACATGAAGGACAAACAAATTTATACCGAGATCCGCTACTTTAAACAAGAATGGATTTATAAGTAAGTTTGTCATGCATCTTATCTGCTAATATTGGTTAATAATATGGATTTTTGTAAAACTGATCAAACATTAGCCAATCTTTAAAAAAAAAAATCAATCATGTAATTTTTGAGTTACTTGAATATCTGTAGGGATCATAAAAAGCAAGGTAGAAAAGATACCCTAAATACAGCAATATATATTTTTTCCTCAGCACTTTTTCTGAATTTAATCAACCCTCTGGGGGCCGGATGGGAAGCTGTGAAGGGCCTGATGTGGCCCCCGGACCTCCAGTTGATGATCATTGCTCTCAACTGTCTGTCATGACATAAATGTGATTGTTTCTCTGGTGGTTTAAAAAAAGAGAGACGTAACCAAGCAGCACAGCAGAAAGATGATTCTTCCATTCAGGTTGTAACATTTCTTTTAATTGAGAGGGTCGTATTTCTCCTGAGTGGGCGGGGCCTCACTCATTTAACTGACACGCCCACACCATCCTAGAGCAGATTTTACTGCCTCATTTTTCATGATTTTGAAGCTCAATTTTATAAACTTAGAGATGCTTTTCATGACTGAAATTTGGCCTGCTTGTTTGTTACACAGTAGCCTGTCTTACGATAAACCTAAACACAGATTTTTTTTTATCACTTCACAGGGACTTTAAGCTGATACGTCAGATTTTCATATATCCACTGAAATCAACAAAAAACACTTCTGGTCCTTTTTTGATACTATCACTCATTTAAATAACAGACATTACAAATAAGGAATCAAAAAGTATTTAGCTAATTTGACAACCTTATGTGTTATCTTTAATATCCTGGGATTTAGTCCATGGGGGCAGCAGCAGATATTTTGGGGTTTCCGCTGCAGCCAGCAGGTGTCCAGATAAATGAGATCTAATGCCGGCTGAGACGTTTCTTCCTTCAGCTGGTCACAGTTTATAGTCGGGACAAGCAACTCGAGACTCCAGATACCAGCCTGAATATAATCTGGACTAACATGCAGATCAATTTAAAGAGTCTAATGAAAAGCCAAGTGGTTGTCTGGTGACAGCAGTGAGACTTGGTTTTGCATTTTAACCAGTAGATTTGTTCTTTGTACTCTATGGAGACAAAAGACAGCTTTAAACTCAATTCACCACCTCACAGATTTTAGATTCATGAGTAGATACGTTCATGAACTTTAAACTTTTGAGTCTGTTTTGATATTTTCAATCATATTCTATTGGACCAGCAGTAATAAGCATGTCTGATGTAACAGAAATAGAGCGTTAGATTTACAGTCGCCTCATTTGTCTGTTAGAACACAGCAGTGGTTTTTAAACTAAGGCCAAATATGTTCATTGTTTCATATCAGCCCCGCCGTACTGGCAGCTCTCTGCAGGTTTGGATTCACACCTCGTTTTTGGAAAGGCTCCACTCAGCAGCTTTAGCTCATTTCCAATCAGGTTAGTTGGCGCCGTCTGCCAGCCAGAGCACAGATGTTTTTAACCTTCACTCATCAGGAAAAAGCTGAAAGAGCAATCTGCTGCTTTACATTCATCTCTCGCCATCTGCAGGTAGTCCTCGTTTTACGTAAACTGCTTAGTTAGCAGGAATTTGTTTATGACGAGAGGGAGGTCCTCAGGCATTCTCATGATAATCATTTAATTTGTGTTGACAGTGATGTTAAACTAAAATATCTAAGAAGAGGGGTAGGAAAGCACCAAATGCAGGAAAATCTGTGTTTACTTGTTTTTTCTTTACTGTTCATGTAGTTTGGATGTCCCAGGACATTTATAACCATTAGGTTTACAATCACCACTCAGCAAAATCAACAGTTTTAGGGTTTTAGTGTTAAAGGCGATATTAAAGAGTTAGTGTTAATCCAGGGGTTGAATGCCAAATTCTCCACTCTACAGTGTTGATATCACTCCATAACCAGAGTTGATGCCACACCAAGAAGTCCTGTGCAGCTCTTCTCTCTAGATACTGAAAGTACAGAGATGCTTTAAGGAGGTCTGAGGTGGGTTTTGACCTTGTACCTCCTAAAGGTATTCAGTGTATCCTCAGAGTGGACATTTGTGCAGATATCTTGTTCAAAAGAATGGGACAGAAGGATGAACAACCCAAAAACATCACGCCTCAATGAGTAATTAAAGCTCATAACCACAGTTATGTCAGCTTTGAGTTTAGCAGCTGCAGTCTCCCTAGAGTCAGAAGTGAAGTGTTTTTGTGAGAAGATTAAAGACTCTGAAGTGAAATCAAAAGTTTTTGTCTTAATGCTCTAGATATGTTGGAATGTGGTTGCTGTAAACATGTGAAAACACTGAGATCAAATGTGACTGAAAACTTGATTTAGACTGTAAGAAAGTTTTTCACCTCTTTCCTGGCTGGGTTTAATGTGGGTGCGGCTAATATGTGGGCTCATGATGTCGTGAGTTCATGCTGGGGAATGGCCCCGCCCCTCTAACACTGTAATATATAATCACAGAGCAGTTTTTCTCAGTACAGTCTGTTAGCTGATGTCACTGCCTTTATTGGAATTTAACAGTCAGTTAAATGCTGTTTTTTGTTTATTGCGAGGTAAATTTGCCAAGTCTAGTCTGTTACTTAAGGGGATTGTAGACAGGCCAGAGGCACACTTTTTTGTTAGAAAGGCCTTTGTTACTTTTCATAATATGTCCCCTTTAAGAAACTAAACTTCTGCTGCCAAGCAGCTGACAACAACCTTAAACAACTTGTGAGACTGAGAAACTCCAACATGAAATGCAAAGGCCACTAGACCAGTTTGAAAAAGGGAACCAAAGATGGCTGAGTTATAACCCTCAGCACTGACACACAATGGCCTTCGAGTGACTGGTAAACTAAGAATTCTTACTGAAAGTTTGAGAAATGCTTAAGCAGACGCTTTCATGCAAACACAAGAAAAGCCAGAGAGATGCTCTCAGTATCTCTGAAGGTGAGATAATGAATCAGCAAAGAGAGCTGGAGCCCAAGAGTATATATAACCTTCCCACACCTGGTCATCATCAAGGCTAATCAGCCACACACCTGACTCTGCAGGTGAGCTGAATGATTGCCTCACCTGCATCAATGAGCAGCATGAGTGAGTGTCCTCACATTCATGAGTTGTCCACACTTTTCTTGCACCTTTCCCGTTTTATTTTTGGAATGTGTTGCAGGCATCAAACTCATAATGTGTGTTTATTTCCAATAGAACAATAAAGTTTATCAGTTTGAATGTTAAATGTCTTGTCTTTGTGCTGTTAATTGAATTTAGGTTGAAAAGGATTGACAAATTTTGTTTTTACTCAGATTATACACAATGTCCCAACTTTTTTGTACCAGAGATTTGTTACAACCGTCATAATTTATGACCTTGTTGGTGCTTGAGCGCTTTCTCTTGAAACTTTACAAAGACTGCGGTCTAGATTGTACTCTTTGTTATTGAAAGACCAAGTATGAATCTACCGTGAGCTCAGCATTAGGGAACATCTGGCACAGATAAAAAAGTGAAGGAAAAACAACATTACTATTGTTTTCTTCGCTTTTTTTGACATTAAAAGGAAAGTGCATGCATATAAATGTGCCGGTGAATCTTAATTAGCATTTCTGTTGTTTTATCAAAAGGCTTTTCCCAGTTCTGCAGGAAAAGAGAAATAAATACACATGAATAATTGTGATAATGCCTATTTTACATACATATTTGGCCTGTAACATAAATAAATCAGCTGTTTAAGCATTCTGAGTGTTTAAACCATATTATAGCAGATTAATTCTTTGGTTGACTGGACTGATGTGAGTGTGCATCTCAAAGATTTCATCTATAATAAGAATTAAAGCCAGAGGCTTAACTTATTTGCCATGACAGTATGCAGAACTACTGGCGTAGCTGTGATTGATTGACTCAGGCTTATCCTTTCAAGTGCCCGGGCATTTATGAATCTCAAATATTGGCTGATTTCACGGATAACTCTGACGCTCGGGCTCCACGTCACGCCCGGCTTTATCTCTCTGTGGATTTGAGCCTCTGCAGGTCAAAAACCTCCAGCAGCAGTTGATGAAATTTCATGAAAGAACAATGATGAGTTAGTCACAGGGGCTATACTGGGACACGTGGGAAAGTGGATGTGTCCCCCTCCTCTCTGGTCAGCTCATACAGTCTCGGTGTGAGAGAGAGACCCCCCAGATGTCTCATTAGGTATATCATTAGGGAGACAGCTGGAAGGGGGTGCAGACAGCTGACACGGGGCTGCAGGGGCAGGATTAGCTGGGACTTCTTGGAAGGATGGGGGTTTGAGATATATTCAGATCTCATGCCCACAGTTTGAGGGTCTCATATGAAGTCCCACAGAGAGTTTAAATATGTTAGATCCCTGACTGGAGGCAAACATTTTTTGGAAACGTCCTTTAAACACATAACCACTCTTGAAGTAAGCTTCATAGCTGGTGATCTGTCCTCTTCAAAAGTCAAAAACCTGGGTGAATTTATTGCATTTTCATTCTGCCATCATGTGATATCATCACTGCAAGTCTGTATTAATAAGTTTCAAATAGTGATAGTGATCATTTTAAAGTAAATGTTGTGGGTATTCCACAGTCAACTGTTAGCAATGCTCTTAGAAAGTGGAAGCGTTTAGGAACAACAGCAACTCAGTCAAGAAGCAGAAGACCATGCAAAATCCCAGAGTGGTGTCAATGACTGCTAGAAGTGGGTAGAAGTCACAAACACTGGTGGAGTTCAGAGTTCTGAACTTCCGCTGGGTGAGTCTGGGTTTGGTTGATGCTGGGAGAGTGTTTCCTGCCTGACTGCATTGTGCTAACAGTGGAGTTTGGTGGAGGAGGGATGATGATATGGGGCTATTTTTAAGGGTTTGAGCCCCTTATCTCCTGTGAAGGCCAATCTTGATGCTTCAGCATACCAAGACATTTTGGACAATGCTATGCTTCCAACTGTGTGGCCGAGGTGGAAAAAGTGCACAACTTTTGTACTCCAGTAAGTACGGTTACTCTGATTAGAATTAATGTGAATATAAGTATTGGTCTAAAACTCTACTCAAGTAAAAGTAAAAAGTAGAAAAACAGACATGTCCTGATTAAGACTCGCTGGAGTCGAAATGCATAGATATCCATGTTAAATAAAGGATTTTTATGACATCAGAGTGCCTTGTTTTCGCAGTTTTGACTGCCATCTACACTAGTATGGACTCTCTCTGAAAGTAATCTGGCAAGTCGTTGTTCCTCTTTTTTACATTAAAAGTAAAGAGTATCTAAAGTTCACTTTAAGAACTGAGCAGCTTCTGAGGAGTTGTACGCAAAATACAAGCAATCAAAATACAAACTTTCCTTAATGGTAAGAACAAGACAATAGATCTCCAACCAGATTCTTCAGGTAAAGTCACACCTGCATTCTAAAGTCAAATACAGAGCAAACTAACAGTGTTGATAAAACTCAAACAGTTCAATTTAACTCTTTAAATGCAAACTCAAGACCTGCCTTTTTAGTTTAACATTTAATCACATTTAAGATCATCAACTTTAACATTTCAGTCCTCTAGATTTTATCTGATTCCCTCTAAATTCTTTTAGAATATTACAGAGCAGATGCAATAAAAACTTTTACCTCTAACTCTCTTTTTGATCTTTTATCCTTTATCTCGTGACAATATGGATTGTTGCCTTTTTGTATATTGTCTGATTTTAATGTATTGACTGTGGGTAGCTAATTTGCAACTTGGCCATGACAAATATCCCAGTAAAGTGTATCCCTAACAATTCACCCAAGGGCATGATGGGAAAACTCCAGCCACATCCCCCAGGTTTGAAATAGTATTGAACCAAGATGAACTGACTCTTAACAGAGTTGAACTAACTGGTGGACAAACACTGTCAAAAAAGTTCAACACTGAAGACCATTTCAATCAGAATGAAGTTAAAACTACACTAAAAAAAATAAACTCTGAAATGGTTCACCCTGAGATTTTAACACTCCAGTTTTTACAGTCTGTCAGTCAGCTGTTTTTGGATTTTGCCATGTGCTGATGTAGCACAAAGTAAAAGTACAGTTACTCTGGTTAAAACGTACTTAAGTAGAAGTAATAGTACTGTTTTAAAAATGTACTCAAAAAAGTACAAGTACCCCCAAAAACTACTCATTTACAGTAATTTGAGTTAATGTAATCATACATTTTGGACAATTCTATGCTTCCAACTTTGTGGCAACAGTTTTCTATTCCAACATGTCTGTGCCCCAGAGCTCAAAGCGAGGACTATGAGGACATGGTTTGATGAGTTTGGTGTAGAAGAACTTGACTGGCCCGCACAGAGCCCTGACTTCAACCCCAGCAAGCACCTTTAGGATGAACTGGAATGGAGATTGTGAGCCAGGCCTCCTGGTCCAACACCAGTGCCTGACCTCATAAATGCTTTACAGATTGAATGGGCACAAATTACCACAGAAACACTCCAAAATCTGTGGAAAGCCTTCCCAGAAGATTACAGTGTCTGTGTCCATCCAGACCAATCAGAAATACAACATGATGATACATTAAATAGATATTACAACAAATAAATGTATGATTCTATTGATTTGCGCCTTTCCCAAACTTGAGTATGGGACACGTGCACTGCAGAAGACAAGATACTGCAAAAAACTGCATTAAAGGAATTTCAGATGGACAAATCAGCCCTTTAGTGGTACTGAATGATGAATGAAGAGGCGGGGTAAACACTTCCAGCAGATCATGTCGAGTGTCTAACTCTGACTAAAGCCTCCATACTTCAGCCGTTAATTCGCTCTGCATCGACTCAGGGATTGCTCACGGCTAAATTACAGGTTTGCTTTTGCTTATACCATCAATGTGGAAATTAATGATGTAGCAAGTCTCGGTGAAGGCGCCTGTAACTGATGATTCCTTTAAAGGGTAATATGGTTTTCACATTAAAACATGAAAAGTACTCCATTGCCACTTTGGCTGCACACCACAGGGATAAAAAGCTCTCTGTTTGGATTATATAGAGTGAGATGGGCAATCCTGTATGACTAACACATCGTTACTCAGACTCAGATTAACAATCTGGCAGTTTGAAAAGTTTAAATATGTCATAAGTTCTCTTTGTTTTTGTGCTTTTAACTGAAATGACTAGAAAACACATGCATCTGAACTCAAGTGTTTATTTCACTTTAAATAAAATCAGCACAATCTGAAATATTTTTAGTCTACAGCGTGGGTGTCAAACTCAAGGCCTGGGGGCCAAATCCGGCCCGTGGTGCAGTCATAACCGGCCCTCAAGATCACATCATACTTTTATTGTAACTGGCCCACCAGTATGAGGTCCACAGACTTCCTCCAGTATAAAAATGAAAATGCATCCTTAGTAATTTAAAAGATCCTTAAGTCAGAAAAATCAGAAAACATAAAGGATAAAAATATTTAGAAATTAGTCAGCAATGTGGGAAAGACATTCATTTGTAATTTTATTGCATATACTCAATTTTGCATGTCATGATTACAAGTTGAACTCATAATTAAGACTTTTTCTTTCATATTTTGACCTTTTAGATTCACCTTTTTAAATATTAATTCATATTTTGACCTCCAAAAATCATGATTTCAAATTTCATCTCATTTTTTTACCTTTGAACTCATGAATTTTATCCCATATTTTGACCTTTAAAACTCATGATTTCTGACTTTTATCACTTATTTTGACCTTTTAGACTCATGATTTAAAATCTTAATCAAATATTTTGATTAAAATTGATTATCTTAATTCATGATTTATACTTCTATCTCACATTTTGATCTTTAAAACTCAATATTTCATAATTTTACCTTTTAAATTCAAGATTTTGACCTTTATTTCATATTTTGACCTTTTAGATTATGTATTTTAAATTTTGAGTTATATTTTGACCTTTGAACTCTAACCTTTGACTTGTTACACTCATAATTCTCATAAAAATGTATCTCATATTTTGTCCTTCAAATTCATAATTTTGAATTTTATAACAAATTTAAACTTTTAAACTCATGATTTCAAATTTTTTTTAATATTTTGACCTTTGAGAGTCAACATCTTAAATATTAATTTATATTTTGACATATTAAACTCCTAACCTTGACTTTTAATCCCTTATTTTGAACTTTTAGAATCATAATTTAACATTTTAGCTGGTATTTTTACCTTTAACTCATGGTTTCAGATTTTATCTCATTTTAACCTTTAAAACATACGATTTCATTTTTTTGACATATTTTTTTACTTTCTATCTCATATATTTGTCTTTTAAAAGCATAATTTTGATTTTTAATCTCAGATTTTAAGCCTTTAAATTGATCATTTGACTGTATTAATCACAACATCATGTATGATCAGTGCTTAGTGTTTTTCCTATAATTCATTTGTGGTAAAAATGAGGTTTACGGTTTAATGTTGACCCTGTTAGGCTCTCAGGTGAGGCCTAAACTCAGAATCCGGCCCCTGCTGTGATTGAGTTTGACACCCCTGGTCTACAGGTTTCTATTTCTGTCCCTGCAGTGATCTAAGCTTCATAAACCGCTCATTCTTTGGTAGACTTCTCCATTATGGCAGATTTACTGATACACAAATATCACAAAAGCTGATACTGCTCTGATTTTAGGAGTAAAAAAGTGTTCCAGGTGCTGTATAAGGGTCCAAGATGACGAAAACTTACAACTTAATCTTTTCTGAGGTTCGTTATGTGATGTAAATGTGTCATTTTGAAACGGTGCAGAGTAAAAATGCCTGGGGCTGAAGCTCCTCGTAGTGTTCGATAGTAGCTACTACTGCTCTCAGCGCATTTGAACTGCCAGGCCTCCTGGAGAAAAGTCACATGACTGAAAGCTATGAATGGATATATAACACAACATCACTTCAGAATCAAACCAAATCCCAGTCCAGTAAAATTTACTTTCCATTAGATCAGGGGTGTCAAACTCAAGGCCCGGGGGCCAACTCCGGCCCGTGGTACAGTTACACCCGGCCCGCAAGATAACATCATATTTTTATTATAACTGGCCCACCCGTATGAGGTCTGCAGATTTCCTCCTGTACATAAAAACATTTCATAAAAATGTAAATTTTACCTCGTTGGTTTGAAATATCCTTGTTATGTCATCCAAGTTTGAAAAAGGAAAGAGAAAAATGATTCTTCAAAAAGCCAAGAAGGTGGGAAAACAAAATTAATTTTTGTTTTCATGTCAAATTTTTAAATTTTGCATCTCAAAATTGGAACTTAAACTTATAATTTTGGCTTTTACTTTCATATTTGACCTTTTAGAATGACATTTTAAAATTTCAAATGACCTTTTAAACTCATGATTTTTAATTTATCCCACATTTTGGCCTTTTCAACTCCTAACCTAGACTTTTAATCCCATATTTTGCCCTTTAAAAACTCTTTTAAAACCCATGATTTGAATTTTATCTCATATTTTGACCTTCAAAACGTTCTGTTTAGGCTTTTATCACTTTTTTCCCTTTTAATCTCATGATTTCAACTTTTTATCTCATATGTTTACCTTTAAACTCAGAATTTTGATTTTTTTTTGTATCATATTTTTACCTTTTGAACTGATTATTTTGACTTCTATATCTTATTTTTACCTTTTAAACTCATGATTTCAATTTTCATTTAGTATTTTTTAATTTTTTACAATTTCATCTCATATTTTGACCTATAAAACTTGTGATTTCAAATTTCTATTTAATATTTTTGCCTTTTAAAAACTTAATTTTGAATTTCAATTTTATTCTTTGACCTTTTTAACTAATACGTTTGTCTTTTTATCTTAGATTTTGAGACTTTAAATGTATAATTTGGACTTTTTTTTAATGTCCACATCATCTTCCATCAGTTCTTTTTCCATATTTCATTAGTGGTAAAAATTGTGTCGACAGCTTCTGGTTAAATGTTGACCCTGGTAGGTCATCAGGTTGGATCTTAATTCAGAATCTGGCCCCTGCTGTGATTGAGTTTGACACCCCTGCATTGGATGAAGATGAGTATTTCACTATTTCTTCAACCACTGTTGAGATAGATGCTCAGTGAATAAGAAGACCAATGCTGAGAGGAAATCACAGTCATGTAAAAGTTATATATCCACTTTCAGACTGATAACTTTCACCTTTCTCTCTTCCTGGAGTTTAGTCTTGATGTTCCCCCCAGCACAGACTCATGTGATGAACATGAGAGTGTGATAATTGTAAGAACAGCACTCAGAGGGGCGGAGGAGGGGCTGGGGGGGTCGGGGTTTACATTCTTGGGGTATTGCATTTTGCTGCACTTCTGCTCCCTCAACAATGTCATGCCTCATCGGGGCCACAATCCTCAGCGACCACAGGGCCGAGCGGGGCGACAGCTGCCAGGCCAGAAAAACAACGGACGCCATTTTCCTCCATGTGAGCCCGTGAGAAATTCCTGGAATGGCCGTGATTGTAATGCGCTCCTATAAGGTTACATAATGAGGGCGCTTCATAAACATAATCTCTGCTTCCTTTTTGCTTCCTCTTCCCTGGACTTCACCTTCTCATCTCTTCACTGTGGGCAGGATTGCGTTATCGCAGCCGTGGATCTGTTTCACCACCCAACACTGTCTTTACATTTTCACATGATGATTGTAGACTAACAGAGCCGTGCTTACACAGCTGTGGTTTGATTGCAGATGTGATTTTGTTGTTGTTGTTTTTGACAACAGCCCACTGTGGGCCATAAAACAGTAAACAGCTGTAATCTCTCATGTTTCTGCCTGAATGATGAGCTGTAGCCTAATTATCAGCTTCTTTAAATCAACTCAAAGCAACAGCCAGAGTTTATTTTACCGATGGTGTCAGAGCCGTAGTCTGCATAATGTCAGAGCCCAGTCAAACCAGCATACATGCTCTTAAAGTTATTGGTTTCAATGGAACCAACTAGTCTTCAACTGGAGCAAAAATGAGGTTGAGAAGGCATGGCATGGGTTTTAATCCTAATCCTGCTGTTGTTTGGTGCATGTCTTCCCCCAAACTCTCCTCCCCTTTTCCAAAATTGAGTAAAACCAAGAAGCCTGCTGAATAATCTTCCAATAAAGTGACAAATGAAAGAAAAGAATTTCCATTAATTCTCATTAAGTATGAAGTCGGGGGTCTTGAGGCTAGGGAGCCATTGGTTCAGTAGATTTGCTGGTGTGCTTGCCTGGTCTCCTCCCTGTGGAGGTCTTCTGGCTGTGTACAACTGAAAGTGGACCCCAGGTTAAACTCACTGGATGGATTATATTTATCTCATCCAGCTTCAGGGCGCTTTGGAATCCCCAAGGAGGAGCTGGAAAAAGTTTTGGGGATAAAGGAGTCCGGCTGACTTGTGCATAGCTAATGAAGCTAAAGCAGCTGCAGTTTTACATAACAACTTACCAAAAAGGTTTAGCTTTAGCAAACATAAAATGATCTAATGTAGCAAACATAGCTTTGTTTGCTTTAAGTCTAGATCGGTTAGTTATTTGGCTAAGTTATCTCCATAGATTAACTTAATTTAGCTAACTTAGCTTCATTAACCTTAGATTTAGCCACATAAGCTATGTAGCTACATTATCTTCTTAGCTAACATAGCTTAATTCACTTTAGAATTAGCCACCTAGGCTACGTAGCTACATTATCCATGTAGATTATATAGCTTCATTAACTTTAGATTTAGATATGTAAGCTACTTAACTACATTATGTATGTAGCTAATTTAGCATCAATATTTTTAGATTTAGCCACGTAAGCTATAGCTACATTAGCTACAAAGCTAACTTTGCTTCATTAACTTTAGATCTAGCCACGCAAGCTATAGCTACATTATCTACAAAGCTAACTTTGCTTCATTAACTTTAGATTTAGCCATGTGCGATATAGCTACATTAACTACATAGCTAACATAGCTTCATTAACTTTGATTAAGCCATATAAGCAATGTAGCTAGGTTAACATAGCTTAATTAACTTTAGATTTAGCAACCTAGGCTATGTAGCTATATTATCTACGTAGCCTATATAGCTTCATTAAACTTTGATTAAGCAATGTAAGCTTTGTAGTTTCATTATCTTTATAGTTAACAAAGCATAATTAACTAAAGATTTAGCCACCTAGGCTATGCAGCTACCTTATCTACATAGCTTATATAGCTTCATTAACTTTAGATTTAGCTATGTTAGCTGCATAGCTTCATGTAGCTAATTTAAGTGCAATATCTTTAGATTTAGCCAGGTAAGCTATATAGCTACTTTATCTACATTGCTAACTTTGGTTAATTAACTTTAGGTTTAGCCACCTAGGCTATGTAACTAAATGATCTATGTAGCTTATGTAGCTTCATGAACTTTAGATTTAGCTATGCTAGCTCTGTATCTACATTACATATGTGGCTAATTTAACTTCAGTATCTCTAGATTTAGACACATAAGCTATAACTATATTATCTACATAGCTAACTTAACTTCATTAACTTTAGATTTAGCCACATAAGCTACATAGCTACATCATCTAAATAGCTAACATAGCATAAGCTCTGTAGCTACATTATCTATATAGTTAACGTAGATTTAGATTAGATTTACCTATGTTAGCTGCGTAGCTGCATCATCTAACTAATTTAGCTTCATTAACATTAGATTAAGCCATGGAAGCTATGTAGCTACATTATCTACATACCTAAAGTAGTCTCATTAGCTTTGATCTAAGCTATGTTATCTGTGTAGCTACATTAGTGAGGAGGCTGAAGCGGTGGGAATGCTCATCTCTTGGGTGGAAATAAAGATCCAGACATTCGGGGATGCTTTGGATGCTGCCGTTGTATCTGTGTCTGTGACTGGTGAGAGCTCCTGGTAGCATCCAGACTAAAGCCAGGGTCTTGTGAGGTCTCTTGTGAGTCCTGGACACTGACTGATGACCAGAGGCACCGGCTTGACTCCTTTGTGATATCAGGGCGTCGGAGCAGTACAGGACCAAGACTGACGGAGTGAAATGATGAACCAGCAGACGGTCCCATATGTGACCTGATATTGAAAGCATTTGGCCCAGTCTCATAGGCGAGTTCGCTGGACGGGCTTGGCTGTCCGAAGACCAACCGAACAACAACTGATGACATCAAAAATGGAAAACAGAAACTTCATGACCACAGTGGCTTTTCAGGAGTCCCCCTAAAACTCCCAATGGCCACACCACCAGTAAACATGATGACAGAGACGGCGCTTTCAGAAGTTTCCTCTCTGAATCTGACCAGACAAATCTGTTACATCATGGAAGCCTTGAGAGGCCCTTCTGAGGGGCTCCAGACCTTGAACCTCAAGTTTCTGGTTTACAGAACTTTTGATTGTTCCCTTTTTAAGCAGCTGAACAAAACCAGAGCGGTTTGCCAAATATTTGGTCTCAAACTTTATGACTGAACTTGAGAAGTTTGTTTAACCAAAACTGTCTTCATAAGCGTAGCTCTCTCTGTTCCTTTTTAATTTCATGTATTGTATAGTTGACCAACATTGTTGACAGCATGAAATAACAACCACGCCAGACAAGAGACTGATGGCGCACTTTTTCCACAACAGAGGGAGCTGTAGTTTACATCTGCGGCTCCTAAACAGACCCGTTTGAGTTCTTTGAGTTTTGTTTACGGTGCACTCGTCCTCCTCTTCAGCCGCCTCCTCTCCCTCCTCTTTGTTTCTTGGAGTACTTGGAGAGGGTGTTGCATGAAAAGGCCTATTTAAGAAGGACCTGAGGGACCCTTGGTTCTCCCCAACAGCTGCCCAGCTGTGCCCCCTTTGCTGCCCCGCCCCCCAGCCACTCAGCGAAGCCTTGACATCACAGCAGAAACGCGTACAACAGCGCCAGCAGCTACTGCCCAGCTGGAATGAAAGGAGCCTTTTTCTGTGCTCTCAGGGTGATGTGAGGGTCAGCTTTCAATTTGTGTTAGGTTACCGAATCAGTCCCTCAAAAATATACTCTGACACTCTCTGTCTGCTGAAAAAAAAGCCCTCTGAAACAGCCAAATTCCTTTAGATGTGATGCAATGTGTTATGAATGCAAATCAGTGGATGAAAAAGTGCACCTGATATCAGGAAGATTAACTCTGATTTAATACCACCACGACTTTCTCTCTCCCTGCATGCTTTGTGTCACTCCTCCTGCTTCACCCTCTGCATCCTCCTCCTTTTTTTTTTCTCCTCCTCGGGCAGGAGCGGCACATGAAAGGAGACCGAGTGAGCATGAAAGGCAATCGAGCTGACCTCCAGGCTTTTTTTTTCTCTCCTCTCCTGCCTTTTTTAATCCGTAGCCTCCCACTTTATTCACCTGCAAAGCCCCTCACCTCTCTCCTTAATGCCCGTCTGCTCCTCCAACGACCCCCACAAACTCCTCCATGTCTGTGGGTGGGATTGAGAACTTTTAAAGGTGATTAAGACTCCAGCCTCCCATTATTCCAACACCAGAGGGAGAGCCTTAATGGGCATGATTTATTTTGAAAGCACGGTTTTGTTCCTCTCTGCGGGGATGCTAAAGTGTTCTGGCTTTTCTATTAGTCTTATTTTAGCTTGAATTCTGCTGATAAGGAAAAGGGTCAGGCTATGGAAGGGGGTCGGTGTTTACGTAAGGTTGAATATGAGTTGCTGATCTGAGGCAGTCGCCTTCGGTCACGCCTCAAAATGCAGAGTGCAGTGTAAGCATGCAGCCGTAGTATGCAGGTGTGAATATTATTAGGGGTCAATGATGGAGTTATGGATATGAGGTAAGACTATGCAGGTTTAATAGTGAGGTATAAGACCAATTATGCAGAGATAAGAAGGAAGGAGCATTACAGTACTGTTAGCATTTCCCTTGGGATAAAAAAATCTCTTTTGCATGGGAATCTAGGCCTTGACAGGTCAGGTATGGGAGCATATGCCAGTTTGGCATTCGCCTGCTCTGGCCTGATGGCCATCATCCAGGCCAATGCCCCATCTCTACATGTACCCTCTCAGCTGCCCCCTCCACGATGCACGCGGTCACTCCAAGTGTCTGTACCAGCCTTTTAAGACCTGAGCGCCCAGTATGCAGTGATCTGGATCAGGCATGGTCTTGCCAATGATACTCAAAGATGTGCCGAAGAGAAGTTGTCACAAAGGGGTCCAGTTGGCGTCTCTGGCTGTCAGTCAACATCCATGCCTCATAAGAGTATAGTAAGACTTAGGTGCCATAAATCAAAAGACTCTGACTACTGTCAGCATGCTCAGATACTGGAAATGCCAAGCTTTCTTGCTCAGCGAACCCATCGCCCCATGCATGAGTCTAAGTCTGCTGCTAATCTCAGCCTTGTGGTCGGTGGATTGATGGCTTGCGCTGCCGGGGAGGATAGGCTGCTCCATTCCAGACACAGATTTGATGACAGCATCCAGGGCATTCCCAGGTACCTGGGTCTTTGTTTTGGCCCAGGAGACATGCATTCCCAACACTTTGGCCTCCTCACTCAGCAAGTTTGGAGCCCCCATAAGGACGTCTACAGTCTCAAGGATCATAGCATCATCAGCAACGTCCAGATCAGTGATCTTGACATCACCCAGTGACACCTGACAGTTCCCTGCCCCGTTACCTGCCCCATGATCCAGTCCATAAAGGCGCTGAAGAGTGTAGGGGCTAAGACGCACCCCTGCCTCACCCCAGAATCAACTGGAAAGGAGTCAGAACATGCCTTACAGCACATTCTGTACCAGAATATAGACCAGACATCAGCTAGATGAGGGAATTATGGATCCTGCAAAGGTCCAGAATCCTCTAGAGGGCATCTCTAGTCACCGAGTCAAGCGCCTTCTGAAAGTCAGCATAACCTGCAGGCAATGCTGACTTTCAGAAGGTGCTCAGTGAGGACCCAAAGTGTCAGGATTCGGTCTACCTTAGACCTCTTAGGTGAAAAGCCTGACTGTTCAGGCTGCTGGTGTTGGATCCTGCTCAGCAGTATCAGTGCAAGGACTTCACCCGGCACTGAGATAAGTGTAATACCCCTTTAGTTGTTGCACTCTCATACACCCTTTCCTTTCCAGATTGGAATAACAATGCCCCTCTTCCAGTTGGGATGGAGAGGGACTCTGCCTCTCTAAAATGCTCCTTTTATACCCAGTCATGTTACTAACCTGTTGCCATTTAACCTGATTGGTTGCAAAATGCTGCTTCAGCTGTTTTTCCCCTACTTTTTTAGATGTGTTGCAGCCATTTGATTCAAAATTGGCTACATTTTTTTTTCAATAGAGTGTCCCAGTGTTTTTGGAACTGAGGTTGTAAACGTCTAAATTAAACTAAGTAAAAGAGAAGAAATGATTTATTATGTTTAGAGATTGATGAAGTTTGGGAGTAATTTCCTCCTGCAGTTCTTAGCTTTGAAATGGAGACGTCGCTGTTTTAGGAGGAGCAGATGCCGCTACAGCTGCTGAGCACCAAAGGGAGCAAAAGAATTAAGAGAAAAAACTCAAACAACTGGATGAACTCGACATCCCATCCCCTCAAAGCACCTGTCAGGCCTGCTGGTTGCTAAGCAACAGCTCCCCTCGCCTCTCTCCTCCTCTGCGTTTTTTCCTGATCACTGTTTTTTTTTTTCTCTCTCCTGCACACGCCCTGAAAAAGTAACCTGGTGTTCTGCTTAGCAAAGGAGGTTTTTATTACCTCAGGGACGAGTATCACATTACCACACAGAGACAGGGAGCGGTGTTAGCCGCCGTGGTGTGGACAGGTTTAGCACTGAGGCTAACGAGCCTTGGAACCAGACTGTTTCCTTTTCTCTCTCTCTTTTTCCCCTCTCCCTCCTCTCATAGAGATGAACAGCAAGGCGCTAACAGCCATAAGAAATCAGGCATGGAATTATTCAAAAAGCAATTCAGTCCGAACAGTGGGGAAGATATGGAGCGGGCCTTTCACTGAAGGAGGCACCCGGTGAAAAAACACCCACAGCTTCTCTTCATTTCTCTCCATGAGTGATTAAATGTTGCAGCAACAAGCCTCAACACTCTGCAGCTTTTCAACACACAATACATGATTTAAGAAGCTAGCATAATTATATTTAGAGGAGCATGCAGGTTATAGAGCAGGTTTGGACTGAGCTAAAGTCACATTTTCTCTACTTTCAATCAAACTTTAAACAAAAGGTAAAGTCAGAATGAACACAGCTTTGTGGACACATTAATGAGCACCTCGTTTCTTTAGATTTGTCACACCAGCTACACGTGCAAAGCTCTTATCATTGAGGTTAAACATCATGCATACAGTCAGATAACAGGCGCAGTAACAGGAGAAAGGAGAGAAAATCTGACATGGCCCAGTTGAAAAAGCGTCCTTTATGCTCTCGTTGTGATGAGCCAAAGAGGAACAGCTGAGCAGACAGCCGCTCAAAGAGGAGATCAGCTGATGAGAGGCAGGTGTGCAGGAGCAGGGAACTGCCAAAGACTCTTATATCTACAATCTTCTTTATGCTTACAATACACAGGCTTTCTAAGAATTTAATCCAGCATAAACTTTTTTTTAATATCAAATGTGTGATTTTGAGAAAGCCTTGATACAAAACAAACATCATTAAATTTCTAAGTGCAGAACTTTCAAAGGTCCATCTGCCTTCATCAGTCTTCAGGGAAATTCTAAGAAACAGAAGTCATGTTCTACAGAGTAAAAACTTTGGCCCAGCCCTACCCACTGATTTAAGTGCCCCTCCCCCTTTGAAAAAGAGTTAAAACCCACTCAATCCATTCATCCATTTTCTACACCGCTCAGCATCACGGGGGCTGGAACCTATTCCAGCTGTGATTAGGCAAGAATCAAGGTAAACCCTCAGTTGGTCTTGAGTCAACTGCAGGACTGACTTATAGAGACGAACAACCATGCAACCATGCTTATACTCACACCTACGGGCAATTTAGAGTCACAAATTAACCTAATGGTGGGAGGAAGCTGGAGGACCTGGAGAGAACCCACATGCACAGAGAGAACATGCAAATGCCAGAGAGGACCTGACCCTGATTGGGAAGTAAAGCAGGAACCCTCTTGCTGTGAGGCCCACCCATTCCAATCAAATCCACTTCAGTCTAGTCCAGTCCAATTTAAACCATACCATTCAAATTAAGTCACATCAAGTCCAGTCCAATCCAGTCTGACTTATGCTGATCCAAACTGATCCAATTCAGTCCAGTCCGTTACATTTTAAACCATTCCATTAAAGTCCAATCTAGTACGGTCAAGTCTTATTCAATCCAATCCAATCCAATCCAATCCAATCCAAGTCCAGTCAACAGTTTAATCAAATCAGGTCCAGTCTGGTTCAGCCCAATCCTATCAAATCCAGCCCCATCCAATCCAATTCAAACCATTCCATACCAGTACAGTCCAAGTCCATTCCAATCCAATCCATCCATGTCCAATCTGTTATAGTCTGGTCTGTTCTTGTCCAGTCCAGTCCAGTCCAGTCCAGTCCAGTCCAGTCCGATCCAATCCTATCCAGTCTGATCAAGTCCAATTTATTCATCCAGTCCGGTCCAGTCCACCCAAGGCCATTCAGTCTAGTCCATTGCAGTTCAATCAAATCAGGTCCAGTCCAGTTCAGTCCTTTTCTATCTAATCCAATCCCATCGAGTCCAATTCAAACCATTCCATACCAGTGGAGTCCAAGTCCAGTCTAATCCAGTCCATTCTATTTCAGTCTAATCCATCCAATGCAATCCAAATGTGTAAAGCACCTTTTGCTTAGCTAGCTAATTTTTACACAGTAGTAAAGCACATCTTTTTATTGAACATGATAAAATTAAAAGCCATCACACTGGCATTACATGTTTTTGCATATGTGTTAAAAAATTAGCAACTCTCCCAACCAAAGTCAAAGTTAAGTCAGTGGTTCCACCGTGTTCTTAATTAGAGAATATTTCCTTTTTGAAAATGAAACTGCACCAAACAGACTCATCCATCTCTAACAATCACGCTTCATTAACTTCACTAAATATAATTTGGCAGAGACTTAATCACTTTCTGGGTTGGGATCACTGGAAACATTCATCCTATTCCAGTAAGAGCCACAGTTATTAAAATTTTCCTGTATTTTTTGGAGTCATTTCCACTTCTTTTCTCTAAATTACTATAAGTGTTGATGAAACTCTGAATGAAGCTGGCCTTTAATTTGCTACAAAACATATTTGCTTCTGCAGAGTGGTTGCACAGAGAAATAAAGCATAATTAAACTTTTTTTTGGAGGCTTTTATACCTTTATTTAGTGGAAAGAACAGAAGATAGAGAGAGGAGGTGTGAGGAATGACATGCATTAAAATGTCAAAGTCAAATGCAAGGTTGTATTGTTTGCATTTGCTTTCAAACCACCATGAAACATGTGTGATAGCTTTTATCTTAGACATGTAGGTTTCTCTCTCTGTACTGTAGAGAGCCTGCAGGCTGCAGATAGACCACGACTGGAAAAAGAGCCTCTCTGCTGGGTTTGAAGCAGAAATGTTATTGTCTGACTCGACAAACACACCAGCCTGGTAGCTTTCTTTCAACTTCCCGTTTTTGCAATCCTCACCACATGATTTGAAACACATTTTAGTGTTTGTATAACCCTGGAATGTTATTTTCTTCCTTGGACATATATTTCAAACTCAAAAACAAATTACCAGGGGAAACACAGTTTGTGGGAGAAACATTTACAGTATGATGCAACTGGGGAAAAAACAGACGCTCAACATTTGGTGGCCATTTCTGTTTAATCCACCGGTGATGAACAGAACCAGAAAAAACAAACGTCTTTGTAGAGTTTACACTCTATTAACTAAAGATTTGCTGTTTCAGTTAAATGGGACAAGATGAAGGTCCAGATGTGGACATGAAGGTGACCAGGTCAGATAACAGAGTTCATCAGGGAGGATGTGAGTTGATAGAGGACTGAGGACGTCAGGAAGAATGTTCCAGATGTGACTGTTCACAGAGAAAGGCAAAGATGGAGAAAGAAGAGAGCAATCAGAAAAAGAAGAAAAGATTGATCTGCATTATAAATACCCCAAACACTCCGACCACCACTGCCTTCCACTGTCCTTCTTCCTGTCTCTTCCTGTATTTTTGTCCTCTGCCTCTTCTCTTGCCCCGTCTCCGTCTTTTGTCTGTTCTGACATCCTTCTCCTCCCCACTTCATTTCCATCCTCCATCTTCTCTTCCTCTCCATCCCTTGCATCCTCTTCTTCTTCTCTACTTATTTTTCTGTGCACTGCAGCCTCCAGGAAGCGCCTCGTCAATGGGAACTATTGAGCGGACCCAGTTTTGGCCCAGTCGGGCCTCCTTGGCCCCGTCAACAGTTGTCTTGGAGAGGGACAGCAGCAGCCAGAGCTGGCAGTCCTCCCGCCGTGCTCCTTTGACCCGACTCGGCCCGGAGCTGCCGGGCTGCCCGCTTCCAGCTCTAACAAGCCGGTGGAGAGCCAGCGGTGGCGCTGCTGGTGGAGGATGTGTGTGTTGGTGTTGGTGTGTGGGCTGCTAAGTTGACTGGCTGAGCTCAGTGTCACAGCACAATAAACGCTCTGGACGGGATGGACAGTCAGGCAGCTGACGAGTAGAAGGAAGACTCTTTCATTGATTTCGAGTTTCTTTCTCCTCTGCTCTATAATAACATGCTTAATGTACATCTATACTGTAAAAAATGATAAACAGATGGATGAATGGGTGAATGACCGTCTGTTAAAGTGCAGCACTGCTTATAGAAACCATGATGGAGCCACAGTTGTGGGCATCTTCCCTAAAAAAGAACATTTCTGTGATTTTGTTTGGCTCTTCTTCAGCTGGCTGTAGGAAAACACTGCAGCAGTAAGGGTTCATGTGATACTATAATAACACAATGTACATGCTACAGTATGTAATTATGCTATAAAGCACAGCCTGTGGCTTCTTTCAACAAGAAAGGCTGCTGTGAGAAGAAATGGCAACATATACCAGGAGACGTCTGTGTCTTTACTTTGCTCTTCTTCTGCATGCAGCTCTGAAGAGAAGATGGAAAAGTTTCTTATAACTTTATCGATACTGCCAGCTTGGTAGAGCGAGTTCCTTCTTCTATGAATTGTTCAAGAGGTCAGGAGTGAAGGTCAGAGCTCACAGAAACTCTGACTTTACTGAAGACAATGTGAAAGTTTGCAGAGATGCCCTAATCATGCTGTTTCTCTGCAAATACAAATGATCTGAGGGCGTTTTCACAGTCTGAGCATTATCTGGTACCCTGACCTGAGCACATTAGTGTTTGTACACAGTCTAATTTAGTAGGTTGCAGTAGTTGGTTTGAAAATCTGCCATGAAGAAAAAAAGAGGTAAAAACAGCCACCTCCAGAAGACCAAAGTCAGCGTTACTGACTGACCAGGATCCCGTTGGAAATCTGTGAGACCTTCAGATCTGGGGGAGCTTTAGAGATTCACTAAAGAAGAATGGGCTGGGGGTCAGTGGATTTACTGGTAGATCTACTTCCTGTTTGAAAACAGAATAAAAAAAATGGGAGAAACTCTCATTATTCTGTGTCTGTCAAAAAAAATTGAAAAAAAAAAGAAAAACTAGCAATTTTCTTGTATTTTTATATTTGACAAAAAGTATTTTTTTCATTTCGGTCACAAACCCTCCCCCCAAAAAACATAAAGGGGTCCATTTTTTTCAATTATATTGTTGTTGTCTTGTATTCATGAAAAACTTGAGGAGAAAGAAATCATGTGACCCACTGGAAACGTTGAACATTTCAGAATAAAAGCCCTGATTTCAAAATGTAAGCCTGTGTTTTACAGTATAACAACAGGCCTGTTTGCTCTATTCAGTGTATTAAAAATAATGTCAGTGGTGAAAGTACTGGTGATCCAATGGTTTACATTAATATCAGGAGGAAAATGAATAATAATTATAATATGCATACTGTAATATATGTAGGACAGGCAGTAAACCAGTCACTGCCTTTGTTAGTACACATAGAAAACAGAACATTTTTGTTTTCTTTGCTTAGAATAAATGCAGAATACCACATATGTGTGCCAGCTCATAATAACCATGTTTATTTATGCACTATATAATCAAATGCACCACAGATGTGCAGCCTTTTCTAGTTTACACTAAAAGAACCGTAGCATGTATGTGCTTTTATTTGGCTCTGATTGTAAATATGTGTGAGTCTTTAACTCTACGCGGTATTTATATGTGATGTAGGCCAGACTACAGACCACAGTCATACTGTTAGCAGTGAGACTGTATGAAGGTCTGTGTGCTTTGTTATGTGCTGCATTGGCATAATGTTTGCAAAACTAGAATGACAGGAAATACGCCAGACAGCATCAAATAGACTTAAAAAATAAACATATGTTTGGAGAAAAGCTGAGCAACACAAGAAAGCCTCTCACACTGACATGAAAATGAAAAAAAATCTTTTCACAGGAGTAGAGAGGGAAGAGTCCTACACTAGAATTACAAGAGAGTTTCGGTTGCTTACCTCCCAATCTAGCAAACAGCTTTCCTCTATGACTGGGATATCTCCTCTGGAAGTGACGGCCGTCTACTGACTCCGCCATTCACAGAAAAAGACTTCACACTAAGACTGTTTTAGTTAGTTTACAGGCAGAAAGCATGAAGTTGGAGTAAAAAGATGTTAGCAGCACAAGCGTAAAATATCAGCTGATAGACATTCATAGATGTTAAAATGTTAAATTCCTGCCTGTGGAATTCCTTGCATTTTTCTGCCCTTCATTACAACTGTGTGCCACTTTATGCCAACTTTTACCTCTGCTTTTTAGTATTTATATCCCCTTTTGCCATTTTTTGTCAATTAATTTAATTGTTTTCACACATTTTTACAAATTTTCCTACTTCTTTGTGGCATTTATAACCTGTTTTTGCTGCTTTTAATGCCCCTTATTATGTTCTGCACTCATTATTTGCCACATTTTGCCCATGTTTGCCACTTTTTGCCCATTTTTTGAGTTTTCCACTTTATCCCCATTTTTACCACTTCTTTTTGGCATTTATATCCCATTTTTTCTACCGTTTCACTCATTTTTGTTGCTAATCATTCATTTCTACCACTTCTATTTGACATTAATAACCCATATTTTCTAATTTTGCCAATTTTTGTTGCTTTTTACTCAGTTTGACCACTTTTCTCCTGTGTTTGCTGCTTCTTTTTGGCATTTATTTCCAATTTTTGCTGCTTTTTCACCCTGTTTTAAAGGTCATTCTTTCCCACTTTTTGCCAACTTCTTACACTGTTTTGCAACTTTATGCCCATTTTTACTTCTTTTTGACATTAATTACCCATATATTCTATTTTTTTCCCCAATTTCTGTTATTTTTTACTCATTTTGTCACCTTTTCCTCATGTCTGCTATTCATTTTTGGCATTTACATCCCATTCTTTCCACTTTTGCCCATTTTTGTTGCTGATCACTCATTTTTGCCACTTCTTTTTGACATTAATAACTCATATTTGCTATGTTTTGGAAAATATCTGTTGCCTTTTCACAATTTTTTTTGCCTTTTTCCCTATCTCTACTACTCCTTTTTGGAATTTGTACCCCATTCTTTCCACTTATGCTGGTTTTTATTGCTTTTTTTTTTTTTTTTTTTTACAAATGTTTGCTTTTTCCCACTATTTGCTACTTCTTTTTGGTATCTATATCCCATTTTTTGCTGCTTTGTTGCCCCTTAAGTAATGCTAAACACCCATTGTTACCTCTTCTTTTTGGCATTAATAACCTATTTTTGCACTTTTTTAGCCAATTTATGTTTCTTTTCACTGCTTTTTGTCACTTTTTTGTCCACTGTTTTGTCACTTTACAACCATTTTTGCCACCTCTTTTTTAGCCAAATTTATATCCCATTTTTGCTGCTTTTAGCTCATTTTTAGTTGCTTTTCACTCAGTTTTGCTGCTTCTTTTTGCCCATGTTTGCCACTTTTTGACAGTTTTTACCAATTTTTGCTGCTTTTTGGCCATTTTTGCCACTTTTTTTTTCATTTTGTAAATTCTCATCTATTTTTATAGTTGCCTTTTTTCACAACTATGCATTTATTCTGAAGTTTTTCAGTTGTATTTTCTGGCATCCTGACATTCGTGCACATCATAGTTTGGATGAATTCTTACATTACTTTCCAGTGGTGTAGTTCAGCGTGCACATCCGCATCGTTAACTTGACCAATAAAAAGAGATTTGTTGCAAGAAAAGGGGTTTACATTATGAAAAAAAACTGCACTCGTACTACCACATGAATAAATAAAACTCGTGTTGATTAGACTGGTTTTAATTCAGGTTGAAAATAAAATATCATCATCACAGCTTAAGTTTAAGGTGGATCAGGCGTTATTTTCAGGTGTTGCCGCTCAAACCGTACCTGTACCTCCACCACCTTCCTGCAACCTAACTGTCTACCCATCAGTATTCCTGTAAGGAGTCGATAAATGGCTGAACTGTCCATCTGCATTTGGACTCTGCCCTCACTGCCTGACCTCAACCCCCTCCAGCACATAAAGGATGAACTGGAACACCAGCAGACCTTCATCCCCATCATCACAGTTGGACCTCAGTGATGTCATCAAGGCTTAATTGGAGTAAATCTCTACATTCTGATTCAAGTATTTGGTCTAAAACCGGAGGAGGGTGTGCTTTCACAGCAGCAGTTCATTCTGCCACCATCTGGTATCAAAAATCTGGTATGAAAACAACCCAAATGTGTTAAAAAGTATATTTCTAATGCTGGGAACAGGTCATAAAATACTGAAACACACTACAACACTGTAAATCATTTTTATGCCAGTAAACGCGCTCTTCCATGACACTCCTCATTTTAGCCCCCACTCTAATTGAACTCTCCAAACACGGCCTGCAGTGCTTTCCAGCCCTCTAACTCCGTATTGATCTTAGAGAACAATGGAGACCTGGCGAGGCTTTGTAGTCCGGCTCCTGACAAAGGGCCCGGTGCTGGCCGGAGACAGATAGAAATGCAGCGTGGAGCACAGAGCCGCTGGACTCGGCTGTCACTGCACACTGAGGAGCGTTTAATCTCCCTCACAGCTCATCCATCACACGCTGACAGCACCGGAGACAGCCGCTATGTTTACATGCACACGGCGTACAATTCTTAACCCGGTTACTCCAGCATTATCCATTTTTTTTTTACTTCCCGGGACAAGTAAAGGACCTCTTGGAGTAAATAAAAATTGAATACAGCCGAGCTCTAAAGGAGATCGGTGCCGGCCTTCTGTGAAAGCCAAACTGCTGAGACAGTTTCTGATGGATATTTCATTTACATGCACAGTGCCAGTCTGGGTTTGATCAATGCCATAACTCTGAATAACCTAGCTATGCTCATGATTTAATTATAGGCTGTAGGTAGATTTAAATGTCAATAACACAGCATGGAGAGCCTGCAGTACCTGCCATGGGAATCCTTCTATATTTTCCCTATAAGCTTTAAGAGGAAGCCTCGGTCACTGGGGCTGCTGGGACCTGGAGCCTTCAATACATTTTATGGAATTATGAGCTTCTTTTGACATCAGGGAAACTCAATCCCACAGTATCAAAGGTTCATGTAAAGGTCTGCCAGCTTAACCTGAATAATACTTTAAGTATGACTGAGTGGCGAGGTGGCTCTGAGCTACATTTCTATCCCACTATACAGGCCTGTATATGGTGTCACACATTTACTGCATGGCTGGAGAGCTCTCTTAGAGATGGTCCTGTTTGTCCTCCTGATACCAATCCAATACCAATACCAATGTGAACTTTCTGGACTGACTGTGCAGGCTAGCAAATTATTTTAGACCCATAGTTGACTCAGAACATGGCTCAACAGATAGAATCATAATGTACAGCAGTGATTTTCAAACTTTTGTTTGGCCAAGGCACACCAAAGGTTAAGGCAAAATCTCAAGGCACACGGCACACTATATTCAACTGGATACAAAGTAGACTTTTTAAAAATGTTAAAGTCAAGGTGGCCTATAAGAGGGGATAAGAAGGAGAGCTTTCTGGGCCCAGCCAACTGGGGAATCATAGAGATGGAAAAAGTGGGCAAAGGGTTTAAAATCTGGGTTAAAATGATGACAAAAACATGGCAAAATTGGGCAAAAAGTGGTAAAACAAAGTCAGAAATGGGCAAAAATTGGTAAAAAAAAAAACAAAAAAACAAAGTGGCCAAATAATGGGTTGAAACTGGCAAAAACTTGTTAAAGGTGTCAAAATAGTAGCAAAAAGAGGCTTACAAATGGCCTAAAAGGCTTAAATGTTGTAAAAAGGTGGTCAAAATGGGTTAAAAGTAATAAAAAAAAGGGCAAATTTGGGCAAAATAGTTGTCAAACAAAGGCAAAAGTGGGCGAAAATTGGCAAAATGTGGCATAAATGGGTTAAAAGTATCAAAAAGGTGGCAAAATAGATCAAGTGTGGTAGAAAAGTGGCAAAAAAAGGGTTAAAGTTGCTAAAAGGTGGTAAAAGGGATTAAAAGTGACGGCAAAATAATAAAAAAAAATGGCCAAACAATAGCAAAATTGGGCGAAAAGTGGCAAAAAGGTTGCAAAAATCGGTTAAATTTGGCAAAAAGTTTTAAAAAATAGCAAAAATGAATCAAAAGTAGTAATAAGAAGTGGCAAAAATGCTAAAAAGCAGCAAAATGGTTTAAGTGGTCAAAGGAAGTGGCAAAAATGGTTAGAAAAATTAGTCAACTTCATTAAAAATACTAATAATTTCAACACCAATTTCAACCCAACAATAGTTTGCCATTCTTCCCAGCTCTTTATGAGGTAACTGTTAGCCAGGATGCTAGCACCAGTGCTACTGATCCAACACACTGATATCATCAATATCATTTGGGGAGGTCCTATTCTCTGGGACCCCTTTATGTTTTTTTTTTTTGTGCAAAAACAACAAAAGTCGTGTACTGACATGTCTACATGGTTCGCGTTATGCAGTTCTCTATGGAGTTTACTCCTCGGTAGCGGCTACGTCACGTCCAATCACCCTCCGAGCTCTTTTTCAAAGGCTCTGACCTTTCCCAAACCCTGTCTATGGGAGATTTACCGGATGGACGGCAACGGTCTGGAAAGCATTTCAATGATCACGTTCAGAGAAAAACTGTCACGTAGCCACCATTCTTTGCTGCTGCTGCGGGACCTTTGCTTCTTCTTCGCTGGTCTAAAAACGGTAGCATGCAGTGTTTTCCAACAGCAAAGAAGAATTGATCTCTGGTTTGTAGCGCTAACATTTCTGCTGCGTTCCATTCGTCATCGTAACTCGTATTCCGACTTTGTTTCTGACTTCCAACCAAAAGTATCAAATGGAACGTCTCCCCAAGTCGTATTTACAAGTCATGAACTCGTTCTTTCACAGAGCACCCAGAACTCAGTGATACAACATGGTGACACAAAGCAATAAGTGTAGCAAAAGCTGTGATTTTGACCTGTTTTCAGAACCTTTTGATGTTTCTCAGTGCATTTTTAGAAATTGTAGACACAGCACTACCCTGCAGTTGCATGTCGTGTGCAGCAAATGTCTTTAAATGCAGGAAGTACTGCGCAATGTGTTGTTTTAGAGGCTCATCTGCTAGCAGCTGGTCAATGTTGCCTAAAACGACTGGCTAACGCAAGCTCGGCATCCATCATATTTCCAACTCGTCATGGTTATGACAAATGGAACGCAAATAATAATAATAATAATAAGTCTGTTTTTTCCAGGCAAATGTGACGTCATTCTCATTTCTGACTTCTGACCTCTGAGGTAAATGGAATGTAGCATTAGCATGGCTAAACAAAGCAAAATGTAAAGTTAAACCAAACGGTATCAGATCGGTGCATAAACTCATGTACTTGCCGATACCAAGACCTGCATTCTACATTTGTTTTAAACTCTTACGACTAGGATTGTTCTCAAACAGCTATCACCCTCCTTAACCAGCATCAGCAATCATTAGCTAGTCAGCCACCAGACTCAAACGTACCCACACTTAAAGATCTGAAAATAATTCCTCAGCACAACCGGAGGGTTCATCTTTCATTGTTGTTTGAGCCAACAACTTAAAGTTATGTGCCTACATTTAAGTTCAGTATCTCAGTAAGAAGCTTCCAGCTGATCAGTTTGCCTTTTTACTTTGGATTTACATGGCGCCCTTGAAAGTCAGTGTCTTGTTCGGTTAATTCTCCTGCTTCATGCAGATGCATGTTTGGACTTTCCAGCAGCAGAGATGTGATGAGATAATTTGCAATTGCAAGAACTGGACAAATTGGCTGTAATGTTAAATAAAACATGAGCTAAACTGTTATATGGTGGCATAAATAAGAGTGTTTCATCATGCTTACAGGATACTGACAGACACGTGGTAGCCACAGGGGGTGAAGCTTTCATCCTTTCAGTTATTGATCGGTCTGAGGGCTGATATCTTGAAAAGGAGCTTTCTGATTTGGTTGGGGAGAAGGTCATTACCACAAGGTGAGAGAAAAACAGGCTATTAAAATCAAGCAAAATGAGATAAAAATTAACATGTGTGACTTTGTAAACCTAAACAGCAGGATAGGAAGCTGAAATTAAGTGATAGAAAAGCAAAACAGTGACCAATTAGCTTAAAGTGTGACATGGTAGACATCTAAAAATAAAAACTAGTGCAAACGTTCAGATTTTTGTTAATATTCACGAGATGACAAAACCCTAAAATCACATGCTTTTAATCAAACTAAGCAGAAATGTAGTGTTTTAAACTCTGTGTCCTTTACCAGCTTTTGTTTTTGGCTCTCGTGGCAGCTCCGACTCCAATTTAGAGTGTTTCTAACACTCATTGTTGCTGAAAAAGCTAACTTTGACTTCTCTTATTATTTACAGTTAGGTGTGTTTTAAAGAGCCTGAAAAAAGAATGCAATTTTAACCTTAATTTCAAAAAAGTTGGGGTGCTGTGTAAAATGTAAATAAAACAGAATGCAGTGATTAACAAATCTCACAACACGTTTTATTCACAATAGAACATAAACAACATGTCAGAGTTTGCACCTGAGGCATTTTACCATTCCAGGTCAATATTAGCTCAGTTTGAATTTGATGGAAGTAACTTATTTTTAAAAAGTAGGGACAAGGCCATGCTTACCATTGTGTAGCATCCCCTCTTCTTTTAACAACAGTCTGTAAACGTCTGGGAAATGAGGAGTCCAGTTACTGGAGTTTGGGAGAGGAATGTTGTCCCATTCTTGTCTGATATAGGATTCTAGCTGCTCATCAGTCCTGGGTCTTCTTTGTGAGATTTTTCATCTTAGTGATGCTCCAAATGATTTCCATTAGTGAAAGGTCTGGACTGCAGGCAGACCAGCTCAGCACCTGGACTCTTCAAATGTAAAGCCATGCTGTGGTTTAGTAACCTGACACGCCAGATGGATGTGTTTCCCACATCCATCTGGGAAAGCTTCAATAGGAAACGTTTGAGAACAGGCAGAGGCTTTGAAAAAAACTTGGAGAGTGATTGGGTGAATGTTCTGTCACATCTTTATGGGCCAATCAGAGCAAGTTCTGATAAAAATGGCGCTTTAGCATCATCTACGCTAATGTCTTCTGCCACAGCTGCACCGGTCTCTTGTTGCTGCTTGCTTACATCACAACTCCGCCGTGCTCGAAAGCACTGCCCCTCGATGCTGGTTGGACCTGTCACTTTCTAACTGGGCCCAAACGGTTCAGATGGGAACTTTGCAAGATGGATTCGACAGTGAGAAACAAGGAAATGGGTGAATCCATCTGCTTTGCAAGGTTAGTGGTTTAGCATTATCCTGCTGAAATATGCAAGGCCCTACCTGACAGAGACATTGTCCAGATGGGAGCATATGTTGCTCTATAACCTCTATTTTTAAGCACTGATAGTTTCTTTCCAGATGTGAAAACTGCCCACACCCTAGGCACTAATGCAAACCCATGCCATCAGAGGTGCAGACTTTTGACGGCCCCTCCCCTCTTTAGTCCACAGGACTCTGCATCTGTGGTTTCCAACAAGAATTTCAAATTTCATTCATCTGACCACAGAACAGTTTTCCATTTTGCCTCAGTTCAGTTTAAATAAGCTTCAGCTAAGAGAGAAAGACAGTGTTTTTGGAAGGTGTTTACATATGACCTCTTCTTTGCTTGATACAGCTTTAACTTATGTTTGTGAATGGCAGAGTGAAGTGTGTTGACATAATGATTTCTGGGATTGTTCCTGAGTCCATGCAGGAATGTCCAGTACAGAATCAAGCCTGTTTTCAATGCAGGTGCTGCCTGAAGGCCCAAAGATCACGAGAATCCAATACTGACCTTCGGCCTTGTCCTTTTTCACAGAGATTTCTCCAGAGTCTCTGAATCTTTTGGTTAGAGCATGGGCTGTCGAGGTAAATAATCCTTTTTGTCATCAGTTTGGTTGTCATCTTCCCTTTTTCCTGTTAGTTGTCATTTTCATTGCCATCATGTTTGTTGTTGTCATCTTTTTCATCGTAGTCTTTTTCTTTGTCTCTTTGTCAGTGTTGCCTTGATCTTCATCATTTTTGTTGTCATCATTTTTCTTG
Source organism: Cheilinus undulatus (assembly GCF_018320785.1). NCBI lineage: Eukaryota > Metazoa > Chordata > Actinopteri > Labriformes > Labridae > Cheilinus > Cheilinus undulatus. Next base: position 8,425,068 of record NC_054882.1, on the reverse strand, counting down.
TCTTCATTTTCATTATCTTCTTTTTCATCTTTTTCAACATCCCCGTCATCGTCATAATTTACGTTGTCATCTTTTTCATCATCATCAATTTCATGGTCATCATTTTTGTTGTTGTCTTCTTTTTCATCGTCCTCGTCAATTTCGCTGTTGTCATTTTCATGATCGTCATTTTCATCGTCAGCTTCTCTGTTGTTGCTCTCATCTTCGTGGTGGTCGCCATCATTTTTGTTGTGGTTGTCTTTTTCGTTGTCGCCTTCTTTTTCATGGTACTCATCATTTTTGTAGTTGTCTGTTTTTCGTTGTTGGCATTTTTGTCGTTGTCAATTTCCTCGTCGTCTTCTTTTTTGTTGTCATCTTCTTTTTCATCATCGTCATTTTGTTGATGTTGAGTTTTTTGTTGCAAGTCTTTGCAATTTCATGTTGAGGAACTTTTTTCTGAAGTTGTTTCAGGATTTTAAGACTCAGTTTTTTCACAGATTGGTGAACCTCTGCCCATCTTTACTTCTGAGAGACTCTGCCTCTCTAAAATGCTCCCTTCATACCCATTCATGTTACCAAGCTGTTGCCAATTAATCTAATTAGTCGCAAAACACTCCTCCAGCTGTTTTTCACCAATACCACTTTCCCAGCCTTTTGTTTCCCTGTCCCAACATTTTTGAGATGTGTTGCTGCCATCAAATTCAAAATGAGCTCGTATTTTTCATAAAATGGTAAAATGTATCAGTTTCACATCTAAAATTTTGTTTTATGTTATTTTATGAATAAAAATGGGTTTTTGAGATTTGCAGATTATTGCATTCTTTCTTAATTTACATTTTACACAGCGTCCCAACTTTTTTGGAACTGGGATTGTGCTGATCTGAATTGAGCCTAAAACTGTCACACCCATTTTCCAAACTATTCCCTTTTCCTGTCAGAAATGTATCCCACACGTCAACCAACAACGCCGAGCTCCTGCGATCTAACCTGATGAGGTCATTGTGCGTCAGCTTCGGGGAAAATATCCTCCGTCGCCATCTGCGGCAGCCGTGAACTTCCTGTTCACACCTTCTATCCATCGCCATGTGCCCGGCTTTCTGCGCACACGGACCGCATGAGCTCTGTCTCACTGGCGGCAGCTAAGTTTCACAGACCCACTTTAAATTCCACGTCAGTCGCGTTGTGTTTCCTCTGTGTCATCAGTCATGTTCGTTTCAAGCTGACGAAAAAGACGGAGGAGAAAAGTGTGAGTATGTGTGTGCGTTTGTGAACACTCTGCAAGGTCAAAGAAAAAGAAAACAGAAAAAAGGAGATGAATTGTTTTTGGTGTGAGCTCTTACATTTGTACTTGATGCTCCTCTCTAGGTCAGACGTCTGGTGAACGGGAGATTTGTGCTCTCAGCGGGGTTACCTGCGGAGGGCTAAAGGTTACCAAAATAAAAGCATGGGGAGATGGAAAGAGGGAGCATGTGAGAGAGAGAGCTGTCTGCCTGTGTTGTTTACCTTGAACCTGGGATGGAAGACAGTTTTCACATGTGGAACCGCTCAGATCAGCCTTAATGACGCCTAATTTCATGGCAGATAAACTAAACAATGATGCCTTTGAATCTGGCTTTATTTGTGAAGCATTGCTTCAAGAGAAAATCACATTCTTTTCCAGTCAAAGTACAACCTAAATGTTCCTTACTTATCTACCGGTCGACCTATAAGTGCACTCAGTTTGTTTCTTTGAGTTTGTTCCCCAGATTTGGGTTCTTATCCTGTTGCTTACTTCAGTATCAGGGCTCTGGGATTGGGACAAAATAATAATTCAGCAATGCATCATCATCATCATCCTGACCTGTGTGATGCAATCATACAGTTTCTGGTAAGGTGTACTAAACTGATATTCCTTGCACTTGGACTCTTCACTCTTTAACAGGATATTTTTTAGTTTGTTGCTTTCTGCTGCCGTTCAGCACCTCTAAGTTTTACTCCAGAAATGACTACAGGGGTGTCCAAACTATGGCCCAGGGGCCAAATGCAGCCCCGGGGCATTTTTAATTGGCCTGCAGCAAATTCTACAAAATAAAAGGAAATATGACTCATTTCAGATCCTGAAGCTTGTGCTCAACTGTGTCGTACTTCTTAGCTTCAGAACAAGGCAGGGCTACTATGTTAATTCTGTGAACAAACATTTTGACAAACAGATATCTTAATTACTAATATCCTGATGGATTAATGCAACAAACCGCAGCACCAATAACATTCCAGGAGCAGTGCCAGTGGTAGGCAGGTTCAAACAGGGCCTCCTGGAATCTGATTGGCTATCTATTAACTAGCCATTTAGTTGCTCATTCACAAAGCTTCATTTACCTTACATTGGATTAGTCTTTCTAACTTTAATATCCTCAAGGCATGAATACAAAAGTGGCTTCACCATTCTTATATATTTCTGTATATATGGGTCAAATACATCACAGAAATTGCTTATCGGATACAAATGCATGTGAAAGTGGTGAAAACTGCATAGGAAATAGCTAACTGTCCTTAATACTTCACAAATTAACAAAAAAAAAATGTTGAAAGGGAGTTAACAGTGGTACAAATGTGTTAAAATTGGCAAAAATGGGCAGAAAGTAGGTGAAATGGAATCAAAAAGTAGCAAAGTGGGTTAAAGTAGGCAGAAAAAGGGTAGGAGGTGGCACAAATTGGTTGAAAGTGGTAAAATCAAACAGAAACTGTGGGGAAAATTGCATAGAAAATGGCTTATTCCAGTTAATATTGCACAAATTGGCAAAAAAAGTGTTTAAAGGGAATAAATAGTGGTAAAAATAGTTTAAAATGTGCAAAAACAGACAGAAAAGGCGGTGAAATAGGATCAAAAACTGGCAAAAGGGGGTCAAAGGAGGCAAAAAAGCAGAAAGTGACACACAGTTGGTGAAAGTGGAAAAATAAGGCAGGAAATCTGGTGAAAAAAGCATAGAAATTAGACCATTGCTGTTAATACTGTACAAATGGGCAAAAATGTGTTGAATGGAAGTTAATAGTGGACAGGGGCCCACATGACTAGTATGAAAACTGTGATGGCTCGTGATGCAACTGCCACCCAGGAAACATGCATCCAGTCTGGAACAGGTATAAGGGGGTCGCCTTCATTACTCAAGGGGACAACATGCTGCGTATGCCTGAATGATGAGCATTCAGAAGCATCGCCAATGGAGACTAAATAACAGGTGTGTGTAACCTTCACTGCAACACTGGTTATTACGTCTATTTATTATCAGTTCATTTTGTTATAAAAGGATATTATGTCTGGAAATCTACTCAGGAACCAGAAGTATTTAAACATGAACAGCAAAGATTTTATGTCCTCATCAGAAAGTAGGGCGTCTCTATGTGACAACATAAGACAGGGGGCAGATTATTATTATGGTGCGTTTCCCATGAAGCCACTGGTTTTCTGCAGCACCAGGAAGGAAAATGAAGAAGAAACAGTGAAAGCTTTTATCTGTAGTTCTGTTACTTGTGTTTTATTAATATTAATGTATTCATATGGTATGTGTCGTGCCTCTGGCTTCTGTGTTTTATCTCTTGGAAAGCATGCATATTTAACACACTATTTTAAATATCTAATTAGTAAAACTGTTGGAACACACGGAGCCAGATGAATATTAACAGTGTCTGTTTCTGGGGTCTTATTCTGTTACTCTACATCCGACATCTGCATAGCAAATATCATCCATACTTTATATGGGATTTAGTTTGGAACAGTAAAGAAGCTTCAGATGGAAATGTCATGTACTCCTCAGACTCTCATTGTAGTTTACGCTACACAGGAGGAGTTATGATGTGTTAGGATGACCTTTCTCTCTGTAAATCACTGAGAAAACGACCAGAGGGAATCGTAAACACACCCTGCCCTCCAATCCCTTGAATCATCCCACAAGATGCTATTGAACAGTGAGATACCACGACCCAGACCAACATTTTTCCCTCATGATCACACATCATGGGTGAACATGTCAAAACAGCTCAGAGACGACTCTCAACAACCAGGGCCTTCCCGTCACCCTCTAATCCAGCAATTAGAGACGAGGCCAGGGAGATGGAACAGATGTTCCATAAATGGGAATGGCAGAGGGAGTCCTGGCCGCCGATGGTATTCCTAATCTCTCCAAGGAGGACGGTGGAGAGGAGAGACGGTGCAGCCACCCTGCAGCAGTACAGACAGAGGTCAAACGCTGCTCCTGTAATAACTCTTTGGGTTGTTTTAAGCACCATTGGTTACCTAAAGGGTGTACTTTGCTACTTTAAAGGTCACTGTGCTTTCAGTAAAGTGATTGTCGGATTACTCTGCTTTAAGCAGATTGACCCCCCTCCCCCACAGTTTAGTGAGTGTGTATGCCCAACAGTTTTTTAACTTTCCGAAAACATGAAGTCGACAAGCACCGCCACTTTACGCAAGTAATGACCAGGAAGGGAGAGGCTAAGAGGATCTGAGGGATCTCTCTCTCCAAACTAGTACTACAACGTCAACACCTGACAAGACTGTACAAGTGTGCCCCTTATATCCTTTCTCTCTGATTAGAAAAAATGACAATTCTGCAGACACTGAAACAGCTGACAGCAGTTTTTGCCTTCAGACATTATAAGTAGATATTTTTTTGGGTAGAAGGCTAAACTATTGAGTTCTTCAGCACAGTACAAATCGGTTAAAAATGATTTTATTTTTTCAAAAATAAAGAACTCAAAATGGCACTGTTCCAAATTATTATGCACAACAGAGTTTCAAAACATTTTATAGGTTGTAAAGAACTGAAAATGGTCATTTGTTGAATTTGCAGCATTAGGAGGTCATATTTACTGAAATCAAAGCTATTTCAATCAAAAACATCTTAACAGGCAAAGTTCCATGTTAACATAGGAGCCCTTCTTTGATATCACCTTCACTATTCTTGCATCCATTGAACTTGTGAGTTTTTGGAGAGTTTCTGCTTGAATTTCTTTGCAGGATGTCAGAATATCCTTCCAGAGCTGCTGTTTTGATGTGAACTGCCTCCCACCCTCATAGATCTTTAGCTTGAGGATGCTCTAAAGGTTCTCAACGGGGTTGAGGTCAGGGGAGGATGGGGGCCACAACATGAGTTTCTCTCCTTTTATGCCCATAGCAGCCAATGACACAGAGGGATTCTTTGCAGCATGAGATGATGCATTGTCATACATGAAGATCATTTTGCTACAGAAGGCATGGTTCTTCTATTTGTACCATGGAAGAAAGTGGTCAGTCTGAAACTCTATATACTGTGCCAAGGTCATTTTCACACCTTCAGAGACCCTAAAGGGGCCTACCAGCTTTCTCCACATGACTCCTCCCCCTCCCTGCTGACATCGCAGCCTTGATGGGACATGGTGGCCATCCACCAACCATCCACTACTCCATCTATCTGGACCATCTAGGGTGGCACAGCACTCATCAGTACACAAGACTGTTTGAAAATGAGTCTCCATGTATTTCTGGGCCCACTGCAACCGTTTCTGCTTGTGAGCATTGGTTAGGGGGGCTGAATAGTAGGTTTATACACGACTGCAAGCCTCTGGAGGATCCTACACCTTGAGGTTCTTGGGACTACAGAGGCACCAGCAGCTTCAAATACCTGTTTGCTACTTTGTAATGGCATTTTATCAGCTGCTCTCTTAATCTGTCTGGCAGAAACCTTCCTCATTATGCCTTTATCTGCATGAACCCATCTGTGCTCTGAATCAGCCACAAATTTCTTCACAGTACGATGAACACACTTAAGTTTTCCTAAAATATCTAATGATTTCATACCTTGTCCAAGGCATTACACCATTTGAGGCTTTTCGGCAGCAGAGAGATCTTCTTTCTTTCCCATATCGCTGAAACCTGTGGCCTGCTTAATAATGTGGAACGTCCTTCTGGAGTAGTTTTCCTTTAATTGGGCTCACCTGGAAAACTAATTATGACAGGTGTCTGAGATTGATTTCAGTGATCCGAAGAGCCCTGAGACACAATACCATCCATGAGTTTCACTGAAAAACAAAAAAATGAATGTTTATGACACTAAAATCCAATTTGCATAAAAATTTGGAACACAGTGTATTTGGTTTTGGAGGTCAAAGGTCAGTGCCATTTGGCCTCATATTCGTCTCTTGCTTGTATCTCCCGACTTCACGGAGGAAGTTTTTTCTAGCTTGGCACAAATGTCCGCCACGACTAAAGGATGAACTGATTAGATTTTAGAGGTCATTGGGTCACATGGTCAGCTAGTAACATTTACACCGCTCACTCTACCTGTGATTAAATATCTCACAGAACTCTAGAACCACCAGGCGGTGGTTCTACTTTAAAATTTGTAGGTTGAAAACAGTGCAGCACTGTCCCTACAGTTGTGTATTCAATGGTGTGAAACTGATTGTTACAGTCCGTTTATTTCCAACACTCGTGTTTTGAAGTTGTGTCCAACACTTTGACAGATTGCTGCTTTTGGCTGCAGACTCAGAGGGTTTTATGAACTTCTGCTACTTCTGGTGTTCACAAATACACATGCTGTGGAATTAGTTACAGTAATAAAGCGCTCTCAACACAAAGCAAGAGGGGAGGGAATGTGTGGAAAATTTTTTTACACACTTTAGTTCTATGCTTACAGGCACCCTCAACCTCCCAGTGACTGCTGAAATAAACAGTGTGACTTCAGTGAGGACAGCTCTAAATTAAAGTCAGATTCAAACAGCTCCTGATGGATTTATAGTCACTCAGGTCGGATAGTCCAGACTTTGTTATGAGAGACTGGGGGTTCCAATCCCAGTCAGAATACACTGAGTAACCAGTATGAGCCCTTAGGTATGTATGGCCAGTAATGCCAGGACCTGTCCTAGATGTAGGCTTTGCATAACAGCATCTGCTAAGTAACATTGCAACTCTCAGAACAGTAAATATCAGACCTCACATTACATCATGTGTTATTGTATTGCACGATCGTTGTCTACACTGCTTCTGTTAAGAATGAAATTCTTTGCTTCTTTGGATATTTCAGTTTTCCCTTGTAAACAGTAACTCATCGAGAGCCTTTATTAAGCATGCAAAAAAAAGGGGGTATGGCCTCTTGTAATGACGATCCTTGACAGCTTTAAGCCTTTGGTAAAGCCTCCAGGGTAACATAAGTCAAAGCATTTCATTTCCAACACAGGTACTGGTATTATTAATGCACAGAGAGCTCTGTTGAATGTGAAAGAAAATGTTTCTATCAGGAACTCCTGACACCTTGTCATCTCCCTTTTTCCTTGATACTTGCTGATTTCAAGGTGAGCAGAGAGAAAAATAGGAATGGGGGAAAAACATTGCCCTGCAGCATGCTGCATCGTGCTTTATCGTGATGTGTCACACTGCATCTTGCTGCATGATATGTCGCACTGCATCATGCTGCATCACTTGGATGCCTTCAGGATACTACCATAGAAATTAATACAATAAAGCTAACACTTGCTAGCATTGTATAGTCAAGACTGTTATGTTTCCCCTCCAAGAAACACAAATTTTTACAAGGGTCACTTATGGGGAAACTAACAAGTACCGCATGAGCCAGAAAATGGAGCTTGATAACAGTATGGGTCTTGGATTTCTAAAAGGTGGCAGGGGATTTTGTTTCCAACTGCCACCCACTGCGTCTATCAAAAGGATAGGTGAACTTAAAATCTGACCCAAACGAGGACAGGTAGGGGTCAGTTGAGTAAGGGCTAGATAAAACAACAATAGTTTTTCTCCCACACACATGCAAAGGCATTCAAAGCAAAATTTCTTTCCAAACTTAAAGAGAAAGTCGACCCTCTGACACACACAACCCAACTGACCTGAGCAGCAACCTGCTCCTTATAAAGCCTCCCAGCCCTGCTGATCACTAACAGCTCTCACCTGTGAGCAGCCAGCACAGGTGCAGCAAGATTCCCTAAACGAGCAGGGGGCATTTTCACGTATTCATAACAACGACACACTGTTATTACTGAAATATGTTGTTTATTTAATCTTTATCAGTATAATATCAAAGTTGAAAATTCTGTCATCATGACAACACTCATATATAAAACCATCATTTGCTAAATTCTCAAGCTGGAAAAAAAGGCAAGACTGGGAAACTGTAGTTCCTTGAACGGCCACTTGAGTCTGTTACTCAGTGGGACTCATTCCCCCTTAGACCCCATAGGAAAGTGTCAACATACTTGCAGTCTAGTATAACAAAACAGCTTAAGGCTGTTTAAGTATTTTTTCTGGGATCTACGACTGCCTAACATTGCTGGCTTTAATGTAATTAAAACATCTATATGATAAAATGGGATGGTTCAGTGGTTAGCACTCACAGCAAAATGGTTCCTGGTTCATATCCTGGTCCTACAGGTCTTTTCTGTGTGGAGTTTGCACATTCTTCCTGTGCACATGCATATTCTTTCTGTGTACTCTGGCTTGTTTCCTGTAAGTTATGTGCATTAAGTTAACTGGTGACTCTAAATTGCCTGCAGGTGTGAGTTTGAGTATGGCTGCTTGTTCGTCTTATGTTGGTTTGTGATTGACTGGTAACCAGTCCACTGTGCCCCGCCTCTTGACCACACATCCATCTGGTGATTGGATGAACGTTCCGTCTGTCACATCTTTACAGGCCAATCAGAGCAACAAAACATGTGACATAGCAGCTACTGAGCCGCTACCAAAGGAGTAAACTCCATAGAGAACTGCATAACGCGAACCATGGCGACTACAGACATGTCAGTACACAACTTTTGTCATTTTTGAAAAGAAAACAAATGAATGCTATTCTTTGTTCTTCTTTTAACGAAGAAATGTCGTCAAGTTCTGATAAAACCACGCTCCATCCACGCTAATGTCTCCTCCATAATTGCACCAACCTCTTGTTGCTGCTTGCTTACGTCACGACTCCGCCACTCCTCGACACTAATTGGTCCTGTCACTTTCTAACCGGGCCCAAGCTGTTTAGATGGGAGCTTTGCAAGATGGATTCGCCAGTGAGAAACAAGGAAACGGGCGTATCCATCTGCTTTGCAAGCTGTTATCCTGAATGAGAATAGATGGGTGTTTGGGAATGATGGTTGGCTGAAATTCCTTTTATTACATTTTGATGCTGGAATCATATTGGAAACTGGCACATCAGTTTTTTCCAGAAATGTCTTGGTTTCAGTATCTGAAAAGTTTTCTTTGTGCTATTTTCAATTAAATACAGGTTTTCAATGTTTCTTTCAACTATCGCATTTGTTTTTTCTATTTCACATTGTCCCAAGTTTTTAGGAAACAGGGTTGTATGAAAAAAAGAAAGAAAAAACAAAATTGCTCAATTTTTCCTGAATAGCATTTTAGAATTGCATTTTGAGAAGAACCCTGCTGTCTGAGGGGCATCCACAACCAAAGCAGCAAACAAACCCAAGTTGGTCCCTAAACTATCATCAGGTCTATTCCTGCAGTCGGTGGGACTGCAGTTCTCCAAGGAGAGCTGAAAACCAGATTGTTTTACACACACCTGTTCCTGAACATCACTCCACTACACGCCTGTCTCACAGGGAGCGCAGTTAATCGCTGATTTGGCACACTTACAGTGACAACATACCAAGGTCCAGTTTCAGGAACTTAGAACACGCATACATGAACAAATACACAGGAACAAATACACTCCCACGCTTAAACACACCCTCACACACAAATAGAAGCAGAGTAATGCTGAAAACTCCAAGACCTGTGCAAATATAAAAACATTCAAGCACACTTTAAGAACAAATACAATGCTAACAGACGAAGGAGCATACTCCCAAGATCGTACACTCTCTCGCACTCATAGAAATGCTGAACCCACACAGGACATCGGTCCATTTATGTGTGCTGCAGCAATACATGCCATACAGTTTTTATTAATGTTCACGTCTGGTTTAACAAGCTGATCTTTTAAGAATCTGCTCTTGTAAAGGGCCTTAGCATGCATGCCAAAATATTAGGAACGGTTTATAAATGCTCAAGATGCTGCCGCTGAAGTGGTTCAGGTTTAAGTTACCACCAGTAGAGCTGTGGCACACATTCATTCATCTGATAATACTCTGTTATCAGTCAGTTATAGGGACCTTTAATTTCTAGTTAACTCAGTTTCCATTAACACAGTTTTTAAATTCCACCAGCGTAAGCCAACCTTTTTTGTTACTGACTCTGAAGAGACAAGACTACCATGTTTTGACCCATGAAAATCTGTCATTTTTGGACTCTAAAGAAAAAAAGTTCTACCACAACTGAAGTTTCTATATCATTGGTAATGTTGGTCATGATTAGGGAAAGAAAATCTGTGTAAAATGTTGAAACATTTTGCCAATATGTGGCACCGCTGACTTGCACTGAAGGAATACTGTTTACATGAAAACAAAGAAGGCTTACAGCCTACATGGTAAGAATGACTGCTGATAACCTTAGCAAGAGTGGATCCTGTACTTCAGGGTTTCTGAACAGCTGGGAGCTCGCTAGAGGTTGCTACAGGAATCATGGGAAATTCAAGGGTAAAAGAAGAAAATGAGGGAGATAAAACCTTCTATATCTATCCATGAATACTGAAATCTGTATTCTTTTTTCTGTGGAAATAATAACAAGATGGAACAAATGTACAAAAGAAAACTGTTGATTTATCTTGCAAGGCTGATGATTGGCCAGATTCCATGGCTGTCAACATTCAAATCCATCTTGCAAAGCTTCAAGCTGACATGTTTATGCCAGATCTGACAACAGATGGACTAACCAGCATTTTTTTAGGGAGAAAGGGGTGGTTTAGTTTTACTGCTACCCTGCAAACAATGGTGGCTAGGTAGCTAGGATGTAGCTATAGAGGCAGTTTTATCAGATCTGGACATTTCTTACTAAAAGAAGAGTAAAGAACCACACTGAAAACTTTTTTCGGTTAAATATTTGTTTCCCTCTTCTATGGATGGATTTTGATGAAATTTTCAGGAAATATCAGAAATGGCATAAGGAAGAACTGATTAGATTTTGGGAGTGATCCGGATCACTGTCTGGATCCAGGAATTTTATAAAAGAATTCTGTTCTATTGGGAGATAGGGCTAATGGCGGAGGTCTGCGCTCTCTGAATGCTTCTCTAGTTAAATGTTAATCTCAAATTAATTTGACATAGGGTTTTTATATGGGGGGCATTGTGGATTGTAGTCAAAAGTCACGGTCAGTAATCAGATGGCCTTGTGCTAAGTTTTCTACAGTCCATGGTTGGTAGTCATAAGGAAAAAAATGTTAATTTGTGATATTTATTCATTACTAATTACAATGAATTGTGTGTTATAAACTGTATGTTAAGAAATTTTGGTAGAGGAAGGTTGCTGTTTGAGACTGAAGCTATATGTAGTTCTATGTACGGCTGTTTGGGACCCTCAGATTCAGAGAAATGCCTGTCTCTGCTCTGGGCTTTTATTGTGAAATGCTGTTTGACCTTCGTGAAATGACTGGAGAGAGTGGCATAGAGGGAAGCAAGTGGTAATAAAAAAAAAAATGTTTTAATTATTTGTAGATTTTCTACATAGACTTGTTGTGGTGATTTATTTCTTTGGCAATGGCAAACAACTTCATTATTTACATGAAAGTAAAACTCTGATTGGCCCACTTCTGCTTCACACGTATAACTGCTCTGATTCATTCTAAAAAACTAAAAACTTGCTAATTAGTCTGATGATATCACACTATAGATCCCAAAACAGACAGAAAGAACACCTGGATAAGAAATCCAGCCGTCTAATAGCAGTAACAGATGCTATACAATTCTGCCTAGAGGAGATTTGTTTATTAAACTATGAAAACCAAACTTCAAAAACTATTTCCTAAAAAGCATGGACAGAACTTAAACTGTTGCGAGTAGCTTTGATTTTGCAGCTGCTTCTGTGCTCCTGGATTAAAGAGGAGAGGAAAAAAAAAAGAAAATAAACCAATCCAGAGCCCAAGACTAAAGGTTTCTAGAAGATTCTCATGAGTCCAGACAGGCCTAGCCTTGAGGCCTCACCCGTGCTGAAAAGCTCAGCCATTTTTATCGCCGTCTGGCTTCATGTGCTGCCAAGAAGCACTTTAATTGTTTCCCTTTTAGTCGAAGCCACAAAGCTTCAGCGTTCCAGTATATACAAACTTCTGGCCCCTTTTTTCTGCACACGACTGAAAATAATTGTGAGTTTCAGGCTTTGAAAGAGAAGTCATCTGTGTGTTTCAGTGTTTGAAGTTATTTTGGTTTGTCAACAGTGAGAGGAAAATCAAAGATGGCTGCTGCAGGGACAGACTGTTTGTGTCATCATGAGGTTTCAGCGGCTGTAGTAACAGTCGGGGGGCAGCATGAACCCAGCCGGCCACTTTCAACAGCTTTTCTCCCTCATTATGAGAAATTTGATTATGAACTATTTATATTTTGGAGGTCAGTAGTCATAAATATACTTGACACTTTTGAACGTTTTTTCTCAAGGATGCTCTGAGAGGTTTTCTTCAGACTTTACACAAATGTTTTCGCTGACTCAGGGATGAACTGATGACATTTTAGAGGTCATCAGCCAAAGATCAACATTATGGGCCTTGTGCACATCCTTTGTTTGTGAACATGATATCCTAAGTATGCTTTGAACAATTTTCTTCAAACTTTGCACACATTATCACTGTCACTCAAGGATGAACTGGCCTGATTTTGGAGGTCAAAGGTCAAAGGCAAAGGCTCTGATCCACCCATCAGCCAATCGAACTTTATTCATATAGCACTTTTCATAAAAAGTGCTCTACATACAATGCTATGAATAATTAAGCAAAGAATACATGCCCTCATCACAAACCCCCATCCCACAACCCATGCACCAAGTGGGAGAATATGTTATAAATGAAGAGCTTGGTAACCAAGGATACCCTATTGTTTTCCTCTTGGTCATCATTTTCCCATGAGTTTGTTTTTAATTTGCCTGCCTTAACATATCTGAAAAGTCCTGAATCTTGGCACTTGCATGAAACCTGGTGAGATATTTGACATTTTGATGGTTTTCGTCATGGGTGATGGGAATTGACTCGCTAGCGCCCCCTAAACCAAGCTCAAAATTCAGCACCTCAAGGCTGTTTTACCTAGAGAAATGAAATTGTGTACACATATTCCCCTTACCAGAACGGACAAAAAAGTCTCTCATCATCATGGTGAATTTTCAACAGGAAGTCTGCCATATTGAATCAAAGTGTAAAATTTAGTGGTTTTCCAAGGGTTGATTGAGGATGAACTTGTCCGAGGGGGTTCATCCAATCAAGCTGAATTTTGGTATACAGCTAGAAGAGACATGAATGATGAAAAGTTATAAAGCTTTTGTTCAACACTCAAAGGGCGTGGCTGTGATGAGCCCCCAACTTGCATTTTTTTAAGAAACAGGAAGTTGTCTATAACTCAACACTGCATGGTCCAATCTGACTGAAACTTTCCAGGTTTGTAGAAAGTCCAGTCCTGAACAGATTCATGAGGTAAGATTTTGTACAGATCAAAGCACCCCCTAGTGGTGACAGGAAAAAACCTAGCAGTACAGCATTAGCTACCATTTCAAGCTGATTCAAAACATTAACTGACTGCAGCTGGCTATTGTTTCAGACTAGGCCACAAAAAGAGTTTTTTCCAGATTGCCTTTGGGCATTAGATACTTTTGCACCATGGGTGAAGTTATCAACTCATTTAGGCAAGTCAAGACTTTGGGGACCATCCTCAGCATGGCAAGGATAAGTAACAGAACTCTGTAGAAGAGCAAATTCAGTTTTTCACTGAAAAGCTGGAAATTGCTTTAGAAAACAGACGAGGATGATGAAGTAAAATTTAGTTAAAAGGCAGACTAAACTGTAGGTTTTGAGTTTGCTTTCAAAAATATCAACATTAGGTGCTGCCCACAGGTTCCAGGCTCTGTGAGACTCATATGGTAGAAGCAAATTATACAAATAAGGCTGTTCAGGCCTGATGGTCAGCCCTTGCTTATAGCATTTGTACCACAGAAAGTACCGGTCCTTCTCCTTGACCCACCACTCAACTTTTACTGCCATGAAACTGGACGCTTTAGAGGCATACCTCCAGGTAGTGGGTCTAGTTTTCTTATTATCATTGCTGAGAACAGCTGTTTTTCTTCAGATGTTTCTTTAGATTTTATGTGTAAATTCTCACATTCTTTACACTTGTGATGTGCGAGAAAAATGCATCAGGTGGTTTAACAAGCCATGATGCATCTTGTCTTTGTGTTTTAATGGAAAGTATCCACCAGTATCTAATGCATGCTCCTTTTTCATCCAAAAATTGGTACCCATCATTTTATGGCTAATGAACAGACAACTCTTCCTCTCTGCTGCTCCTCCCTCCCTCAAAAGTTTGGTGAAAGGTGGTTTAAAGGTCATACAGCCGCCTGAAGAGGGCCAGAGTGGGTTTGATGACCAACAGCCAATGGTTGGCTGAGAGGAGAGCGGGGCGGAGAAATCAGGGCAAAGGAGAGCAAAAAAGGGGGAATGGGAAGTAGAGAGGAGGAGGAGGGAGGAGGAATGGAAAGCGTCCACCAGCGCAAACACCTCTGAAACAGAAACATCCATTTAGCAGCGAAAACAAGCCCCCCTCACAAGACCTCCGTGAATGGGCCACTTCAGCCGGCCGAGGAAGTTCCAACGAGGGGCAGGATGTTCCCCTCAGGACGCACTTGAGACGGGCTGAGGGCCAAAAGCCTGAATACATAGACCCCCTCTCTCTCCCACTGTCACTGTCCAGCTTTGCCCTCCCACCCGGGCAGAGTGGCTTTAGTGCCCCCCCCCCCCGAAAAACAACCCCGGTCCTCCCCTTCTACCAGCAGTTTAGGAGCCGCAGCCAGCAAGGCGGCGAGTGAGGGCGTGGAACTGTACTCAGCAAACAAAGACAGAGAGGCAAAGACTCTCTGTGATTAAAGAGCAGTTAAGATGCTATGAGAGGCTAATTTGTTCACTGTGTGACAGAATCAACAGGAACTGAGGGCAGAAACATGCTGCTTGCATTTCCTGCAGCAATTTAAGGTGAATACAGCTTTGGTCTGGAGTTATACTGAAGGTCCTTTACCATCCAGCATCTACTTATCCATCAACCCCCCCCTCTCTCTCTACAGCCTCATGTGTATGCCTTTAAATATACATATATATATAAAAACCTATTTTAATACTCTTATTAAATGTAACGATCCATGTTCAGATGTAGAAATTAGACTGTGGCATGAGATATGATTATAAATCATGAGCTGCACTGGTCTTAATCCACAGCTTAAAGCCAGATAGAACCTGGTTCTATCAATACATGTGCACACACTTTAGATTTAGACATTCACATCTCGATATCTCTCTGCATTGAGATTGCCTCCAATGATGACAAGACTTGTTTTTTCCAGTGAGGGAGATGTCACCCCACACCATCACACTGCCTCCACCAAAAGATGTTACTCTGTCAGTGCAGAAATCAGCATAGTGTTCGCCGCGTCTTCTCCACACTTTGACCCTATGATCCAACTGCCGTAGGCAGAATCTGGACTCATCACTGAACATAATGATCCTCCACATGTTCAGGTTCCAGTGCATGTATTGCTGACACCAACACAAACGGGCCTGACAGTGGAGGGCGGTCATGGCAGACCTCCTGGCAGCCCTATGAGACCAGAGATTGGCTGTTCTGGGTTGTCTGGACAGAGAGCCGTCAGCCATATCGCCCTGCAAACCTTGACTGCAGAAGACAGCCTATGGTACCTAAGTGCTGACATGGTGAGGAAACGGTCTTCTTGGGAAGCTCACTTTGCGGCCTGTCTCTGACATCCCCGTTATACGGAACAGGTGCTGCCAATCAGCCACCTGATGTGGCACCATTTAAAAGGGAAATAAACAGGCTTTCCAATGGTATAAGATTTATTGCCAAGAAGCATTGTTACAACAAAGAAATAATCTACCAAACACAAATTTCCTTACTTTTTGTGCTAAGTTTAAGTGTGACTGATTTCTGGATTTAGACCGTTAGAAAGTTTTTCACCTCTTTCTTGGCTGGGTTTAATTTGGGTGGGGCTAATATGTAAGCTGATGATGTCATGAACCCACAGTGGGGAATGACCCCGCCCCCCTAATGCTACAATGATATAAAATCACAGAGCAGTTCATCTCAGTACAGCCTGTTGTTAGCTGATGCATTTACTGAAAGTTAAATACCCTGTAAAGTGAAATCCAAAATTTGTGTCTTAAAGGGATACTTCAACATTTTGGCAAATTTGCCCATTGCCATAATCCCTATAGTCTTACTAATTGGTTTGTTACCTTTGGTTGTTGGAGCAAGCTATTTTTAGATCGGCGCTGCTGAGTTAGGAGCTGCCCTGCCAACGCAATGGATTCTTATGGTATCCTGGCCTTCCCTCATGGTCACAACTTGTCCACGAGAGCGTTTTGGAGTTGTTGGATTGTGTATTTGATGAGTTTGATGAGGGAAAGCTGGAATACCGTAAGACATCATAGTGTTTGCTGAGCAGCTCCTCCAACTAAAGGTAATGAACCATTACTAAAACTATAGGGATTATTGCAATGTGCAAATTTGCCAAAATGTTGAAGTATCCCTTTAACGCACTGGATATGTTGGAATACGGTTGCTGTAAACATGTGAAAACACTGAGATCTACATGTGACTAAATTCTGGATTTGGACTGTTAAAGAGTTTTTCACCTCTTTCCTGGCTTGGTTTCATGTGGGCGGGGCCAATATGTGGGCTCATGATGTCACAAGTCCACAGAATGTAGTGTTAGAGGGGTCATTCCCCTCTAACACTACAATATAGAATCACAGAGCAGTTCATCTCAGTACAGTCTGTTGTTAGCTGACGTCAGTGGCTTTACTGAAAGTTAACAGTCAGTCAAATGCTGTTTTTGTTCATCATTAGGTAAATTGTCAAATCTATCAGCCACGGCGGTCTATGGATAATTTAAAGCAGTGTTACTCAACCATACTCAACCAAAGAGCCAAATTGTTGAAAAATATCTTTGCAAGACCCACAATCTGAGTGGTAAAAAGTGGCAAAAAGGGGTTAAAGTGGCAAAAAAGTGTCAGGAAAATGGGTGAAAAGGGGCAAAATTGGCAAAAGGTGGAAAAACTGGGTAAAAAAAAAATGGGGAGAAAAACAGGCAAAAATGGTCAGAAAGTGGCAAAAATGCATAAAATATGAGTGGAAAGTGACTAAAATCGGCAAAACGCAGCAAAAAGGTGGGAAAAAAGTTGCATGTAATGGCGAAAAGCAGCTTTATTGAGCAAAAAGTAGCATAAATGGGTGAAAAAGGGCAAAAATGGGACAACGAAGGGTTTGAAAAATTGATATGAAGTGGCAAAAAAGGAAAACAGAGGCAGAAATTGCAAAGGGCAATGGAAATATACAGACAAAAAAAAATAGCTAGAGGAAAAAAATGAAAAACAGAGGGTCGTATTTATCCTGAGTGGGCGTGGCTTCAGCTCATTCAACAGACACACCCACACCATCGTGAAGTAGATTGTACTACCTCATTTTCATGATTTTGAAGCTTAATTTTATAAACTTGGAGATGTTTTATTTGACTGAAATTTGACCCAGTGGTTCATAACACTTTGGCCTATCATACAACAAACCTAAATACAGATTTATTTTCACTTCATAGGCTCTTTAAGAAAAGAGCCTCAGAGGTTTTAAGACAGAAGAAGACTGATCTGATCAGTGGAGACCTGAACTCAGCAGTGATGCAGACGGGGGGGAGACTGAAGGAGAAAGACAGTGAAAAATGTTTATGTTTAATAACATTATATCACATATATATTATATACATTGGTGGCTGTGACAGTACTCTTGTGTTCACACTGATCAAATGACTTTGAGGTCAAGCGTGCTCAGATCCGGGCTCCGGTCCCTGATATGAAACCATAAACGTGCCTAACATCATTATTGTAAACATTATTATTGTCTGAGCCAAATAACAGCCTCAGAGCTGCTCTCTGACTCCCCGCCTTGTTAGCGTGTGCCGTCCCTCTCCAAAGCTTGTTTATATTGAATGTGACCGACGTCAAGTTTGTGTTGGGGAAAAAAAAACCTCGATATCCTCTCCGCTGTACTAACAAAGCGCTCAGACAAAACAAACGGAGACACTCGGCAAACAGACTCCCTGCTGCGTGCGTTCTGTGATATTTTGGTTTCATTTCATTAACATAAACTTCTAAACTTCTGACGTGTTCCCCCCGAATCACAGAGTCTGTCTGGGTTCTTGTTTGCCGTGTTTTTACCACCGGATCTGTTTGTTTTTGTGAAATACAGCGATGACAATGAGCGCTATTATAACATGTTTATTGAAAACCTTTTTTGACAGTATCAGAAAGAGAGAGAGAGACAGAGAGAGAGAGAGAGAGAGAGAGAGAGAGAGAGAGAGTTGTTTTTCCCTGGTGGAGATGTTTGCTCTGAGGGCTGTTTGTGCTGGAATGTTATGATCAAAACAGGTACATCACAACAAACAAGCTGGAATTAGAAGGAAAAAAGCCACAAAATACTGAACGGTTGTTTCCACCTTTCTATGCTAGAAACAGAAATAAAGAGCAAGAGGGAAATAAATCAGATTTAACTTAACTTTTGAAGCATAAATCACAGGCACCACTTGTTTTTTCTTCTGAAAGCCCTTCCTTGTGCCATTCCAATGACGCTATCCACACCTTTGTAGTTCATACAAAATATTTTCTAGAGAACCTGGAACTTGGGTGATTTTCCGGGGTCCTGAAAGATTAAATCAACACTAGTGACTCCAAGATTAGACGTCTTTTCATCCATTTATAATCCAATTTTTGATAATTCCTGCAAGTATTAGGTAGGCCTGCCACCATATTGTCTGTTTGTATCCCAGAATGCATTGTGACTGGGTTGTGACAACCAATCGTCCGCTGTTCCATTGGCATGTCATGCTTAGCCGAACAGAGCATGTGCACAGACTTTGAAACTGTAGAAGAGAGACTGAATGACTCATAATAGAGAGAAAATGACACAGAGAGGCTGTGACGTGGCCCTCAGAGTCACCTTATGTCACAGAATGATTATTTTGTTTATTTTTTGGTCCCAAAGAGATGGGAGAACAAGTTTGTGCATAAAAACCCTTAATCATTATTTAGCAGGGATGCTGAGCATCCATACTATTGATATTCGCGTCGGCCATTTTGTTTATTATTCTTCTTCCGTGGTGGCTATCTCCTTCATACTTTGTGGTATCGACACCATTTAAACTTAAAAAAAAAAATGTTTTCTTTGTCATTCGACTGCTATGACTTTTCTCATTTCTAACTTTTAGGATTTTTAAAATATATTTTCAGCTATTTCTATGCTATTTCTATGCTTTTTCAGCCATTGAATGCAATTTTCAGCTACTTTTATGCTATTTTCAGCTTTTTTAGGCTACTTTCAGCTACTTGTATCTTTTTTGAGCTATTGAATGCCATTTTCAGCTACTTTTATGCCATTTTATGCTATTTTTATGCTATTTTCAGCTATTTATGTGCTTTTGGTTATTTTCAGAAGTTCTTCCACATTTCAGCTCTCAACATCCCCATGCAATTTCAGCTGGAACTGCAATTTTGATCTAGTTTTTACTGTTTTTAATACATCAAAATCTCTGAGTTTTCATTTCCGTTTGTTTTTCTTTTGTCTTTATTGTATTGTACCAACTTTTTTTTAAATTCATGTGACATTACTGCAGCACAGATATTCTCAAAGCCAGGTTGTTCAAAAGAAAAGGACGTTTAGAGCTTGACTGTGGACCACAGGGTTGATGTTTTAAAAGCTTTTTAAGACAAAAAGTCCAGGAGAGACAAAATGGTTAAAAAATAGCCTATAGGGCTGTTAGGGGTTAAGATGCAAGACTTCCAGCCTCTCCTTTGCTGTGCATTGATGCAATTGCAAAATCAGTGCTGCACTCTTGCTTCCAACCCCACCAACATCCCACCATCCACCTGTCGGCTCCAACAGGGGGTTTAAGATACTCAGTCATCACTCAACAAATTCTAAAACACTACCTGTGTTCTTCTGCTATATGAATGCTTTAAATGTAAGCAGCCTATGGAAACCCGTACATGAACATGGTAAAAACCCACTTTGCTCTTTTTTTCTGAGCTGGTGGCATCGCCATCCTAGCTTTATCAGACACATTTCAGGCCAAAACTACTTTCCTGCTCAGTGGATTTTTAAAATTCATCAGACGGTGCCAAACAATCCCAGCTGAGTCTGGAGCTGTCACCTGTATGTGGTTGCTGCTGTTAACCAGGCTCACCTTTCACCAGCCTTTTCCATCACCTAATATTTCAAACCCAAACAAAAATAAAACTGGATTAAACAAAGCAGTCAGACAATGTGTGCTCCCTTCAAAGACCTTCATGAGAGAGGTGATTAACTCAGAGGGGAAAGAAAAACTCAGAAAAATAAAGAAAAAAGAAAAATGCTACCCAAAAGGTCATGTTTGGAGCTGTTAACAACCGTGTCAAGCATTCAAAGTGTGAAAATAAAATCATCCTTGACTCTTAAGGTACTTTTGTGTCCCTAAATAGTGAACTATTCAGTTAAAAATTAAAAACAAAAGTTTAAAAAGCTCACAGAGAAACGGCAGCAGGCAGGAATTAGATAATGATGAATCATGATGATTTTTTTGGTCATGGCTATCAAACCCAACCTCGCAAAGCAGATGGATACGCCCGTTTCCTTGTTTCTCACTGGCGAATCCATCTTGCAAAGCTCCTGTCTGAACCATTTTGGCCCGGTTAGAAAGTGACAGGACTGATCAGCACTAAGGGCTATATTTTCAGGCACGGCAGAGTTGTGACGTAAGCAAGCAGCAACAAGAGACGGGTGCAATTATGTCGGAAGAGATTAGCGTGGATGCTGCTAAAGCGCCAGTTCTATCAGACGTTATCAGACGTTATTTCTTCATTAAAAGAAGAACAAAGAACAGTGGTGAGTTGTTTTCTTCTCAAAAACGACAAAAGTCGTGTACTGGCATGTCTATAGTCACCATGGTTTGCTTTATTCCTCAGTAGCTGCGCACGCGCACCTTGGTCGCGGCTACGTCACATGTTTTGTTGCTCTGATTGGCCCGTAAAGATGTGACAGACAGAACGAGTTTTTTTCAAATCCTCTGTCCTTTCCCAAACACTTAGTATTGAAGGTTTTCCAGATGGATGTGAGAAACAAATCCATCTGGCGTGTCAGGTTATATAAAACTGTGGTCCTTCGCCATACTGTGAGACAGGTTGACAGATGGCTGTTGTCTTGGTCCTGCGACCAAAGTTAGCCTGGGATAAAAATCTGGGAGTGTCAGAAATTTAGGATGACCATTTCACAGTGTGACTGCTGCTATGACCTACATCGACAAACCAACCAATGGGAATGCAGCCAAAAATGACAGAACCATAGATGCTCCACTGGCGCAAACATAAGAACGGACACAATGCCAAAGACCAGAAAGTGAGGAGCTATTCAGCAGCATTTAGTAGGAGTTGTCATCGTACAGTCTGCACACATTAAACTTGATGTCGTATGAGATTTATGATGCATGGTGTAGCAACCAGAAACATGTAGGATTGCTAAAAACGCACATGCTGTAGGAGGCTTAAAGCCTGGATGAGCAGTGTCACACAACACTCATATATGGTCCGTTTCCACAAAGCGGTCTGGTTTGGTTCAATAAAGTTTGTCACAGTTTAGCACATTAAACTCTAATCTTACCCGTCTTTCCTCATCTGAGGTCCTTCTGATCAAACTCCAGCCTCATCCGCTGTGGTGGGATATCTGTCTCTATTACGAGATCCAGATCATTAGGATCATCCTCTGGTTTCATCAGGGGTCATCGACTACATTTGCTCAAGGGCCAGATTTAGTCTTGACAGAGACTCTGGGGGCCAAACTTTCAAAAAAAAAAAAAAAAAAAAAATCAAATAAAAATGTTGGCCTAATTAACATATAAATGCATTAGTATTTGTGTTTTCTTTCAAATCCCAGAGAATGGGCCATATCCACTTGGGATTTAGCACCAATATTAACTTATATTTCATACTTTTTAACCCATTTCCCTACTTCATTTGGCCATTTCTCCAACATTTTTTGCCACTCTCAACCCATTTTGATAATTTTTGCCACTTTTAAACCAAGTTTTGCCAGACTATTTTTGCTATATTTTTGCCACTTTTAACACATTTTTGATACTTTTTGCCTCCTTTTGCCTCTCTAACTCAATTCTTGCCATTATTTCCCCTATTTACCCCTTTCCCTTCATGTTTCATTACCATTTGCCACTCTTTTATCCATTTCTGCCACTTTTTAATCCCATTTTTATTACTTTTTGTCCAGCATTTTAGCTACTTTTAACTCATTTTTTAAAATTTTCCCTTTTTTCCTATTTTACCATTTTAACCTCTTTTCACAACTTTTCCTGCCAATTTGTGTCCCTTTTTGCCACTCTCTAACCCTTTTTTTTTTTTTTTTTTTTACCATTTTATCTGGCCATTTTTGCAACATTTCCATCAGTTTTAGCCCATTTTGTAAAATATATCTTTAAAATACTTACCAATAATGGCTGACAAGGGAATTTTAGTAAAAATGTTCTAAAACTATTTCAATATTAATCATCTTTGGTTGATTTAACCGCTGCAGAAATTTAAAACCCAAATATATCTTAAAACCACTGCATCTTCTTTTCCTCCTTTTCTGAGTTTAATGATCTTCTAGGGGCCAAATAGGAAGCCTTGGGGGTCTGATGTGGCCCGTGGGCCACCAGTTGATGATCAGTGGTCTACGCCATTGGACTGGACTGTATGTAAGAACTTGAGCCATCTGTTTAACTTGCACTATAGATCCGTGGAGGGCAGCAATACGCTTTGGTTGCATCTAGTCTGCCGAAATTCAAAAGAAGAAGGTTGGTCTACTGAAGAGAAAGGCAGTGCAGACTTTAAACTCAGTGTGCATCCTAATTCTGCATCAGTCCCTTTACCCCGGGCATGTCCAGCTGGAAGGAGACATCAGGAAAGACCTAGAATGTGCTTGAGGGGAATGTCTAAGTTGACTTGCTCAGCCTGCTACCACCGTGACCCGGCCCTGGGTTAGTGGGATGATGGGTGGATCGTCTGGCTTAAGGGACAAAAACATCTGAAATGAAACCCTGAAACCCAGTTTTTGGTAGCTTTTATCAAACCAAATTTTGGATTAAAAATATGACCCAACTCACTGGGTCAAGGCTCTAACCCAACCCTGCTGAGTAGAGATAACTCAGGGTTGGGTCAGTCCCTTTTGGACCGAGTGCTGGGTTGAGTTAAATAGTAGTTAAGAGGGTAAAGATACAAATATTATAAGGAACTGGAAGCCTCATTGACTCTTTATCTGTCTTGTGGATTGCTTTCACAGAGTTTGCAGATAAGAATGCTTTTTATTGCTTTGTGCCATTAGCAGGCCATGATTTGTTCCTTCGTTCCAGCATTTTTGGGCACGCAGTCATGATCTACTTTTATTTCCACAAGCAAGACAACCGTTAAAAACAACACATCCTTTTAAAAGTGACATTACAAAAGAACTTATCTTTTAAGAGGGAAAAGCTCGATAAGTGTGAGGAAATAAGACGAGGGAGGACACCCAAACAAAATTAAACCAAATCAAAGATAAATAAAGCCAGAGGGGAGCAACAGTACTGAGTAAAATGACTACTCTACATCACCATCATCATCGTCTTCTGGCTCTTTAATGAAAAACAACACTGAAAAGCAGATAGCTATGAATAAAAATACTCTCACCATAGGGAAAGCTTTTACCCAGCATGGAAGAATAAATAAAACAAACAGCATCCGTTTCATTAGATCCATCCAAACTTTACACAAGTGCCTTCTTGTCTCGTTCAGTTGGGAAGAAAAATCAGACTAATATGTACATAGCCTGCTTCTAGTGAGAACTGCTTTTTATTTTTATGGTTTTTTGCATTTATACATTCAAAATGTGACCAAAATGAATCAATTCATCTTCTTCTTTTTTTTTTTTTACACTAAATCGTTTGAGGCACTTCATAGATTCGGGCCAAAATTACAAAACTGTTCAGAAAAAAAGAAATACCATTAAATGTGTTTAACCTCTCACTTTACAAAGGCCTTCTTATGGTGCTTACAACAATGAAAAGGTACACAAATCGGTGATAAAAACATACAAATTGACCAGTGTAGCATCATATTTAAATACAAATTCTCACTCTTTAAGTACTTTAAATTTAAGGAAGCTCTCATTAAGTACTGACACAGTCTTGTTGGGTAATCACAATAAATTTCTCCACATAAATTCAGTTCACACACTTGAAAAAAGGCCATTGCACAGTAAAAAGTTAACACTGTTTCCATTTAGCAGCGAGTGGATCGTGATTGTGAACCCTTCAATGCCACCTGAATGCTCTTTCCCTTTTGTGACTTTGCTAAAAACAGACTGTAAACATTTCAACCCTTGTGTTTTTTTGGGGTCAGCTGGAGTTACGACTGCATAATAAAAGGGTGGATATACATTTGGCAATCCCATGATCCTCCCCTGCACGTGAAACCACCGCCAGCCTACATTCGACAGTGCAGTATTTGGTTCAGAGATCTAGAGAACTCGGTGAGACAGACTTTAAGACTAATTTGGCACTTTTACTCTTAGCTGGAAGAAGGATCCACCTCAGACTTCAGAGTCTCTTTTAAAACATATATACTGTTTATATAGTTTCTTTTCCTGCTGTGTGAACTCACGCAGCATGCCTTCATTTCAGTTTTAATACTATAGAGCAGCGATAAAATCTCAAGCGTCTGGGCAGGTTTTTAGGAACGCTCAAGCACAAAAGGACGTACCAGCTTTACATTTCTGCCTTTAAGCTGATTCATCTATCCATAAGTGTGCACACAGCTTGTTAGCCTCGACCCTGTCACCTTTCTTTTACAACATAAGAGTATACAGCCTTCAGAGAGAGCTTTAAAAGAAAAAAATCCTCAGAAACTAAAGCATGTTAATGTTAGAAAACACCACATAATAGTTTATACAAACCCAATCCCGTGCAAGATGGAACATTGAATAATGTAATTATTCTACAACTTTTCAAGTCCCAACTATTTTGAAACATTTTGTCCTTCTCAAGTTCAAACTGCACATAATTATCATCTAAATAGGAGGTGTATTGGTGCAAAATATAACTTCATTTTACATAATGTCCCAATTTTTTTAGAAATGATGTCCAAGTTACTATTTCAGACTATCCCATCTAAGTAATATTGACTATCAGCAATTAATGTCAAAGCTACCAGATAAAATAACAAGAGTCTCTGTTTTTACTGACTGAAGCCACTCCTGAAATTGGAGCAGAAAAATAATGCCTTTTGTGGACTCTGAATCCCAGAATGCATTGCAGAATGCATATCCCTTTAAATGATATGGTGTATCCAATGTTAAAGTAAGATTTAGTGTCAAGAATTTAAATATAACGATTTTCTACTTCAGGAAATCAATCTTTAAAGTAGAGAGGCACCATGTTTTTTTTTTTTTTAACCCTTTTTGTGGACTCAGATTCCCAAAATGCTCATAGCCAAAAGTGCCATAACCTTAAAAATACTCAACTTTTCTTAGTTTTTATTTTCCTTGACAATCTACAACTGATGTTAGGTTATGAGCAGGTTTTAACTTGTCTTCTACAAACCAAAATTTAAAAATATTCTTAAAAAAGCTGCTAAAGGCATTCTGGGTACAGTAGTCCATAGTTCACATCTTGGCTAAAATTGCTTTCACTGTTTACCGATAACGCCATGTGTTTTCCTCTCATCGTAAATCATGCAAATATGGGGTTAACTTTTTTTACATTAAACTTCCCTGTTTTTATTGAAATTCTACATTGTTTTCATAATGTACAGATAATGTTTGTTCTTGGACAAGTTTTCATATGGTTTTGCAAGACCAAAAATGCAACAGTTTCTTTAAGAGCTTCTAATGGCATTCTGGGAATTGTAGTTCATAGCTTGATTTGTTTTAAATGTTCTTTTGATAACAGATGATGTCATTTATTTGAACCATGTATTAAGTAAAAGGGTTCACTGGCTTGCAGATCATTATCTCCGTGTGTGGACTCAGAATCCCAGAATACATTGCAGCTAAAAGCATTGTAATCTTCTGAATACTAAACTCAGAATGGAGTTTTATTTTCAGATAAACTTTTCTGGTCCTGATTTACACTTTACACAATGTCCCAACTTTTTTGAAAGTGGGTTGCAGTTGCTTTCTGCAATATCACAGTTAATCAAAAACCCAGAATTTCAGAAATCAGCATTTCAAATACAGCACACTAATTTCTTCATGGACTCAAACCCCCAGAATGCATTGCAGACAAAAGTGCCATAACCTTATAAATGAGTGACTCAGCTGTGTTTTGTTGTTTTCCTTGATAATCTATGGCTAATGCTGGTTCTTGGGCAAGTTTTCACATGTTCTTGCAAGGTGCGAAGCGGAATAATATTCTTAAAAAGCTAAAGGCATTCTGGGAACTGTAGTTCTTAGACTAGGTTTTGTCAAAAATTGTGCTTTCTTCTTCAGGAATTTCCTCTTTTTTTTCTAATGACTAACTTTATAACAGTAAAGTTTTTGAAAGTTTAATGATATGACTAAAGAAATCTCACTAGAGACGCGTTGCATTCTGGGATTTGCTGTTTTTTAGTACAAGCTTCCTAAATGTGTATTTGAAGGGCATTATTTCATTCTGTTTTGGGGATTTGAAGAACGAAGACGCTACATAATGAAAGAGGATTTTTTTCCTAAAGACCAGCTGAGGATCTCTGAAGGCTTTTTCACAGCTCGTTCTCGTCGATGTCTTTAAGTACTTCAGTCAATCTAAAAGGCCTCTCTGGTACATAACTCGAAGCGCTGCTATTTCTTGCCCAGCAAGAGCTAATCGTTGCTTTCATATTGCAAACGTCATCTTTTCAGACCAGGATCTGAACTCGACAGAGACATCGGGCTCCTTTCACGTGAGCCTTCAGTCCTCGAGTCCGTCCTCTGGAGGTCGAATCACACTCGCTCTCGAACATCATCTTCACCTCTGTCATACATTCTTATTATTCTAAAACTGTAAACAAAGAAACAAAAAGATGGATCAAAAACCAGAGGAGTCTACCTGTCATGAAAAATAACATCGCAGTTCTGTTGTAAAATAAGTTACAAAAAAAAAAAGAAATAAAAATCTTTGCGTACAGTACTAAAAACCTAAACTAGACCTTTCAAACTTAAGAACCACATGTTAAGTCTATAAATATCTTTACAAATATACACGTTAATTATTCAAATAAACCTTTTCTGTGTCACTTTAAACGATTAAATGATTTACACTTTCATGACAGTGTCTTCTAGATTGCAATGCTTCCATCCTAAAAACAATACTTTAAAAAATGTAGTTTTTTTGTCTTTTAAGTACATGTCTGTGGACAGCATCATGATACATATTTCCATTTATATATTTACAATAAATCATTTTCTAGATATATATAAAACCTCCAAACCTTGCTGTTCTAATTACTGATGGCCCTGAAAGTTCGCCTCATGTTTGATGAGGAATTTGTTACACAAAATGTTTTCTCTGGATGTTAAAATGGTGTAAAAATTCATAAGAAAACACATTTTAAGCTCTTGTGATGCTCCTCGTTGAGTTCTGTAAAAGCTGAGACGAGTTTTCGAGAGTCATAGGAAGAACAAGTCCCATCATTGAGTTGATTCTGGCTTTGCTGGTATCTTGTTGATGGATTTTCTTTAAGATCTGCACGATCTGAAAGCTCTGTGAAGACGAAAGGATAAAAATCGGAGGTCCTCGCCTACTAGCCACTGACCAATGCCCTTCATTTCCTCCTCTTATAACCTTTTAGTCATTTTTAAAGTCTCAGGAGGTTTTTTAATCCCAGTAGGCACGGAATGGTTTCACCCCACAGATTGTCCATAAGAAAAGACTGGCCCGAGTACAAAAATATAATTTCTTTTCTGAAAAATGGAACATAAACATGGTTTAACGGCAAAAAAATGATCCTTCACTGGTTGAGGAGTCTGAAGAAGAGTCCAAAAGAGCTTAAGACGAGCTGTGGAAGAGTCGCATGCAGAGTCTGAATTTCCACACTTTAAGGAGTCACTGAGAGGAGTTTCTAAGAGAGGAGGTCAATGTTCAATCCTCCCCCCTCCTCCTCCCTGGCTCAGCTTTTATGTCCTGATCACCCCGTTACTGGGGAGCTGTTTGGGAAGACAGGGCTCGTCAGGCAGCGGGTCGTGGGCGAAAACCGAGTCGTCTCCTGAGGAGCAGGTGCTGTTGGAGTCCTGACAGGTGGGCGAGTACTGCTCGAAGGGCACGGCCAGGTCCAGGTACTCCTGTCAGGGGAGACACCAGAGGTCAGACTGGAGAGTCACAGAGAAATCACAGAGTAGTTGCACAGTAAAGTGAAGAAATATGAAGTTTAAGGCTGCATCCAGAAGGTTAATGAAGTCTTTTAAAACAGGGGATTTCAACTAGTGGGTTGGGACCCTAAAGTGGGAGCTATTTCCAGTGGGTTATTGATGTGTGCTAGGAAAAAGGAGTTGTAAAAAGTCTATGGTGTCCAGAAGTTTAGAGTGCGCACATGCAAGCATGCTACATTTAACCCTTTCATTGTAAAATGAAAGTTCTACTATGAGGGTGCAACAAGCTTGCTTTTTATGCTATAAAGGAGGAGGCTGGGGTGGAGGAGGTTAAGCTTTGCCAGCTGCAGCAGTGTGGTGCAATAGCATTAATGCCAGCAGGGCATCATATTCAAATACACTGCAGTGTTGAGAGAAAGAGCAGTGATTGGCTGTGGGAGCTGGGAGGTGATAATTAGGATCAGCTGGCTGATCCCGGCTGGATGTATGACTTCCTTGACTTGCATGCTTCAATTTTGGGTTGACATAACCCCCCAAAATGTTGCTGTTATAACACTTAATTAACACTTTGGCTTTTCTCTTCCAACACAATCATAGACAATAAATTTTTTTTTTTGTTAATCCATATTAAAGCCAACTGACTTCATCTTTTCTTTCTCAGTCTTTTACACAGTTTTATATTGGGCTATAAAGAAGATTTCCTATTGAGTTTAAAAGCTTTAACTCATCAGTGTTATCTGGTCTAAGTTAACAGTAGTCCAAGGTGAAATTAAAGGTACATTTCTATGATTTTCCTCCTGTTTCTGTGCTTATCAGTGAGCAGCAGCTGTGCAGGGAGACTTACGTCGGTGGAGGTCATTGATAAAACCCGGTCATGATCTTCCACCAGCTGTCTGAAGGTCGGCCTCTGCGACGGCACGGCGTGCCAGCACTCCCTCATGATCATGTACCTGAAACAGCCACATCAAGGCTTGGTTACTTTGCAGCTCTTCCATTACCAACTTAAATACATTTCAAATAGATCTCAAAGGGACTACTTTGGTCTGCAGCTGGATGGGGACGGTCTGTAATTGAGGTTAAAGCAAAGTAAAGGCTCATCATCATTTTAGTGGTCTTTGCTTTCATTTGTTTCCAGCAGCAATAAGACTCTTTCACCACAAATGACAGTAATGGAAGTCTTCTTGTTACAGCCACAGAACTAGTAAAAACCCAAAGGAGCTGTTCATGCATATGATGGTCAGTAGATACCTCAAAGACATTTAAAATAAATCTGAAAAAGTACACAAGAAGGAAATTAATCTTTATTTTCTAGTGATAATGACACTATCATTGATATTTCTTATAAATCTATGTAGAGTTAAAGTTAGAAAAGTCATGTTTCCAGCTGTTGTATCTATAAATATCTATATCTAATAAGTTACCTGCCAAAAACTGAATCTTCTTCACTGAGATATTTAAATTTAAAATCACCCAACAGTCATTTTACTAAGCTGATCTTGAACACATCATAATATAAACATCTGTCAGCTCATCAGTGAGCTTTTTAACTTTCATTCTGCCCATTTTATCACAGATTCCAACACTGGATTTTTATTTTTACACCACAGGACATATATTGAAAAAATCAGTCATTATCAGAGGAAAACCAGCATTGTTATCTTAAGAAATCAACAAAAAAAGATGATATTTTAAGAAAAAAACAGAAAAACAATAAAAACATAAAATAAAAACATTAAATCTTAACCCGAATTTTTCACCATTTCACCTTAAATGAAACTATAATTGACTAGTTTTTTAAAAATTAGTGCCCAACTGCACACAGTAGGTCCCCTTTTTATCAGCTGAGACCACCACTGCTCCAGACAAGGTCTGACTTTCTCTCTCCTCATAGTTTCAAACCCAGATCAGACTTCCCGCACCGATCTTCTCCCTGCAAACACAGGCGACCAGACAGAATAATA
Source organism: Cheilinus undulatus (assembly GCF_018320785.1). Lineage (NCBI taxonomy): Eukaryota > Metazoa > Chordata > Actinopteri > Labriformes > Labridae > Cheilinus > Cheilinus undulatus. The sequence continues at coordinate 8,394,670 of NC_054882.1, read as the reverse complement.
ACCCCTCCAGACACTTACAGTTCATGTGTGCAGTTTGCAGGTTTGTCCATCCGATGTCCCTCCTTCAGCAGCTTGAACAGTTCCTCTACAGGGATCCCTGGATACGGAGATCCACCCAGGGTGAAGATCTCCCACAACAACACCCCATAAGACCACCTAAACGCACAAACACATACAGAATAGCCAGCATGAATACAGATGAGAGGTCAAACATTTCTCTCCGCCTGGAGCAGTCAGAGTTCAGAGAGGGGCTTGTGTTCCCCTGATAAACCGATGAATCTGTTTGGGGGAAATATTGATCTTCAATAATGTTTACTGCATCCAATTTAAGAATCTATTTGACTTTCTCATTGTGTGGGACAGTCAGTCAATATTTGTGAAAATCAACCCTCAAGCTAGAGAGAAGACGTGTTAAGACTCAAAGTCATTATGAAGACATAGGAACTAGAATCTGCTGTGTCAATAGAAACAGAAAAGAGGTGAAAAAGACAGTTTTATCTTATACAATGCTTAAGTCTGTGATCAGAGTGTGTTTTTACAGAAGAGGAGAAAAATAAGTCATATAAGTCATTCTCGTATATTTAGCATTGAGCCTGATAGAGGTAAAACGGCAGTTTCTAGGTATAAACACTTTTCAACACGGAGAAAAAAGGTGGGAGTACTTTTCAGATAAAGTTCATCATTGATTTTAACCTTTTCATTGAATTAAAAGAGCCTGAACTTTATCTACAGTTACAGTCCAGCTGCTGTGCGAACCATCCTCTCTCTCTCCCTCTCTCTCTCTCTCTCTGTCCACAGTAGTGGCTTGAATTCACTGCTAAAAGCCTAAATGAGTGAAGGTAATCAGATAATGGTGGTCTATTAACTCAGGCTGCTATTGTTCAACCGTTTGTCCAGTGAATCAGAATTGGACCCCTCCTCTCTCTGCAGCGTTCAGAGGGTTTAATCTAATTATCCTCGCTCTGGTCCAGAGCCCTGAAAACAGACGCTGCAGACCGAGTCGACTGGTCCTCTGAGCAAACACAGAGAGAGAGGACACTGGAGTGAAAGAGAGACATCTACGACAAGAGCTGAGGACAGGCGGACTGCAGAACGTCGCCCCGTTGTCATTCTTGTGTTTATGGCATGAATGAATCAGGTCTTTAGGATCAGGATCAGAGACGAGTGGACTCAGGCTACGGCTGTTTGCATTCACGGCTGGATGTTGACGATGGATTTTCACAAGCTTTGATGAGTCTAATGAGAGGCGGCAATCAAGATGTAAAGTCTAAATGTTTCATCAGCACCTGCAGCGATGAAAGCTGACAGAATGAGAATGAGGGGAATGAATTGTGATGTTTGGGACTGAAGGAACAAGACTAGAGCTGGGAAAAGAGCTGATTGATTGTGCCGTTAATAGATCAGTGGGGTCACTGTTTTTGCTTTAAATATCTGCACTAGTAGGAAGATGTTGATCCTCCTACTGAATTTCTGTAATGTTTTATAAATAACATTTAAAATGCTTTATTTGCATGGAAAGGACAGGCTTCTATTGCCAAAGCAAATCTGAAATAAAAGCAAACATACATAGATAGATCTCTGCAGGTCAGACACAATGAGCACAACTGGTGAGACTCTAAAAATCAAGTCTCTGATATGGTTAAGTCCCCGAAAGCAATCCTGTATTTTGTGGTAAAATCAACTCAGCTGGTTTGGGTCCTGCTGTGATTGGGGTTAAGGAGGCATAGGTTAAAGACCCTGTAAAGTGAAATCCAAAGTTTTTGTCTTAACACTCTAAAAATGTTGGAATATGGTTGCTGTAAACAAGTGAAAACACTGATATCTACATGAGACTGAATTCTGGATTTAGGCCATTTCATCTCTTTCCTGACTTGGTTTCATGTGGGCGGGGCCAATATGTGGACTCACGATGTCATGAGCCCACAGTAGAGAATGACCCCGCTCCTCTAACGCTACAATACTGTGGAAGGAAGCAGTCACCTGGAGCAGGGACTTCTGGTTCATTTTGTGCACAGGAACTGTTGTGTACTTTGTGTTGAACATGAGTTACAATTAAATGATTTGAGTGTATCAGGACTGTAACACCTGCAAATGTGATAAACATAACAAATTTCCCTCAAATGTAACAACAGTCTCCTACTGCAAATTGAACAACTATTACATTTGAAGGGATTTATTACGTTTGTGGGAAAATAAAATCACTGTCTTTCAAAATTGTATTGGTCATTGTTTGTTTGTTGTAGCCTTTATACAGCAAGAGTTTTTTGTTCGCCATGAAACAGGAAGTTTTTTCCCAAGAGTCTTTAAACACTGGTAGAGCCATGAATCTCAGCACAAAACTTTTGAATGAGAAAAGTAGATGATTTATGTCAATTCAGGAAAATGCTGCAAAATCCTTATTGAATTAAACCCTCAGATGGGTTTCTTCTCATCCAAATATAAGTAATTTTACAGTTCATCGAGAGCTGACAAGAACAGAACTTTTTTAAAGTGAACAAAACTCCCAGGACACGGTTGTGCTGGCTCGTCAAAGTTTGTTGTCACTCCCTATTAAAGTAAGTAACTTTGACTTAGACATACAGGGTCCAAACTTTTTAAGACTTAAACAAATTTAGAGTGGGCAGGGATTTCAAGCTATTGTAAATCAATATTCAAACATTGAAATCCACTCTGTCAAAAATAATGGCTCTAGCAGTGTTTTAAGAGTGAAAAAAACTTCTTCCTTTTGAATGGCGAACAAAAAAAAAAATGCCATGTCTACATTTTTGTGATGAAACTTGACTTTAAGCTAACTTGAGCCGACTGGCAACAAACAAACAATGACCATAGGCATTTAATTTTCATGTTCATATTACATTTGTGGGAAATAATTAGTTTTTAAAAGCTGGAGATCTTTTCTAACACGCTCCGCTCAACCTCTGCTGGACTACTAACCATCCCCACGTCACGCCTCAGTACCATGGGTGCCCGAGCCTTCAGCTGCTCAGCACCCAGACTCTGGAACTCCCTCCCCCCACACATAAGACAGTCAGACTCCATCACTTAATTCAAATCCCAACTCAAAACCCACCTGTTCAAACTGGCATATTCCCTCTAACTTGACACTGTGCACTTCACTTGTCCTTTATGTTGATGTTTTAATGTTGTTTTATTATGCTTTTACTTTATGTAAGGTGACCTTGGATGACCTGAAAGGTGCCTCCAAATAAAATGTATTATTATTATTTATTATTATTATTGCAAAATGGATAGACAGTTTTACTCTGAGGAGAAGGCTCGGCTCAAAAGGTGCTCTCCCATATGGATGGACACATTTACGACAATGTGTAGTGAATATAATAGAAATTAGTTCAAAAGCAATTAATCTGAAGTAGCATGAATCTAAATATGAGGATGCAATGAGCTTTATATTAAGGAGGAGGCTGAGGTGGAGGAGGCTAAGCTGCACCAGCAGCAGCAGTGGCATGGTGCATCAGCGTTTATGCTAGCAGGGATTAGTGAAATAAAATATTTAATATACCGGAGTGTTGAGAGAAAGAGTTGTGATTGGCTGTGGGAGCTGGGAGGCGATAGTTGGGATCAGCTGGCTGTCAGCTGGGCGTATAACATGTTTCCTGCATGAACTAAAGCTGAGCTCCATCTATTATTCTGTGGGAACTTTATTATGGTTTCAAAAACTACCTTAAAAACTATAGATTTGTATTATAGTTGTGGTTTGTTATGTTTGCATGCAGTTATTATGTTTGCAGATGTAACTTTTTTGAACATTGTCATCACAAAATACTGTTATAATACTGATAACCTTGATAATTTTGGTTACTTTAACCGTGATATGAAATTTCAACATTGTTGAATCTCTAGCTGTGGTGTCTGGACACCTGACATAACAATCATGAAACGTCTACATCCTTAGACACTCTGAAGTACAGCCAATCGGGATTTACTACATCATGATACCAGTGTATAGCTGATCATATAGAGCAGCATCATCAGTGGGCACAGGACCAAGAGCAGATCTGACACCCATGCACAACAGCTGATCGACACTGATTTGCACCTCCTCTAGCATGTACCCATTCAAACCCAACTTAAAATTCCAAGTTATCACTTGAATTTTAGTTGTATTATCTTTACTGTAAATAAATAAAGCTATTCTTAAAATACAAGATGGGGAAATCCATCAGAAGTGAATCCACTTTAGGTGTTTTGCTCAGCTCTTCATTCAAATGGGGACAGGTGGAGCCAGAGGTCCCTGCTCCACCTCCTCCTCCTTGGTTCAACATATCAGCTGTTTTTTCTCCATCCTTTTTGCTGCTTTTAAAGGGTTAGTGAGTGTGAAAGTGTAGTGAGATTTGTTCTCTGTGGTTTTTATAGATCCTGGGACACCTCTAAAGCCTTTAAAATAAAATCCACACCTCCACAGTGCTGGCAGCGGGAGGAAAATCACTGGCAAAGGAATAAAAAGGTTAATGTCGGCGCTATATAACCTTGATATATGTATTTAAAAATGTGAATACACGTCTAGATTTACTGGAGCTGCGTTAGAAATGTGTGAACCAACAGTGTGAAAATGGCTCCTGAGTGTTCTCACAGCTATACGTTTAAATGTTTGCAAGCTGCACCAACTGTTGGATGAAAAGTGTGCTGTGAGCTGCTAGAGTTTCCTTTTGTTCCTTTATTTCTCCGTTTCCTTGTTTGGCAGTGATTGTGTGACAGATTTGTTTAAATGTTTCTCCGTCTGTTTGAGTGAAAACCATCAGAGGTCAGGAGTCAGAGTCCCGCGGGGGTTTGAGAGCGTAAACTGGCTGCAGAGCAACTACTGTATGAAGCGAAGAGGAGGAGGAGGAGGAGGAGGGAGGAGGAGGTTTGGCGGGAGGATCGACTCTGTAATCCAGACCTGCTGAAATAACAGAGCGGCCCGATTCTGCTCTCGACCCGTTCCCAGTCTGGTGTAATCACACGGCGAGCCAGTGTTGACAGAGGCCCGTGTTTGGCTTGGATGGCTGTGCTGGGGACACGACGTCTGACTGAAGAGAGGAGGGGGTGAGGAGAAGAGGTTGAAAGGGGGGTGCAGCTACCACGGGACAGATTGACTTCGTGACCTCTTCGCCTAAAATCGCCTTTCTTCTTCTGATCGCAGCCTGCACAGGAGCAGTCCGAGGTCATAAAGGGTCTCTGCTGCTGTGATTCGTTTGAATTATTGTGGAAAAGCACCCCTAGGGAGCACCTTTAATAAACCCCCGACCCTCTTATCTTATCCTGCTCTGGTTAGGTCGGATTTACACTGATAAAACAACAGTAAGAAGCTGCCTCTCTGTTGTGTTTTTGCCTCTCTCTGATGTCTTGTTAGGAGATTAAAGAACAAACGCAGCCAGGAATGTGGAGCTCAGGATTATGAAGCGAGCACAGATGACAGCGAGCGGGAAATATTTGGAGAGGGAATGCTATGATTCCATATTCACACGCACAAACTCAGCTTTTGATGCTAACACGCTCCGTCATGATATTTCAACACCCGGATTCCTACAGTGTACAGCAGCTACACATGAACGGACAGTTGGCATGTGACGGTTGGGTTTGTGCAAACTCACACATCGCTCTGGTGCGTGTAGACCCGGTCGAACAGAGCCTCCGGAGCCATCCATTTCACGGGCAGACGACCCTGCAACAACAGAGGTGACAACAGAACCGCTTCAGTCAGCAGAACCTTTCTGTACGGAGCAGACAGCAAAACATGGACCCAAAAACACACTTTGTTTTTGTCCTGACTGTCCTTGAACTCATCATCACAACCGCAGCTGCACTGTTACAGCAGGTGTAGAATACTGACCTCACTGAGGCCCAACAAATCTACCTCTAAAGGAATCATTACTACCACAAATGATATTTTAATGAGTCAAAAGCATTCATCAACATCTTGACATTTTTATGAGCATGAAAATTATATAATTTCTTTCTTTATAGTGCTTATTATAAAGGATGTCCATGAGGGGGGATAAAGGGAGCGCCATTTGGGGCCCACCCAACTGGGGGTGGGGGGTGGGGGGGTCTATGGCCATCAGAAAAATCACGGTCCATTGTAAAGTTAAGCTGCAATAACCATGTTTAATCTTTAACCTAAATAAGAACCACTCTTATCAAAGCAACAAAAACAATTTCTGTTTTTTTACTTTTATGCTGTAGTAGAGTATGGCCTTTTTCAAAATGTAAACCCCTTTTCTTAAAACAAAATTACCAAAGAATTATTGAACTAAAACATTCTGAAAGCAAAGTCAGACTTCATAGCTAAGCTGAACACAAATATAAGGATGCCAGAGAATGAAGAAGAAGGAACTGAAATAGCTTTAAAGGAAAATGCATGTAATAATTGAAAAAAAGAGGCCAAAGAAGTTGTCAAAATTTGACAACAAAAAATGGTTAAAATTGCCAACAATGCATAATAGAGGCAAAAATGTACAAAAAAGGAAAACAAAGGTTAAAAAAAGGTGAAAAGTGGCAACAGAGGGGCTTAAAAGAGACAAAAATGAGATAACAGCAGCAGAAATGGGCTAAGAAAGTGGCAAAAAAAGGTTGAAGAAATGGTGAAAAGCGGTTAAAAAGTGGCAAAATGGGTTAAAAGTGGCAAAATGGGACACAGAGGCTTAAAAGTGCAAAAACTGGCAAAATAGGGTTGATGAAATGGTGAAAAACAGTTAAAAAGTGGCAAAATACTGTAAAAATAGGCATCACTGGGTAAAAAAGGCTTATATGTGCAAAGAGTCGATAAAAATAAGTTTTAAGTGGCGAACATGTAGCAAAAAGGGCATCTAAAGTTGTGGAAAGGATTTAAAAGTGTAGCAAAAATATGTTTAAGGTGGTAAAAAGTAGTTTTCAGAGGGAAAAAAATAGAGTATAAGAGACAAAAATTACATAACAGCAGCAGAAATGGGCTAAAAAGGCAAAAAGGGGCAAAAATAGGTGTAAGCAATGGAGAAAAGCAGTTAAAAAACGGCAGGCATGATGTAAAAGTAGCCAAAATTGATCAATAGAGACGAAAATGACATAACAGCAGCAGAAATTGGATAAGAAATGCTAAAAGGGAAAATGTTGTTGGAAGAAATTGTGAAAAGCAGTTAAAAAGTGGGGAAAATTGGTTTAAAGTGGCATTAATGAAATATAGAGGCTAAAATGAGCAAAGAGAGGCAAAAGGTGGTTTTAAGCTGCAATAAAGTGACAAAAATAGGCAACTTGAGTGGTTTAAAAGGGTAAGAAAATGTAGTAAAAAAGGCAAACATGGGTTCAAAGTAGAAAAAAAATGTTGCAAAAACTGACCGAAAAGTGATGAAAGGGGTCAAAAGTGGCATTAACACCTCATGAAAGTTGGACTATACTTTCATGAGAATTTCACTCTTCAAAGACCTATTTTAGCTAGTCTTAGTCTGGTATTACTCAAGGAAAAAAACTTAGTCAACAAACATTTTTAGTCATAGTTTTAGCTACAAAACATTGTGTCAAACCAGCTCTGACTTCTCTCCACTGGCTCTCTGTTGGCTTCAGGAAGTGCTTTTTAATGTTTGATAATGTTTTCATTGTTTATTTTACTCTTACATGATATTTTATAGGGTTTTAAGCCTGTGCAGGACTTTGGTGTATTTAGATTTTTTAAATATGCCTAGATAAATTAACTTTGACTTGACTTTAAAAAATGGCTTGAAATATGTGTCATGAATCCAGAAGATATGTTTTTTTTTTTTAAGTAATAATGGAAAATATTAATTTCTCTGAGAGATTCTAACTTTTGAGACACTCCTGTAGAAATCTGTTGACTTACGTTTGGTTTCACTTTCATAATGACACAAAAATAACTCTTGGGGAAACAGACTGTACAAAGAGCCTGAACTTAATAATTTCCTCTATCTACTCTCCTTTCCGTAGAATACCGAGAGCAATTCCCACTGCACCACTGAAACCCTGGAAAAGAAGTAAATTACATTTTTCTGTCAGGATCTTGATGGATTGAGACTCACATTTGTGGTCTTTTTGTAGTAGTCTATATTGTGCACGTCTCTGGCGAGACCGAAGTCGGCGATCTTCATAACATTGTCCTCCGTCACAAGGACGTTTCTGGCAGCCAAGTCTCTGTGGATGCACTGAGGGAGGAAATACAAAGACATCAAACACACATTGACACAATGCATCGCTCAAACACGCTTGCACACACACATTTGCATACGCTGATACACTGCAGACGACTTTCATTTAGCTTTGACGGACAATATAACTTGCAAATATTGACCTTTACCTGGCGATTAATCATTTTAAGGTCAAGTCCTCAAACTTTTTCAGGAAACTTTTTAATTCTGGATAGAAAGGCCTTAGAGGACTGATCATTTTGGCAATTACTTGGGAGTTTTTGTAGGATATTAGGGAGTATTTATTGAAAATTCTTCCAAACATGTTGCATACATCCATCAAACATGACTTTAAATTTGCATATCTGCATTAGCAACACATTATCTCAGCTCTGACCTTCTGCGAGGCGAGGTACTCCATGCCTCGGGCGACCTGGTAGGCGCAGGACACCAAGTCTTTGAAGGTGAGCTGCTCGTCTGGGATTTTACACGTGTCGAAAGAGTAGTCCATGCCCGGAGGCCGCCGCGCCCGCAGGTACTCCCTCAGGTTACCTTTAGAGGCGTATTCCACCAAGACGTACAGAGGTCCTGTGAGAAATACAGAGCATAGATTCACTTACAAGACACGGATAGTAAAGTGTTAATAATCTCCTCTATTCTGTGTTGCAGCCTCACCGTCCTGCGTGCACGCTCCCAGCAGGTTGATAATGTTTTTGTGCTTCCCGATCATTTTCATCATCTCCATCTCCGACACCAGGTCTGACAGATCCTTATCTGTGGCGTCATCTGAGACAAACAAGAGAAGAAAACAGATAAGAGGAAATGTATCTTAGTAAACAGAGACGAAGGGCAAAAATATAAAACATGTTCAATAAATGTCAGAGGAGATAACGACTTGAGTTTAGGAATCTGACAGAATGAGACCAGATAAGTGGAATGAATGAATGTCTATAGGGAGAATGACTGAGGGAAAAGAAAGACAGTTTTACTTTAAGAAACAACAGTCAAACTCATGTAGAACAATCTCTAACCTTTAAGCATTTTCACAGCAACAGTGAGCGGCTTGTTGGGCTTCTCCTTGTCAATGCCAACCGCCTCAGCCATCACCACCTGTCCAAAGCAGCCCTCGCCCAGAGGTTTACCCAGAGTCAGCCTGGAACAGGAATAAGAGAGTCAAGAAATTAGTTTTTGGTAGTGTTACTGTTGTTTTTGTAAGTAGTGTCACCGACTGTTTCCAAAGACTGTATGGAACAGGTAGATAAAGACAACATAGCCATCTTCATTCACCATACCATACCACACCATGCAACACCATACCATGCCATACCATGCAATATCATGTCATACCGTGCAATATCATGTCATACCATGCAATACCATGCCATACCGTCTAATACCATACCATACCATACCATACCATGCCGTGCCATACCATACCATACGATACCATGCAACACCATGCCATACCATACAATACCATGCCACCCCATACCACACCAAGGCATACCATATGATACCATACCATGTCAAACTATGTGACTTTTTTTTGGTAGTGTTTGGGCAATCAAAGATTGCTACATCACAAGCAAATGACATAGAACTATAAGGGTTTTATTTATTTTCTTTTTTTTTACTTAATTGGACTTCTTCTCACAACCACAGGTTGTATAAAACATGGACAAATTTGTATAAAACATGGACAGACACAGTGATGTCACTGTATGGTTTCTAGAGAGAGGTAATGAGACTAAAAGTGGTAGTCATCACTGCTGGCTCTACTTAACTTTCTGTCGATCTTTTTAGATAGAATGACTGTGGGCCTGTAGTGTCTTTGCAATTAACTATAACATACCCTATGGTCAAGGGTGCATTGTTTTGCACATTTGCACTGACTTGAAGTTTTCAACACTCATTAAAACTAGTGGAGCCACCCTGCTCAAATCTAGAAGTGCTGGTTTAAGTCTCTTCCTTCACTTTTATGACCAGAAGTCTGTGTCTGTGTTATAAACAGCCTATAGATGGTTTTTAATTCCTCTGCAGTTTTCACTGATGCTGATTTGACTGCCAAGCACATAACTGTGGGGGAAGGTGCCACATTGACCTTGATGCATTGATGGCTTTCATGTTTTCACAGCACGTCAGGGTGCAAGGACAACAGAAAGAGACCGTCAATTCTGAAATATGTTGCTTGGCAGCATAAGAAAAAGAAGTCATAACGCTCTATGTTTGCTTTCTGACAGGCGTGTAAACAGCAGTGATAGATGTAGACCTAAAGGACAATTTTTCAGGGTTTTTCTTACCGTGTTCGAGGAAACTCCCATTTGGGGTCTGAGGGCAGCTCCAGCTCTGAGACGTTGGCCAGCATTGGTCCATCGCTGGATGACAGGCGGGCGATCCTGACCAGCGGCGTGTTGGAGTTCATGGAGGAGTTGGAATCCAAGGACACCTGCTTGGGTGCAAAAACGGACTGTTATAGTCTCTGAAAAGGGAGAGCTGATGTGTCTTTAAACAAGGTGACAGAGGGAAGAGAACCACAGAGAACATAGCACTTTTTTATCTTTATGCTCAAATTGAAACTTTTATCTTTATAACCCGTAACTTTGCTAAGAGAAGAAAACAGCATACACTTAATCCGTCTTTTTGCAAGTCAGAAAACTGCTTTACTGAAACTGTATTCATCTCACATTATTGTCAGAAAGTCTAATTGGTTTTAGGCTGAAGATTCAGTATAATTGCTGTTTTAACCTTGTCTTCAACTATACTTCTGGGTGCATCATGAATTTAAAATTAGATAAAGGTCACTGTGCAATGCATTTCACTTTAGAATACCTTATGAGGTTGCATAAATGAACTCAGGCTGTATATAGCCACCTAATGTGCAGGATGTAAACTACAAACATGGCAACACATAAAGAAGGCTATGGTTTAACAAGTGACCATGTGAACTGATGACCTTCAGCCAAGTGCCTATGCAGATGCTGTCATAACAGCAGATGTTAAAAATTGAGCATTTTATCTTTGTTTAACATTCAATTAGCCTTGTTGGGTGGCGTTACCTTAAGACGTAAGTTGTTAAGAAAGTAACATGTTAGCTTACTGTCGTATGACCAGAAACTGAAACTATTTAACTACTCATTATACATGTGCTGACTCTACCATCATCACAGCCTAATTTATGGCCTATAGTCTGTTACTCTATAGCCACATAACAGTGTAACAGATATGATAACCTTACGGCTCTTCAATATGCTCAAAATCTGATAATGAACTGGGAATAGGTATACAACATTACACACAGGCTGTGCGTAATACTGCATACCACATTGAAACAACTGAGCGGCACAGCTGTTTCAGTAGAAACACTACCAAAAAAGGCTTCTGAACTTAAGTTCCAACCATTCATCATGAGGGTCTATGTCAATGATGTAATGTCACCATCTCTACCATCTTGCTAGCTTTACCTAGCACACTGATAAAGCTGTTTCCCTTTGCTGGCAACAAGGTTATAATAGTTTTGGATTTTTCATTAGCCTTTATCTCAATTTTGTAATTTTTTTGGGGGGGAAATTTTAGTTCAATTTTTATTCTTTTCTATGCCTTTTTAAATTTCTTATTTGTAAGAATGCGTAATTTTACTTTAGCTTTTATTAGTTTCAGTTTTTTTTTTCTATAGCAAAATGGGATACCTGTTAGGGACGAGACCCAAGAGTCTAAGAAGGTAAACAAACAATTTTTATACACATTCAAAAAGGATACTCTTCAATTTTTCTTTTATTTATTCTAATTTGATATTTGAATACAACTCAAAACCTAAAATTAAACATTGTGTGACATCTTTTTCAAAATCAGGCTGTTTTACTGTGACCTCTTTAATATAACAGGCTGTGTGTAAAACTATGTGTCTGACTGAAACAAAATTTTGAAAAAATGAAAAAACAACCAAATTTAAGATTTTATCTTAAGACTTTTTTAAAATAGTTTTAATCTAATACTTCTCTAAGAACCGTGGACAGCCTGAAAAGGTAAAAATAAATTGAACAGTTTTTTCACTACCTGTGTTTAAAAATAAGCAATGACAGATTATGTAAATTAAAAAAGCTAATGTGTTACATTACTTTTAACAACAAAATGGAATCTGAGAGCTCTAATGGGTTACTTTGTAATGCATTACCCCCTACACTTTTCATCTGTATGTCAAAATATATTAATTTAGAAACAGGCGTGTTTGACTGAAGGTCACCAGTTTACAGGGTAACTCAATAAACCAAAACACCGATCTTGTTTGCATTGAATTTTTCATGTCTTTTAATTAAATCTGAAGCAGAATTTATCTGTCCCAGCTAGTTTGACCGACAGGACAGTGGCTGTGCAGTGATAATGACACAGATGTGGACAGCTGTGAACTGGGGAAATTAGCTGTGTCACATCCATATCTGCATCCACGTAACCCGGATTGTCTTGACCAATGAAGGAGACGTGTGGCAGCTCTCATGCATGTGTACATGTAGTCAAATGTAAATAGATCTGTTAGCTTTAGTTTCAAATATGAGGCAAATAGACAGCATCAGAAATAATAAATATTAATAAGATAAAAAATTGCTGACATTATTGAGCTCTAGGAGGCAGATTATCTGTGTGCATGAAAACTCAATTATGGAAAACATCTTAAACATAAAACTGCAACCTTGATTCAAACTTCTTCTGTAAATTGCCACTTAATGGCTGAATAAATAATGACTAATTTGCAAAGATGAAAGGTTTTTTCATGCAAACATTGAATATCTCTGGACCAATGTCAAAGCTTAATTAGCAGCGCAGAGTTTCTCAAACAACCAGTCCAACTTGTGACACAAGCAGTGACTTTTACAAACAGCCAGCCTGTGGTGGAGCACAGGAGGAAGCTGACTGTAACAAAGACAAATGAAAAAGGAAGCAGAGGTGGGCGAGCGAGTGCATGGCGAGGTGGGATGGACGTCTCTATCCATCAGCCGGCTCCATTCCCAGACCGGTGGCCCCACCGCCCGAACCCGCTGGCTCGCCGTCCTCCCACCATTTATCTGAGTGCAGGGGGGGCCTGGGTGCCTACTTTTGATGGATCTGTTTGTGTCAGAGTATGCCAGCTCGGCCCCTTCAGGTGGGGTCCCGAAACAAACATGTCCACTTACCAGACTTCCCTCCTCCACCTCTCCACCGGAGGAAAATGAGAAAAACACTGTGAAGCTTCAGAAAAAACAACCCCGCCACAATTTCAGAGGCATGAAAAGTAATATCTGATAGAACATGCCAGGGGGTTTATGGGAGCTTTAGTCAGAGTTATGAAAAAGAAAGGAGAGAAGCGGGAGATTAGCTTTACAAAAACGAAGCAAAGATTACAGAAAAATGCAATAAGGTCTCTCCTGTGCTACCTTATAAGAGCATGTTTATGAAGGTAGAAGAATAGGAGAGATTTAGAGGCTACAATTAGAGCAACTTTCCAAAGTGAGCTTCGTACCTAATATAACCCACAAGTCAGCTTTTATGTCACAAAGACTAATTAGGGAAAATGTGTTTTTTTTCCAACCTCTTATTCCAGATTAATCCGTCTTTAGATGTCCTGTGTGTTACCAAAGAAGTAGCTGTGTATCATTTTCCAAAAACTGCATGTTCAAGCATTTTTGGGAGTAAAAACCTTCAATTATAAAACTGGAACAACTATGTTAAGGCTGTTCTGCACACAGTGGTTTTGCAGGGTGGTGTGTGCTGAATGATGACAATCTCCTCTGCATTTGAGGCATCTGAACCGCATTCACAAATGCACAAATCTCCTGAAAATGTCTTATTTTTTCTGGTTAAGCTGCATGTATAGGCAGTATTGAATCTTAGTCAAGGGTGCAGTTGGACTTATTTAGATGCTCTCCTCCAAGGTTCTCAATAAGCCTCTATAGAAGGCCTCACAGCTAACTGTGCATATCAGAGCAAGAACCAAGTCATGAGGTCAAAGGAGCTGCATGCAGAGCTAAGAGTCAGGATTGTTGCAAGGGCACAGATCTGAGGAAGGCTGCAAAAAATCTGCTGCACTGAAGGTTCCCAAGGGAACAATGGCTTTCATATTTCTCAAATGGAGGAAGTTTGACACAACTGGGGTTCTTCTAAAAGCTGGTTGCCTGGAGTAGGGACTTTAAGAGAGATGACCAAGAACCTGATAGCCACTCAGACTGAACTCCAGAGATCCTGTGTGGAGATGGGGTAAAGTTCCAGAGGGTCAACCATCACTGCAGCCCTCCACTGATCTGGGCTTTATGGCAGAGTGGCTAGTTGGAAGCCTCTAAACTGGTTGGAAGCTTGGCTTTTTTGCAAACTCTAAGTGAGCTTTAATGTGCTTTGCATTTGCATCAATGGAGGGCTGCAGGCCTCACGGCTTAGTTTTTACTCTGATATGCATTGAGGCCTTCGATAGAGAGGTGTGTGCCTTCACAAATCATGCCCAATCAGTTTCATTTCATTTCATTTATGTGTAATATTTGCAAAAAAATCTAAAATTCTGTTTTCAGTTAGTCATGATGGGGTACTGATGGTAGATTAATGAAAATAAACAGCAATTTTTTGACTATATTATCTGGCTGCAACATAACGAACCTGGAAAAGTGAGGAAGGTCTGAATACTTTCTGAATGCACTGTATGTTTTGTTCAGATAGATTTGGGGTGAGCTTAAGTGTGAATACTGGGTGAAAATTTCTGAAATATTCACCACAGGTGGGCAAGCACAGTTGCTTTATTATATACCTTTACGGCTGTCACTGTAATCTTCCCTTTTCTTTGGTTGATATTGTGATTACATAGTATTGTTATGAGGCAAGAAAGCCTCATAGAGGCAGTCCTCTTAATTTTTTCAGTAGTGCATATGTGGAAACAGCTCTAGATGATCCTTACATCCACTGTGGTTAACCATCATTGTGAGAAACCGAGAAAATGAGGCCTGTTGCAGTGCCTGGTAGACTTTGAAGAAGAACAAGACGGTGAAGTATTGAGAGAAGATTTTGATGCCCAGGAGCTCAGACTGCAGTCTTTTGATTAGTATGAAGTGGAGTGAAAAGAGAAGGGTGAAGGCTAACTAACAAGCGTGCACAGGGAAAGCCTGCAATAGAAAGACAGCCTGTTCTAGTCTTCACAGAGCTCTTGTCCCTCCTTATGTATATTTCTGAATCCTTGTTTTGACGCAGACTTGTCCTGGTCGACCCTCTGGTGTATGCTGACTCAATAGCCCTCTGAACACTCTCCTATAGCTGTCTTCCCTGAAAACATCCTACTACTGTAAGTAAAGTCTAGATTACCTGCTAAAACAGCGTCTACTTTGGCTTTAGCTCTGTATTTGCCACTCAGACACAAGAACAGCATTGATCTCCTCATCTAATTTCACAGTAGTGCTACAACAGCTCTGGTCCTGGTCTGAATTCCGTTTGAACTTTGGTTTTGGACTTAGCTTTGACTTTCTTGAATGCAGTCCTGAGAGACAATGACGTAAAGAGTTCTGCAGACTGTGGGCTGCACGGCTGCAGCTGCTCCACTCTATGTTTCTCCCCAAACAGTTGAGGGTCGAGTGTGCGTTACCCAGAGAGTGAAATCTAAAACTAACACTGACAGTCACAGGAGGGCATAAATATCCCTGAGCTGAATCTCCTCCAAGATAAATGCGAACACATGTCACCAGTGTGTAGCCTTCCAGCCTCCGCTAAAACGTCATCATAACAGCAGGATGGAGACAGATCTACGACAGATACATGAACAATAACCTTTTTTATTTATATGTGCCCTAACCTGCCTGTGCCATGCTCTGGTTGCACTCTGTCCTTTGAGACTTATAGAAGTTGAAAAGTCAGACATTACAAACTCTTCTGCAGGTTTCTCATTGTGACAGTGTTTTTCCATGACTCCCCCGGGCTAATTCAGGGAGCTTCCTCAAGTTAACAAAGTTACTCCCGTCTTGACTGTTGAGGTTGTTTTGCAGTTCAATTTAAAAGAAAAAAAAAAATATAAGAAATATAGCTAAAACAGAACCTTGTGCAATGAATTTCTAAGGTTCTGTTGAGTCTTTTGAGTCTCTGACTTTTTTAAGAGTTTATCCGACTTTGTGTCTGGAACAATCCCTTAAATTTCAAGTATTTCAAGGACTCCAAGAACCATCTATATTGTAACTTAATCTTCTGAAAAAGACAGTGAAGTTTGCTGGAATTCAAGAGTTTTATAACTCTTTTCATAGGGGAAAGTCTTCTACTGCTTTTTGAACATCATAACATCATTGGCATTTTATCATATCTACATTATTGAACCTACACTTCAGGCTGCAGTAAACTGAGAATTAAAGCCAAAACTGCACTCCTGCAATGAACTTCTAAGCTTCTGTTGAGCCTTCATTATGAAGAGTTTTTCCACCTTTGTGTCTGGAATAAATCCATAAATTTCAAACATTTCAGGCACTCTAAGTGTAATCTAGCTTGCCTCTTAATCTTTTAAGAAATAGAAAGGAGTTGAGATGAATGAGTTGAGCTGAAATTCAAAAGTTTAATAGCTCTTTTTCAACAAGTTTTATAGGGAAAATTCCATACTGCAACATAAACTACATAACATCATCTGCATATTATTAGAAATACATTATTGCTCCTAAGCCTTAAGCTGTAATAAACAGAAAAATAGAGCTAAAACAGAACCTTGTGCAATGAATTTCTAAGCTTCTTTTAAATCTTAATTTGGATATTTTTTCTACCTTTGTGTCTGGAATACACACTTAAATTTTAAGTATTTCAAGAACTCCAAGGGCCATCTCTTAACTTTCTTTGAAAGACAGTGGAGTTTGTGGAAATCTAAGAGTTTTGTAGGGAAAATCCCATACTGAAATATGGACTACATAACATCATCTGCATATCATTGTCTCTGTATTATTGCATCTTAGTTTAGGGAACAAATATAGCTAAAACAGAACCTTGTGCAATGAATTCCTTAGCTTCTGTTGAGTATTTGGGTTTTCATCAAGAGTTTTTCCACCTATGTGCCTGGAATAAATCCATAAATTTCAAGCATTTCATGGACTCCAAGTACAATCTATTTTGTCTCTTAACCTTCGAAAAAATAGAAAGGAGTTTGCTGAAATACAAATGTTCAATAGCTCTTTTTCAAAGAGTTTTATACGGAAAATCCCATACTGCAAAATGAACTACATAACATCATTTGCATATTACTCGACTACATGACTGTACCTAAGCTTTAAGCTACAATAAACAGACAAATAAAGCTAAAACAGAACCTTGTGCAAGAAATTTCAGAGCTGGTTTTAATTTTTTATTTTGAAAAGTTTTTCCATCTTTTTTGTCTGGAATACACACTTAAATTTCATGTATTTCAAGGACTCCAAATACAATCCATATTGTTGCTGAACCTTCTAAATTTCATAAGGGAAAAAATATATGTAAATAATTTAAACAGAACCTTGTGCAATGAATTTTTGAGCTTCTTTTGAGTGTTTATTTTGAAAACGTTTTCCACCTTTGTGTCTGGAACAATCCCTTAAATTTCAAGTATTTCAAGGACTCCAAGAACCATCTATATTGTAACTTAACCTTCAAAAAAGACAGTGGAGTTTGCAGAAATTCAAGACTTTTATAGCTCTTCTTAAAGAGTTTTATGAAAAAAACCCTACTGCTTCATGAACTACATAACATTGTTTGCATATCATTGTATCTGTAATACTGTACCTTAGTTTAGGGTACAAATATAGCTAAAACACAACCTTGTGCAACAGAGCTTTGAGCTTCTGCTTACTCTTCTTCTGGAGTCTAAAATGAAGCTACCATCTGTATTGTCTCTAAACCCTCTGAAAAAGACAGTTGGAGTTTGCTGAATTGCAGCAGTTTTATGGAGAAAATCTCCTATCACTATATGAACTCAATAACATCATCTGCATATTATCATACCTATGTTATTGTACCTATGCTTTGAGCTATGGTAATCAGACAGGAAGAGAGAAAAGAAGGAAAAGTGTTCATACGAATCTTGTATCTACTTTCTGTTACCTGTCTCTTGAGGGGGAACTTGGACAGCTTTTGCACGGGTGGCGTGGGCAGCGTCTTCTGAGTGGTCATTCTCATACGGCAAAGGACGACGATGACAACGGCGAGGATGAAAAGCACACAGCCCGTAACGTAGATGAGGATGTCGGCATAGTAGTCTTCCTTCTGTGGGTTCACTTCTTCACAGAGAGAAGGTCAAATTATACACGTTGGACAAGGAATATGACAAAAAATCATCATGATGAAAGCATTTCTACTCCAAATCTCAACAATTACAATTGAAAGACACATTTCTGCCCAGCAGCAGATTAGACTAGCAGATTTCTATGGATTTGTAAATCAAAACAGACACAGATCATAGTTTTCTTCTTGTAGCTCTGTGCTGCAGCAGGTAATTGCAGCCATGATATGCTTCTCCTCAGGGAGGTAATTACAGTGTTGAACACTGAACACAAAAATGTCTTTAAATTGCCTTGTAGCCTTGAGACATTTAAACAAACGTCTGCTATGATTAAAAAGCGGCATTCAATGAAAACTGGATTTTATGTTCGCTTTGTCCAATTAAAGGGGCGTTGACACACTAGCAGCACTCTTTAAACGTGTTAACAAGTAGCAATCTGCAATAATATGCAGTAATGGGTCTGAAAATTAACGTCAAAGATTGTGCTACTGAGCAGAATATGACATTTTAAAAATAATTACAGCAGCAGTAATCATTTTATAGCATTTAAAGGGGATGAAGAACAGAACAAGCCCTGAAGAGTGAGGAGGAATATACCTGGAAGCACCGTCAGCCAGGCAGAGTGGTAAGCAAAGCCGATAGAGTTCCCTGCCAAACAAGTGTACTCGCCCGCATCCTCAAAAGACACATTGGTCAAGAGGAGAACCTCTAGCTCCTTATCCGTGGTGTTAATACCAGCCGTCTGTGGAGGAGGAAAAGAGAAAACAAAGGAAGAGAGGAAGGAGATAATGAGCCCCAAGCTTCTGAGAGGAAACACCAAATATGCCTTGGAAGGAAAGGACAGAAATGTGGATTTCACCGCCACCAAGAGCTGAAAACACCCAAGCAGCACCAAAAGAAGCTTTCTGGTTTAAACGAACAACATCAATTCTAAAAACTTGAACCCTGTGGAATAAAATCATTCTTATCAAGCAAGTTTGATCTCCTGAAACTCCTGAAAGTCTTAAAAGAAGTGAAACCCTTTGACATACTGTCGAAAATAGATCCAATCCCAGTCAAGTTGATTATTTATTTCATCTTTTCAGACAATTTTTGATACCTTAGAGAAACTTATGGAATTAAACTTTTAATAGGAAGAGGATGTAAGGGCTAAGTAAGAGCCAACAATCATGTGATAGGATTTTAAAATGTTAGTAGGTTTTACCAGGGTAGGGTTTTTCTTCAAATCATTGCTCAGACACATGTTCTCAAATTAAGCCAAAGTTAACCTGATGAAGCAAAACAGATCCCTCCACCACGGCAAAACCAATGACTACCACAGATGTCGCATCAACGTCAAATATGTGCGAGAATATTTCTGACTTTTTAGATATGCCAAAAAAAAACAAAAACAAAAAACAAAAAAAACCAAAAACTTTTATGATGCAAAAATAGAAATCTGATGTGCTCACACCAGATGCAAGTAAAAGCATTTGCACGAGTGAATTACATTTAAAGTCAGTTTGAAGACACAAGTTTGCTTTGGGCAGTGCAAATGTGTAGGGTGAATTGAAAGTAAATAAATTTGAAGTCAAGCAAATTACAGGCATGGAGATCCTCCGGTTACGTATTTTACGCTGGTCACTAGAGGACGAGCCTGAAGGGAGGAGGTTAACTCAATCAAAACATTGAGGAGAAACAATACGACACAACGTGCCTGTTCTACTGGCGCAGGAATAAAAAAGAGCTTGCTTTGAGGAAAGTGAATGAGGAGGTCAGAGTTCCTGGTAAGTAGTGAAAACATTCGTCTGCCACTTGATTTTAGCTGTCTACCAGCAAGTTAGCATCATAGTTATCTAAGCAAGTTAGCATAACCCCGTCAGACAAGCTAATTTTTCCTTCCTTACTTGATCAAATCTAAGTCCTCCTATTTTTTCCTAAAATGGTGATTGCTTATTAAATAGCCTCAGATGGATAAACTCACAAAGACAGGCTTTTTATAACTTTATAATATGCTTTCGCTTTAGCATGGTTAATTATAGATAGCCTTTGAATTCTGAACTGTGTCACAGCAGTTGTGGCTTTCCTGGTGTGATGACCAGTGGGGGACTCATTTTCAAACCCACTGTCTGATGTGGCTTGGTAGGGGGTAGGGGTGGGGGACTCTCATTCCCCAGGCTCTGGTAATGAACAGTGACATCCAGACCCAGTCATGAATCAGAGTCCTGCTGCATGCTTTCATATAAAAGCACATTAATACAGCTGGTGGATGCACTCCCAGGGAAATCAATACTGCTGTGTGTGTATGTGTGAGTGCAGTATGATGTGGTGGGGGGTTTCATGTCGCTTTTTCATCTTTGTGTGTGTGTTTTTTTTGTCTCAAGGTACTTTGCTAGAAAGCCAGGCTGAGACTTTTGAAGTTGCTGCAGTAATTAAAGGTGCTATATTTTGTTTGTTATTGATCGGGGAGGAAGACAAAGTGGCACAGGGCGTGGAAATGGATGAAAGCTATGAGCTAACACAGTGTGAGCGTTTAACTCCGATCCCTGCAAAGGTCTGTGTGTGCGTGTTTGTCCTATTAGCAAGCCAGCGAGCCGATGAAACCCACAACCAAGAGGAGCCCCGCAGAGAGGAGGAGACACAGCAGAGGATCAAATGGAGAGCTGTTCCCGGTTCAGGATTTACCTTTTTTGTGTACCTTAAGCCAGAAAGCGTTTTCCGACTTGCCTACAAAGTTGGAGGCCCGACACCAGTACTTTCCAGAGTCTTTCTCTGTCACGTTGGACAGTTTCAACCTACTGTGGGCCTCAGTGTGTTTACTGACAACACTCTGTGAAGGAAAATCAAGAGGCACAGTGAGGCCTTTATGACAAATTCCTCTAAGAACATGTAATAAAGTATAACATGATATTGTAAGTACAAAAAACAAATACATACAGACCCAAGCAGATGAGGTAATGCACGACAAGCATGATTCAGTTTTCTTGTGCATAACTTGTATTTTAGTTGTTGATTTGATCATTTTAGGTTGTTAGGTTTATGGCTGCTGTATTAGACAATATATCCACAATGGCATTGCTCCAGTGTTGCCATGCAAATGCTCAGAGGCAAGTGTTATCATGCTGTACTTGTATTCCAAGTTGCTTGGCACGTGGGCATTAAGTATCTGACTACAGTGCAGTTTAGTTTCTAATTTTTATTTATCAGCAGTTTGCTGTAAGAATTTTCCAGTAACCCAACTGGACAAAAAAAAGAAAAAAAAAAAAAAAAGAAAAAAATCAAATCAGAAGCTAATTTATGTCTAATATCCACAGTGCTGGAAGGGCATCTGGCTACAGACCTTTATGGTGGGGCGTATTGGTCTCATCTGTTAGACCTTTAGGATGAGGCAACCTCATGGGGGCGTGAAGTGACCTTGTTTTACCCTTGTAAGTGTTTTCCTTAGTTTGTGGTGTTATTTTTCATTTTATCCCCCTTAATCTAACCCTAACCTTAAGGGTTTGGGGGCCTAACCCTAACCCTGGGTTAGAGTTCCCGCCTGTGACTTTAGGTGTTCAAGGAGGATGCAGAGTGTATTTTTAAAACCTGTTGCAAGGTGGGTCTCCTCAGGCTAGAAGAGACCCACCTTGCCACAGATTTTCAAGAATACCACCTATGCATCCTATAGGAACACCCAAAGTCATGGGCAGGAACTCTAGCCCAATGGATAACTTCACTCATGGTGCAAAAGTGTCTCGTATCAAAAACAACAACAAAGAACTCCAGCAGGGATCACTGTACAACAGGCAACATCCAAACACACCTAAACACACTGCCCATGGGCATGATGGGAAACGGTTGACTCTTTACAAAGTTGATCAAACATTTGTGGCTCTTGGATGAAGTTATTCAGTGTGTTAGAGTTCCTGCCTGTAACAGAACTGTAGGCGTTCCTAAAGGATGCATAGAGTGTATCCTTGAAAATCCATGGCAAAATGGATCTCCTCAGACTAGAAAGACTCACCTTGACACAGATTTACAAGAATACAGTCTATGCTAACCCAGTGGATAACGTCACTCATGGTGCAAATGTGTCTCACAACAAAAACAACAACAATCCACCTGAATAATGAGCAAAAGAACCCCGAAAGGGATCACTGTACAACATGCAAGAGTTAAAATTACACTTTAGGACTTAAAACCAACTCTGAAATGTTTGACCCTGCTGCTTATTTTCAATTGCCCATGATGGAAATGCCTCAAACTAAGCTTTATTAACAGAAGCAAACAAAAACAGTGAGTAAAAAACTTCCAACCTACCTAAGTGAGGTGTGATCTTGGTAGACATGATTTTTCACCTGCAGAGACATTTTTTTTATGATGTTGCAATGGCTGAATGCTAACTTTAGCCTTGTTCTGATGGTGCCTAATGGGTTATCAAAAATATTTCTTCTCTTTTTGACAAAATGGCATCATTACTCCTACTGGATTTTCAGTAGCCTTAGTTTTGTGGATGCTCTCTGATCAAGAGGCATTGAAATATAAAACAATCTATCCAAGTCTCAGAGTTTGTATGACTAAGAACGTGGAATAACAACGTCTCAGCACAAATGTGATGTCACAGAAACATGCTGACCACGGGAGTTTGGTCTGTTTGGTTAGCTTTGATCCATAACTACAGGAAAAAAGTCTCTTTAAAGTTATAATATTAAACTAGCTGTGTCATTAAGTGTGACAAAGTGGTACTTTATATGTATATATGATTGTTTAATTTAGGCTTTTACATGGGCCTCAGAGAACTGCTGGTTAAAATGTGATACTAAAGGATAAATCCACACCCACACTCAGAGTACACTCAGCTGTCTGTCTGTGAGATTAAAAGCACTACAACCTCCACACTGTAACATCACATTCACATACATACACTCTGTACACTGCATGGAAACACAAGCTGTCTAAGAGTAGATTAAAGGAGTTACAGGACGTCAATCACCAACAAGTGCGAGCACAGAGCGTATAAACACACTTCCACGCTCCTCACACTCACTTCGCTCGTGACAGGCTCTCCAGTGGAGTAACAGTCGATGAATAATTAAACAGGCAAAGCACATAAAGGAGAAAACATATCATGTTTTATGGTTGCTTAATGAACATCCAGGGCTCGGCTCCAGACGCCTCCCTCTCCCTCTGCACGCCGGGCGAGTCGCTCATCGTTAACTCTTTTTCCAGGCATCAAAAGAGCGATTCAAGCAAAAAACGAAAAAAAACCAAAATTCCTGCATGACTCCCTCCTTCATGCACACACAGCTGTATTTAACTCCTACAGTATATACCACACATGAAATGTCTGAATGAACTGTGGTGGGGCCAGAGAGAGAGAAAGCGAGGGCGAGAGAGAGGCACACAGATCTCTGTAAATACTGTTTCAATTATGCGGTAGTTGAAAATAGAGCGTGGAGCCGCGGTCTGCACTGTCAGGCTTACTTTCCCCTACTCTTTGCTTTTTCTTGGCCTGTCTTTCTCCTCCTCTTTCTCTCCTTTTTCCTCGCTGTTACCACCTCCTTCATCACTAGAAGTATCTCACTTCTTTCTTGCTTCCTCTGGCATTTTCTGCCACAAGTTTGAAGAGCTAAAGCAACTTTTCCAATTAGACCAGGAACTGTAAGCCTGGCTAAAGTCTCAATCAAACATTATCTAATAAAGCAAAGGCAATGGCTTTCAGATGTTGAGTTTAGAGCAACTGTTCTGAATCTGTTTACATGTGCACTTTATGGACAAAAGTATTAAGCCATCTGACCATTACACCAACAAGGACTGTGATGACATTGTATTAAAATGAATGTAGTTTAATATGGAGACGGCTCCCCTTTTTGCAGCTATAACAGCCTCCACTCTTCTTTGAAGGCTTTCCACAAGAGTTTGCAGTGTTATTGTGGGAATTTGTGCCCATTCATTCTGTAGAGTATTTCTGATGTCAGGCACTGATGTTGGACAAAAAGGCCTGGCTCTCAATCTCCAGTCTAGTTCATCCTAAAGGTGCTCGATGGGGTTGAGGCCATGACTCTGTGCAGTCCAGTAAAGTGTCTTTATAGTCCTTGCTTTTTGCACTGAGGCACAGTCGTGAATAGAAAAGGGCCTTCAGAAAAATGTTGCCACAAAGTTGGAAGCATAGCATTGTCCAAAATGGTTGGTATGTTGAAGCATGAAGACTGGCCTTCACTGGAGATAAGGGGCTTAGCCTAAACCCTAAAAACAGCCCCGTACCATTATCAACCCCCCACCAAACTTCACAGTGGGCTTTACATCACTCCATCCAAATGCTTGGCATTGGTGAAGGTTCAACATGAAAAAACGTGCAGTCTTTACTTTTTCGCAGTTGTCATATGACGTTAACATGAGTCGTTTTGAAGAGATAGAGAATAAAAATGCTGGGTGCTGCAGCTCCACGTAGTGGTCAATGGTAGCTTCTGTCCAACACTCTTATTGCCCTCCAGGCCTCTGTATTGTCATGTGACTGAAAGCTATGATAGCAATTCAATTACACATTAAAAATCCCCCCCCCAAAATATTGAAACCTGTTTTGATAAGGCACAAACAGTCCCTAGGTACCCAATATGTTGTAAAGTTTAAAAACCTGCAGGTCAACTCAATTTGGACACATTAGCAAAGTTTGCATGCAGTTTTTGAAGTATAAATTCCTCCCCAACACACCTGACCAATGAGTAAGTGCAATCTTTTAAAGCTTTGGTCATTTTTGATACTATTAATCATAAAAAAAACTGTTTTTTTGTTTTTGTATGCTGTTGAAAGATGCTGAAGTACTGAGAATGCAAAGGTGGGAGCCTAAGTACTATCATTATTATTTTTCTCATTTTTTTCACTAGTTTTATAATTTTCAGCTTCAAAATAATCATCCAAAAGAACACAATAATTCAGCAATACTACATTAAATCAGCTTCTTTTTATCCCTGTTGTTTCCTTTCTCCTCCTCCTTTATTTTCTTTCTCTCTCTTTCCTCCTGTCTGTCTTCCTGCCTCCCTCACCACCCTCAAACCAACTCTCTCACCCTCCATCTTTACCCACCACTCTCTCTCTCTCTCTCCCTGCTGACTTTGCCCTTCCTTGTGCTCCTCTCACTCATTTTTTCCATGGCTTTTTTGGGTGCCTTTTCCCTCTCTCTCCTCCTCCTCTCGAAACCACGCGACGCAGCACATCTGACGGCAGCGGCGGTTTACAGAGCCCGTCTCTCCCTGCGTCGCCGCCACCACGGCAGTTAACTTAGTCCAAACCAGATGTTTGTTTTATTCCCCCCGTTCTCTCCAGAGGCAGGAAAAAAAAGAAAAAAGAGGAGAGACCAAATAAGAAAGCAAAAGGCCCTCTTGGTCTGACGATGGGAGTCTTCCTCTCTTCACCCCAAATAAAAAACGCTCCTCTCAGCGGGTTTAGGGTGTTGTCCTCTTTGGTGAGGAATGCTTTCTACTCTATTCCTGAACAGCAGAACTGCCCGGGAGGCGACACCTCAAGGAGCTGCTCTTTAACAGGGGCAAACCCTCCTAAGACTCTCTGACGCCTTTCCCACTGAGTTTATTTAACCTTCATTTCACCAGGGACTGCTTGGGATGGAGTAATGCTTTTTAAAGATGCAGCAACTCAGCAATTGTAAAAGCTGCACACAAACACCATGCATGAGACACAACTTTCCATCCATCCTAGTCATAAGTCTATAAAACAAGTCATTACAAAGGACCAATCAGTGACAGGACACATCATGGACTGACTGTGCTATCCAGGACACCACATTACGCTAAATTACATAATATAACCTTTTAGACCGATCCATCAGAAATCTCACAGTCAACAAGACTTGAGAGTAAACAAGCTAACTGTAGCTACCTGCTACTTCCATTGTAGTAGCAATTTCATTCCAATCTGTGCCTTTGTCAGTTAGATTATGGTAAATGTTAAAGACATGTTGTGTGAAGAACATGCTAATACAGTAAAATCACTCTTAACACCCCTCACACACACCACAGGAGAATCTGGCATGATAATCTCTAATAACATCAGATAACCAGGCATTTGATCACTTTGGACAAAAAAGGCAAATCGGGCCCAAAATTGCTGATTTATTTCCTGATAAAATTTCTGTTTGTTACGGTCTGTTTGTCATTTTTGTGTAAAACTTTTATGCTGCTCTCTTGGCTAAGACTAGAGGCACACACAGTCACTGTTTCTTTGGTTTGATTCTTTGCGTTTATCCTGGTCTTTCAGATGAGGTGACTGACTATTCACAGCAGCGGCTGCAGCTCTCTCTCTCTCATACCTTACACCAAAACTTCTCTTTAAAAACTTTTTCCAATGGATGACACCCATGAAACTTTAAAGATAAAGGCAATAAACTTGCACTCAAAGCCACGTGACAAAGGGACTTAATACAAAACAAGCATTTTCTCTCTCAACTTGGCACAGCACCGTGAGTCACGAGCTTGAGCAAACAATTGACATACATGATAGGCTTTGTCAGAATGGATGGTCCCATTGTTTCCAGTCATTTATTTCTTATTTTATTTTCATTGATTTTTGATTTAATTCCATTTTCATTTTCTTCACAGTATGGGACCGTTTTTAATGCAAATTTTCAAAGTGGATGGATAAAAAACTAAATTTTGGTCATGATGAGCTGGGTCTGAGTGCATGATGTTTTTATTCGATTATAGATCAGAAAAAAATCACTTAAACTAAGTGGGCAAGGCCCTTAATTTACAAAACAGATTTTACAGCTCAACAGGATTTCTTTCTTGTAAAGTAAAAGTTAAATAAAGTAAATTAAGAAATGCATCAGATGGAAAAAATGTTTACCAACATTAGTCTTTAGGCAAATACCACATAAATCCACCGCTCCCAAACTTTAGTCTGCTTGACCCAGTTTGGGACCTGAAAATCTTCTAGGGCCCACCAAAAGACCCTCATGCAATCATAACATAAGACACATATTTTTTACCTTGTATTTATCATATTTCAGTTTTGTAAACAGGAAATTCATATGGAGAGGCTTAGCTTTAACAATGCCATTCATTTAAGAGCTACTACTGTTTATTTTGCTTTGAACAGGGTCTCTAAAGCCAATTGAAATATATTTTTAGAATACTTATCTCTGCAAGTGTAACCAGTCGCCCAGCAAACTCTATCCCGGTATAGCATTAATGCCTCTGAAGAAAAATTCGAGTGGCACAGCAGAAAAAAATAGAGTGTCACCAGTTAAACCAACACCAGTTAAACCGTGACACTAGCTGTATACATCAGACAAAATAAATGATAAAAAAGTGACACAAGTTAAAACTTCTGGCTGTGTTATGTTACATCTGAGACTCAAATTTTGATATCAATTTAAGTACAATTCATAACTGTTTTTTTTATATATCATTTTTTATAGTTTAACTTATTGTTAATGACCTCTTAGCTCACCTGAAGACATCTCTGGCCCACCAGGGGGCCCTGACCCACACTTTTGGAGACACCGACATAAATAATGCAAAGTAAGTTCTCTATTAATCTGATTCCTGCTGCTTCAAAGTCTTGTTTATGATATTTACCACCACTAGAAGGGGGAAAAAACAGATTGTCCACAAAACTAATACTTGCAACTCAAGATATTATCCTGTACAGTACATCCCTACCTCCAGTGATTCAGTACAGTTTGTACAGTTAAAGACAATGGGTTCTTTGCTGATCGGTCAGTGGAACTACTATTCATATTTTTACAAAAACCCCTGAATAATTTCAGTTTTGATTGTGAAAACCCTGCTGTCATTTTAATCATTTGATTAACTTGGATCATGTGCAGCTTGAGTTTGAAACTGAGGCAGCATTATGAATGCATGCCTTTCTATTATCCGCCCTTGTGACTGCATGATTTAAACGGGAACATGACTTTTTCAGGGGCAACTACTGACATTTCCATGTCTTGCTGAGGTAGTGATATGGCAATAAAAGGGTAAAATTGGCATCTGAAATCTAGATCAGCTTGTATGTTTGACGCTTTTATTCCAAGAACACTCTGAAAACATAAATCTGCTTTTAATTAGGATTTAATTTAATCTAATCCACTCTCTCTAGTTGCTAACCACTCTTCAAGCCAACAATTGAGAGTGCTGCATGTGTGCGTGAAGTGTCACATTTTAGAACAGAAACCTAGACTGTAATTTAAAGTGGCATTATGACATTAATGAGAGTAAATCTGTATACACTGCAGTATCTAGTGAAGTACAGGTGAGGTTTTTATGCCTCATAATGAAGGTGTAGTGCTGAAGGAATGAGCTCATCAATTATATGCTGCAGTGAGGAAAGCCTGTGAGCCCTGAGGACCCACCTGCTGTAAAAACTCATTAAATAAGACATTTTGGAGGGATTAATTATCGGTGAAATGTTCAATTCTACTCCAGGCTAACGGCTCTGAGATCAGGCCTCATTAGAGAAACCAAACCAGAGCATCAGGCTGCAGACCCACCTTCAGGATGTTGACGTAGGGGACGCCATCAGGGCCGTAGCGGCTGCCGTTGACCTCGATGTGTTTCAGCCACTGGATGTGCGGCTGGGCGTCGCTGTAAACCTTACAGTGGAACTCCACGTCGCTGCCCACCACCACCGTCTGATTGGCTGGGAGACCTGCTTGAAGGATCGGCCTGTGAGGGGACCGCTCTGAGAGAGAGAAGAAACAGGGAGTCATTAACACATGGATGCATGGGAATAACGGCTGCGGGAAATGGACACATTAGGTAGGCTTGAAAAATCGTTCTTCCATCGACAAATCTCGTGGGCTTTTTAAACCACTCTTGCATGCTAATTTATTCAATATTTACACAGAAGCAGGAGTGGAAGTAAATGTTTTGAAGTTGTTTACCTAGCACATCCAGCTGGTAGGTGTGGGTGATGGTGCCATACTTATTCTGCACCACACATGTGTAGTTTCCTCGGTCTGATGGCACGGCGCTCTCCATCACCAGACTCCACTGCTGGTGTCGCAACTAGGAGAGAGAAAAGAGGAAATGAATGATGAGAATACATCACCAACAACACATCTAAATCTGCACAGATGGTCAGTTCATTTAAGATGTGTGTCACTGTCATATTTCAGAGTATTTTAACACAGGGGAACACACTAAAACAATTCAGTTTCATGTGTTTTGCTTCTCATGATCAATACAAAAATAAATCATGCAACCATGGTGTTAGGATTCACCTCACAGATGCAGATTAGATACTTTCCCCTGAACCACACACCAAAGCTTAAATAGAAATACCCCTCTTGCAAGAAAGATTTGTCTATATTCAAAAATGCACGCTCTGTCCAGAGAAAACCCTCCTCTGCAGCGTCAGATCTCCCCTCACTCCCTCCTTTGAAATCGTTTGGGATAAAACATCACAGAGCGCTAAGGTTGTTGAGTGCAGCGCCTGTTTACCGAGGTGCAAACCACCCTCGAAAAGAAATTTAAAATGGTTTAACCCTCTTGTACAAATTGATGTGGAAGAGATGTTTTGAAGGGGACGGTTTTTTTTTTTGACATGGTTTAAACGTGGTGATGAGAAGCAGCTCTGAGTGCCCACAGCACCGAGTAAGACTGAGATGAAAAGGATTCAGGAGTGGAGAGCAGTTTGATTTGGTGTCTGGAGCACTTTGGATCACATTTTCAAAGTGTGATTTTCACAGCAAAGAAGATGTTGAGAAAGCATCATTCCGGAGATTGCTAAAAAATGGTAGGCAACGATGGAGACTGAGAAGACGAGTACAAACACTTAAAGAAGGAGAGAAAAGGGTGTTTTTTTAAGGTAAATCAAGACTTTGATAACTCATAACCCATTGTTTTATACATTCCCATTCATTCATGCAGGGGTGTAGTATATAGCAGTGAAGCTAACCCATAAATTCCAGTACAACAGTTATTTTAGCCAGGAATAGAAGTAGACCTGTTTTAAACACTCAATTGCTTCCTTGCTAACATTAAAGGTGCAGTGCGTAATATTTAGCTTAGTATCTTTGAGCTACCACAGTTAAAATGATACATAATATCCTTAGGTAGGCCAATCTAAACTAATGTATCGCCTGAACATATAAAATTCATTTAATATAATTTGGTCCTTTCTGTGGTGCTGTAGAAACATGCAAGATAAGAAGAAAAACAAGATGGCGACACCCTCAGAGGGGACCCTCCCCATCTATGCATGATCAAGCTTATTCTGTGTTAATAAGAATAAACAATTTTATAAATTCAGGTGATTAAACATTAATTTATGGAGGCCTAATTATATATTTTGTGTTCCATTTGTACTGAATTTGCTTAATTAAATACTTCAAGGAAAACTATAACACACTGCACCTGTAAGATAAGCTAATATTGTTAGCTAGAAAGCTAGCACCTCTATATTGTATAGCTCTGTGATATAATATCATTCAAATACCTTGTAGCTTGATACATCAGGAGTTGGATTAAAAATAAATATTGCAAGGAAGAGTATGGATGTTCAACTATTGACATTCAAAGCAATACTAATTTCCGTGCTACAATTACTACAAGCTAAAAATCACTGTTAGCTAGGAGTTTAGCATTCCTTACGTCATTTTGTGAAATTGTAGCAACATTGACAGAACTAGCGCTGAATTAAAAGCCATTTTTGCTGTAATAAATTTAACTTACACGCAGAACAGAGCACTTACTCACAGCTTGTTAGTAACGTCTTAAATCTCACTTCTGTTTTGCATTAACAGGAAGTGACAACAGTTTGACCTCCTGTTTTTCTCTACATCTTTATTAACAGCAAGTCATGAATAGATGGGCCCTTATTATCAAAATGTGTTGTTTATTTTTACTCTCTATTAGATTCATGTAACTTGTATTTCATGTTAGGCATGTGCACATAAAGAAAATGACCTTATTTTGCTTCTAATGTCTTTCCTGGTTTGAAACCTGCTGCTGTTACTAGTAGCACGTTAGCTAGCCAGCGGATGCTAATGCTATCCAGCGTGCTAGCATGCTCATTCAAGGTATACTGTGAGCACTATAAATAATGAACAAAGTATATGCTAAGTACTGACTTGAGTATATTTCTCAGTGTGAACGCACTTTGTGCACCTATTCACTCAAAATGTTTAGTATTTAGTACAAAAGTATGGAATCTGGAACGCACATTTAGATAGAAATGGGCTAATGCTAGGAATCACTGATACTACTACCGTACTATTATCAAAATTAGCTGAGTCTGTTTTTGGCTGGGATCGTAACCATCTCCAAGCTAAATTTTATCACATTAGCAATGAATTAGCAGCTTACGACAGCAACTTTAGCCAAGAAAATCTATTCTAAGCTTTCAGCTGTTTCATTGCTAACATTATGATAATCTAGACATTATTAGCTACAAATCTAGAGCTTCTGTACTGTACAAGTTTACTCCTTAAAATGATAATGTCATTTAAAAAAACTTACTGGCTAAAATTTATGAAAAGTTAAGATTTAAGCAACTCTAAAAAGGCACTGATATCGAACTAGCAGTAATTTTAGCCATGAATATTTTAGCCGCACGAAATTTTCTGTACTATGATTTAAAATAAGCTAAGAATTTACTGTACAAGAAGGCAAGAAATAGGAAGGAATTCACTCCTTTTTCATTTAATTGTTTGATATTCACTTTCTAGCTAAAATGCAGCTTCATCAGATGTTAGCTAGGAATTTGCTAATGCTTGGAGAGGCTTAAAATGCTAACTAATGTATTTTTAACCAAAAACAGCTAAATGCTAAGCTGTTGAGCCCATTGTTCCCATTGATGTTTACCTGTTAGTATCATCTCAGTTGCTGATCACTACATCTATCAGATTTATTACATTTATAAACAATAATATGATGTTAAAACAGCATTAAGCCTCCACCACTGAGCCTGATTTTAGTGGAAAGTGGTCAAAAATGTGCAGCTCTTTTAATTCACTGATATCCGAATATTACTCTACATTCAGATAATATCAAAACAACAGAAATAGAGGTTTTAGGTGCCCTGTGTGTGCTTTACGCTTTTAATTAGGAAATACTGCAGATTCATTAGATTCATTCATCTCTTATGCAGCTTTCTTATGAAAAGAAGTTTTCTACAGAACTTTTGGATGCTCTCAGTCATTAAAATAAAAGACATTGTAGTGCGTTTAAAGACAGCATCAAAAAGTAATGCAGAACTAACATTTTGACACCATAGAAACGGATTTAAAGAACATCTCATGTGTGAATATTTTCATAAGAGAGCACTTAGTAAAGTCTCTGTCTTCCCTCCCTGCAGCCGCAGAGATTTTTTTGCACTTCTAAAATTGCTTCGGCTGTGGCAGTCAAGAGCAATCAATCCCCTGAGAGTCGAAGGGTAAATTTTGTGTAATAATTCAAACCAGGTGCTCCTCAATGGCAGCAGCAGCAGACTGATACTAACTTGACAGATTCAGGAGCTCAAAGCGAGCAGCCAGACCCGGCACAATGAGGCGAGAACAGAGAAGCTGCCACGCATCGATAGGCAGAGTCTCCACGGGCCAAGAGGGACGACCTCGCCGGCTTAAGTGGAAACATGCGCCGCTGTGCTCACAAGCGTGTAGGGAACACCCCCGTAAGAGGCCAGAATTGCTAAAGACGGGCGAGGGGTGATGTCAACAAAGAGGCTTTTCAGGGTGGAACACTTCACATCACCTGTGTAGGAAAATGTACCCACCAAGAGAGGGGGGCTTTGTGTTTTCACAAACGTTTAACCCCACGCGTTTAGGTAAGAGGCCAGCCATTCACAGAACGTATGCATTAGTAGGTCGAGGATCTCGCCTCCTCTGTCTGCCTTACTGTACACGCTCCTCCACTCTCTCTCTCTCTTGGAGGTGCATGCGGAAAATACTGTAACAGTGTAAATATTATGCCTGTGTGTGCGTTTCTGCAGTTGCATGGTAACATAGAGCCAGGCAGCCCTGCTCAACACTGGCAAATGTGATTTTTTTTTTTTTTTTTCAGAGGGTCTGGCTCCACCCCGTCTACCCCCTCTCAGAGCCGAGGAGTCAAACTGAAGTCAATGGCTGCTCTCATGAGCAGATGAGTGACGCCTTCTGCTGCGGTGGCCGAGCCTGGAGCTCTTCAGCGGAGCAGAGACGAGGAGGGAGAAAAAAGTGGCGACGCATGAGGAGGGAAGCTTAAAGGTGGTAAAATACGAGCTGAAGTTGATGCTCAGAAAAGGCCAAGACCACCAACAGAAACAGAGAGAAGCTGCGATCAGAGTTATGGTCTTATTTCAAAATAAAACCTCATTCTAATGATAACCTACAGACAGGGAAGGTACATTTACTTACTGCAGAGCTATTTTCAAAGTACGCTTTCTCTCTCTCTCTCGTGTGAAGTGAAGTTTATGCTCTTCTGGCTGCTGTCGAGGAAAAAATTCTCATGGTGCTAGTCAGAAAAAGAAAATATGTTGCTCCTCTCAGCTAAATAAAACAGAAGTTTTGAACCCAATCTGTAAACAGGCATGTTTTCCTTTAATTTATCATATTGCATTAATAATTCAGAGACACAACACTAAAAAACTCAGCTAGAAAAATGTTTTCTGATGGGAAAAATCAACAGAATGATACAAACTGCAAAACTGTTTTGACCCACAATGTTTTAAAATTGTAAGTAAGACCTTCTGAGTTCAGGCTGTCTTTAGGGATATGTTTTATCAGATTTTTAAAAATGGTTTTCATCCTTATATAATGGGTTTTAGACTGTCGATTTTTGGAACTTTAAGGGTTAGGGTGCTGATTTCAACAGGAAAAACTTGGGTGAGTAAAAGTTGTCAAAAGTCAACATGCAACATTTTCTCTGTCATGTTCTGCATCTATACACCAACAAATACACTTGTTTTTGTTGTAAAATATAGAGCTATTGTTGTTGCAAAACTATTTCATTTGCAAATGTGTACACAGATCTGTACACAGATTTTCAAATGTGTAGATAGATCTGCAAATGCATGAACAAATCCACAAATGTGTACAGATCTGCAGGGCCATCTACTCATCTACAAATGCTGCAAATGTATGCAAAGTTTTGCAAATCTGTTAAACGATATTCAAATTTGTAAAAAGATCCACAAATGCTAACCAATCCTTAATTTATTCTTGTTCAGAAAACCTGCTCTTCTTGCTTCAAGTTATCAAAATACTCCCAAGCTCTCAGTTAAAACTGAAATCCACCTCTCCATTGGCTGTCATACACACGTGACTTTTGCAAAACTATTTGCCCATGCATACACACATCTGTGTACACAAATCAGACAATGTGTAGATAGATTTGTAAATGCATGCATAAATCCACAAATGAATGCTCATATCTGTGTGTGTACAGATCTACACAAATTGCACACGTTTTCAGATCTGTACATTCATTTGTGTATTTGTGAGAGCATTAGCAAATCTATCTATAGATTTCCAGATTTGTGTACAAATCTGTATACACCTTTGCTAATAGTTATGCAACAATAATAGCTCCAGACAAAAACACATTTTGACAATTAGTGCATTTCTATGGGCTCATTGCTATGTATCTAATTTGAATTTACTTTCATTAACATTAATCGTAAGGCTGTTGGACTTTAAATGAATATAGTTACACAATTTTACTTTTTCTATTTCAACTATAGCGAAATCACAAGCAAATAAAATAAAAATAAAACGCAACTGTGTAGACAGGGCTGGAGTCTATCACTGCAGAGGTGTCCACTCCGAATCAAGGATGAACCAAACAGATTTTGGACGTCACAGGTCCAAGGTTAATGTCACTGGTCCTCATCTTCCTCCTGTTCTTTTAAATGTAATAAAGCAAAAATGCTTCAAGGATTTTCTTTAAATTAATGTCCTGATCCCAAGATGAACTCATTAGATTTCAGGGGTCACAAATAACAGGTAAGTCTAATTAGGGTGTGATGTTAAGAATGCTTAAGGTGATTTTTCAAACTCTGCACAAATGTCCACCCTTACACCAAGATAAAGTGATTATATATTGGAGGTTAAAGGTCAAGGTCACTAGGCCTCATACTCATTTCTTGCTTTTGACTGCAATACCCGGAACTCTAACTCCAGGATGGACTGGTTAGATTTTAGGGATCAGGGGTCAATCACTTCAAAAATGCTTTGAGGATTTTGCATGAATGTCCACTCTGAATTAAAGATAAACTGAATGTATTTTTGAAGTACAAGGTCAAATGTCAGTGTCCCTCAGATCTTATGGGCGCATCATTTAAAGAACGGATTGAAGGATTTTTTTTGGTAAAATATGGCATAAATCCACACTTGTACTTTAGTGTGAAATTATCAGATTTTGGAGTTGAAAGTTGCAGAGACCACATATCATGCTGTTTCCACTCAGGAGCTAAAGCCTCGCTGAAGTATCGTCTTTAAATGTTTAAATGTGTGTGAAATTGCCTGGTTTTGTTGAGTATGAAAACATAAGCAAGCAATTCCAGCCTATTCTTACTGCTCTAGACTGACAAAAACATTAATAAACAAAAGCAGAACACTGACAATAGGAGGGTCACAGAGGCATAGAAGTGCTGGGTGATAGTTCAGGTAAACAGAATGCACAAAGCACTGGTTATCAGGTACTTTCTTGAAACTCCCCATAAAATGTTTCTCTGATTAATCAAGACATGTCTGGACTCTTTGACTGTAAAATATTATTTAACAATGTTGTGGACCTTTGCTGACACTGCTGTTAAGTGTGAACCTCTTGTAGAGAAAAGCAGAGTTCAACCTTTAAACTGACCGGCTCATTTGTGATAATTACTGAGTGACATTTCAGCTTTAATTCTCCTCAGCATGTTTAATTATTTTCTCTTGCCAGTGGCTTTTATTACCATGTTACACTGGCTAACCTCTGTTAAACCTGCAGAATTAAGTCTCCAAACGTGATAATCCCATCCACTCCAATCACGCCAGATTCCAAACAGAATTAAATTATTAAGGAGCTTACGTTAGAGTCATACGAGGCTTTAAAGGTTTTAGGGCTTTGGCTGTGGACCTACAGAAGGGCACAAGCCATGGGAATGGACAGGGGGACAGCTCTACACTGCAAAAAGTGTGAATCTCAAGGAGACATCAAACAATCTTTGCATTAAGAGAAAGAAAAGGGTTGGCCAGAATGATGAAATTCTTCATTTGTGCATCAAATATATCAAAAAGTTTATTTTTTAAACACATTTAGTTTCCACATTTAGCACCACTCAGTTCTAATACATTCCAATCACTCTGGTCAATTGGCTTAACCTCCTGAGACCTGAGCTTTTGGTTGCATTTTTAATTTCCCCCACTTGTTTGGGATAAGCAGGGCCAATAAGTTTAAAAGATCAGCCTTGTCTTTGAACAGGAAGTAGTTCAGACCAAAAATGATGACCACAAATCTCCTGAAGGTCCTGTTTCTGCAGAAAGTCCAGCACTGGGTAGGTTTTTGAGCATGTTTTGGCTGTGTGTCAGTCGGTTGGTCAGTACAGAAACTACTGAAAATTTTACTGGATATTCATATGCAGTGACCCAAAATTTCTCCAGATATTCCATAAAAGATTCAGTGAAGTGCTATCATCAAGCATGATAAGCGTTCCAATTAAAAAAAACCCTGAATAATTCCATTGAAATTCCTGAAGATTTCAAAGCCAATTTCCTCCTTAAATTTAATATCACATTTAAAAAAAAATTACAAAAACATTTGTCAGATTCCATGCTGATGATGGAAAACTCCCAAACATCCAAACAAATTCCCTTAATTTTCATTAAAATCCTCAAAAATGAAAAGGACTGTCCCCAAATCCCAAATTTGCACCTGAAACATGCCAAAGAAATTCAACCAAGCATACATTGCCTTTATAAAGTATTCACCCCTTAGATATTTCACCGTTTAATTGATCTTATGAATCAATAATGGCTTTCTTGGCCAAAAAATTGCAAAAACCCTCTTAAATGTCAAAGTGTTCCTACAAAATAATGCCAGTCAAACAAAATTATGTAATGCAAAATAAGTGGCTGCATAAATATTCACCACCTTCGAGTCCAGCCACAAATCCTCTATTGGATTGAGTTCTGGGCTCTGACTCGCCGGAAAATAAATCTTCTCCTAAGCCGTAGTTCTCCTGCAGACTTTCTTTATTTAGCCACATTCATTTAACCCTCTACCTTTACAAGCCTTCAAGGGCCAACTGCTGAGAAGCATCCCCACAGCATGATGCTACCACCACCGTGCTTGGTAACCTGATGGATGTGTTTCACACATCCATCTGGTAAAACACTGATAGACAGTGTTTGGGAAAGGGCAGAACCTTTGAGAAAAACTTGAAGGGTGATTGGATGAACGTTCTGTCTGTCACATCTTTATGGGCCAATCAGAACAACAAAACACGTGACGTAGCCGCTACCCAGCTGTGCGCCTGCATCCCCACCGAAGGAGTAAACTCAATAAAGAACTGCATAATGTCGCGAACCATGGTAACTTTAGACATGTCAGTACAGGACTTTGTTGCTGCTCTCTTACGTCACGACTCCACCGTGCCTGAAAGCACTCCCCCTCGATGCTGATTGGTCAAATTTAATATCCTCATATGTACAAGCAGGGACTTATAAGATTAAAGCAGTGGCAACATAAAAACATACAAAAGTGAGCATAAATTAGTTACTGAAAGGATAAAACCTCCATCAGTGTGTATAACTGAGCACTGCTGAGCGTTTAGAGATCTGATTCCAAAGTCTGTCATGGGAAACAGTGAAGTTAGCCCACCATATTAGCAGGATCCTTCATTTTTTATTATCAAAACGATAATTCATGACTCTACTGCCAGCTCAAACAGGTCATAAATACACAGATATTTTTTGCAGCGTGCAGTTGTCTGAGAAAACACAGGAAGCTCAGCTCCCTTTATGGTCCAAACCCTCCGTCTTCACCTCACAAAATAGCCCTGTCAGAACCAGCGGGGCCAGTTACCAGAATTTATGACTGTGTCAGAGCGGACCAGTGGCCCGGATCTGCGCTACTGTCTAATTTGACCCACAGAGAAAGTGGAAACAGATAGAAATGGCCCTGAGGGCTCGCTAATAAAGCCGGGGAAGTTTGTAGGTCTATTGCCTGAGTTTGGCTCTACATGACATTGCATCAAGACTGTAAAATTGGAAGCATGAGAGTTCAAAGGAGCAAAAAATGGGCAAGAAAACCCAATAAATGGGATAATCTGTCTTTTGATATCCGTGGTGTGTTTGGGTAAAGCAACAGGGGGAGAAAGGCGAACGAGCGCGGCAGGTCTGCAATTAAAGGAGGCCAAAAATAATCATGCAAAGTGTAGGAATTCCAACACGGCCTACAGAGACTCACAATCCGGCCTGTGTTAAAATCTGGATCGGAAAAACAAGGATTTAAAGCGCTTAAAGTCTTAAAAGTAACAGTGTGGAGCCAGTTTAAGAGCCCGGCCTTGGAAAGCTGTCAAAACACGGATTGAAAAATCACTTAAGCACCGAACGACCTGGATGGAATGAAACACAATAATTACTTTGTCAACTTTTGTCCCGCTTGTGCCGCCGCAGTTTAGCATGAACACAATAAAACCCCTTCCGCCATATGTGGCAGCGCACAACAGCATTGGCTTTGGCTGTCAAAGACTCTGGACGACTCAATAGATCCGGGACACGCCCATTTTTCCCCACCTCCATGTGATAGCTCAATAGAGCGGTGATCTTTAACCCCCAGGCCACGCCCCCTCCACAGCAGCAAGCCTGTGAGCGCCACAGTTGTCTGGGAAGGCGAACAATGATCTGTTCTGCTGGAATTTTATTTTCTATTTTACAAATGAGCCACACAGCCTATTTACTGATTCATTTGTTTACGACAAACGTAGCGTTTAGTCCCCTGTGTTGCATTTCAATGGACTTACAAAGTGTCTGAATGGGAGAAGTGAATGTCTGAACAACCTGCAGCGGGCTCATGGGAAAGAATACAGACATGTTAGAGAGACCTACAATAGATTTGTACAGTTTGTGCTTTAAAGTATGTTAGCAATGTGACATATCTACTGTAAAAGTATTTACCCTTTTTTAAATACTATTATAAATCAATCATGGTCATTATAATTTGGCTTTTTTGATATTTACCCCCTTTAAAGTGACTGACCTAATCAGACAGAGGTCCAGCCAATTGGTGCTAGTAGTCTCACACTTAGTGAAATGAGTGCAGTGAATGGGTTTCAAGTGACTGTAGTATAAAGACACCAATGTCTGGAAGGTCTGGTCACAGGTCAAACAGTATTCCTGGCTACCATTACACCATGAAGACAAAAGAACACTCCAAGCAATTCAGAGAAAAGGTTATTAAAAAGTATAAATCAAGGGATGGATACAAAAAAAATCCAAGTAACTGAACATCCCCCGGACTTTAGTTAAATCCATCACATAGAAATGAAGGAATATGGCACATGTGTGAATCTGCCTACATCAGACCGTCCTCACTGACTGAGTCACTGAACAAGATGGAAACTAGTGAGAGAGGCCACCAAGAGACCTATGACTACTCTGAAGGAGTTCCAAGCTTCAGCAGCTGAGATAGGGGAGACTCTGCATAAAACAAGCATTTCCCAGGTTCTTCACTAGACAAAGCTTTAAGGAGAGTGGCAAAGAGAAAGCCACTGTTGAAGAAAACTCATTAGATATGGACTAGGGTTCACCAAAAGGCATGTGGGAGACTCCAAGGTCAAGTGGAAGAAACTTTTTTGGTTGGTTGAGACCAAAATGGTGTCAAAAATGCGCCACTGCAAAGCAGGGTGGTGGCAGCATCATGCTGTGGGGATGCTTCTCAGCGGTTGGCCACTGAAGGCTTGTAAAAGTAGAGGGTAAAATAAATGTGGCAGAATATGGGAAAATCAAGTCAGTCAAAGAACTACGGCTTGGGAGAAGATTTATTTTCCAGCAAGACAATGATCTGAAGAATACAGGTTTGAAAACAACAAGATGAATGTTTTAGAGTGGCTGAGTCAAAGCCAAGACCTCAATCTAAAAGAGAATTTTGTTGCTAGACTAGAAAAGGGCCATTTATGCCAATGCAATCTGACAGAGCTTTAGCAGTTTTGCAAAGAAGAATGGAGTAAAATTGGAATCCAAATGTGCAAGCCTGATTGAGATCTATCCACACAGACTCAGTGCTGTGATTGCAGCCAAAGATGACTGCTAAAAACAGACTCATTTATGCAGTCATTTATTTTACATTACATATTTCTATTCAATTGACATTACTTTTTAGAAATCTGTTTTCACCTTGATATTGAAGAGGTGTTTTATTTTGTTTTGCCAAGAAATAGTGTTTTAATAGTGCTTTACCAATGCAAGGCATTTACTTAGAAATTAGTTAATTATGCATTATAGTTGAATTTGGTAAAAGAGCATGGTTTTTCAACAATCAGGGCCAAAAAAGAGAGAAACATCAACCGAGAAAATCATTTGATATCACAAATAAAGGACTTCCTGATTTATGCTAGGATGCTAGAAATGATTTAGAGATGAAATAAATCAATGAAAAAAAGCAAGTCCTACTCTAACTTCCTGTTAAAAAAACAACCTTGAATTCTGAACAATCAGACTGAACTCTGCAAGCTGTATAAATGTTTGAAATATGAAAAACTCTGCAGCTGTCTGGAGGCCAATCTTTTATGAAGTGACCAAATAAAACCCACTCTATCTGTATGGCTTTTTATTACTAAGAATGCAGTGATTTATCGAGGATGATTTTAGAACAAAGGCAGACATGGTTCATCCTCTAAAAGCCCATTTTAAATCACTTAAGCGTTTAGATGGGATGCTTGGATGCTTTTTTTTGCAGCCAGGTAATAGAGCTTAATGGTCTCAGTCTGTAACATTCAGGCACATTTGTGCAGATCAGACAGTACTCAGAGTAAATGACAACCTGAGAGCAGAGAGGACTCTATTGTGCTGAATCAGTTAGCCACTCAGCTAAAGTCACACACTCCGAGCAATGAGAAGCGTGTGACAAAATCAGCCCATCAGCCGTTCCTTAAAAAAATCAGACGCACAGAGGAGTCATTGAGCGGAAATTAACCACGGCTGTCAAATCAAAAATCCGATCGTTCAATCTAAGAGGAAGATGGCTTCACCTTGAGGACCCTGCTGGAGGAATAGAGTCTTTGGAAGGCCATTGTCAGACTGTCAGGACTCAGCATGACCCCTCTAACCCTCACCCAGCACCCGTCTAACCCTCACCCTGCATGATGAACTCATCACAGGCGGATGTGAGCTGGGGTGATGAGGGCTGTGACACAGACGGATTGAATGCTCTGCAGAAAATGTCCTGACAACAGACTCATAGTCGTGTCGATCACGTGTCTGACTACACAATGACGATTCAATCTACTGCCAGCTTCTCAAAGATGATTATTGTTCTCTTTCTTACCTTTATTCATGTTTGTAGAATGACAATGAATATACCTGATTTAAAAATGATGGCATTAAAGAACATATTTGATTGATTTTACTTAAAAGGATATATGATCTCTATTTTTGTGGTTGCAAAAATGTATTCCTGTTCTTTGGAGGATTGGTGTAATGGTTATATAAATGTTTATGTAAGTTTTGACAAGGAAAGGGTGAGATTTCCTGATTTCCAGTCAGCATCATTGATCAATATGGTTGATATCAGTGGATGTAGTAGGGAACGCCAGCTGCATTTGCCATGCTAATTTATAGGAAATCAGGGTACTGCATAACTAAGCAATCGGGATTTATATTTGGATCAAAATCAAACATTAAAACCGACCAATCACAGCCCTCTTTGGTCAAAGTTTCTTTGTTTTGGGCAAATATTTCACATAAAGTTTGTGCAACTGCACAAAATCCACCTTTCCTGCACATTTCCATGAATTGGTATATAAGCTAGAATGATATTCTGGACCAAAGGTGTCCAAGCTTTTTCTGCTGAGGGCAAAATACAGAAAAAATTTAAGTATGGCAGAGCCACTTTTATATATCTCATCCTAAGTGTATTAAAGGAAAACTTAGTGTAGGGTTGAGATATGCTTATTAATTGAATATGCTTCAAGCAAAAACAGCCCAGACCTTTCCAGAAATGGAAAATAGGGCAAACAGCCAATCAATGTGAAGGATTTTGGGGTGGCCAAGATTCGGGATCCACCCTGGTTAGAATGAGAATGATGCTCCATGCAGGGAAAGGGAGGGGAGACACTGACAGCTAATCTCCACAAAACAAGAGAAAACTGCACAAAGGTTCCAATCTTTCTAAGAGTGTTGGTTGAAGATGATTAGCCTGAAATATTATATGAATACAACCTCAAGCCGGAGCATAAAAGCAGAAAAATGAGCTCCATCTGTGCATCGCACTGTCTTTAGGACTAGATATTTTTAATTTGGTTGTCAATATGTTTACCATTTACACAGCTGCCTCAGTTAAGTCTCTAAAGCATGCCTCTTCATGAATTTTTATGGTCAAAATGTTTGTCTACATAATTAAGACAGCAGCACTGCTCATAGTTTATTGTTATTATTATAATTTCCATCCATCCATCCTCATCCGGGCCTGGCCGCGGTGGCAGCAGGCTAAGCCAGTCAGTGCGGATCTCCCTCTCCCCTTAGTGACATTTTCAAGCTTCCTGGGGGATTCTGAGGTGATCCCAGCCAGATGAGATATGCAATCCCTTAGTGAGTCCTGGGTCTACCTGGGGGTTTCCTCCCAGTCCGATGTGCCTGGAAGGCCTCCAATGGGAGGCGATCCTAATCAGAAGCAAGAATCATCTCAACTGGTTCCCTTTGGGATGAAGGAGCTGCTGCTTAACTTGTAGCTCCTACTGGATTTCCGAGCCTCTCACCCTTATCTCCAAAGCCTGGTGCTGAAGTGGCGCGACATGTCTTTTACCGTGGCTCAACTGTCGTCCCTTCGACACCAGCGTGTCAAGGGTCAAACTCCCTACTAGACACAGCTGCACCAGAGCCAAAATGACACCAGAGCTGAAAGCCGACTCAGTGATTGCCTCCTGTTTATTCTACAAAAGATGGCGCTAAATTTCTGTGCTCTCAATAAGAGTTGTTACTATGGTAGTTGAGATGAACAAAGACGAACAGCTGTGGCCAGTGGCGTGAGCTATAGAGGGGTAGCCTAAAATGCCACCATTAGGTGCATCCCCAGGTGCCTCCGCTGGTGTGGGTTTGTGCATAGAAAATAACGGGGCTATAGGTGTGTTTTGAGCTTACGGCTGAGCCCAGCTTCCCTCCTGGGAATCTCATTTTGCCCACTTAAACCTGTGATCTTATTATTTCAG
Source organism: Cheilinus undulatus (assembly GCF_018320785.1). Taxonomy (NCBI): domain Eukaryota; kingdom Metazoa; phylum Chordata; class Actinopteri; order Labriformes; family Labridae; genus Cheilinus; species Cheilinus undulatus. The sequence continues at coordinate 8,351,038 of NC_054882.1, read as the reverse complement.
TGATTACCCAGAGCTCATGGCCACAGGTGAAGGTTGGAATGATTATCAGCTGGTAAATTGAGAGCTTTGCCTTCCTGATCACCTCCCTCTTCACTACAGTGGTCCGGTCTAATGTCTGCAGCACTGCCCATGCTACATCAATCCGCCTGTGACTCTTGCAGTCCATTTTACTTTCACTCACAAACAAGACCCTGAGAGCAATTCCAAAAGAGAATTCAGAGAGTTAGGATTGGTTGAAAACTATCTTGGTTAAGAAAAATGTTGTTGTGACAAAAAAGGAGTCACTCAAATGTTCAGAAGAGTTGGCAGCGCTCCCCACAGAGTTTAAATGACAATGACTGCTGTCATTCAGACATCGTGCACACAGACTTTTAACAAAGGCAGAAAGAAAACAGACTCTGATGGATGTTCAAAATTAAATGACTATATAATCGAATCAGACACATCACTCAACTTAACTACACATCACTTGATTGATAATTTTTTGAGCAAATGTGGCGAGCAGCTGGAGCATTGTCTTTTGAATTCCTAAATGCTTTAAAGCTCAAATTTGCTCAAATTGACATTTTTTTGCAGGCTGGTGTTGAGGCTAGCAGAGGTTTTGACACTATGGGATGGGGTGAAGCTGTTACCCCTGACCTCCTGGAGGCCTGACCGTGTCACAGGCTTGTCCGTCACCCAGCACCCTGATTCTAAAGAGGGTGACCTCTCCGTTCACCTCCCTCAAGGCCAACAGCGGCCACATGGTGACGGGCTAACTGGATTTTAGAGCAGGACGGAGGGAGGAGGCATGTGATGCCATCCTGATAAAGACGCAGAAAGGAACGTCTTAATAACACCATTATGAATCTCCATTAGAGAAAATGACTGATATATAGTTTTATAGACACGTCATCCGGGTGGATTAATGTGTTTTCATTTGTGCTGCAGAGCTGAATAAACCGATAAGCTAACACACAGCACAAATTTAACTTTTCCCATAGGTCGTACACTTAAATCCTAATGAGTGCCTATACTTTCAGCCTGGGTGGCCTCCAAGGGAATGTGCGTGGTGCCAAGCTCGGCCTGCTGAGCTATACAGAGCGGAAAATGTACAGGAATTTGTCTGGTTGGCTTGATGACAACTTATAGCGTCACTGCCACATTGACACAGCAGAGGACAAGGCCAACAGGAGCCACATACGCTGTGAAGGCTTACTATGGACAGTCAGGGATACATATCACCCTCTAATTATGCATTAACCATCCTGGAGGAGTCTGTTTTAAAGCTGTGGAGAGTATAAAAGGACTACTGCTGCAGAGGGAGATACAGTTAGGGTTAAATGAGACTAATCAGGCTGACATTAGCATCTTAACACAGCCTTAGTCACCATAAAAACATCCCTACTGTGGTTTATAATCTGCCATGAGGGCTTCATTCAATGCTAAGAAAATACATAACAGCAAACCCTATCATCAGAAAACTTTCAAGCATGCTAAACACGCTAAAAGTTGCCGTTTGGGGGCCGCTTCAGTCCAAGTTGGAGCGTCCTGAGGGCTGGTGACAGGTGTGAGAATCTCTGTGAGAGTGAGTGGGGACAGAGGGAGGGAGACAACTGCTGTTGGTCTGCTGGGAGCAGATGTTGGAGATCTCTGTAAACTGTTAATAGCTGCAGGATCTCATTACATTTAACTCTTTAAATGCCGAGCCTCTGCCGGGGAGAGGTCGCACTCTAACTGCCCCTCTCTGCTTCTCACAGGCAGTCTGACACTTTTACTCTGCTGAACATTACAGGAGGAAATTTTAGTGCATGGGAAACTATTTCAGTGGCTATTTTTCACTGCTATGATTGTCGATTTTTACACAGACACTGAAGATTTTGTTATATGATCTGTGCTTTTACTTCCACTGCAACTACTCTGTGTCAAAGTGCTAAATATATATTTCATTTATCATGATCTATTTTATATTTTCATCTTGTCCAAATCCTATACAGTAGTGGTTCCCAAAGTAGGGGTCAGGACCTCTAGCAGGGTTGCGAGACACTAAAGGGGGGGTCTCAAGATTCTTTCCAAAAAAAACAGGCAAATTCAAAAGGATTTGATATGGTACATTTTATCTGTTATTTTAGTAAAATCAAGTCTTAAAATGAGTTATATTTGCACAGAAACTCCTTAAAATGTAAATTTGTACATGATCCATTGTGCAACATCATATGCTTTTACCACCTCCAGGAACGGTGGGGACCCCCGGCTCTGGCGCTGTTATCTTAGAGATTATGGGCTGGAGTGTTTTGGAACCCCTGTCCTATAGAAGAAATGTTGTTCACTGCTTTGCTCCCTCTCATCTCTTTGTATTTCACACAAGATAACCCAGATTAATTCCATGACTGTGAAAACATAGTAGGCAATAAATCTAGTTGTAATCTAATTGAATGTAACATTTTTTAATATCTTGTTTTTAGCCTTTAGTTGAGAGGGGTGTGGCTGCAGACCGTAGCTCTCATGAGCCCCATAAGGATTAGGATACCATAAGTTAAAAGTTAAAAACCTGACCTACGAAACCTGATTACAAAACGTTTGATAAATCCAAGTAAATATTCTGCTTAAAAGACAAAAAAAGCTTGCCTCCATTTAAACATTCTCATGAAACAAATGTAGCATATGTAGCTCCATTAGCTCTGTGAGCTATATAACAGAGCTATGTAGCTAATGTAGCTAAAGCTAAAGCTCACAAAGTGCATTGATATCTATACTAATGAAGCTACAAAGTTCACATTAGCTATGTGACCTATGTAGCTAACGCTACAAAAGCTGAATTAGCTACATATGCCTAACGTTGACTTCGTAGCTAGCATAGCTATGCTAGCTTTAGCTGAAGCTACTGAAGCTAAAGTAGAACCGTTCATTTTATCTACTTCTAAAACAGGTCTAAAGATAATGTAACCCTGGATTGGACCTCTGATCTCTTTTGTTTTATCTATGAAAATGTTGTTCAGCCTGTAATGTTTGTAATGTGGTTATTTCACAAATGTAATTCATCGTATACAAATATGTTGTACAGAGACGTTCAGAGACGGCGTCTCACATTAACGGTCTGTGAGAGGGCATCTGAGATCTACAGCAGTGTTAATTTTGGCAGCTATTTTTGATTTTAGTCTTAGTTTTAGTCTTTAAATGAAATGCATTTCAGTTTTAGTCCCATTTTAGTCATTTCTATCCTTTTCAAAATTAGTCTAGTTTTAGTCCATAAAAAGTCCTCATATTTTAGCCTTTACTTTTAGTCCAAGCATTTATTTTTTTGCCTAAATCTGGTACCAAATCATTGTATTGTGTTCTATACACTCTGCCAAACCTGGGGTTCCGGCAGGATAGCTGCAGCTGCACTGTTTTTGACAGATTTACCCACAGCGGTGAAATATCATGGATTTTGAATGTCCGACGAAAACTAAATCACATTATAATCTAGTTTAAGTCATCTTGACAAAAATTAAACATAGGTTTTGTCAGTTTTAGTCATCACAAATCTATTTTTGTTAGTTTTAGTCTAGTTTTTGTCATGGAAAATAAGGCTGACTTTCAGTCAGAGTTTTAGTTGATTAAATTAACACTGATGTACAATTTACAGCCAAACTGTCTGGCTTTAATTTGGCAGATCTCCTGATCTCAGTGTTTATTGGTGCATTAGGAACTCAGCATGCTTGGGTATGGTACCTTTGATATGTTCATGGTACATTTGTGCTTATATGATTTCATCTTTTAAGCTCTTTAAGGATGCTAATCTTATAAGCCATTAGTGCAGGCTTAAATCTGACATGTGGCTCCTTTCCTACATTTCATTCCTCACTCTCTCTGTCTGATCTCATCCACTATCCACCATCCTGTCCGTTTGGAATAAAGGCAAAAAGCCTCACAAAAATAAATCTTGAAATACCAATTTAGATGATACTCAAAATCAATGTTTTTCTCCTCACTTCTTTTGGTGTAAAACTCCAAAATGCCAACCTATTCTCTTGTGTTTGACCCTGAAAACAGATCAGAGGTTACCCAACAAGTGACTTCTTCTGCCCAGTATGAAATCTCTTCTTTGATTCAGCACTTAGGTATGCCAGATAACAGCATGATACTGATTGGACATAACAGACACTGACTACTGATATCCGTTCATCTCATTACTTACTGATGGCAGACGTCTGTCAGCAGAGCTTAAATCAGCTGATATCAAGGTTAAACCAATGCATCCTTACCAAATATAGTGCACAAAGTTGCTTCTAATTGACTAATAATTTGGTTTAAAAGTAACAGAGCTACTTTACGAAGGTAGATTTTACTTATATAAAAGTCATAATGAAATAAGGATGTTTTTTGAAATATGATTATGGACCAGTGAGACATAGAGCAGAATAATCCAGGAGGAATTTACATCCCAAGGCAGAAAATTTGAAATTTGGGTCATAAGGTCTGAGTTTCTTTTGAATTGTTTTTTGCTTTTTGACTGTTTGGATGCCGATGCTCTTACCACACCAACTCTGTCTTTTAACGATGCAGCTCAGGGCTATTAAGAAGCACAAAAGTAAACCAAGCTCTGTTACTTTAAGCAGTGCCATTCCACATGAGAGCCCAGTGTTTAGAGCGAATCTGATGACAAAACTGAGCACAACAGCTGTTTGCTGCACTGCATTACTGTCAGCACGGATCTATCACGCGAGCACGCATGTATCTGTGCGCCGCTCCGTTTTCAGCACAGCAGTTTGACCCTCTGAATTTATTTCAGTCAGCTAAACCGCTGCTGAGAGCGCCCCGAGTCCCGCTGAGGGCGTCAAACTCCTCGATGGGTTTTCTGACCTTTATTTACCGTGAGAAGATTCAGCGAGCATGAACGCTCTTTCAGCACTCTGTTTCACACTTTTCCAGTTATAGACATCCACAGCGGGGAGCATCACAGCACTCAGGCCGACCCACTGACGGACGCACAGCAGCTCTGCAGGGCTGGGAGGGGATTAAGATGCTTTGCTAAAAGGTACTTTAATAGTAGGTGGAGGAAGGAGCAGCATCCCCTCCTCCGGAGCAGAGGATTTTAGTCTCTAAATCACGTCCCTGCCCCGCTAACCTTTAAGTGTTAACAGGTTTGACATTCTCTCACCTTGATGCCCCCCATCCTCTGCTCTCCCTTGAACTCCTTGCCGTTCTTCAGCCAGTGGATGGTCGGCGTTGGGTTTCCGGCTGCAGCACAGCGGAACTTGACCGTGTTGGCAGCCGGTACAGCCAAAAGCTTCTTGTCCATCCGTTCAGGCCTTGTCCAGTACGGCGCTTCTGTTGGTGAAACACAAAACAGGAGGCCACGTTAGTCATGGAGAACTATTTTAGCAACTTTTTCTTTCTAAATCGAGTGTTAGAAATATAGAATACCAAGGCTGACCTTGTTGGATGTGTGGGTTATTCATTTTGTATTTAATAGTTTTTTTCTTACGTTTTGCTGACCTCTAGATGATTTCTTGCTCTTGTTGATTTGTAAAGAAGTCATATTTTATGAGGAAGTACGAATACAATACAAAAGGATTTCATATTAATCCAGGGTTACATGCCATGCTATCATATCTCAAGTAGCATGATAAAACTCAAGAACTGAGTATAACACATGTCCCAATCATGTCTGTAGCGGTCTAATGCCTTTGAGGAAAGTTTGAGGCTGCAACAGCGGCAACAAAAAGCATCAGAACGTGGACTAGAACCAGCAACCAAACTGTAAAGACCGCAACTTCTGTTCATGGATACCTGCTCTGTGAACAAAGCTACAACTCTGATCCCGAGGTATTTATTTTAGGGGTCAACCTAAAATAGTTTATGAGACTAATAACCAATATCTAGAACTTAAATGCATTTATTATGACGTACAAACTGTACTAAAAGTGGCGGAAGTAAAAGTGCATGTTAAAAAAAATGCAGGAGAATGAAATTGAGCCCAAATTCAGTGGTCAGTGGCACCCAGGCTTGAGTGCTGATTGGCTTGTGCTACTCTTGTGACATCTAGCCAATCAGATTGGACTATACACAGGACATTTAGTCTGACCATGGGGGGTGAAAATAAAGCCAGAGGGGAGGACACACCAAAGTAGAGCACTATCTGATGAATAATTCAGTAAAATATTATGCAGATACCAATAATTGGCCAAATCCCAATCCCTGTCCCAGACCTCAATAAACCGTCAGGCCAGTCTCGGTCTAGTATGGCTTGTTCTGGGGTCTTAGATGTATGGGTTGACAATGTTAGCTGAACTCTTCATGAGCTCTTTTACTGTTGGGTTTTTGTATTTGGAGTTGTGTTTTATGCTTTATTTACAGCCCCAATTCCAGAAAAGTTGGTACGCTGAATATAACGTAAATAAAAACAGAATGCAGTGATTTGCAAATCTCCTGAACCCATATCGTTTTCACAAAAGAACATTTAATATATCAGATGTTGAAAGTGAGACATTTTACCATTCTATGAAAAATATTCGCTCATTTTGAATTGATGGCAGCAATTTATCTTGAAAAAGTCAGGATGGGTAAGAGGTACTAATGGAGAACAGCTGGAGGGGCATTATGCAATTAATGAGGGTAACTGGCAACATGCTAGGGTATAAAAGGAGCATTTTAGAGAAGCAGAGTCTCTCAGGAGTAAGGATGAGGCTCACCAGTCAGAGAAAAACTGTGTTTAAACATTTCAGAAAAATGTTCAGAAATATAAAATTTCAAGACTTTAAATATCTCACATCTATAGTCCATGATGTCATCAAAAGATTCAGAGAATCTGGAGAAATCTCTGTGTACAAGGTAGGGGTGTGAGAAAAAGTCTTTACAGCATAGTATCGCAATATTTGTCTGGTGATATATCATATCGTCTCATCCACCAATTGTCGTTTTTTTTCCAAATTAATTCTAATATGAACTGAAGTCTATGATAATGGAAAAATATGTGGAAAAATGTCTGTCCAGTGAGTTCGGCAGAGGTCATAGAGCAGGAGAAAGTTAGCACAACAATCCTGGCACCACTAGGGGAAGGACATTAGGAATGCAAGCAGGGCAAAATGAGATGGAAATGACATGAGTTTTGCAAAAAGTGCCACATGAAAATAAAATACTGTGGAAACATGACAAACATGAGGGCAAGACTAATGCTAAATTAGCTAAAAAGGAAAAAAAAAAAAAGGTATAGATCGCAATATATGGTATAGCAATACTCACTGTGTTGCAAAATGTTTAAAATCGCAATAATATCGAATCATGACCCAAGTATCTTGATAATATCGTATTGTGGGGCTACTAGTAATTCCCACCCCTAGTACAAGGGGAGGCCAAAGGTTGGTTTTGGAGCCCTCTTAGGGCTTCAGGCAGCACTGCATTAAAACAGGCATGATTCTGTGCTGTTAATCACTGCATGGGCTCAGGAGCACTTCAGGAAATTATTGTCTGTCGACAAAGTTCACCATATCATCCACAAGTTCAAGTAAAAGCTATAGAAGGAGCAATATGTGAACACGAGCCAGAAATGCTGCCATCTTCTTTTGGCCAAAGCTCATTTAAAATGGACTGAGGCAAAATGGAAAACTGTTCTGTGGTCAGATTAATCCAAATTTTAAATGTTTTGGAAACTATGAAAGCCACGTCCTGCAGACTTAAAGAGGAGAGGGACTGTCCAATCAGCACACAGTTTAACAGCATGCATCTCTGATGCATAATTACAATTTAGTACCTCCTAAGATTGATATTCTTTACTAAAATTTTGACTTTTCATCTCAATTACTCATTTTAGATTTTTTTAAATAACTACCTAACCTCCTGTTTCCTTTTTTAAGTGGAAGAAAAGAGCTATCATACCCTTTTGAATCATTTCAGAATTTTAGAAATAAATATCTGTGGTTCTGATGTAATTTCCTCCCCCCCAGAAAAGCCCTCTATCCAACAGTGGTTGATTTTTCTGCTGTATTACTGCATAACTGAAAATTTGAGAGGACCCTCCAGGAGTTCTTCGTTTCATGTTTTTTAAATTGCTTTAACATGGCACAGACGGGAAAACTTGATCTCCTGCCCTGTCTTCAAATTGATCCATCTTGGATGAGTTATGTACTTTACCAGAACAGATGTGAGGTTTTCGTTCTACTGGAGGTCTCCCCCCTCTGCTCTGATAGACATCAGGCTCTACCTGCACCCATCCAGCCCTCCAGTCTGTCCCTGGAGATACAGTTAAGGTCAAGATGTGCAAAGAGTGTAAAACACAGTTTGACAGACTGATAAAGAACACCAAACTGGAGCCTGGAGCGTCACGAGAGCCAAACAATGCTCATCATCTTCTTCCCCTGACAACAATGCGAGAGTTCATTTGAATCGTCCGATCCTGAGAGTTTGGAAACCTGTCACAGCGATTTATTGAGTTGTATTGAGAAGATGGAGGACAAAGAGAGTGTAGCGAGTCAGAGCGGTCTATTGTTCCTGTGGTGTGGGTGTGGAGGCTGAGAGCACTGAGAGCACTGAGGCATGGCTCTCTCTCTTTATACGTCTCTGTGAGTGTGGACAAAAGCTGGGGAGGTGGCTGACCGGTCATCAGATGTCTCTTTTACTTTTCAAACCAGGAGGACAGAGAGGAGCTAATTACCATCTCAATGTCTGCGCTTGTGGGTGTCTGGCTGTGTGCGTTCATGTGAGTTTATGTGCAAGTTCGATCAAATTTGAGTCTGACGGGAGCTGAGAGACGTCCAAACCAAGAATAATGTGCAAAAAAATGACCGAAAAGATAATGCAAATATCCAAACTGACAACCCCTAACATGCTGTAAACGGTCACAGTGAGCAAGTCTGGCACTCTCCACCTGTTTGGTAGGTTAGGGAAATTAATATTTAGGACCTGCAAGAGAAGTTAGCTGTGCAGAAAACAACAATCTTTGACTAGAGGTGCTGCTTTAGAGACATTTTTATCCAGATTGGTTTGCCTTCATTTTTTCCTGGTGTCAGGGTGATAGTTAAAAAGGTCTCTGGGCCAGAAAAAACTGGTTCCAGCATGGCATCAATTCCCTGGAAAAGAAGTGGCTGGACGAAAAAGTGGTACAGTTGAACCAGCTGCTAACTGGCTCCAGCTCTAGCACAAATATGAGACCACGCTGTTTTTAAACTAAAGCAATGCATGCATCATGTTACGACATGACGTTTACCTAGAGGTTACCATGCTCAGGCCCGGCTGGATATGGAACAATGTGAGTGTAGGCCAGCAGAGGACTGGGGAAAAGGCAATATTGCTGTGGCACTGTACTGGGGCCTAGTGTGGGTGTGCCCCAAAGTAAATCTACTAAATAGGCCCTTGCACCTTTGCACATGCTGGGGTTTAGCCTATGCTGAGTTCACGGCACAGCCTCAAAATGGGCCACAATGGTGTCCAATAGACTCAAAAGGTTAAAGCACTACGAGCTGTTATGTCTTCTATGACCAGTGTCGGCAAACAGATATACTTAGAAGTGGTCTGCAATCACAAAATTACAATTTAAGGCCGTTTACTCCCAGTAGGTTTGCATAACATTAACTTTCTGTTAGATGGCAAAACATGTAACTTTGATGAGCCACCACTCAAGCCACTTCAGTTTAGAATAAAAGCTAAAGTGTTCTTCTTGGAGAATGTCTTTTCTAGTTTTACATACAATTTTACAGAGATTTTATTCATTTTGTGAGAGTAATTAATTTCAGGATGTTGGGGTCATGGCCCCATCTCAAAATGCACTGCCACACTGATGTTTATAAGGCTCAAGAAGGTTTAATGAGCATTAACTGTCATGTCTTCTATGGCAGTACTGGCATACAAATTTGTTTAGAAGTGGTCTGTGATCACATAATTACAATCTGAGGCAGTTTTACTCCCCAGTATGCTTGCATAGCAGTACCTTCCTGTTACATGGCGTTACACTGAACCTTGATTAGCCACCACTCAGGCGCCTTCGGTTTTGTATTTAAGCTAAAATTTGCATTTTGGACAAGGTCTTTTCTAGTTCTACAAGGCATTTTCCACAAATTTGTATTCAATTTGTGATCAATCAATCTGAGCATGAGGCCTGAAAATGACAACTGTGATCCATTTCGTGTAACAAAAATTTAAATTTGTGGACTTCCTGTCTAGTTTGAAAATATGGTTGTCAAATCAACAGGAAGCCACAATGATGTCTCAAATAAAAAAGGTAAACAGCTGTGAACTGTCATGTCTTCTATGACAGATGCTGGCAAACATATGCTTAGAAGTTGTTTGTGATAACACATTAACAGTTTGAGACAGTTTCCATGTAGTGTTTGCATAACAGTAAATTCCTATTAAATGGCGATGCATAAAACTTTGACGAGCCACCAGAGTCATGCCCCTTTAGTTTTGTATATGAGCTAAACTGTTCTTTTTGGACAAGATCTTGTGTAGTCCAAACTTTCCTACATAAAGTTTTATGTATTTTTTTATTTTTTATTTTTAAGGAATATGTAAATTGTTGGGAATGTTGGGATTATGGCACACCCTTATATTGGGCTACAACAATAATGTATAAAACAATTAGGTAACTGCCATGCCCTTTATGACAGATTTTATCTGTTGGCATACAGATATGTTAAGAGGTGGTCTGTTATAACAATTTGAGACAGTTTACTCCCAGTATGCTTGCATAACAGTAACTTCCTTCTACATGGCGACACATCAGTCTTTTTTGTTGTGTACAGTTTTGTATCTTCTTTTAGGACAAGGCCTTTTTTGGCTTTACATGTAATTTTACACGAATTTGCATTCATTTTGTAGGAGTAATTAATCCCAGAATAAGTGATTCCAAATCGGTGGACTTCCTGTTTTGACAATGTGGGTCTAAGAGGCTCTTTTGTTGGTGCTGACATGATAAGTATGCCTACCAAATTTCCAAATCCTAGGTTGACTGGGTGGTCAAAGCTGAAGAGCTTAATGTCTCCTTAATGAAATCAATTATCTTTCAAAAGTAACAGAGGCAGGATGACTCCTTTTTGCTTTCAGCATTTCTTTTGCTCATCAAATCCTTCTGACAGTGATTCAAAGCATTCATTTTTACTGTTGCACAGTATTGGACTCCCTTTGAGTTACTGGACTGAAATATTTACAGTGACTACTCTCATTATAACTCATTGTCTGGTAGAGACTTTAAACAGTAAATCTGACCCTCAGGCATCACCAAAGTTGGGTTTTATCTCATCAGGACAACTCAGGTGAGATGTCAATCAGCCAGGTGAAGCTGTGAAAGTATCATCTCTGATCTCCCAGTGTCTGATAGCGTCTGATCTACTGAATCTGTTTGTCATAACACTCAGGGAATCCTGATGTATCCCTGACACACATTTTTTTGGCTTCTGCTTCAAACTTTGGCTCCGGCTGTGCTGAGTAATTACTACCAGACTGAGAGCAGTGATGAAAGACACAGACGTATCTCCAGAAAGCAAACAAACAGAATGTAACTGCTCTCTATTGTACGGACGATAAAGCCCTGTGCGTGTTTGTGTATGTTTACCACCTCTAACGTAGCAGCTGAAAACAGCTCCCTGCTTCAGTTAGAGACTCCCCAGCTCGCTCAGACGCTCCACGTGCTACCACACGCACTCTTTCTCACACCCTCACACAATCTGCCTCCACCTTAAAAGGGAAATCTCTGTTAGATTTCACTACTTCTCCCTCCCTGTGTCTCCTCTGTCTGGGCGTATTTGGAGCGACACTCGGCGCAGCGTGGGACAACCCTCCAAGGAGTCTGAACACATTGTTTTCTTGGCATCATAATCAGCCACACACTCGCTCAAAGAAGAGAAACACATTCTGAGTTTTAAACAGTCCTGATGTGTGGTCCTCCCTCCCTCCTCCTCCTCCTCCTTTTTTGTGCTGCTGCTCCTGGACTCATCTGGGTCTGAAAACACCTCCTCGCTGCTGCTGATCGTCTGCCACAATGACGTTTTTAACCCAAAAATAGACGTCTGTGTGGATTCAGCATCAGCCCGCCTGCTCGTCTCGTCTCCATGGTTTTGTCCCAAAAACACGCCGAGGTTCGTTTTATTCTCTGACCTTTAGCTGCAAAATGCTAGCTGCTGTGTTTCTGCACATGATCAGCTGTCAATCAAACAGACTGGGCGGTGCTATGTCATCTTATTCCTCTGGTTTTCTGGCCTTTAAGTCTCTGTAATTGGTGCAAATGCTGCTTCTGCTTACTATAAAGGATGTTTACAGCCTTTTGAAAGCTTTAACTTTGAAATTAAGGCACAGTACTTTTCACACATAGAGCAATTCGAAGTGCTTTACAGAGTTAACAGAAAACATCTATAACATTAAAAGCACTTAGAGACAATTTTTAACCAATTCTGTAAATTCCTTTACTTTTCTACGCATGCGAGATTTCATAGGGTAACATTGGCCATAGTTAAAATTAGGTATGCACTGATTCAATCCTAGTATCAGATCTGATATAGACTCAAGGTATCACTGACGATGGCTCGATCCATGATACCAACCCATGAGGGCAAATCTTTCCCTTTCTGGCCAATCTTTGCAATTCCACTGCACACACTCTAGTCTTGCTGCGCCACAGAGTATATGGAATTTAAGGGTAATGCATAAATGATTCCCAGTCTCACTGTCACAGGAAGGAAACAAGTTGTTGACTCAGTACTGGTGTCAGATCAGATTGGTGTGAAGGGACTCAATCAGCTTAAAGGTCAAGAAAATCCAAATCACCAATCATGATTATCCTGCTTTCATGAATGTGGGGAGCTGGGAGTTGTAATTTAAATTAAATCTGGATAATTGTCCAGCACTGGAAAGAGGTGGGGTATACCTTGGACTGGTCCTCAGTCAACAACTGAGCTGACATACAGAGGCAAACAAGCAGTCACACTCACAACCACGGGCAATTTAGAGACACAAGTAGCAAGCTGTAAGAGGTAGCCTGTAGAGCAACCAAACATGCAAACTCCACTCTTAAAAAGGCCCTGTTTAATAAAAATTAATATCATTAATGTCCAAGATCTCTTCAAATGCGTTTGACAAATCTGCCATCTTTCCTATCATAATCTCAACAGTTTAATTTAAAAAGCTCGTTCAGTCTGTCTGCAGAACAAGAACAGAAACCCCTGCTGCCTCTTCCAGCAACAGTGGATCCCTGGATGTCATTTTGTTTTTGATTTACTGCACCGTCCTGCTCCATTCGCTCAGCAACACACAGGAATCCCATCCCGTGTCTAATTGGCTGGATGGTATTTCCTCAGCAGAGGGGAGTGGGATTTTCTTGGCAGAGAAGGGAGAGGGACCACAGCAGATACCCCACAGGGACTGGGGGGGTCCTGTAGATAACCCTCCCTGCCCTGCGCTGATATGCAGCCACTGTAGTGGAAAGTGGTTTAGCGTAACATGTTCTCTCAGCTCAGCAGTTACAGTGTCATGTCCACCTGTCAGCTGCAGAGGTTAACCGAGGAGGGGGAGCCTAAAAATACACCGCTGTATCTGTTTGTTTGGTTTGACGTTGGATAACAGGCTCCATAACAGATATTACCAAACTCAGGCATTCACATTCACTAGATATGTTTACTGCAAAAGTCAACAAAACTCGTCATGTTTACTTAAAGTTTTAAAGAAAGAAGTGCTGCAAACTTTACATAACTGCTGCGACTTCAGAAGCTGAAAGATTTACTTCTTTACTCACAAAGTTGGATGCATCACCGCGTGCATATTCCGTATTTTCTACTGTCGACACTTCAGTCGCTCGTCTGTTAGTGATACCTTTAAATTGTGAGAAATTTCAAAGAGGATTGCTGGAAAGTGAGGCCACAAGCCAACAAAAGACTCCTTCCTGGTCTGGGTCCAGGGATTTTTCTGATGATTATTTTTCTAGCATGATTATTTCTTGAGATTTTCTCATAAACTCCTGCACTAACTCAAAGGAGTGGAAACCTGGCACATGTTAAATGGCTCCCTGTCGCTCTGTGTATTTTGATGCAGATCCAGCTGCAGATTAAAGTTTTTAAAATACTTTCTTTTATTAAAATAACAAGTTAAGAGGATTGTGAAGCCTTGGCAGGGGTCTCCACTGTCTGAGTGGACAGCAGGTGTAATGACATTTCTTTGTGTTCTGCAGACCTACTAGGGCTGGGTAATAGATTGAGATTTTGAGAGTTATTGACACATTTTTAAATGAGATACAAGGTTAGAACGTATTGCTTGTATCAGTGTAGTTTTTGATGAGTGAAACTAACTTTATGCATTTCCTCTCTGGCCAGTGGTGAGTTTAGCAGTTACATTCATGAAATAACCACCCTGCAAACACCACAGACAAAGCAAAACTTCATAAATGTATTATGGATGGATCCGTTTTAGAAGTAGTTATATGAACAGTGGCTGGCTTTAGATTCATAAGCTTTAGCTAAAGCTAACATAGCTTCTCTAATTGCACAGGTAAAGCTACTCTGTAAGCCAATGTAGCTATGCTAACTTTCTAAAGCTAACAGGGCTAAAGTGAGCCACAGTTTGTAGAACTTCTTCTAAAGCAGGTCTAGCTTTAGCAAACAAGGCACAATCTAATGAATCTTTGCTACGTTAATTTTGTAGCTTCATAAACTCTGTAGTTTAAATAGCTCATGTTGCTAATGTAGCTTAATTTGCTTTAGGCAATTGGAATTATCTATATAATTAAAAAGGCTAACATAGCCAATGTAGTTTTGTAAGCTTTAGATTTAGTCGGCAAGCTTAGCTGTGTTAGCTTTAGCTGTTACCTGCGTTATAGTGTTTTCACGGAGGAAGCGTTTTTTTTGCTATAGCAGACAGTTTAGTCAGCTTTGTTAAACATTCATTAGCTATGTAGCTAATAGCTAAAGTAGCTGTGTTAGCTTTAGATTTTGCCTTTTTTACTTTAGCCTTAGATATGTGTGAAAAATTCACTAGCTATGTTGCTTTGTAACCTAGGTAGGTTACACGGCTTACCTAGCTAATGTAGCTTGGTTTGCTTTAGATTTGCTATATTATCTATGTCATTTACATAGCTAACATAGCTTGGCTGGCTTCAGATTTAGCTATGTAGCTACATAACCAACGCAGCTAACATAGCTAAAGTAGCTATGTTAGCTTTAGATTTTGCTTCTTCAGCTATTATCTATGTCATTTACATAGCTAACATAGCTTGGCTGATTTGAGATTAAGCTATGTAGCTACATAACCAATTTAGCTAACATAGCTAAAGTAGCTGTGTTAGCTTTAGAGTTTGCTTCTTTAGCTTTAGCCTTAGATATGTTCGCTATTTTCGAGTGTTTTTATGGAGGACAAGCTGTTTTCCTATAACAGCTGTGTTAGCTTTAGCTGTTACCTGCGTTAGAGTGTTTTCTTGTAGGAATAGTTTTCTTTCCTTATAGCAGACTGATTAGTCAGTTTTATTAACATTCTTTAGCTTCAGATTTAGCTGTGTAGCTATGTAACCTATGCAGCTTACATAGCTAAAGTAGCTTGGTTTGCTTTAGATTCGGTATCTTATCTTCGGCATTTGCATAGCTAGCATAGCCTGGCTTGCTTTCGATTTAACTATGTTGCTACTTAACATATTAGCTAGCATAGCTTTGTTAGCTTAAGCTTTAGCCATGTAAGCATTTTTTAAATAAGCAATTGTAACATTGTAGCTTTAGTAAATGTGTAGTTAAAAGGTTTTGCAGGTCAGAAAGTTTCCTACCATTTAATTTTGAAAGTTTAAGTGTGTATTTCTATTCTGACAGATGTGGCGTCCCACTGTTGTGGTCTGTAAGAGGGGGCATCTGAGTTAATCAGATTGCAGCTAGACTGCCTTGTGAAAATGTTCTGTGTAATGTGGCTATGTTTATAATTAATGTCTTTAAAAGTGTGTCCATTTTAATCAGCAGGTAAATCTGGTTTGACAGTAATGACAACAGTGATTTATTGTCACAGCAACAAAAATAGCAGTCCTAAACCCTCAATGTTGGACATTTCATTGTTTGAAATGACCAAAACGGGTTTGCCTCCCTTGCATCCAGTCTAAACTGCACAATTATGCTGGCGAAATTTGGAAAAAATGGGTGGTTTCCCTTCCTCCTCACCAGATCAACTCACTTTTTCAATTGTTGCTGACATATCTATGCAATTTAGACAGAGATCTCCCCATGTGGTCAAAAATTTAACTGAAGATCAGTCAAAGATCTCCAGCTGAATTCTTTGAATATTCTAGTAATGTTGACACCATTTGGAGAAATTTACCTTGTGCATCACCATTCAGCTAGAATAAATCGAGCTTTGATTTTTGAGTCATATCACCTTGCTCTCACACCTACACACATCCCCTCTCCTCTGCCTCCTGGCTCTGTGCTGCAGACCGAAGGAGCGTGACTACAGCTCTCTATCAGCCAAACTTTAGTGCAACAGCAATTAGTTGGAGCAGGACGGGACACAGCGAGCCGATCGCCACGGCACAAGGCCCTTCAGCGCTCAGACACCGATCTGGGGGGAAGGGGGGGGGGGGGGGGGGGGATCTAATTGTGTAATTGTATAATTTGCCCTCGCTGACGCCTGCGAGCACACAGGCAGATTTCATTA
Source organism: Cheilinus undulatus (assembly GCF_018320785.1). Classification (NCBI taxonomy): domain Eukaryota; kingdom Metazoa; phylum Chordata; class Actinopteri; order Labriformes; family Labridae; genus Cheilinus; species Cheilinus undulatus. Next base: position 8,334,472 of record NC_054882.1, on the reverse strand, counting down.
CAGATTACACTGGTGCTCTTTGAAGGCACGCTGCCCCGGAGGGCCTGCAGGGACTCAAGGCAAACAGAGTCGGAGGAATGGCGGCCGTGGAGCAGTGTAGCGTGGCCCGGCGTCCGGCTCTCTGCTCTCCTGCCAGGGTAAACAAGGAGGCTGCATAGCTCGGGAGCACAGCACAGCACAGATTAGGCTCTGTTAACATTCCTCCCCCCCCCGACACACACTCTCACACTGTCCTTTCACTTCACACAGGCTCTGAGTTTGTACAACACTCTCCACGCTGCAAAAAGTACTGCTGTTCATCGTGTGAGGGCAGAGGATGGTTCGATCTCTGACCTTATTTGATCTCCTGTCACGCCAGTGCGATACCCTCAGATAGCTGGTTCATTTCGGTCTTAAAGTTAGGAAACTGTACCTTCTTACAGCATCTCAGGAGGGTTCAAACACAGAGAAGTCTTAGACATTACAAGCCAAAACAGTTTGGATATTTTCAAGTGATGAATGCTCAGAGTTAAAGTGAGAATGTGTAACACTTCTACCCTAAAATGGTAGCTCCAAAGTGGATCTGATAGACACTGATAGACCACTCTCCCTTTAAAAGTTGTCAGGGAGCTGAGCTGGAAGGCAAAGTGCTCAATTTACTCTTCTATCTTTGTTCCAACCCTCATCTTTGGTCATGAACTCTAGGTAACTGAAAGCATAGCATTGCAGGTTCATCATCCATCCATTTTCTTCCACTTATCCAGTCAGACGTGCGGGCAGCAGGCTAAGCAAGTCAACTAGACATCTAGAGGATAGAGGTGTTCCCAGGCAAGATAAGATATACAATCCCTCCAGTGAGTTCTGGGTCTACCTCTGGGTCTCCTTCAAGTTGGACATGCCCGGAAGACCTCCACAGGGAGGTGACCAGGAGGAAGATGCTCAAACCACCTCAACTGGCTGCTTTCGATGCGAAGCATCAGCATCTCTACTTTGAGAGCCTGATCGCTTGAACCCGCAGTCTTGTTCTTTCAGTCATTACCCAGAGTTCATGACCACAGGTGAGGGTTGGGACGAAGATCGGCCGGTAAATTGAGAGTTTTGCCTTCCGGCTCAGCTCCCTCTTCACCACCACAGTGCAATACAATGTCTGCAATACCGTAGATGCTGCACTGATCCGCCTGTCGATCTTGCGGCCCCTTCTACCCTCACATGGAACAAGACCCTGAGGTACTTAAACACCTTCACTTGGGGCAAAGACACTCACCACCTGGAGGGAGCAACCCACTGTTATCGAGGAGAGAACCATGGCCTTAGAGTTGGAGGTGCTTCCTCAGGATGGTAGTTGGGCTCAGCCTGAGAGATAAGGTGAGGAGCTTGGACACCCAGGGGACGCTCAAAGCAGAGCAGCTAGTCTTTCATTTCGAAAGATTCAGTTGAGGTGGCTCAGGCATCTGATTAGGGTGCCTGTAGCACCACATTATGTAATAATGTAATACATTTTCAATTCATTATGTAATAACGCCGCATTTTGTAAGCCAGTAAGCGGTTGGGGTTAGGGCAAGGTAGTAGGGTATACCCTGGAGCCCACCTTAAGTCCTAGGGTTAAGGGTAGGTGTCTAGTCTAGAGCCCTGAAGGGGGGTTGGGTTTAGGCATAAGTCCCTAAGCGGTTAGAGTTAGGGCAAGGTAGTTGGGTAGGGTGTACTTTGGAGCCCACACTAAGTCCTATGGTTAGGGTTATTACATAATGGGGCATTATTACATAATGTGGCGCTACAGTGCCTCCTGGTCCCCTCCCTGTAGAGGTCTTTTGGGTGCATCCAACTTGGGGAAGGACCCCGGATTAGAGCAAGGACTTGCTGGAGGTATTATACTGTATATCCCATCTGGCGTGTACGCCTCGGAATGCCCAAGGAAGAGCTGGAAAACACTGTTAAGGAGAGGGATAGAGGGATGTCTGGGCTGACTGGCTTAGCCTCCTGCCATTGCAACCCGGCCCAAAATAAGTGGAGGAAGATGGATGGAAGGATAGACAGTACACTCAGTATCAGTTTCCTGTACAGAGGAAGGCAAGAAATGTTGCAGAGAGACCTGGACCTGGCATAAAAGCCACACTGCTGTAGAGCATTTTGGCAAAATGTTGCTAAACCATGCAGACACATCAGTGCATGAGTACGTCTATGGCATGGCTACAGTGGTGCAGCTGCACTCAGAGACTTCAATTAGTGCCAAAGCTAACAAAATAAATTCTAAACTAAATGATTTAATTTCCTGTCAGAAATGTGAAAAAAATGAACAGATGATGTTTTATCAGCTCCTTCTCTTGGTCTAATTATCTTTCATTCTTCTTTCAAAAAAACGTCTATCCTGACTGTGAGGCAATTTCACTTTTCAACTCGTTTCTTTCTGGCTATTTCTTGTCCTAAGAATTTCAAGATGATGCAACTATGATTCAAGAATTTCCTTTCAGTTTTTTCCCAGCTCAAACGGCTGAAAGTTAAGATTTTTCCAGCCCCCTTGATGACATTTAAGGACATATATTAATCTGATTAATGCTTGAATGCATGATCTCATTAGGCATTTTAAACCAAATATCTACAAAGTTTACTCTGTATGGTTTCATGTCTGATCTGTTTAATCAATGTGAAATATTGATCTGGATCAGGGATGTAATAGATGGTTTATAGTGATTATTTCAACCCCTCTTAAGTAGAAGTTGTGTTGCATCCAGGAATAGAAATGCTAAATTTAGACCTCACAGTTCGGTCAATAACACACAAAACCTCCCCTGTGACTGTAGGTGTAAACTTTAAAGGTGTAAAATCTGCCGTCGATCTCTCCTGTTAACCGTGAAACACAAACCTGGTGTCAATCTCCCAAATCTGTCGATACTATCATTTGCGTGCATCGACGTCTCCACTGTGGCTGCAGGGCAGACGTCTATCTACTCTGCCACTGTTTTCCCAGGAGGCTTTGGGAGATGGCTGAGCGAGTCCTGGAGGCAGTTGGAGAATGAGCTCATGACTGCAGCAGCGTTTCTGTCTGTCTGTCTGTCTTCTCTGAGATCAGTCAGCTGTGAGCCAGCAGCATCATTTCTACTGGCAGCCATCGAGTGACTCAACCCCTCAAATCTTCTGCTTTTTCTGATGTTTTTTTCCTCATCCTTTAATATTCATCCTGCCACTGGTCATAAAACTCTCTCCCTTTCTTACTCATTAATGTCTCTGACTCTTATTGTCTTTATGAGTGTGGATGTGGACGTTTTGTGTCAGCCAATTGTGCGCCTCGTCACATGGCTCCTTCCTGCTGCTGCCGGCTAATTAGCGATGGCTTAGTGGACATTAAGCAGCAATATGGGGTTTAACATTTCTGGGATAATCCCTTTTCTTTTGGCCAGGAAATCGGAGCCCTGTATGTCATGAGGTAGACTTACATGCAGAGATTAAGTCTGGCAGTCTGAGGCTATTTACCAGCATTCAGGACGTCTGCAGTAAGCTGCTGCCACTTCAGCCACTTTAAAAAAACGCCTCGGGCTAAAGCTGTGAGCTGAAAGTCCACATTCAGGTTTTACATTGCAGGTGTAAAGCTTATCCACAGCAACTCTCTGAACAAAGACAGCGACAGAAAGCTTTCTGCAGTCTTACCCTGCAGCATCCTTCTTTCTATCTCCCTGCATATCGCATAAACGCCCCATAGAATGAGCCAAATTTCTATTAAGACATCACCAAATTACAATAATAATCCTCCAGCATCCAAGTGAGCAGAAAGAAGGGATTACATGCTGAAAGAGATAGCACCAAGACAAAGAATATTAGCAGACATTCCTTTGTTCATTAAAAGATGGAGTGCTTTGAGTGCTACAATAAGAACTAAAATATTATTCTTTAATTTCAGAGTCTTAAATGAATGAATTTGTACAAATATGGAGGGAATGACTTGATCTGGAACTAAGGCTTTTTCCAGACATCAGCCTAACACTGTGTTGTTGTTTTTGACAGACTTTTTCAGAGCTCAGCCGCCATGCTGTCATCAGCAACAAATACCTCATTAGAAATCTCTGAAGTTCACTCTAACAGAGAGGGAAAGCATCACATGAATAATGCAGGGAATAGGAGTAGATCTCACTCCTGGTGAATGATTTAAAGTCAGTGAAAGGCCAAAAAAACTCAACGTGGAAAATGATTACAAAAAACTATGACATGTCTTTTCTATGAGCTCATTTTGGACCTTTTTCTACAGGGATTATTGATTGCTGGTTACTTTTCTGCCAACTATAAATGATTAAATTCAGGTGTTTCAATCAGACCTGTTGCCGCAGGTGTATAAAATGACCTGGTTCTGAAGTCTGCATTTACAAACATTTGTGGTAAAAATGGGTCGTTCTGAAGAGCTCAGTGACTTTAAGCGCGGCACTGTGATGCATGCCATCTTTGCAATAAGAGTTTGTGAACTTTCATCCCTGCTGGATATTTCCCAGTCAACTGTAGGTGATCTGATCATAAAGTGGAAGTATTTAGGAACAACAGCAACTCAGCTGTGATGCAGCTGACCCATTAAACCCTAACTAAAGTGCATGGTGCAGAAAGAGTTCTACACTTCCACAGGTACTAATGTAGACATGCTAATTAATGTAACAGCTACACTAGCTATGTAATTAACATTACTACATAAGCCAATGTAGCTAAGTCAGTTTTAGCAAAGTAAGCTCAAGCAAAAGAAGCCAAAGCTGTCATAGCTATGTAGATAACATAGCTACATAACTTACAAAGCTGCTGTGCGAGCTTAGATTAGCTACATTAACTACATAGCTCTGTCATCTTAAACTAAATAAGCTTAAGCAATGTGATCCTTAGAAAACGCAGCTAAAACTAACTTAGCTGGGTAGATCATGTAGATACGTAGCTTACATAGCTGCTGTGTGGCCTTAGCTTTAGCAACATAGCTCTGCTATCTTAAACTAGGTAAGATTAAGCAATCTGTGTAAATTGTGTAGACATGTAGCTCACGTAGCTGCTATGTGAGCTTAGCTTTAGCTACATAGCTGTTATCTTTAACTAGCTAAGCTTACGAAATGTGAGCTTAAGCAAATGTAGCTAAAGCTAACTTATCTGTGTAAATTGTGTAAATACGTAGCTGCTTTGTGAGCTTAGCTTTAGCTACATTGGCTACATAGCTACATTAGCTATGGGCTTTTTTCCTCTTTAAGCAGTCTGTTCATTTACAGTTTTGTAATCAGGATTTACATGTCAGGTTTTTAACCTTTGGTATCCTAACACTTACCCTAACCCTAAACAGAAGTTTAATCTGATTTATTTTGAGAGTTTTAACGTGTATTTCCATTCTGAGACATACGGTGACACAGATGAAGTGTCTGCAGCCAGACTGTCTTGAAATATGAAGACATTTTGGGGCTCTCTGGGGCTCTTCAACTATGTTGTGAGGGGACAAGGGTTCTTTCTTGGATAATCGGAATGTATTTGATGCTATTGCACTCACTCTTGGTCCCTCATTTTCATTCAAAATACACATCTAAATCATCAAAAGTAGTTGGACTAATAAATATCTTTAAGGTCCTTTGGCCCCAGATAATTGCCCAACCTTAGCCTTATTGTAGTATGATGCTAGAATAATCCACATATTTGATACCACAGCAACAAAAATAGAAGCCCTTGGTACCCAGTAGTATGTTATTTATTGGTTTTACCAATCAGTGTCTACTCTGAACAAATGCATTTGTAGGGTATAATTAGGGCACTGCTCTCTCTTCTTGGGTTACAAACATGACTGTAGATCTGTTTTTGTAAATTCCTAGTAGCTTTTCGGCCATATATGTCCCTAAAAACTTGATATTCTAATGTTAAATTGCCCAAGAAGTGCTGAGGTACCAGACATTTTGAAAGGAGTGTAGACTGTGTGATCATAAACATAGACCACGCTTCATTCAGAGCCACCGTCTCTGTCTCAGAGTTTTTGTTTTTTTTGAGCTGAATGTGACGAGTAAGACAGCTTTGATTTCAGCTGCGTGTCCGTCACTGAAACAGTTCCATATTTTGCCTCTGGCTTTGATTGTGTCCGGCAGTAACGTTGGACTGGGACTCAGTTTGAGGCATTATGGATGGTTTGAGACTGCTGACATGTCTCTGGCTGTTCCTCAGCTTTTCACGTCAAGATCTAGACTTGCTTAATCGCATCAGTGTTCTTTGAACTTTTGCTAAAGTTTGCAGACAGTTATAAAATGTAGGAAAAGCATTGTAATGGTGTAAATATAACTTAAAGACATCCGCTCATAAGTATCTCTGTCTGGATTCTCTTGTCTCACTCTTTACTTCTCTTCCAATAATTTTTATTTTTACTATCTGTCTCTGCACACATCTCACTCTTCACTGTCTCCCTTGGTAGCTGCAACAAAGGGGTCTCAGTGTGGCGTCTGGCTGGTCGCGAGCCCGCCGAGGGGTGGAGACGCTTTCTGTCTCTCAGGAGTCGTGCTCGCTGACAGAAAAGAGCGTGTTAACGCCGCACTCAGCCGGCAGAAGACATCCGTCGTCGTTCTTTGTTCACCTGTACCTGAACTCGGCACGGCTCTGAGTGCCGAAACAGCTCACATCACAGCGGAGCACAGAGAGGGGTGTTACCCTCCAGAGAAACAGCGGCTTTTGATCCGGGGCGATGGTGCCGTTTAGTTTAGCGCTCTGGGGAGACGCTTTAATGTGAGCACAGCGAGACAGACAGCGATTATAAGGGTCGTATAACTCAAATAACTGATCTAAAACTCTAATCAGATGCATAAATCCAATGATTGTGACAAGACTGCAGACAAAAGCTCCTTTCTGAGCAATAACCGTGGCTCCTACAAACAAAATCATTCGTCATCCTGAGCCTAAATTGTAAAATGCAGATTAGATGTTGGCACAAATATTGTGTTGAGACCATTTTTGCTCCTGTAACTAAAGCAAACACCATACTTTAACTTCATCATTTAAACAGCCGGCTCTGTTGAGAAGGGTGTGCATGTGTGAAACAGCAGGTGCTGCACATTAAGCTTAACGACGCTCTTCATGCTGCCTTAATGGAGCCCAGGTCACAGTTTCTGACTGAAGCAGTGAAGAACACATTAACACTTGGTTTTTAAGTGTTCGGGATGCTGTTTCTAATAGTGCAAACACCTGCAGGGCTACTTTGTTCTTTTTCAGAAATGGATGAAGAAATCTTTCTTCACTTGAGCTTTAAAAGTCTGTTCTGGTGTTGTTTGAAGTGCTATGACCATTATGAGTGTAGATGAAATGATATTTAGTTGAGCTGTGGCTAAATATCCTTGTTGAATATGAGCATTTCAGGAAGGCTCCAATCAAATCAGTTTACCTGACATGCTGTTTCATCCACTGCATGACTAGATTTCACATTTATTACAGGCCAATCAGAGTAACAGGACAGAATGATCTGGTAGATATGCTCAGCACTGATACTGACCTGAGCTCTACAGGCTAACGCTGCCATAGTTTATAAATGGCGGAGCTTCTGAGTGAATTAAATAAATGCCAAAGCCGGTCAAGAGATGTGCAAATACACCACAGTTTTCAGTGTGGCTCTTTGCTCTTTTTTGATAAAGAAATGTGGGCCAGTTCTGATTTAACTGCTGCATCGTTACAGCGACTGCCGAGCTAATAGCTACCATGGCAACCTGTAACCTCACAAACTCATGTTGAAGCATCTTTTCCCTCAAGGAAAGCTTCAAGTATTTTTTTTTTTTGCATTTATTTCATAAAGAAATGTTGCCCAGAAAACTGCCACCAAACTATAGCTACATCCCAGCTAATTTAACCTAGTATGGTAAACCTTCCATAGACGCCGTTTGGGAAAGGGCAGAGCCTTTGAAAAAGAACTCGGAGGGTGACTGGATGAACGTTCTGTCCGTCACATCTTTATGGGCCAATCAGAGCAACAAAATGTTGCAGCTGCTTTTGAAGAGTAAACTCCATAGATAATTGCATAACCATGGCGACTGTGGACATGTCAGTACATGACTTTTGTCATTTTAAAAAAAAAACAACTTAATAGTGTTCTTTGATTTTCTTTTAACGAACGTTGAATGTTCTGTCACATCTCTACTGGCCAATCAGAGCAACAAAAAACTTGACGTAGCCACTATCGAGCTGCGTGTGTGCAGCTACTGAGGACTAGCGTGGAACATGGCGACTAAAGGCCATGTAGGCTAAGTACTTGACTTTTGTCATTTTTGAAAAGAAAACAACTCAATAGTGTTCTTTGTTTTTCTTTTAACAAAGAAATGTTGTCAAGTTCTGATAAAACTGATGCTTTAGCAGCATCCACGCTAATCTCTTCCTCCATAACTGCACCAGCTCTTGCTGCTGCTTGTTTACGTCACGACTCTGCTGCGCCTGAAAGCACTGCCCCTCGTAGCTGATTGGTCCTGTCACCTTCTAACGGGCCCAAACGAATCAGATGGGAGCTTTGCAAGATGGATTTGCCACTAAGAAACACGGAAACGGGTGAATCCATCTGCTTTGCAAGGTGACAGCTAATTGCTATCGGCTTTCAATACAACTTAACCCTCCTGCAGCTACCGCCTCAATCTCCTCGAATGACGCTGATTGGTCAGAACTGATTTCAAATCAGCACAAATGTAGACTGAAGCTTCATAAAATGGATTTGCAAAATGCGAACATGGGTGCATGTAAAACCATCTGCTTTGCAAGGTTAACAATCAGAAGCATTAAAACAAATGTCATGTGTTTCTGTGCTAATGGGCCTTTCCAAGTTTTGTCAGTCTCAACAGTTAAAACTGACATTCCTGATCAGAGTGTGACCCCTTACCATCAATGTCCTCCTCTTAGAATCTTGGTGTTGTATTCGACTTTGATTCTAATATCTCTAAGATGGTTCATTGCTGAATATTTCAGTTAAGAAACATTGAAAAAAATGAAATCCATACTAACAGTCAAACATACCAAAATTTTGTTACAATGTTATTTAGCAGACGCTTTTATCCAAGGCGACTCACATCTGAGACAGGTGTTACTGGCGTTAAGGACCTTGCCCAAGGACCTGGATACTACTGGCTGGGATTGAACCCAGATTTGATTTGAGACAGGTAGATAGTTGTCATTCTCTAAGCATTCCGGTTCTTGCATCCCTTCACTGGATACAGGTTAATTTTAGGATCAATTTAATTTTTTTATCAATTGCATACAGGACTCTGCATGGTCTGGCTCCTTCATATACAACTGAATTACTAAGCCCTTATTCTAGAGCCACCCTCTCTGATCGTCTGATCAGGGCCTTCTAACGGTTCTTCATTCCAATTTTTAATTCCTGAGGTGATGATGCATTTGCAGTGGCATCTCCTAAACTCTGAAACAGTCTTCCCCATATCACCATGCCTGCGAAATATCAAGCTTATAGCGTTAGTTCCGGCTGATCTCATGCAAACCCTAATCAGCGGACAACCAGATGATTTGTTTTAAGGATTTTATTGGCTAGTTGTACTCATGGTGCAATATTTAACCTACTTTAGCCTGGCTATGCTTTGCTGCTCCCTCTGCAAGCTGCTTTTTGCTACCCTCCTCCACCCCAGCTCCTCCTTTATCATGCTTCTGACTTAATGTCATTCTGTTGTCACTGATGCCTGCTCTGCTCTGGGGTGTTTGCTGCTTCTTTCCCTGCCTTTAGCTTTCCTTGTAGGCACAGGAAAGGCAGGAACGTGTGCAGTTTCTGCTTAATACGTTCCATATGGAAGGGCAGGGGGATCTCAGAACAGCCACACCACCAAATATGAATAATGGCAATATTTATAGCTGCAAATCATGTGTTTCTTTATATTATATTGAAACCACACACTTTAGGATTATTTGGATTAGTAATTTGTAGCCTTGATTTGGGCCATGCCCTCCTATTGTTAAAAGGAAAGGGGGAATTAGACCTAAAATTGTTTTGTGTTTAGCCAGCTCTAGTTGATTAAACTCATATGCAGTCAGTTCTGTGACTCAAAAGTTATCTTTGTAAGCATCTAAGGCTCAAAAAATGCCTTACTTTCATTTAATAACTCATAAAAGGACAAAAGTATTAGTAAAAATAATAATAATAATTGAGAATTCACCATTTCCATTACCTGCATCTTCTGGATCTTCATCGTAATCTTCATCATCACCAGATGACAGAGAATCTACAAAGAGAAGAGAAACCCAGAGGAATTAATGTCAGGATTTAGACCCATCTTACTGCATGTGAACTTTTTCATAACTTTTGTGCTATGATAAAATGTCTTTATTCTTCAGTCTACTTGAACTTTGTCGCCAACAGATAACATCACAGGTCCATCTGGAAACTTTGCAGCCTGGAACTGATTTTATGCAAGTGGAGAGTAAAGAGGGAGAAAACAAAGCAGGAATTTAGTGCATGTTAAACACCCAGTGGAGATTAAATGGTGTGTGCTCTTAAACGACTGTGATTAGATGCATGCACACACGGATACACTCTCAAACTTGTGCATGAATGCACACTGAAACTGACTCCGCTCATTGAGAAACTCATGAATGAACCTACAGTTCTCTGCAGCGTGGCGGCTCGCTCAGATACAACAACCCAAACATTTCCACAGACGTTACAAATGAGCAGGTCATTAGCCGGGCTGCGTTCGCGTGTGCAGTCACATACAGAACAACACAAACTCTCCCTCTATCCTCGCAGAAATCACCAACCAACAGTTAGCGTGTCATATGGCAGCTAATTATTCTCCACAGATACGACTGTTTAGATTCGCTGTATCAAACATTTTCACGGCGGCGTTGTAATTATTTTTGACGTGACCTTGAAGTTTTCAGGTTCAGCTCCGCAGGTCTGTTTAATGAGAGCCAGCTGTTACCTCAACAACCTCGGTGAGCTAAAACGGCTCCTGAAACTCCTGACATGCAGATTTTTATTTTCTATTTTCTGACACCGCAGCCCACGACTCCAGTCTGCCATTGTGGCGGCAGAAATAAACTAGTTTGACCCATATAGCCGTCTGGATCGGATCCATGTTTGTAGAAATTGAGCAGACTTTTAAAAATCTGCTGTGGTTGTTAAAATAAAAGCTCACAATAGTAGACTGTGAGAGAGTAATTACTGAAACTAATGAAATCAGGGGGCTCCTTGAACAGAAAGAACAACTCTGTATTCTATGTTCTCCTGCATTGACTTCTAAAATTGTTGGCAATTTAGATTAATTTAAAAAACTTATTTGGTTGTTTTGACGTCTTTGTTTTAGAGGACAGAATAAAGAGAGGAAAACTGAAAGTTTGGGAAAAAGAGGCGCGGATTGCAGACAAATCCAGGCGACCACTTTGAGGACAACAGTCTTGATACTTGTAGTGAATGTTTTCTACAGCCTCACTCTACAGAACATATCACTAATTATACCAATTACCATTCACAGGAAATACAGTTTGATACACATAATATAATATAATATACACATAATATAATATCACAATATAAAAACCATTATATAATACATATCATGATATAAATGCCATTATATAATACTTATCATGATACAGAGGCCATGATATACTACATATCATGATATAAATGCCATTACATAATACTTATCATGATACAGAGGCCATGATATACTACATATCATGATATAAAAGCCATTACATAATACTTATCATGATACAGAGGCCATGATATACTACATATCATGATATAAATGCCATTACATAATACTTATCATGATACAGAGGCCATGATATACTACATATCATGATATAAATGCCATTACATAATACTTATCATGATACAGAGGCCATGATATACTATATATCATGATATAAATGCCATTATATAATACTTATTATGATACTGAGGCCATGATATTCTACATATCATGATATGAAAGCCATAATGATTTAGAGGCCAGGGTACTAAACATGTCATGACCCTGAGGCCATTATATAATACTTATCACAATAAAGAGGCTAGATTAGAAAACTAATCATCATACAGAGGGCATGACACAATACTTAGTATTACATAAAGACCATTATACAGCATGTATCACCATACAAAGGTAACGCTATACAATGATATTATCACAATACAGAGGCCATGATACGACACATCATGATACAGAGGTAAAATTCTGATATTTATCATGATATAGTATAATATGATTTGTATCATGACATAGAAGCCACAAATTGTTTCTTATTATGATAAAGAAGTGGCCACAATACTTATCACAACATCGGTGCCAAGATGCCATACGTAACACAATCAATGGCAACGATATGAAACTTATCTCAAAGTAGAGGCTGATCTGCTACTTATGGAGAGTATAATACATTACAGATGCCAATAGGATACATATGATGTGATTCATGTCATGATATAGGCCATGATACTATCACGATATAAAGGCCACAATAAGAAACTCATCTCAACAGAGAGTTAGTAAAATAATAATATTATCATGATAATGTTGTTATGACAAAGAGTCCACTACACTATGAGATAAGATAGGATAATTATCACAATATAGAGGCAATAATACAATACCTATCACTATGTCAGGGCCAAGACACCATACATATCACAATATAAAGACCATGGTATGAAACTTATCTCATTTTAGAGGCACTGATATGATACTTAAACCAATGTAGAGACCATATAATACATATCATGAGACAGAGGCCAAGGTACAATGTATCTAAGGATTAACAGGCCCATATCAGGATAGAGGCCATGCTATAACATGCATAACAGTACAAATTCAGCTCTAGGCCTTGGTACATAACAGGCTTCCCTTGTTTGTCTTTGATAATTATTCTTTTATTCTGATAGTCTTGGATCAAATCATCTGAAACTTTAAAAACAAGACAGGCATCCATGAATGTTTTGTAACTTGGATCGATCTCCCACCTCCCATTAGAACTACTGAGTCTGTGTTTGTTTTATGTGTTATTCTCTCATTTACTTACTAAAACAAATAGTTTTTCTGCTGAGAAAGATGGCCAAAGACTCATCTTGAAACAATAAATTCTCCAAACAAGTGTTGTGGCACAGAGTCGTGCCAAAGCTGTGACACTTTAATGTGATCCAGTCCATTTGGAAACTATTACTCAAGCTTTCTATTTTCTTTACTAGATCAGGTCTTCGACCAGCTTCATTCAGAGTGTTTTTCTAATGCCTCTCCATAGATCGCTCTAAAACCTCTAAACCAGTGATACTCAGCGAGTGGCTCTGGAGCCACATGTGGCTCTTTTATGTCTTAATTTGAAACATTTCCCCCCCAGAAAACCTTAAAAAAGGGAACCCTGACCTCAGAAATTAATCACATTGATCAAGTTGTTTCCCAGACTTACTCAGAGGGCTTTAATTGTCAAACTTAATTGTCCCATTCATCTCATTTTTTACCACATTTATCCCACATTTAGCCCTTTTTCTCAATTTTTTGCCACTTTTCACCCAGTTAGGCTACCTTTGCCATTAAATACAACTTTCTTTCCTATTTTTTGCCCATTTTTTCCACTTCTTGTTACCACTTTTCCCCCATTTTTTTGCCACTTATATCCCATTTCTCTGCAGTTTCAATACTAAATGATAACTGCACTGAATGGAACTGTAAACAATTTCGTTGTACCTCGTATAATGACAATAAATGATTCTGATTTTTGCCCATATTCACCATTTTTTGCCACTTTTCGCCCATTTAAGCTACCTTTTGCCATTAAATACCACTTGTTTCTTTTTTTGCCCATTTTTATCACTTCTTTTTGCCATCTTTATCGAAATGTTTGCCCTTTTACACCACTTTTTGCCCATTCAAGCTACCTTTTGCCATTAAATACCACTTGTTTCCCATTTTTTGCCCACTTTTGCAACTGCTTTTTGCCACTTTTATCTCATTTTTGCTCTTTTTCACCACTTTTTGCCCATTTCAGTTAACTTATGTCATTAAATACCTCTTGTTTCTTTTTTTTGCCCTTTTTTGCCACTCTTCACTGTTTTTTGCCAATTTTAGTCACTTTTCTCTTATTTTTGCCCCATTTTTGCCACTTTTGTACCATTTCGCCACCTTAAATTATTTTCATTGCTACCTCAAGCTGTTTTTGCCACTTTTACCACTTAGATTGTGGTTCTTGCAAAGGTATTTTTCAACAATTTGGCTCTTTGGTTGAGCTGGGTTGAGTAACACTGCTCTAAACAGAGGCTGTTAATTTTCATTCATAGTGAAAATATCGTCTTTCTCCCTCTCACGCCTCAGTCCTGCTGCTTTAAACACGTGCATCATGTGTGTAAAACATGAGCTGGCCGATGTCTGCCGTCTGGACCCCGTCCAGGTGCTGAATCTGATACGGCTCCTAAATATCTGACACCTTCCTCAAGTATTTGAGGTAAAACACGAAGTCCATGCGCGCTTTAGAAGGAGCTGAGACTGTTTGGAGTGGAAGGAGGAGAGCGAGGCATGCAGGATATTGCTGACACATGCTGTAAAAGCTTCAAGAGTAATTTCAACATGTGCTGAGAGCTAAAATGATATAAAATGTACGTCAATGTGCTGTGATGAATTTGCTCCTTGTGAGTCTCTCTCCTTCAAGTGTAAAGGAAGCGCACGTGTCTGAGCTGAAGGGAGGTTTCTGTGCAGCGGATTTAAGAGGGAAAAAAAGTGGGTTTCAAAGCTGAATGTGACAGACAAAGATGGATGTTTTCTCCCTTCTGAATAATTGCTGTTGGGAGCGTGTTTGCATGTGTCCTCCTGCAGTTTGAAGATGATATGTGGCTCTAGGAGGAGAAACTGTCCACCTCTGATCAGTCCTGGAAAAGGCCATTTTCTCCCCGGCTTGCAGCCAAACACATACGTCTGTGTTTGTGAGGAGCTGGGGGGGTTAAGAGGGAGCGAACTCTCTCATTTCTTGCCACCCCATCTGTTTTCAATGATGAAATGTTTCGAGCTAATTGCTTTCTAATTAGTTGTCAATAACCGGCTCAGCTGGTGTCCAGGAGTTTTACAGGGGGAAAAAAGCAGCAAGGCTTTCACGTTACTGCTTGCTCCCTCCTGACCCTCTCCTCCCCTCCTGCATTCCTATTAGAGCTCTGTTTGCATCACGCACTTGTTTAAGCCTTTGCTCATCCCCTCATACGATAATGAATTTCACCTTTGACTGCGTCAGGAGGAGGAAGCTGTGTGAAACTTGGCTCGCTGAGAGTCTGTGCCGTGTTTGTGAGCTTGGCAGGAAGCTAACGCAGATTTGAAACCGAGCAGAAGGAGAAAATAATGGAACGCTCCTCCAGAGCTGAGTTTTCAGTGTTTTTCTACACACTGTTATGAAAAGATGTCATGTCGAGACATCGCTGCAGAGACTGTTCTGCTGTTTATTCAGAGAAAATACTTTGATTCTCGGTTGTCTGTCAGACGGGTAGAAAAATGGAGGGAGGTTTGGTTTTCTGGGCTCTTGGGGTGCAGCTGAAGTGTTTCCAGAAGAGGACTTTAAGTGACTCAAGTAGCTCAGAAAATTAGAATATCCTTGGGTCTCTAATAGTTTCAGAGCAGATTGAAGGGTGCAATCATTTAAAACAGGGAGAGTGGTGTCTATGCTGCTCCAGTCAAGAATCAAACAGCTTTAACCCACTAGTTCACACACCAGCCTTTGGCTCAAAAGAAGCCAGTTAACGGCTCTGTTTGATACAAACAGTGTGTTAGTGCTAGTTCACAAATATCATACCCCAAGCTGCTATCAGCTTCACCTCCTCCACCCCAGCTGCCTCCTTCATAGCTTAAAGCTTGTTGCACCCTCATATTCAGATTCATGCTGCTTTGGATTAGTTGCTTCTCAAATAATTTCATTGTTTTCAACACACACTGTCATAAATGTATCTATCCTTATGGGGGGGTTCTAGCTATGCACTCCCTGGAAAGTCGAAGCATCCTGCTTGGCTAATCCAGGGAGCATCTTTTGAGCAGAGCCTTCTCTGCCAAGTAAAACTGTATATCCATTTATCAATAAAATGGTTAAATTCATGAAGACTGCTCCTGACTGAATGTAGGTTATAATATAAAATGATGTATTGCTTAAACTTGCTGAAAATACATAAAAATGAGGAACCTAAGAAAAAATGGCAATTAGATTATTTTTGCAAATCTTTCAGCCCTAATGCCAATCAGACTTAATGGCGACAAATAAATTCTGTAGTATAGGCTAATGTTGAAATCTGTGAAATAAGCCTATCTGGAGCTGGGATGGACTTCAGAGGGGGCTGGAGTCTATCCTGGCTGTCATTGGGTGAGAAGCGAGGTACATCCTGGACTGGTCGCCAGTCATTTGCAGTTCTAGCCTATAGAGACAAACAACCAAAACATTCACCCTAACACCTATGGCCGATTTAGAGTCACCAGTGGACCAAATGAGCATGTCTTGGGTCTGCTGGAGTACCTATGCATGCACGTGGAGAACATGCAAACTCTGCACAGAAAAGCCTTGACCAGAATTTGAACCAGGAATCTGATTTTTGTGAGGCAACAGCGCTAACCCCTACTCCACTGTGCAGCCGCTTTTCATAAAATAACTATTTGAAAGAATATTCTAACTCTACACTGAAAAAAAATGGCACAAAAACCAGTTAACATAGTCACCGATAGCACCAAAACACAAAGACCCCTGCATCCGTGTGCAGAAAAAAATGCAGAATCCAAATGCAAGTAGTGTGTTCTCATTACTCATGATAATTGATGTTACTATAAAGAGAGCTCTGATCTCAGAGCTCACACAGTAGGCTACTTGAGTGTTGCCATGTTTATAGTTTACATTCAACATGTCAGTTGGTTGGATATGGCCTGAGCTCTCTAGCTTGCCCTCTAGTGGTAACACAAGAATGCTCATGATGTAGCAGGATGCATATGTGAATCTAAGGAAAAAGCAAGTACATCCATGACCTTAGGCCGTTGGTGTCAAAGTGCACCAAACATAATGTTGCTTTAATATTAGTGAAAATGTGATTTGTGCTTGTACCAGACTTTTAAACACATACTAGAATATGTACTTTATAGTGGTGCACCTTTGACTGATCAACATCTTCTCATGGGGAAACACTTGATACCAATGGTTGAAGTATTGGTTTCACACGTAGTGCCAGTTCTTAAAGCATGGGCTTAAGGTGCAGTATAAACCCCTTGTTGCTCACCTGTCACCCTGATGGTGTAGTTGCTGAGCAGCGTGTTGCTGTGGGCGAGCCGGCACGAGTAGACGCCTGAGTCCTCGTACGACACGTTGATGATACGTAACATCCTCTGGCCCAGCCGCGTCCTGTTACCTGGCACCAGCCCGGCGCCGTCTTTGAACCAGACGACGGGCTCCGAGTGGTCCTCCATGTCACATGACATTTCCAGGGTGTCCCCCATGCCCAGAACATAGTCCTCCAGGAAGGCTGTCTCGCTGGACACAGAGTCTGTAGACACAGAAGATACACAAGAGTGGTATAAGAAACCTGAGCTTCCATCTAAAATCTTTTATCAAGTGCTTGCTGTTGATCTTCTTATTTCCTTTTTTTTTGGCCTTAAAAGGGAAATTTCATGTCACTTTTCTCCCTGCAGGTATATATTTATGGTTGAGCTCTAATATTGTAAGGTTTAAACTCCCTCTTCATTTTTCCACAGCATGACTAAGAGGCAAACTAAGTCATACAGTTTCCTTAAGTTTAAGAAAGAGCCCTGCAACCCTTCTGAGACAAAGACGCAGTGATGCAGAATCTGCCACGACCCACTGGCGAGCTATCAGCTGATCTGCCTCTGGAAGTCAGAAAAGTCAAACTTCTTATTCCAGCGCTGTGTGGAAATGAACCTCCTCCTCGCCGTCACACACCAGCTCATTTACTCCACCATCCATGCACCAGCGCGGTCACGGCGGGGGAAAAAGTCAACATGTTTACTAGCCTTGCTAAGGATGCTGAAGACTGAGGGACAAACAAACAGAGGCTCCCTTGTCTCCCTGATCTATGGTGTCCTCTGCTACAAATCAATGCCATCAAGGGAAAGACAAAAACCAATGACCTCATGCACACTCTAGTCGCTCTGGCAACCATTCAAAGGAACGCCGCTATGTGCACGAACACAAGGACACTTTTAAGCACACAGGCGCATGCATACTTTCACATTACATTAAAAAAACACAGTGGGAGTGTTTGAATAAGCTGCTTGGGCAACAGAGTAACCACTTGTTTGCAACCTGAGCATGGGAAAGACAGAAGGAGGTGTAAAGAGAGCGATTTATGATGGCAAACACTCCCACTGTTGACCTGCTGGATGGGGAGGCGGCCTAACATAGGCGGACGTGAACGCAGCCGCCTCTCGCAGACAGCCTTGAACTGAAATTAGGAAATTGAAGTTGAGAGCGAAGGTTGAAAACAGGAGCGGGCCAGACGACACTGTCTTCACTAAGAATACATAATAGAAGTGTTGAATTATGGATGGTTCTTTCAATGTGAAGGAGGCTGCTCATGGACGAGGAGATGAATGCAGCCGTAGAGGCAGATGGGAGAGATGTTCATGTGGACGAAACAGCAGGTAACATGGCCAGTAATGCTTAAAATTATGGCTGACTACTGCTGTACAGTCACACCTCAAAATACAACCACAGAGTAGGGATGTGCATGAAAAGCTGACTCAACCCTTAACCCTCAGTTGTTCTTAGATTTGACTCATCTACTAAAGTTTTTTAAATGCTATTAATTTGATGTTTTAAATGTCCAACAGTAGGGTGCCAGTGGACTGGTGGTTCGATCGTGCCCCGTGCTTAGAGGCTCTGGTCGTCCAGGTAGGTAGTCCGGGATCGGGTTGGCTCCTTTCCCTCATCCCTGCTCTAGCTCCCTGATTTCCCGCTCTGTTCTCTGTCCTGTCAAATAATTACCTCACAGCCCCAAATTAAACATACTGTCATAAAAATATGGTAAATAAGTGTATAATAGTCTCAAGGACTCCAAAATGACAAATGCAAAGACTCCTTATTTGCTGTCATATTTGAGCAAGAAAGCTGAAATCCTCACTTTGAGATGATTGAACCAGAGGATTTTTGACATTTCTGCCTGAAGAATGACTGAAACTACTCAGAAATTCTCTAAAAAAATATTCTTTCAAGTGTTCAAGCTGAGAAAAAACATCAATGAAGAGGTTTAACTTAAAAGCTTCAAATGAAACCAAAAGTCCATTTGATTCCTGTCACATTTTAAGTCATCGGAGAGAAACATCTACAAAAGTGGAAATCCAAAATCTAAAACCACCCTGAAGATATCTAACTATTTGGTTAGTACTCTTCTTTGCACACATATGTTCATGCAAATACTATTTAAAGTTAGAAAAGAAAGAAACGATTTATGAAACTGCAAGTTTAAAGATGCCCACATGTTCATGCGAGAAGTCCACCGATGTTCTTTAACTGTGATAAAAAACATTAGTATCATCAGCATATAGAATTATTTGATATTGAAGAAAAGTCATTGATGTATATAAGGAATAAAAAGGGGGCCGAGTATGGAGCCCTGTGGAACGCCACAATGTATTTTACAATAGCTCCATTCCAAACAACATATTGCTACTTGTCAAGCAAGTACAGTAACTTCTAAACCAGGGGTGTCCAAACTGAGGTGACCCAGCTTTGACTTTGAGCAGTTTCTGGAAATGAAATGAAATATGGCCCACATTTGAACATGAAGCTTGTGCTTGACTGTATCATACTTTAAGACTCCCAGTGTCAGCTAAAGGTGGGGCTACCCTGATAATTCTATAAACAAACATCGTGACAGATGAATTTACAGATATGTTTTTTGTCCCGACTAAATTGAGACAACACTCTATATGGTAAAGGTACTGGCAACCAACATAATAGTATCTTGTTTTTTAACTCCCTGATGGGTTCTGGCAGCAACTAGCACTACCATTGATATTCCAGGGGTGGAACCAGGGGCAGTTATGGCAAAACAGGGCCCCCTGAAATCAGATTGGCCTCCCCAAAAACCTGAACATGATTGTCTATTTGCCTTGTCAGCCATTAAATCAAGCATATAGCATTTGTTCAGGCAGGCCACAGAGTTGAGCACTGCCTTCATCACCCAAGCCCTCATTGGCTGACGGCCAGCTGATTTGCTCTAAGACCACTATTGGCTAATCGCTGTCATGCTGCCTTATCTAAACTGCTCTTGCCTGGCCACGTTCTGCTGCTCTCTCTGCAAGCTGCTCTTGCAACCCTCCTCCACCCCAGCTCCTTTACTCTGCTTCTGACTTGATCGATATCCTGTTGGCACTGATGCCTGCTCTGCTCTGGGGTTTTGCTGCCTCCTGAATAAATGAGCAATTTAGGACTACACAGTCACTAAGCATATCTTAATCTACATTATATTGGATTTACAAACTTTCATATACCTCACCTTGTGGATATCAAAGTGGCCCCAACATCCTCATTTATTTCTATATGTGGTCCTCTGTGGAAAAAGTTTGGACACCCCTGTTATAAACCAATCAAGCTTGACTCGAGTGACCCCATACTGCAGTATTTCTTGAACTTTTATTCTTGTGACCCTTTTTTGTCCAAAAACTCCAGACAGTTTGAGATCCCCAGAGTACGAGCTAGATTTGAAGTCAAGTATCACACTAGAGAAAACAGCACACATGCAGTGAAACACACGTGCCAATAGTAATGTCTCATTCCTCATGCCTGTCTCATTGTAGCCGTTACTTCAGGCTCAGCTCTGTTCTCCTCTTTGTGCTGCAGCTCTGCACTAAAGCAAGCTCAACAGATGAGTTGTGAATTGTTTTCTCTCCCGTATTATTCCACCCATTAAAACTCCAGGAGATGTTAAGTCAATAGTGTTCTTAACATGGCTGTGCTGTGCTCTGCATGGCCCCTAGCTCTGACATCTATATTTACAACATGTTGTGTTTTTTTTTTCAATGCAGAAAGGTCCATTCAGGAGAAGAAAAACAGAGAGGCCACGCTGCACAGAGCGTAAATTCAGGCCCAGCATGAATGGCTGGCTGTACCTTTGAGTATGACTTATGACCTCTGTGAAAGAGGAGGAGAAAATGGCTCTTAGAATATCGTAGAGTCTTAAACTTGGGGGATTGGGATTAATTCTCTAGAGACTCATAGCTCACTTAGGCTTTACGGAGCCTGAGGAGCAGTGCCGATACCAGACCAGAACTAAGAGTAACTACACTAGACTTACAAAGACTTATTCTTTAAAACAGCCAAACCATGCTGACACTTGAATTCCATGTGCTTCTGTCTGAGACGTTTGTCTTAAATATGGTTTCCTTGTTGTTTTCATGGTATTTTTGTTGAACTACTCCTTTAAATATCAACCTTATTATTAAGTAAATGAGTTTAAGTTATTATATTTTTGATCAGCATGATAATCATTGCAACATTTAGCTGAAAATCCTAGTTCCTAGCATAAATCTGCTATTATTCCTGACATAAACACATGCATTAAAGCTTCTGTGGTCTCCTCAGAGCAGAATATAGATTAAGCATTGCAGCTTATTTAATTAGCATTTGTTAATAGCAAATTCAATGCCGTGCCTTTGTGTGATCCTTTTGTAAAAGGAGGACTCTTGTTTTGATCCTGGGAAAATAGATAGGAAGAGCGTTTGTGCACCGCTTGGATGTTTACACTGCCAGGGGCTTAGCAAATGCAATTTAGCAAAAGGAGAAAACAAAACACAGATATATCCTCATACATTGAAGCATTTCTCAGGTGTCACAGCAAAGAGAAAAGCCTCTCTTTCTGTGGTCACTGTCACCGACAGAATATCTGCCTCTGCTTCTGATCCTTGGCTTTGAAATGCAGATTTGAACGAGGAGAAAAGAGAGGCGACGAATAAAAGTGGGTTTTGGTTTGAAAGGCTTCACTGTGCAACCCTACACGACCTCACAGGACACATTTATCAGTGGCTGAGCTTCAGAGAGAGCCTGGTGTACCTTTGAAAAGACTGTTCTTTAACGCACAGTCAAGTTTGATCACAGTGACATCTCCTTATGTAAGTCTTTTACACAGAAATGTGCAAGGACAGCCAGCATGACATCGAAATAGATAATTTTCCACCTCTGTGTGTCCAGCTGTGCAGGACTGGGATGTTGCACAGCAGTGGTTCCATATCTGTTTTACTAAACATCCCCATCTGAACTATATGGACGAAAATATTTGGCCATACCTGTTAATTACTGAATTCAGGTGGTGCCTCTTTGTACCCACTTGTCACCCATTTCTTCCACTTTTTTGCCACTTTAAAGTGATCTTTTGGCTTCTTTTTGCCCATTTTTGAGCCACTTGTCACCAATTTCTGCCACTTCTTTTGGCTATTCTTCACTTATTTTTGCTACTTTTTGACACCATTTTGAACTATTTGCCCTATCCAGCCCCATTGCACCCACTTGCTGCCTATTTCTTCTGTTCCTTTTGTCACTTTAACCCCCTTGTCTTTTATTCTTGCCAAATTTTGCCACTTTTAACCCCTTTTTTCCAACATTTACCCTATCTTGCCTCTTTGTACCCACTTGTCGCCCATTTCTTCCACTTTTTTGCCACTTTAAAGCATTCTTTTGGCCTCTTTTTGCCCATTTTGAGCCACTTGTCACCAATTTCTGCTGCTTCTTTTGGCTACTTTTAACCAACCTGACCCACTTTTCACCTATTTTTGCCAGTCTTTCCTCCTACGTTAAACTTTTTTTGTGCCATTTTTAACACCATTTGGCTGCTATTTACCCTTTTCTGCCACTTTTTTTTATCCACTTGTCACCCACTTTTTCTATTCTTTTTGCTTCTTTAATCCATATTTTCCACTTTTAACCTATTTTTGATACATTTTGCACATTTTTACCATTTTATATCCATTTTTGTCTCTTCCTTCACTTACCCAACTCTTGCCCATTAAAGTTGTCTAAGGTTTTTCTACTTTATTTTCTGACATCCTGATGTTTGTGCACATTGTGGCTAAGCTATGAAGTCCAGCAATATTTCCTAATAATCTGGTTCAGTGTGCCCATCCACATTGTTAACATTAACAATAAAAAGGTAATTCTGTTTTCAGAAATAGTAGTAATTATTCAGGTTAAGATTTGGACTGGGCCCCAGAAAGCTCTCCCCTTCATCCCCCTTCATGGGCGGCCTTGCTGAATGCACATACCACTGAGCATTAACAAGCATACCACAGTTCATGTAAATGCCCTGTCTTATGACCTGTAACCTTGTTTCTAGAGCTGCTGAAAATACACAAATAATCAGAACTCCTGGGAGTTTTTAATGCCGTTTCAGCAGAGATGTTAACAAAGCCCTGCAAAAGTTAAGTACTGTGCTGAAGCTGAGCAGCAAATGCAGCATGAACACAGCAGAAGTTAACGTGCTACTTTAACGGCACTGATGCCACAAAGAGAAATCCCACTTCACAATTTGTTCTCTGTCATTAAAAGCTGTGATTCAAAGGCCTCAGTCCTTTTCAATCTGCTGTTTACGCTCTTTGTTCTCTGTGAACTGCCACTGTGATCCTCTTTGATATCAAACCCCTTCATGAATAAATCAGACCTGAAGTGACTCTGACTAAGCAGATAAATGAAATCTCAGCCGCAGCTTCAAATCAACGCCGAGACGTTCCTGCTGCTTCCCGGTCCGGAGCTCCACGTGTGAGCTCTTGGCCCTCTGTGTGCCAGTCTGTGTTTGATTACAGGGTGGGAGCATTTTCACCGGAACTCGTGGCCAGCTGGAAGCAATGTGTGATATGAACTCTGTGAGTGAGTGTAAATGTGGGGTCTGATATGAGAGCAAGCATCTATCTGTAATGAGGAACGCTGCAGATGTATGCGAGTGCAGAACAAGCTGGACAGTCACTTCATAAATCAAGAGGCCCCTGCCCTCGTGGCCCTTCTAACCCTCTCTGCTGGATATCATAACAAATAGCCCTTCAGAATAAAATAAAGTCTCTCTTTGAGATACTGCTGTCCACTGACGCGCTGCTTACAGACTCCATCTTTTCTGTGCGTCTGAAGAGGTTTATTTATCCTCGACAAACTTGTCCAGGGGCCGGCGGGCAGGCTGCAGCCCTGGGGATGAAAAGACCTCTTTATGTGGGGAGCCTTTCCATGCCTGCCTCTCTAACACACTCACAGAGAGAGAGAGAGAGAGAGATCCTGGAGAAACAGGAAGGAGGGTAGACTGAGTGAGACGCTGTCGCCATGGCTGCCATCGTATCAGGAGGGAACAGGGATGACGTATGGATGAGAAAACCTGCTCCAGTCGAGTTTATCAAACTCTGGTGCCAAACTTTATCTTAGAGGGGCAATAAAAGTAAAGTTTATAACACACAGATCCTCTGCTGGCAGCTGACAGAGCTGTTTCATCCTTACTGATGAGGTACGGGACAAGTCTGTGGCGTCTACACTTCTTTTAATGCAAATGTGCAAAAAGGATATATTTTGTGCCTTTTATTATTTCATTTAGAGAGGAAAGGAATGGATTAGTTACAGGTTCTCTGAGGAAAATGAATCAAAATAATATTACTTAAACAATCATGTAAGAATGCTACTGCCGCATAGACACACCTCTGCTCTCTGCTGCTTGCAGTGTTGTGGATTTCCCATTTAGTCCCAATATAACCATTTTACAGCCATGTTACAGTCATAACTGAACATTATCATGCACATTGTTATTTGGAAAGAAATGCTAGTTTCAATGAGGACCGTGGTTGATTATAATATTTAAGACCTTCCAGTTGCATATGAGGACATTTCATTTTGGTGTTCCTATCACATAAAACTCATTTCTTCTATTGGAAGTTTAGGATAATTGTCCTAAAAGTCTATGAAGTTAAGTAATCAGTTTGAAATGTTGGTGCAGTTTGGATATTTTGTGGAATTTGCACGGAAATAACTAAGTTTTATCATGGAAATTCAAACAAATGTTTGGATTGGGAATGTAGCTGTAGGGGTTGACCACTGAAATTTTCATAAAGTTTGAATGGAAACTTTTGGGGATTAGTTTGAATGTTTTTGTCGTTTTGTGGACTTTTGGAGAGTGTATTTGTTTTTGGAGGAATCTGCTTAGATATTTTGGGAATTTGCACGTTTCTTGGGGGGGGAGTATTAAAGCCTCATAATAAAGTTTCACAAAAAAAAACTGAGTACTACTTGGCACTACCTGCTTTTAAGAAAGTTCCACCCTCCTCTCCTGATCCTCCTCTCAGCTGCCAGCTAATAGGATATCAGGAGAGCCACATTCATTAAGCCACATCCATTTCCTGAGAGGGGCGTGGTCAGGGGCGGAGTCAGACAGCTCAGTTACATTTAAAGCCACAGACACAGAAATGCCTCGTTATGAGAAGGGCTGAAACAGAGGGGTTTTTAGACATGCAAAAATCCAATATTGGGGTGTTTTTTCAACAACAAACTTCACAGGCATGTTTTAGGGACCTCTGAGACCAATATAAACTTGTCTTGAAGGGGTAAAATATGTGACCTTTAATGAAATTTTGGGGTAACTCTTATGGGATAATTTAGAAATATGCATCAGAATTTTACAGAAATGTTTGGTCAATTCTTGAAATTTTAGGAAATCTGTTTGGATTTTGTAAAGGAACTTTTACCAAGAAACTCCTTTTCAAAGATAAGGTTGATGTTTACACAAATAAGTAGGGCTGTCACAATTTACTACGATCTACAAATATTGCACTGATTTTTTAAAATCACAATAAATCGCATTCTTTTATTGTCCCTTTCAACAAACTTTGGTTAATCCAATGCAGCATCTCCCTGCAGCCACAGAGATGTAAAAATAAGTCCACCACTGCTTCTTAATGTTGACTTTGACTTTTAAAAACTTCACAGAAAGCTCAGCAGAGAAGTCAAGAGTCACCTGAACCATGTGTTAGAAAACATTCACCTTTTTAAGTGTACACATATTTCATTTTCAATCCATAACAAGTTCCTTTATCCGTGGTTAAATCTTCAATCTATCCATAAAATCAGGCATGTTTCCAATCTGCAAGTCAATTACTGTTAGTAGAAAGACAAAAAATGACTGTTTTAAACTGTAAATTGTGCAATTTTTGAATGCAATAAAAAGGGTGCGATTATTGGCAATTAATTACTGCATTTGACAGCTCTACAAATAAGTGGGAGATATTTGTCCTTAGTGGTCTTAAAGGTTGTAAATTTGTATGCAGTCTATCAAAGACTGGATGATAAAAATGCATCAGAATTTCTAAATTTATTGGGGAAAAGAAGACTTAAAGATAATTTTGGGCAAAGATGATACCAGAGGTCTCTCTCCGTGGTTAGTTAATCAGATTTAGTGGACTATCAACATGGCCCATCGTTGTTTCTCTAATTTATTTGACAAGAAGAAAAGCAATCATTTCTAAAACCCTCCTCCCATTAAACATTTTGTGGAAATGTTTTGCATCTTCACAAATCATCCGTCAACTCTAATGATTGCCTCATGATGCACATTTGCATCTAAATTAAGTGAAACACATTCTTCTATTTCATTACAAGTGAGGCTGTTGCTGCAGATCATGTCGATCTGAGCTGTCAACTTAAGCATCTTTCACTCAGTCATTACTGTTTAAGCTCTCCACACTCAGGTTTGAAACTCTCAGCGGGTAAAAATGGAAACATCGGCTCCATATTCAAGATATAATGAGACAACTGTGCATCCTTGAAATGCTGCTTTAAAGCTTGTTCTGTGTCAGAGTGAGTGCCTGGTGTTCCCTGATATCTTTCCCTGTTTGAAATTCAGAGTGAAGGGAGTATTTTTCTGATTGTCACGTCTGTCAGTAAACAACTAAATCATGGCATCACTGTGCTGGCAGTTTGACGAATTCATTTTCTGCTCTGGAGGAGACAAATACAGAGAAATATTGTCGTTGTGCCTGAAAAACTAAAGCTGTAGGTCTTCAATTACACCAGATAGACTCGGTTTGAGAACTTAGTATCCTTCAAACTTCCCCCCGACTCTCCAAACTGATTTATGAAGCAGCTTCAGAATGATGTCTTCTTCTTCCTCGGTCTGGCTGCTTTGCATAAAGAAGCATCCCTGCAGGTTCAAACAGGCCGGCATGAAGGATCATAAACTTTTAAAAGATTACAAGTCTCCCCTTCTTTAGGGGGCTTAACAGGTACTTTAATGGAGTGTAGTAGAGAGGTAGCCACACATACCTTTTTCAACCCTATCTGCTTTTAGAGCTCTTTTGAAAGTGATGATTTCCAGATGGGCCATGGAGACATCCATCTTTATCAAGCGTCCCTTTTTTCCTCCTCCTCCTCCTCCTCACTACACTGAGCTAATAATACAACATGTTTCCAACATCTGCAGAGCGGCCTGCTCCAGAACCAGTGGCAAACAATTCAGCGACAAATGGCCTTTTTTATTGCAGGTAATTAGTTGTTTGCTTTGCTGCTGAAAGACTGGACTCGCTTTCTCTCTCTAAGCAGGAAGAACAAATACTTTCCACATTTCTGTAAGCACTTACAGCCAATTGGTGTGCATGTGTGTGAAGCTGGGTTGTGTACAGTGTGTCTGGGCTGTTTTTAATGAGAGAGAAGGACAACATGCTTGTTTAAGTGAAATACTGACTCCAATCTGGAACAACTTGAGTCGTATTTTGTCATTGAGTGGTTACAATTACCCTTATGATAAAGTAGTACGCTGCACATTAAAGTAGCTACAGAGATCTGGAAACGTTAACATCATCAAAATCTAAAACATTAGCACAAGGAGGAAAAGGTTCAGGATTTAAATGAGCATTTACAGCACTTGCACACAATAATGGTGGATTATTTTATCACTCCATGGTGTACACATCAACTTAGACTGTAGCAGAAAAATCCAGGTCAAGATTATTGCTATATGTTATTGTTGGTACTATGCTACTGAAAGAGAGGGAAATGTCTTCTTTAAAACCTTCCAGTCTGCTTTAAAATGAGCTAATTTAGCTAGCAAGGTAGCAAAATAACCAAATGAGTCTAATTTATTGGTTACATCGCTTATTAAAGTAGTTAAATCTGCTTTAAAAAGGGCTAATTTAGCTAGCAAGGGTGCAAAATAACTAAATGAGTCTAACTCATGGGTTATATCGCTTATTAAAGTTGTTTTATCTGCTTTAAAATGAGCTAATTTAGTTAACAAGGTAGCAAAATAACCAAATGAGTCTAATTTATGGATTTTATCTCGTATCTAAGTAGTTTTGTCTGCTTTAAAATGAGCTAATTTAGTTAATAAGGTAGCAAAATAACCAAATGAGTCTAACTCATGGGTTGTATCTCTTAAAAATATCTTAGTCTGCTTTTAAAGGAACTTATTTTGCTAGCCAGGTAGCAAAATAAACCAAAGTAGCCTAGTAAACAGCTTATTTTCCTTTTTTTAACCATGAAGTTTAATTTTAATGAATTGAATTCAGCGAGCCAGGCAGCAAAACAAACAAAACCAGCCTAATTAAAACCTTATTTTCCTTTAAAAAATGAAAGTCCGATTTTAAAGGAACTTTTTCAGCTAGGCAGGGAGAAAAACAACCTGAACTAACTTAATAAAAAAGCTACGTGTCTTTTTAGAAATAATTTCTTCTGCTTTAAAAGGGGGTAATTTAGCTAGCCAGGCGGCAAGTAGCACAATAAAAATATTATTTTTCTTTTAGAAATAATAATTTCTGCTTTAAGTTGAGCTAATTAAGCTAGCCAGGAAGCAAAATAACCCAAACCAGCCTGAAAAACAGATTTTATCTGTTTTTTTCTCTTCAACTGAGTCTGCTTTAAAATGGGCTAAATTAGCTAGCTATCTCTCTCTCCTTTTTAACTTATAACATATTGTCTTTTCCTGTATCTACTGTTTTAAGTGGTTTTCAAGATCATGTGTGCCATTTCCATCCCTTTCAATTGTGTTAATTGTTTTTAGATGTTGTTTTTTACCTTCTAAATTTCTCTGTTTGGTTCATTGCTAATTGCTAATTGAGTTCATGCCTTTGCTTTCTGTTTAAGCACTTTGTAAACGTCTCTTTTAAAAGGTGTAATAAAAAACATTTACATGTTTAAAGTCTACTTTGGGAAGAGCTAGTTTTGCCTAGCTAGGTGATGCAATAAGCCTAAGCAGCAAAATAAAAAGGACATTTCTCTTTTAAAAGAATCAAAAAAGCTTTAAAATAGGCTAATTAAGCTAGCCATGCAGCAATTTTACCCAAACTAATTTTAAAAAAGTATATCTCTGTGCTAAAGTCATGAAGTCTGCTTTCAAAGGTGCTTATTTAGCTAGCACCTAGCATATTAGCCCAAACTAGCCTTATAAATGGGTTATATCTCTTTTTGAAAATCACGAGGTCTGCTTTTAAAGAAGCTAACTAAGCTAGCTGGAAAGCAAAACAACCAAAACTTGCCTAAAGTATTTCGAGTTTTACTTTTCAAATGAGGAATACTGGTTTTTCTGTCTTTTTGTGTTAAAATAGCATTTGGCTAACTGTTAGTTTTTGTTACTCCTTCAGTTTATAAAAACAGCCTTACTTGGAATGAGGATAAAGACTAAAAAAATCAGACCAAAGATGTGATAAGATAGATTATCTTTTAGATAAACTCTCTAGAGAGCTACAGGCACACAGACAGCTAGCTGCTTTAAGCTAGCTTTGTAACCAGATCACTTAGAGCAAAGGTCAGAGATTTTCTTTATTATAAAGTTGGGTATTTTATCACTAACAGACAGGCATTTTTATTTGCAATTGGATGGATGAGTTATACATATTTTTCAAAGTTATAAAGTCATTTTTAAGGGAGCTTATAGTAAGCTAGCCTTGTAGCAATGATTCCTAACCTAGCACAGTGTGGTTGTAGAGAAATCTGGAAGAAGCACCGCTTAAGTACTAGAATTAACAAAACTTTTCCAATAAGGAAATAATATCTGTAAAGTTGGGGTTATATTTGAACTCTTTTCCTCTATTTTCTGTCTAAAATGCATGAAGCTAACCTGGGAGTTTGATTTAAATCTGACTGCTCATGTTTCTTGCCTCTCTTTTCCTCTGTGTTGCCATGTTCCCAGCCCCTGCAGCTAACTTTAAAATACAGCCTTATTAAGAATGATGGTCAAGATTAAAAAATGGACAAAAGTTGTGATAAAAAGATATTATCTTTTAGATAAATGTCCTGAAGAGTTACAGACGCAGACTCAAACAGACGGGCTGTTTCAGGCCGGGATGTCCTCCACAGCAGCCTGTCTGCTCGCTGCGTCCCGCCAACAGATTCTTTCACTTCTGCTTCCTCTGCTGAAAAAACGGAGCGGCTGCCAACGGTTTGGCACACTCAACACCCCCTCAGACAAGCCAGCATCACATGACCTTCAAACAGGATCTGTTGAGCCCCCAACCAACCATCACCCCCTCCCCTCTCCATAAAGAGCACATTTCTCTTCCTCCATTTCACAGCTATGCCAATTGTAAATCCTACCCGTCCTGAAAAAGCTCCTTCTTCTCTGCTTTTTTCTCCTTTTTTGCAATGTGCAGTGAAACCCCCTCTAATCTCTGTTTAATATGGTTTGGCCGGATGTAAATACCTTTGGACAATGCCCTTAATCTGGGCCAGCCTGACAACCTCACACCGTTGCGGAGAAGCCTGCCAGGAAGAGACGGGGAGAAAAGAGGGATGGCTCGGCAGAGATCAAGGAGGAGAGGAGAAAAGAGGAGAAAGAGGGGGAGGAGGGAGGGAGGGTTTCCCCAGCTTGTTGCCTCTATTCTCCACCAGGCTTTATCAAAAGAGCCTCTAAAATCAAGTTAAAGATAGACGTTGCCTCTAAACATCCCGCCCCGGCCTGTGCCAGCCTCACCCACCCTCCCCCCCGGTGCTAACCCTTCGCTCGGCTGCGCTAACGAGCATCGGAAGCTACTGTACGTCCAGAGCATCTTGGCAGCAGCCAATCGTCTTTGCTCCTTTTATACCCTCATCATCGCCCCCACCTGCCCTCCATCCCTGCAGCCTCCCTCAGAATAGGGCCTGGGCTTGGTCCACGCTTAATTGTCATTCCAAAGACGAACTGGCCTAGTTTCAATTCAGCAGACAAGTGTAAGAAGCTCGACCCACAAAAGCCAGGATGTCTGCAGAGTGCGTGTGGGGCTACTAAACAACATAATTACACTTCCTTTAACAACACGGAGGAACCAATCCGATTACAAGGCGGCTTTTAGGATCACAAAATTTGGACGTCAGAGCTTCGGGATCTTGTTAAGGCCATAAATTACCCAATGTGCTTATTTTACTCTTTAGCAAAGAGTGCTGAGTGGCTAATTTACTGCTCAAACTGTGCAATATGTTCATTTACAGTCACTTCTGGAGGGCGATATGACTTCACACAGATTTGGAGGGAGAACTGACACTATATCAGCATTACTGTATCCTGGGAGAGGCCTGCTGGACCGGAGCTGTGTGCAGCTTTTTAAACACTTTTCCAACTCATTTTGGCCACTTTTCATCAGTTTTGCACACTTTTGCATATTTTTCCCGATTTTTCCACTGATTTCTTACCACCTTTAAGCCATTTTTGCCACCTTATGGCCTTTATTGGCCTCTCTTGACCAGTTTTTGTCACTTTAAATCCCTTTTAACCACTTTTTATGCCCATTTTTGCCGCTCCAAACCTGTTTCTGCTACTTCCTAATCCCATTTCACTGCCTTTTCTGCAAACATCCGCCACTTTAAGCCATTTTTTGCCACTTTTGTTGCCTCTGTTAACAGACTTTTGCCACTAGAAACCCCTTTTCATCAATTTTTCATTCCCTTTTTTCCAATTTTAACCTCATTTCACTGTTTAATTTTTCCATTTTGCCACTTTAAACCCATTTTTGCCACTTCTAACCCCTGGACACATTTTTTTCTGCTGGATTTTGACAATTTCAACCTTTTTTGCCTTTGTTGACCCATTTCTTCTACTTTTAAATTTCATTTCACCAACTTTTTGCCCACATTTGCCATTTTATCCCCTTTATTGCCACTATTGCCATCCTTTCTTGCCTCTTTTGACCCATTTTTGCCACTATTATCCCCTTCTCACTACTGTTTATGGCCTTTTTTGCCATTTAACTGCATATCAGTTTTTATGCCAACTTTCGCCACTTTAAAATCATTAATGCCACTTTTCAATCCAATTTCACCAGCTTTTCCACCAGCTTCTAACACTTTCAAACCTGTTTTGCAACTTTCTACCTATTACTGCCTCCGTTGGCCATTTTCAACCCCTTTTCACTACTTTCTTCACCCATTTTTGCCAACTTTAACAGCATGTTACTTGTTGTTACGCTAATTTTTGCCACTTAAAAACCATTTTTACCACCTTTTAAATTCCCATTTTACCACCTTTTCCACTAATTTCTGCCATGTTAGAACATTTTTTGCCTCTTTCCACCCATAGTTGCCCCTGTTAATCCATTTTTGCCTTTATAAACTAATTTTCACCCCTGCAGCATTGATACCCTGACCTGACATTGATGACACCCACCAATAGGAGAAAATTTGCTCTTTATGTTTGCATCATTATTTACCAGAGTGACATTATACAAGTCCCCAATTCTTCTCCCCCTGGGATTCTTGTGTGCATACACTGAAGCTGGGTGTATTAGTGAGGTTAACTGGGATAATTTTCTGGATGTTATCACATTCACACCTACAGTTCTATCTGAAGGAGAGCTGGTTCCTATCCTGCTCTTGATTCATAGGAAATGGGATTTGTAATTGATATCAGTAAGGTCTTTACAAGGATCTAGTCTAATGTCTAATGAGAAATGATCAGAAATGTTCATGATCCAGAAAATACCCCATAAGGAGCTACTCTACAACGAAGCTTTCTGCATTTGGCCTCTGAATTACTGAGAAGTTTCTTGAAGGAGCAGAAAAGCTGATGCAAACCATCTCGGAGTCTCTGATTGAAACGTTGAACTTAGACCTCCACTGACCCCGACCTTTACCCTGACCTCTCAGAGTGGCGACTGTGACCCCCTTACACGCAGAGATGCACACTCGCTGACTCACAACTTCTGATACTCTCCAGCTGGGATGACCTGCCCCCCTCCCCCGGTGCTCAGCCCATTCATAAAGCCTTGCTCTGGTGGAGCAGTGACAGTGTGGGTGAGGCGACAAAGACATCAGTGTCAGAGTGATCAATGTAAAGGCACACTTGTTTGTTGGGCTTGAACACACACACCTACACACAAATTCATACAAAGGATAAGGACTGAAGGCTGGATTGTCCTGCTCAGAGGTGTCCCAGTAGAAACACTACTTTCTTAAACACTGTTTCCATCCTGTAAGAAGAAGCCTGCTGTAATCATGTTTACTCTCACAGAGATGCCTTGCAAAAACCAACAATGACAAAATAAAAATGCTTTCAAAGGAAAGTTAAAACCTCATCTGGACTTTGTTAAATAATTTGTCGAGTATAACTAAGACTGAGCTTTATCAGCTTTTGCCACCTTTTTAACCATTTATGCCACCTTTTTTGCCAATTTTTACCCACTTTTGCCTTTGATTGACCACTTTTGTTACCAAATGTTGCCCTTTTTTGTTACTTTAAACCTTTTTTAACCACCTTTTTACAACATTTTACCCTTTCAGACCACTTGTTACACTTTTTTGCCACTATTTGGACACATTCAACAAGTTTTTGGCAATTTTAACCCATTTTTTGACTACTTATTATTATTATTATTATTATTTTTTTTTTTTTACCAATTTTTGCCCATTTCTGACTTTGTTTTGCCACCTTTTGCCCAATTTTGCCATCTCCATGATCGCCCAGTTGGCTGGACCCCAGAAAGCTCTCCCCTTTATCTCCCCTTATAGGCCACCTTGACTGTAGCATTATTTAAAAAGTCTGTTTTGTAATGTACCACAAAAATATGGTGTGCATTGAGATTTTGGCTTAACCTTAGGTGTGCCTTGGGTGAAAAAAGTTTGAAAACCACTGATTTAGAGCACTTTTAAACTCATTATCTGAAAATATAACAACTTTGTTCCCTATAAAATACAGTTTTACTTGAAAAGTTAAGCATTTTCCTGATAGAAACTGAAAATTAGTCGACAACGCTAGTTTAAAGAATTCTCTGACACAGTATTTAGACTGTTAGTTAGGTGAAAACTACAGCATTAAGGAGTAATTTCATGTCCTTAATCAATGGCGTAAGAAAGAAGTTGTTAAAATATTACAGAATAGTTTGCAAATGCCAAAAAAACTCATGCAAGCCATCATAAACTTACAGCCTGCTGATTTGCTCTAAGCACGCTATTGGCTAATCGCACTCAGGCTGATCTTGCAACCCTCCTCCACCCCATCTCCTCCTTCATTCTGCTTCAGACTTATTTTATTGTTATTTATTGGTTTTTATTCTGCTTCTCTTCCTGCCTCAGACTTTTCTTATCAGCATTGGCAGAGCAAGAGTGTGTGCCTTTCCTACTTGATGCTTTCCACGCTGGCCCATGGAAGGGCGGGGGGATGCCAGAACAGCCACAACACCAAACATAAATGTCAGCATCAATGCTAATTAATAAATGCTAATGAAGAAATATTTACAGCTGCAAATCATAGGTGTTTCTTGACAAAGTGGTCCTGACTTGACTGAATTAATCTGCTATGCCAGTTTGGAGAAGCAGTATTTAGTAGTGGTGTAACTTTATTTGTATTCACCCGTAGACACATGCACGTGCTGGATACAGGGACTCTGCATGGTATCAGCAGGCCAATCCAGGTGGCAGTAATGCCCAGAACTTTTGCCAACTGCTAGTAAACAAAAAAATAAGAAGCAGGAAGCAGCAAAGATTAAGTGGAGCTACATATCCACCTTTCAAAAGCTTTCAAAAAGCTTCTAGATGTGGAGCCAAAAAGGTCAGAGACATGCAGATATGCTCAGAGAAGAGTCTGGCTTCAACTTTGTGTTGAAAGTGATCAAGCATTGTCACAATGTCCTTTCCTTTATTTACATAAACCAGTATGTGGTCTTTTACTAGCTGGCATGCTAACATAGATTATGGCACAGGCTAGTCAAGGCTGCAGCCTAGGGTCCCTCATGTGCAAGGGCTCCTGGACTGGTCAGATTATTAGAAACTTCAAATTTAGTAGGAGGAAAATCAACCAATATGAGTCCATAAGAAAGATGTATTTACTGAATTATCATCTGATTGGTTAGACATAAAAGGCAATATTTAGCCTACCAAATTTAGCAGCTGGTCTCTGGCACCCATGTCGATTCAGTCAGGACCACATTGTCAAGAAACATATTTTCCTTATTAGCAGTTATTAATTTGAACCTATTGCCATTATTTATATTTGGCAGTGTGGTTGTTCTGGGATCCTGCTGCCCTTCCACAAGCCTAAAGCATCAGAATAAACTCACATCCCTGTGCTTACAAGGGTAGCCTGAGGTAGGGGGAAAACAGCCAAAAAAAAGGAAAACCAGAACAACAGAATGACATGATAAAATCAGAAACAGAATAAAGGAGAAGCTGGGGTGGAGGCTTAATAGTACGCATCGAGAGAATCAGCTGATCTCAGTTACATGGCAGAGCTTACCTGAACTAACGGTATGTGCTATATTATCTGAGATTGTTCTAGATGGAACAAAATCTAAGTGCCTGGTTCAAAATAACTAAACAAAGGAAGAGAAATCAGGTACTTCTTGTTGTCTTTTCCTGGTGAATTAAAACTGCACTGAAACATGACTAAGATATAACCCAGACAATGACCTCTTTGAGCTACTCCACCCTCACATTAAGGCTTTTATTTTGGGAAAGTTTGAAAATCCAGCCTCAAGAAAACCATTATAAATCCTACTAAAGCACCACAAAATGGTTCAATAAGGCAAAATGAAATTCTGTGGAAACTCTGGATCAAATAAGGGTTTGCAGGTGGATTCATGCTGAGGGGGTGTGTCCCTGTGTCGGGACCAGCAGGACATAAAAGCGTTTACTGCTCTGTTTATGATGCTGTTTATTAGCGTGCTGGGACTGCGTGGGTCCGTCTCTCTCCTCCCGGTTGTTACCTCACTACATTAAACCTGCTGTTGGTCTCCGCTGACATGTGCTTCTGATCACCAGAAGCACCCACAGCTTCCTTCCTGAGCTGCTTCCTGTCCCGTACCGGCCTGCTACTGAACAACCAACCACAAAGATCTTCGATTTTCCTTGTTACTCTCTTGTTTCAGGATCCATCAAACTCAGGGATGAGTAAAATGTGCAGAAGAAAAAGCATGAAAAAAAATGACCTGGTGAGATGTTTTGGTGTGTTAAGTGTGTTTGCTTATGAGAGCAGGGAGAGAGCAGGAAAGCCTCTAATCCCATCATCCCTCCCTCCAGGACCGGCCTTCACTTACAGCACAAACAGGCCTCAGAGGAGTCTCTGTTTGAGAGAGAACGGCTGGAGCTCAGCTTTACTGAGACATCAATAACCCAGTCTGACCGCTGCAATAGTCAGTTACGAAATATCTTCATTTAGCGAAAACGCTTCTCAGAATACTCAGGATTTCAACACGTTGTATTTGGCCCCCAGTCCCTAGTTTGGACACCCCTGTTGTAGATGCATTTGGACGGTTTCAACAGTGTGCAGGAGTCTCTCTGCATATTTTATTAACAGCTGGAGATGGGTCATGATTACAGAATATTTAAATCATTAAGAATTTGCAAAAATCAATGTGTTCCTGTGACCTTCATCTCATCTTAAATATATAATTTTTTGGAAAAGTTTCTGGTCAAGCAAATGTTCAGTTTGAGTTACTATTTAGTCTTGTCACATAAAATAAATCATTTCCAAAGGTAAAGCAAAAAAAAATGTAGGATTATGGCTAGATTTGCTTTGGTTAGAGATGCACCATACAGTTAAAAAAAAAAAATCTATTATGCAGATATTTTTGCACTGATACCAATGTTGATATGATATATAGATGTATTTCAGACCTAAAACCTAGGCTTAAATGACTCTTTAAAGCTCAAGAATAAAAAAAACAAAGAAACTTCAGTCCTTACAACACACTTTAAGCCAATATAAGCAATATATCAGTTATATATAGGCAGAAATTGCAGCTAGGAAAGTTGACTTAATCTGCTGAATGGATATAATGCTGATAAGACTGTACATCTCTTGCTCGCCACTATAAAGATGTCATGAAAGGCTCAGATTGATCATAGATTAACCTTACAACATAAAAAGAGCCTACAGTGACAAGCCCGAGCTGAATGCTGAAAAGACCAGAGCGACTCCACACTGTGAGGCCTCTGTCTTCAGAGACAAACGCCTCAAAGACCAGTTCATAATCTACATGGTAGCATATCTAAATATCTCCTCAGGCCTTTTTAATCCGAGGGCTAAACTCTTGAATTGATCCGATTCTCTGGAGCAGTTGGAAGTCAAGTACGAGTGTTTTGCTCAGTGGCACGTTGGCGCCGGCTGAATAGAAAAGCGACTGAACATTTTCATGTGTGAAGCTCTTTACTGTTGCATTGTCCTCTTTAAGAAACTCTATTGACTCTTTAGTGAATGGCAGAGCAGGACAGAGGAGTGAAGTACATACAGGCACAGTCACCCTGGTTACTGAAGTGGTTACCATGGAGACGTCTGGCTGTCTCAGTACCTGCCAACTAGCTAGCAGTGCTAACTGTCCTTCTGGAGATACATTAGCACTGAGCCGCATCGGGTCAGAACGCTGCGTCATCAGCTCTAGACCCGCCCTTGAATGGGAACTAAGTTGTTGCTGCGCCGAGTCAGACCAAGTAGAGCCGACCTGCTTCATGTAATGGCCCAACAGTCATATGCATAACTTTTAGGCCCTGAGGACTCATCACGTGGCCCGAAGTGCCACAACCTGGGGCTGGGGAGGGCAGCCAGAGTCAAGCACGACAGCATCTCTTTGGTCTGGCCTTCTCACACCTGGGGATAAGACGATGGCAGTTTTAGGTTCCATGAGACATCCACAGCAGGACCAGGGTTCCAATGTTGAAATTATTTATTTGTGCCACTTTACAACCACTTGTCCTGCAAATTTTGACACTATTATTTGCACATTTTTCCCTCTTTACCAATTTTTGCCACATTTTATTAAGTTTGCATCTTTTTTCCCTCCAATTTTTGCCACTTCAAACATATTTTTGCACTTTAAAACAATTTCTACTACTTTTAAGCCAATTCTCGCCACTTTCGACCTCATATCGCCTTTCTTGACCCATTATTATCTCATTATAACCACATTCTACTTTGTTAAGCCCACTGTTGCACGTTTAACCCATTTTTGCTACTTCCTCAGTTTAAACAACTTTCTCTCATTTTTAATCCCAGTTTAATTTTGATTCCTTTTTCCACCAATTTGCCCCAACTTTTAACCCTTTTTAATTCACTTTTTAATCCCATGTCTCCACCTTTTCTGCCAATTTCTTGTACTTTTAACCCGATGCTGCCACTATTAACCCCTTTTACCACTGTGTTATGTCATTTTTTATCCCATTTTGGTTACTTTTTGCCCATTTTTGCCACTTGAATCTTATTTATGCCACTTTTAATCAATTTCTGATACTTTAAAATTCCCATTCCACCACCTTTTTCATCAATATTGCCATTTTAAAACCAATTTTAGCAACTTTTTAAAAATCTCATCTCACCACCTTTTCTGACAGTTTCTTTTACTTTTAACCCAATATTGCCATTGTTAACCCCTTTTACCAGTTTGTATGCCATTTTTTTCTACCCCATATTGGTCACTTTTAGTCATTTTTGCCACTTTACATCCATTTCTACTGCTTTTAAACTCCCATTCCACCACCTTTTACACTAATTTTGCCATTTTTAACCCATTTTAGCCACTTTTTAATCCCCTTTTAATTCTGTTTTTAAGACAAGACAATTTTTAAGATGGCTATACTATGACACTATGCCATTATGCCACTATGATGCTTTAATAAAAAAAAGTATTAAAATATTGAAAAGAATTTGACCCATTACATTTTTTTGACTCTTAAGGGCAAAGATTAAAAAAAACAGAACAAAGACTGAAGAACTCTGAGACTAAGTCGTGCTGAAAACGGCCGTACACACTGGAAAGTGGAGCTCTTTCCTGTATAAACAAGAATTAAATCCTCTGGCTTACTAGAATCTAATGTTTTCCGATTCTGCCTTTGCAGTGATATACAGTAGATAAACCGCTGTAAGCAGTGGCTGCCATGAGGGAAAAGTTGTCACATGAGGAAAAAATGCAGGCATTACCAGATCCACCGCACTCAGAAATAACATTTCATGAGAACGGTGAAAAAATTCTGTCCTTGGTCATTGTAAAAAAAAAAAAAAAAAACAAGTCAGCTCGACTGTCACTGCTCTGCTATTGGACTGAACAACACCAAAGTCTCTCTCTCTCCTTTTCCACAGAGAAAGCCTTCCATTACGCTCTGCAGACGGTACAAGGGTTTATTATTTTAGCTCTCCTGGCAAAATAACATGAGAGGAGAGAGGGGGGAGACGTGGGAGGGATGGAAGCCCAGTTTGGTTTCAATATTAGATGTGTCAGCTGCCCTGGATGTGGGGGGGCTTTAAACAGAAGCGCATGTGAGGGTGCGGGTGCAGACCCTGCAACCTTTATGGAGGACTGACGGGAAAGAAGAGGAAGGAGAATATGCTCCTACTGTAAACATGTATAACAGAGCAGTGATTAATTATAGTAAAGCTAATATGAGTTTGTCCCTGCAGTACAAAGAAGAGGAGGAGGAGGACGATGAAGGGATGGAGAGAGCAGATGTTTGATACCAACAGAGGGGAAGACAGAGGGAGGAGGAAGATGAAAGAGACACAGTCACTCACTCTCACAGGCGAAGAGGGAGACACATACCCCCACACAGTCTCCCCCAACACCCTCCCACTCAGCATCGGACCCCGTGTGTTGGCTCTCTGTTTCCATTCACAGAAATGTAAATGGGGTGTAGCAGAGCCAGACGGGGCAGCTCTGCTTCTGGTTAGTGGTCAGAGAGAGAGAGAGGGAGTGGGAGGAGGATTACTTAAATCAAATATTTAACATCACACATGTGACTCTGACACACTTGGACCTGCAGAAGCGGCGGCCGTTTTTAGATCAAGTGCATGTTTGTCTTCTCTTAGCACCTGTGAGGGTTCCTCCTAAGATCGAGGATATTCAAAGGAACTCCAGGATCAATGACTTCTGCGTTTTAGGTTTGTGTTTTAAAGAATCAGAGATGGAATTTACAGAGGCCCTAACTCAGGGGTGTCCAGTCTTTTTCCACTGAGGGCCACATGCATGAAAATACAAGGATAGTCGGCTACTTTCTTACACCTCACCTTTAGGGTATTAAAGTTAGTAAAAACAGTAAGTTAATATACGCTACGTGATTGGATATGCTTAAATGGCACATTAATTGCTGAAAAGTCAAATCATTTTAGGGATTAAGGGACAGCCAGTCTGACTTCAGGGGGGGTCAGCTGCCATGACCCCAGCTACCACAAGCATGAAGCTAGCAAACACCCGAGTGTTGGGGCTAAAGATGATTAGTGTGACATGCTTCGCAACAAAATAATGCAACAGCGTGCGATAAATCATAATATTGTTTTGATTTTGGTCAGAAATATTTTTGCTATTCAGTGTTGTTTCAAATTATTAACAAATTCCTGATGTCAAAATGTTTGTTTATAGAATCAGCACGGTGGCACCACCTAGTGCTGAAACTGGGTAAAATACATATATATGACGATAACACCACACTGCTAACCCGTTGGGGGTTGCTGGGGGTTGCTGGGGGTTGCTGGGGGGGGGGGGGGGGGGCTTTCCCAGCTGCCACTGGGCAAGGACTCTGGACTGGTCACCACAATAAAAGCATGAATAGTTGAATCATTTGATTGTTTTTAAAAACAATCAAGTTTACTAAAGTGCTGCACAGTAAAATCAAAGAAGTCACAAAGACTGCAGAAGTTAAAAACATTAAAAGGAAAGACATAAAAGCAGGCAAGAACATCAATAAAACAATTAGAATGAAATGAAAACACATAAAAACAAATAAAAGCCATAAAAACACAGGGTTAGGAATATAAAAGACATAAAAGTACAGAGATCACACAACTCTCATGCTGAATTAAAAGCCAAAGAATAAAAATGAGTTTTAAGACACAATTTAAAAGTCGGTAGGGTGGGGGATGTTTTCATTTCGATTTCAGTTTTTAATCTGGTTTTTGGGACAATGAGGTGAAGCTGATCAGCAGACCTCAAGGACCACACAGGAGTGCAGACATTTAAAAGGTCAGAAATGTACTGAGGTGCTGATCTATTCAAAGATTTGAAAACAAACAATAAAATTTTAAAATGAATTCTAAAATGAACAGGAAGCCAGTGGAGGGACGCCAGGATTGGGGTGATGTGGTCATGTTTTCGTGTACCTGTTAAAAGACGAGCAGCAGCATTTTGGACTACCTGTAATCGTGCAATGGAAGCCTGATTAACACCAATGTAGAGAGCGTTACAGTAGCCCAACCGTGTAGAAATAAAAGCATGAATTACTCGCTCAAAGTCGCTAAAAGATAAAACCGATTTAATCTTGGATAAAAGCCTCAGATGATAAAAACTGGATTTAACAACTGAATTTATTTGTTGATTCAATTTAAAATCACTGTCAACTTTTACACCAAGATTTAAAACTGTGGGTTTAAAATAAAGTAAAAGAGGATCCAGGTTCCTGAGAGGTGCCTCCTGGGCTCCACTTGGGCCAAAAATAATCAGTTCTGTTTTATTTTCATTAAAGAGAAAAGATCAGAGATGTGCATTGAGACCTGCAGTGTGAACGTAGCCATGCTCACACCTACGGTCAATTTAGAGTCACCAATTAACCTAACTGGCATGTCTTTGGTGGTGGGAAGAAGCCAGACTACCTGGAGAGAACCCAGACATGCTCTGGGAGAATATGCAAACTCCACACAGAAAGGGCCTGACCGGGAAGCGAACCAGTGACCTTCTTGCTATGAGGTAACAGAGCTGACCCTTTACTGCCCTGCAGCGTGAATGAGGCCTGTTGATCTTATGTACACAAATGCTGCATGCCTGAAGAGGAGGCACAAATCTAAAACAACTAAAGTGAAGCAACAGCTTAAGTACATAAAAAGTTGCATCAGCAACAGGGCTGAGACTTCAAATATTAGCTCCAAGAGGCAGAAAAAAGGGGACGTGTGAGTTTGTCTGCATGCTTGTGAGTGGTTTGGGGTGTAGTATGGGAGTGAAGACGCTGACTGATGGGTGGGACACATCAAGCCTGGACCGTCTCTCTCTCTTTGTGTGTTGGACTCCTTACAGCTCTGCACACAACCCGCCATCTGTTTGCCTCTGCCTGCAACAAACACTCTTCCAACAGGGTTGGCTCAGACATACACACTCACCACCACGCACAAACATGTTTATACATGCATGAGGACAGTGTATATTGGCTGCATTTTGCAATTGCCATCCATCACAACAATTCAATTGGAGTTATGCAACTATACAGGCAGCAATAAATCAAAGTATTAATGCAACAAAGACAGAGAGAGAGAATGAAAGGAGACACAGAAGTTACGGTAAGACACGGCCCACTGTCACTTCACAGCAGAAAAAATATTGTGTCAGATTTAACTGCTGCCCCCCTCCCCGCGCGCCCTCTAAAAACAGTCCTCCTGATACGACACAACGAGCCTCTTTGTTCCCCGACCATGTCTGCCTTATCTGTTAAGCATCTCAACAATTTCCTTAAGGGGAGCTTTGTAATTAAAAACCCTCCGTATGTCAACACGGCTGTCAGCCGGCGGGATAAGAACCCACCTGAACCGCAGCCAGAGGTGGAGCAGAGGACACGTACAGGTGCTGGTGTGTAGTAGAAATCACATGGCTGAAGTAGACCATGCAGGCTGCTACTGAAGAGCTCTGACGCTGACGGAGATTTGAAAACAAGCCAAAAAAGAGATATAAATGAGCAGACACCTGGGAGGTTTAAATTCTAATTGTGTATTTTACCTGAAAGCATGATGAAAGAGATGTAAAAGGGGACAAAAAAATCCCACTGTGGCAAAGGTGGCAGTAGTAAGACATGAGCAGAACACACACAGGTCTGTATCATTCATAATTCATAGAGAGGCATGCAGAGGGAATTTCAAAGGGCATTAATGAGGTGTATTAATACATACAGAACTGTGGCCTGCAGACACGGTTCGTACGAAGGCCGCTCGCTGACAGTGACCTGCCGATCTACAGCGGTCTGCTGATTTCGGCCACCCTCAGAGGGCTTGTAGTGGTGCACATTTAACCCCCAACTAAAAGAGGCTGAGGACTTCTGGGAGGTTTTTACACATTGTGACTACAGAACAAGAGAAAGCAGCGACAGTTAAGTATCTGTGGGTTAGTTTAGTTTTCAGTTACGTACGTGTCTCTAGCTGAAAATGTTCTGCCTTGGTTATTCTGATAGTGCTGTTTCATCTGTTTCATATGCACAATAGTATTTTTTTTGTTTAATATTTGTATGCAAGGCTACAAGTTTAGAAAATTTAACTGTGCTGATTTGGCTAGAAAAATCTTGAAAATTAGATTTTTAATCCTGCCAAAGTTTCTCTTTCTCCCATTTAATCCCATTGAAGGTCTTCTGGGTGAGACAGTAGCTGGGTTTCTATTAGGGCTGGGCATTTAATCGAAAATTAGATTAAATCGCAACATGGCCTTCTGCAATTTTCACATTGCAAAAGGTGCAATATTTCTTTGACCTGAAATTTGTGTCAAAGTACCTGTTTTCAACTTTTTTTTTTTTTTTTTTGCAGAAGAGATGTTATGCATGACATATCATACAATCATTCAGGTGCCATTTTTTAGAATAGTCTACAAAAAATCCTGCCTTCTTCATTTTTTGTACTTTTTTCTTATTAAATATAGAAGAATGACAAATCCCTTCAATGCCACAATTCATACCCAATTTGCTATATGAGTAAAAATCATCAAAAGAAACTTTTCAAGAATTGTTCAGCCCTTGTTTAAGAATTAAAGAAAGTTAAGAAATAACTGCATATCAAATCGCAATTGCAACATTGGGGAAAAGAATCGCAATAAGATTATTTTAAA
The DNA here is from genome assembly GCF_018320785.1 of Cheilinus undulatus. Lineage (NCBI taxonomy): Eukaryota > Metazoa > Chordata > Actinopteri > Labriformes > Labridae > Cheilinus > Cheilinus undulatus. Next base: position 8,290,394 of record NC_054882.1, on the reverse strand, counting down.
TCGTTCAGCCCTAGTTTCCATTACAGTTTTTCGCAAAATAAAAGCGATGTCTCTTAAATTTGGACAATTGCACTTAAAATGTATTTCGATTGAAGGCAGTTTTGGCCATGAGTCTCACAATTCTTTTTTTTTTAGATTTAATTTTGGCCTTTTCATGCCTTTATTTGATAGAGGGAGGACAATGGATGGACTCGGAAACAGGGAAGAGAGTGGGGAGAGACATGTGGCAAAGGGCCACAGGCCGGATTCGAACCCGGGCCGCCTGCGCACATGGGTAGTGCCCCAAACCACTTGACCATCTGCGCTCCCATGAGTCTCACGATTTTAGTAAAATCTCATCTCACGAGACTCCACTGCAAGGAAGCTGGACGCTAAAACCTGTTGTGTGTTGGTACGGTTATGATTTAATCTACATCTACAATTGTCTTGACAATTTTGAACAAAAGATGAAGGCAACGGATGATAATTCAGAGGCAAAGTCCGTATGTATGGCAAAAGCCACATAGAAGGTTGTAAGTATGATGTTAAGAAAAGTCTTGTATTCTCTTCTGTCCACACGCACCGCGCCACGTTGTCTGAACTGGTCACGTGACACCGTACGTCACATCCTGTGACTTGTAAATGCGAAACAAGTGTTTCAATTGCACTTTTTGCGATATATTTGTATATCGAAACGTCTGAAAAACCTCCTTATGAGAGTCTAAAAACTTTATTGCGACATTTGAGGTTTTTCGAAATTCAGGTGTTTCCACTACCAGCTTTTTATTGCGCTATTTAGATTTTGCACATTTCTAAGGATAATGGAAACGCAATTTTAAAAAGCGCAGAACTGGGGAGTGGGTGGCCTAGTGGTTAAAGGCGCTCCCCATATACACGGGTGGCCCAGGTTCGAATCCGGCCTGAGGCCCTTTACAGCATGTCTCTCCCTCATTCTTGACCCTGTTTCCAACTCTATCCACTGTCCTCCTCTATCTAATAAATGCCCAAAAATAAATCTTAAAAAAAAAAAAAAAAGTGCAGAAGTTGCATTATTTCTTTAACCTGAAAAGTGTGTCAAAATACTAGTTTAATACGCTTTCTTGCAACAGCAGCATTGCGCATCATACAAATGTTCAGGTGTCAATTTTCACAGGACAGTTTGCAAAAAAAAAACATTCACAGCCAATCACAGCTCATTTTCCAAGCATGGTGCTCCATTTAAATGTGACGTGCGCCTCACTTCATCGATAACACCACACTGCCACTGCTGGCAAAGCTTCACCTCCTCCACCCCAGCCACCTCCTTTCTAGTCAAACGCTTTTGTTGCACCCTCATATTCACCCAGCCCATAGCAATACCATGATAATACTAATAACTGTGGGATTTTTGGGCATTATAATCATGATATGGGATACCATCTCTTTCTGTGAATCCCAGTATCAAACCAATGTTGAAATGTAGGAAGATTCACATCTCTAGTCACTGTTGTAACAACACATTTTCCCTTCATCAAAAAACCTAGATTAAATATTTCAAGCCCAGTAGTCTGAGTAAAGCAAACAGATCAGACCTGATTTTATATGAAAAATCTCTCAAACTGACAGCTCTCTATTTAGGCGTATTAAATTTAAGTGAGCTCTAATCCACTATTGCATAGCAGTAGTTCACACAGAGCCCAGGTCCAACAAAAACAACACATTTTGTTTCACATTTAGTTTGATTAAGTCCGTGATCTGATATGAGAACCTTTAATAACATTTCACTCAGCACGAGGCTTTTTCCACTTCTGCTCCGCTGAGTGTTATCCTTGGAAAAATACCGTCTAGACAGTAGTACTCTACGAGCGCTTAACCCAAATCTCTCTGATACATGACATGCTTAAAAAGATGAGGCGACATAAAAGAGAATATGCTGAACTACTTCTAAAAACAGTGATTTTACAGTGTGTTAAGATCCTACTGTGTAAATCTAAGAGCTTTTACAGGTGAAAAGGTGGCTGTGTTGTGCTGTTAATCCTGTGGGACTGTCTTACAGGAGTCCTGAATGATCTTTTGATTAATGTGACTCTGATTCTGCTCAATGGTTAATTCCCATCCAACAAAGTGTCTGAAGTGTCTGCTGGATTAAGTGCTTGATGGACTGGGGATAGAGCAGCCATTGTTCAACGTATCGTCATCCTGCACGGCTCACACTGTTTGGCCTGCATGCTCCCCCCACATGCCAAAAGATTTCTTGATAATGTTGCCAAGGAAATGAACATTCATGCAGACGCGCCGAAAATCACGAGTGTTGCTGCAGAAGAAGAGAGAGAACCCACTCGGAGTAACTTTACACTCAAATTGTGATAAACAGCGCAGTTTTCAGGGACTCGTGTAAAGCCCACACATGGAGCACGACTCATTTACATAATGGGATGATTAAAGGGTAGTGATGTTGAGAGCCCCGCAGAAAATTACACCGCCATCATACTCGAGAAAATAACCTTTCTATAAATGGATGCTGGAGAGGCAGAGCTGGAGTATCTCTTCAGGAAGGAAAACACGCTCAACAAAAGCCCATCAGCAGGACTGAGTCCAGGTGGAGAAGAGCCTGCTGGGTGTTTGTGACCAACATTAATGCTTAACAAATGCTCCCATAAATATTCACAAAGACAGGTGACTTTAAGGGCAAACAGAGATCCAAGCAATGCAAAAACACTATGCAATCAGTTTAAAACAAATGAAGAGGAACCTGTTGATTCCTGCCTGCCCATATAAAAAAAGTTCAAACCCAGTTAAGACCAAAGATTTGCTGAGCAATGAGGCCGTTACAGAACGTTGCAGGGGCCAGCTGCAGCTAAATGAACTGTAACTACTTTTAATACCACTCTGCTTTCAGATTCTCCTTGTAGACTCTGAGATTCATTCTGTTTTGACCCAAGTCCAATGGGTGGACATAAAGACAGAGCAAATAAATTTGTGCTCGTTTCTAAATTTTCCTAATGGGAGGAATGATCAGAATTATCTGTGATTGGATCTGAAGTGAACTAATAAAATGCAGTCTGTTCTTTCTCAGCATCCATCTGGTGACAAACACTGGATTTTATTTACTTCAGCAGTTTCATCTGAAATCTGCTCATCAGAAATTGGCAAGGATTCTCTGGAGGAGTGTTTATCAGCATATAGATATGTACTTCAACAAGAACTCAGAGGATTATGCTGTATGTATAGGGAACAGGCTTAATACTGCATATATGATAGATAAAGGAACAAGCCTACTGACCAAAGGGTATGAAAGTGGAGATCGTATTTGTATTGGTCACAGGCCAAACTTTGCATACTAAAAAAATGTTGGAGGACAAGATGGACCATAAAATAGGATTAGGGGAACTACATTTGACTCAGAACATGGCTCAACAAATAAAATCATAGTGTATGTGAACCTTGAAGTTGTTTTCCTGGTGGTTATTGTGAGTTTTATTTTTAAAATATTCAAATAACAATGACATAAGGGGCTGCATCACAAGCTCTTTCTATCTCTAGCCTGGTTTTCATTACAGATCTTTGCAAAATAAAAGCAATATTTCTTAAATTTTGACTAAGTACAATTGCGCTTTGTATGTGTTTCCATTGAAGGGAGTTTTGGGAATGAGCTTCGCAATTCTTAGCTGTCATTCAAAGCCTGTTGCGTGTTGGTATAACCTGGCACGGCACTCATAGAGAGTGTTTGGGAAAGGGCAGAGCCTTTAAAAAAAACTCGAAGGGTGATTGGATGAATGCTGCGCCCCTACCGAGGAGTAAATTTCATAGAGAGCTGAATAACGTGAAACATGGCAACTATAGACATGTCAGTACACGACTTTTGTCATTTTTGAAAAGAAAACAACTCACTGCTGTTCTTTGTTCTTCTTTTAACAAAGAAATGTTGTCAAGTCCCGATAAAACGTACGCTTTAGCAGCATCCACGCTAATCTCTTTCGGCATAACTGCACCGGTCTCTTCTTGCTGCTTGTTACGCCACGGCTCCGCCGCGCCTGAAAGTACTGCCCCTCGTCACTGATTGGTCCTGTCACTTTCTAACCTGGCCCAAACGGTTCAGACAGCAGCTTTACAAGATTGATTCGCCAGTGATAAACACGGAAACAGGTGGATTGATCTGGTTTGCAAGGCCAGTGTTGGTACAGTTATGATTACATCTACAGCAGTCGCTTTGAAAATTTTTAACAAAAGACGAAGGATGATAGTTCAGTATGTACGGCAAAAGCCATGTATAAGGGTATAAGTATGATGCTAAAAAGTCTCGTCTCCTCTTCTGTCTCGGGGTGAACTGGTCATGTGACACCTTCACATCCTGTGACTAGTAAATGTGGAAACTTTTGCGATTTATTTGTATATCGAAACGTCTGGAAAACCTCCTCATGACAGCATGAAAACTTTCTAGCAATATTTAAGAGGTTTTACTAGTTTCTTGTTGCGCTATTTGGATTTTGCGCATTTCTAAGGGTAATGGAAATACAGCTTCTCTCTCCGTTATGGTTGACAGACCCTCACAAAGGGAAAACAATATGATGGTTAGCATGCAAGCTAGCTGTAATAAAAGATAGAAAAATGATTTTAAAAAAGTGGCTATAAACGGGTGTGGATTTAATCTTTAAAGTCACAAAATGTCACCCAAGTTCCAGACTTGCAAGAAATGCTGCCATTATGGATTCAAAGGCATGGATAGCAACAACGGGAAGGCACAACAGCTAGCTTCAAGAGGAAAAACAAGTAAGAGGCAAAGATGTATGGTTCAAAAGTTATTTAACTTTTAATAAGCCGTGTCACTTCTTGTTGTGTATGACAGCGCCAATCTGGAAGGCAGTTTAACGATCACATTCAGAGAAAAACTGTCACGCAGCTGCCATTCTTTGCCACTGCTAAGAGGGTCCTTTGGTTCTTCTTCACGCTCTAAAAACGGTAGCTTGGCATGCAGTGTTTTCAGGCAGCAAAGACGAAATGATATCTGGTTGATAATGGGAACATTTAGCATGGCTAAACAAAGTAAAATATAATGTTAAACCAGACGGTATCGGATCAACTCTAAACATAACGTATCATATCATATTGAAGTATCTTATTTATGTTGTGTCTTCTGTCATATCACATTCTTGTCTTATGTTTTGTCACATTTTCATACGTTGTCCTATATGTCAAATAACATTTGATCATGGTATCATGTCTTATCCCATTTCACTGTCTTGTGTTGTAAGATAGCCATCTTGTCTCTCATCTTGTCTTATGATGTGTAATTTCACACTGCACTGTACTATACTGGATATATTTAACATTATATTTAATAAAATATATCCTATCATATTGGTGCATTTTTTTTCAAACCAACTTGGTCAAACTTTTTACTCCAGTATCTTTCCTTGTGAAGTGAGCTGAAGAACAGTTGAGCCCACATCTGGCAGCAAACACCGCATGTTTTGACTGAAGTTCTGCACTGAAGCTGCTGGATGAACACATAAGAAGCTGGACTGCAAACACGCACACTAACTGCCTTCGGTCTCCACTGCTATCAAATACTCACAGAGCACAGGAGACGCTTTCAAAAGACAAATATTAACAAGTGCAGAGAGAGAAAAAGCTGAGAAGAACCGAGAAGAGAATGACAGCAAGAGAGAGGAGTGACAGTGTGTGCTTGAATTGTAGCACCTGAGCGTAAATCTGTGGACGGCGGGGTTTTAACGAGTCTCCTAACGACCCAAACAACCCCTGCTGACATTTACAGTCCTTGCCAGGAGGGAGGCAGGGGGTCAGAGACCTCACACACCCACAGAGGCACCCACCCATATACTCAAGCTCACACAGAAATACAGGCTTAGCCACACTGTCATTTTCTTTATAAAATGACGCAGATATTTGCTTTCTTCTTCTGTTGAAGGACGAAGTGACCACACGCCCACACCGTTTCTCCCTCACACCGCACACACACAAACGCTCTGCTCTCCTTTAATTTTTATGTTTCTCTCTTTTCATCTTCTTTTACTGCCTGTCTTTCATAATCAGCCCCTGCTCCTTCAGACATAACATTCACTTAACTGCAGACTCAATGTAGGCCTGCTGTCACAACCATATGGAAAGCCTTTTGAGCGTTTACTTGAAATTGGTGATCTCAGCCATCAGGTAGCTTGACTAGTACTCAGTTTTGACACGCTAGTACTCATCTAGTCTGTACTAGAAGAACTAAAAGTGTTACTTGTAGTACTAGTAAGGCCAAAAATGTCAACTTCTATGACTAGTACACTTGACCTTTTAGTACAGTAGAATTACCCAATAGTCAATACTTAATATCAGATGTTGAAACTGAGGCATTTTACTATTTAGTAAAAAAATATTAGCTCATTTTAAATTTGATTGCAACAATATATTTCAAAAAAGCAGGGACTTCGCCATTTTTACCATTGTGTAGCATCTGCTCTTCTTTTAACAACTGTGTAAACATCTGGGAAGTGAAGAGACCAGTTCATAGAGTTTTGGGAGAGGAATGTTGTCCCATTCTTGTCTGATGTAGGATTCTAGCTGGTCCAGTCCTGGTTTTTCTTCCTTAGATTTATGATGTGCCAAATGTTTCCTATTGGTGAAAGGTCTGGACTTCAGGCAGGCCAGTTCAGCATCTGGACCCCTTCACTGTGAAGCCATGATGTTGTGATGGATACGGTATGTGGTTTGGCATTGCTCCACTGGAAAATGCTCTAAAACCTATTTATACTTGTCAGCATTGATAGTGTCTTTCCAGATGTGTAAGCTGACCATGCCATAGGCACTAATGTAACCCCATACCATCAGATATGGAGGCTTTTGATCTGTGCGCTGATAACAAGCTGGATGGTCCCTGTCCTCTTTACAGTGTCTGTTGTTTTAAAAAATAATTTCAAATTTTGATTCATGTGACCACAGAACAGTTTTCCATTTGGCCTCGGTCCATTTTTAATGAGCTTTGGCCCTGAGAAGACAGCAACGTTTCTAGGTCGTGTTAACGTATGGCTTCCTCTTTGCAGGATACAGCTTTAACTTACAGTTTTTTGACCTTTGGCCTTGTTGCTTGCACACAGAGAATTCTCCAGATTCCCTTAATATTTTGATGATATTATGGACTCCAGATGGTGGGATATTCAAGGTCATTGCATTTTTACCTGAAGGAAAATTATTCTGAAATTGTTCCACAATTTTTAGACACAGTTATTCACAGATCGGTAAAGCTCTGGTTATCTAAATCAGTGGTTCACAACTAGTCAGACGAGTCAAATGCTAAAATTTACTTGCCACTATAGGATAACCTAAAAAAATCCACTTAGGGCTTCCATACATAGACTTTTTGCCAGATTTTTTTTAACGGCCCACTGGAAAGAGCTTTGCAGCCCAAATTTGGGTCCCCACCAGTTGAGACTGAGGTTGCAAAATGCTCCTCCAGCTTTTTTTCATTAGTGCCATTTACTTTTCTAGCCTTTTTCACCCTGTCCCTACTTTTTTGAGATGTGCTGTTTCCATGAAATAAGCCCGTATTTTTCATCAAATGGTAGAATGTGTCAGTTTTTAAGTTCTGTTGTCAATAAAATAAGGGTTTATGAGATTTGCAAATTGCTTTCTATTTTTATTTACATTTTACACAGCACCCCAACTTTTTTGGTATGCAGCTTGCAGAAAGAGGGGAGCATTACCTATTTTTTTTACTCCTATTTTAAGGCTTACTAGTACTGCTAAGAACACTTTTAGCTCTACTCATACAGCCTACTAGCATATTAGCTCACCAAAACTGAGTTCTACTGCTAAAAACTGAGTATGTTTGGAGCTACCTGATGGTTGACCATTATAAAATAAATGCTTGAATGGCCTCCCATACACGCTAATGCCCACACTGACTAATACTCTGCTTCTGCAATGTTAAACTGCATGTAAAGTTTATATGTCTGCCGTTTCACAGAAAACGTCAGAACAGAGGAGCCACATATTTCATCGGAGCTCCACCAGGGAACCAGCGGGGTGTGTGTGTGGTCAGTAAATATAGAGGGGGAGAAGAATAACAAACACACATACACACACATGCAAACACACACAGGCTCTGCTCTTTGTCATCAGACCCTCACATGGGTCAACTTGGCCCCACAAACTTTTTCCCCCCACTTAAAGGTTTGGAAATGCCACCAGGCTTTGGAGAAATAAACAATGCGGCGCCGTGAGACAACATTATGGTGGACTTAATGGAAACAAGGAACTACAACTCACATGGACCACATGTATACATCACATGTATAATTACAGAGCAGGGCAGGAGGTTTAAATGTATTCCAGAGAGATTTTTTCCCATCCTTAAGTCATTATGAATGATAAAAGGGGCCGGTATGTGTTCAGTTAGCTAAACAAATGAAGTAGACACCCTTTCTTTTTAATCAGAGACCCTAACCCTAAACTGCCTATCAACATCCCTACATAGAAGTAGATTCTCAAGCTTTTGAGTGGTTTTCTGATGAATAAATGCTGATATTCTTCAGGGAAATGTTACCTTTTCATCTGTAGTGCATGCCTGCACTGGGTCACAGGGTCGGAGTCCTCATACAAAACCCTGAAATATTAACAAGCCTCTCCAAATTGCAGCGTGTTATTTTTTATTAATGCTTCCAAGCTGGCTGTAAAATTTCAAGGGCATTCCTGTCCGTAGCACCTGCTAATTTTTGACCTCAGTGTAGACACACAAATCAATCTACACAACCCCCCACTCATCCACACATATACAAACACCGAGAGGAAAAACGCAAACCTAAGTGACAACTCTGCAGCCCAGCGCTGAGGCGGCTGAGGGGAAATTGTGCCATCTGCCAGTAAACGACAGTCATTTTATTCCTACTGCTAGTCCATCTGTGGACGGGGGGAACTCTGTTGGAGGGCAGGGGGCCATGGGGGAGAGATGGGGGGGTGAGGCCAAGGGTGGAGATGCCTGTAAGGCACAGAGGGCACGGCCCTCTTTACCTCCTCGGTATAAAGTCAAATGCAACAGCCTTATTAGTCAGGGATCTTTTTTAATTCTTTGAGTTTTTGCAGGCATGAGAGGCTGCATGATTTCAGAATCTTCTCAATAATTCATCCTGAAAATATCTAAGCAGAATCTAGATTATCAGCTATATTATCCCAGCAGCTGGGTAAGAGCCCATCAACCTTTAAGTAGGGTAAATTAACCAGCAGGTTTCCTGCAGTCATGAAGCAGATTTAGCCTATTAAGCACCTGCTCCGTCATAATACCTGTCTGTAAGAGATTTACTTCTATTAGGATGAGTTAAACCAATAAAATTATTATCAAACGCATGAAACAGTTAGATAAATTGGGCTTCTAGAGCATGAGCTGTTTCCTTTTCTAGTCAAGGAAGGCTGAGACAAAGAATGTAAAGTTTAGATGATAAAAGAATAGAGCATCCTTAACTTAAGTGAGTCAGAGTTCAACAGTACCAGTACTTCAAAAACTTCAGATTTTAAGCATTATTTTTGAATAGGGCTAGGCGATGTGGCTTAAAATTTAGAACACTTTTTCTACATTTTCAAAAACATACCTTATTAATCGGCCATTGATGTAATGTACCATATTATATTGCAGTATTACAAAATTAAAAGAGAAAAGGAATTGAAATGTATATTTAGGTTTTACAAATCCTCTTCTCCACCTAAAACAAGTTTTAAGTTTCATTTCTCTCCCGCTGAGGTGTGTCAAACTGCTACTGACCATGCCATATTTCCTCATGTGGATGTTTACAAAAGAGTTCACAAGCAATAAAAGAATATTGAGCTTTTATTGTGAAAAACTTGTCAGAAATAGTGTTGTTGGTATAACTTTCCTTTAGCAGCTATACCAGCAAGTGTATGCAGAGTTTACAGCTGCTTCTCTGACCTCATTTAATGCTACAACCTGCTTCTTTGAGTCAACGTGGGCTTAAAAAAGAGAGTCATGAGTTAAAACACAATTTTTAACAGTTGTTTGAGCCGTCTTAAGATGTATCACTGCAGTGCTCACAGCTTATGTTACAGAACCTGCAAAGCCAGCAGAGCTGCTTTACAAAGTGGGTACGCTCGCTGCATGCTGCTGTTATTACAAAAATCTGACTCTAGGAGGAGAGAACACATGTTTTACCTGTTTACTGTGCTGCACGTTAACTACAACTCAAGTCTGAGCATAAGATCACATAAAAATGATTTCACAAGTCTCTGTAGTTTTGAGTTTAATTTCTCTCCTGCTGAGGTGTGTCAAGCTGCTACTGATCATACCATATTTCCTGATGTGGGCATTAAAATAAAAGTGCTCAAACAAAAAAAGAATATTGAACTTTTAGAGTGGAAAAACTTGGATATTTAGGGTATTAAGTATCATTGGTTTAGCTTAGCTTTTCAAAGATATCAGCAATTTCCTGCATGCGGCTTAGTTGTCATTTTAAATGAGATAAGGGAGAGCCAATAGGAAGCCTCAATTCACTTCTTTACTGTGTCCTTATTAGCATTTAGCACTTACTAGCAGTACTAGTAGGCATTTTTAGCAATACTAGTACCAATAGTAGGTAGTGTTGCACAATTAGGTAATAAAGTGCATCTGCTACTATGCCAGACAATATTGTGACAAAAGGCTTGTGTACAGAGCTATGGTGTTTGCAGCTGTTTCTCTGACCTCGTTTAATGCTACAGCCCACTTCTTTCAATCATAACGGACTTAAAAAAGCAAGTTGTTTATTAAAATATACCTTTAAACAATTGTTTCGCCCGCTATAAGACAATTCGCTACAAGTCAATCCATAGCCACACACACAGCTTGTGTTAGAGCCTGGGACAGGCCGACAGAGACGCTTTGCAAAGTGAGCACACTAGCTGTATGTTGCTAATACTACAAAATCAATCTGTAAGTGGAGAGAACACACGTTTTAACTATTTACTGTGCTGCAAGTTAGTAACAACAACACACGTGGGTGATCTTCAGTTAGTTGCTAGGCCGGTATTAAGGCTAAAGTTATGCATCCTGAAGACTGGACTCAGACTGAGCCGTTGAGGTCACATATGACTCTGCTACGCTAATGGCCCTGTTGATTATTGTTCCTTTTTGCACAAAGACACAATACGTGTTTTCACTGGTGAGGTCTCTGTTCCAATCGTTGCAGAAATGTAACTCGCTCTAGTTAAAAATACACATAAGCATAGCAGACAAATGGCAGCTACACAATAATCTTTCAGTGATAATTGAAGGCTTGATGCAACTGCACGTTACACTAATTTCAGATGGTGTTATCAGCATTTGCATAAATATATCATCATCACCTCACAAAGACACCTTTCTGATGGAGACATGGCTGCACATGAAGCCTGTTCCCACCCATCATCCACTTCACATCATCTGAATCACCACATTGAACACGAAAAACCTGAACGACCTGAAACAGTGGTTTCTGTGCCCACTTCTACAGGTACACGGAGATCACAGCCTGAACCCCCGCCACCCTCAGGGGTTTGAAAACACACTCACACTGTCTGCTCTTCTGGATGATGCCAAGCATGATGAGCTGTGATGGCACCCTGCAGGGAGGGCAATCAGGCGCACGGGATCACAACACGACTATTGTAACATTTGGGTTTGTACATGAGAGAGGGCAGGAGGGCGGAGAGAGAGAGGGGAGAGGAGGTGAAAGGAGAGAGAGTTTTGGCTGTGAGGAGTGGAAATCACAGGAGCTGTCAGTTTGGCTTGACGAAGGGTTGTTTTTAGATCTAAGAGGGGGAAACTGAGGTCAAACTAAAGGGGAATTCCAATATTTAGATGTAAAAATGACTAATGGGTAAAGAAAGAATAGGAACAGCTCCACTGGATTTCTTCAGCCAGCAGCTTTGAGCCAGGCTTTAATGGTTGTAAGAGAATCTTTCAGGGCATTTGCTACAGTTCAAACCATGTCCATCCAAAATGCTTTTCTACCTTTGTCTCTCTTATCTTCATTTATTGTACAACCCCAATACCAAAAAAGTTGGGGCGCTGGGTAAAATGTTAATAAAACAGCATGCAATAATCTGAAAACCTCATAAACCCACAACTTATTCACAGTAGAACATAAACAACATATAAGATTTTGAAACTGAGACATTTTACCTATTCATGAAACTGATGTTTGAAATCGATTGATTACAATTAATGTACGTCCCTTTTTTGAAAGTCCTCTATTTTGCTTTTGGGACTGTTTGAGTTTAATTTTTGATTTTTGAACTGTCTGAAGAAATCAAGCCTGTAGAATAAGTTAAGATAGGCCACGGACTAAGGTGCTGCCACAAATTGAGATCAGTTGATCTTAGACAAGCTCTCATCAGCTGATGACCAGCTGATTCTCTCTAAGCCCGCTATTGGCTAATCATACTCCTGCTGCCATATTTAAGCTGCTCTAGCCTGGCTATGTTGCTTTTTGCTACCCCCCTCCACCCCAGCTCCTCCTTTTTTTCTGCTTTAGACCTAATCAGTGCCATTCAGTTGTCACGGATGCCTGCTCTGCTCTGGATTTGTTTTGCTGTTTCCCTCCCTGCACAGGAAGGGCTCAAGCGTGTGCTGTTCCTGCTTGATGCTTTCCACATAGGCTGGTGGAAGGGCGGGGGGAACCCAGAACAGCCACATCGCCAAAGATAAATAACAACAACAGGTGCAAATTAACAAGAGAAATATTCATGAGTGCAAATAACTGCTAACATTATTCATTGCATTTAGCAGTTTTCTTTGCAAATCTGTTTTTGATGCTCTTTTTTTTGCATTTTGCAAATTCTGCATTCATCTGAAGTTTTTCTATGGTAGGTAACTGGTGGTTAAAGGAGTACTTTTTATGTTGTAAGGTGTTGGCTGGGAATATTCTCACTAGTCAAACCTTTAGGGAGCTACAAATATGGTTTGATGGCAGCTTTGCCCAAGTCAAGTTACAAGTTTTTGGTTTGTGGCTAAAAGGCGTCTAAGGGTAAAAGGAAAATTCAGATTCAGCCTCACATATTCCACAGGTCTTCATATACACTACACATGTGCCAAAGTTAAAAGGCAGCATGTTTCTGCATACATGTCCACACACTGGATATCTTGCATAAGATAGTTGGTTCCTCTCCAGAAAGCGACGGCTCCTCGTCTTTCATGCGCTGTAGCGTGTAAAGTGTGTCAAAGCCTCATTTGAAATAACTCTCACATAAAAAGAAATAATCGGGAAGGGAGGGGTAAAAAACAACACTTGGCTGACGCCTCAGAGACAGATTACTCTGCTCTGTTCGTTTTAGTGCAATATGGAGAGATTAAAGCAAACACAGCGGAGGTTTACTTTGGACTGATCTTTGGGTTTCTCTCTGCCTCCAGAACAAAGCGGGAAGAATCGTGCAAAGCTCAGCGAAGCAAGAAGAGGCCAATTAAATCCTCCTCGTAAGAATAAAAAAAGACTCCGCCACATTGGTATAAACAATAAATGTTCTTTTTGAAAGGCGCCTATTTGAAGTGATGAACACACAGAAAACTGAGCCTGGCTCTGAGCAGATGTCGTATTAGCGCCAGACATGAAACGAGGGACAATTGAGGAGGAGACGGGAAATAAGAGCAGTGTTTTCTTGTTTTTGACAAGCACTCTGTCAGGCTTGTTCTATTCTTTAATGAGTCTAACCACAGTGTCAGGACAATTCTGCTGTTTTTAACTCCTTTTTCTCACAACATATGAGTTAAATCTTAAAGCGGCTCTTTTTCTTTAAAGAGAATTTACAGTAATAAAAATATGAAAAGCTTAAAATTTAAATTTGGTATTTTGTGCTTGATAAATTATATAAAGCTGGTAGTCCTGGTCAGGTGTTTATACTGTCAATAATAACAATCATGTATCAGTGAGATCAGACGATCCACTGCTAATAATCATCATATTTGTGTTTTGTTATGGTTCTCAGGCTTGGGGTCGGGACCCCCTTGGAGGTCAAGAGACACAGAGATGGGGTCACCAGATGCCTCAGAATAGCTAAGAATATATTTTTGTTGCCACTTTACACCAATTTTACCTAATGTTAACCCTTTTTGTCACTTTTTTACACCAATTTTTCCAACTTCAGCACATTATTGCCACTTAAAATAACATTTTTTGTCAATTTTAAACCCTTTCTACCACTTTTTTCTGCCTGTTTTGCCATTTGTAAACAAATTCTTGACACTTTCTCCCATTTGTGCCTCTGTTGACCCATTATTGCTACTATTAACCTCATTTTACACCCCTTTCTGCCAATTTTAACCACAGTTAACCGATTTTTGTCAGTGTATACCAATTTTTGATCCCATTCCAGCTATTTAAGCTGCTTTTGAATCCCCTTTGACCACTTTTTGGGCCCATTTTTGCCACTTTCACCCATTTATGTTTGTTAAAAATCCAATTTCACCACCTTTTCCACCATTTTTTGCCATTATCAACCCATTTTAGCTGTTTTTTTACACATTTGAAATCTGTTTTTAAATAAAGGTTTTCATTTTTGAGAAGACTATTCAGTACACAAAGGTATACATAAGAGGCTGCATGATGGCGCAGGGGTTAGCACTGTTGCCTCACAGCAAGAAGGTTGCTGGTCTGCTTCCAGCCAGGGCCTTTCTGTGTGGAGTTTGCATGTTCTCCTGGTGCATGCATCGGTTCTCTCCGGGTACTCCGGTTTCCTCCCACCACCGGAGACATGCTCGTTAGGTTATTTGATCACCCCCAAATCAGCCGTAGGTGTGAGTGTGAGCGTGCTTGTTTGTCTGTCTCTATATGTCAGCCCTGCGATTGACTGGCGACCACTCCAGGGTGTACCCTGTCTCTCGCCCAATGACTGCTGGGATAGGCTCCAGCCCTCCTGCGACCCCTAACGGGATGAGCGGTATAGAAAATGAATAGATGGATTAATAAATACAGATATTTGTTTCTTTGATTAAAGTGGTCAAATATAAAGTATGGTTAACTTCACAATGGATCATGATTTTGCTGACCTCTATGGGCCCCCAGTTTGGCTGTGTCCCAGAAACCTCCCCCTTTATCCCCCATTATGGGCAGCCTTGTCTGCACACAACTATTCTTGATTTTGAATGGCTGTGTTCAACCACCTTTAGGTACAGCGGGGGTCCCCAGTCTCTGGCACCTTTATTTTGGGCTTAAAAGGTTGAGAACAACTGGTTTGGTCTACTTAGCATTGTAGTGTGCTGTGCCATCCTATAGGTGGCAGTGTAACCTGATAAAATGAGCAAAAAAGTCATCCTTATTCAGTCAAAAAATGCTTTTACTTTGTACAGCACTATAAGAAACATCCAAAATGAAATTCAAGTATCCTGCTGAAGGTGCATTGCAAAAAAAAATTCAGTATTCTGCACATGTATCTCTGGATTTCATTGCAGAAGATCCCTCGTTTTGTTGCAGCGATGGTATCAGCAGCATGAGAGGCACTTTCATGTCATTTCCTACCTGTGGGCTGAGCGGTGGGCAGCCGGGCCGGAGCGACGCAGAGAGGCAGCAGGACAGAGAGCCAGAGTGAGCACCACAGAGCCGTCATTCCTCTGGACGACGAGGCGACACACAGAGCAGCTAGGCCCGACTCGGACTCAGACAACATCCTCCGTTTGCATGCTGTCCGGCAGAACGGCGGCCTCCGATGCCGCAAGAAACTATCCAACAACTCCCCAACACGGACCTGGAAAGCAAGCATACAGAGAAATGTTAAAATGTGTGGATGTTTGTCATGAAAATAAGAATGCAATCAGACGAAACAGGATCAACAAACTCTCAAATATGAAAAGTCAGCCTGCAAGTGGAAAACAGCACAAAGCAGCGCCCTGGGGTCTGCACACATGCTACCATATTTTGACCTGACATTCCACACAGATTTCAAGGATTAGGGTGGAAATCCCTCTTCGCAGATTTTCTCAGAAACTCTCTCAGAGCACCTGATCGCTAAGATGGATAGAAGAGGAGCTCAGATATTAGAAACACTCAAGAAACCTCCAGCCAGGTTTGTAAAAGTTAATCAGCTGGTCAATTAACCTTCCTGGTAGTGACTTAATGAACAACAGAGAGGCAAATGGTGATATTTCAGACTGTCATTCCTCCCACAGGACTCTTTTTCTGCTTGAGAAACTCTTCTGCTTGGTTTAGCACCCGACTGACACGGATTCTCTGATCCTCCTGCAGGATGAGGAATGCTGAAGTCTACAGTATCAGTTGCCCAACGTGCCCGCCGGCTCGTCAGAGAAGGAGGAGGCGTGACGGCTTTTCGGCGAGCGGCGGCGGAGAGCTCTGCCTTCTGTTTGCTTAAGCAGGGAGAAGCTGGAATGCGGCGAGGTGCACGGAGGAAAGCTGCGAGCGAGGTGCCCAGAAAAGCAAAAAAAAAAAAAGCACAAACCTTCTCCAACACAGACACACTAACAAGTGTTAGCTTAAACTTCAGAATAGCCCTGGCTGTGAGAAATCCCCCACAACCCAACAGAAAAACACAAGCAAACGCACATGCAAACACCTTGGAGTGGGCTTTCCCTGCACACAGGCACAAGAGAAAGGTTGTGTTGTCTTAAGTCTTAACAGAGCTGTTTTTCTTTCTCTCCTGTGACCCAATCCTAGCTCAGCACAAACTCAAGCCCAAGCCCTGTTAGCACATTATCGCTCCTCAGCTCACAAAACAACCAACTTTGCACAAGAGCAGAGAGACAGCTAAAGACCAAGGCTGGGCAACACACTCAGTTTTTAAGATATATCAGTATATATTCCGATGAGATAAGGGCTCAGGCATCATTATTTAAATAGTTATGGTTAATGTTGACATTGATTAAGAAAATATCAAAGATGCAAGGTCTACAGGTCACTGCTAAATAAAAACTGTGTAGTGTCAAATAAGAGAAGCAAAAACAGGCATAGAATTGATGTGTGCAGTGGCAACTAAGTGTATAAATTGTGCAAAAAGATGCGTAAAAATGAGTGTACAGTGGCAAATAAGTGTATATATTGTGCAAAAAGATGCATAAAAATGAGTGTACAGTGGCAAGTAGGTGGCCAACATGTGCAAAAAAGGCATAAAAATTAGTGTACAGTGGCAACAAGAGGCAAAATGTGCAAAAAGAGGCATAGAATTTAGTGTAAAGTGGAAATAAGTGGCAAAAATGTGCAAAAAAAAGGCATAGAATTTAGTGTAAAGTGGAAATAAGTGGCAAGAATGTGCCAAAAAGAGGCATAGAATTTAGTGTAATGTGGAAATAAGTGGAAAAAATATGCAAAAAGTAACATAGAAATTAGTGTAAATTGGCAAAATTGTAGTAAAGAGGCATAAAAATTAGTGTACAGTGGAAATAGGTGGCCAAAATGTGCAAAAAATTAGTGTAGATTGGCAAAATTGTGGTAAAGAGGCATAAAAATTGTTGTACAGTGGAAAAAAGTGGCCACAATGTGCAAAAAGAGGCATAAAAATTAGTGTTAATTGGCAAAATTGTGGTAAAGAGGCATAAAAATTAGTGTACAGTGGAAATAAATGGCCATAATGTGCAAAAAAAGGGGGGGAAAATGAGTGTACAGTGGCAATAAGTGGCAAAAATATGCAAAAAGAGGAATAGAAATTAGTGTAAAGTGGCAGAATGTGCCAAAAGAGGCATAGCAATTTGTGTAAAAAGGCAATAAGTGGCAAAAATTTGCAAAAAAGGCATAAAAATTAGTCTCCAGTGGCAATAAGTGACAAAAATGTGCAAAAAGAGGCAACGAATGCAACTGATCCAACACACATGTGCTAATCATCATAACTCAGTTCTTGGCCTATTCTTTGGGTTTTTGATTGGCTCAGCCAATTTTGTGGGTCGACCTGTGATTGGCTGATTAGATATTTTTGTTAATGAGTTGCTGAGTGGGTATACCTAATGAAGGGTTAAATAAGAGTTTATTATTTGAGATTGGGGATGCACAATATTAGATTCTTGTTGATATCAGATATGGTGATTTTTCCACATTCATTTAAGCCAATGAAGAATCAATACCAACATTCATATGTAGTTCAGAGCTAAAACCTGAGACCTGAAAACACTGAATTTGACAGATATTTACGACTGACAGAGGAAGATAGAGGCAGATATTTACAGCTGATAGCTTTGGTGCCAATACAGATAATTAACCATTGAAGCTACCAACACTGAAATCATGCAGATAAAACCACACATCACTATAAAAGACGGTAGAACTGGCCAGTTTACCAAAAGTTATCAACTCTTTTGTGCAGTTTAGACAATGCTGTCTCCCTTTTGATTTAGAATATGACTGAACATTGCTTTGTCATAGAAAATTTAGACAACCTCAATGTAAATTTTGCCAAAGTTTTTGTAACATTAAGGCAGTCAGAGAGTTTTTATGTGATTTGTGATGATAAAAACCATCAAAAATGCTGATTGTTAGGTGTGTAGGACTGAAATTTGCTGTGGAATCAAACACGTTTTAATGTCATAGATGTTTACAATGTTCATACAGTACATCACATACAGTCAGGAACTTTGCATGGGCAGAAAAGCAGCACAAACACTCCAACACCGCTCCTATCTAAACACCAATGCTGCTCCTTTCATGCTCTAATCTACCGCAGCTCTTTATGTTCATTGTGCTCTTCTTCTCCTCCTCTTTCAGCCCATCCTCACCGTCCCACAACACAAGACGCCTTTACGCCACTGCGGTTTGTTTACACAGCCCGATAAAACCCCCGCTCTGCAGGCGTGGAGGGGAGCTGATTGCAGGCCTCGCCGATTTGGAACTTTGTTTTCTCTGGCAGGCACGAGAAAAATCTCAGCTTTTCTTTTTAACGGGCACTTCACTTCAAGAGCCGTGGAGTAAGTTCACGTCAACGTGCAGATCTGTTTAGACGTGTAGCTTTAAAAGTGCCATGTAAGGAGAAACTTTTGGATTGACTCACTTGGTGACAGGTGATAGCTGTGAGTACAAAGTGAGTGCTTAAGGTTGACGAGCAGCCAAGTGGTGCAGCGTGATTGATAGAACCAAACAACTGAAATCCTGTGAGAGCGGGAGCTTTTTTTAAGTCCTTCTGCTGCAGAAGGAGTCACACAAATGCTCTATTTGGGATTTATGTGATATCAGAGAGGGACTTTTACACCAAAGTGGACTCAATAAACATCAAACAGGCGAGGTAATGGAGTACATAGACTCAGTTTTCAGGTACTTTGCCTCAGTATTTGTTTTTCTGGTGCCTTTTTATCATTACAACCTACATTTTTACAGCAAAATCTGCACTTTCAGGCACCGGTTTAGCTCAGCTGGTAGAGCTGGCACTTTGATACAGAGGCTAATAGCTTTCCCCACTCTTTCTCCTCATTGTTTCTGTCTCTCTTCAGCTGTCCCATCAAAACAGTAAAATGCCCCCCAAAAATGTGCACTTTCTACTCCTTATATTTTACAAACTGGCCTGTTTCCTCAGAAATAAGCATTTATTAAATAAGTTTTTGCATTTTTACTTCTATGATAGATGAAATAAATAAAAATAGGCAGGAAAAGAAAGAAGAAGTCGTAACAGGGCTAGGCATCTAACCTGAAACCCTGCAGCCTCTGTACCCAGGACACCTGAGCAAAAACACTGCCCCCAAGTTTTCATGCATTTATCAACCTTTTCTGCAACCTTCTTTTGCCATTAAAATGAGTAAAAAGAAGGTAAGGAAGTGGACATTATATGCAAAAATAAGCATCAGGACTTTGCATCAAACCTGCAACCCTGCAGGCTCTATATATGGGACACCTGCTCCATTTACTGAGCAAAATTGACGTCCCAACTTTAATGCACTTTGCAGAGAATTACTAACTTTTGTTTGCAACATTCTTTTCATTAAAACAGAAAGACAAAAAAGGACCATCAAACCTGCAAGCCTGCAGCCTTGGTACATTACACCTGAACAAAAGCAGCATCCCAACTTTTAAGTCATTTATCAACCATTTTTATTTTGCAACCTTCTATTCCATTAAAACAGACAGGAAAAGGAAAGAGGAAAAGTGGAATTAACATGCAACAGTTTGGGGACTGTGCATTAAATCTGCAACCCTGCAGCCTCTGATCATAACATGCCTGCTTTGTTTACTAAGCAAAACTGTCCCAACTTTTTTTTGCATTTTGCAGGGAATTATCAACCATTTTATCCTGAAACCTTCCTTTTTCCATTAAAATAGAAGTGAAAAAGAGGGTGGAAAAGTAGATATAACATGCAACAAATAGCATCATTACTTCGCATCAAACCTGCAATCCTGCAAACCCCAGGACACCTGCACCATTCATCAGGTAAAACCATCCCAACTTTTATGCATTTTGCAGGGAACTATCAACCTTTTTGAGCAAAACTTTTTTTCCATTAAAACAGAGAGAAAAACGGAGAAAACTGGATGGAATATGCAAACAAAAGTGACAGGGCTTTGCATCAAGCCTGCAATCCTGCAGTCTCGGTAGGACACCTGAGCAAAAGTGCCAACCCAATGGTTATCACCCATTTATCAACCATTTTTATTTTTCATCCTTTATTTCCTGTTAAAAAAGGATGAAAAAAAAGAATAGAAAGTAGATATGAAATGCCACAGATAGTATCAGGGTTATGCATCAAACCTGCAACCCTGCAGATTCCTGCTCCGTTCACCGAGCAAAACTGCTGTCCCAATTTTTATGCATTTTGCAGGGAATTATCAACCTTCTTTTTCCCATTAAAACAGAAAGGGGATAGGAAGGAGGAAAAGCGAAAATAGTAAAACTTTCAAAACTTTCGAAATAAAAGCAGGTTCATATCTAAACTAACAGCAAAAACATGATAAAAACAGAGGAAGTTCTGAGATTTGACAGCCCTAGTTAAACTTGATATTTTGTCATCATAAGTGGTCCTGTATTCCTATAGTTGATAAGGGCACACACTGCAAACATCACCTAAAACCTGCATTACTCAACACTGCTCAGCCAAAGAGCCAAACTGTTGAAAAATACATTTGCAAGAACCACAACCTGAGTGGTGAAAAGTGGCAATTAAAATAAGTTAAAGGTGGCAAAAATGGTCAAAAAGCAGCAAACACTGGGGGAAAGTGGCAAAAATGGGTGGGAAGTGACCAAAACATGAGTTAAAGGTGGCAAAAGTGGTCCAAAAGTAGCAAAAGCAAGGCAAAAATGAGTGAAAAGTGACTAAAATGGGCAAAAATCTGAAAAAAGGGATGGGAAAATGGGCAAAAAGTGGCATTTAATTGCAAAAGGCCTCTTAAATAGGCAAGAAGTGGCAAAAAGGGGGGAAAATGGCAAAAAGCAGGATAAAAGTGTAAAAAATTGGTAAAAAGTGACATAAAGAAGTGGCAAAAATGGGCTTAAAGTGGCACAAAAGGGCAGAAAGTGACATGAATGGGTGAGAAGTGGTGAAAAATGAGCTACAGGTGGCAAAAATGTTCAAAAAGAGGCAAAAATGAGTGAAAAGTGACTAAAATGGGCACAAATCAGCAAAAGGTGGGAAAGTGGGCAAAAAGAGGCATTCAATTGCAAAAAGCAGGACAAAAGTGTCAAAAATTGGCTAAAAGTGGCAAAAACAAGTGGCAAAAATGGGCTAAAAGCAGTAACCAAAAATTGCAAATGGAAATATACAGACAAAAAAGAGGTTGACAATTAAAGCCTCCTTGTACGTGTGGGAAACAAACTGATTAATGTTATTTGCAATGTATAATTTATGAGGTAAAATTTTCCATTTTAAGGTTTTCTGGGGGGATAATGTTTCAAATTAAGACATAAAAGAGGCACAAATCCTCACAAAAGAGCCACATGTGGCTCCAGAGCCACACGTTGAGTATCACTGCCTTAAACTAAGAGAGCAGGACTGCAGCATGCAGCTGCAGAAAATTGTTAGAATGACAGCGCAGGTGGCTGCAGTTTTAACAGGAGACATTGCAATTTAATCGATGGCTTGGCAGGAGGGACATTCCAGTGGGCCTCTTTTCCTTTTTATAAATACCACTCTTTTGCAGATGGAGATTAACATACATTTTGAAACAAAACAGAAGAAATATGGTTGGCAAATACACTTGGGTGGCTGTAAGTATACCTGGGCAGCCCACCTGTGTATCATCTGTGTATGAGAAGCACTGCTACTAAAAATGAAGCAGCCAATCTAGCACAGGCTTCAGAGCAAGAAGACACTCTCAGTTGACCTGGTTCACACATTTGAGCAAAGTTCATGTCCATTATTTTCAATACTTTGGGGTTCAAAACATGGCTTAGATGGCACTGCATGAAAACAGCTCATAGAAACATGCCACATATGAAAATTTCCTTCAGTTTCTCTACTGTGAGTGAATTTCAGAGCCTACACTTTTCCATTTAAACACCAGAATAGAAGTTGAGAATCAGTGCTTCCACTTTGAACCCACTCTAATTCTTCTTACCTCTTAAGAAAAGCCTGTGTGCACTTTTGCAACCTCTGCAAAAGAACCCTAAATCCTCTACTTTTGGACTATCTAGTGATGAAACTGTACCCAGAGCTTTCCACACCAGAGTGGACATGCTGCACATTGCAAATGAACTCTCCCCAGTTAACTAAAAGCGCGCTGATTTCACTTAACAACCCTGAGAAGCAGCAAAAAGGAAGACCCAGCGTGGAGTTCAAAGCCTCCAAAAGTGTCTTCATGCTAATATTTTCTTAAAGCATGAAAGGGAAACACAACCGCTGCCGTGAATAATACATGATCATTAATCATGCAGAACCATCTTCTTGTTGTAGTAGCTCCAAGGCAGAAAAATGCTTTAACCGGGGTTCAACTCCCTGTCATCCCTCTGAGGATCAATGCCAGGCGGTCACATGCTAGTCACACCTCCGCGAAGCGTCAGTAATCTTTAATAATTAAGCCGGGGAATCAACAGACAAGGCTGCACTGACTTTGTCATTTTTTTGGGGGGGGGAAGGGGGATTAGACTTTTTTTTTGGGAGGGAGGTTAGCAAACAGCAGCAGAGGAAAAAAATACACTCAAGAGGATAATCTTCCATATCAGTGCTCCTTTCTTCTCTTGTCCCCTCACTGCTCCTGCTTTTCATCACATCACCGCCCTCTTTTCAAAGCTAGCGCAGCCTAAGGTGAGAGGAGATATTGATCAGCTGAGAGGCTGAGAGAGGAGAGATCTACATTTTAGAGCAGAACGGCTTCAGGTGAGAGGAGCTGCAGGCTGGGGACAGTGAGGGCTCCACTCAGGCTGACATTGCATGTCTTACACGTGCTAATTTAAGATGCATGACAAAATCGGAACACGTTTTTGTCTTCTGAATGAAACAGAGGATGCAGGAACAACAGTTTAGTCACAGTCAGACTGGAGGAAACTCTGCAAAACAGCACAGAAGCTGCACAGAAGCAGAGATAAGATTGTTTTAGACCGTGCAGTGAACACTGTAGCACGCTATAAAGCTTTTAAAGGTCCATGCAATCCAGGTTTTTACAGCCTAAGACACATTTTAAGACCTTGTAGGGGTATTTAACTCACCACAGTGCCAGGGGTGGTTATGGTAGTTTGAAGGCTCCAGACAAAAAAGCAATTTGAGCACTTTTAAGTCATTATAGGCAGTGAAGAAAATATTTTGAGCATTTATTTCTGGCTAAAAAAACCGCAAAACTGCAAAACTACAAAACTACAAGATAAACCCAACTGTGAGCATGCAGTGCTCACTTATCAGGTCTTTTTTGAGAAAAAGCATGACTGAAAGTCAGATTTAAATAAAGTTTTACATGTCTCACAGCAGGGTGTAACTAATAAAGCAAAAACAGTATGTGCAAGCTAGTTGTAAATAAGCTCCTTTGCCTCAAATCACGATTTTCTGTTTGATTTGTGCCACTTTACAGAAGAAAAATCCACAATTGCATTGATTTGATGCATCATATGGATTTGGACCACAGTAAAAGGAAAAGGCGTCCTTTCCAATGACCTTTTAATACAATTAACGTCTATTTCCAGTGTTTTTAGGCATCCAGCTGCTATATTTGCATATGCAACTTTAGACACGCCACAAAATCTGTCCAAGCTTTTGTCCTCTGAATGGCTTCAGATGAGTGGTGCTGCAGACTGTATGGGCTCCACTCACGCTGGCATGACGTGAAGTGTTTCAGACATGCAAATATAAGATGCACAACAAAAGTTTTTGTCTTGAGGATGCAGAAACAGAACTCAATCACAGAGTGAAGGAAACTTCAGAAAGGGCACAGAAGCTGAAATGAGACTCTTTCAGCCTGTGTAATCAACATGCATGCTATAAAGCTTTAAAAGGCCCAGCTTTTAACAACTGCAGTCTCATTATAAGACCTTGTATGGATATTTCACTCACATTAATGGACCACATTACCCAGGGGCGGTTTTAGTAGTTTGGGGGCTCCAGGCAAAGAGCAATACAAAGCCTTCTTAAAGCAGTAAACAGGCAGTCAAGAAGTATTGATCCTTAATTAAAACAGCACAAATCTAAACACCTGCAGGAGTAACTCAAATGTGAGCGAGCAGTGCCGACTCTTTACCTGCTCTGAGTAAAACAGCTCTTCTGCCACACACAGTGATTTTTATTTTTATCCTTTATTTAACCATTCATTACCTTTTTAGGGGATTTGGACCACAGCGAGGAGGAAAGGCATCACTCACAAGGACTTTGATTTTAAGTTTAACTAAGGATGCACTGATTCCACACTTTTTTCCAGAAGTACTTACATTTAATTCCTCAGTGATACTGACAAGTATGAGTATTTAGTTATGCTGTAGATGTTTTTAAAACTATTTTGATCATTTATTTTATTTCCATCAGCTGTTCTTCATCCCTACCACTTTTCCCCTCTTCACTTAAGTTCAAATATCACAAACTGAGCACCATGCTTTAGAATGATGCTGAGTTTGAAGTGTTTAATGAGAACGCGTACTCAGGCCTGGTATTTGCACTGATACCTGATACTGGTGTCAGTATCTGTGCATCCCCTACCTTTAACTTTATTTTGATAATTACTGAAATAATGACTGGTGTATATGCACACCTAGGAGACCCCTTGGTGCACAAATACCAAGGCTATTTTCTACTTTTGGGGTCTGATAAAACCACCTATGATGGTGCCAAAAATGCTGGAATCCAGGGCCACTTTTTAGTTGTGTCCTAATCACATCCAGATGAACAAGGAGTTCAAATGTGTGTGTTTCTATAGCAGAAAGGGGCTGTTAAAGTGTCAAATATCAGTAATTAATATATAAATAAGTGTAAAATCAACTCTTCTGCCACAAATTGAGATTTTTAAAATTTACTTCATACAATTTTACTGCAGAGAATGTCACAAACTTATCAATCTGATATTTCTGGAGCTACCATCCAAACTTGTTCTGGATATGAAGACGTGATGCAGCTTTTAAAGGGATTTGGATCACAGTGAGAGGAAAAGATGTCCTTCACAAGGACTTTTATGGACAATATCAATCTACTTCAATGCTATTTATAGCACAACAGGATATTAATTTACAACCTAAGTACTCACTATTTCATACTGACTTAATGACTGGTATAAATCCACACCTATGAGGCCCCATAGTCCACAAGTCCCCATGCTATTTCCAGCAGTGTTCATTTTGGCAGCTATTTTCAATTTTAGTCTTAGTCTTTAGATTAAATGTCTTTTAGTCTTAGTCACATTTTTGATATTTTTACCCTTGAGTTTTAGTTGACGAAAACTCACAGACATTTTAGTCTTCACTTTTAGTCCAAGCATTTATTCCTTTGCCTAAATCTGGTACCAAATCAATTTTGTGTTATAAGCACTCTGCTAAACCTGGGGGTCCCTGCTTTCTACTGCTAAGAGGTAGAAGAAGCATTGTTTTTTGACAGATTTACCCACAGTGGAGAAATATCACGATTTTGAAAGTCAGACAAAAACTACAGTACATTTTAGTCTATTTTTAGTAATCTTGATGCAAATTAAACTTAGGTTTTGTCAGTTTTAGTCATCACAGATCTATTTTTGTTGGTACTAGTTTAGTTTTAATCATGGAAAAAAGGCTGTCAAACATTTTTAGTCGACGAAATTAACACTGATTTCCAGACAGTGCCAAATGTGCTCAAATCACAGCCTGCTTTTAGTTGTGCCTTTCAGAATCTCATCCATGTGAACAGAGTTGAAATTTCTGAGTAAAATGTCAACCATTAGTAAAAAATATGTAAAATCAGCTTTCATGCAGAGGAATTCACTTTTTTAAAATCTGATATTTCTATTTATAGCAACCATCAAATAATTTGATTTGATATTAAGATGTGACTGAGCTTTTTAAGAAATTTGGACCACAGTGAGGGAAAAGGCGTCCTTCTCAGGGACTTTTTTGGACAATTTAACTCTACTAACTAACTCCTGGTCCTTTATTCACATCTTCAGACCTCATTTTAATAACCACTGATGTTTACATGCACCTATAAGGCCCCTTTGTCCACAAGTGCACAGGCTGTTTCCTACCTTTGCCTTATGATAAAACCACCTATGACAGTGCCAAATCCCAGGTTGCTTTATGGCTGTGCCCTCATCTCATCCAGACAAGAGGTTCAACTGAAGAAATGTGTCAAATATTAGTAGTAACTACCCACTAGGTAAAGAATCAGCTCTACTGGCACACATTGGGATTTTTAAGTCATTTTACTGCAGAGAAATCCACAATTTTATTGATCTGATGTTTCAAAATTACAGTACTATAATCTGCTGATACGATGACAGAATGGGGCTTTTAAAGGGATTTGGATCACATTTAGGGGAAAAGGCATCCTAAGAAGGACTTTTGGGGCACTCCAGATGCTTTATTTACATCATAAGTGCTCGTTTTAATCACCGTTCTAATGACTGATGTAGTTGCACACCTACTGCGACCCTTGGTGCACAAGTCCCCGTGCTATTTCCAGCTTCTGCCTTACGGTAAAACCACCTCTGACAGTGCCAAATCTACTAAAATCCCAGCTTGCTTTTTGGTTGAGCCCCCATCTCATCCAGATGAACCAGGAGTTCAAATGTGAGAGTTTCTGTGGAAGAAAAGGCCATTAAAGTTTCAAATAGCAGTGTCAAATCAGCTCTGCTGTCACAAATCTTGATTCTTTTCTGCTGAACTTCCCAATTTGCTATTTCTATTTATAGCTATCGTACAATAATTTTCTTGATCTGCAGATGTGATGGGGTATTTAAGGGGTCTGGATAACAGGCATCCTTCACAAGGACTTTTTGGACAACTTTGCTCTATTTTCATGCTATTCTAAGCACTCCAGGTGCTTTATTTACATCTTTAGAGCTGATTTAATCACTGATATAGTGACTATTGTTAACACACAACTATGAGGCCCCTCAGTGCACAAGTCCCCTTGCTATTTCCGACTTCTGCCTCTCGGTAAAACCACCAATGGCAGTGCCAAGTGTGCCGAAATCCCAGCTTGCTTTTTGGTTGTGCCCTCATCTCATCTAGACAGACAAAGAGTTCAAGTTTCTGCATTTCTATGGAAGAAAAGGGCTGTTAAAGTGACACATATTTGTAATAAATACTAATAAAGTTTGTAACTGTGCCCTGGAGTTAATCCTTACAGCTAAAAACCACTTAAAGGAGTCTGATTAAGTCTCTGCTTCAGCACAAGTTTTGGCTAATAGAATCTGACTGAGAGTTGGCATTTCTGCGTGAAAGGGATCAGCTTTTCTTGTTGAATTAGATAAGTTTGGGCCAATTAATGCACTATTTACTTATTTATAGAGCAGCAGAAGAAGAAAGGCACCCTGAGCTACGCACACAGGGATGGTCCTGGGCCAATTTCTGTAATGAAAAGAAGCAATCAGAGTCTCATTTGGAGCTGAAATGTGTCTGAGCCTCGCCTCTGATTGAAAATGCTGCAAACAGACTGAGCGTTATTTCTCGGGTCAATAGATGCAATTAATTTGCAGCATTTACACAACTATTATCACGCGCACGCTTGTTTTATGGCCCTGGAACGCATTAAGACGCACAAATCTCATTCCAACAACCCCCCTCTCCTCTTTTTGGACGCTATAATCCGCTAATTTTCTCCGGTGATGAGTTGACATGGTGGGAGTCGAAGCCGAGAGTGGCCCCGAAATCACCATCTGAATCCTATCGAGGCGCGTGTGTTTGGAGAGAGGGGATGAGTGATCTGCTGCTGAGGGGAGAGAGAGAGGAGAGAGAATCTGCAGCTTTCTGGAGAAACCTCAGAGATGATCAGAGGCATTATGGGAGTGCGGCTGTGTGAAATAGGATGATGTGTAATTCATATTTCTGCTCCGAAGCAGAGAGAGAGAAGACGTCACTGTTTCAGCGAGGAGAAAAGGCGTGAACGAGCCAACCAGCCACAGAAAGGCGATGAGAGACGATATTTCACTTTTTGACAGTGAAATTATAGATGGAAACATTTGATTTATGATTTACCACAACCAAACTGGAATTAAACGCATCTTATGGCCATCTCTAACTGATCCTGGAGGACATATAACCGTGCGTAAAACCCTTATTTACGCATCTGCTTTCTCTTAACGTCAACCGCTTAATGTCACACATTCATCACATTTACGCGCTTTGATGAAGCCACAGAGTCAAATACTGTAAACAAAGGCGTGAGCATCACCTAATGAATTAATTTTAATGCTGAAAAACATCCTAAAATGATGAGATTTCTACTGAAAACAGGGGAAATTGCGCAGGGAGTTGCCAAATTTGAGGAAAAATTGTCTTTTAGGCAAGGTAGCGTGCGTAAATTGGCTAACTTTTAAGGTACCCGTTAAAATCTGAACATAAGGCTGCACTGTGGATTAATTTCATATTCAAATAACATCTTCAAACTAGTTTAGTACCACAGAGAACTTAGCAAATGGCTCAAAGAAAAGCCAGTTTGGAGGAAAAGTCAGGTTTTTAACCGAGTAGAGTGCGTAATTTCACTAACTTTAAAAGGAAACCAGTCCAATTGAACACAACAACACATACTACCTTCTTGAGAATTAATTTTACATTTCACACTTCTTGATTTAGTAGATTTCCAACAGAAACTGGGGAGTTTGCTTAGTAAACTGACAGATTTTTAGGAATATTTGTCCTTTTGGCAACGTAGCGTGCGTAATTTGGCTAACTTTTAAGGTACCAGTTAAAATTTGAACATAAGGCTGCACTGTGGATTAATATCATATTCAAAGAACATCTTCAAACTAGTTTACCACAGAGAACTTAAAAATGGCTCAAAGAAAAGCCAGTTTGGCTGAGTAGAGTGCGTAATTTCACTAACTTTAAGAGGAAACCGGTACAAAATCGAACACAACGACGCAGACTACCTTCTTGAGATTAATTTTATACTTCACACATCTTAATTTAGTAGTTTTACATTATTAACCGGGGATTTTGCTTTGCAAACTGCCAGAATTTGAGGAATATTTGTCTTTTTGGCAACGTAGCTTGCGTAATTTTTCTAACTTTTATGGAATCCAGTGTCAAAAATGAACAAGACGAGACAAGCTACTGACTTGTGGATTCATTTCATATTTGAAAACATATTTAATTACACGTCTGACTCAACTTGCTCTGAAAATTTCATTTTAACACCACTTGGTGCGTCAATGTCGCCAACTTTAAAGGAACAAGCGTCAAAATGTGAATATAATGGGGCCAGCTGCCTTGTAAATGAATCTTATTTGGAAAAACATCTGCAAACAAGTTGGATTTCATTGAAAACTTTTTGAATGTCTAAACATGTTGCAAATTTTAAAAGGAAATAATGTTCATTTTGGCGACACAGCGTGCGAAATTTCACAATTAGAAATCTGTGCGAACTTTCTTTAAACCAAAATGCTCCTTGCATCCAAAACGCACCAATTACGCACAGATCGTTCCTTCCCTCGGCAGCACCTGTGCTGAGCTGCTCCACGCTTCACACACTGTACTCACTGTTCAGTTCAACACAGCTACTTAACGCTCCCCGAGAGGCTGGAGAGCTCAACCTGTCCGACCCGCATCTACAAGGAAGTGGAGCTATTTTTCTCGCGCCTGAGAGAGCGTAAAGGGTGGCTCATGAATGATAAAAGTAACACCAGCAGCTATAATGAACTTTGAGAGAGTATTTACCCAAAGTATCCAGTCTTGACAGCAAATCCCAGTCTTTCAGATGTCACCACGCGTTCAAGGGAAGAAAAATCACCATTTAAAACTTCACATAAGCCCACAAAAGTGCGTTAAAATCCGTAAGTCCTCGCGTTTTTTTTGGCGAAAGTGAACAAAAAAGAAAAGTCAGAAATCCTCCACGAGTCTTGACAGCGAGAGTCCTCCGCTCGGGCACCGCTCCTAAGAAAGACAACTTCTCCACTAAATCCCGTCCTTCCACTGCGCGCTGCTGTCCAGAGTGTCCAAACCTCCAGAGAGCGGTTATCCTGTGTGGAGCTGCCCTGGGCAAAACACCGTGGCAGAGCCGGACAGGGCGCACTGATCCCTGGGTACCAGTCGGTGTGGCTTGTCGCCGCGGATCAACCAACTCGGACTGGTGGCTGTGCTCCGCTGGCTGACTGTGAAGTATGAGCTGCGCGGTGCCGCCGTCAACACAACCCGGCTGGAAGACTCGGGCAGTTCCGGTTTGTACCTCCAAAATAAAATCAGAGATGAAAAGCTGGTGACGCATTGCATTGGCGCACAAAAATTAGTTTGTGCACGAGTTTTACTCAAATTTTGTTGCTTAAATCTTATAGTAAAGATAATATTTGTTATATTGTTTAATATAGAACTTATTTAATCGTATATTTAATTCATTTTAATCAACAAACAGTATCATTTTATGTTTTATGACATGGAATTTATAGCGTAATATTTTACGTTCTAACCGGATTCATCCTCTTATATTTTAATTTTGGATCAAGAAATCGTCAAACTCTTTATGGATTTTCTTGCAGCAATCACTTCATTAATTTAAATGAGCTTTAAAATTCTTAAATTTCCACTATCAGGAAAAAAAACATTTTCGTTACTGATAAAATAGTCCCAGTTATGTTGGTCCTAATGAAGCCATCAGTTGATTCTCATCCTGCCACGCAACTGCAGAAAAGGAGGCTTTTATTTTGAAGGCAGAGCCGTCCCATGTGCTGCACTGTGCGAGAGTATGTGTGGGTGTCTGTGTTTGCTCTCCTCTCCTCCTCGGTCCCTCCGCGGTCTGGGATGCCTCCTGGCTGCCTCCGCCGGGCTGTGCTCCGCCGCCGCCGGGACAAACAGCAGCAGCAGCAGCGGGGGGAGGGAGATCAGATTTCAGCGCGCCGCCCCTCCGGGACCGCTGGAGGCAGCAAGTGACGCTTGATCCAAGCGCCTCCCTGCTCTGTGGTAAGTTCGTTCGGAAAAAAACTGAAATGAAGAGAGGCTTATTGCAGAATCCAGAGCGAGTGATGAGCCTCACCTGTGATTTCTGATTATTTAACAGCAGGGATCCTCCTGGGGAGGCCCTTTAGGAGAAGAGGAAGGTATTTGCCATTTTAATTAGTGGAGTTTAAAAGGCTGCTGCATCACAATGTCAAAAGATATACACTGTGACATGTCTATGCTAATCTCCAGGGGCGCCATTAGAGGATAAAATCCTGAAAGAACTGTGGGGCCCACAGCTGCACACAGGGGCCCTGGAACACGTCAGGGATTACTGATAATGTTTGCTGTAGGAGCTGCTTGGACTGATTCAGCTGTAGATCTTTATTATCACACCACATGCTCAACAAAATAGTCAAAAAAGCGACCAATACACGTTATTAAGTAATGTGTTATAGTAACTCCGTTACATTTTACGGTAACTAGTAGTGTAACACATTTCTTTTTAAAATCATTAACGCCGTTACAATTACTGAGAATTAAATCACTCGTTGCTTGTTACTTTTACAGCCGACAACTCGTTGATGAAGGTCAGTAAACACCTGGTTTGGTGGACGACGTGACGGAACCGTAAGCACATCAGCATCCTGTGACAGAGAATAGCTTCTGCAGACACACACGAACACACACAGGCACTGAAACACGCACACACATCATGGCCGAGCACTCAAGTGTGAGCTCTCTGTCTTGGGAATATGAGCATTACTTTTTCCTCTTTGGGAAAAAGAACCAGGAAGTAAACTTGTCCATGCGTGAGAACATGTTTCTGCTGAGGGGTGCTGCAAGGTAGAAGTGCGCGCATTACTGTTTTTGTGCAGGTGCTCAAGGCCCATTTATGCTCAACGTTAAATACGGGTACGGACAGGGCCTTCTATCCGTGCTCCGCGTTCATTTTGTCCGTATTTCTGCACGTTTCCGTGAAGCTTTTGGATACGGGCCAAACGGAGCAGTACCACTGGAAACCGTGGGGGCAGTGTTGCTGTCACTACCCGATACGTAGCTCTAGTGAGACACGATGAAGAAATAACAACGGCGGAGTTGGTTAGAAACTTAAACATCGCTATGATGTTACTTCACCTGGACACAGGGTTAAACAGATGCTACAAAACAGCTGGGAGGAGACTGGAAGGGAATTAAATGTCAGTTGGTCGGCAGTGAAGGAGAAGTGGAGGGCTGCCCCCCCCGGTGGATGTATTGGTTAACATCCATGCCAACTTAAAGGACGCATGGAAGTATGTAAGCAGTGATGGTAACATCGTTTGAAAAGGACGTATACATTTTTGTACGTAAAGGGAGTATAAATGGGCCTTTATACACCTTCAATTAAGGTGACATCTTCAGATACTGCTAAAACAAAAAGCAATCGATAGCCGCTTTAATATCTTTGAAATGCCGTTTACATTGCAAGACCATAAATGTTCTAAAAGGGATACTTCAACAAATTCGCCCATTGCCATATTTCCTACAGTCTTAGTAATAGGTTTGTTTTCTTTAGTTGTCGGTGCAAGCTGTTTCTAGATCTGGGGGAATGATATACCAGCTGCTATGTAAGCAGACAGTATTTTTTGCTTTCCCTCATCAAATACACAATTTCAACAACTCCAAAACGCTCTCGTGTTATGAAATAATAAGATGATTATGTAACATTACGACACATGAAGCAAATACTCGGAACTATTTCTTGAGTGAACCACTGGGCGGAGTGTCACAGTGCAGCAGCCATGGCTGGAGTGTAGTTCCAGCTTTGCATTTAACTTGAGAACATCTCCGTCTCATGATGTTCCATGATTATTTCATAGCGTGGTGAATGTGCAGGTCACAACTTGTCCACAAGAGTGTTTTGGAGTTGTTGGATTGTGTATTTGATGAGTTTGATGAGGGGAAAGCAAAAAATACTGTCTGCTTTCATAGCGTTAGCTGTGCAGCTGGTAAATCGGTCCCCCCAGATCTAGAAACAGCTTGCACCGACAGCTAAAGGAAACGAACCTATTACTAAGACTGTAGGGATTATAGCAATGGGTGAATTTGCCAAAATGTTGAAGTATCCCTTTAACTTTACACACTTGAATCAAATGAAATCATTATTCCTTAATTTTTCTGCAAAGGCACAAATACTGTGCAACAAAAGTACACAAAAACCAAAGCTCAGTTTCCTGAAATTTTCCATGAACACCGCATGTGCACCAGCCACATTGTTCAAGTCCTCGCAAGTCCCTAACACACAACTTATACTGTAAAACACATTTTTAACTACTAAAACCACCAAAGACACTAACCAACAGTGCATCTGTTACTGTGCGCTTATCCTGTGTTAAAAAAGCCGCTAGATACACACTTCACATGCATGTTTGAACGTTGTTATTTGGCTCTGACCCACAAGTAAACTGTGCAAAAATCCAGAATAGCCAAAATGATAACAAATGTTTATCTACAGCAAAATATAACTGTGAGCTAACCTGCTTTAATTGATGACTCCGTAGGTGGCTGTGCGCTCCGCTGTGTGCTGTACAAAGAGGCAATTGCGTCAAAGGCACAGTGTCCAACTTATTTGAAACATCCTGATGGACGTGCTGCAGAGCCATGTGTGTCAGTCTTTTTTGAGTCACAGTGCTCCTTAACCCTGTTTTCAACTGCCTAAGTGTGGAGAACCACCTCTCAGAAGAGGCCACAGACACGCGTTCTACTAACTTTTCCACCTCTCTCAGCAGCTCCTTAGTTTGTGGATGCAGGCCACCCAGAAAACCTGCAACGCCAGTGGCTCTTTTTAATCCATTTTCTTTCATAAGATGAGTTGCATGCAGGCAAGATTTGTCGATGCACTTTGACCTGACGTGATGACGTTTGTTGTCAGGTTGTGGAAAATAATTCATTTGAATCAAATAATATAATATTTAGAATATGTTTCATCCACTTTTAATAGGAAATGTATGACACGCTGTTGTAAAAATGATGCTAAATATTTTTAAGTTGTTATTGTTTGCACATTGTGTGCTCATATGAACATGATGCAGACAGACATTTAGAGAGCAGCTGGGATTTAATCTGCACTCTGTCAGTAGAGTACATCTATTTTTGACCTCTTAAACAACACAACATAATAATAATAATGGCTACAATGTTATATGACATTAGAGTTACTTCCTCTCAACAACACAAATGAATATGGTGTTTAAAATAATGAGGATTGAAGCCAAAAAAAGTAACGCCTGAGTTACTTTTCAAAGTAACTAGTTACTTTTACAAAGCAGTACCTCAGTTACTAACTATTTTTCAGTAACTTGCCCAACACTGCTCATGTATCATACAGTTTTTTTATATCATATTGTTTCATATTATAGAAGAGTTCAGTGTTGTATAATATAGGATCATTCAGTTTCGTTTCATTTTGTCATGTTTTTGTTCGTATCATTTCAGATTGTATCGTTTCATATTGTATCATTCTGATTGTACCTTTATGTTTCATTTCAAATTGTAATGTAACCTAATGTAAGGTCATGTAACACTATTGTGTATAATTGTTCCGTATCGTCTTACATTCTGTCATTTCATATAGTAACATTTCATATTGTAATTCATCATATGGAGATGTATCATAACGTATGGTATCATAAATCATGTCATGACACTGTATCATTGTATCAGTTTGTTCTCTTATGTTTTGTTGAGTATCATAATGTAATGTAATATATCGTAATCTTTTGTTATGTATCATAATGCATTGAGTTGTATCATTTCATTTTGAATCGTTTCTTGTCGTATCATGTCGTGTAGTTTCATTTGTTTCATTTTATATTGTATCTATCACATTGTTGTTTTGTTTCACTTTGCTCCACTTTATTTTGTTTTGTTCAGTATCATATCATGTCATATTTTGTTGTTTTTTTCAGCATCATATTGTGTTTTTTTTGGTATTGCATTGTTTCTTTTCATTTTGTATTGATCATATTATATTATATTGTTCTGTTTCATTATGTATTATATTGTGTTGTATTGTTATGTTTTGTTTCTTCTGTATTTTATTGTATCTTATTGTGTCTTCACATGCCATATTTTATCCTATGATTTAATAAACTTATTCATCTTAGACCCATGGCTTCCACAATAAAAGAATTTCAAATCAAGATATGCTTGGCAACATTAATAGTAACTCTCTGCACATTTCCTGGTCAGTTCATTTCTTAACCAAAAAAAAACAAAAAAACTGCAGGAAATCTAATGCACACTCTTTGGATTGCACAAATATGTTGCTAAGAAAACTGAACAGTCAGCAAACAAAAATGTCTTTTTACCGTCTTTAATTCCTCCCAGCGGCAAGGTTAAGACCACGATGAACGTGTTGAAGCAGGGTTGTGTTCGTTGTGTTTTGTGTTGTCCTTTTCAACATGTTGCAAATCTGTTTCCACCACATTTGTGGAGCAGTCTCTCACGTTTCACTTCTGGTTAAAAATATGACAGAAGCAAAGCGTCAAAGCTCTGGAACTTTTCACTTTTATCAATCATTAAATTAACAGATATGTCAGTTTTAAAATAGTATCAAAAAGTATTTGACAATTTATCTAGCTTTATTCCTTTCATATTTTGAACAGTGTCGTCTCTCTGTTTAATCACTGTGAGGCAGATCTACCTCCGGTCGGTAGAAGATCACAGATCTCAGACTAATGCCTGACCAGCAGCCGTGGACAGTAAATGACCATTAACCTCACATTAAAAGTGCCATATACTGGCGCCTTCAGCTAATTACTGCTGTCAGGACAGAGGTGATAGCACTTAAGGCTTTAAACAACACACCAATTACTGTCATCTCATAAAGTGTGTTTTCAGAGGGCCGCTTTATGACGCCATAAAGCAGAGCAGCCCTCTGCTAAGTGACTGTGAGGAGTGTGCCGCTGTCGTTAGGCTGTTTGTCCAGCAGAGGTGGGCTTGTCTCGATGATTTGTGATGTTAACACGTCATAAATAGGAGAAAGGGAAGAAGACAGACAGGTTTATGCTTAAATGTGTTTATTTTGTTTTGTCTCCTGTCAGCATAAACCCTGTATCTTTAGATTTAGACTGCTGATTGGACAAAAGAAATGGAACTTCTCCCAGGACATTTCTCAAACTTTTTATAGCCCTTGTTTGTTTGTGGCTGATTAACACATCCAAAATGCAGAATTTGAGATAAAAGGTCTTAAAAGTAATCTTAGAATAGTGGGACTTAACTGGGATTTTTGTTTTCCTCCATGGAGTATATAATTGTTCACCTTTGTAAAGGTCTAGCAAACCTAAATCCCTGTTTTACAAGTCTTTTCAAAATAAAACTTCACGGTCTTTGTGAATGAAAAACATGCACATGATTAAAAGCAAATAAAATTAGAGCCTTGTTTTTTTGTTTTATACCCACCCACCAGAAATGTCCATATTTTTCTCTTCAAACAGTTTTTTGAAGAGAAAATAGAAGAAATAATTACAAGTTTATCACTGACCTGAGCTGACCCTGTGGAAATGATATTAAAAATCATTTCTGCACTCAGCATGTGACTGAAACTAATCACTGCTCTTATTTCTTTCCTTCTCTCTAATTTAGTACAATTTCATGCTTTTATTTTCCAAACTGACACCACAAATTTGGTGGTTTTATCAGCTTAATGGTTTAAAATGTAATGACACTGACACTAAATTCAATCACAGAGTCTATAAAAAGTCCGGAGTCACCCATTTGGTTAATTTCATGTCCTTTTTGCTATTTATCGCACAGAGTCTTTGTAGAATTAAGCTTCTGTGAGGCTTTTTTTTTTAGCTAGCACTAATATGGATTCTTCTGTTTGAGATACAAAAGCTAAAAAGGTCATTTGCCCAGCCACACTGAGCAATCAGGGTCAGAGAGGTGACCAAGAACCCAATGGTCACTCTGGCTGAGCTCCAGAGATCCTCTGTAGAGATGGGACAAAGTTCCAGAAGGACAACCATCACTGCAGCCCTCCATGGATCTCTTCGTTATGGCAAAGTGGCTTGATGGAAGCCTCTCCTGAGTGCAAACCCCTGAAAGCCCACTTGGTGTTTGAAGAAGCACCTGAAGGAATCTCAGACTGATTCTCAGGCCTGATGAAACCAAGATTGATCTGTTTGGTCTCGATTCTAAATGTTATGTCTGGAGGAAACCAGGTCCTGGTCATTACCTGCCCAATACCATCCCAACAGTGAAGCATGGTGGTGGCAGCATCATGCTGTAGGGATGTTTCTCGGCAGCAGGGACAGGGAAACTGACAGGCTTAACAATTTTCATGTTTTGGTAGAATCGTGAAAGTCTATCAAGCAAATGTGAGACAGGGGACTGGGCAAAGGCTACATGCATGAAAACTGGTACACATTTGTATCATGATTAGATGAAAAAAGTCTTTCAGGGCCATCCTCTAAACTGGACAGGAAGCACAATACAAACAGCTAAAGGTCAAATTTTGGCATTTTTGAGTGGACCATAAGTTTCATATTCTATTGAACTAGTCCAAGGGTTTGCATCTGATTTACTCCATATGTTTTTTGCTCATTCTAGAAAACCTGGAGAGCTAAAGTTGTGCGAACTGTGAGTTTTCACCAAAGGGCAGCGCCGTGACAGGAGCCCAAACTTAAACTACTTTTATGTACATTTTTTTTGCAGTGAAAATTCACCAATAATGAAATATAACTTTTCAGTGATTTGGTCAATCATCACCAAACTTCACAGGGATGATCACACATTGATCCTAAATACATGCACACATCAATATGGTTACTTTGTAACAGCGCCCCCTTGTGACAGTTGAACATTTCTGCCTCACAATTATTAAATTTTCCCTTTAAATATTCAGCCCCTGCACACCATTCAGCCCAGGGTTATGATTTTTGGTCTGCATATGGGACGTCACAAGACCTACAAAAAAGCCTCTGAGACCCATGTCATAATCCCAACAGGAAGTCCACCAGCTTCACCTTGATTTCAAAATAAAGCATTTTTGATGGTACTTAATGACTTCAACCTATTGTAATTTTAGAATATATTATTCTGTGATCTTCTGCTCTTTCTTAAAAGACAACAGTATCACAATGAACATGCTCACATGAAAACATCTCATCATAGCGCCCCTACTGGCAACAGGAAGTTACACAATTTGGCCATATCTTCATTCCTCTTGTTGTGCTCTAATTTTGAAAGAAAGGCCTCAATAACTGGCCACAACCAAGATATATTTCGTTGAAGGAGGTCTTACTGACAATGGCGAGCATTTCAATATCTCGCCAATTTGACAGGAAGTATGCACAACTCTCATATTAAACATCTGATTGCCTTCAAATTTCACATGTAGGATCAAGACCTGCCCCTTTACATATTCAGAAGTTGATTTCAATGTTTTTATGTAGCACCCCTTCTGGCAACAGGAAGTGTACCATTTCTTTACTGGAAAGCAATTTGTTATCTCGCCATTTCACAGGAAGTCACTGCAACACTTGTATGAAACTTCTGATTTGTATCAAATTTCACATGATTAGGGTATGTATTTAAATTTGTATTACATGTTTTTACTAATGAGCCACCACTGCAAGAGAGCAGAAGTATCTCTAAGGTATAATGTCCTGTTTTTTTCTTATTTTATATGATAAATAACAGTCCTAGAAGACTGACGTGTTTCCTTTAAAATGTAAGGA
The DNA here is from genome assembly GCF_018320785.1 of Cheilinus undulatus. NCBI lineage: Eukaryota > Metazoa > Chordata > Actinopteri > Labriformes > Labridae > Cheilinus > Cheilinus undulatus. The sequence goes on along the minus strand of NC_054882.1, from coordinate 8,251,374 downwards.
TGTTTTAATGACTAAATGTAGATTAAAATGTTAAATGTATTCCTCCGTGGTAGTTCTGATTCAAACAGGTGACTTAACTTCAGCCTCATGGGAAAGTTAAACCCAGAAACAACAAGACATTCTCATTAAAGTTAGAGAAGAAGAAAAGGGTGGCATGATGAAGATGATAAAGGCCGGGCTCGGTGACCTCGTGGACTACAGTGAGCTGTGAGAACCGACGGTGGGAGGGAGGAGAGCTGGGGAACAAAAGCCGTCCGGTCAGGAGGAGAGGTCATACAGATGGTGAGAATGCTCAGTCAGACAGCTCGAGTACTGATGGGCAAACTGACCAGATGACCCCTCCACACACAAATACACGCAGCTACAGGCTGATCACAACTGCTCATGTTGGTAGGAAAAACAAAAAGCCCTCCCTGCACCCCCGCAGCACCCTCACCTCTAATCAACTCACACCAACACATGTATGCAAACAGCCACCCATCCCCTCCACTTACATTCCTCCTCCCCCAGGGATCAGATCAGCAGGACATGAAAGGTGAGGCCTTTTCATTTAAAATGGAGTTAAAAATTAAACAACAAGAAAACCCTTTAAGCTGAGTTTAATCACCAAACCAAAAGGATGATCCAAAGACAGAAACATCCAGAACATTTCACAAACCTCTCCTGCTCAGCATTTTACTCCGACGTTGTTATCAGGCTGCATATTTCCGCTGATAACCTCAAGCAGCTGAAGAATCGACTGTTTTCTCTTGGGGTTCGGGGTGTGTTGCACAAACTGTGTGGGCGACATTAGATTGACTTGTACGGCCTTTGTGTGAGAGAGGTGGACAAAAGCAGCAGGAGTAATCATTAACACAGCGACTGTGGCCATACAAAGATGCAGCACAAAGAGAGGGAGAGAGCGAGCTGATCACAGCCGATGAGATGCTGCTCTCTGCTTCGCACAGCTGACCCAGATACAGTAGAGAGCAACTGTCGCAACTCATCTCTGCTGCTGTCACACGCTAACTTACTGTACACCACGGCCCCCATCACAGGGGTCAGGACAGGACCCCCCTGTGATGGGTCATGAGATGACTCAGACAGGTCATGAGGCAATCAATGGGATAGAAAAAGAAGAAAAGAAGCAAAATTTATTTTTGAACCCTAACATTTCTAAGTGTTTTGATTATTCCTTGTTGTAGCAAATATAATACAGCTGCATCTTAATAAATTACAATATCATGGAAAAGTTCATTTATTTTGTTCAATCAGGAAAACTCATCGTACATTTAACCACTTTACTGCCAAATGGATGCAGATGCATGAATCTGAATATGAGGGTGCAATAAGCTTTATGCTATAAAGGAGGAGGCTGGGGTGGAGGAGGTTAAGCTGTGGAGCAGCAGCAGCATGGTGCATCAGCATTAATGCAACCTCGCTTTACTAACTCCAGTTAATAAATTAATATGACTTGTTAGTTAGGAAAGAGGCTCTCTATCATGGGCTAAGCGTTTCAAACATCTCCTGTAATTTTATTTAGAAAAAGTCAAGAATTTATTTGTCTATAAGAAGGGGGAATGGTTAAACTTTTATCATTAGTGGAAGGTACAGACAAAGTTGTAATCTGGTGCTGCTTGGTCCATCCAGTGTGAGAACTCAGGCCGTATTTCGAACTTTAATCTTGTGTCATAAAGTTGCACAGCAAATGCTGACATTAGACCAGGGGTTCCCAAACTTTTCAGCCCAGGACCCCTAAAATGACAGTGACAGAGACTGGGGACCCCCATGGTCACTAAGGTCCCACCCACACGGAGACGAATTCAGGACTATATGCAAAAGTTTTTTGTCGTATCAGTGTTTCATCCACACAGAAACAGCGTTTTGGGTGTTTTTAAACGCTGCTTTTTAAAACCGGGTCCCAAAGTGAAAAAAATCTGTAAATGCTTACTGTTTCATCTTGGTGTGGACAGCCAACTGCATCTTTCTTGAAACGAGTACATTATACATAGCATAGCCCACTTACGCTGCATGCACTAATCAAACCAAAACAACAATGGTGGATTACAGGATTGTGCTGCAGAAGCTACTGAGCTTGTTACGGCTTTTACACTAAAATTAATGCTCATTTACCACCACCGATAACAGCGTACACCAGATCTTCTTAAATCCACCACAGAGAACAACCAGAAGGGCAACTAGGAGAAAGTTTTGGGCAGTTTTCTGTAATCTTCTTTTCGCTTTTGCTGCACTTCCGTGGCAGCGTTACAGCGCCACTTACAGGCTTGGCATACATACTACAGAATTTTCAGTCGTTTCCAGCAGTTTGGAAAACTTTTTCAAAACAAAACAGAAATAAATTGTTTTTGTCAGGCAAGGCCTAAGGGTGCTGGAGTCATTGCTGAACATAGCTGTTCCATTCAAGAAAAGTCATGTGCAGACCTAAATTTCAAGGATTTTGTTAACATTATTTTGATTTCAGCATAAATCTCACCAGATGACCATGTTTATATTTCGAATTGAACTGATTGTATGCATATATTTCTACAACAATGGGGAAAATATACAATTTAAAACCATTAATATAATTTCTTTGTTTTTTGAAGGAATCTTGTGACAGTCCTCTCAGGGAGTGGGGACCCCCGCTTTGGGAACCCCTCATATAGGCCACCACTGTTACAGAGTTGGAGACAGTCAATGCAGAGGCAGAAGGGGTAAATCCTCCTGGCAAATCACACTCTGCAAACCACTTTGGCATCAGCGTGGCACGCTTAGGGATGGGGCTGGCTTGTTTTGACTTGCTACAAAGCAGGACCATTCTTGGTGCAGTCAAACTGGTGATGGAAAAGTAAATCAGCACAGCTTGGTTTGGCTCAGCAGGACCAAAAGTCGTAGTGGAAAAGCCCCAAGAGAGAGCAGCGTACGCCATTGTATCCCCTTGTATACTGCATGACAAACAACGTGACTTCCTAGTGAGTTGTTCGAATCAAAAATTGTGTCTGAAGGTGAAATCTGAATAGTGTACACCCGACCAGGTAATGAGGAAGTACTCTGGGTATTTTTGAGCCTCACATTTTGGGTACACCCTTTCATTTACCTACCAGATAAAAGATGCTTGAGAGTTTTTCTTGCAACAAAATCCCTCAGAGGCCACATATGGGTCTCTGTCTGGGACTTCCAAGTTACTAAAACCATCCCTGGTTGGCCATCCTGACATTTGAACCATCAGCCTGAATGACTGACTGAAAATTTAAACCTCTCTGTTCTATAATGCAATGTTAACCTACACTTTATGTTCCTTTAGAAGAACTAGAAATAGATGCTTTTTCATGTTGTTGTGTCATAAACACTGTGCAGGGAGGCGTCAAAGCCAGCTATCTTTAAGGTAATAAGTCTGAAGTTAGCTGCATGGATCAAACAGCAGCTTTCCAGCTGATTTTTATGGTAGTACTCTGTTGTTTTGGAGCAGATCTTTCAGCCTTCTTCCCACTATTTTTTTGTATTCAATAGTAGGATATATACAGTTTTTCTTGTTGATTCTAGAGGATGTCTTTTCCAGTGTCTTTGATTGCAAGTATCTGAACAGTGCTTGTTCAAAAGCATATGATGAGTGCAACAGCAACCCCAGATCAGAATGACGTGACTCTGGTGTAACCACAAATTGCAGTGAGCACCCACACCTCCAAACATAAAAATGAGAGCAGCAGGTTTGGAGCAGGATGCGAGGCGGGCATCTCTGCAGGTTTCCAGCACACTGTTTGTGTTGTCTCTCTGTCTCTGCTGGGTGTAATGGCCACAGTAATGGCAGAGTTTTAGTGGAGAGGGAGGAGAAGCAGGACCAGTCGGTCTGTTTGGCACAGTCGCTCTCATTACACTCCTCTCGTAGACCATCGAGCTGCGAGTCGCTTTCGCACTGTAGTTTGACGTTTTTCTCGCTGTGAGTGAGCGGACAGGGCTTATTGGTGAGGTCGCGAAACAGTTTGACAGCTTGACTCCGAGCCCCGGGGTTGTTTGCTCAGAGAAAAACATCTGAAGACTGCAGAGTAAATCACTCAGGCACAACTGGATCTCTGTGCCCAGAACTCTCACAGTGAGACTAGGGTACTGTGAGGGGACGGCAGTTCTTTGCAGAAATAAAGAAGCTGAACGATGTTCATCATTACCTGGGATTTATTTAAAAGTTTGCTCTTTGATTCCACTTTTTTCCTCCTTAAAGTCAGTTTGGACGTGCCAGGCCTCTCTGAACATCAGAAGGTATTAATAAAGATGCCAGGTTTAAGGATTCATTTAGGGATGCAGGGATTCTGGATGTCCTCTTTAATTTTTTCTTAAACAAGCTGCTAAAGTTTGACTCAAAAACAGTTATGTGGCCATTATGCAGACATTTTAGAGGGGGGTCTGGCTGTGGACCATACAGTTCTGACAGCCGCTCTCACAGACTGTTCATCGAGGTGCCACATATCTCAGGAAGGAAGTGCCGTGATTTACCAATATGATGAGTCACCAGTTTTAGACCAAAAAAAGCTTCAATCATAAACAAAGTTTGACAGTTAAATTCACGAAAAAACTACACTGTAAACAATACAGACCAAGAAACATTTCACAAATGAAACAGAAAAAAAGGTCAGAGGTCTAATCCGGGACTAAATTATGCATAGACCCATTTTAGCAGTAGTTACATAAATGGCGTCTTGCTTTAGCTTTGTTAGCTGTAGCTAAACATAGCAATGCTAGCTACATTATTAACATAAGGCAATATAGCAAAGTTAGCATAGCAATGTGAGCTTTAGCAAATGTTGCTAAAGCCAATGTATCTACATAGATAACATAGCAGATTTGAAAGCTAAGCTTGAACTATGTTAGCTACGTAGCTACTTACTCTACGCAGTTCCATTATCTTTAGTTGTCTTAGCTTTAACAATGTGAGCTTTAGCAAACATAGCTAAAGCTAACTTAATTAGCTGCCTTTGTAAGCTTTGCTTTAGCTATGTTAACTACATTTGCTACATAGCTCCATTTTCTATGGCTAAGTTAGCTTGACCAATAACAACTTCAGCAAATATTGCTAAAGCTAACCTATTTAGGAAGATATCATAGATATGTAGCTTATGTAGCTGCTTTGTAACTTTAGCTTTCGTTATGTCAGCTTCATAGTTGCATTAGCTATGTAGCTCTATTATCTATAGCTAAGTTAGCTTTACCAATGTAAGCGTTAGCAAACACAGCTTAAGATAACTTAGCTACATAAATGACATAGATATGTAGCTTATGTAGCTGCATTGTAAGCTTAGCTTTAGCTATGTTAGCTGCATTACCTCCATAGCTACATTATCTACATAGCTAAAGAAGCTAAACAAGCTAGAATGTTTGGAGGGAGGACGATGTTTTCAGTCAGAGCACTGTTTACTTGACTTGTAGCTCAGTTTTTTAACTGTTAGCTTCTGGTATCCTTATTCTTACCTTTACTCTTACCCTAAACATAAATGGAAGTTTGATCCAATTTAATTTTGAAAGTCTTAGCATATATACCCATTCTGAAATGTATGGTGTCTCACATGAATGGCTTTTGGGAGTGGCCATCAGAGATAACGGTCTGAAGCCAGATTGTTTTGACATTTTGGAAAATAACACCCCATCCTATATAATCCATAAACCATTATCCACAAATGGGGAAAACTTGGAACAGTGTTGAACCCTCCCAGGAGCAGCCAGCCTACCAAAATTACTCCAAGAGCGCATCATGGACTCATCTAGGAAGTCACAAAAGAACCCAGAACAACATCCAAAGAACTGCCGGCCTCACCTGACTCAGGTAGGGTTAGAGCTTATTTTTGTGTCCAGGCCAAGGGTGGCACAACCAGTTATTAGATTCAGGGGGAATTTATTTTTTCACGTAAAATCATTTAAAAACTGCATGCTGGATTCAACATTTGTTTGTTGATCTGAAATGTTTAGGTGTGACATATATGCTAAAAAGGGGGCAAAAACATTTTAACAGCACTGTAACTCAACAAAGTTTTTCCCTCTTAAAGGAAATGTCCCACAGATTTCTGAAGGGGAGTTTCGTGACTTCCCCCTCCGATGCTAAAGGAGTGTATGGAGCTGAATGTTCCCTTTCTAAAAACTTAATTTGCTCCATCTGAGTTTGTGTATTTGAATCCCTCTGATGCAATTAAAAGTGACTGATGCTGCCCTCCAAGTAAATTGAGAGAAGTTCGTTAAAGATTATTTGCTGCTTTTCAAAGCTAGCCTCCCACAAAAACCACAAGATGCTAAATCTTGTGTCTGTTGTCCCAGCACACAGAGGCTGGTTGTTCTACGTCTGGGGCCTTGGCACACTCCGTCCACCTCCTTCTCCAGCTTCAGTTTTACCTCCCTTCTGCTCTGATTATGAGCTGAGGTGTAAAACTGAAGAGTCAACACGGCAAACAAAACAAGCCCTCAGCTGTGTTTGCACTGGGACTCAACTAAAAAAAACTCTGAGGGACAAAAAGAAGCTCTTGTTTTTGACTTACCTTCCTTCCCTTAGCAGAAAATCTGCTGTTTACACGGGATAAACAACAGAAGTTCCATGCTTCACATTTATATTAAAATAAACTGCTAGAAAGCGAGCCTGTCACGAGGCTGGAGCACCAACTAAACGTCTGGATCTGAGCTTATAAAGAAGACTTCAGAAAAAAATGAGATAAAAGGGGCAACATTTTCAGCTAGGCCTCTCATGTGCAGCTTTTTTCCAACACATGCAGGCTTTAACACTTGAGTTTGATCAAACAAAGCAGCATTATCTAATCGTTCAACTGATATCTTGGTTAAATATGCAGCTGTGAGTGTTTGGCAAGAACTACAGGGTAGAAACAGAAAAAATCAGTGAAAAAATGTGAACCTCCGCCTGCTGTGTATCAGCTGTAGGGAGGCTCGGAGAGTTGGCCGCCTGCCTCACTGCCAGCCAGACAGACAGTGTGAAAAGAAAAAACTTTATTGAACTTTATTGGATCAAGGTGGAGACGTTGGGACGCTGATCTGCGCTTGGATCAGAGTAAAGTGGAGTTTTTTTCAGTCTCTTTTTCATCACACACAGACTTTCTAGAATAGATCACAACCAAGAGTGCAATAGAGCTGAAGTGAGTAAAGTTAGCCGAACTCTGACAGAAGAAATAGAGCCATTACAAGCTCTAAAATCTGACCTCTTTAACTGCTAAAATCTGGATTCACGTGCAGAAAAGTGCACAGCATTTCATCCTATTTCTTCCTCTCTGTAGTTGCTCTTTTTTCAGCTGGTGAGGGGAAACTGAAGGTAAAGAAAATTGCTTGGAAATTATTGAAGCGGTTCAACCAAACAAGAGGAAGTGAGACCCAGCCACGTGCTCCTTTCTCCTCTGTGAGTGACGGTCATGCTCAGGTGTGCTGCAGCCTGCAGGTGGAGGGAGGAGGGAGACCAGAGAGCCAGGGAGAGAGAGGACAGGCAGTGAACAGGGACTGTGAATTGAGTATGGTAATTCATCCCAACACTGATTTTTCCCCTAATTTTTCCCCTCATGATCCCTTCCTTTGATTCTCCATTGTTTCCTTCTTTTTCACCCCCTGACCACCTCATCTTTCTCCTTTCATATCTGATGCCATTTTCTGTTTCTTATTACTTCCTCCCCTCATTCTCCGTCTGACTTCCTCATATTCTTCTTTTGTGCTTCCTTTATTATTTCCTTCATTATTCTTTGATCTTTTCTCATCTTATACTATATACTGATGCTAAAGGCCTGATTTTAGCAGAGGCATTTTAGAATCTCACAGAGCTGCTTTGTGAGCTTAGCTTTAGCTTTGTTAGCAACATAGCTCCGTTAGCTATGTAGCTCCGTTATCTATAGACAAGTCAGCTTTAACAACGTGATACTTTAGCAAACATAGTTGAAGCTAACTTAGCTATGTGGATAACATACCAACGTAGCTTACGTGAGTACTTTAGCTATGTAAGCAATGTTGGCTATGTAGCTCCGCTATCTATAGACAAGTCAACTTTACCAACGTGATACTTTAGCAAACTTAGTTGAAGCTAACTTAGCCATGTAGATAACATGTCAACGTAGCTTATGTAAGTACTTTAGCTATGTAAGCTATGTTGGCTATGTAGCTCCATTATCTATAGCTAAATTAGCTTTACCAACTAGTAAACAGCTAAAGCTGACTTTACTACGAAGAATATATAGATATGTATTTAGCTTACAAGGCTGCTTTGTGATCTTAGCTTTAGCTACCTAGCTGCATTAGCTTTATAGCTCTGTTATCCAAAGCTAAGTTAGCATTACCAACATAAGATTTAGGAAATATAGCAAAAGCTCACCTAGCTACATAGACATGTATCTTATGAAGCTGCTTTGTGAGCTTATCTTTAGCTGCATTTGCTTTGTAGTTACATTAGCTATGTAGCTCCATTATCTATAGCTAAGTTAGCTTTACCAACGTGCACTCTGTAAAACTTAATGAAAGCTAACCTAACTACGAAGATTATGTAGATATGTATGTAGCATACATGGCTGCTTTGTGATCTTAGCTTTAGCTACGTAGCTGCATTAGCTTTGTAGCTCTGTTTTTCATACATAACCAACATAAGGAGAAACTTACCAACATAAGATTTAGCAAATATAGCAAAAGCTAACCTAGCTACATAGACACATATCTAATGCAGCTGCTTTGTGAGCTTAGCTTTAGCTATATTTGCTATGTAGTTACATTAGCTTTAGCTACATTAGCTATGTAGCTACTTTATATATAGCCAAGTTATCTTTACCAATTTGAGCTTTAGCAAATGTAGCTTAAAAAAGCTTAGCTACATATGCATGTAGCTTATGTAGCTGCTTTGTGAACTTAGCTTTAGCTACATAAGCTTCAGCTATGTTAGCTGTGTAGCATCATTAACTATAGTTAAGTTTGCTTTACAGATGCAGTGACAGTTAACTTAGCAACATAGATAAGGTAGATACACAGCTTATATAGCTGCTTTGTGAGCTAAGTTTTAGCTATGTGAGCTACATAGCTCCATTAGCTATGCAGCTGTTTTATACATAGCTATATCAGCTTTACCAATCTGAGTTTTAGCAAATGTTGCTAAATCTAACTTAGCTACATAGATACATTACTGGTTTGTGAACTAAGCCTTAGCTTCAAAAGCTTCAGCTATGTTAGCTTTGTAGCTTCATTATCTATAATGTTATATATGTTAGCTACTTACCTACGTTGTCTATATAGCTACTTTATTTACATAGCTTACACAGCTAACAGAGCTACATTCTCTGGGTTAGAATGTTTTTAAGGAAAAAAAGCTTTTTTCCTGTAAGCAGACTCTTCAGTCGGCTTTATTAAACATTTTGTCATCAGGTTTTTGACTTTTACCTGCTGGTATCCTAAACATTACCCAAACTCTTAAAGGAAGTTTAAGGCATCTACTTCACAAACACCTCTTTCATCTGAAACAGTTTCAACTACTGATGTTACAAGCCTCAGTTTTGCAGACATATTTTATGCTAAAGCTACTGGACTGAATTAATTTGAGTTTTTCTCATTGCACTTTTTATCTTTTTGAGGGCTTTGAAACTTCATGTTCACATCCAGAGGAGGATTTCAGACCCTCAGCAGACAGCAGACAGCAGACGATACGTTTCACTGCACGAACATACATTGAACACAGCGGTGAGCAGGCACAGAGCCAAAACAATGAACACTTTTTTGTGTTAGAGGTAGGTAAAGTCAGCTGTGTCTCCTCCTCACAGGCTCAGCTGCTCCCCTGAAGGCTTTAGTCTCACATTAACAGAGCTTCTTCCATCAATCTTTGATCACATGATACCAGGGCTACATTTCTAATGAGAATGGGAGATAGACAAGTCGTGACATTAAGGTGATTGTGGTAGATTTTGTCTTTTGGAGGTGTATTTCTATGCCTTACCAAAGCTAACTGAGTCCATGTTAGATATTTTGTGTGAAACTACAAGTAAGCTGAAGAATAACAGATATAGTCAGGTTTGGTTTGAGTCCATGAGACTCAAAGAGAGGTTTTCACTTTTGAACTGCAATTTCACACCACCGTTTACCAATAATAGAAGGAGAAATCAAAGGTGGAAGAGGCACAAAGGCCATTTCCACACCAACAGTGTGGAAATTGCAGCCAAAATAGACACGAATTCAACACAGAAACAGCTTGAGTCTTCAAAGATGTGCGAGAAACGACCTTTTTGTGCTGTAACAACCAGGCAGGATACATTTGAATTTTTGTGGAGGTTTTGAATTGGAAAAAGTAAAAGTGTTTATGAGGTGAGGGTTTTAGGATTCTGCCTTGATGTTTGAGCTGCAAACACACAAAAATGGATGAATAAGGGATGTCTATGGTCAGTCTTTAACACTTCCTAAGTCAGTGCCAAGGTCATTCTTGTGGTCAGGATGCTGAGTGCTGAAACCACTGGCCTGCACTGGTTTTCTTTTAAAATCAGATGCTGCAGGCAAAAACCTGTTGTTAGTGGACGTGGGCTCTTTTCTGGTTCTTTGCATCATTGGGATTACCTGACACCAGATTGACTGTTTCATACATGCATGGATCTATTTCACATTCATCTGGGATAGTTCTTATGCAAAGTGTTTGGAAAAGGCAGGGCTTTTCAAAATAAAATTCTCAGAAGGTGATTAGATGAATGTTCTGTCACTTTAATTAGGGCCAATCAGAGCAAAAAGACAAAACTAGGTAGTAGGCACCCTTACACCACCCACATTCACAGCAATTCCCCTCCATCTACTCACGCATTTGCACCACGATTCAGTTATGCCAAGGCTGGTCAGGAGAAGTGCAAAAACATCTTCTCTGCGGGAAAATCTTTTTTCAGATATATTTTTTGGCTTTTTATGCCTTTATCGACAGAGGAGAGCACCGCAGAGAGAGCTGGGGAGCGCCACATGCCGGATTCGAACATAGGGCGGCTAGTTCACGGGGGGAACCTTGAACCACTAGGCCATCTGCGCTGCATAAAAAAACCTTTCAGTACTCTTCTTTTCTTCACTTGTAAGAAGGAATTACTTTTCATATCTAGTAAAAAGTGTCATTAAAATGTAGAGATGTAATGGTATTGTTAATATGGCAATGTGAGAGAAAAAAGCGTCTACCGTTGTTGTCTTGACTGTTTCAGTGCAAAAATGCTGTTTTTTTAGGGAAGCAGAGCGAAGGAAAGTGGGAACTACCATCAGCACTTGCATACCCATTGGGTTGTAGCTAAGGATTTTGGGCACCCAGAAAGACCCTTAACTGGCTAGCCAAGCAACAAGTTTTGCGTTATTTTTACAAATATTCATACATTTTAATGTATTTTTTAACCATAATTTCCCTATTTATGAGCAATATTTTTACTATGGTAAACTTAAATTTGCTTGCATTATTTCACAGCGCTGATCTACACCATTTGGGCATTTTTTAGAGAGGACCAGGGCCCCCAGTACTGTAATTTACTCTATTTGATACAAATTTCAGTCTGTTGACTGATTCGTTTAGTTGCTTTTGATTCAATAAGGACACTTATTACTAAGAAAAAATAAATAAAAACACACTTTTTATTGCAGGCTTCTTAAAGGCCCCTCCATATGGTGGGCCTGGGTGATCAGTGCCCCTTTCCCCCCTGTGCTACGCCCATGGTACCCATCATCTTTTGTGCTCCACTAACTGGCTTAATGGTGTATGCTAAAAGTTTCTGAGACTCTTAAATCTGACGTGTGGAAGCAATTTGCTTTTCCTGTGTCACGAAAGGAGAAAATGTGACGGACAAACAAAAATGAATACGCACACACTGCCAGACTACGGTGGCATACTTGACGAGGGGAATACGAGTGATCTAAGGTGCCGCTTGGTAAATCATCACCCCAGGAAGGAAGCGTTCACAATCACAATGAAAGTACAAAGGCTAGACAGATCACAAGGTGCATGCGTGAATGTATCGCTGAAGACCTACGGCTGTTTTCAGTGGTGGAAAATGAAGGTTTAAGAAGGTTTGCACTGGAGCCAAAGTATTAGTTTATATTTCTAACCCTAATTCACACTTAAAGACTTATTTGTCCTATTTTAATATTCAAAATGCTGCCATAAGTTTTTTTTCCAAGTCTTCATTTGCTGTTTTGCTGTTGTTGTCGTTTTTTTGATGCCGCAATAAAAAAAAAAGTGACTGTCACAGGTAAATCAGGATGTCTCCTCACGCTGTGTGACACCCCTGTTTATATCCTCACCTTGATTGCTATCGCCACCTCACACATCCATCTGGTAAACCTCTTATAGACAGCGTTTGGGAAAGGGCAGAACCTTTGAAAAAAAACCTGGATGGTGATTGGATGAATGTTCTGTGTGTCACATCTTTACGGGCCAATCAGAACAACAAAACACGTGACGTTGTAGCTGCTACCGAGGAGTAAACTCCATAGATAGCTGCATAACGTGAACCATGGCAGCTGTAGACATGTCAGTACAGGACTTTTGTCGTTCTTGAAGAGAAAACAACTCAATGCTGTTCTTTGCTCTTCTTCTAATGTAGAAATGTCGTCAAGTTCTGATAAAACTGGCGCTTTAGCAGCATCCACGCTAAAGTCTTCCACCATAATTGCACCGGCCTCTTGTTGCTGCTTGCTTACATCACGACTCCGCCACCACTTGACACTGACTGGTCCTGTCACTTTCTAACCGGGCCCAAACTGTTCAGACGGGAGCATTGCAAGATGAATTCGCCAGTGAGAAACACGGTAATGGGCATATCCATCTGCTCTGCAAGGTTAATCCCTATACTGATGAAAACAAACACGGCTAAACTAGCTGAGGGTTTGACACTCAAACTTCAATCTTCAGAACATGTTAAAGAAATAATACAGAAAAATAAACATCAGTTGGGGACTTATTGATACATTCTGCTGATGTGTACAGCCAAAATAGTTGCTGTTATCATTGACAATCATTTCCATAACCGCCCAATATTTGAGATAATCCTGACAATATTGCGCATTCTTTGTCTTGACACTCAGCTCGGTAGCAAATACCAGCACGGACAGCCTTTAGATCTGACTGCACATGAAACGTCCTCATTTACCTGCAGTCCAAACAAAGCTACTGAGAATAATAGCAGAGCTTTTGAAAAGGCTAAGGCGTGTGCTCTGAGTCAGGCTGGTTTCTGTTGAGGTGCTGACAATGCAATAAATATCTCTTCTAATAAGAACCAATGAGTTACATCACTACACAGTGTTATTATGAAGATGGTTAGCCTTCTAATCCTGATAATCCTCATGAAAACGGAAAATTTGGACTCCTGAAATGTCTAACAAGTGATATGACTTTGAAGTAAACATGCAGTGCACCTTTAGGCTTTACTGTGCTCTACTTTGACTGATTAAAAGGATTGTTAGAAACAAGAAAATCCATCGAGGTGAAGACATGTAGTCCTGCTGCAGCTTCTGCCTTCAGTGGTTTCCTCCAGGTTGAATCATTTTAATCATGCATGTTTTCAGATCACATTTCTTTCACTAAATCTGTCAAGGAAAAAGAGAGAAAAGAAATGCATGCAGCAAAAACAGATGAAAGTCTATTTTCTGCCCGCTTCTCATCTAAAGGCTATTTTTAGCGTGATATTTTTTTCATAACCACTCCCTCAGTTTCAACATCAAAAAGCTGCAGCTTCAACCGAGGGCTTTAAAGACAGATGCAGTGAAGAGAGAGGAGGAGAGGGCTTTCAGAGGGCGGGAGAATCTGCATGTCTGTGTGCAGGTCAGAATCACACGGCTGCTTCGGTGTAGCACAGAGGTGATGTCACAGGTGGGAGGACGGGTGGGGTTTGTGTTGATGTGAAAATGAGTCTGGATTAGTCCCATGATGCAGAGGTGTTGTTCCAACTTGGTACCAATCTGTTTCACATGATCAATGAAGAGATTTTTGGACTAGAATCATATTTTTCTCCCTTTGTCTCTGCAGCGTGTGTCTGTTTTAATGACTGTGTGGGAGGGCGGAGAGGCGGATCTCTGCCCCTTAATTCTCATTTTTCTGCAGCGGGCTGGTCGGCTGGATTACGACTGCAGCAGCGTGGGAGGAGAGGTGGAGGCGGAGGTGGAGTAGAGACTCACACATCCAGTCCGACCTGTTCATGAGGTTAAAGCAGCACACGGAGAGCAGCGATGACTGACTGCAGCCAGACTTGATTTACAGTCTGTCAGTCAGATCAGATGCTATCTGCTCTGCTGTGAAGTGACACGAGGCGTCGTCGCTTCATCGCTGTCCAAACAGAAGTTAAGAACAACTGTTTTCTTAATCCTTTCTTAATCACTCCTCACCTGAACCTGAAACTTTCTATATCTGCTGTTCAGTTTCTTAATTATTTGTTCTAACTCCCTGACAGCAGGCAAAACAAAACAGGAGAAAAAGAGCTTAAACTTCAGCAAAACTGGGTACTAATTTCATTTTTTACACCTATTTATTAGGGCCTGAGCACCAACCTCGGAGCAAGAACCCTGATGAAACTGTAGCTGCTGATTTGGGGGCCGATAAATTAATATAACTCATTAGTTTTTACATAAACAAAAGACCATGTCTGTAGGGTTCGGAATTATATTTACAATAAGAAGGGGATATGATTGAAACTAGAGTTGTTCAGATTCCAATACAAGTATTGGAAATATGTCCATTACTGCTTAAAATGCAGGTATTGGTATTGGCGAATACACAAGTTTATGCACCAATCTGATACCATTTGGTTCAGCTTTATATTTTGCTTCATTTAGCCATGCTAAATGTTAGTGCTATAAACCCGGAAATCAATTCTTCTTCCCTGCCACCGTATAAACGGGCTTCCGTTTTTAGAGCAGCGAAGAAGAACCAAGGGACCCACTGCAGCAGCAAACAGTGATGCCAGATCTCGCGAGACAAATAAGCAACCAGGCCTGTGAAAACAAGCCCAAAACAAGTGACTTTTGTGTGAGTTTTCAGTGCTAGCATGTTGTTTCAGGTCTGCATGGTGTGCACATATTTCACACTTACACAGGGCTTTTGAGTCATCCCCCACGACGGGTTGAATCCATTCTTTTAGTCCGTTCTCTTTCTCCCAGTCTTTGTTGTATTTCTTCACGTATTTCGCCCACTTTGTCCCGGGCATTGTTTAAAAAAAAAAAACAACAACTCTCCTACAGTCCACCATCAGTCACGCCTTTCATTCAAACACCACTGACATTTCCCTTAACAGAAAAAAACAGATCGCCCTGCTCTGCCTGTGATTGGCTAGTACTTGTTGCCATCAGGGTCAGAGCCAATTAGAAGCAGGATGCAGGTGGGAAAAAAACTCTGCTGTTTCCTGTGTGTGTGTGTGTGTGTGTGTATGGGAAGAGGGGAGGGACAGAGGGAACAGGCAGGACAAACTATCCTACGTTTAAATAACACATCAAAAATATCTGCTTGAAAACTTATTATGGAGCTAGGAACAAGCTCAAATAAACAACTACACTTTAGAAACAAGCCCCCCCAAAAAAAACTCAACCTGCAACGACCAATATTTATCAGCGACTTTACAGAAAAACAAGCCCAAAGTCCACTTAAAATAAGCGGACTTAGTAACAATGGCAGCCAAGTATGGTGTCTGCGTGACAGTTTTTCTCTGAATGTGATCGTTAAAACACCTTCCAGACCAGCGCTGTCGTACAAGACACAGTGACACAGTTTATCTAAAGTTAAATAACTTTTGAACCATAAATCGTTGCCTCTCACTTGTTTTTCCTCTTGAAGCTAGCCGTTGTTTTTTCCCATTGATGCTATTGATGCCTTTGAATCCCGTGCGGCAGCATTTTCAGCAAACCCGGAACTCGTGTGACTTTTGGGGACTTTAATGATTAAATCCACACCAGTAAACCCGATATTGAACGTCTTTTTATCCATTTTAATCCAATTATGATCATTTATTACCACTAGCTTGAATGCTAACGCATGTGAGTGTCCGTCAGCCAATAGCAGGCTGTTCTGTAATCACATAATGCTGTCAAAATAGCAGAAAGGAGAGATATAGTTCAATGCACAACTGTATACATTAAGTACATATTAAGGGTTGTATACAACAGTTGTTAATATGTGAGCTGTAAGTTTTATATTGTATTTTCAAAAGTGCAATAAAGTTTGTATTAAAATAAAAAAGAGAGATAGAGAGAGGCTGTGATGCAGCCCCCTGTATTTTTGTTATTTTAATATTTAGCAGTAAAACTCAATAATCAGCAGAAAAACAATTTTAGGGTCACAGGGGTGCTGTACATTTTGATTCTCTTTGTTGAGCCATGTTCTGAGTCAAACATAGATCTAAAATAATTTGCTAGTCTGAACAGTCAGTTCAGAAAGCTCACACTGGTATCGGATCAGAGCTCGGTATCAGCTGATACCCAACCCCTTGGTATCGGAGTCTACCGGGAAAGAAAAAATGGTATCGGAACATAAATCTTTAATTTTGGTCGTGTCATGAAAGTTTCAGTCACAGTGAATGCTGAGGACAGAGGACCAGAGTGGGATGCATTCAGTTTAAACAGAGGCAGGGATAAAAAAATTTTCCCCATGGAGATGAAAATGTATCATCAGAGGGGAAATCAGAACCAGAAGGGGGGAAATCTGCCCAAAACCCCAGCAATTCACACCCTGATGTAACTACATAACTGGTAGTGAGTATTATTAACACATAATGACTTTCCACAAAGTCACGCTTCAATCACAAGTCCGTCCTCGACTCGTTGTCTCTTCCATCTGTCCGTCTCTCCTTCTCGCTCTTCCTGCTAGAGCGCCCCCTGGAGGTTGGGAGCTTTATGAAGTTTCTGGTTTTGAAACGCGTTTTGGATAAGGATTGTTTGAGAGTGGAATCGTTTCTGTATTAGAAGCCCGTTCGCCGTTCAAGAGTTTGTTTTTGTCTCTTGGAGAGTGTTTTGTCAGTTGCACCACGTTTCCCTTGTTGAAGTTCGTTTGGACTTTTGATTGCGTCTCTAAAGTTCAAGCTCTTATTAAAACTGTTTTGTTTCATTTAGAATGTATCAAGCTTTTGCAAGCCGTTTGCCCTTACTGGCCACCGTACATTTTTGGCTGTTTTACACCATTTTTACCTCTTTTTCTGCCATTTGTGCCACTTCTTGTCTTGCAGTTTTATCCCATTTTTTTTTGCCATATGTTGCCCATGTTTGACACTGTTTTGCTGGTTTAATGGATTTTTTGGGTCTTTTTTTACACTTTTTCACATTCCTTGCCACTTTGATCCATTTTTTCCTGTTTTTTCACCCTTTCTGCATGTGCTGCAGCACACTGCACAGGTTGCCAACACCCAGTATTTGCTACACAACTGCGGCTGCAGCATAACCTCACACACAATGGGATGCTAGGGCCCTCCAGTGCTGCTTGGAGCCCTAATTCTTAAAATGTCTTACTTTGAACCGATTTCCACTGTGGAGGGTTTCCAGGGCAGTTTAAGGCTGTGATGGAGCACACTGTGAGCCTGAGGTCCATGTCAGACTGGGTCGGTGTGAAGGAGAAGGTTGTTTAGCCGGGTACTACATGGATGTGGGGGCTGAGGAAGTGCCAGGATTGTCAAGACGTGGGGAAGCCTCGATACATCCCACCATTTGCTTGCAGAAAACCATGATCTTAGACTTGGAGTTGCTGACACTTGTGACCAATTTAGCCCCCAGAAAGCCTTTCCAAGTCCATCACAGTCACTGGTCGAGCAAACTCCTATGCTTCCATTGAAACCCTGCATGGGTAAAGAGCAGGTCCAAGGCCAGGACAGAATCCGTGTCGTTCCATCCGAGGTTTGACAGCATTTTTGCAGCATTTACTGTGCTGGAGGCTGGTTCAGAAACTGACTTTGTCACATCATCTGTTCAAACAGATGCAGGATGCTACAGATCTCATTCTGTCACTGAAGTGTAAACAAAGACAAGCAAACAAGGAATCACAGCCTGGTGTATGCAGAAAGAGCGTTGTGTTTGCATTGAAACAATAAAGCCTTGTGTGTGCAGTTCAGAGAGGTGGTTTTACCTGCGTTCCTGCCCTCAGCGCTGAACTCTCCTGTGAGGGAGTGTTGTTGGCAGACAGCAGGTATGTCACAGCGTTTCTCAATCATCGCTTTGCTTCAGCTGGCCCCGATCTGTCACACGGAGGCACACAAACACCTGACATGAGCTGGCTGTGTGGAGCAGGTGGAGACGCAGCGCTGCAGCGAGACAAGCCTTCTTTACGAGATGTTACACAACCCATCGTAAACATTTCAGCCTGAGAGCTGCTCCCACACTACGACCATTCAAGGGCTGGACTTTAATTCAAGGATAAATTATTTTATTGTCTTTCTCTTCTTTCTATGAGTTTAAGACATTTTTTTGTGTGTCTTCATTGAACTCTCTGCTTAAACTTCTTTTAAGTTTCTTTAACTTGATATGTAAAATATGCGTATCTGCACTGATTAAAGTAAACCTTATCATCTTCCTCATGTAAATCTCCCACATTGTTGCATATTCATGCTTTTACCATGTCTCTTTAGTATCCTTGCAACTTTTGCACGCTTTGCAAACAGGCCTGCCCACAGAACTGGCTGAGCCCCTGAAAACCCCAGAGAATGTGCCGGGCCCTGTTGCATTTATTTAAGATGTCAGTGCATGTGTGTATGCTGGATCAGCATGGGGCTAGTGTTTGTCTGCGCTAACGGTTACTTTGTTTTGGAGCTGAAAGCTGTGTAGGCGATAATGGGGTCTGGTGTTTAAATGATTTATTAGTTCTACTTCAAACCCTTTTTGATACTTCTGAACATTTTTGCCACTTTTAACACATTTTTACTGCTTTTCCCTCATTTTTGCCCCTTTGACACTTTTAACTCATTGTCGCCATTTTTTGCCCATTTTGCCACTTCTTTTAGTCACTTTAAATCCACTTTTCCAATTTATGGCACTAACCTTTGCCACTTTTAACCAATGTTTTGTAATTTTTGTAACCTTTTGCCCTAATTTACCATACTATGCCGATTTCTGGAGCTTCTTTTTCCATTTTTTGCTACTTGGTTTCCATTTTTTACTACTTGTTACCCATTTTTAGTTGCTTTTTTTGGACATTTTCTGCACATATGTTGCACCCAATCATTTAACCATTTTTTCCACTTTTATGCCACATTTTTCTACTTTCTACCTTATTTTACTACTTTTAGCCATTTTTTGCTGCTTTTTTACTTCTTGCTTCCCCTTTTCACCACTTTCACTATTTTATCCCAGTTTGTTGCCCGGTTTGCCACTTTCTGCCTATTTTTGCTACTTGTCTCCAATTTTTGCCACATTTCTTGGTGCTTTTTGCTACTTTTTTTTACCCATTTTTTTGTCCTATTTACCACTCCCATCCCCATTTTTTCCAGATTTTGTCCATTTTGCCACTTTCTTGCCCATTAATAGTGACTTGACTCCCATTTTTACCACTTTTAGCCAGTTTTTTCTCTGCTTTGTTCCAATTTTGGGCAATTCCTTTCCCATTTTTGTGGTACTTTTCTCCCATTTCACCACTTTTAACCCATTACTTGCTGTTTTGTGCTAATATTGGCCACTTCTGGCCCATTTTTAGCTACTTGCCAATCATTGGCACTTTTTGTTCTTTTTTATAAATTTGCCACTTATTGCCCTATTCTACCTCTTTCTACCCTTTTTTTTGCTTCTTTTTGCCCATTTTGCCACTTTCTTACCCATGCTTTGCTTGTTGTTTTCCATTTTGCTTTGCCCTATTTTACCAACTTTATCCAATTTTTTTGCTGCTATTTGCCCAGTTTTTTTCTCCCTATTTCTTGCTGCTTTTTGCTACTTTTTGCCCATTTCTGTAATTCTTGCCACACATTGCCCTATTGTACAACTTTCACCCCCTTTTTCAGCTTTTTACCCATTTTTTTTCTCCCATTTTTACCACTTTTAACCCGTCTTGCTGCTTTGTACCAATTTTGGCCAATTTCTTGCCCGTTTTTAAGCTACTTGTCTCCAATTTGTACCACTTTTAACCCCTTTCTTGCTGCTTTTTGCCACTTTTTTGCTCATTCTTGTAATTCTTGCCACTAATTGTCTCCCATTTGCACCACTTTCAAGCCTTATTTTGCCCCTTTCTTGCTCATTTTTTGCTTCTTATCTCCCTTTTTTACCACTTTTAACCCATTACTTGCTGTTTTGTGGCAATTTTGTAGATTTTTCACTTATTTCCCTATTCTACCTCTTTCAACCCTTTTTAACTGTTTTTTTTCCACATTTTGCCACCTTCTTACCCATGCTTTGCTACCTGTTTCCGATTTTTGCCACCTTCAACCCATTTGTTGCTGCTTTTTGTCCATTTTTGTATTTTTCCCACTCTTTGCCCTATTTTACAGCCTTTAATCATTTTTTTGCTACTTGTCTCCCATTTGACCACTTTGGACATAATTTTTCTATACTTTTGGCCCATTTTAGCCACTTTAAGCCACTTTTAAGCCACAGTTTTCAGTCCTTTTTCACAATTATTCAGCTCTTTCCCATCAAAGTTGTTTCTTTTGTTTCATTCTCTGGCATCCTGAGGTTTGAGCACATCACAACTATGAAGTTTGACATTTCTTTCATTTAGTTCAGTGTGCCCATCCACATTGTTGATAATAAAAAGGTAATTATTTTAAAAAAAGGGGGTTTATATTTTGACAAACAGCTGTTTTGTATTACAAAAATAAATCTCTTTTTTGTTGCTTTGATAAGTGGGATTATTATTCAGGTTATAAACAAAAATAAGGTTTTCTCAGCCTAACTTTACAATGGACCAGGACGCTGCTGACCTCCATGGGCCCCCAGTTTGTCTGGGCCCCAAAATACTATAGTTATTTTTTTTTATTTCTAAATTTAATGCTTAATTCCTGTATAATGAGAGCAAGGCTAACTGGAGTCAAATTCCTTGTTTGCACAAGCGTCCTTGGCCAGTAAAGCTGACTCTGATTGTTTTTGCATGCCTTCATGTTTTTGTGTTTTGGATTATGACACGAATCAACCAGATGTGTCTGTTTGAACTCCACGTTAGTTTGCTGTCTGTGTGAGGGCTGGTGTAGCTCTGGAATCCCTAAAAACCATCGTAAACAGAAGGAGGTGACAGCAACAATAAAAACTGGTGTAAAGGAATTATGTGCACTCTTAAGACGGGCCAAAAAGTGGCCAGTATATCTAATTATGACTAATCACTGAATTTTGACAGTTAGTTGCAATCAAATGTGTTTTAGTTGTATCTAAAACACATTTTAGGTCCATACTGGTGTTGTGGAGCAATTATTATTATCAAATCTTAATTTGAGGATGAAACAAATGCAAAGAGATGTGTTTAATGATCTTGACTTTTAGATTTATTATTTGAATGAGTGCTCCACTGTTACATCATTGTGACCTGAAACCATTAAACAGTGATAAGAAACAGCTTCAAAGTGCTTATTCAGCCAAACACACCATTTAACCATGTTCAATGAAGAAATCTGCAGGGGTGCATGTGCAAACTGACTCACTGATATCCAGTGGTTCCAGTTCCAGTTTTGTTTTTAAAAGAAATGTAGTCCAGTTCCGATTAAACTGCTGCTTTCCTACAGCTACATCTGAGCTAACGGCTACTGCAGCAGCAGCCTGGATACACTGGAAATCTGTAACCATAAAGATCGCAAACCCATGCTGAAACACAATGGGAGAAGAGTGAAAACATCTTGTCGGCCACGGAAAGCTATCAGCTTTGGCCACTTTTGACCAAACTGCTGCTGTGGCTAACTGCGAGCTAACTACTCCACTAGCAGGCACTTGCAACAACTAACCCTTTCCCCGTAACTATGACATACTCATGCTGAAGCAGGTTGCCAGAAGACCTCAAACACCTTTTCTGTCACGGGAAGTTTTCAGTTTTGACTTAAATGCTTGGTTTAAAAATAAATGTTGTCCAGTTCTGACCAAAGTGCTGCTGTAGCCAAGCTTGTCACTTCACTATCAACCATTGAATACATTGTATACTAGCTTTTAAAGTTGTTTTTATTCTTTATTTCATACAGAAACATGGTCCATTTCTAGCAAAACGGACGCAGTGCTAAAGCTGTATCTGAGGTATTTACAGCAGTGGAGGCAGCCATTACCGATGGCTCTCAGAACAACTACACCCCGCCCATAGCGGTTACTCACTCAGTCACTCAGCCAGTCACAGACGGTCCATCTGGTGTGTGAGGCAGTGTTCATTTGGGCAGCTATTTTTAATTTTAGTCTTAGTTTTAGTCTTAAAATGAAATGTATTTTACTTTAAGTCACATTTTTGTCATTTCTATCCTTTTTAGTTTTAGTCTAGTTTTAGTCAACCGAAACTCAAAACATTTCAGTCTAGTTTTAGTCTAAAAAAGTCATCACATTTTAGTTTTTAATTTTAGTCCAAGCATTTATTTTCTTGCCTATATCTGGTATGAAGTTGTAGAAGTGTGTTCTCTGCACCCTGCTAAACTTGGGGTCCCTGCTTTCTACAGCTGAGAGGCAGAAAAGCTACAGATGCCTTGTTTTTAGACAGATTTACAAACAGTGGAGAAATATCAAGGATTATGAATGTCTGACGAAAACTACATTACATTTTAGTCTAGTAAAAAAATAGTTAATAGGCAGTAAAAAGGTGGCAATAAATGAGTGAAAAGTGACTACAATGGGCAAAAAGCAGCAAAGAGTGGCAAAAAATGGGAAAAAACTGCCATTCAATGGCAAAAAACAGCTTAAACAGGCAAGAAGTGGGAAAAAATGCAAATATCAAAAAGCTGGGTAAAGGGCAAAAACTGGTGAGATGTTTGAGAAAAGGCAGAGGCTTTGAAAAAACTCAGTGTGATTGGATGAACGTTCTGTCTGTCACATCTCTACGGGCCAATCAGATCAACAAAACACATGACGTAGCAGCTATCGAGCTGCACATGTGCAGCCACCAAGGGATAACGTGAAACATGGCGACTATAGACATGCAAGTACTCGACTTTTGTCGTTTTTGAAAAGAAAACAACTCACTGCTGTTCTTTGTTCTTCTTTTAACTAAGAAATGTCATCAAGCTCTGATAAAACTTACACTTTAGCAGCATCCACGCTGGGCTCTTCTGCCATAATTGCACCGGCCTCTTGCTGCTGCTTGTTTACTTCACGTCGCTGCCATGCCTGAAAGTACTGCCCCTTGTTGCTGATTAGTCCTGTCACTTTTTAACCGGGCCCAAACGGTTCAGATGGGAGCTTTGCAAGATGGATTCGCCAGTGAAAAACAAGAAAACAGATGTATCCATCTGCTTTGCAAGGTCACAAAAATGAGTGAAAAGTGGCAAAAAACGTGACAAAAATGGCTTTAAAAGCAGTAAAAACAGATTAAAAGAGGCAAACAGTGGAAAAACTCAAAAAAAGAGCAATGGAAACATAAAGACAAAAAAAAGAAGATATATAAATGGTGACAAATAAAGCCAACTGCATAAGAGTGGCGTGCAAACTTCAATTTAACTTGCAGTGGATCATTTCTGAGGTCAGAGTTGACCTTTTAAGGTTTTCGGGGGGAAAATATTTCAAATGAAGACATAGAAGAGCCACAAATCATCACAAAAGAGCCACGTGTTGAGTATCACTGGGCTATCTGGTGTGTGAGGTTACACTTCTCCCTAATTATAAGAAATTTATGTATGACAACAAGATAGTTTTCTGTTTAGTGTTGTATGTCTTTAATATGCTCCAGTAGATAGTTCTATAAGTAGTGAAGACAATAATATAGCACCAAGAGCAACAAGAGAACATCTCATGAAACTTCTCTCACAGCTTCCTCATGTTTACAGGAAGAGGTTGATAGATTTTCTCATTGACTGGTTAAAGTCTACATCCATTTCCAGTCGTTGCTACATCCCAGCTAAGTGATAAACACAACTGTTTTACAAGTGAATGCACAACAGTGTTGAAATCCTCTTTTGCACATCTGTTCGTTCACACATGCCGACAGCTGCACCTGCGTGCTCCGTCACATGGTTTCTGAACTCCACATGCAGATTATGATCTCTGCTCCCAGACGGGGAAAATTTGCCAAAAGCAGCTCAGCACCCCGTCACTGCAGCGCTCGCTGAGAGGAGCTAAATGTGCAGGCTGTGTGTCAGTTTCTTCCCCGAGGGCCGCTGCATCGAACGCCGAGGCCCGGCGGAAAACTCTAACAACACTGAAAGATCTGGAACGGTCCTGGATCTGAGAAGAAAGGCGAGTAAGCTGTATGATACCTGTGTGACAGCTGATGAATTTGCCTAATTCTGATTATCCCCCTGCTGGTTAGCCTCTCTGTTTGTCACAGGAAGGTACGTCTGATTCAGTGGGTTCTCAAAGCGTGTGAATGGAGGCGGGATGGGTGGAGGAGAAAAGCCCCTCTCCTGCTTTGAAGCTATTAGCTCGCTCTCCTTTCACCTGTCACACATTGGTGACTTTATTTCGACTCGGATGGAGACCCCCTGGCAGATATCAGAGAGATCATCTCCCTCTTAAGCTAAACGACTCCAACAAGCGTTGCGGCCCTCCCCTCCAGGCCCCTGTGACTCCCCGCGACCCCTCTAGGCCGCCCGAGGAGCAGAGGTCTGACCGTGGAGGAGTGGCCATGGGAAGAGAAGGAGATGGGGCTGAAATGAACTCTGTCATGCAGAAAACTGCAGGAGGGGGAGGCGACGAATACACACTCCCACCCCCTGCAGATATGCACACACAGCTGGGACAAAGAGCGACACAAACACTCACACATAGGTTAAAAAAAAAGACTCAACAGCAATCGAGCTCCGTTTTTCTTTTTCTTCTTCACACTCCTTCCCCTGTGCTTTCACTCTCTCACACGTTTTCTTTCCCCACTCTCTCTCTCTCTCTCTCACTTACACTCACCACACAAACACACAATAGCCGCTGTGACAAAGCCCTCTGCAGGATTAGCCAGCCTTTGTTGGCAAAACACAAATTACAAGTCTTTTAGCGCTAACTCCGCCCTCACTGCAAGTGAGCTAGCAGGAGAGGGGTGTGTGCATCAAAGAGAAAGTGTTTGCATGTGCATGTGTTGTCATGATAGCAGCTCAATTAGCGCTAGAAAACTAGACCATGGACTGTTTTCACAGCTGTAATAACTTTGCTGAATAAAAGATTACAATGCTGCAGGTCACTGCCGTTCAAAATGAGCAAAAAATATTAGCTCATTTTGATGTTTTAGGAGATGAATGTTGTCCCTTTCTTGTCTGATGTAAGATTCTAGCAGCTCCACAGTCCTGGGTCTTCTTTGCAGGATTTCTCACTTCATGCTCTGAATGCTTTCTATTGGTGAAAGCTCAGGTCTGCAGGCAGGCCAGTTCAGCGCCTGGAATCTTTGACTGTGAAGCCATGCTGTTGTGACGGATGTGGCATTGTCTAGAGGGGAGCATAAGTTGCTGTAAAACCTCCATACGAAGCTCAGCAGGACACAGAAGTCATACACTCAGCTGTGATCTGCTCATATCGCCTCCTAGCTCCTACAGCCAATCACAGCTCTTTCTCTCAACATGGCAGTCCATTTAAATTTGACATACTTTTCATTAATACCTGTTGCATCAATACAGATACTCTACACTGCTGCTGCTGGCAAAGCTTAACCTCCTCCACCCCAGCCTCCTCCTTTATAGCACCATGATATGGATTAATTGTATTCAATATGCATCATCATAAATGTATCCATCCATATGGGGTTTCTAGCCATGCACTCTGACCGTCAAAGCATGCTGCTTGACTAACCCACAGGTATAACTGTACATCCATTTTGCAATAACTGTTTGACGAGAGTGTCCCTGACTCAAATACTCAAATACTCAGCACTGATAGTGCCTTTCTAAATGTGTAAGCTGCACAATTCATAGGCACAAATGCAACCCCATACTTTCAAAATCTCAATTTTTGATTAATCTGACCACAGAACAGTTTTCCATTTAGCCTCAGCCCATTTTAAATGAGCTTTGGACCAGAGAAAACAGTGGCATTTCTAGATCTTCTTTGCATGATGCAGCTTTTACCAGAATTTGTGGATACACGGCCAACTGCGTCGACAGACAATGATTTCTAGAAGTCTTTCTGAGCCTGTGCAGTGATTTACAGTCCAGAATAATGTCTGTTTCTCCAGACTTTTGATTTTTTTTGGTGATATTATGCACTGTAGATGGTTGAGGAACATTTTTCAAAAGTTTTCTTCAATTTTAGACAGCTTTGTTGCAGAATCACGTCTTAAAACTCATTTTTATTCTTTGACATTTAATTCAGCATGAGAGTTGTGTGATCTCTGTCCTTTTATGTCTTTTATGGTACTAATCCCTGTGTTTTTAATGGCTTTTATTTGTTTTATGTTTTTAAATGTTTTCATTTCATTTTAAATGTTTCTATGGTGTTCTTGCCTGCTTTTATTTCTTTCCTCTTCATGTTTTTACTTCTGCTGTGTTGGTGAGCTATTTCTGTGTTTGTACTGTGCAGCACTTTGGTAAACTTGAATGTTTTTAAAATGTGCTATTTAAGTAAAGTGGATTGGATTGGAGAATCTATGCTCATATTTACTTCTGGGAGACTCTGCCTTTCAAAAATGGTCCTTTTATCCAGTCATGTTCCTGACCGGTTGCTAATTAACCTAATTAGCTCCACAATGCTCCTCCAGCTGTTTTTCAGTAGTACCGTTTACTTTTCCAGGCATTTTGTTTCCCTGTTTTTGGAGGTGTGTTGCTGCCATCAAATTCAAAATGAGCTCATATTTTTAATGAAATGGTAAAATGTCTGAGTTTTCACATCTGATATGTTGTTTGTGTTCTGTTGTGGATAAAATATGGGTTTGTGAGATTACACATACACATTTCACTGCATCCCAACTTTTTTGGAATTGGGTTTGTAAATGCCTTTCTGTTTGTATTGGGTATATATCATCAGAGATAACAGAGTTTGTGATCTATCAGTTGAAGTGACTGTGGAGTGGGCTTTGGAGAGGTTTAATTCCTGGTTTCTTCATCAGACCCGAGAAAACAGACCTAACAGAGAAGACCCATCGACATGACGCCGTCTGAAACACAGAGGAGGAGCAGGTTGTCAATTAGCGACGCCTTTTTTTATAACCCCAGTGCTGCTGGGTTTATTTTCTGGTTTCTTACCCCCCCTTCCTTCACAGTCTTTATGTTTCACATCTGCAGCATGCACACATGATGAAGCTCTGGGGGGCTTAAAAACAGAACACAAGTTGGCGGTGCTGCAGGCTGTCTGAGTCACTGTTTTGTCATTTGTCTTTGTTGGGATGATGATAAATTCACTGTCAAACTCTGCTGAGGAGCAGTGCAGACACATGACTGAGCTCGCTGACAGGTTCAGAAACAAGGTGCATCTAAGCAAGCAGGGGAATGAAAAAAGTGACAAAAAAGTGCAAAAATGGACCAGGCCCTATTTTGATGTTCTCGAGCTCATGGCTCACAGTGATTTGGGGCGTATCCGTCTAATTTTTTATCTTTAAGATGCATAATCTGGGTGCAGGTGCTTCTGACGTACTTGTCCTGTCAAATTGTGGGGCATCTCAGATGTGTTGTGCATTATGTCACAATGGAGAAGCATTTGTTATTCTCGATGCTCATATTCAGGCCTGACAAGAGCAGTGGGCCCAGAATCTGGCTGAATACGTAGTTTTATGTATAGCCTTAAGGCACAGTCTTTTTCTACACCCTTAATGCTGGAACTGGCGAGCTTTGCACCTGACCACTCCCCATTTTACTACTACAATTGGCAGCTTGTCTGTGTGTCTGTGTGTCTGTCTTGATTTACATGCCACACCATTGCTCCAATTGTGCTTAAAAAATGTCCTTTTGGGCCCCACATGGGTTATATGTGGGCTGCAATATGGGTCCCATGTGGGTTTGTCTGTGGGTTCCATGGTGGCCCCACCTGTGATTGCCTATGTGAAATGCAAGTGTGGGTCAACCCATATGAGCCCATATAGGCCCAATCTCTAGAGATCAAATTGATCCAAGTAAACATGCAATTGCAAGGATCTTTAGATGGGGTCTGTATGGGTGTGGGGTGCCTGTTGCTGGCGCAGGCTGGGTTCCAGTTTAATTTAAACAGGAGAGAAAGTTTAGCTGCTATTTAACAACTTGAGCACATGGTTAAATTTTTTTTACATTGGGTAAACAGGGGTTTCCAAACTCTCCAGACCTTCCAAAAAAACAGCGTCAAAGATCATTGACCCCTATCTTACCTTGAGGGGAATGATGCGCATGATACTGCACAAAGCATCATGTATAAAACTTATATTTTAGGTCGTTTTTATAACTTTTTCTTGCATTTAAGCACAAATATAACTTAACTGCATTTTGATTTGAATTTGAATTCATTTTAACAATATTTTGTAAAAATTAGACACAATTTATGATTTTCAATTACATGAAGTTTCTCTTTGTTTTATGGAAAGCATCCTGTGACCCTTCTTCACTGTCTCGTGACCCCCAGTGGGGGTCCTGAACCCCACTTTAGGAACCACTGAGGCAAAAAATAGACATCAAACACTTAGTGCAGGCTGTACAATAAGGCCCATTCTGTTTCTCAAATACAAGATGAGAGGTCGAGTCAGTGTCAAGAAAATAAAATCTTACAAAGTTGTAAGACTTTGTAAGACCCTCTACTTATTAAACTGATTTAACATGATGCTTAGCATGATACATGTTCACCGTGTTGGATGTGCTGCACCTGCAGCCTGACAGATTCTCCTGCTATGAGCTGCATATGTGAACAATAAATGCAGATGGGTTTCAGGGGCAGCCCGCCTGAACTTTCTAGATTTTTTTCAGGATTGCATATGTGAAAACAGCTTTAAGGGCTCCTGCACATCTGTTTAAAATACAAAGAGATGAAGGGATGATCTGTAGGCTTTATACAAATGATGGTTTATTACTTTCTTAAGGTTAAAGTACAAAAAGTGATTAAGAATAAAGAGCAGTGCATTGTCTTCTTCTATATTTTACTGCTGCTGAATGAATCCACCTTCTTCCATAAAACTGCTGAATCCTGGTCTGTGAGTTTGAGTGTGTGTGGATGCCTTTGTGTGTTTTTCAACATCTGTTTAGTGTGTTTCGCCGTTACCTTTATTTAGGAGATGTTTCTTATCCACATTACCTCTGTGAATGGACTTTGTCCTTCAGAATCCTTCCCTTAAGGTAAAAAACAAGCAGAGGAGTTATTTAGTATTGATCCGTATTGATCAGTACAGGAGCTCAGTAATCATGTGGGCTGTGATGAAAATAAATGCAATGCATCATCTATGATGTTTTATTTTTTTACATTCACTCTAAAAACTCATCAGTTTATTTCAAACCATGTCAGAGAAAAGGAAAAAGGGGGATGATATCGATTAGAATTCTAATGGGACTCGACTCGCCTGGAAGGCCTGTTTATTGGTGATGTTCTGATCTGTTGGTTTTGCCTCTTCAGACATTGTGAGAGGAAAAACGGCAGCCCATGAGGTAGAAATGTACGAGCCATTAACCCTAAGCCTTTAAGGCTTCATACTGCTGTAGTCATTGAGTTTTAAAGGGGGGAAACTCTGGTTGTTGTTTTAAATGCAAAGTTAAATAGCAGTTCTCTGTAGTGGTGTGGGGGTGTATTAGAGCCAATGGCATGGGTCACTTGCACATCTGTGAAGACACCATTGATACTAAGAGGTACATACAGGTTTTGGAGCAACATTTACTCCCATTCAGGTCTCTTTCAGGTATGTCCCTGCTTATTTCAGCGACACAATATCAAGACACATTCTGCATGGGTTACAACAGCATGGCTTCACCAGAAAGAATCTGGCCTGCAAGCAGTCCAGACCTGTCTCCCATTGGAAATGTGTGGTGCAACTTTTCCCTGTTGAGGTACTTAAGATGTACCTAAGAACAAGACAGACTTCTCCTCTTGATAAGTCAACTGTCCTCAGTCCCCAGAGAGTTAGAAGGAGGTGATATAGCAAAGTGATAAACACGTCTCTGCCCCAACTTTTTTCAAATGTGTTGCAGGCATCAAATTTACAATGTGTGTGTATGCATCCCAAAAACAACATGATGATAGTCATAGTTTTCATGAAATATGGGTTTAGAAGGATCTGCTGAGCACTATGTTCTGATTTATTAAATATTTTATAAATTGGTAAAACTAAACTAAAAATCCACCGTAGCACATGGGCATTCAAATGTGTTGTACCATAATTTGAAAGCATCAATTTTTTAGAAAAAAATAAACCCTAATTATTGCATAAAACTAATTTTTACCAACCAGGAATATTTCCTTTATGTTGGGACAGGGTACATTGTTGTTGTGTTTGCAACAGTAAAATCATTGCATCAGTTGATTACAGCCAATGTAAAGACACAAGTAGATTTGAGTTCACAAACACCAGGAATGTACAAAACGAATTGCCCAAATTGAGATTAACATGCGCCACTGAGGCGAATTAGCACCACGCTCATCATGCTGTTTGCTTCATTTGCTTATTCCAGAGTTGTAAAATCTGAACTCAAGGGGATCATTCACGCTACAATGGCTAATCATCTGAAGACCTCCGAAGGGTCAGCCTGTGGGGGAGGAGCTTCATTCAACAAGAAAATGGAGGAGAACCTTGTGGAGTCTGTCTGTGGCTACCTGAGCTATACGGCACACAGTGCCCGTTCTACCTGCACAGGAATAAATGGAGCTTGCTTGGAGGACAGTGAGTTAGGTCGGATTGCCAGGTAAGCAGTGAAAAAATTTGTCTGTCACTTGATTTCAGTCATGGTTAGCAATGCTCAAGTTAGCATAACCCATAAGACAAGCTAATTTTTCCTTAGATATTTGAGTGTGTGCCTCTGATGGATCCGACACTGTGGCATCTCTGTTGGTTTTGGGCTTTCCATGGCAGATACAATCCTCTCAATTCCAGTTTTTTTTTTTCTAATTATTTCTGGACCTTTATGCCTTCACTGACAGAGGAGGACATTGGATGGAATCGGAAACAGGGATGAGAGAGAGCGGGGGAGAGACATACGAGAGATGGTGCCACAGGCTGGACTCAAACCAGGGCAGCCCACACACATGGGGCGCGCCTCAAACCACCAAGCCATCTGCGCCCAAAGCCCAGCTATGCTTGATGACAACTGACTGAAATGTTGGTTGTGAGGGAGGGAAGCCCCTCACCTCTTACATCTTTTGGGCAGCTGTGTACACGTGATTCAGCGTGGAGTGGAGCAGTGTTACTTTCGTCGACTAAAACATCGACAGCCTTTTTTCCATGACAAAAACTAGACTAAGACTAACAAAAATAGATCTGTGATGACTAAAACTGACAAAAACTAAGTTTAGTTTTTGTCAAGATGACTAAAACTAGACTAAAATGTAATATGGATTACGTTGGACATTCAAAATCTGATATTTCTCCACTGTGGGTAAATCTATCAAAAAAAATAAAAAGCATATATAGCTATTCTGCCTCTCAACTGTAGAAAGCAGGGACCCCAGGTTTGCAGGACTAGGTACCAAATTTAGGCAAGAAAATAAGAGATTGAACTAAAAGTAAAGACTAAAATGTGAGGACTTTTTATGGACTAAAACTAGACTAAAATGGTTTTGAGTTTTCGTCAACTAAAACTCAACTAAAACTATAAAGGGTAGAAATGACAAAAATGTGACTAAAGCTAAAAGACATTTCATGAAAAGACTAAGAAAATTAATAACAGCCAAAATTAACACTGGAGTGGAGAGAGTTATTTGCGCATATTAAAGAATAAAGCTCATTCAGACACATGAATAGGCGATTGTTTGCGTCTGGTGTGAACCCACCGCAATATGATGAGTGGCTTTCTGATGACAGCACTATCTGAACAAGGGATGCAATCTGATTCGTTTGTGTGCATTTTTAATCCCACTACAGGTGCTCTGTTTATAATAAATCCAACTTTATTGCATTCATTTTGGGCAGAATTACACCAACTTTTAGAGCTACTAAGCATTTCTTATACTTGGAGTCCCGTGTGCAATTGTCTTTACAGTTTATTTCATTTTGGACATTCGTGACATCTCGTCAAACTTCTGTGTACCTTCTGTGTTTGCACACTACCCTACAGCTGCATGCCCTTAAATGAGTATAAAAGAGCTGCTTGTCTATGCCGATAAATAAAAATGTTTAAGAACATGTCATGAATCAGGCATAGGTTTGTCCTAGAAACTTTAATAAGAACAAATGTAAGGAGAAAAAAGGATGATAGTGAATGAGGCCTAAATGATGCAAAACAATAAAAAATAAAGAATCTGCAGTTGAGAAAGTCTCCTTGGTCATCTGGATGCTTTTCTGCGTGTACCCCTGGAAACTGTTGTGGAGAAAAGTTTGTCTCAAGACTCTGGTGACAAAAAGAAGCAGCAAAACTCTGAAATTTCAGCATCACAAACAGAGGCACACAGCTGAGGGTTCCAGTGTCACAGACTGGTTGTACTGGACAGCCGTAGTCTGAAACCATCTGCTTCAAAAAAGTTAACATTAGTGGTTAAAAATCTACAAAACTGAAAGTTGGATGTGTCGTGAGCCTTTATTGCCAATCTACATTAGACCAACAGCATCCGCCACAAAAGAGCATAATGTTACCAATGTGCTTTTAGCATGCATGTGGCAAGAAAGGGTTAGAAGTGACATACTTAGTGGAAAAAATTGTTGGGGGTGCATCCAATCTGAGCCTATGCTCTTTATCTTTGACACATCCCCAACTTCTTATAACTGCATCTTTATTTTAATGATGCTATGGAGACTTGTCCTTGTCCTTCATAATGCACTCTGATGAAGACTCACCCAGTAGCGGCGAGGTAAACAGCTGTGCGATGTTACTGACCTTAATAAGTTAAGCACTGAGGTCAGCCGTGTCAATATTTTCCCATATCTGCTCTGCATTGTCTCCTTTATTTACCTTCATTCTCCCCTTTGGGAAAAGCATTCCACTCACATCTTAAGATGCCCCTAGATCACTTAAGCCACTGACCATATGTCATAACTCTGCCCGGGATTAGGCACATTCTCCACTTTATGGGCTAACGTGTGGGAAAGAGCGTGCAGCGCAGGACTACCAGTATTACTTGGAGAAGATCCACCTCAGATCAGACAGTTCTGTAGAAAAAAAGCTAATATTTTATTGGCAGAGAGAATCAATAATCTGTCTTCAAAGAGGGGCAGCCAGAAAACTCTGTGCACTCTATTCTGGCATAAAACACATTATAAAAAACATGCTTGCTGCAACCTAAAAGGTTCCATAGTGTCTTATTTCATTTTAAAGCGACCCATTGTTTTCCTTGTTCGTCTTTTGTTTTGTTACATCTTTGTTGCTAAGAGCTAATCTTTAATGTTAATCTCTATTCATCTGTCAGTTAAGGAGAGGGGGCGGGACTTTGAAGTCATGTATCAACAGTTTGTCTGATGATTTCAGGTAAGTGCTGACAGTTTACAGAAGTAAAAATAAACCCTGAGATGAATCATGCTTCTCTTAGCTGTTTTAAATGGTGGTAGAGAAAAAGCACAGACGAATTGATTGGGATGAAATACAGATGTAATGGCAACATTATAGCCATAGGAGTGCAGAGATAAGCTGGTGAAGTTAGTGGCATAAACCTAGAGTTACAAATTTAGAGTAACAAACATAGTGCCATAAACAAAGTGCCAATAATAAATGTAGAGTCACAAATTTACAGTCATGAACACGGGGTAAAGAATGCAGAATCACAAATGTCACTAATGTTGAGTGAGTGATATGGTGTACTGATCACACAATCATTAATGCAGAGTTAAATATATAGAATGATGAATGAAAAGACATGAACATAGAGTCAAAAGCATAGAGGTTCAAGTGTAGAATACTGAGTGTAGATGCATGCATAATCAAGGACAGAGAATAACTTCCATAGTCATGAATGTAGTGCCATGAACACTGAGTAAGGGATGTAGAGTCACACAAGTCATGATGAAAACCGGAAAGACAGTAGAGTTATGAATGTGTGGTCACAAAAGTTGAGTTAAAAGTGTAGCACCATGAAAGGGGGTAAGGGATACAAAGCTGCAAATGTTTTCATGAATGGAAGTAAGGGATTAAGAGTTATGATTGTAGAGTCATGAATGTACTGTCACAAGTGTTGAGTCATGAATGTAAGTCATAAACACCAGGTTATTGATGTAGTCATGGTTTTAGAGTAATAATGGAAGTGAGGGATGTAGAGTCATGAAAGCCCAGTAACAAATGAAAGGTAAGGGGGGAGGAGTCACAAAGACGTTAGAGCAATGAATGCAGGCAAGGGATCTAGAGTCACAAATGTTGTGTCATGAATTCAAGGTAAGGGATGTAGAGTCATAAATGAAAGTAAGGCATGTAGAATCTTGAATGTAGAATGTGAATGCAAGATATGTGATGTAGAAACATGAATGTAGAGTGATGAATGAAAGTGAGGGATGTAGAGCCATGAATATAGAAAGATGAATGCAAGGTAAGGGATGTAGAATCATGAATGTAGAATGATAAATGCAGAATGCTAGAGTTCTGTATTTTCAAAAGATCAGTACTGAATGATAGGAATTTACAGAGATATAAACAGCCATAGATCAATCCATGTAAGCCCAGTTTAGTACTCACCCCTTTTCTGTGCTGTTATCACACATGCACTGGTCCTTGGGGAACTGAACACTGTGTATATAAGTACCCCAAAGTCCTAATGAGTAGATTGTTCTGTGTCCTCATTTAAAATAAACCACCCAGTTTAGTAAATTAGTCCAGCAGGGACTTCATATGAAGATTGACCTCCATAAATGATCACACACCTTAATGATTACAGCAGCAGGATGCAACAAGATAAATTCCCTCATAAAGCATTTTTTTAGTTCTGCATTTATATAATGCCTAACCTTTTTATGTACAACCTTCAAAGCCTGATTGAAATCAATGTCATACATTATGCATGTTGCAGATACAGATGAAAAGCAGCATGAAGGCAGTTGTGATGTGTTCAGTTTGTTGTTGGTGTGAAAATATATACCTATACAGTGGCTCTATGAAAGTCCTCTAGGGGTTTGGACCTCAGGAAACTCTCTGATTGTTCACAGAGGATAGACTAAAGCAGTGAAAATATGCAGCGCTGCAATGTACAGATTTTGTAATTTTGCGCTTTGAAATGTAAAATTCCATGATTGTCCAGATACTTAAGATCAGAATGAGCTCTGTGTATGTGTCTTTGATATATGTTTCTGTTTGATAAAAAACTGATGGAAGACAGTTCATTAGAAATAAATAGGGAATAATGCATCTAGACTCATTTATAAGGCTTTTTTAAAGGTACTGTGAAACCTGCCCCACAATTTGAAAACTGATGATGTAGAGCAGACGTTCTAGGCACTAGTGTGCCTTGAGGTAAGCCTAGGTTTGACTGAGGAATTAGTACAATCAGACATTATAAGTTCAACTTTATGATGAGTACTGTAACCAGGACTGCCCACAGAACTGGCTGGGCCTCTGGAAAAAAGCCCAGAGAATGGGCCCTCCCCATTGTGATTTATTGATGATATCAGTGCATGTGTGCTGGATCAGTAGCATTACTGCTAGCATCCTGGCTAACAGTTATTTCATCAAGAGCTGAAAAGTGTGGCAAACTATTATTGTGTTCAGGTATTGAAATTATTCGTTTACACTACTTAGA
This sequence comes from Cheilinus undulatus, assembly GCF_018320785.1. Lineage (NCBI taxonomy): Eukaryota > Metazoa > Chordata > Actinopteri > Labriformes > Labridae > Cheilinus > Cheilinus undulatus. Next base: position 8,215,665 of record NC_054882.1, on the reverse strand, counting down.
ACAAAGTTAATGACTTTTTCTAACCATTCAGACACCTTCCACCCATTTTTGCTGCGTTTTGCCACCTTTCCCTCATTTTTGCCTTTGTTTGGCCACTTTTTGCCAAATTTTCCCGTTCTTAAAACCACTTGTGACATATTTTGCCACCTTTTTGACATTTTCAACCCATTTTTACCATATTCTTGCCAATTTTCCCCCAGTTTTGACTTTGTTTAGCCACTTTTTGCCTAATTTGCCACATTTTTAAAATCACTTTAAATCCATTTTTGCCATCTTTTTGCCACCTTTCCCCCACTTTTTTCCCAATTCTGCCAGTTTTTAAAAAATCTCTTGAACCAAATTGTTTGCCACTTTTTGCCAAACTTTGTCATTGTTTGGCCCATTTTTAACAAAACTTGCCACAATAAAAAAGCAAAACAATTTTTGCCACTTTTTGCCACCTTTTGCCATTTTCAACCCACTTTTACCACATTATTGCCAATTTTTTGACTTTGGCCACTTTTTTGCCTAATTTGCTAAACTTTCCTCTGCTTTTTGCCCAATTTTGCCACAGTTTTTAAAAAGATCCCTTTAATGCATTTTTGCAACTTTTGCCCAACTTTGCAACTGTTTGGCCCTCTTTTTTTTTTTTTTCCCCAAAACTTGCCACATAAAAAAAATGCCACTTTTTTCCCCATGTTTGGCCACTTTTTGCCCAATTTTGCAACATCAACCCATTTGTTCTCTTTTTACAAATATTCAGTTCTTCAATGATTCTCAGCTGGTTGGGTCGCACCCAAAAGTGAGTTGCAAAGAAAAAAAAACTGTGTGAAATTATCTTTGCAACTCTTTTAAACCATGCTTGTTTTGTTCTGACTATTTGGTTTGTTATGTTCTGGCTGAAGTCCAACCTGAACTTTTTTAAAAGAAAAAACCTGATTGGTTGAAATATATCAGATGTTTGGGTTATCGTTTCTCATTGAGGAATTGTTGGTTGGTCCTCAGGTTTGACCATTTGGGAACTACTGGTGTAGAGTAGATGTAGAACCAACAGAGCTGTGGTGATGTCAGTGTTTTCATTGTTTGACATCCAACCGGTTTGCTGCTTGCTTAAGTCTTGGCAAGGCCAAGTTGATAGGGTCCAAAGGTAACTGGAGGAAAGGCTGCATATCACCACCTACTGTAGCAGTGACAAACTGACTCAGAGTTCCCACAGAGCTTGTTTAGTTAGACAAAGACAGATTCTAGTTAAAGAGCTTAATGATACTGTAACTGCAGTTCAAATTAACAGAAGGTATGAGGCCCCTCAAAACTCAGGCAGCAAAGACAATCTTTATTAACTGATCAGTTCTGGCTTCTAAGTTGAACATCCTACATCCTTACATTATGGTCAAATGCTGCCTATAAGACCAAGCCTTTTCCCATCCCACCATCCTTTCAGTTTAAACTTCCTTAACCCTTATTCTTGGAGCAGATCAGACTGGAAGGATTTAAATATACATACAGGCCTCCTACACATGTCTCTTAAATGTCAGTTAAACAACGCCTGACTTAAGAGAAACACTTTCCTTCCCACTTTATCAGAGACCTCAGAGGCAACAGAGCGAAGAATCCTAGATATGCGGTGTTAAGCGGAGGTGGATAACAGCTCAGCAATCGGACCGGATATGTGACAGTCTTTAGATTCTTCTTGGGGTGAATGCCTTTCTCTCTGCCCCGCGGGACGAGCTGCAAACCTTCAAAACACCCACTCAGCGTGCACCGAAGTCACAGCACAACAAACGGAGAAAGTTTGTGCAATCTCGTCAGAGAGACTCCCAACTTGTGCGAAGTCTTTTCACTGCACATGTGCCATCATGTGGATCACTTGATCACACTGTGCTCAGATAAATCAATGCATGATTTGATTGATTGTAAAATAATGATTAACAATAGCAGCAGCCAAAAGAGCGTTTGTTATTAGAAAACTAATTTCAGTGAGCCTCATTAGTTGATTATAAAAACTGTCTCATTAAAGCAATCATGATGATAAATCTTCAAATCAATTCCTCACACTCTCAGCAGTCTCGAGGGTAACGGTGTGATTAGATAACCTTAATTGGAAATAAACAAATAGGGTTGTAATGATGGTGTTTAGTTGCTGTATAGATGAGGTGCACTTAGATGGCAGTGGGTGGTAATCTTGGAAACAGCAAGGCCTCTTTAATGGGTTTTAATCCACTAAAGTAATACGAAAGAGATGGTTATAATAATAAGTTATGCTGGTAGGTAATTGGAGCATTGCTAATTAATATTAACCATTTTTACTCAATTGGTCTAAAGTTGAGACAACTCCTAGAAATGAGTCCAAATTGAGCATAATTTATTTAATGTGGGATATCAGTATCACTGGCTGAATGACACAAGGTTGGTTTACAGAATGTGGCTAATGTTAGCAGGGTTAACTGGCCTTCAGTCATCTTACAGAGCAGCATCTATATTTTTCACTCCAGATTTATATGCATATATCCCAGTGTTACTCAACCCTACTCAACCAAAGAGCCGAATTGTTGAAAAATACCTTTGCAAGAGCCACAAACTAAGTGGTGAAAAGTGGCAAAAACAGCTTGAAGTAGCAATAACAATAAATTAAAGGAGGCAAAAATGGTCAAAAAGCAACAAAAATGGGTGAAAAGGGGTGAAAATGGGGAGGAAAACCTGGAAAAAGGGTCAGAAATGCAAAAATGGTTGAGAAGTGACAAAAAAAATGAGTTACAGGTGGAAAAAATTGTCCAAAAGTTGCAAAAAAATGAATGAAGAGTGACTAAAATGGGCAAAAAGCAGTCAAGAGTGGCAACCATGGGCAAAAACTAGGAAACAAGTTGTATTTAGAGGCAAAAGGTTCCTTACATGGGTGAAAGTGATGAAAAAGAGCAAAAATGGGATAAAAGTGGCAAAAAAGAAGTGACAGAAACTGTTAAAAAAAGAGGAAACAAGTGGTATTTAATGGCAAAAGGTAGCTTAAATGGGAAAAAGTTGCAAAAAACAGATAAAATAAAACGCCAAAAATGGTGTAAAATTGCCAAAAACAAGTGGCTAAAATGGGGAAAAACAAGGAAGAAAGTGGTATCTAACTACAAAAGGTGTCTTAAATCGGTGAAAATGGGGAGAAAATATGGTGAAAAAGGGCAAAAATTTGATAAAAGTGGCAAAAAAATGGTAAAAAGTAAAAAAAAAAAAAATGAAAAATTGGCAAAAAAGCAGGGAAAAAAGTGGTATTTAATTGCAAAAGAGAGCTTAAATGGGGAAGAATTGCAAAAAAAAAAAAAGATAAAAAAGGGCAAAAATTGTATAAAATTGCCAAAAAAAGAGGCTAAAATGGGGAAAAAATGAGGAGAAAGTGGTATTTAATGAAAAGGGCAAAAAGTTTCTGTTTTTTAAGGTTTTCTAGGGGAATAATATTTAAAATTAAATCACAAAAGAGTCACAAATAGTAACATAAGAGCCACATGTGGCTCCAGAGCCACAGGTAGAGTATCACTGATATAACCTAAGACGGTCCGGCTGCAGATCTCAATCCCCCATAATAATATTTTTTTTTTAGTAAAAAGCGCTTTTAAAGTGCTGTACAGTTGAAATAATGAAAAATAAACAGTTGATAATAAGAGCGTTTAAAAATCTAAAATGACTAAAAATAAAGAAATGCTGTGATTAATCATGATCAATCACAGCATAGTGATGTGATTAACTTGATTAATTTTTTAATTCAAATAACAGCACTAAAATAAATGTTTGAAAATGTTTTACCAGCAAATGTCCCGTCCTTCCAGATGAACTGTCTGACTGTAGCGGTCTGCAAGAAGCTTCTCATCGGCCTGCAGAGTGCCGCCTGTAACCAGACCCCTGTCATATAATGTGGCACAGCCATGTGTGAGTTTATACCCATTTTCCACATTTTATCTCTGAGCACTTATCCTTTGACTAGGGCACAAGTATCTGATGTTTTCTTCCACTCTTTGACCTGATTTGATTTCACAGTCAACACACTGGTGAGAAACACTTCATACTGTCTTAATAAACTTAGAAATGTGTTCTGAAATCAATAATTCTATCACAAACAGATGATTAAAAATATGCTTAAATTGCAGTTAGCTATTGAATTTCAGCAATCAGTCATGATTAAAAAGATTTCATTTGACAGGTGGAATTTAAACTAAATATTGTCATAACAGGGTCGTTTTTTAAAAAGTGCACAATATGAGTTTAAAAATCTTAGTTTCTCTTGTGAAATGACACAAAATAATCTTAAAATTGCATATTTTCAGAGCCTTTTTTTAAAGAAAAGCCTTTCCTACATAGGAAAACCTGGAATGCTGAAACTTAGTGCTAAACATTTCAGACTTTATTTGAACTCCTGCAGGTCAACTCTAACTTCACTCTTGGTTAAATGGCCTTATTGACAGTGTTGATGCATCAGTGTTAGTCCAGCTCTGCAGAGTCATCTGATCTAAGCTCCGCCCACTGCCATTTTCAAATCTGTGGGTGTAGCTTTCCCATCATGCCCTTGTACAAAGTGTTTGTTTTTGTTTTTTTGTACAGTCATCACTGATAGGATTCATTTGCTTTTATTCTGGTGGATTATTGTTGTTTTTGGTGTTTGACGCTTCTGCACCATGAGTGAAGTCGTCCACAGAGTTAGTAACTTCCTGTCTGTGGTAGGGCGTGGGTTACAGGGCGGGGTGAGCTGATTGACCCAAATTGTTTCCCTACTCCCTTCTCTCCTTCTTTCCCAGAAACACCTGACTTTTCCTCAGGTGTCCAATTCAAAACAGAAATCTTTATTCCTTCTTCTCTGTGGTGTGAACCCATATAGACGCTGTTAAAGGGTCAGTATGACCTCGGACGATGCCAATTTTAGTTTGCAAGTTGTCCTTTTGTTTCTGAATCATTTTCCTTTCAGCCAATTAAAAAAAAACCTTTTTGTTTTTTAAATAAAATGTGAGGAAAGTGGTTTATTTAGGGGCTGGGATATGCATGGGCAGTATTGTTGATTCAAAGCTGGGTCAGAACCAACACCTTACCTAGGATCATCCATCATCTGCAAACAGCCCAGTCTTTCCAGGCGAAGTAATAACACCTCAGCGGACCTGACTCGATAGCCTGGATGAAAGATGATCCAGCTGGACTGACTCCTCACTTTGCTACTGTTTGCTCTTCCCTCTTTCTTCTTCTCTGTCATGTCTCTTCTTCTTTATGCGCTTTCTCTCTGTTTCCCCGCCTTTGTCTGCTTGTCTTCCTCTCTGAATCTAAAGTGATAAAACAACAATCAGAAAGTGTTTTCTCAGAGCTGGGTCAAAGTCAGCCGCCCCTCTTCTTCTTCTCCACATACATGTATAAATACACGTCTTCTTCTCCTTTTATTGTCCGTCGTGAGTGGACGCTCGCCCACTCTCCCTCCCGCTGACAGACGCAGCTATATTGCCGCCCAGCCGGCCGCTGCAGTTAAACATGGGTTACTATGTCTGGTTAGCGGTTTTTGTTCGCTGTGACAGCGGACTCTGTTTTCCCTGAACCCAAACATTTAGTGTTATGACAGCTAAAAGCAGGGAGCGTAATTACTGCAGCATAGTAACCTGAGTGTTTCTGTGGGGGCGAAAGGGCTGCATAAACACACACAACGCTCTTAAATAGGTCGCATCCAAAATAGAAGAGCACAAATAACCAGGAGTAATAGAGAGAGCGCTGGAGAGCACTTCAGCCTGAACATCATCAGCAGCAGAGTGCTTTAGATAAAAAAAAAAAAATCATTCTGATATAAAAGCCTTTGGCCTCTCTGTGTTAGTTTGTCTTCTGTCAACTTACATTCATATGAAGAGCTGGAAAAACCACTTTCAAATGATGCACCTTTAAGACAACAGCCTGGAAGATTCCATCCTTTCACCAAGACTGCAGCATCCTCTAATTCAGACTTTAAAATATCACGAGGCTTCCTTTAAGGTTGGAATCAAGATTTGAATCTGTGTCTGGAAGGTCCAAGTACTGATTTTTCAGTATTCATGGCTACCATTACACCATGAAGACAAAAGAACACCCTCAGAAAAAAGGTTATTGAAAAGTCTAAGTCAGGAGATGGATACAAAAAAATTCCATGGCATTGAACATCCCCTGGAGTTCAGTTAAATCCACCATCAACAAATGAAAGTATGGCACATGTGTAAATCTGCCTAGATCAGGCTGTCCTCTCAAACTGAGTGAACGTTCAAAAAGGAGACTAGTGAGAGACACCAAGACACCCATGACTACTAGGAAGGAGTTCCTAGCTTCAGCAGCTCAGATGGGAGAAACTCTGCACACAACAACCAGGTTCTTCACCAGTCAAAGCTTTATGGGAGAGTGGCAAAGAGAAAAACACTGTTGGAAAAAAAAAAAAAAAACTCAGATTAAATCTGGACTAGAGTTCATGAAAAGGCATGTGGGAAACTCCATGTGAAGTGGAAGAAATTTCGTTGGTCCAATGAGACCAAAATTATGTTTTTTTGACCATCAGAGAGTGCCATCATGACAGCACATCACCATAAACACACCATCCCCTTTGTGAAGCACTGTGGTGGCAGCATCATGCTGTGGGGATGCTTCTCGGCAGCAGGCCCTGGAAGGCTTGTAAAGGTAGAGGTTGAAATGAATGCAGCAATATTTAGGAAAATCCTGGAGGACAGTTTTATTCAGTCTGCAAGAGTAACACGGCTTAGGACAGTGATTCCCAACCTGGGGTCCGAGGCCCTCTGGGGGACGCCAAAGACCTCAGGGTGGGGGACACGAGGCCTACTCTGCTCTGAGGTTTTCATAATCAGATTAGCAGAAAATTGATGATAAAACACTCAATGAACAGTTTATACAATGGTTGTTTGGTAAGAAAAACGTGTAGAGCTTTTTTCTTTAGGTTTAATCAGTAACCGGGATATTACAGTAATGGTTTTGAGAAACCAGGTTTGCTACCAGGAGAACTCCAAAAGAAAATGGGATACTGTGCCATGTATACGCAGTATCCTGTTTTCTAGCTGCTGTAGACTACCTGCACAGGCGCAACCTTGAATTACTGTAATTTAACTTCAGATACTTGTAAATACTGCATCTGTGTGGCGGAGGATCAGCTGATCTCTGCCCGGAGAGAGTGACAGCTGAGCGGCTGTGTCTGCAGAGGATCAGTCTGTGATCTGACGGCAGTCAAAACGCGCTCATATTTAGATAAAACGTGAACTGAACAGTTTAAATCTTCAGCCATGAATGAAACATGGGCATAGTTTACTGCAGAGACAGAGAATGACCGCTCACGCCATGAGTTAGAGCTCTGTGAGCTGAAGATGAATAGACGGCACTCGGTAAGCGACCAGCACAGCCCGTCAACTCCTCCCAGTCCTGACATTTAGAAACTCTGCAGGCGTATACATGTTCAAAGAGAAACCGGGATACTCAAAAAAAAACTTTTTTTGTGTTCATATTGGGGGGCTTGGCTTTAGAGTCCCCTAAGTTATGATAGCTTCAGCTAAACCTAGCAAAGTTAAAGCAAGCCGCCTTTTACATAACTACTTCTACTACAGGTCTCACTTTAGCAAATACAAAATAATCTAATGTAGCTATCTGCTAAAGCAATAGCTACATTACTTGTAGCTACATTACCTTCGGTATGGTACCTATGTAGCTCACAACGCTAACATCCCAAGGAAAGATGGTTGGTAACCACTGGCTTAGGAGATGATTTATTTTCCAGTGAGAAATTCACAAAAATGGTTTAAAGACAACAAACAATGTTCTGGAGAGGCCGAGTCAAAGCCCACACCTCAGTCTAGTAGAGAAATTGTGGCTGGACTTAAAAAGTCTACCCAATCCCTGTGCTGTCAGACAGAGCTTGAGAAGTTTAGCAAAGAAGAATGGAGTAAAATTGCAGTGTCTACATGTCCTGATTGAGATCCTATCCACACAGACTCAGAGCTGTGATTGCAGCCAAAGGTGACTCTGCTAAATATTTGCAATCACTTATTTATACATTTCATATTTTTATTTAATTGACATTACTTTGTGGAAATCAGTGTTCATTTTGACATAAAAGATGAGTTTTTGTATTTTTTTTTTCATCAAAAAGCTGAATTATATTGACCATGACTGATTTATAAAATCAATAACATGCTAAAACATCCAAAGGAATGAAGTAAAGTTGCATGCTGGATCAGAGAAGAATGCATGGAAGGACAAAGTCTGCATGGCCAGCTTTATTTTGCACATAATTGCTATGGTAACTGTCTTTGTGCATCTTAGGATTTTGCTGGTTTTCCTCCCACTATAGAAGCTATACTGGGTTCATTTTCTCCATGTGGTTCTGAGGAGGACTCTCTGTTGTATGCTGTGGCCTTGCAATATAATTTTTTATTCCTTCAGCCACTCCCTCCCTTTATGAAGTTTACTCAATTATCCTTCACCCTCGTCTGCACAGTAATCCCCACTGATCCACACGGTGAAGAGCTCCAGACACAGAAACAGCAGCAGCAGCAGCTCTCCTCTGCTCAGGTGCTTTTGATTAAGTCTCGTTAGCACCTGAGCAGTGGAGGCTGGTGCTGAGCCGAGGCCCCTCAGAGCTCTGATTAACCTCAGAGAAGTTAAACAGAAACCAAAATGTAGAGCTCATTACCTGCAGGGAGATGGAAATGTAGCATTTCTCATGTGCAAAATGATTCAAGATACTGAATATTACAGCCAACTAGTTTATCTTTGTTAAATATTTATTTTTAGACTTCATATGCCTTTATTTAGAGAGGAGTACCGGGGAAGGTCAGAAACAGGGATGAGGGAGCAGGGAATGACACGTGGGACAGGAGCCATAAGCTGGACTGGAACCTGAGCCGCCCATGGTGCACAACCAAACCACTACGCCATCTGCACCCATATGTATGTGTGCTGGAGAGAGGAAGTATGTCAGCATGTGGTGATGATGTCAGAGAGGACAAAGGAGGCAATGTGGCCAAATCACACAAGGCTACAGGGAGTTTAAAGACAGTGGACTGAGGACACGGATGGAGCCATGTGGCAATAAAAAACACTACAGCTCTCAGCTAAAACCCAGAGAAATGGCCCTCCCCTGCTGTGATTCACTGATGATCAATAAATCCCCGTGTCAGTAAACGTGTGATGGATCAGTAGCATTGGTGCTAGCATGGCTGACAGGTGTGTCAAGCTATCATTCTAATGTTGGAATTATTTATTTGTGCTACTTTAAACCAGTTTCACCACTTTGCAAAGATTTTTGCCTCTTCTTTTCCCACTTTTGAACCAGTTTTTTCCCCCTTGTCTGCATCTTTTTACTACTTTTGATCCATTTTTGCCACTTTTAAGCCCTCTTAAGAGCTCTCCCCTCTTTTGCCATCTCTCTGAAACTTTCTGCACAATGTGATACATTTTGCCTCTTGATGCCACTTCTACTCATCACATTTCAACAATTAGTTTCACTTTTTGCCCTATTTTGCTTTATGACCAACTTTTGCAACTTTAAGCCCATTCTTATAACTTAATTTTTACACTTATTGCCCATTTTTGGCAGTTTTATTCAATTTTTTTTACCAATAATTTTCTTCATTTTTTCCATCTTTAACCAGCTTTCACAATTTTTGCCTCTTTTTAACCATTTATGCCACAACTTTTTGCCACTTTAACCCATTTTGACCATTTTTTCCTATTTCTTTTCTATTTTTGCCACATTTTACTGCTTTTTGCCCATTTTTGCATTATTTTGCCACCTTCAACTGATTCTTTTCAGCCACATTTTCTTTATTGCAGCATTAAAACTAACTTTACAGCTTTTTTGCCAAATTTTACCTCAGTTTTGGCCACCTATTTCCCCCTTTTTCTGCCAATTTTTTTGCCTTTTTTTAAAAACTGATTTTATTACTTCTTTTTGCCAATTTCTGATCTATTTTGCCACTTTTAACCCATTCTCATACCCTTTTACTGCCACTTTCTCTTTTATGTAGACTTTAAATAATTTAACACAGTTTTTTTTTGTCAAATTTTGCCCCATTTTTTACAACTTTTAATCAAACTTTGCTACTTTTTTCCACCTTTTCTACAATGGTTTTGCCCTTTTTGTCACGATTTTACTGCTTTTTGCCCATTTTAACCCTTTTATTCACTAATTCTTGCCACTGCCTTTTTACACATGGATTCCATTCTTCTCCAATAAAGTTCTCTTCTTCTACTTTATTGTCTCTTATCATGGTGTCCATGGCCATTTCTGCCACTTTTCACCCACCTTTGCCACTTTTTCTTGCCAGTTTTGACCCATTTTGCTGTTTTCTCCAGCATTTTTTGGCCTTACAATATGTATTTTCCATTGAAGGTATTTTAATAGTTTTTATTTTTCAGGTTTATTTTCTGGCGTCCTTTTTTGTGCACATTATTTCTATGACGTCTTACATTACATTCCTTATCAATCAGTTTAGTGTGCCCATTCACATTATTAAAATTACCAATAAAACTTTTTTTTTTTTTTAATGAAAGGGGTTCACGTTTTTTAAAAGTCTGTATTGTACCACAGCATGAATAAACAAAATTTAATGTGTTGCTTTGATAAAAGTGGTTGTTTTTCAGGTAAAAAATTAAATATGATTATCTCAGCTTAACTTACAGTTGACCATGATTTTACTGACCTCCATCAGCCCCCAGTTTGGCTGGACCACTAACTTTGATACATTCAAGATTATTTTTTCTTTATTTTAACCAAACATGAAGGTAAAGCTTTGAAATTCTAAAGAAACAGTAAATTCTGGCTTCAGGTCTTGTTGTTTTAATTGTAGATTGAAAATAGACAAAGTCCAGGAATGAAAGTCCATGAAGTGGATGACAATGAGGCAGGATATCTCTAAAAGCCGGCCTGTTTTCTCAGCACACCCCCCTGCCTGGAGCAGGACTGGTAGCCAAATAAAGGTATAGAGGAGGAAAGGCAGGTTAAAGTGGAGAGCAGCTCAGAGTCAGGCCCGGCTCTATCTGCAGTAGTCAATCGGTTCAGTAAATCCTCCTGGATTGAAACATAATACGAGCCGGCTTTAAGGGGGGACGGACCGACTGACATTAACACCCCTTCCTCAAAGATCCTCTCTGTCTCGAGCGTTCGGCGGTGGACAGAGCTGGGCTGACGGGCCGCTCCGAGTGCTTAGCCCAGCAGTTGTGAAAACACACGCACCCCCGGCGCCAGGGATCTCGCCGCGTTTTTCTGACCAAAACCGAGAAGCTCTGGCTGAGACCTCGGAGGGGCTCAGAGGGGGCAAGAGTGAAGATGAGGGGGCTGAAATGGAGGAAGATTATTGTCCAAGGCTTTAATCGGGTTTCTGAGGCAAGGCTCAGCACATTTAAAGAGGAGGGGGGGGGGGCTGGAGTCAAGTAATACTGGCTCTGTCTGGAGTGTGGAGCTCCTGTCAAAACAAGCTATCGTGAGAATGCAAGGCCTGGCTGATGAAGGGAGCGAGGAGGGGGAGAGGCAGCCCACAAAACCACCGTACCAAATCACAGCTAGAGTTCTAACCAGATCGACTTCAACTCTAGAGCAGTACTGAGGAAAAAGATGCTAAACAATGTGCTGGTGGTCGCTTATTAGCTGATTTTTTAGCATCAAGTGTTAAACTGGTACCCATCAAACCAGAACATCTACAAAAGTGGTTTTAAATAAACAGAACTCGTTAGGAAAGGCCAATGTTAAATAGACCGTCTGTTGCAGCAGCTACAGCCTCAAATCATCAGGTCAAATATCTGCCCTGTCCTTTACAATGTAAAATGTTATTTTTTTCCCATGCAATCATGTGACAAAAATGGTGCTTGATGATGTCACTCCAGCATAATCGTAGACTCCTAAGGTCTCATGGTGGATTAGAGCCTTGTCTTTCTGTGTGTTACACTTCATAATACTCACTGGTGACTCCAGAAAAGCCAGTTTATCTCCTCTACTTTTTCTTAATATGTGGTTTGTGTTTTGCTTTTTAGGAAGTGAGGTTTTCTGTTTTTCTTTTTCTTAAATCAATAAAACATGGCTGCCACCAGTCGGCTTAATCCAAGACAAAACATTAAGAGCAAGATCCTGTAGCTGGCTCCAGGCCTATTTCTGACTCTGACCTGGTGTGATTGAGGACTCATAGATTATTAATCTCTGTTTAAACAGCCTCCTCTTCTTCACCTGCGCCTCCTTTTCATGTCTGAAGTGGATTTAGGAGATTAAATCAATAACCCTGTGAGTGGGTCACAGACTGAATCATACACACCTACCTGAGCACACTCTAACACATCAATCCGGCGGCCTGCCTTCGCTCCCTCCCAGCATTCAAGGTGCGCCAGAACGATCAGAGGAGAAGAATTGCAGCAACACGCGTGGGAGACAGCAGAAGAAGAAGAAGCTCATTGTGCAGCCACGCCTTCGGGGTGAAGAGACCGAGTGAAATAACCACAGATATCAATCATGCCCCGGCTCAGCTGCTGGCTGCCGGGCCTGCGTCGACATTCCCCGGCAGGTGTGAAATACCAGCGGTGAGAAATAATTAACAGAGCATTGAAGCGCAGTAACCTCTGATGGGATTTCTGCACATGGAGCAGCGGCGTTTTTAAAAACAGCCCGTCCACTGGCTCCAGAGTTTAGATGTGCAGACTTTAGTTTAGCTTAGGATTTCTGAAATAAGTCTGATCTCTGATCTATGCTGTGCAAGATGAGTGAATGTGTGGTATAAACCTTAGCCTCTTTACCTGCTATGAGATTTCCTGGATACTTCCTACATCACATGGACTTCCTGCTGAAATTAAACTACAAGGCATGGACGGAAAAAATCAGGGTAATATTGCTGTGAAATTTTCAGCTTCACCAAAGCAGCTCACATTGAAAAAAAGCTATATGCATGTGTGAAAACACCACTAATAAACTCTGCTCTTGATGCTATATTAGGAACACAAATAATTTCTCTTACAATGTGCTCCAAAATTTCTGCCATGTGAAGAAAAAGCTGCTCTGCATCTCACGCTCATCTGCAGCTCAATGCACATATTCCAAAAAGCTTTTTTGAGTATGCTTTTCTTTTCACCTGTATGTCTCAGTATGCCTCAGTGCGAAACACATGAAAGCGCTCTTTGAGTTTGCAAAAAAGCACCTAAAGGACTCCTAGACTAAAGCGGGGTACACACATAAGGATTTTCTAAATCTTAAGAAATTTTTTTATCTGTTAGAGACCCCACATGAAGATAAAAAAAAATCAGGCACTGAACAGCTTTTATCGTACTGTGTGTGGTGTGCTGCGATACTCTCAACACAGCACACCACACACATAATGACTCTGTCCCGCCACCGATCTAGAATCTCGCCCTCCAAGCCAGAAATCTCGCGTGATCACACGTGATCTAACAAAAACGACAAAGAAGAAACATAGCAACAACCGACAGCAACGACCAGAAAACACAGCACACAACATGGAAGAGGACACACAAAAAGAGGGAATGATGGTGTTCTTGGGACTATTTTTAATGGAAAAATCATGAACTAAAAAAAAAGAAAGACTGTGGAGAAAATCCTGGAGACAGCACGAACACGGACTTTATAGTCTACTGGGCGAGCTAGTGGTGAGTTGTTGTCATAGACATTATATACGTACATAATATCTGGTTGTTGTCAGTCAGCTCGCTTCTTGATTGGCTACATTCAGTTCCATGTCACAATTCACGGAGTCATGACTCGGGAGTCATTGGCTTGCCCCACATACATGAACATTTACGATTGTCGGACCCAACCATTTCCGGAGCCGATCATGGGGACAAATTCACTCTTAGCACACCTCAGACCACAGGACAATCTTAAAGAATAATCTTATAAGACATAAGATAATCGGGCGTTTGCCATCCTTGGTCAGGAACAGTGTTAATTTTGTTGACTAATTATTTTCGTTATAGTTTTTTCCCCTGATGAAAACTAGACAGTAACTAATAAAAACAAGTGCACATGGACAAAAACTAAAACAAAATTAATTGACATTTTAGTCAACAAATAAAAACGAGACGAAAATGTTTGACAAAGACTTTATCTAATCAGACTTAATTTCGTCACGTAGAAAGTAGGGGCCAGTTAGGCATATATGCAGTCACAGCTACTTTGGCTGTGTGGAAAGGTGGGATGAGATACGGGGTCGATCCAATCACAACTGCTTTTGCTGCGTGGTGGCGGGGTAGAAGTTGGGGAGAGATCCAATCAGTCGACTAAATTTACTATAAATTTTGTTAACTAAAATGTTGGGAAGTTTCGTCAACTAAAACTAGACTAAAACTAAAACAATTTAGATGACTAAATTATGAGATATTATATATTATAAATTATAAGATATTTTTGGCAAAAGACTATAACTAAAACTAAATTAAAAATCGGGACAAACGCAGCCTGATTATCTTTATGTGTGTACCCTGCTTAAGAAACAAGATTTTCTGGTCTGTTGAGACCAAGATTGAACTGTTTGGCCTCAGCTCTGAACATTGTGTCAGTAGGAAACCTGCCCAGTTGAGATACAGCATATATACCAGTACCATCCCAAAGCTGAAGCAGAGTGGTGGCAGCATCATGCTGTGGGGCTGTTTGTTAGCTGCAGGGACTGGGAGACTGGAGTAGGCTGGCCACTAGGGGTGTGATGAGATCTCGTGCCACGAGATCTTGCGAGATCAAAACGACACGAGATGTCTAGTCAAGTTGAAAAACTAACCAGGACCAAACGGTTCAGACAGGAGCTTTGCAAGATGGATTCGCCAGTGAGAAACACGAAAACGGGCGTATCCATCTGCTTTGCTAGGTTACAAATGTTTTCAGTTTACAGCAAAAATAAAGGAATTGGCCTCACTGTCCCAATACTTTTGGAGGGGAGAGTATATAATATTTTGCAGTCAGAGCTGCTCATGTTTCATTCACGTGCAGATGCATCTTTCTGGATGGAAATGTTAACCCGGGACATTGTGCCAGATCAGATGGGCTTGTTTTTTCTGTCAAACTGACTGGAATGAATATAAAATAAGAGATCATGAAGGGTGTTGGCTGACAGCTGAATGAATTATGGCATTACAGGTGAACAAATCCCATCAGAGATCATTGCTCTGTAATTGTACCTTTAAATCCTATGATCCCCTAACTCCTCTATACTCACTATGAGCCCTAACAAGACTCCGATTAAACAGAAACACTTACATATAATTCATGCTGTTAAGAGAGTTAACATTGCCTATTACATATTTTGCAGGTCTCCACCTGTTGAACTCTAAAGCACGAGGATTGCCAAGTCCTTCGGCGGTGTCTGTGTCTTTTTTTAGACCCAAATAATAGAAAACGAGATCAACAGAAGTCTGTTCAACTGCTTGTCGCTGCCATTTATATTCACACCCAGACAACACCCTGTAAGACACACAAACCCACGACGCTTGGCTGAAAGCGCGCTAAAACTAATTTCTCTGGGAGGCTGAATTTGTTGCTTGTGCTTGCATGTGGGTTGGCAGCAGCAGCGGCGGCGGCTCATCAAATTTCTGGTTCCACCGGTGAGCTTTTATCAACTTCAAAGATCTGAGGTTACTCAAGAGCCTCCAGGTCATCAGAAATCAATGGAAGCACTGTTTGGAGGTTGTCAACAGGAAAACGACACTCGCAGTCTTTGATTCCCGGCTAAAAATACTCACTGAGGGTAATTAGAGCTCATTTTCAGACTTGGACAAATTTAATTGGCAAAACAAAGAATTAGGGAGGGGAAATGTTTAATTCATGCTCATATTATCATTTATGGAAGACAAAGATATGGAGCAAATGATGCATGAGAAAAACTGTGCATTCCTGGAGCACTGTGCTTCATCTCTGCTAACTGTAACTTCTCCTTGACTCTCCCAGCAAATAATTACTCTGCAGTTTCACTGCCATCCTTAATTAGAGGAACTAATGTTTGTATATGACTCCAGCAGCCGAGCGTCTCCCCGCCAGCCTCCCTGCTCCCGGTGAGGAGGAGGAGACGTTAGACTTCCAACCACAAAGTTAATAATGCAGGAAGGTGCCAGCAGCCAATTTCAGAGGCATGTGCTGAACTGATGACCTGCTTCTTATAAGGAATACCGAGAGGTCATGGAGGGAGCGAAGAGTGAAAATGAGAGTGTTCTTGAATCCTGTATCAGAATATAGGGTTTCTGGACTTCTGTCATTTTCCGTCGACTTGGTGTTTGGCTTGTTGTCCACTTTAGATCCTGACTGAGAAATCTGGATTGTTTTCCTCAACATAAACGAGAAAATTCATGACTTTGCTGCTGCAAAACAGAGGAGGCTTACTGCAATGTACAGTATTTTATGAGGCATATTCTGAGAACTGTTACATATGTGCATGCACAAGTGCAACTCTATAAATACGAAGAATAAATGTACAGAATCTAGAATTAAGAGTGCAAGGAGAACACTCTTGTTTTGTGCTGATGGTAGCCAAGGCCTGAGGCATTCTTTCCTACCTTATGCACACCCATCCATCCGTTCTTTCCGGGCCTTTCTTGTGATTGCAGTATCTTACTACAGTATCAGGGATTTTCTTCCTGCTTTGCACAAATGATCATACTGGCTGAAGGAGCAACTGATCGATTTTTGAGGTCACAAGTCATGGTCAATGGCATCATGTGCATTACTCAATTGGAATAAGGATATATCAGGAATGCTTTCGGGGATTTTCTTCAAAGTCTGCACAACTGTTAATCCTGACTCAAGGGCAAACTGATTTGATTTTAAAGGTGAAAGACCTTGGTCACTCGGCCTCATGGTCTCACAAGAGAAGATACCTGTCAAATCTGATGAACTAAGATGGTTCCCAAGAGTTCACTTTGTCAACTTTTGCCCACAAATCAGATGCCAAAGAGACCACTTGGTAGCACACTAATTTGGCCAACTATGAAGGTACCAGAGCAACCACTTTGAATATTTGGCCCAATAAGAGGGCACCAACCTAGGCTTTTTGTCATATTTTGCCATCTGAGAGTGTGCTGTGACAAATTTGCCAACCAAGAGGACACTTATCTAAATTTGCCCACTGAAATGACACCAAAGAAGACAGTTTGCCAAATTCACCCATAAATAAGGGGCCAAAGAGGGCACTTGGTAGGACACTTTGTTCAATTTTGCCAATTAGCAGGAAACCAGAGCAATCATTTTGTATAATTTGCCTCATAAGATTGAGCCAAAGGGGGCATTTGCCAAATTTTGCCTTCTAACATGGCTCCAAAGAGGGCTCTTTGTCATATTTTGCCATCTAAGAGGGTACTTTGTCAAATTCTGCACACTAAAGGGACTCAAAGAGGGCACCTGGTCATAATTTACCAACTAAGAAGGCTCCTTTGAGGGCACCTAGCCACATTTGCCCACTGAGATGGCACCTAAGAAGACAGTTTGCCAAATTTTCCTTAAACAGGGGGCCAAAGAGGGCGCTTGGTTGGAAAGCAAGCATGTTGCCCTGTAAGATGGCACCGAAAAGGGAATTTGGTCAAATTTTAGGCTCTAAGATGTCACTAAAGAGGGCACTTGCCAAACTTTACCTCATAGGATGGCACTATAGAAGACATTTTGCTAGGTTTTGCACACTAAGTGGGTTCCATAGAGGGCATTCTGTAAACTTACCCACTGGGATGATATCAAACAGCGCCCTTTGTTAGGTTTTGCCCACTGATTACCCAGGCCTACAGTAGAGATGGGCCCTTGAGAAGCCTGCAAGAAAAAAGTGTTTTTATTGCAGGCTGTTGTATCGATCAACAGGTGGAAATTTGTATCAAATAGAGTAAACTCTTGTGCCATTTTATGCAGTTAAATGTTGTACATTTTATGAATTATTTCCTAAAAGGCCCAACTAGGGCAAGAGTTCGAAATTAGTAAAATTATTGCTCATAACTGTAGAAATTGCGGTTCAAAAATGCATTCAAATGCATAGATAATTGAAAAATCATTACGGGGGGGCCCTGTGTAATGTTCTTTCTGTGGGCCCTAAATCCGTAGCTACACCCCTGCACTAAGGGCCTGATATTATAGTCCTTTTGACACATTTGTTTCTTTTCCAGTCACACACAAAACTTCTCTGTGACCATTTTTAGGTCCTGACCCACCAGTTGAAAACCAGTCATCTAAACCAGTCTGTTTCTAGGATTTGTGATGCACCCTTTCATGCATGAGTGCAACAACATACTATTAAAAAGGCCTATCTTCTCCATATCTTGTCAGCTCTGCTCTGAATTCATCCACTAACATGTGTTACCAGTTTGGATAGAAGCACAATAGGAGTATATGTTGGAGCACATTGGGCATTTAATCGATTCAACTCGCTCCAGAGTTTCCAATAACATCCAAATTGATAATAGAGCATAAGTAAGATGAAGGAAGTCAATCCTGGGAGGCTTGCACCACATGAAAGTTCTGACACTAAGAGAGTAATTTCATCTGTATGTGCACCAACCAGCTCTGAAGAAGCCACATAAAGAGAGGTCATTACTCTGAGGCCAAAGCTCGGTCAGTGCCGTGATTCATGGCTTAATTTCAGTTTCAGTGTGTAGCCGAGCTGACTGTTAAGTTCATGTAACATGATGTGGAAAGGCTGGAACGGCACAGGAGATACTGAAACAAAAGAAAAAGTACACATGTAATAGAAAGACGATGTTTACACGACCTAAAAAGAGACTTCACCAGAGCTCGGGATAAATCACTGACTTTGTAGTCATGCTTTCAAACGCCGTTTTTATCACTTCACATTTTGACGTGTGGGCTTGACATTTCAATTGTTGTGAAAATGATCACACAGCAGCTCCAGCGTAAGCTCTTTCACTCTTTCTCTCTTGTTCCTGTTGCATCAATTTGTCAGCTGAATGGGAAACACGCCGCAGTCACCTGAGAGGAAACACATGAAAAGAGATATCAAGGAATCTTTAAAAGCGCTCCAGCTCTAAGTAGGACACTGAAGAAGTACTGCCAATGAAACACCCCATTCTTTATTCACCTGAATATTACACTTAGCACCATTTTTCTCTCCAAACTAAGGCTGGGGTTTTAGATGGATGACTTGACACTTTCAATAAGAAGCTCATTTGTCTGCCGCTGGTGTTGTCACTGTATAATTTACAGTATGTATCAGTAATGAATCCTGCTTTAATATCAGTCAGCATGCAGAACACAGCGGCAGCTCTGGGTGAATTCCCCCCCTGAGAAGCTTTACAAAGCTTTCCTGAAGGTTTTTAACTTTCAGCAGGAAAATAGACAAACTCTGTAGCCTTTAATATAAACTCAGCTTTGATTTAAAGGCAGAGTTGTACTGTTATTCTAACATCCTTATCATTAGATTCAGTCGCAAAAATAAAGGATGCTTTCTAAGACATTTGCTGTCATTGTAAATCATTTCATGTTTATGTGGTGGTTAACGGGGTGGTCTCAGGATGTTTAAGGGGCAGGAGCACCAGAGGGAACCAGAGTATTGCACTCCTGGAGGGCATTTTGCCAAACTTGGTCCAATAAAAATGGCCCTAATGAGAGCATTTTTGCCAAATATTGCCAGCTAGCAAGGCCCAAAGAGCATTTTGGCAAATTAAAACAACCAAGAGGGCACTTTGTCAAATGTTTTTCCACTGAGAGGGCATTAAACATGGTATTGTCTTAAGTTTTGGTCAGGATAGAACCAAAGAGGACAATTAGTCTAAGGGCACCAAAGCAAACATTTTTTAAAAATTGCCCAAATAGACTATTTTGGCCCATTAAGAAGGGCATTTAGTCAGTTTTAGCCAGCTGAGAGGGCCCTTAAGAGGGCATTTTGTCATTTTTTCCGACTATGATGGCACCAAAGAGGGCTCCTTGTCAAATTTTGCCTTGAAAGGGTGCCAAACAATGTGTTGTGTAAAGTTTTGTCCACAAAGATGATACAAAGAAGGCACTCAGCCATATTTCACCAATTAAGATCGCACCAAAAACAAACAAACAAAAAAAAAAACGCCTGTCAAGATGACCATCTTGAATGGTTCCAAAGAGTTTACTTTACCAAATTTGGCCCCCGAATAGGATGCCAAAGAGGGATCTTGGTAGGATACTATTTTGTAAAGTAAGAAAGTACCAGAACAAGCATTTTGGATGTATTTTTCCCAGTAAGAAGGCTCCAATGAAGACAGTTTTTCATATTTTGCCAACTTTAATGGTGCCAAAAAGGGCTCGTTGCCTAATTAAGCCAACTGAAATGCCACCAAAGAGGGCTCTTTGTCATATTCTGCCATCTAAGAGGGTGCTTTGTCATATTTTGCACACTAAGTGGGCCCAAAGAGAGCACTTTGTCATAATTTACCAACCAAGGTGGCACATTTGCCCACTGAGATGGCAACAAAGAAGTCAGTTTGCTAAATTTGCCCAAAGAGGGCACTTGGTATGGCACTTTCTAAGCCAGCCAAGAAAGTACCAGAGCAAGCATTTTGGATGTATTTTGCCCATTATAAAGGCACCAAAGAAGGCAGTTTTTCATATTTTGCCAACTATAAGGGTGCCAAAGAGGGCACTTTGCCAAATCTTGCCCATTAACATAGCACAAAAGAAGGCTATTTGTCATAACTTACCAACCAAGATGGCACGTAAGAGGGCACTTAGCCAAATTTGAACACTGAGATGGCACCAAAGAAGGTAGTTTGCCAAATTTGCCCACAAACAGGGGGCAAAGAGGGACACTTTGTTCAATTTTGCCAACTGAGAGAGTAACAGAGCAAGCATTTTGTATAATTTTCCCACCAATATGGTACCAAAAAGGGAACTTTCTTAGGTTTTGCCCCATAGCATGGCACCATAGAAGATATTTTGTCAAATTTTACTCACTATTTGGGCACCAAAGAGCGCCTTCTGTAAATGTACCCACTGAGATGGCATTAAAGAGGACCCTTTGTTAAGTTTTGATTGCTCATATGGCACCAAGAATGGCACTTGCCAAATTCCGCCCGATAGAAGACATTTTATCAGATATTGCCCACTTAGAGGGTACCAAAGAGGGAACTTTGCCAAATTTTGCCCAGGGCGGCACTAAACAGGTCATTCTGTCAAATGTAGTCCTCTGACATGGCATAGTTGTTTGGCCTTAGTTGTTTTGCTCTTGTCCTCAAATCTTAATGCTGAGTTATGTTTGGTAGAGTGCTAACATCCAGGAAGATAAACTGAGAAGAAAGTTTTGTTTTTCATAATCAAGAATGACTGGAAACCACGTTTAATAAGACCTTTCTAGTAACATCCCCTCAAGCATCCAGACAGGTAGACAGCTAAATAGAAGGAGGCAGGGAGAAATCTATGCGAGCATGCAGTCAGGTAGACAGAGACGGATGAGCAGAGAGACAGGCAGGCAGTTATTACTCTTACAGCACCAGTGATCAACAGTAATTATCTATTCTGACCAGGAGAAGCCTGTCTTTAATGCCTCGCTCTCTGCTGACAGCTCATTAATCTCCTGCAGCTGAGCCGAGCAGGCATTAGAGCACAAACCTGTTCCGACAACCTAGATACATACCTAAGAGATGACAAAAATAAAATCACTCCCCCATGCTTCCTAAAGAGGCTCAGCTGCATAGGATCCTGCTTACATATAGAAGTGCATCAGATCAGACGAGACAGAGTCTTCTAGACTGTTTTTGTCTGAATTAGATGAGAGAAAGCGCTGAGAAGATGTAGGAGTAGCTCACGTTGTCTTATCTAAAGATAAATTTCCCACAGATCAGAGAAATCAGAGTACTTTTAGTTCCAACATGATATAGAAGAAATGAGAGCAGGTAGGTGGGTATGAAGAGTTTCATTACAAAGTGAGACATCAGCAAATGAAAAATGCAAACAAATATCCTGACAAAATCTGGAGTAATTGAGACATGAGAAAGAAAAACAAAACATATGTTCCCTCAGTTTATTTGCATATATCTCACTTACAAATGAAGACCCTCTCAGCTCTGCAGGCTCTGCAGCGGCAATCAGACGCTCTCCCATCAGGAGCGATCCCACAGAGTCAACCAGGACCAGATGCTGTTGATACAATGTGAGTTCATTTTCAGGGTTAACAACTCGCATT
Organism: Cheilinus undulatus; assembly: GCF_018320785.1. Taxonomy (NCBI): domain Eukaryota; kingdom Metazoa; phylum Chordata; class Actinopteri; order Labriformes; family Labridae; genus Cheilinus; species Cheilinus undulatus. The sequence continues at coordinate 8,193,595 of NC_054882.1, read as the reverse complement.
GTGTAAAGCAACAATAAAACAATGCCTCCTTGGCTGGATGGCATGCAATAAACAGGCAGGCATGCGGGCCTGCTTGCTGCTTGTTGGAGGAAAGAGCTGGAGAGTTTCCATTCATTGTTAACCATCCGTCAGAGAGCAGCGAACGGCTGGAGGACAAGTCAGTCTGCCTCGAATAAGTGGCTTTTTTAACACAGATAACCATTTTGTGTCCTTTATGACTGGTGATACTACTGATTTATATATCTGTGGCTGTAACCAAACCTTTATTCTGATGTGTGTGAGGCGTATCCAAAAGAAACAACAAGGATATTTATCTGTCTGCTTGTCTTTGAGTTGCTAAAACTCACCCATGCACCAGTGTTAATCAGTCAGGACTACTCTGCCAAGAAATATTCATGATTTGTGGTTCTACATTTTTCCCTGTATTAGCAGCTATTAATTGCACCTACTGTCATTTGTTATATTTGGCGGTGTGGCTGTTCTGGGATCCTCCAGCCCTTCTATGAGCCTACATGGAAAGCATCAAGCAGGAACAGCACGTTTCCTGTGCCTACAAGGAAAGCCCGAGGCAGGGAGAGAAGCAGAAAAAAATTCAGAGCAGAGCAGGCATCATGACAACAGAAGGACATTAATTAAGCCAGAAGGATGATAAAGGAGGAGCTGGGGTGGAGGAGGGTTGCAAATCAGTAAAAACAGTGAAGCATAGGCAGGCTATTGCACTTTAAATATGGCAGCTTGAGCGTGATCAGCTAATAGTGTAAAAATCAGCTGATGAGGGTTTACGTGAGATCAGGTGATCTCAATTATATGGCAGCACTTGACTCTGGTCTACCTGGACTAAAGCCCTAGGCTCCATTCTTAATCTCTGATTAAAATAACTTTAAGTCACATAGAACTCTTCAACTATGGAATCAGCACAGTGTTGGCACCTTTTATGCACCATGCATCCTAGAAGTCAACCCTGCTCTGTGAATTTACATGGTCTTTTACTTCATGGCTGAGTTGTTGTTGTTCCTAAACGCTTCCACTTTCTAATAAGTTGACCACAGAATATCTTATTGCAAAGGTGGCATCCATCACAGTACCACACTTGAAGACACTGAGCTTCTCAGAACGACCCTAACAATAGTCTTATAGATGAAATTAACATTAGTCTTGCACTGCTCTGTCGTCCAATTTTGGTGAATTGTAGCCAGGAGCTTTTTTTTTATCAATTTTGAGGCTGTAGGCAAAGACAAATATGATGCCCTTCATCATTTAGCTAAAAGCAGTCATCGTGAGTAAACCAAATGTTTTGAAACATCTCTCTAAGATAGCAAAGCTAGAGAACTATACCCAGATCTGACATAAAAAATCCCTGATAGTGGACTTTATTTTGGCTTAGTTGGTAGAGCAGGAGTCCATATACAGAGGCTATGGTTCTTGACACACCGGTAGTTGAAAAGATTCCTGGTTTCAGCGCTGTTTAGTGCATCCCTCTGAAAACAGTGGTCCCCAACCACCAGGCCATGGACAGCTACCATTCCATAGGACATCTGGTACCGGGCTGCATAGACACAATACATATTTTATTTTATTTCCATTTATTTTTCCTGTCAGAGTCTGGAAGATGTTTGATTTAGAAAAGTGGCTGGACTGTCTTCCGTTATGTCGTCCATCTGTGACCTCTTGACAAGTCAAGACGCCTGTCTCGGTCACATGATTCCCTTAAATTTAGTCCACTAGCTAGCTTAACTGAGTAAAAACCAAACTTTGGAGAACCTCTTGTAAAGGGTAAGGCTCAGTGAGGAGACAGAAGTAAAGCCTGCCACTGCCGAGGAAAAAAGCTGCATTTAAAAGACCATACCAGAAGTCCTAGAGCAGTGTTACTCAACCCTGCTCAACCAAAGAGCCAAATTGTTAAAAAATACCTGTGCAAGAGCCGCAATCTAAATAAAAAAAGTGTCAAAAAAGGCTTACATAGCATTGAAAATAAATTAAAGGTGGCAAAAATAGTCAAAAAGCAGCAAAAATGTGTGAAGAGGGGTGAAAATGGGGAGAAAAGTGGAAGAATTGTAAGACAGTAGCAGAAATAGGTGAGAAGTGACAAAAAAAATTAATTTACAGGTGGCAAAAATGGTCCAACAGTGGCAAAAAAATTGAGTGGAAATTTGAGTTGAATTGACTAAAATGGACAAAAAGCAGTCAGGAGTGTCAACATGGGCAAAAAATAGGAAACAAGTGGTAGTTAATGGCAAAAGGTAGCTAAAAAGGGCAAAAATGTGATAAAAACAGCAAAATGGGCAAAAAATAGGAAACAAAGGGGATTTAATAGGAAAAAAGGGTGAAAGGTGGTGAAGAAGAGATAAAATGGAAAAAATGGCAAAAAGAAGTGGGAAAAATGGGCAAAAATAGGAAACAAGTGGTATTTAATGGCAAAAGGTAGCTTGAATGAAAGGAAAGTGGCAAAAAATGGGAAAAAAGGGATAGAAGTGGCAAAATTTGGAAAAAAGTTGCAAAAAGAAGTGGCAATAATGGGCAAAAAATAGGAAACAAGTAGTATATAATGGCAAAAGGTAGCTCTAATGGGCAAAAAGTGGCAAAAAAATGTGAAAAAGGGCGAAATAGTTTCCCTTTAAGGTTTTCTGGGGAATAATATTTCAAATTAAGACGTTGAAGAGCCACGGATAGCCACAAAAGAGCGACATGTTGCTCCAGAGCCACATGTTGAGTAGGATTCTCATGAGCCCTCTGATTCAGCACTATGCTGGATTGTATTTCTTTCTTTACTTTTGTTTTTATACCCTTTGTTTCATTTTATATTGGCGTATTTGAACCCCACACATTGATGGCCGATCCACAAAACTGTTGTATTTCGTGAAACCTGTCTTTGTTGCATAAAAGATTGGGGACCACTCCCCTAAAAACTCAAGCAAAACCCCCTAAAAAGGAATCCTAATTGGAATATTCCACATGTGCATAGAACAGATGGAGGTTGTCCAAGAATATGATTCTGATGACACACCACTGTGCATTGGGGACCAGGAGCTATACCTAATAAATTGATCGCCAAGCATAAAATGCCAACAATTACAGGTGCTTTGGAGATGTTTGCTATCTCTTCAGTTGTAATAAACAGCGGGCACTTTGACTGAAATACGCTGCATTCCCGTCAGAGTCAGGTGATTAAATAAAGCGCTGAAATCAGACTTTTACCTGACAGCTGCCTGTCTTTGGAGGCGGCTCTTCAGTCCTCTGTTATCACTGAGCTGCAGAGGCGAGAAGTAAGCTCCAGTTTTTGTGCTAACACCCCCCCTCTATCGTCTGAACCGTTGCCCGGAGTCGCTGGGATTGGCAGGCCCTCGCTGTGTAATGACTGTAATTCATTTCTATTAAACGGGTCCGTTATTATTGTTAAACCATTAGAGTGGCGTCTCGGCGATTAACACACGCTGCCAGACAGCAGGCTGAGCGAGACAAATTAAAAAACCCGTCACCTCGGCAGCGACCACGAGCACTGTCACCGCCTTCACACAGCTGGGAGAATACAAAGAGCTTACATGCTTTATGTTGTACTCAATGTTCAATTTAACATGAAGACACAGTGTGGAGGGAAACGTTACAGCTTGATGCACACTGATAAAACACTTTAAAACTCACATTAAAGCTAACTCAATCAGTATCCACATCATGTAAATCAGTGGGTGTCCCCTCTTAAGACATGGGAAACATGTCGTTACTAAAATAGGTCAGAACAACATCAGCTAAAGCTTTCTAAAACTGCAAACTCAATAACATCAGCTTCACATTAAAATACCTCAATGACTGCAGCTCTAGAAGAAAAACAAGACAGACTGATATCAAAGGAGATGAAGTGATCAGAGAAAACAGCATGAGCATGTTAAAGGTTTGTTTTTTTACTTTTCTAATCTTTTATCTATTTTTAGCCTTACTGGGATGTGTGATATTGATGTCTATGTTTCACACTGGTCCAGACTGAATATCAATAACCAGATGGATTTCCAGAGAAGAGCTTCAGAGTCCAAAGCTCCCCTAAGGCAGGGGTGTCAAACTCAAGGCCCAGGGGCCAAATCCGGTCTGTGGTACAGTTACACCCGGCCCACAAGATCATATCATGTTGTGATTATAACTGGCCCTAAAATATGAGGTCTGCAGATTTCCTTCAGTATGAAAAAGTAAACTTAACCTTGAGGATATGAAATGTCATGAAGTCCTAAAAATGTGGAAAAAAAAAAGAGTAAAACAAAATTAGATAAAAAGAAATGTGGGACAACAAATTAATATGTGTTTTCATTTCATATTTTCAATTTTGCATTGCACAATTATGACTTCTTAATCTCATTTTGACATTTTCAATTTATAATCTTTAAATTTTTATCTCATATTTTGAATTTGTTAGTTAACCATTTTCCCTTTTATTTCAAATTTTGACATTTTATCTCATATTTTGACCTTTTTAATTCATTATTTTGACCTTTATATCAAATTTTGACCTTTTAAATGCACCATTTTCAATTTTAGGCCATATTTTTGCCTTAAAAAATTATAATGACTTTCTTTTTTTATATATTTTTTTCTTTAAAAAGCATTATTTTAATGTCTTAGTTCGTGTTTTGACCTTTTATGCAAATAAGTTTGACTTTTTATCATATATTTTGACCTTTTCAATTTATTATTTGGATTTTTCATCTCATATTTTGACCTCTGAGGTTAACAGTTTTAAATTTGAAGTAATATTTTTGTCTTAAAACATGAAAGTGACTTTCTTTTTTATATCTTTGCCTTTTAAAAGCATTATTTTAACATCTAAGTTTTTGTTTTGACCTTTTAAGCAAATAAGTTAGACTTTTTATGATATATTTTGAGCTTTTCAATTTACTATTTGGACTTTTATCTCATATTTTGACGTCTGATGTGAACAGTTTTAAATCTTAAGTAACATTTTTGCCTTAAAAACATGATTTTGACATTCTCTTTTAAATTATGCCTTATAAAATCATTATTTTAACATCTAATTTCGTGTTTTGACCTTTTGAACAAATAATTTTGACTTTTTATCTCAGATTTTGAGCCTTTAACTAATCATATGGACTTTTTAAATCTCAAAATCATTTATCACCATTGCTAATTTTTTCCCCATAATTTATACTGGTGAGAAGGAGGTTGACAGTCTGGTTAAATGTGGACCCTGTTAGGCCCTCAGGTTAGACCTTAATTCAGAATCCGGCTCCTTCTGTGATTGAATTTGACACCCCTGCCCTAAGGAGATCCTCCATTTCTTTCCCCTCCTTGTCTCTAGACAATTTCTACATTTTTTACTATTACATTAGGATAAAAAGTTTTTCTTTCTGTGATTTACTAAAGAAAGTTGAAAGTTTCCATGTATTCTAGAGTCATCTCATGAAAATTGCGATATTCCAAGACTACTTTTTTGTTGTTTAAATGTCTTCACATATTACAGCTCACAAAAATGGAAAAAAAAAAAAAAATCCACTATCTCAAAAACATAGAATATTGTGGGAAAGACCAATTACAAAAGTTTCCTGAGCCTTTATTTCTCACTCTGGTTCAGTGCACACAACCAGCATCATGAGGAAGACTGCTGACTGGACGGCTGTTTTAAGGGAAAAGAGGGGCAAGAAGAGGAGCAAAAGCAGCAGGGATGAGCTCAGCGTTCAGAGGATTTTCAAACAAAGCAGATTTAAGAACAAAGAGGAGCTTCACGTGGAGTGGACTGAGTCTGGAGTCAGTGGATCAAGAGCCACCACACAGACGTGTCCAAGAACTGGACCACAAGTGTCCTGCTCCTAGTGTCGAGCCAATCCTGAACCACAGACAGCGACATAAGTGCTAAGGAGAAAAAACTGGACCGATGCTGTGTGGGGAAATGTCCTAGAGGCTTCTGGCTGCAGACCTCTATGGTGGGGCGTTTTGGACTCTGTTGCAGACCTCAAAGGGGCAACTCTAATCCTCTTTGGGTTTTCCTTAGTTTTCAGTGTGTTACCTTTAATTTGACCCCCCCTGCACTCACCTTCACCCTAACCTTTGGTGCCTAACCCTAACCTTCTTTGGGTTTTCTTTAGTTTTCGGTGTTTTATTTTTAATTTTAAAAATGAACTGACATGAAATTGGACTTTTACACAATTATGATAATATGGAGAACATTTAACCCTACATATTCAAGGTTTTCCCATAAACTTACAGTGTTTTTGAAAGAAACAGTGATGCACCAGAGTAGTAAGCGTCGCCCTTTTTCAACTTGTATTTCACAGGTTAATTAAATGTCTCGATTTCAAAAGTTTTCCTTGAGCTGTTTTGTAGATTAATAAATGTGTTGGTTGTGTTTCAATGTTTTTGTTTACATTTTACACAACATCCCAACTTATTTGAAAAGGCATTGTACATTGAAGCCTTTTCAGGAGCAAACCTGTAATTTAAACCTGGAGAGGCTTTCTGCCTCAATGCCAACATTCATAATACAACCAGACATATAATCAGGACATTTAAAAAGGTGTTTTATTTTGGCGTTGGCTATTCAGGGATGAATAACTGAACTGTTTGAAAGCTTTCCTCCACACTGTGATGAGCCTCAGCAGTAAAACTGCCTCTTCTTGTTTCCTGCCTGCTAAACTTTTTTGTGTCGTTGGCTGGTGTTTGGTCCCTGGATTAGAGAGATGTTATTCACACATCCCAAAAGCAATATTTGCAACATTAGATGAGTATAAGCCCCTTTAATAGATTTTCCTCTCCACGCCTCCAGTTTTATGTTTTTTTATTATGTCTGTCTGGCACCACAAATATCTCTGAGCTTGTCTGCAGCCTCCACCCACCACCGAAGCTGCCACAACAGCAGAGAGGCGAGAGGATGGTGGAGGAGGAGAGAGAAATCAAAGAGTGACGGTGAAAACAGAGATAGAAAGAGGGAAGAGTGAGGGAAAGGTGAGGGAAAGAAGAGGAATGGGATAAAAAGGGAGGAGGATTATGAAAACAAAGAGAAACAATCAAAGGAGAGAAGAGGACATAAAGTAAGAAACAATATTTCTCATTTTTCCTGTGCCAGTCTTGGATAATCCCTGGAGATTGCAAATATGATTCACCCACTGTATGACTCATATTGCAGATCTTCGCTAATGATGCCAAATGAACAATTCAGAGGTAACACTATAGTTTTATTGGCTGGTAAAAGGCTCATTTTGAATTGAGATATAAAGTCAGTGAAAACCAGGGAGCATTAGTAGCAGTTACCCTGTAAGATCAGGGATTTGGTAATGCCAACAACATATTTAAGTTCACAATAATAATCACTGCCTAAGAAAGTGCCGCAGTAAAATGAAGTATCTTTGTTCAACGATTAGAAAAAAATCTTCTCGGTTGAACATTCAGTTGTCATCAGTATATTTCAGATCCAGCTCTGCGTTGGTTTCTTAATCTGAGTCATTATTGGCCCACAGAGTGCTGCAGGGATGATGTTTTTTGTAGGACAAGCTATAGTTGGCATCATGTGGGCTCTGCTGACAGAAATCTTTAAAGGGATATTTCAGGTTTTTTTTTTTTTTTTAGTTTGGTTGTATAAGGCTGTAGTTCCCATCCTTTTTATCCAGCAGCCCCCCCCTACTTGTAAAGTCGAGGCCCCCCCATGCAGGCCTGCCCAGAGAGTTGGCTGTGCCCCTGAAAAACTGAGAGAACAGGCCCCCCACAGCTGTGATTTATTGGTTATATTCATGCATGTGTGTTGGATCAGTAGCATTGGTGCTAGCATCCTCGCTAACAGTTTATTCATTTTGGAGCTGGAAAGTGTGCCAAGCTATGATCGAGTTCCGATGTACAAATTATTCATTTGCGGTACTGTTAAACCAATTTTTCCATTCGTTATTGTCACATCTTTTGCCACTTTTAACTAGGGCTGGAAAAATAATGTAATTGCATTTTTTTTCCTCAATATTGTGATTGCAATTTGATATGCAGTTATTTCTTATGTTTGTCATCTCATGTATTTTCCAAAAAACAGGCAATTAATGATTCTACATTAAAACCAACATTATACTAAATTAAACTTGGACAGCACAGTTTTGAAAAAAATGTTTAATTTAGTTGATTTTGACTTGTATTTCAAATTGAATATGAATTGTTATACTGAAGGGAGTCATCATTTTTATGTAATTCTCATACTTGAAAGAAAAATGTACAAAATGAAGAAAGTAGGATTTTTAGTAGACTACTTTAAAAAATGACATTTGAGTGATTGCATGATACCTAATGCATGACATCTCTGCAGCAAAATAAAATTTTAAGCTTGTATTTTGACACAAATTTCAGGTAAATAAAAATATTGACTCTTTACGATTTGAAACTTGCAGCAGATCATATTGCAGTTAAATCTAATTTTTGATTAGTTGCCCCAGCCCTACTTTTAACCCATTTTTGCTTCTTTTTGCAACTTTTTGCCTACTTTTGCTGCCTTTTCTGCCCATGTTTGACACTTTTCTTCATATTTTTTTCTATTTTTTGCTGCTTTTCACCCATATTTGCAAGTTTTCTGCAAATATGGGTGAAAAGTGCTTTCCTTAAAGGGGCATCCTGAAATTTTGTGGCTAATGTACCAGTGGTACCATTAGCCAACTTTTTTGTATGGATTTGATTGACTTTTAGAGTCTGACAGACGGATGTTTTATTTTGAAAAAATGCCTGAATTCTCTTCTGTTTTTACATCCATCCATCTGTGCCTTTTCACCTCCTGAAACATGTCAGGATGGTTGTCTCCGTCATGATACCAAAAAAAGAAATTAAGTCCAACGGTTGGCTGAAGAAATATTGCTGGAGATCTCCTTTGCAAAGTGAAAAAGTCTCAATGAGGAGACAGAAGAAGAGCCTTCGACTGCCAAGAGAAAGAACTCTGCATTTAAAGACATTAGCAGCAGTCCTTAAATTACAGGTTTGTTTTGACCGATGATTCTCACATGCCCACTGATTCAGCATTATGGTAAGTTGTATTTATCTGCACTGTGTTTTTATGTTGTTTGTATCATTTTATTTTGGCGTGTTTATCCCCCACAGATTCATGACTGGTCCATGAAAATGTCTTTCATTGAAGCAGTCCTTGGCCCAGGAAAGGTTGGGCACCAACCTACTGTACTTAAAAAATACCAAAATATACCTTTAAACCAGGGGTGTCAAACTCAAGGCTATCGTATTTTTATTATAACTGGCCCACTGGTTTGAGGTCTGCAGATTTCCTCCAGTTTGGGGATTTCAGATATCCTTGTTGAGTCATTAGAAAATGTTAAAAGTTAAAATAATTAGATAAAAAGTCAGGAATGTGGTAAAATACTTTATGTTTAGATTTCATATTCTTAATTTTGCATCTCACAGGAATGATTTTGACTTTTTATTTCATATGTTGACATTTTTGATTCACAATTTAAACTAATTTAAACTTTTTATCTTATATTTTGACCTTTTAGATCCTCTGTTTTACAATTTTAAGTAATTTTTTGACCTGTTAAACTCATGAAAATAAATTTTTGCTTACATTTTGACCTTTTTAGCTCCTTACTTTGACTTTTGTCTCATAACTTGACCTTTTAGATCCTCAATTTTAAATTTCAAGTAATATTTTGGCCTTTAAAACTCAAGTTTAAATGTTTTTCTCACACTTTGACATTTTAAACTTATGATTTTGAATTTTGACTGTTAGGAATCATGATTTCAACTTTCTATCTCATGTATTTGCCTTTTAAAAACATTATTTTGACTTTAAATACCATGTTTGAACCTTTTTGGCTAATAAGTTTGAATTTTATCTCAGATTTTGAGCCTTTAAACGTATCATTTTGACCTTTTCAACCTCACAATCCTTTTAATCAGTGCTAAGGTTTTTTCACCCATAATTCATTGCTGGTTAAAATGAGGTTGACAGTTTATGGTTAAATGTGGACCCTGCTCGGCCCTCAGGTTGGACCCAGATTCAGAACTCGGCCCCTGCTGCGATTGAGTTCGACATCCCTGCTTTAAACAGTCGTCTCCAGACGAGAGGATGACATCACTGCTGCTCATTTGCAGTTACCTGATTCAAGACTTCAATTAAATCTATTTATAGCTCATCCTAATCCACTTCTTCTTCTGCCACACCTTAATCAGCCTCCAGTCTTGCCACTGTTTGTTTGATATGCCACGATTCTCTGCCAAGTATCTCTTCTTCCTCAAGGACAAACTTGTCAGACGTTAAATATATAATCAGTGCAGGGAAAGTGAGACTGGAGCTCCAGGAGAGGTGAAGCATAAAGGGGCGAGTCAGGAAAACAATGAGGAGACTGTGATTCTGTGATTCTAGTCAATCTGTGATGAACAAATTCCTCTGGAGCCAGAGTGGAGGTATTTGCGTATAAACTCTCTAAATGCTCCTGTGTGCAGCAGCAGCAGTTGTTGATGGAAAGGAAAAAAAAGTTTTATATCCCAATAAAAGCTGGTTTACTGCAGTCTAACTGGGTGTGTATTTATATCTATAAAAATAAGAAAAAAAACAGAGGGAGGACTCAGAGTTTTGTAATTCAGAGAAATGTGTGCACATGTGGATTAAGGTGTTGAAATAAAGTCCTCTGCAGTAACATGAGTACCCTTAAATGCTCCGCTAGACAGAGCTGGGTGTAATTGCTTTTTTTTCTTTTTTCTTTTTTTTTTCCAGCTTGGCATCAGAAATCTGCTGGTAAATTTTAGCTTAAAATAATCCTGTATAGATTCCTTTTCTAACAGTCAGTGCTCTGGTGCAGTTAGTTAGTCCGCAAATTCAGGACAGACTTCTCATCACTCAGAAACTTAACCCTTAAAACATCATCACCTACATGTGTACAAGGGCCAGCTTATGTCTATGCAGACACTGTGAGGGCCGGCATGTCAAATGAACTAAATAAAAGAAACACTTTTGTCTAATTAATTGTCTTTTCCTTTAAATGTACCTTATTTTTAGCCTTTAGCAGTGAACTCAGTCCCTCAGCCACAAGGGGGCGGTTGAAATATTTAAGCCACATATTTCTGAGGCTGCCATGTTTGATTTGAATATGCTGAGTCGCATGAAAGAAAAAGATTTTTTGTCTTAATTTCTTGGCAGAACTGTTCAATTTATGCAAAATTCTGCTGCTTTAATCAAGAATGGACTTCTGAGTAAGTTTGTTGTTGCTTTTATTTTCTAATAGTGGTTTATGATAGTTGGAATTTTGTAAAACCGATCAAACATTAAGCCAATCTTAAAAAAAAAAAAGGTAATTTCACTAATTTTGGAGTTACTTAAATATCCGTAGGGAAAGAAAGACAAGTTACCCGGAGTGCATTAATATATTTTTTCTTCAGCTCCTTTTCTGACTTAAATCAAGCTTCTGGGGGCCGGATGGGAAGTTGTGGGGGGTCGGTGTGGCCCCCAGGCCTCCAGTTGATGATCAGTGCCTTAAGAGACATTTTGTGCCATTCAAGGTTTTTCTTTTGTTTATTTTTTTTTTTTACATTTTTTATCTCCAAGCCATTTTGGCTTTGTTGAATGAATATAGCTTAAATTTTACAGGAGGATATTCATTTCTAAAATGTGTACAATTCTTGACTCAGTTCCTTAAATTAGACTAAAATGGCGAAGCTAAACAAAAACCGACACATTTGTTCTTAAGCACCATAAATGTCACATTGAAAATCACTGAAAATGCAGTTTTTGATCCCAAATTTATCTTGGCTCAAATTTGCCAGAGGATATTCATTTTCAGAATTTTTATAATTCTTGACTCAGTTCCTTAAGTTAGTCTAAAATGGCTAAGCTACACAAGAAACAACCCATTTGTTCCGAAGGACAAAAATGTCCCACTGAAAACCATTGAAAATGCGTTTTTTTTTAATCCCAGTTTATCTGAACATAAACTAATGCATTCCTTTATGTTCAGATTTCTTTTGGATTACTTTTACCCATTCAAAGCATGCTGCAAAATGTCACACTTTTTACTGGTTGATGTAAGGGCGCCAGGTGACAGAAATGATAAGTGTGTGTCACTGTTGAAGTTGGATAATGGTGTGTGTGTGTGGGGGTGTGTGTGTGTGTGTGTGTAAAAGAAAATGTGTGTGTGTTTAATTTGAGTTTTTCTAGAGGTTTTTGTCAATATAAACAGTGGCGCTGTGTAAACATACTGGCCTTTAAAGGGTTAAAATCTCAAAAATATAAATATTATTTGATATGTATATTTCAGGCTGAAGTATTTTTGAAAGTGGAAAAATTTCATTTCTGTTATTATAACAGCAGTTTTTTGAAAAGTGGACTTTTTTGTCCTTAGGGTCAAATACGTTAGGATTTTAAAGGAACTCTTCAGGGTTAAATGAAGAAGTCAGTGTTAACCTCGGCCTGTTATTTTAAACTGGGATTTCACAGCCTGTACGGTTGTAATGATGCCACATGAGGCTGTTATACTGGACTGTATGCTGTTGTATATTATAGTATCGTTTTGTATTGTGTCCCATCAAACTGTATTGAACTGTATCTGCATTGTTGAAGGGATGAATCTCTGAGCACCTCTCACCAGGTTCTGTGGGGTTTAACAGCAACAGGATGGGGCTGGAGTTTTTCCTCTCGGGGGCCCACATGCATGACGAGGAGACAAACAATCCTAAACCGGTCTCTGCAAACACCCGCCCTGTGGTGACGATGCCCACGGCACAGCTGCCGTTCCCCAAAATGGCAGAGTTAAAAAGCTGCATTGGTTCTTGCGTTTAGAGTATATAGCTGTTATTCAGTATGCTAACCATGTGTTTTTTATGTGTGTATGGATGAATGTGTGTTGGGGTGTTTGGACAGCATGTTATTCTGGTTTGCAGAGCTATAACAGGGCAGTAATTCAGAGAGCGACTTACGGTAACCTCCGACCAAAACACTGGCTGCTCTTTACTGGATGCTCACCAGTGTTACTGCCGCCCGGCTGTGGGATTAAAAAAGGCAGACTGGTCAGGAATAATGGCAAACAGATTTAGGCCAATCAACTCTATAAAACTCTGTCTTATGCAGCCATGAAAAAACATTATGTTTCAGTTCAGTTAGGCTGCTACTCTGCACCTCGAAAATATTTAATTTATAGAAAACTGAAAAAAGTGTTACCAAAGATGAAGATTTTTTCCTACAGACGAGCCACAGACTGAAGATGTGCAGAAGATGTCCATGACATTAAACAATGACGTGATTTTCTTTGTATTTCAAAAAGATATTTCAAAGATCTAAAATGCCATCAAAATTTATGTAACACAGAAAAGTTAAATTGTGTTTTGTGTGGGAATCTCTCCGAGATCTTCCCAAGACGAGATTTCGATGGAGCGAACAGACGAGGTCATTGCAATAGGATCTCCTGACTGGTTCGTCCGTGCTGCTGGCAAAGCGGAGATAAACAGAGATGAATAAATACACCGCTAAATGTGGCGAGGGATGAGTCCGCCATTATCTAAGCCATTTAGTTAACACGGTAATTAAACACTTACCAAACAGATACGTCCTGCTCTATCCTTCGCTGCTGCTGGTTTTCTTCCCCCTCTCTCTCCAAACTCTCAGGGTCAGACTCTGGGTCTTACACATACGGACATATATCAAAATTCACCATATTTACCCACGTCGATGAAATATGGGGGTTATGTAAAGGGTTCCGCATCTTTGTTTTTTGTTTATATGTGTACAAGATAACTCGAGAACAGAAAGTCAGATTTTCGCCAAACTTTCAGGGAATATTGGGATAGTGACAGGGAAGAATCGATTAAATTTTGGTGATGATCCGCACACTCGTTTGGTTTTTCTCGGACTTCGAAATTTTGAACACTTCAGCGTGTGTCTGCCGCCTCAGACGGCCATTCTAGTTTACTCAGTCGGACCAGTTCATTCAAAGTTTACAAGTACTAGCATAGCAACATAGCCACATTGGAGGGGGCGGGCACAAAACATTGAGTCCTGCTGCCGGCCAGCCTCAAAAAAATCGGCCAATCAGAGGAAAGCAGGTCCGTGGAGGGGAGGGTGTTAAAGAGACAGCAGCGAAAACAGAGTGTTTCAGATGGAGGTTAAAATAAGGATGCCAGTGTGAGAAACATGAGGAGTTTTACGAGCAGTAAACCATGTGAAGCTACTACGTATCAGAGAGATGTGTAAAGCCTTCAAAAAAGGCATAATACCCCCACTTTAAGTACTTAAAGCTAACTTCAGCATAAGGGTTACACTGACTTTGGTGGTCAGTGAAAAAATATATCAGACAAAACATCATCAGAAAGAAAACAGCTTTATTTAGCAGGGAAACCATGAGTCATCATTAAAGGAAGCAAAGAAGATACCACATCTACAGCTCTGGTTTTTGTCTTTAACTTTTCCCCCTGTAGAGATGTATACGCCTCAGTGAAATGTTGCCTACTCTACCAATTGAACCAACCACAGCCTTACTCAGTTCTGACAGCTGTTAATATGACCACGGATGTCATTTCCGGCCACTGTCGTCTGTTCCTCTATTTGTTGCTAATTGGACTGTTAACAGTGTGAGGCATGAAAGTCTTGGCCTGGACTTTAGTGTCTGATTTCTGCTGGCAACACTGTTAGCCAACAATACTGCTGACAGATGATTGTTAACCAGCTTTGGGATCGGATCACTCGTTGATGTTGAAATGAAAACGGCTACAAAACACAATTGTCAGTTAAAAATAGAGTCATTCAATAGGAGCAATCTGACTCTGTTTTCTGTCTGTCATCACTCCTGGAATAAACGGAGACTGTGCCAGTATAAAACATCAAGATTCCTTCATTCTTACTAAATTCAATTCAGCCTTAATTTGATTTGTGGTTGCTTTAACTTTGACCAATATGTTTTGGCATGAAACGATGCTGGAAGACAAACTGTGGAGTCTGCAGATGACTTTGGAAACCAGGCTTGATGACCTATCAATAACTTTCCTTTCCTTTCCTTTAAACTACTGTGAAGAGTCATATGAACCCAGGTCACTGCATCTGGGAGTTTAAAAAGCACATTTTAGCTCACTTTTCACATGAATTGAAGGAACTTTTCACTTGCTTTTGCCTGTACCTGATTTTGGAAAACATTTCCTCTGCTGCATGCATTTTAAAACACCGTCTGCAAAATCCATTGAGACCAAGCTGCTCTGTTTCCAGCATAGTGAAAGTTTAAAAGTTCAGCTGCTAGAATGCATTCACAAAACTTCCTGTAACCTCTGCACTAAAACATAATCAAATATTCCACTTTTACAGCTGTGGAGGAAATACTGATTTCAGCAGGAACTCCCGATCTGCCCTGTTTTGTTCAAGCCGTCCTGCAGGGATGCTCTGCTGCATCTGCATCCGTCTCCAGGTCTCCGCGCCTCCCAGACTCTTGCAGACGCGCGCCTCATTAAAGCTTCACTTTAGCATCACTAAATATTAGCATAACAGAATCTTAAGCTCAATTTAGAGTCTGCAGCATTTCCACTGAAGTGCTCTGTGGTTGTGATCTGGTTTGGTGCTCGTCTTTTCTCATGAACACAAAGCGAGCGGTGAGTTATGTGCATCGTAAGCTTGAATGCACCACAGTCACTGATGGTGGCGGGGCTGATGCTTCTTGCTGAGAAAATCTAAGACAGAAAATCTCTCTGGAACATATTGAAAGTGTTCATAAATCAACCCCCCCACCCCTTCACCGCCACCCTTGTCTTAACCCTCTGAGCCTTAGTGTGTGATGTGTGCGCGGACTCGATTCAGACGGAGCCGTGATGACATCGCCGTCTCAAGTCGGCCTGTACGACTGAACACGCGGACCACCCACCCACATGGGTCTACGTAAGCGAACCCTCATACTTAAAGTTGGGCTGCAGAGTCCTGCCTGCTGAATCAATGAGGGAAACTTTTATTGAAGCCGTTCGGCTGCACGAACAAAGACGCGGCATCACCACAAAAATGTCAAACATGGGAAATGGAGGCTTTTTTTCCCAAAGTATTCAAAGCAATTCCTCAAAAACTGACAGATTGAAGCTTAAACTTGATGTTTCTTTAAATCAACCCGCTTTGTAATTTCCAAACTTTGTGTTGACATTTGTTTTGTGGTGAACACAACAAACTTGTGTTTCTTTATGCTGCAGATGAGAGGCTGCTGAAAAGCCTCTGTTCCCTCTACAAAGGCTGCAGATTGTACTTTATGACATCCAAAATGAAAGATGAGCACAGTTTGCAAAACAAGGTAGAATTACAAAGTTTGCATGATGCATGAAATTAAAATGATATACCTTTATCTGGAGACATTCCTGGCTGCGCTTATCAAGCGAATTACTGCCACATGAACACGTCTACAGCTGCTCTACAGCTCCGAGTTTGACACCTCATTACGACCACTTATGTAAATGATGTAAGTTTTCCAATCAGAACACCTCAGGCTTCATTTAAGAGCAGATTGCTGGTGTCTGTCGGGTGCGACATATGGCAAACTCCTCTAAGCATCAGCTCCCTCCAGAAGAGGTGTCACTGCATTAAAAACAAATGATGAGGCGCTCAATAATGTCTTTAATTTCTGATTGAGAGAAAACCCTGGAGGTGTAAATTTGCACTCATTCCTGTTATTATTATCATATGACTGTGCTGGGATCCCCCTGCTCTCCCACGAGTCCACATGGAAAACATCAAACAGGAACACCACACGTTCCTGCCTTTTCTTGTGCCTACAAGGCAGTCTTGCAGGACTCGAGTTGGACCCCAGTCTGAGTCCGGGACTAGAGTCCTGATTTGGAGGATTCGTGACTTGACTTGGATTCAGACTCAAGCTTTAATTGCGCCAGGACTCGAGGATGAAGAGGAGGACTAGAACCTTTTTTGCTGAAGACTATTTTATTCTATAATATTTATTGTTTTGTGTGAGAAAACCCCTCGTGACTGAGCAGTGTCCAGCACCCGGTGTGTGCGTTCACCTGCACGTGCTTTCACGTGTGTCTAACCTGCTGTCTGTGAAAACAACAAGAGGAGAGAGAGAGGAGGAGCGGGGGAGACTGGGTGACAGAGAGAAGAGCTGATGGGTTGATGGGTAGCTTAAACCTGTAGCTCTTCTCTGTATTCCCGTGGTAATCTTTACAAGAAGTTAAACTAAAATGCAGCCAGCCTGCCTTTCAATCGCTGAAAATCTCCATCAGCTGCTCAGACTCATCATGTTATCTGCTGTTGCTGCTGTGCCTGAATCCTCCTCAGTCTTGGTCCCGTTAGTTAAAAATATCAATGCATTAACATTGGCAAGATAACTCTGATTAGTGAGCTAAGCAAGGCTGGCATACGGTAAAATTATGATGTGTTTAATGACCAGTCAGACTTTAGAGCAGTGATACTCAACACGTGACTGCTGAGCCACATGTGGCTCTTTTATGTCATCATCTGAAATATTATTCCCTCAGAAAACCTTAAAAAAGGGAAACTTTGACCTCAGAAATGATCCTTGCAAGTCACATAAATCAGCTTGTTTCCCACTTATACAGTAGGCTTTCATTGTCAGCCTTTATTTGCCCTTATTTGCATTTTTTTGCCCTTTTTTGTTCACCAATTTTTAATCATTTTTTGCTGCTTTTAGCCCATTTTTGCCCTTTTTCACCAGGTTTTGCCTCTTTAATCCTGCTTCTTGCAATCTGCATCTTATCCCCCCTTTTGTTTTCCACTTTTTGCCCATTAAAACTGCCTTTTGCTGTTAAATGTCACTGTTCTATTTTTTCCACTCTCTTTGCTTGCTTTTTGCTAATTTTTTTGGCACATTTTTGCTGTTTTTTGACCATTTCTGCTGTCTATAACTCATTTTTACAGTAGTCACCCAATTATGCCTCTTTTCTCTCCATTTTTGACACTTTTCACCCTGTTTTTGCAAATTTTTTTTGCTGCTTTTGACCTTTTTATCCCTCTCCTTGAGCCCATTTTTACGACTATTATTCCTTTTAGGCCTTTTCATCAGTTTTTCAGTCTTTTTTGCAATTTGCATTTTTTTTCCTGTTTTCACCTATTTAAGCTGCCTTTCACCATTAAAAGCCACATTTACTCCATTTTTGCCACTTTTTGTCACTTTTCACTCATTTTTCGCCATGTTTTTGCCGCTTTTTGATCGTTTTTGTCAACTTTTACTCATTTCTTTGGTCACTTCTCTCCCATTTATGCCACTTTCTCTCCCCATTTATGTCACCACTCAACCAGTTTTGCCATTTTATGCCTTTTTTTTTACCTCTTTTAACCCATTTTTTTTTTTTTTGCTTTTTTTTTGTTGCTTTTTGACTCTTTTCTTCACTTTTTTGCCACTTTCAGCCAGTTTTTGGCACTTTCATCCTGCTTTTGCCCCCCTTTTCACCAGTTTTTGCCACTTTTATCCTGCTATTTACAATTTGCAATTTTTTTTGTCTTTTTGCCTTGTTTTGCAACTTTTCACCAAAGGGGGGATGACATTAAGACCTTTATATGATGGGTTCAAATGTCACACAGAGAAAATTGGAATTTTAGTTGTTGTTTTTTTTTTTTGAGAAATCTGAATAAATCCAGTCATTTTAAAGGAGGAAGGTTTAGTTTAAGATAGATGTAAAGTATGAGTTCAGTTAAAAACATGTTGTCTTGTTTCTCCACCCTAAATTTACAAATAACTTATATTATCCATGAAGAGTGTGATCATTAAGGTGTATTAATACGAGTATAATATCAATAAAAATCAATGACCCTCATCCTGGACTGGACTGTTTTTGAGTTTTCATCGACTGAAACTAGACTAAAACTATGAAGGGTGATCAGGACTAAAATGTGACTAAATTAAAGTATTTTTGTCTACAGACTAAAACAGAAAAATGGTTGCCAAAATTACCACTGTCTCTTTACTACACTGTGGGGTTGTAGATGTTTGGTTTTGTTCACGCACAGCTGCTGTAAACAGCTCCTCTAGTTCTTTAGAATAAAAATTGAAGAAATTCATACGTTAATAAAAAGTGTAGCCCACCTGGAAAACTGGAATTGCTAAAAAATATTAAAAATAATTAAAAATAATTTAATTTAATTTGGTTCTAGGTTTTAGGTACTGGGGACTCGACTCGGACTTGAATCGGATTTTTCTTTGGTCACTCAGACTCGACAAGTCCCTAGTGTTTGGACTTGAACACTAGGGACTCGGGGCTTGACTCAGACTTGAGGTTTGGTGACTCGACTACAACACTGCTATTAGGAAAGCCTGTGGCAGGGAGAGGAGCTGCACAAAAGCAGAGCAGAACAGACTTAAATGACAACAGAATGACACTGATGAGGTCAGAGGTAGGATAAAGGAGGAGCTGGGGTGGAGGAGGGCTGTAAAAGACAGCTTGCAGCAAAGTGTAGACAGGCTTTAGATATGGCAGCATGAGTGCGATTTGCCAATAGCATGCCTGGAGTGTATTAGCTTGCCATCAGCTGACGAGGACTTTCATTAGATCAGCTGATCTCAGTTAAAAGGCAACTCTTGACTCCACGGCCTCCTCGATTTACTGTAACATGTAAGAGGCTGTTTTGTAAAGACATGGTTGTGTGTTCCTTGAAATTTTGTCTTGATCTTAGGTGTGCCTTTTGCAAAAAAGACTTTTACTGACTCACTGTCCGGTCACTTTTAGTCAAGTTGTCTTGCTTTTCTCAGTGTTTTTACCTCGCTGGAATCCAAAGCATGAATAAAATAAATCAGCTTAACTGAAATATCAATGCAAGTAAAGGCACAGTTTGAAACTGAAGTGACACTTGCCATTTAACTTTACGAAATATCGTATGATTTGCATAAGAATAGGCACAAAATGCCTTGCAATGCTTGAATTCAGCCCATCCCATAGAAAAGTTCCAGTGCCAGAGTTTAGACTTGTTAAATTTGACATTTCGTCCCTCAGCTCGT